>NC_092337.1:34245000-36660000 GCF_046630445.1 Rutidosis leptorrhynchoides | reverse complement strand
GGTAAATATGCGAGTTTAATGTTCTTTAGTAGTTACTTTTTTGGATTGACTTGAGTTTCTGACTCGTTTTGCGAGCTGATTTATCTCAAAGCGACTATTTGCTCTGCGAGCATCCTATAGTCATCACATGTGAACCTCCGTGGCCACGAAGGGGTTTACGATGCTTAGTGGAAGAATTTGGAAAGAATCATTCATGGACCCTGGTATTTACTACGGAGTAGTTATTATATATATATATATATATATATATATATATATATATATATATATATATATATATATATATTTTTTTTTTTTTGGTAGGATCAAGAGGGAAGTAACTAAGCGGGGGGAAGCAAAAACTTTTTTTTTTTCGTTTTTTGAAAAAACTTTGTTCACGAACATTATAGATTGGATGAAAATATGAACATTTAGTAGAGACACTTTGTGATAAATGTTTTTAGTTTAGCGGGAAAACGCTCGAAGAAGTAATATATAACAATTATCGTGTTTTTCGAGCGTATGTTGAGGTTTTAGCTATTGGGGTTTAGATATTAGGGTTTAGATATTAGGGTTTATAGGGTTTAGAAATTTAGAGTTTAGGGTTTAGATTTAGGATTTAGATTGAGTTTTTAACACGAACGGTTTAGAGTTTAGGGTTTATGGAATAAACCCAAAACACCAAACCCTAAACCGTAAACCCTAAACTCTAAATCGGGCTAAATTTTACTTCACAAAACATGAAGAAAAAAACGTTCATATTCTTCATGAACAATATTATCTTGAATGTTATTTCTGTCGATCGTTTTTCCGCCTAAATAATAACATTCATCATGAAGTGTCTCTTCTAAATGTTCATATTTTCGTGTGATCTTAATGCCGGAAAAAAATCCAAAAAAAAAACGAAATTTTTTTTTTGCTTCCCCCCGCTTTCCCCCGATTGGTTACTTCCCCATTGATCCTGCCCATATATATATATATATATATATATATATATATATATATATATATATATATATATATATATATATATAGTGCTCCACTTATATATATATATATATATATATATATATATATATATATATATATATATATATATATATATATATATATATATATATACTCACACACAACAATAACAATACCCAATCCCTCGCATGCGGTGATCCGTTATAAGATTTAAAGATACACAACGATCTTATAAGGATACCAATATTCGTTGTTTGTAGAAGGTAACAAAATAGAAATATGACAAACGACAGACAGTGAACAAATATTGTGGGATGAAACTCTTGTGTTTTATTTCTCTCTTCAATGTTACATATACAAGAATGCAAATTGAAGGCAATGCCCTTTTCTTCCACCTACAATTATCTATGATAAATAAGTGGAGCACTATCTCTTTAATTACATTAATTGAAATAGTAATTAAAGGCTGCTTCTCTCTTTCGAATGCATATTACATATATGTACTAGAAAGGCCGTATGGGGAAGTTTTTGGTGTTTATTTTATTTTCTCTCCAAATTATATTTACATAGAAAAGTAATATGGAGGCTATCCCCCTTCATCTATCATCATACATATTTATACCACAAATAATAAAGGAAGTTATAAATCTCCATGTAGTCACGTGCATGTGAACATGGGCAAGTTTATAGGATAATTAAGGAGATCATGGCACTATCAGCTCTCATTGACTCCTTCCCACCATCCTATTTCTCGGAGACGGTTGGTGACCGGATCACTCCTTCCCTTCTCTGGCGAGAATGACTAGCTCCTGTTAGTCACTTTATTGTCTTTTTTTTTCATGTACTTTCTCTCTAGAATTACAAGTACTTATCGTATGTAGTCAAGAGGCTCTTTTAGATCCTCTAAAACTCTGTTACATCGAGTAGTTTAAGAGGCTATTTTGGTTTTCTCTAGCACATACCAAAGTAAATGACTAGAGGCTAATTCGAATTTTTCATCTCTCAAACTTGCACCTCATTATAATGAGTTTTGTTTTTAGCTTGAGGCATTTTTCTCCCTAGCTTTTACCTTGCCTACGGTAGTAAGCTAGAGGCTTTTTTTCTCTCTCTCTAATATTACATAAGCATTTTTGTAATATTAGAGGCTATTTCTCCTTTCTCTTTCATTTATAGAAAATAAATAAAGCATCTCTCCATGTTTCATGCTTGCTATCACTCATGAGACTATGGTGGGCCTTTTTTCTTTCTTCTTCTTCCTTTTATAAACAAAAGAAAGAGTTGATAACCTTCTCATGTTCAACATTTTTAAAAAAAAATGTAAACATGGCAAATAGCTTTTTTTTTTTTTTTTCTCATTCACTTTATGTCTTCTTCTTTTTTTCTTCTTCTTTTTCGCCATTTCTATACGATCTTCAATAAAACTCGCGGAAGCTTTTAAGTTGTCACACACAAAAACGAATGCTCTGAATACCACTTGATCCGTTATAAGATTTAAAGATACACAACGATCTTATAAGGATACCAATATTCGTTGTTTGTAGAAGGTAACAAAATAGAAATATGACAAATGACAAAGTGTGAACAAATATTGTGGGATAAAACTCTTGTGTTTTATTTCTCTCTTCAATGTTACATATACAAGAATGCAAATTGAAGGCAATGCCCTTTTCTTCCACCTATATCTATGATAAATAAGTGGAGCACTCTCTCTTTAATTACATTAATTGAAATAGTAATTAAAGGCTTCTTATCTCTTTCGAATACATATTACATATATGTACTAAAAAGGCCGTATAGAGAAGTTTTTGGTGTTTATTTTATTTTCTCTCCAAATTACATTTACATAGAAAAGTAATATGGAGGCTATCCCCCTTCATCTATCATGATACATATTTATACCACAAATAATAAAGGAAGTTATAAATCTCCATGTAGTCACGTGCATGTGAACATGGGCAAGTTTATAGGATAATTAAGGAGATCATAGCACTATCGGCTCTCATTGACTCCTTCCCACCATCCAATTTCTCGGAGACGGTTGGTGACCGGATCATGCGGGGTATGAGGTTGTGAGATGTAGACAATCCTTCCTCTACCTATAATAGAAGAAAAGTCGCCTCTCTAACCACTAGTTGAGAAAAATTCTCCACCCACCTAAAGAGAAAGTTATCCCCCTTTCTACTCCAGGGTAGAGAGATTGCTTCCGAGAGGACCTCCGGTAAAAAAAATGACAAAAAAAAAAACACGGTGAAACAAAAAAAAAACTAAAAATAAAAAGAGACGCCATGAAAATGGTGGGATCAAATTTTTATCGGTTTTAAAACCTGTACGCGATTCAATTTGAGCTCCACGCGGCAGTCAAATCGCCAATAAATCGACATTTGTTGTTGCCTCAATAAATATATAAATTTAAATACAGGGAGTATATATTAAGGTAAATATTTAGTTTGAGATAGATGAGTATTTGTTAAAAACATGTCATGCATGCAATCATAAAGAAAAACACAAACATCTGATTACTTAAAGGGGAATGGAGGAAGGAAAAACTATTGTTTGTATACCAAAATGCCCATTGACTATATTTAGTTGTTAAATTGATCAAACAATTATCCGTTTAGTAATAATAATTCAATTTACATTTGAAGCTTATCTTTAATTGACTATGACTTTAAGGAAAGTATGTCATATTGAAAAGATAAATAGAATTTACATAGGATACTGATTAACACTATCAACTTAACTTTATCAAATGGAATAAAAGTAATACTAATAATCTATAGTATCATGACTTAGATTCAATTACATATTCATTACTCCGTGTTTGTGAAGAATAAAAAATTGAAGGACACAAAGTAATCCTTGGAAAGGTACAACCCAAGTATGAAGGTGTCGAGAATTTAATTTCTTCGAGAGTTTTGGATTTGAATTTGATATTAAAAGAGGTTAATAACAGGACCACCAAAAACTCCAAATGCTCTCCAAAAAAGAGAATAAAAAAAACATACATACATACATATTACATATTACACATATTACTATTAGTCAACCGAGATATAAGTAATTTAGCATGTATGTAGCACAATTTAGTATAGTCCTAGTTTACAGGATAGTTGGTTAGATCTCTTGTGTATATATTGAGCCGTATATGATGTAAAACACACAAAAGAATGATTATTCAATAATACAGAATACATTCATAATCTTATAACTGAGATATAAGTAACTTAGCATGTATGTAGCAGGGTTTAGTATAGTCCTAGTTTACAGGATAATTGGTTAGATCTCTTGTGTATATATTGAGCCGTACATGATGTAAAACACACAGAAGAATGATTATTCAATAATAAAGAATACATTCATAATCTTATATGGTATCAGCCTAACCTCATCTCTTCTGCAAATCGATCCTTGCAACCTGTAACGATCCTGGATTTTCCAACGTATAATTATTAATATTTGTTATTAATACTTTCGCTTTATTAAATGTATGCTTATACATTTTGTAACGACCCGGCTTTTTCGACTTGCTTTTGTGCCTTGTGTTTTTGCGAAACTGCGTATTTGTGCGTACTGTGTTACTTTATACTCTGGAAACTTGATTTACGTGGTTTACTTCCATTTATATGTTAAAACGTGCCTTAGAGTACGTAGGATACATAACTTGATCATTGGAAGTCTTTATAACCGTTAGTGTTATTTGACGTTTCGAATAAATCGCGAACTGCGCGCACGTTTAACTTTTGTCGTAATCGGAATATTATGACTGCGAAATATTAATTATTATTTTATAATAATAATTACCTGGGTTTTTGGATGCTTAATTACGCGTAGTAATTTAATTATGCACAATAGTTAGTCTTGTTGGACTTTCTACCTTGTTGGACTTAAACCCACCCTACTCTAGCTAGTGACCCAATTAGATAGCCCAAGTATTATTTACTAGTGACCCATAATAAATAAAATAAATAAAATAAATTAATTAGTGAGTCATACTAGCCATTTGGATAAGGATTATCCATATTGTCACATGGAATTCTAGCATAAGTACATGCTTTAGACAACCACTACCCAAAAAGTAAAATGGTGTCTCCCCTCCCCCTCCCTCAAAACCTACGGCCCTAGGGGCCTCCATGTCATCAATCCATGTCAATTTTTGCTTATAAATACTAGCCATTTTCCCTCATTCAAACACTTACTCTCATTTGGTTTTCACACACACTTATTCTTTCTTTCTTTCCTTTCTAGTATTACTTGTAAGTTTTTCTTTTTCCTCTTCTTTTCCTTCATCATTTTCATGTATCATCATCATTCTTTCATGGAGATCAAGTTCTTTTAGCTTGATCTTGATTATATCTTGTTGATTCAAGCATGAATCCTTCAAGAACATGGAAGATTCAAGCTTTCTAGCTTTGAATCTTCACCAACTTTGTAGATCTACTTCTTTTATGCTTTAATCTTGTATTTTATGATAAAGATTCAAACTTTTGTTTGTAATCTTCATGCATCTTCAAGATCCAAGCTTTATGCTTCAAGATCTTCAAGAACAACCAAGATGCAAGCTTTCTAGCTTGAATCTTCATATCTTGTTGTTGGATCTAAGTTTTCTAGCTTATGATCTTGTTGTTTTGTTATAAAGATCAAAACTTGTGTTTATGGTCTTCATGAAACTTAAAGATCCAAGCTTTATGCTTCAAGATCTTCAAGAACACTAAAGGTTCAAGCTTTTTAGCTTTGTGACCTTATAAATTGTGTGAAAGGGATCCAAGCTCTCTAGCTTAGGGTCCATCACTTCATTTGACTTAGATCATGTTCATACTTGTTTGATTGATGTAAAGTTTGTAACTTTGTTGTAAAAAGGACTTATATTTGTGTTAAGACTAAGGATATGATGTAACCTTGGTTCATCATCCATCTAAGACTCTTGATCGAGTTGTATTCTTACTTGGTCTTAACATATTGTGTATTGATGGTGGAATCTTAGTCAAGGTGATGCTAAACCATCAACGAGTTGTACACCTGAAGCTACAAGCATCAAGGATGAGAACCGTGATGAGCATCAAGTACTAAGAACCCTACCGGAGCACCTAACCTACTATTTTTTGTATCTGATTAGACCACCTGGGCTACTGGAAAATTGATTTTCAGTTAGTTCGTTTCGAGTAGATGATTTTCTGTTTAGACCTCGTCTTAATCCGAGTTACGGTTTAGGATCTATGGCCTTCCGAAAGTCAATACTCCTTTGTAACGTTGTGCTGAAAATTCGGACCTACTCGCACTTAGACCGTCACCATGGTCAAACTAAGATGAGTTTGAGTCTAGAAATTGGTCAGCAACTAGAGGACTCCCATACGGAGCCATGGCCACTGATTTTGTGTCTTTTCGATTTACGGAGAGGTCGTAGCAGCTGATCCAATTCAGCCTATTGTTTTGACCACTATACTTGATTAACTTACTTGGCTCTTATGATGATGAATGATGATGATGATGACACTTAAACTTATTTTATGCACTATTAGAATTTATAAAGACAACCTACTGACCTAGTAACCTTTGATTTAGGTTGAAGACTTTTCGGACCGACTTAATACTTGCGTACTTTCATTACCGACTTTACCACTTTTATCACTGTGAGTTATAGCATCCCTTTTTACTTTAACTATTTTGGGACTGAGAATACATGCACTTTTTACGTTTTACATACTAGGCACGAGTACTTAAACTTTATATGTGTGTGGGTTATACAACGGCATAAACATTCCCCTTAGCACGGTAACGTTTAGTCATTGGTTTTTGAACCGGTGAACGCGAATCTTAGATATGGATCCATAGGGTTTGACATCCCCACTCGGGCTAGTCGCGCTAGCATTTAATGGGTGTTTAATACTTCGTGAACATACGCACTCGCCAAGTGTACTTTCAGGGGGTTATAAACGTTAAGTCTAGTTACCGGGTGCCCACGGTTATACATATACTTTTCATACTGTTTGTTACACTGAAATCTCGTGGCCTACCTTACGTTACTTTTACAACTTAAACTATAGCTCACCAACATTCGTGTTGACTTTTAAGCGTGTATTTCTCAGGTGCCTAGAGGTTTATTGCTTCCGCTGTTAGACTTGATGTCATGCTGTTATTGAATTGCTGTTAAGGACCTGCTGTATTAGTTATCCGCTGCATTACTAGAGATGTCTCATTCATGGAACTTTTCTGTTGCATTCGTAGTTTATGTTAACTTCAAACAATGGCTTTGTAACGACCTTAGGGTCAAATAATTATGTTTATGCTCCTATTCGTAGGATGCGCGCTATCTTTTGTAAAGCGTTATCTTTTTATGAATACAAATCGGTTTTCAAACAGCATATAGTGTTTGACCATGTAATGATCCTGTTGATTGATGATCCGTACACGATGGTTTTGTACGAGGCGTCACAGTTGGTATCAGAGCATTGGTTGTAGGGAATTAGGTTGCATTAGTGAGTCTAGACTAGGCCGAATAGGATTCACTAATAGGACTAATCTACAACTTGCTTGTTTACTTGTTTATGCGGAACCTGCTGCATGCTACTGTGTTATATTACTGCATGTTACTGTTTACTACTACTGCATGTCACTGCTTACTTCTACTGCTGTATGAACTGCTGCATGCTACTGCTTACTCTTACTGCTAGGTGAACTCGCTGTATGCTATTGCTTATCCTCGCTACTGCATACTACTATCTGCTTTCGATTGCATGTTACTTCTATTTAGTACTGTTAATATTGCCATGCTATATACTGCTGTAGACGATCTAAGTTGCTGTAGTGCCTGATTACGTGCTTGCTTCATGCCTGCTATTCGCTGTACCGACTTGGAGAATTTACCTTTCCTAGTTCAGATGTTTTTCTGAACGTTTTTCCCACACGTTTAACCCTAAGGATTAGTATTGTAATCCACCTGTTACTACTGTTCCACCGTTCCAGAGATCGAAGCATTACTTCACGCAATCTAGGAGGAGTACCCCTCGGATTACACGCCCACTAAAGTTGATCCTCGGAGGAGGAGATATGCGAGGACTTGTCGAAGTAACTGCACCCCGAGCTCACTCTAATTAGCCACGTACAACGTTTGAACAAACAGAAGGTTGTTCAGTTTCTGTAAGATGACTCGTATCCCGTACACTTTCATGACCATCACTTATCTCTTCCATTCTTCACCACTACTCGACGATCTAACTACACTTCTTGACTTAGGTCTCTAACACTCATAGACATTGGAGAAGTCAGGAAGGCATCTCCTTTCACAAGGTCATAGTGTTTTCCACTGATGCTCAGCCATATTCAAAGGCTTGGGAGTCGCCTCAAGATATATCGTATTACTACTTGTTACACGTACAACTCGACACGAGACCCAGATTGAATTTCTAGAAAGGAACCTAACGACGTTACTTGAACCCGGACATTTTGAAGAAATTTCGGGACATTTAGACATTGAGGCATGACCTACGGAACCTACGCACCCACACCGAGAAACCTTGAGATTAATTATGTAGATTTTGTTTTGAGATAGCATAGATAAAGCACTGTTAGATGAAATTGAGTAGAAATTGAAGTGAACACATTACATTGACCATATGGAACGATGTTGGAATGAACGTACGATTTAGTACAATATAATGACGCCAGACCAGCGTGGTTATATTGAAGTAAATCATGCAGAAGTCCCAATGTTACTAGATAAGGAATATGAAGTGATTCAAGGAAAATTTTGGTAGGAACCACTCGAGTGTACGCATTATGGTCTGTTAGAGGTAGGAATAACCACTAAGCCTAGATACTGTACAAGAAGGGCCTTGATTGCGAAATTGATAACCCGATAATCTGTTATGAATATAGACATCCTAGACACTTAAGGAAAAAGTTCTCAAATAGGGAAAACTTTGGACTTACTTGCGATAGAGCAATCGTTATCTCAAGCTATGGAGACTCGCATGGATCCTAATTTTAGTTAGGGTACGTTTCGTCACAACGTTTTATTGTCTCGGAGATGTTTAATACTAGAGCGATAGAAACCTTATATCTAAGAACATTAGTGTTATGACTAATAAGCCATTAACAACCATGAGGGTTAAGTATTCTATAGGACAAGCTAATGGTAAGCTGGCAGAGATAGAGGAGTAATTTAAGATAGTACCTTAAAATTAACAAGTGGGTCATTCGGAGATGACCTCATGTCAATAAAACTTGGAAGTTTTATAGTAGTAGTTGGAAAGGATTAGTTACTTACGCACAAGCAGATGTTATTTGAGAAAGTTGATAGAATTTTTCGTGATAGTATAATAAGGTTTAGTTGGAATGGACTTTAAGATTAACCTAATACTCATCAAATCAGGGAGTTTGATATAAAAGTTGGAATGAACTTTAGGGTTAACCTAATACTCATCGAGTTAGGAAGCTTTGATGAAATAGTTAGAATGGACTAGCTTTCAAGGATGAAAGTGAAAGTTATGTATAGTAAGAAGATTTTTCGTATACCTCGCGAGAATGGTGAGCCAAAAGCCATCTGGGTTACTTTAACAACCCGAGATCCCACAATGGAAATGGGAAGGGATGACGATGGATTTCATCCCGAAGCTACCAAAAGCAGTCGGCAGTTATGACACTATCGGGGTTATCGTTGATCGCCTCACCAAATCTGCTCACTTTCTAGCCATGAAAGAAACCGATACAATGGACAACGATACATAAAGGAAATTGTATCCCGTCACTCCAGTAATTCAAATTCTATATTAAGGACTACCCAAGAATCTTATCTGATGCTCATTCTTACGCGACTCTGAATCCTAACTTATTCCGAGAGAATTCTTAATCGATGATAATCACACCATCACCCTTCTTATGTCGATATTAGTCATACCAGTTCGATATTTCCAAAATCAATGGGTAGTTAATCCCCGTCCTCATACTCTCCCTTTCGTGTCTCACTTATAAGCAACAACTTTATACTTAAGCATTTTTGGTCGAAGGACTTATGCCCTACTAATAGTCATCAACCACGTTTAAATTCAACAGTTTTCATTACCTCGTAACATTTTTGCTCAAATATCACCCGAGATTTTCAAAAGTCTTTTACTCGATTCTCATCAATCTTTTTCCAACTTGTAACCTCCGAAATATGAAAATTTTGTTTGCCAAAATTTTACTTACACTATTTTACTGTGTGATCCTCTCAAAACTCAATAAAAATAAATTTATTTTATTTTCCATTCGTGCAAATTTTTGAAATCGTATACGTTATATAAAATAAAGTAAATAATTACTTCTTTTTGACAAATACATATGAAATTTTACTTTCACTTTTACAAATCAAATCTTTTATTCAAAGGATATTTTACCTTGAATGGTACGTGTTGTACATAATCCTAGTTTGCTAAGAACTTAATTTCTTTTCTTACATCGTCACCTTAAACGAATTCTATAAAATTTTCGTTGCTTGTCAATATGAAATTTTTCGTTGCTTATTCGTATCCAAGTCATCATGAAGACAGACAATTGTCGAAACTAAGAGATTCATGTGTGTGCATGTGATGAAGGCACTTACTACCACGTCATGCAGAGCCTTCGGACATCCACAAACACTTAAACCATTCAAAATTACTGCGTTACCCCAGGAATCTTATTCTTCACACCTGTCGGAGCGATGCTCTATCTTACATAACTCAAAGTCCTGACCTATTCCAAGGAAATTCTCATCTAGCTATATTAACATCATTAGTATTCCGACTTTAATATTAGCCATAACCTGTGTGGCATTCTGCAAAGTCAAGAAGCGATTAACTTCTCATCCTCATGCTTTATCCTTCGTACCTCACTTTTTAGCAACAGCTTCACACATGAACATTTTTGCCCAAAGACTTATGTTATCAAAACTACATTTAATTCATTAGTTTTCATTACCTAGTAATGCGTCACCCGATGATTCAAAGATTTTTCACTCAATCTTTTTCAACTCGTAACCTCTGAAATACGAAAAACTATGTTTATCAAAATTTTTACATGTTGATTTACACGTTGCTTATTTGTGTGGTCCTCACGAGATTTATGGACAAATGAAAGTACTAAAAACTTTTCTGTCACTTATGCGATTTATAAAATCATATATGTATAAATTTACCCTTAATTATTTTGGTTAGTACATACCAAGTCATACCTCCCAATTTATTTAAAAAAAAAATCTCTCCTTTATTGAGTTATTGAACTTAAGTCAAATAGTTTTGTGCAAAATGGTGCACGTTGTACATACTCCTAAATTTACTAGGAACTTCGTTCCGTTTATGTTGTCACATCAAACGTTTAAAAGGTCTTTCAAAACTTTCTTTGTTGATTTTACTAAAGGTTTTCGTATTAGACTACACCATGTATGGATCACACTTATTCTCGCCCTCCGTTAGGGATGAAGCTTACTATTAAAATCCTTGTTAAAAATGCTTGAGCCACTTTGGGTGGCAGATTTTTAAAAATTTGTTAAGAAGTCTTTGCGCTCATGAAATGTTCCTCTTAAGGTTAGACTTGGCAAAAACGCGAGCTGATAAATCAGTCTTCTGATGTACACTCAGTGGTTACCCTATTGTAGGAAAGACACTAGACAGGTTTCTACTCTCAATATTTCACGGCTAATCGCAACACCCTCGTAAACATCATCTCTATGAATCAGTAGGTTGAGGTACAAAGAATCGTTTTTGAGATTCTTTTCACTTAGAGTAAACCGTTCTCTACGACCAAGGGTCCACGTATCTTCTCATCCGCGCATCCCCTTAAGTATAAGGATAAATTCAGAACAAACCACTCGAAGAGTTCACCCTGGTTCAAAGATAACACCTTTCGTGCGATTCTTTTTCGGAAATGTAAAGTAACATACTTTAGGAATCTATGAATCTTGTTATCCTCTTGGAAGAGAACACTTAAAACGTCTGTAACACGGAAATGATTACTCTACACAATATTTCCTTCGTTGGTTGCAACTATATGTTATTCTAGTTAATGATAACCATAACTTCAACATGTAACTGAATGGATAAAGTTACATTATGGAACTGTGCTTTCCTTCCATCCGAGGATAAGTTCACATGCGGTATGTTGCGATCACCATGTTTTTCATTCTATCTATCAACTTTGTATTGCGACATAAGCGCCCAATGTTTTAGATGAGTATGGTAACTTTCATGATGCATTTCATGCATCCAACTTACTGAAGACCTGTAAGGCTAAAAACATCATCTTTCCTTTTGTGGGTATATATTCGGATGATATATTCATGATAGCAAGAAACGAAATCAATTTGTTGATCTCTTGGGACAAGAGACTTAATTAATAGTATATACATATTCTTACTTTTACACGCCCAAGTACCTTTCAAGGTAAATAGCTCACTTTTAGCTCACGAATCTTTCGGAACTTTGATATGCTAATTCTTATTTAAATACGGTACCATTTTTATTTCACTCCTCAAATTTCGGGATGAAATTTCCATTAACAGGTGGGTAATGTAACGACCCAACTTTTTCGACTTGCTTTTATGCTTTGTATTTTAGCGAAACTGCGTATTTGTGCGTACTGTGTTACTTTATACTCTGGAAACTTGATATACGTGGTTTACTTCCATTTATATGTTAAAACGTGCCTTAGAGTACGTAGGATACTTAACTTGTTCACCGGATGCCTTTATAACAGTTAGTGCTATTTAACGTTTCGAATAAACCGCGAACTGCACGCACGTTTGACTTTTTTCGTAATCAGAATATTATGACTGTGAAATATTAATTATTATTTTATAATAATAATTACCTGGGTTTTTGGATGCTTAATTACGCGTAGTAATTTAATTATGCACAATAGTTAGTCTTGTTGGACTTTCCACCTTGTTGGACTTAAGCCCACCCTACACTAACTAGTGGCCAAATTAATTAGCCCAAGTATTATTACTAGTGACCCATAATAAATAAAATAAATTAATTAATGAGTCATACAAGCATTTGGATAAGGATTATCCATATGGTTACATGGGATTCTAGCATAAGTACATGCTTTAGACAACCACTAACCAAAAAGCAAAATGGTGTCTCCCCCTCCCCTCCATGAAAATCACGGCCCATATGGCCTCCATGTCATCAATCCTTGTCATTTATGTTGCCTATAAATACTAGCCATTTACCTCCCATTTTACACTTACTCTCATTTTGATTTTCACACACACTTGCTCTTTTCTTTCCTTCCTTTCTAGTATTACTTGTAAGTTTTCTTTTTCTTCTTCTTTTTCCTTTCGATTTCGTGATTCTTCATCATCATTCTTTGAAGATCTAGTTCTTTAACTTTGATCTTGATTCTATCTTGTTGATTCAAGCATGAATCCTTCAAGAACATGGAAGATTCAAGCTTTCTAGCTTTGAATCTTCACCAACTTTGTAGATCTATTTCTTTTTTGCTTTATTCATGTTGTTTTGTTGAAAAGATTCAAACTTTTGTTTGTAATCTTCATGTATCTTCAAGATCCAAGCTTTATGCTTCAAGATCTTCAAGAACAATTAAGATACAAGCTTTCTAGCTTGAATCTTTATATCTTTTTGTTAGATCTAAGTTCTTTTTTCTTTGATCATGTTGTTTTGTGAAAAAGATTCAAACTTTTATTTGTAATCTTCATGTATCTTCAAGATCCAAGCTTTATGCTTCAAGATCTTCAAGAACACTCAAAGGTTCAAGCTTTCTAGCTTTGCAACCTTGTAACTTGTGTGAAATGGATCCAAGCTCTCTAGCTTAGGGTTCCATCACCTCATTTGACTTAGATTGTGTTTATACTTGATTTATTGATGTAAAGTTTGTAGCTTTAGTTGTAATTGTGACTTGTAATTGTGTTAAGACTACGGATATGATGTAACCTTGGTTCATCATCCATCTAAGACTCATGAATGAGTTGTATTCTTATTTGGTCTTAACATATTGTGTAGCGATGGTGGAAACTTAGTCAAGGTGATGCTAAATCATCAACGAGTTGTACACTTAAAGCTACAAGCATCAAGGATGAGAACCGTGATGAGCATCAAGTACTAAGAACCCCACCGGAGCACATAACCTACTGTTTTTCGTATCTTATCAGACCACCTGGGCTACTGGAAAGTTGATTTTCAGTTAGTTCGTTTCGAGTAGATGATTTTCCGTTTAGACCTCTTCTTAAACCGAGATACGGTTTAGGATCTATGGCCTTCCGAAAGTCAATACTCCTTTGTAACGTTGTGCTGAAAATTCGGACCTACTCGCACTTAGACCATCACCACGGTCAAACTAAGACGAGTTTGAGTCTAGAAATTGGTCAGAAACTAGAGGACTCCCATACGGAGCCATGGACACTGATTTTGTGTCTTTTCGATTTACGTAGAGGTCGTAGCAGCTGATCCAAATCAGCCAATTGTTTTGACCTCTATACTTGATTACCTTACTTAGCTTTTTTGATGATGAATGATGATGATGATGATACTTAAACTTATTTTATGCACTATTAGAACTTATAAAGACAACCTACTGACCTAGTAACCTTTGATTTAGGTTGACGACCTTTCGGACCGACGTTCTACTTGCACACTTTCGTATCAACTTGTATTGCTTATTCACTGTGAGTTATAGCATCCCTTTTTACTTTAACTATTTTGGGACTGAGAATACATGAGCTTTTTCACATTTTACATACTAGGCACGAGTACTTAAACTTTATATGTGTGTGGGTTATACAACGGCATAAACATTCCCCTTAGCACGGTAACGTTTAGTCATTGGTTTTTGAACCGGTGAACGCGAATCTTAGATATGGATCCATAGGGTTTGACACGCCCACTCGGGCTAGTCGCGCTAGCATTTAACGTGTGTTTAATACTTCGTGAACATACGCACTCGCCAAGTGTACTTTCAGGGGGTTATAAACGTTAAGTCTAGTTACCATGTGCCCACGGTATTACATATACTTTTCATACTGTTTTGATACGCTGTTTGCAGCACTGAAATCTCGTGGCCTATCTTACTTTACTGTTATAACTTAAACTATAGCTCACCAACATTCGTGTTGACTTTTTAAGCGTGTATTTCTCAGGTGCTTAGAGGTTTATTGCTTCCGCTGTTACACTTGCTATCATGCTGTTATTGAATTGCTGTTATGGACCTGCTGTACTAGTTATCCACTGCATTACTAGAGATGTCTCAAATTATGAAACTTTTCCTTTGCATTCGTAGTTTATGTTAAATTTCAAACAATGGTTTTGTAACGACCTTAGGGTCAAATAATTATGTTTATGCTCTTATTCATAGGAGGCACGCTATCTTTTGTAAAACGTTATCTTTTATGAATACAAACTGATTTTCAAACATCATATAGTGTTTGACCTTGTGATGATCCTGTTGATTGACGAACCGTACACGATGGTTTTGTACGGGGTGTCACAGTAATGTAACGATCCGACTTTTTCGACTTGCTTTTATGCTTTGTATTTTAGCGAAACTGCGTATTTGTGCGTACTGTGTTACTTTAAACTCTGGAAACTTGATATACGTGGTTTACTTCCATTTATATGTTAAAACGTGCCTTAGAGTACGTATGATACTTAACTTGTTCACCGGATGCCTTTATAACCGTTAGTGTTATTTAACGTTTCGAATAAACTGCGAACTGCGCGCACGTTTGACTTTTGTCGTAATCGGAATATTATGACTGTGAAATATTAATTATTATTTTATAATAATAATTACCTGGGTTTTTGGATGCTTAAATACGCGTAATAATTTAACTATGCACAATAGTTAGTCTTGTTGGACTTTCAACCATGTTGGACTTAAGCCCACCCTACACTAACTAGTGGCCCAATTAATTAGCCCAAGTACTATTACTAGTGACCCATAATAAATAAAATAAATAAAATAAATTAATTAATGAGTCATTCAAGCATTTGGATAAGGATTATCTATATGGTTACATGAGATTCTAGCATAAGTACATGCTTTAGACAACCACTAACCAAAAAGCAAAATGAGGTCTCCCCCTCCCCTCCATGAAAATCACGGCCCATATGGCCTCCATGTCATCAATCCTTGTCATTTATTTTGCCTATAAATACTAGCCATTTACCTCCCATTTTACACTTGCTCTCATTTTGATTTTCACACACACTTGCTCTTTTCTTTCCTTCCTTTCTAGTATTACTTGTAAGTTTTCTTTTTCTTCTTCTTTTTCCTTTCAATTTCATGATTCTTCATCATCATTCTTTGAAGATCTAGTTCTTTAACTTTGATCTTGATTCTATCTTGTTGATTCAAGCATGAATCCTTCAAGAACATGGAAGATTCAAGCTTTCTAGCTTTGAATCTTCACTAACTTTGTAGATCTATTTCTTTTATGCTTTATTCATGTTGTTTTGTTGAAAAGATTCAAACTTTTGTTTGTAATCTTCATGTATCTTCAAGATCCAAGCTTTATGCTTCAAGATCTTCAAGAACAATTAAGATACAAGCTTTCTAGCTTGAATCTTCATATCTTTTTGTTAGATCTAAGTTCTTTTTTCTTTGATCATGTTGTTTTGTGAAAAAGATTCAAACTTTTGTTTGTAATCTTCATGTATCTTCAAGATCCAAGCTTTATGCTTCAAGATCTTCAAGAACACTCAAAGGTTCAAGCTTTCTAGCTTTGCAACCTTGTAACTTGTGTGAAATGGATCCAAGCTCTCTAGCTTAGGGTTCCATCACCTCATTTGACTTAGATTGTGTTTATACTTGTTTGATTGATGTAAAGTTTGTAGCTTTAGTTGTAATTGTGACTTTTAATTGTGTTAAGACTACGGATATGATGTAACATTGGTTCATTATCCATCTAAGACTCATGAATGAGTTGTATTCTTACTTGGTCTTAACATATTGTGTAGTGATGGTGGAAACTTAGTCAAGGTGATGCTAAATCATCAACGAGTTGTACACTTGAAGCTACAAGCATCAAGGATGAGAACCGTGATGAGCATCAAGTACTAAGAACCCCACCGGAGCACATAACCTACTATTATTCGTATCTGATCAGACCACCTGGTCTACTGGAAAGTTGATTTTCAGTTAGTTCGTTTCGAGTAGATGATTTTCCGTTTAGACCTCGTCTTAAACCGAGTTACAGTTTAGGATCTATGGCCTTCCGAAAGTCAATACTCCTTTGTAACGTTGTGCTGAAAATTCGGACCTACTCGCACTTAGACCGTCACCACGGTCAAACTAAGACGAGTTTGAGTCTATAAATTGGTCAGCAACTAGAGGACTCCCATACGGAGCCATGACCACTGATTTTGTGTCTTTTCAATTTACGTAGAGGTCGTAGCAGCTGATCCAAGTCAGCCAATTGTTTTGACCTCTATACTTGATTACCTTACTTAGCTTTTATGATGATGAATGATGATGATGATGATGACACTTAAACTTATTTTATGCACTATTTGAACTTATAAAGACAACCTACTGACCTAGTAACCTTTGATTTAGGTTGACAACCTTTCGGACCGACTTTCTACTTGCACACTTTCGTATCAACTTGTATTGCTTATTCACTGTGAGTTATAGCATCCCTTTTTACTTTAACTATTTTAGGACTGAGAATACATGCACTTTTTCATATTTTACATACTAGGCACGAGTACTTAAACTTTATATGTTTGTGGGTTATACAACGGCATAAACATTCCCCTTAGCACGATAACGTTTAGTCATTGGTTTTTGAACCGGTGAACGCGAATCTTAGATATGGATCCATAGGGTTTGACATCCCCACTCGGGCTAGTCGCGCTAGCATTTAACGGGTGTTTAATACTTCGTGAACATACGCACTCGCCAAGTGTACTTTCAGGGAGTTATAAACGTTAAGTCTAGTTACCATGTGCCCACGGTTTTACATATACTTTTCATACTGTTTTGATACGCTGTTTGCAGCACTGAAATCTCGTGGCCTATCTTACTTTAATGTTATAACTTAAACTATAGCTCACCAACATTCGTGTTGACTTTTTAAGCGTGTATTTCTCAGGTGCTTAGAGGTTTATTGCTTCCGTTGTTACACTTGCTGTCATGCTGTTATTGAATTGCTGTTATGGACCTGCTGTACTAGTTATCCGCTGCATTACTAGAGATGTCTCAAATTATGAAACTTTTCCTTTGCAGTCGTAGTTTATGTTAAATTTCAAACAATGGTTTTGTAACGACCTTAGGGTCAAATAATTATGTTTATGCTCATATTCATAGGAGGCACACTATCTTTTGTAAAACGTTATCTTTTATGAATGCAAACTAATTTTCAAACAGCATATAGTGTTTGACCTTGTGATGATCCTGTTGATTGACGAATCGTACACGATGGTTTTGTACGGGGTGTCACAGTTGGTATCAGAGCATTGGTTGTAGGGAATTAGGTTGCATTAGTGAGTCTAGACCGGACCTAAGTAGGATTCACTAATAGGACTAATCTACAACTCGCTCGTTTACTTGTTTCTGCAAAACCTGCTGCATGCTACTGTGTTATATTACTACATGTTACTGCTTACTACTACTGCATGCCACAGCTTACTTTTACTACTGTATGAACTTGCTGCATGCTACCGTTTCCTTTTATTGCTATGTAAACACGCTGCATGCTTTTTCTAGCTACTGCATGCTACTATCTGCTTTTGATTGCATGTTACTTCTGTTTAGTACTGTTAATATTTCCATGCTATATACTGCGGTAGACGATCTAGGTTACTGTAATGCCTGATTACATGCTTGCTTCATGCCTGCTATTCGTTGTACCGACTTGGAAAACTTACCTTTCCTAGTTCAGATGTTTTTCTGAACCCTTTTCCTACACGTATAACCCTAAGGATTAGTATGGTAATCCACCTGTTACTACCGTTCCAGAGATCGAAACATTACTCCACGCAATCTAGGAGGAGTACCCCTCGAATTACACGCCCACTAAAGTTGATCCTCGGAGGAGGAGATATGTGAGGACTTGTCGGAGTAACCGCACCCCAAGCTCACTCTAATTAGCCACGTACTACGTATGAACATTAGAAGGATGTTCAGTTCCTGCAAGTTGACTCGTATCCCGTACGCTTTCATGACCGTCACTTATCTCTTTCATTCTACACCACTACTCGACGATCTAATGACACTTCTGGACTTAGGTACCCAACTCTCTTAGGAATTGGAGAAGTATGAAGGACATCTCCTTTCACAGCGTCAGAGTGCCTTCTACTGATGCTCAGCCATACCCAAAGACTTGGGAGTTGCCTCAAGACGTATCGTATTTCTACTTGCTACCCATACAACTGACACGAGACCCAGATTGAAATTCTAGAAAAGAACCTAACGACATTACCCGAACCGAAACACTTTGAAGAAAATTTAGGGATATTTAGGCATTGATGCATGACCTACAGAACCTACGCACCCACACCGAGAAACAATGAGATTAATTATGTAGATTTTGTTTTGAGATAGCATAGATAAGGCACCGTTAGAAGAAATTGAGTAGAACTGGAAGTGATCACGTTACATTGATCATATGGAATGATATTAGAATGAACGTACGATTTAGTACAATATAATGACGCCAGGTCAGTGTGATTATATTGAGGTAAATCATGCAGAAGTTCCAATGATACTACATGAGGAATATGAGGTGATCCAGGGAAAACTTTGGTAGGGATCACTTGAGCATACGCACTACAGTCTGTTAGAGGTAGGGAAAGAATAACCACGTAGCCTAGATACTGTACAAGAAGGGCCTTGACTGCGGAATTGATAACTCGAAAACCTGTTATAAATATAGACACCCTAGACACTTAAGGAAAAAGTTCTCAAATAGGGAAAAAATTTGGACTTACTTGCGGTAGAGCAATCGTTATCTCAGTTATGGAGACTCGCATGGATCCTGATTTTAGTTAGGGTACGTTTCTTCACAATGATTTATCGTCTTGGAATTGTTTAATACTAGAGTGATAGAACCCTTATATCTAAGAACCTTAGTGTTATGACTAATAAGCCATTAACAACCATGAGAGTTAAGTATTCTATAGGACAAAGTAATGGTAAGCTGGTAGAGATAAAGGAATAATATAAGGTAGTACCTTAAAATTTACAGGTGGGTCATTTGGAGATGACCTCATGCTAACAAAACTTGGAAGTTTTATAGTAGTAGTTGGAAAGGATTAGTTACCTATGCACAAGCAGATGTTATTTGAGAAAGTTGATAGAATTTTTCGCGATAGTATAATAAGGTTTAGTTGGAATGGACTTTAAGATTAACCTAATACTCATCAAATAAGGAAGTTTGATATAAAAGTTGGAATGGACTCTAGGATTAACCTAATACTCATCAAGTTAGGAAGCTTTGAGGAAATAGTTGGAACGGACTGACTTTCAAGGATGAAAGCAAAAGTTAGTTATAGTAAGACAATTATTCGTATACCTCGTGAGAATGGTGAGCCAAAAGCCATATAGGTTACTTCAACAACCCGAGATCCCACAATGGAAAGGAAAAGGGATGACAATGGGTTTCATCCCGAAGCTACCGAAAACAATAGGCAGTTATGACACTATCTGGGTTATAGTTGACCGCCTCACCAAACCTGCTCACTTTCTAGACATGAAAGAAACCGATGCAATGGACAAACCTGCACAACGATACATAAAGGAAAATGTATCCCGTCACTTCGGCGATTCAAGTTCTATATTAAAGATTATCCAAGAATCTTATTTGATGCTCATTCTTACGCGACCCTGAATCCTAACTTATTCCGAGAGATATCTTAAATCGATAATAATCACACAATCACCCTTCTTACATCAATATTAGTCGTACCAGTTTAAAATTTCCAAAATCAATGGGTAGTTAATTCCCATCCTCATACTCTCTCACTCGTATCTCACTTATAAGCAACAACTTTACACTTAAGCATTTTTTGGTCGAAAGACTTATGCCCTACTAATAGTCATCAACCACATTTAAATTCAACAGTTTTCATTACCTCGTAACATTTTTGCTCAAATATCACCCGAGATTTTCAAAAGTCTTTTACTCGATTCTCATCAATCTTTTTCCAACTTGTAACCTCCGAAATATGAAAATTTTGTTTGCCAAAATTTTACTTACACTATTTTACTGTGCGGTCCTCTCAAAACTTAATAAAAATAAATTTATTTTATTTGCCATTCGTGCAAAATTTTGAAATCGTATACGTTATATAAAATAAAGTAAATAATTACTTCTTTTTGACAAATACATATGAAATTTTACTATTACTTTTACAAATCAAATCTTTTATTCAAAAGATATTTCACTATGAATGGTACATGTTATACATAACTCTAGTTTACTAAGAACGTCATTTCTTTTCTTACATCGTCACCTTAAACAAATTCTATAAAAAATTCTCGTTGCTTGTCAATATAAAATTTTTCGTTGCTTATTCGTATCCAAGTCATCATGAAGATAGACAACTGCCGAAATTAAGAGATTCATGTGTATGTATATGATGATGACACTTAAACTTATTTTATGCACTATTAGAACTTATAAAGACAACCTACTGACCTAGTAACCTTTGATTTAGGTTGACGACCTTTCGGACCGACTTTCTACTTGCACACTTGCGTATCAACTTGTATTGCTTATTCACTGTGAGTTATAGCATCCCTTTTTACTTTAACTATTTTGGGACTGAGAATACATGCGCTTTTTCACATTTTACATACTAGGAATGAGTACTTAAACTTTATATGTGTGTGGGTTATACAACGGCATAAACATTCCCCTTAGCACGGTAACGTTTAGTCATTGGTTTTTGAACCGGTGAACGCGAATCTTAGATATGGATCCATAGGGTTTGACATCCCCACTCGAGCTAGTCGCGCTAGCATTTAAAGGGTGTTTAATACTTCGTGAACATACGCACTCGCCAAGTGTACTTTCAGGGGGTTATAAACGTTAAGTCTAGTTACCATGTGCCTACGGTTTTACATATACTTTTCATACTATTTTGATACGCTGTTTGCAGTACTGAAATCTCGTGGCCTATCTTACTTTACTGTTATAACTTAAACTATAGCTCACCAACATTCGTGTTGACTTTTTAAGCGTGTATTTCTCAGGTGCTTAGAGGTTTATTGCTTCCGCTGTTACACTTGTTGTCATGCTATTATTGAATTGCTGTTATGGACCTGCTGTACTAGTTATCCGCTGCATTACTAGAGATGTCTCAAATTATGAAACTTTTCCTTTGCATTCGTAGTTTATGTTAAATTTCAAACAATGGTTTTGTAACGACCTTAGGGTCAAATAATTATGTTTATGCTCCTATTCATAGGAGGCACGCTATCTTTTGTAAAACGTTATCTTTTATGAATGCAAATTGATTTTCAAACAGCATATAGTGTTTGACCTTGTGATGATCCTGTTGATTGACGAACCGTACACGATGGTTTTGTACGGGGCGTCACAGTTGGTATCAGAGCACTTACTAATGACATTACAAAACATAAAAAGCGATATTAACACCATCACAGTAGGTCCATAATTTTTATGAAACGACGGAGAAGATTTCTCAGATTCAGGCAAGACTTAAGACGACCCGCGATCGCCAAAAGAGTTATGCTGATCTTAAACGTAAAGATTTCGAATTCAACGTGGGTGACCGAGTAATGTTGAAGGTCGCACCTTGGAAAGGTGTAATTCATTTTGGGAAACGCGGAAAGTTGAACCCGCGATACATCGGACCCTTTGAAATTTTGGAACGTGTCGGACCGGTTTCTTACCGTTTAGATCTTCCGACTCAGTTGAGTGCCGTTCATCCTACCTTCCATGTATCAAATTTGAAGAAATGTCTTGCTCCACCGGAACTTATCATACCATTGAAAGAACTTACGATTGATGACAAACTCCACTTCGTGGAAGAACCTGTCGAAATTATGGACCGTGAGGTCAAAACCTTGAAACGCAATAAGATTCCAATTGTCCGAGTTCGATGGAATGCCAAGCGTGGACATGAGTTTACCTGGGAACGAGAGGATCAAATGATGCAGAAGTACCCTCACCTTTTCCCGACTCCAACACCTACCTCAACTTAAATTTCGGGACAAAATTTCCAATAACAGGTGGGTAATGTAACGACCCGACTTTTTCGACTTGCTTTTGTGCCTTGTATTTTAGCGAAACTGCGTATTTGTGCTTACTATGTTACTTTATACTCTGGAAACTTGATATACGTGGTTTACTTCCAATTATATGTTAAAACGTGCCTTAGAGTACGTAGGATACTTAACTTGTTCACCGGATGCTTTTATAACCGTTAGTGTTACTTGCCGTTACGAATAAACCGCGAACTGCGCGCACGTTTGACTTTTGTCGTAACCGGAATATTTGGACTGCGAAATATTAATTATTATTTTATAATAATAATTACTTGGGCCTTTGGATGCTTAATTTTATTTATTTAATTGCTAAAGCCCAATAGTTAGTCTTGTTGGATTTTCTACCTTGTTGGGCTCAAGCCCACCCTACTCTAGCTAGTGACCCAATTAATTAGCCCAAGTATTATTACTAGTGACCCATAATAATAAATAAATAAATAAATTAATTAATGAGTCATTCTAGCATAATGGATAAGGATTATCTATTTGTCACATGTCATTCTAGCATTAGTACACACTTTAGACAACCATTATCCAAAAAGCAAGTTTTGTCTCCCCCTCCCCCTCCCTCAAAATCACGGCACCCTTGGTGCCATGTCACCAATCCATGTCAATCTCATTTGCTTATAAATACTAGCCATTTGCCTCTCATTCCAACACTTGATCATTTTGGTTTTTCACACACTTGTTCTTTCTTTCTTTCTTTCCTTTCTAGCATCACTTGTAAGTTTTCTTTTCCTTCTTCTTTTCCTTCCAATTTTGTGGTCATCATCATCATAATATGGAGATCAAAGTTCCTTTTAGCTTTGATCTTACTTATATCTTGTTGATTCAAGCATGAATCTTTCAAGAACATGGAAGATTCAAGCTTTCTAGCTTGAATCTTCATATCTTTTGTAGATCTACTTCTTTTATACTTTAATCTTTTTATTTTGTGATAAAGATTCAAATTTTTGTTTGTAATCTTCATGCATCTTCAAGATCCAAGCTTTATGCTTCAAGATCTTCAGGAACAAACAAGATGCAAGCTTTCTAGCTTGAATCTTCATATCTTTTTGTTTGATCTAAGTTCTTTTTTCTTCGATCTTGTTATTTTGTTGAAAAGATTCAAACTTTTGTTTGTAATCTTCATGTATCTTCAAGAACCAAGCTTTATGCTTCAAGATCTTCAAGAACACTTAAAGGTTCAAGCTTTCTAGCTTTGTAACCTTGTAACTTGTGTGAAATGGATCCAAGCTCTCTAGCTTAGGGTTCCATCACCTCTTTTGACTTGGATTGTGCTTATACTTGTTGAATTGATGTAAAGTTTGTAGCTTTAGTTGTTATTGTGAATTGAAATTGTGTTAAGACTAAGGATATGATGTAACCTTGGTTCATCATCCATCTAAGACTCATGAATGAGTTGTGTTCTTACTTGGTCTTAAAATATTGTGTATTGATGGTGAATCTTGGTCAAAAGTGATGCTAAACCATCAACGAGTTGTACACTTGAAGCTACAAGCATCAAGGATGAGAACCGTGATGAGCATCAAGCACCAAGAACCCCACCGGAGCACTTGTCCACTGATTTTCGTATCTGATCAGACCACCTGGGCTACTGGAAAGGTGATTTTCAGTTAGTTCGGTTCGAGTAGATGATTTTCCGTTTAGGCCTCGTCTTAATCCGAGTTACGGTTTAGGATTTATGGCCCTCCGAGAGTCACAACACCCTATTAACGTTGTGCTGAAATTTCTGACCTAGTCTCACTTAAACCGTTGCCACGGTCAAACAAAGACGAGTTAGGTTCTGAAAATTGGTCAGCTGTTAGGGAACTCCCATACGGAGCCATAGCCACTGACTATGTATCTTTTAGATTTACGTAGAGGTCGGAGCAGCTGACCGAATCAGCCTATTGTTTAGATCTCTATTCTTGACGAACTTACTTAGCTTTTATGATGATGAATGATGATGATGACACTTAAACTTATTTTATGCACTATTAGAATTTATAAAGACAACCTACTGACCTAGTAACCTTTGATTTAGGTTGACGACCTTTCGGACCGAATTACTACTTGCGTACTTTCATTACCGACTTTACCGCTTTTATCACTGTGAGTTATAGCATCCCTTTTTTTCTTTAATTATTTTGGGACTGAGAATACATGCGCTTTTTACGTTTTACATGTTAGGCACAAGTACTTAAACTTTACATGTGTGTGGGTTATACAACGACATAAACATTCCCTTTAGCACGGTAACGTTTAGTCATTGGTCTTTGAACCGGTGAACGCGAATCTTAGATATGGATCCATAGGGTTTGACATCCCCACTCGGGCTAGTCACGCTAGCATTTAACAGGTGTTTAATACTTCGTGAACATACGCACTCGCCAAGTGTACTTTCAGGGGGTTATAAACGTTAAGTCTAGTTACCGGGTGCCCATGGTTATACATATACTTTTCATACTATTTTGATACGCTGTTTGCAGCACTGAAATCTCGTGGCCTATCTTACGTTACTATTACAACTTAAACTATAGCTCACCAACATTCGTGTTGACTTTTTAAGCGTGTATTTCTCAGGTGCCTAGAGGTTTATTGCTTCCGCTGTTACACTTGCTGTCATGCTGTTATTGAATTGCTGTTATGGACCTACTGTACTAGTATTCCGCTGCATTACTAGAGATGTCTCAAATTATGAAACTTATGTTTTGCATTCGTAAACTTATGTTATTTTGGAAAAATGGTTTGTAATAAGTCTTATGACATGTTATCTTTGTAAAATGTTATCTTTTTAATGAATGCAAATCGGTTTTCAAACAACATATAGTGTTTAACCTTGTGATGATCCTGTTGATTGACGAACCATACACGATGGTTTTGTACGGGGCGTCACAGTTGGTATCAGAGTATTGGTTGTAGGGAATTAGGTTGCATTAGTGAGTCTAGACCGACCCAAGTAGGATTCACTAATAGGACTAATCTACAACTTGCTAGTTTACTTGTTTCTGCAAAACTTACTGCATGCTTTTGTCTACTATTCTCAGCTGTATGATCTTACTGCATGCTATTGCTTATCTTCACTGCCATACGAACTTGTTGTATGCTTACTTCCGCTATTGCATGATTACTATCTGCTTTCACATGTTATTTCTGTTTAGCACTGTTATTATTACTGCCATGCTAGGTTGCTGTAGTGCCTAATACATGCTTGATTTATGACTTACTGACATGGAAAAGTTATTTTTTCCTGTTCAGATGTCGGATATTCCACCTGTCATCATTTTGGGCAGCGATTCAGACTCGTCAGCCACCTCACCTACTGCTGCTACCGACACACAGATCCCATTAACCAGTGACCCCGACGCTTCATCCTCCTGAACCAGCAGGCATACACCTGTACCAGTGGTTACCGCAGTCGGAGCCCAGGACCCTCCGGAGATTCCAGCTCCAGTTGCCCCGGTACCTCAGGAGCCACAGCCCCGCTCCGGTGGTGTTGTGATTCCCATGGAATTCGGGGAAGGTCCATTCTGTAATCATTTACGCATGTGGTGCCGATACGCTCCTGATGGACGTCTTGTGCCGATTTCGCCTGGCAGATACCGACAGATGATGGCCGCTCGAGGACAGCCAGTACAGCCACCCGTACAGCCACTCCCAGCTAATTCATCATCCGACGACTCATCCACAGACGACTCTAGTGACGATGACTCCGACGAGGAGGACCCTGATGATGCACCTGTACAGCCACCCTCCACCCCGCTGAAGAAGTGGTACCGTTTCGATGGCACTGTTATTCCGGGGATCAACGGAGGTCGAGTGTTCACTAACGCACATGATCAGCGTCGTAGGGTTACCGCCCGTAAGCGGGTTTTGCCTTACCCTGCTGATCCTTTCGTGCGTAAGCTTTACCGCTTTGCAGCCTTTACTTCTGGAGCCGGACCATCTGCACCACCGGCACCACCTGCACCAGCAGCACCGCCTGCACAGCCAGCCCCTCCCTCTGTCGAGGAACTGACGAGGGAGGTGGAGATCCTCCGTGCTCGGGTAACTGAGCTCGAGGAGCAGATGTCCCATGTGCTGGACATCCTTTACCCACCGTCACCATAGAGCTTTGTAGTAGGTTTCATTTTGTAATCTCGTTTGTAGCTCCATGTTTTGCTTATGTAATGTGCGAACTTATGCGGATGTATGCAACTCTTTATTAATGAATGAAACTTTGTATTGTTAAAATTCTTGCACAGTGTTCTATCTACATTACTGTATGTTGGTTTTGCGGTATTTATACCTGGTTGCATTACTATATTGGCATGCGTTGTGTTGTTTCCCTGTTTACTATATACGATATTATTGTATGTTGTATGCTGGATTTTGACTTAAGTCAAAACTTTTGTTTCGAAGGGCAATGGCAAACACACGAACAACACCCACAGTAGCTCAAATCGAAGAGATGATTAATGAACGAGTCGCCGCAGCCTTGGCGGAAATGAACCCTCAAGCTGAACCGCCGCCGGTTATCCAACCCGTTCGAAACGGGTGCACCTACAAGGAATTCCAGAGCTGTAAACCACATAACTTCAGCGGAACTGAGGGGCCTGTTGGTCTCACAAGATGGTTTGAAAAGCTTGAATCAGTATTCCGAGTCAGCAAATGTTCCGAGTCTAACAAAACTAAATTTGCTTCCTGCACGCTATCTGATGGCGCCCTCACGTGGTGGAACACCATGGCTCAGGCACAAGGTATTGATGAGGCGTATGCTACACCATGGGAGGAGTTCAAAGCGGCTATGATTGATGAGTATTGTCCGAGAACCGAGATACAAAAGATGGAAATGGAGTTTATGCAATTGAAAGCTGTTGGCAACAATCTCGATGGTTACAATCGGAGGTTTCTTGAGTTAGCCCTGATGTGTCCGACCATGGTCACCCCGGGATTCAAGCGTATGGAGAGATACTTTTGGGGACTCCCTAAGTCCATCAAGGGTAATGTCACCTCGTCCAAGCCACCGAATGTTCCCGAAGCAATGCGCATGGCGCATACAGTCATGAATCAGATTCTCATCGATGAACCAGAGAAGTCCAAGTCTGAAGCGGGTAGTAGTGACAAGCGCAAGTGGGATAATAACAATGGAAGAATCTACGACCAAACCCCTGCCAAGAGGCACAACAACAGTGGAAACCCCAACCCCGGCATAAGTTCAAACCCGAACTACAAGGGCACTCTACCACAATGCAAGAGGTGTTTCAAGCACCATACCAGGTACTGTAATGCGATCTGTGAAAAATGAAATAGGATCGGACATGTTGGTAAGAACTGCAAGATTCCCGTCCCAGCTGCGAGGACAAACCAAAATGGGACAAACGAAAATGGGCCAAGAAAATGCTACGAGTGTGGACAGCAGGGCCACTTTAGGAATGATTGTCCCAATAAGAAGAAGGACGGCGGACCACCGCGTGGTAGAGCTTTCAATGTTAATGCAAGGGATGCGCGCAAGAACCCCGACTTGGTGACAGGTATATTCACTATCAACAATCTTTTAGCTTCTGTCCTATTTGATACTGGTGCCGATAGAAGTTATGTA
Organism: Rutidosis leptorrhynchoides; assembly: GCF_046630445.1. Classification (NCBI taxonomy): domain Eukaryota; kingdom Viridiplantae; phylum Streptophyta; class Magnoliopsida; order Asterales; family Asteraceae; genus Rutidosis; species Rutidosis leptorrhynchoides. The sequence continues at coordinate 36,631,283 of NC_092337.1, read as the reverse complement.
TGTAGACACTTTTGCGATAAGATAAATTGGTCATTAATTCCTTTAAAAGAAAGTATGCTAGTTGAGGTAGCCAATGGGAAACTTGAGAAAGTTGACCAAATTGGCCGAGGAGCTATTATTAACATAGCTAACGTGGATTTCGAAATTGACTTGATACCCATCAAATTGGGAAGCTTTGACGTGATTGTCGGCATGGACTGGTTGACTAAAGTAAGGGCCGATGTTATCTGTGGAGATAAAGCTCTTTGTATACCACAAGGAGATGGTGAGCCACTGGTTATATACGGAGAGAGATGTAGTTCGAAACTGAACCTCATTAGTTGTATGAAAGCGCAGAAGATCATGAAGAAAGGACGTCTTGCTGTTTTAGCACACGTGAAGGCTTTAGAAACAGAAGAGAAGAGTGTGAATTATGTGCAAATCGTGAATGAATTCCCCGACGTCTTTCTGGAAGAGTTGCCTGGATTACCGCCACCCAGAGCAGTAGAGTTCCAAATCGATCTAGTGCCGGGAGCTGCACCCGTAGCTCGTGCGCCATATCGTCTGGCACCTTCAGAACTGCAAGAGTTACAGAGTCAACTGCAGGAATTGCTCGACCGAGGGTTTATCCAACCGAGCTCGTCGCTTTGGGGCGCACCTGTTTTATTCTTGAAGAAGAAGGATGGATCCTTCCGCATGTGTATCGATTATCGTGAGCTGAACAAGTTGACGATTAAGAACCGATATCCTCTTCCCCGAATTGACGATCTTTTTGATCAGCTGCAAGGATCAAGCGTTTATTCTAAGATCGATTTGCGATCAGCTTATCACCAATTGAGGGTGAAGGAGAGTGATGTGATGAAGACTGCATTTAGAACTCGCTATGGTCATTATGAGTTTCTCGTGATGCCATTCGGTTTAACCAACGCACCCGCTGTATTCATGGACCTCATGAATCGTGTCTGCAAGCCATACCTGGATAAATTCGTTATCGTCTTCATAGATGATATCCTCATCTACTCCAAGAGCGAAGAAGAACATGAGCAACATCTTCGGTTAGTGCTTGAACTCTTGAGACAAGAGCAGCTTTATGCCAAATTCTCCAAGTGTGAATTTTGGCTGAAGGAAGACCAATTTCTGGGTCATATTGTGAGTGATCAAGGTATCAAAGTTGACCCCGCCAAGATTGAAGCTATCAGCAAGTGGGAGACACCCACTACTCTGACTCACGTTCGCCAATTTCTAGGTCTTGCCGGTTATTACCGAAGGTTCATTGAAGGTTTCTCTTTGATTTCACGTCCTTTGACTGCGTTAACTCATAAAGGAAAGAAGTTTGTTTGGGAAAAAGAACAAGAAGCCGCATTTCAAACCCTGAAGCAAAAGTTAACCACCGTACCTATCTTATCTCTTCCCGAAGGCAGTAACGACTTCGTTGTGTACTGCGATGCTTCGAGGAATGGTTTTGGTTGTGTGTTGATGCAAAGAACGAAGGTTATTACTTATGCATCTCGTCAACTAAAGGTCCACGAGCGAAACTACACTACTCACGATCTCGAACTTAGAGCCGTTGTCTTTGCACTCAAATTATGGAGACATTATTTGTATGGAACTAAAAGTACTATCTTTACCGATCACAAGAGTCTCCAACACATCTTCGATCAGAAGCAACTGAACATGAGACATCGTCGATGGATTGAGACGCTAAATGACTACGATTGTGAGCTTCGCTACCATCCGGCCAAGGCTAATGTTGTATCTGACGCATTAAGTCGAAAGGAGAGGACGGTACCTCTTCGCCTTCGGGCTCTGAACATCACCATCCATTCGAACCTCCATAGCCAGATCCGAGTAGTCCAAGAAGAGGCTCTCAAGGAGGAGAACATATCTCGTGAATACCTGAACATCCTGGTCTCTAAATTCGAGGTTAAAGAGTCTGGACTCCGATGTTATGCCGGAAGAATTTGGGTACCTCGTTATGGAGATTTACGAAGCCTTTTACTTGATGAAGCCCACAAGTCGAGATATTCGATTCATGCAGGAGCCAGAAAAATGTACTACGATCTCAAGGAACAGTATTAGTGGCCAAATCTTAAGAAGGATGTTGCAACTTATGTTGGAAGGTGTTTGACTTGTTCGAAGATTAAGGCTGAACATCAGAGGCCATCTGGATTACTTCAGCAACCAGAAATCCCACAATGGAAATGGGAAGCAATTACAATGGATTTCATCATGAAGCTACCAAAGACGGTGGGCGGATATGATACAATCTGGGTTATCGTTGACCGTCTTACCAAATCTGCTCATTTTCTAGCGATGAAAGAAACAGATACAATGGAAAGACTTGCTCAACTGTACATCAAAGAGGTTGTATCTCGTCATGGTGTGCCCTTATCAATTATCTCAGATCGCGATCCCCGTTTTGCTTCCAGATTTTGGCGTTCTTTGCAAGAAGCCTTGGGAACTCGTCTCGACATGAGCACCGTGTATCACCCCCAGACCGACGGTCAGAGCGAACGAACAATTCAGACTTTGGAGGACATGTTGCGTGCCTGTGTTATTGACTTCGGAAAGTCTTGGGAAAGGCATCTACCGCTAGCCGAATTCTCTTACAACAACAATTATCATTCAAGTATTAAAGCCGCGCCTTTTGAAGCATTGTATGGCCGCAAGTGCCGTTCTCCTATTTGTTGGGCCGAGTTAGGCGAAGTGCAAATCACCGGACCCGAGATAGTCCATGAAACGACGGAGAAGATTTCTCAGATTCAGGCAAGACTTAAGACGGCCCGCGATCGCCAAAAGAGTTATGCTGATCTTAAACGTAAAGATTTCGAATTCAACGTGGGTGACCGAGTAATGTTGAAGGTCGCACCTTGGAAAGGTGTAATTCATTTTGGGAAACGTGGAAAGTTGAACCCGCGATACGTCGGACCCTTTGAAATTTTGGAACGTGTCGGACCAGTTGCTTACCGTTTAGATCTTCCGACTCAGTTGAGTACCGTTCATCCTACCTTCCATGTATCAAATTTGAAGAAATGTCTTGCTCCACCGGAACTTATCATACCATTGGAAGAACTTATGATTGATGACAAACTCTACTTCGTGGAAGAACCTGTCAAAATTATGGACCGTGAGGTCAAAACCTTGAAACGCAATAAGATTCCAATTGTCCGAGTTCGATGGAATGCCAAGCGTGGACCTGAGTTTACTTGGGAACGAGAGGATCAAATGATGCAGAAGTACCCTCACCTTTTCCCGACTCCAACACCTGCCTCAGCTTAAATTTCGGGACGAAATTTCCAATAACAGGTGGGTAATGTAACGACCCGACTTTTTCGACTTGTTTTTGTGCCTTGTATTTTAGCGAAACTGCGTATTTGTGCGTACTGTGTTACTTTATACTCTGGAAACTTGATATACGTGGTTTACTTCCAATTATATGTTAAAACGTGCCTTAGAGTACGTAGGATACTTAACTTGTTCACCGGATGCTTTTATAACCGTTAGTGTTACTTGCCGTTACGAATAAACCGTGAGCTGCGCGCACGTTTGAATTTTGTCGTAACCGGAATATTTGGACTGCGAAATATTAATTATTATTTTATAATAATAATTACTTGGGCCTTTGGATTCTTAATTTTATTTATTTAATTGCTAAAGCCCAATAGTTAGTCTTGTTGGACTTTCTACCTTGTTGGGCTCAAGCCCACCATACTCTAGCTAGAGACCCAATTAATTAGCCCAAGTATTATTACTAGTGACCCATAATAATAAATAAATAAATTAATTAATTAATTAATGAGTCATACTAGCATAATGGATAAGGATTATCTATTTGTCACATGGGATTCTAGCATTAGTACACACTTTAGACAACCATTATCCAAAAAGCAAGTTTTGTCTCCCCCTCCCTCAAAATCATGGCACCCTTGGTGCCATGTCACCAATCCATGTCAATCTCATTTGCTTATAAATACTTGCCCTTTGCCTCTCATTCCAACACTTGATCATTTTGATTTTTCACACACTTGTTCTTTCTTTCTTTCTTTCTTTCTTTCCTTTCTAGCATTACTTGTAAGTTTTCTTTTCCTTCTTCTTTTCCTTCCAATTTCGTGGTCATCATCATCATAATATGGAGATCAAAGTTCCTTTTAGCTTTGATCTTACTTATATCTTGTTGATTCAAGCATGAATCTTTCAAGAACATGGAAGATTCAAGCTTTCTAGCTTGAATCTTCATATCTTTTGTAGATCTACTTGTTTTATACTTTAATCTTTCTATTTTGTGATAAAGATTCAAACTTTTTTTTTTGTAATCTTCATGAATCTTCAAGATCCAAGCTTTATGCTTCAAGATCTTCAAGAACACTTAAAGGTTCAAGCTTTCTAGCTTTGTAACCTTGTAACTTGTGTGAAATGGATCCAAGCTCTCTAGCTTAGGGTTCCATCACCTCTTTTTACTTGGATTGTGCTTATACTTGTTGAATTGATGTAAAGTTTGTAGCTTTAGTTGTTATTGTGAATTGAAATTGTGTTAAGACTAAGGATATGATGTAACCTTGGTTCATCATCCATCTAAGACTCATGAATGAGTTGTGTTCTTACTTGGTCTTAACATATTGTGTATTGATGGTGAATCTTGGTCAAAAGTGATGCTAAACCATCAACGAGTTGTACACTTGAAGCTACAAGCATCAAGGATGAGAACCGTGATGAGCATCAAGCACCAAGAACCCCACCGGAGCACTTGTCCACTGATTTTCGTATCTGCTCAGACCACCTGGGCTACTTGAAAGTTGATTTTCAGTTAGTTCGGTTCGAGTAGATGATTTTCCGTTTAGGCCTCGTCTTAATCTGAGTTACGGTTTAGGATTTATGGCCCTCCGAGAGTCACTACACCCTATTAACGTTGTGCTGAAATTTCTGACCTAATCGTACTTAAACTGTCGCCACGGTCAAACGAAGAAGAGTTAGGTTCTGAAAATTGGTCAGCTGTTAGGGGACTCATATACGGAGCCATAGCCACTGACTATGCATCTTTTTGATTTACGTAGAGGTCGTAGCAGCTGACCGAATTCAGCCTTTTGTTTCGATCTCTATTCTTGTCAAAACTTACTTAGCTTTTATGATGATGAATGTTGATGATGATGACACTTAAACTTATTTTATGCACTATTAGAATATATAAAGACAACCTACTGACCTAGTAACCTTTAATTTAGGTTGACGACCTTTCGGACTGACTTACTACTTGCGTACTTTCATTACCGACTTTACCGCTTTTATCACTGTGAGTTATAGCATCCTTTTTTTACTTTAATTATTTTGGGACTTAGAATACATGCGCTTTTTACATTTTACATGTTAGGCACGAGTACTTAAACTTTATATGTGTGTGGGTTATACAACGACATAAACATTTCCCTTAGCACGGTAACGTTTAGTCATTGGTTTTTGAACCGGTGAACGCGAATCTTAGATATGGATCCATAGGTTTTGACATCCCCACTCGGGCTAGTCGCGCTAGCATTTAACGGGTGTTTAATACTTTGTGAACATACGCACTCGCCAAGTGTACTTTCAGGGGGTCATAAACGTTAAGTCTAGTTACCGGGTGCCCACGGTTATACATATACTTTTCATACTCTTTTGATACGCTGTTGCAGCACTGAAATCTCGTGGCCTATCTTACGTTACTATTACAACTTAAACTATAGCTCACCAACATTCGTGTTAACTTTTTAAGCGTGTATTTCTCAGGTGCCTAGAGGTTTCTTGCTTCCGCTGTTACACTTGCTGTCATGCTGTTATTGAATTGCTGTTATGGACCTACTGTACTAGTTATCCGCTGCATTACTAGAGATGTCTCAAATTATGAAACTTATGTTTTGCATTCGTAAACTTATGTTATTTTGGACCAATGGTTTGTAATAAGTCTTATGACATGTTATCTTTGTAAAACGTTATCTTTTTAATGAATGCAAAATCGGTTTTCAAATAGCATATAGTGTTTGACCTTGTGATGATCCTGTTGATTGACGAACCGTACACGATGGTTTTGTACGGGGCGTCACAGTTGGTATAAGAGCATTGGTTGTAGGGAATTAGGTTGCATTAGTGAGTCTACAACGACCCGAGTATGATTCACTAATAGGACTAATCTACAACTTGCTAGTTTACTTGTTTCTGCAAAACTTACTGCATGCTTTTGTCTACTTTCTCAGCTGTATGATCTTACTACATGCTATTGCTTATCTTTACTGCCGTGCGAACTTGTTGTATGCTTACTTCCGCTAATGCATGATTACTATCTGCTTTCACATGTTATTTCTGTTTAGCACTGTTGTTATTGCCATGCTAGGTTGCTATAGTGCCTAATACATGCTTGCTTATGTCTTACTGATATGGAAAAGTTATTTTCCTTGTTCAGATGTCGGATATTCCACCTGTCATCATTTTGGACAGCGATTCAGACTCGTCAGCCACCTCACCTACTGCTGCTACCGACACACAGATCCCATTAACCAGTGACCCCGGCGCTTCATCCTCCGGAACCAGCAGCCATACACCTGTACCAGTGGTTACCGCAGTCGGAGCCCAGGACCCTCTGGAGATTCCAGCTCCAGTTGCCCCGGTACCTCAGGAGCCACATCCCCGCCCCGGTGGTGTTGTGATTCCCGAGGAATACGGGGACGTTCCGTTCCGTAATGAACATAACCATTGGTGCCGACGCCTTCCTGATGGACGTGTCATTCCGATCCCACCTTTCAGATACCGGATCATGACTACCGGTCGCCGATTGCCACTACCCCCAGCTGATTCATCATCCGATGACTCATCCACAGACGACTCCAGTGACGATAACTCCGACGAGGAGGATCTTGATGATGCACCTGTGCAGCCACCCTCCACCCCGCCGAAGAAGCGGTACCGTTTCGATGGCACCGTTATTCCGGGGATCAACGGAGGTCGAGCGTTCACTAACGCACATGGTCAGCGTCGTAGGGTTACCGCCCGTAAGTGGGTTGTGCCTTACCTTGCTGATCCTTTTGTGCGTAAGCCTTACCGCTTTGCAGCCTCTACTTCTGGAGCCCACCATCTGCACCACCAGCACCACCTGCACCAGAAGCACCGCCTACTCAGCCAGCCCCTCCCTCTGTTGAGGAACTGACGAGGGAGGTGCAGATCCTCCGTGCTCGGGTAACTGAGCTCGAGGAGCAGATGTCCCATGTACTGGACATCCTTTACCCATCGTCACCATAGAGCTTTGTAGTAGGTTTCATTTTGTAATATCGTTTGTAGTTCCATATTTTCCTTATGTAATGTACGAACTTATGCGGATGTATGCAACTCTTTATTAATTAATGGAACTTTGTATTGTTAAATTCTTGCACAGTGTTCTATCTACATTACTGTATGTTGGTTTTGCGGTTTTTATACCTGGTTGTGTTACTATATTGGCATGCGTTGTGTTGTTTCCCTGTTTACTATATACGGTATTATTGTATGTTGTATGCTGGATTTTGACTTAAGTCAAAACTTTTGTTTCGAAGGGCAATGGCAAACACACGAACAACACCCACAGCAGCTCAAATCGAAGAGATGATTAATGAACGAGCCGCCGCAACCTTGGCGGAAATGAACCCTCAAGCTGAACCACCGCCGGTTATCCAACCCGTTCGAAACGGGTGCACCTATAAGGAATTCCAGAGCTGTAAACCACATAACTTCAGCGGAACTGAGGGGCCTGTTAGTCTCACAAGATGGTTTGAAAAGCTTGAATCAGTATTCCGAGTCAGCAACTGTTCCGAGTCCAACAAAACTAAATTTGCTTCCTGCACGCTATCTGATGGCGCCCTCACGTGGTAGAACACCATGGCTCGGGCACAAGGTATTGATGAGGCACTGTGACGCCCCGTACAAAACCATCGTGTACGGTTCGTCAATCAACAGGATCATCACAAGGTCAAACACTATATGCTGTTTGAAAACCGATTTGCATTCATTAAAAAGATAACGTTTTACAAAGATAACATGTCATAAGACTTATTACAAACCATTGTTCCAAAATAACTTAAGTTTATGAATGCAAAACATAAGTTTCATAATTTGAGACTGTAACACCGTAGGCAAATCCCACATCGCCCACATGCATGAGTGATCATGGGATTATAAGGTAATACTCACGCTTAAATGACACAACGCGTTTTGGGACCACAGGCAGAGCAGATGTGTGAGTACGCTGCAGTTAAGCGTGCTCGGGCGAGAACACTACCAGGATGGGTGACCTCCTGAGAAAGTGCTTCTCGTGTGTGGTCGCCAAGAAAAAGCCGTGCGCCTGCGGGCAAAGCGGACAATATTGTGGTCATGTTAAGCTGGGGTGTTACAGAATGGTATCAGAGCCACTCATGTGCCGTTGGGGGTGGTAGGGCAAACCTCATCGAGGACGATGAGTCCCTGAGGGGGGGTGAATGTAACACCCTAGGCAAATCCCACATCGCCCACATGCATGAGTGATCATGGGATTATAAGGTAATACTCACGCTTAAATGACACAACGCGTTTTGGGACCACAGGCAGAGCAAATGTGTGAGTACGCTGCAGTTAAGCGTGCTCGGGCAAGAGCACTACCAGGATGGGTGACCTCCTGGGAAAGTGCTTCTCGTGTGTGGTCGCCAAGAAAAAGTCGTGCGCCCGCGGGCAAAGCGGACAATATTGTGGTCATGTTAAGCTGGGGTGTTACAGAGACATCACTAGTAATGCAGCGGATAACTAGTACAGTAGGTCCATAACAGCAATTCAATAACAGCATGACAGCAAGTGTAACAGCGGAAGCAAGAAACCTCTAGACACCTGAGAAATACACGCTTAAAAAGTCAACACGAATGTTGGTGAGCTATAGTTTAAGTTGTAATAGTAACGTAAAATAGGCCACGAGATTTCAGTACTGCAACAGCGTATCAAAACAGTATGAAAAGTATATGTATAACCGTGGGCACCCGGTAACTAGACTTAACGTTTATGACCCCCTGAAAGTACACTTGGCGAGTGCGTATGTTCACGAAGTATTAAACACCCGTTAAATGCTAGCGCGACTAGCCCGAGTGGGGATGTCAAACCCTATGGATCCATATCTAAGATTCGCGTTCACCGGTTCAAAAACCAATGACTAAACGTTACCGTGCTAAGGGAAATGTTTATGCCGTTGTATAACCTACACACATATAAAGTTTAAGTACTCGTGCCTAACATGTAAAACGTAAAAAGCGCATGTATTCTCAGTCCCAAAATAATTAAAGTAAAAAAGGGATGCTATAACTCACAGTGATAAAAGCGGTAAAGTCGGTAATGAAAGTACGCAAGTAGAAAGTCGGTCCGAAAGGTCGTCAACCTAAATCAAAGGTTACTACGTCAGTAGGTTGTCTTTATAAATTCTAATAGTGCATAAAATAAGTTTAAGTGTCATCATCATCAACATTCATCATCATAAAAGCTAAGTAAGTTTTGACAAGAATAGAGATCGAAACAATAGGCTAACTTCGGTCAGCTGCTACGACCTCTACATAAATCGAAAAGACGCATAGTCAGTGGCTATGGCTCCGTATATGAGTCCCCTAACAGCTAACCAATTTTCAGAACCTAACTCGTCTTCGTTTGACCGTGGCAATGGTTTAAGTGCGATTAGGTTAGAAATTTTCAGCACAACATTAATAGGGTGTAGTAACTCTCGGAGGGCCATAAATACTAAACTGTAACTCGGATTAAGACGAGGCCTAAATGGAAAATCATCTACTCGAACCGAACTAACTGAAAATCAACTTTCCAGTAGCCCAGGTGGTCTGATCAGAAACGAAAATCAGTGGACAAGTGCTCCGGTGGGGTTCTTGGTGCTTGATGCTCATCACGGTTCTCATCCTTGACGCTTGTAGCTTCAAGTGTACAACTCGTTGATGGTTTAGCATCACTTTTGACCAAGATTCACCATCAATACACAATATGTTAAGACCAAGTAAGAACACAACTCATTCATGAGTCTTAGATGGATGATGAACCAAGGTTACATCATATCCTTAGTCTTAACACAATTTCAATTCACAATAACAACTAAAGCTACAAACTTTACATCATTTCAACAAGTATAAGCACAATCCAAGTTAAAAGAGGTGATGGAACCCTAAGCTAGAGAGCTTGGATCCATTTCACACAAGTTACAAGGTTGCAAAGCTAGAAAGCTTGAACCTTTAAGTGTTCTTGAAGATCTTGAAGCATGCAGCTTGGATCTTGAAGATGCATGAAGATTACAAATAAAAGTTTGAATCTTTATCACAAAATAGAAAGATTAAAGTATAAAAGAAGTAGATCTACAAAAGATATGAAGATTCAAGCTAGAAAGCTTGAATCTTCCATGTTCTTGAAAGATTCATGCTTGAATCAACAAGATATAAGTAAGATCAAAGCTAAAAGGAACTTTGATCTCCATATTATGATGATGATGACCACGAAATTGAAAGGAAAAGAAAGCTTACAAGAAGAACTAGAGAGGAAAGAAAGAAAGAACAAGTGTGTGTGAAAACCAAATGATCAAGTGTTAGAATGAGAGGCAAATGGCTAGTATTTATAAGCAAGGAATTTCACTTGGATTGATGAGGTGGCAAGGGCCTTTGTGGCCGTGATTTTTGAGAGAGGGGAGGGGGAGACCAAACTTGCTTTATGGATAATGGTTGTCTAAAGTGTGTCCTTTTGCTAGAATCCCGTGTGACAATTACATAAACCTTATCCATTATGCTAGTATGACTCACTAATTTATTTATTTATTTATTTATTTATTTATTATTATGGGTCACTAGTAATAATACTTGGGCTAATTAATTGGGTCACTAGCTAGAGTAGGGTGGGCTTGAGCCCAACAAGGTAGAAAGTCCAACAAGACTAACTATTGGGCTTTAGCAATTAAATAAATAAAATTAAGCATCCAAAGGCCCAAGTAATTATTATTATAAAATAATAATTAATATTTCGCAGTCCAAAAGTTCCGGTTCTGACAAAAGTCAAACGTGCGCGCAGTCCGCGGTTTATTCGTAACGGCAAGTAACACTAACGGTTATAAAAGCATCCGGTGAACAAGTTAAGTATCTTACGTACTCTAAGGCACGTTTTAACATATAATTGGAAGTAAACCATGTATATCAAGTTTCCAGAGTATAAAGTAACACAGTACCCACAAATACGCAGTTTCGCTAAAATACAAGGCACAAAAGCAAGTCGAAAAAGTCGGGTCATTACATTACCCACCTGTTATTGGAAATTTCGTCCCGAAATTTAAGCTGAGGTAGGTGTTGGAGTCGGGAAAAGGTGAGGATACTTCCGCATCATTTGATCCTCTCGTTCCCAGGTGAACTCAGGTCCACGCTTGGCATTCCATCGAACTCGGACAATTGGAATCTTATTGCGTTTCAAGGTTTTGACCTCACGGTCCATAATTTTGACAGGTTCTTCCACGAAGTGGAGTTTGTCATCAATCGTAAGTTCTTCCAATGGTATGATAAGTTCCGGTGGAGCAAGGCACTTCTTCAAATTTGATACATGGAAGGTAGGATGAACAACACTCAACTGAGTCGGAAGATCCAAACGGTAAGCAACCGTTCCGACACGTTCCAAAATTTCAAAGGGTTCGATGTATCGCGGGTTCAACTTTCCACGTTTCCCAAAACGAATTACACCTTTCCAAGCTGCGACCTTCAACATTACTCGGTCACCCACGTTGAATTCGAAATCTTTACGTTTAAGATCAGCATAGCCCTTTTGGTGATCGCGGGCCGTCTTAAGTCTTGCCTGAATCTGAGAAATCTTCTCCGTCGTTTCATGGACTATCTCGGGTCCGGTAATTTGCACTTCGCCTAACTCGGCCCAACAAAAAGGAGAACGACACTTGCGGCCATACAACGCTTCAAAAGGCGCGGCTTTAATATTTGAATGATAACTATTGTTGTAAGAGAATTCGGCTAGCGGCAGATGCCTTTCCCAAGACTTTCCGAAGTCAATAATACAGGCACGTAACATGTCCTCTAAAGTCTGAATCGTTCGTTCGCTCTGACTGTCGGTCTGGGGGTGATACGCGGTGCTCATGTCGAGATGAGTTCCCAAGGCTTCTTGCAAAGAACGTCAGAATCTGGAAGTAAAACGGGGATCGCGATCTGAGATGATTGATAAGGGCACACCATGACGAGATACAACCTCTTTGATGTACAGTTGAGCAAGTTTTTCCATTGTGTCTGTTTCTTTCATCGCTAGGAAATGAGCAGATTTGGTAAGACGGTCAACGATAACCCAGATTGTATCGTATCCGCCCACCATCTTTAGTAGCTTCGTGATGAAATCCATTGTAATTGATTCCCATTTCCATTATGGGATTTCTGGTTGTTGAAGTAATCCAGATGGCCTCTGATGTTCAGCCTTAACCTTCGAACAAGTCAAACACCTTCCAACATAAGTTGCAACATCCTTCTTAATATTTGGCCACCAATACTGTTCCTTAAAATTGTGGTACATTTTTCCGGCTCCTGGATGAATCGAATATCTCGACTTGTGGGCTTCATCAAGTATAAGGTTCCGTAGATCTCCGTAACGAGGTACCCAAATTCTTCCGGCATAACATCGGAGTCCAGACTCCTTAACCTCGAATTTAGAGACAAGAATGTTCAGGTATTCGCGAGGTATGTTCTCCTCCCTGAGAGCTTCTTCTTGGGCCACTCGGATCTGGCTGTGAAGATTCGAATGGATGGTGATGTTCAGAGCCCGAACACGAAGATTCGAATGGATGGTGATGTTCAGAGTCCTCTCCATACAAATAATGTCTCCATAATTTGAGCGCAAAGACAATGACTCCAAGTTCGAGATCGTAAGTAGTGTAGTTTCACTCGTGGATCTTCAATTGACGAGATGCATAAGCAATGACCTTCGTTCTTTGCATCAACACACAACCAAAACCATTCTTCAAAGCATCGCAGTACACAACGAAGTCGTCACTGCCTTCAGGAAGCGATAAGATAGGTGCGGTGGTTAACTTCTGCTTCAGGGTTTGAAATGCTGCTTCTTGTTCGGTTTCCCAAACGAACTTCTTTCCTTTGTGAGTCAGTGCGGTCAAAGGACGTGAAATCAACGAAAAACCTTCAATAAACCTTCTGTAGTAACCGGCAAGACCTAGAAATTAGCGGATGTGAGTCAGAGTAGTGGGTGTCTCCCACTTGCTGATAGCTTCAATCTTGGCGGGGTCAACTTTGATACCTTGATCACTCACAATATGACCCAGAAATTGGACTTCCTTCAGCCAAAATTCACACTTAGAGAATTTGGCATAAAGCTGCTCTCATCTCAAGAGTTCAAGCACTAACCGAAGATGTTGCTCATGTTCTTCTTCGCTCTTGGAGTAGATGAGGATATCATCTATGAAGACGATAACGAATTTATCCAGATAAGGCTTGCAGACACGATTCATGAGGTCCATGAACACGGCTGGTGCGTTGGTTAATCCGAACGGCATCACGAGAAACTCGTAATGACCATAGTAGGTTCTAAACGCAGTCTTCATCACATCACTCTCTTTCACCCTCAACTGGTGATAACCGGATCGAAAGTCGATCTTAGAGTAAATGCTTGATCATTGCACCTGATCAAAAAGATCGTCAATTAAGGGAAGAGGATATCGATTCTTGATCGTCAACTTGTTCAGCTCACGATAATCGATACACATGTAGAAGGATCCATCCTTCTTCTTCACGAATAAAATAGGTGCGCCCCAAGGCAACGAGCTCGGTTGGATAAACACTTGGTCGAGCAATTCCTGCAGTTGACTCTGCAACTCTTGCAGTTCTGAAGGTGCTATTCGATAAGGTGCGCGTGCTACGGGTGCAGCTCCAGACAATAGATCGATCTGGAACTCCACTGCTCTTGGTAGCGGTAATCCAGGCAACTCTTCCGGAAAGACGTCAGGGAATTCATTCACGATTCGCACGTCATTTACACTCTTCTCCTCTGATTCTAAAGCCTTCACGAGTGCTAAAACAGCAAGTCGTCCTTTCTTCATGATCTTCTGCGCTTTCATACAACTAATGAGGTTCAGTTTCGGACTACATCTCTCTCCGTATATAACCAGTGGCTCACCGTCTCCTTGTGGTATACGTAGAGCTTTATCTCCACAGATAACATCGGCCCCTACTTTAGTCAACCAGTCCATGCCGACAATCACGTCAAAGCTTCCCAATTTGATGGGTATCAAGTCAAATTCGAAATCCACACCAGCTATGTTAATAATAGCTCCTCGGCCAATTTGGTCAACCTTTTCAAGTTTACCGTTGGCTACCTCACATAGCATACTTTCTTTTAAAGGAACTAATGACCAATTTATCTTATCACAAAAGTGTCTACATACATAACTTCTATCGGCACCAGTATCAAATAGGACAGAAGCTAAAAGATTGTTGATTGTGAATATACCTGTAACCAAGTCGGGGTTCTCACGTGCATCTCTTGCATTAATGTTGAAAGCTCTACCACGCGGTGGTCCGCCGTCCTTCTTCTTATTAGGGCAATCATTCCTAAAGTGGCCCTACTGTCCACACTCATAGCATTTCCTTGGCCCATTTTGGTTTGTCCTCGCAGCTGGGACGGGAATCTTGCAGTTCTTACCAACATGTTCGATCATGTTGCATTTTTCACAGACCGCATTACAGTACCCAGTGTGGTGCTTGAAACACCTCTTGCATTGTGGTAGAGTGCCTTTGTAGTTCGGGTTTGAACTTGTGCCGGGGTTGGGGTTTCCACCGTTGTTGTGCCTCTTAGCAGGGGTTTGATCGTAGATTCTTCCCTTGTTATTATCCCACTTGTGCTTGTCACTACTACCCGCTTCAGGCTTGGACTTCTCCGGTTCATCGATGAGAATCTGATTCATGAGTGTATGCGCCATGCGCATTGCTTTGGGAACATTCGGTGGCTTGGACGAGGTGACATTACCCTTGATGGACTTAGGGAGTCCCCAAAAGTATCTCTCCATACGCTTGAATTCTGGGGTGACCATGGTCAGACACATCAGGGCTAACTCAAGAAACCTCCGATTGTAACCATCGAGATCGTTGCCAACAGCTTTCAATTGCATAAACTCCATTTCCATCTTTTGTATCTCGGTTCTCGGACAATACTCATCAATCATAGCCGCTTTGAACTCCTCCCATGGTGTAGCATACGCCTCATCAATACCTTGTGCCTGAGACATGGTGTTCCACCACGTGAGGGCGCCATCAGATAGCGTCCAGGAAGCAAATTTAGTTTTGTTGGACTCGGAACAGTTGCTGACTCGGAATACTGATTCAAGCTTTTCAAACCATCTTGTGAGACCAACAGACCCCTCAGTTCTGCTGAAGTTATGTGGTTTACAGCTTTGGAATTCCTTGTAGGTGCACCTGTTTCGAACGGGTTAGATAACCGGCGGTGGTTCAGCTTGAGGGTTCATTTCTGCCAAGGCTGCGGCGACTCGTTCATTAATCATCTCTTCGATTTGAGCTGATGTGGGTATTGTTCGTGTGTTTGCCATTGCCCTTCGAAACAAAAGTTTTGACTTAAGTCAAAATCCAGCATACAACATACAATAATACCGTATATAGTAAACATGGAAACAACACAACGCATGCCAATATAGTAACGCAACCAGGTATAAATACCGCAAAACTAACATACAGTAATGTAGATAGAACACTGTGCAAGAATTTCACAATACAAAGTTCCATTAATTAATAAAGAGTTGCATACATCCGCATAAGTTCGCACATTACATAAGGAAAACATGGAACTACAAACGAGATTACAAAATGAAACCTACTACAAAGCTCTATGGTGACGGTGGGTAAAGGATGTCCAGCACATGGGACATCTGCTCCTCAAGCTCAGTTACCCGAGAACAGAGGATCTGCACCTCCCTCGTCAGTTTCTCGACAGAGGGAGGGGCTGGCTGAGCAGGCGGTGCTGCTGGTGTAGGTGGTGCTGGTGGTGCAGATGGTCCGACTCCAGAAGTAGAGGCTGCAAAGCGGTAAGGCTTACGCACGATAGGATCAGCAGGGTAAGGCACAACCCGCTTACGAGCGGTAACCCTACGACGCTGACCATGTGCGTTAGTGAATGCTCGACCTCCGTTGATCCCCGGAATAACGGTGCCATCGAAACGGTACCGCTTCTTCGGCGGGGTGGAGGGTGGCTGCACAGGTGCATCATCAAGATCCTCCTCGTCGGAGTTATCGTCAATGGAGTAGTCTGTGGATGAGTCGTCAGATGATGAATCAGCTGGGGGTGGTGGCGATCGACGGCCGGTAGTCATGATCCGGTATCTGAAAGGTGGGATCGGTATGACACGTCCCTCAGGAAGGCGTCGGCACCAATGGTTATGCTCATTACGAAACGGAACGTCCCCGTATTCCCCGGGAATCACAACACCACCAGGGCGGGGCTGTGGCTCCTGAGGTACCAGGGCAACTGGAGCTGGAATCTCCGGAGGGTCCTGGGCTCCGACTGCGGTAACCACTGGTACAGGTGTATGGCTGCTGGTTCCAGAGGATGAAGCACCGGGGTCACTGGTTAACGGGATCTGTGTGTCAGTAGCAGCAGTAGGTGAGGTGGCTGACGAGTCTGAATCGCTGTCTAAAATGATGACAGGTGGAATATCCGACATCTGAACAAGGAAAATAACTTTTCCATATCAGTAAGTCATAAGCAAGCATGTATTAGGCACTATAGCAACCTAGCATGGCAATAACAACAGTGCTAAACAGAAATAACATGTGAAAGCAGATAGTAATCATGCATTAGTGGAAGTAAGCATACAACAACTTCGCACGACAGTAAAGATAAGCAATAGCATGCAGTAAGATCATACAGCGGAGAAAGTAGACAAAAGCATGCAGTAAGTTTTGCAGAAACAAGTAAACTAGCAAGTTATAGATTAGTCCTATTAGTGAATCCTACTTGGGTCAGTCTAGACTCACTAATGCAACCTAATTCTCTTCAACCAATGCTCTGATACCAACTGTGACGCCCCGTACAAAACCATCGTGTACGGTTCGTCAATCAACAGGATCATCACAAGGTCAAACACTATATGCTGTTTGAAAACCGATTTGCATTCATTAAAAGGATACCGTTTTACAAAGATAACATGTCATAAGACTTATTACAAACCATTGTTCCAAAATAACATAAGTTTAAGAAATGCAAAACATAAGTTTCATAATTTGAGACATCTCTAGTAATGCATCGGATAACTAGTACAGTAGGTCCATAACAGCAATTCAATAACAGCATGACATCAAGTGTAACAGCGGAAGCAAGAAACCTCTAGGCACCTGAGAAATACACGCTTAAAAAGTCAACACGAATATTGGTGAGCTATAGTTTAAGTTGTAATAGTAACGTAAGATAGGCCACGATATTTCAGTGCTGCAACAGCGTATCAAAACAGTATGAAAAGTATATGTATAACCGTGGGCACCCGGTAACTAGACTTAACGTTTATAACCCCCTGAAAGTACACTTGGCGAGTGCGTATGTTCACGAAGTATTAAACACCTGTTAAATGCTAGCGCGACTAGCCCGAGTGGGGATG
Organism: Rutidosis leptorrhynchoides; assembly: GCF_046630445.1. Lineage (NCBI taxonomy): Eukaryota > Viridiplantae > Streptophyta > Magnoliopsida > Asterales > Asteraceae > Rutidosis > Rutidosis leptorrhynchoides. Next base: position 36,613,663 of record NC_092337.1, on the reverse strand, counting down.
TCAAACCCTATGGATCCATATCTAAGATTCACGTTTACCGGTTCAAAAACCAATGACTAAACGTTACCGTGCTAAGGGAATGTTTATGCCGTTGTATAAATCACACACATATAAAGTTTAAGTACTCGTGCCTAACATGTAAAACGTAAAAATCGCATGTATTCACAGTCCCAAATATAGTAAAAGTAGTAAAAAAAAGGGATGCTATAACTCACAGTGATAAAAGCGGTAAAGTCGGTCATGAAAGTACGCAAGTAGTAAGTCGGTCCGAAAGGTCGTCAACCTAAATCAAAGGTTACTAGGTCAGTAGGTTGTCTTTATAAATTCTAATAGTGCATAAAATTAGTTTAAGTGTCACCATCATCGACATTCATCATCATAAAAGCTAAGTAAGTTTTGACAAGAATAGAGATCGAAACAATAGGCTGACTTCGGTCAGCTGCTACGACCTCTTCGTAAATAAAAAAGACTCATAGTCAGTGGCTATGGCTCCGTATATGAGTTCCCTAACCGCTGACCAATTTTCAGAACCTAACTCATCTTCGTTTGACCGTGGCGACGGTTTAAGTGCGATTAGGTCAGAAATTTCAGCACAACGTTAATAGGGTGTAGTGACTCTCGGAGGGCCATAAATCCTAAACCGTAACTCGGATTAAGACGAGGCCTAAATGGAAAATAATCTACTCGAACCAAACTAACTGAAAATCAACTTTTCAGTAGCCAAGGTGGTCTGATCAGATACGAAAATCAGTGGACATGTGCTCCGGTGGGGTTCTTAGTTCTTGATGCTCATCACGGTTCTCATCCTTGATGCTTGTAGCTTCAAGTGTACAACTCGTTGATGGTTTAGCATCACTTTTGACCAAGATTCACCATCAATACACAATATGTTAAGACCAAGTAAGAACACAACTCATTCATGAGTCTTAGATGGATGATGAACCAAGGTTACATCATATCCTTAGTCTTAACACAATTTCAATTCACAATAACAACTAAAGCTACAAACTTTACATCATTTCAAAAAGTATAAGCACAATCCAAGTCAAAAAATGTGATGGAACCCTAAGCTAGAGAGCTTGGATCCATTTCACAAAAGTTACAAGGTTGCAAAGCTAGAAAGCTTGAACCTTTAAGTGTTCTTGAAGATCTTGAAGCATAAAGCTTGGATTTTGAAGATACATGAAGATTACAAACAAAAGTTTGAATCTTTTCAACAAAATAACAAGATCAAAGCAAAAAGAACTTAGATCTAACAAAAAGATATGAAGATTCAAGCTAGAAAGCTTGCATCTTGTTTGTTCTTGAAGATCTTGAAGCATAAAGCTTGGATCTTGAAGATGTATGAAGATTATAAACAAAAGTTTGAATCTTTATCACAAAATAGAAAGATTAAAGTATAAAAGAAGTAGATCTACAAAAGATATGAAGATTCAAGCTAGAAAGCTTGAATCTTCCATGTTCTTGAAAGATTCATGCTTAAATCAACAAGATATAAGTAAGATCAAAGCTAAAAGGAACTTTGATCTCCATATTATGATGATGATGACCACGAAATTGGAAGGAAAAGAAGAAGAAAAAGAAAACTTACAAGTAATGCTAGAAAGGAAAGAAAGAAAGAAAGAACAAGTGTGTGAAAAACCAAAATGATCAAGTGTTGGAATGAGAGGCAAAGGGCTAGTATTTAAGCAAGGAATTTCACTTGGATTGATGAGGTGGTAAGGGCCTTTCCCAAGACTTTCCGAAGTCAATAACACAAGCACGCAACATGTCCTCCAAAGTCTGAATTGTTCGTTCGCTCTGACCGTCGGTCTGGGGGTGATACGCGGTGCTCATGTCGAGACGAGTTCCCAAGGCTTCTTGCAAAGAACGCCAGAATCTGGAACCAAACGGGGATCGCGATCTGAGATAATTGATAATGGCACACCATGACGAGATACAACCTCTTTGATATACAGTTGAGCAAGTCTCTCCATTGTATCTGTTTCTTTCATCGCTAGAAAATGAGCAGATTTGGTAAGACGGTCAACGATAACCCAGATTGTATCGTATCCGCCCACCGTCTTTGGTAGCTTCGTGATGAAATCTATTGTAATTGCTTCCCATTTCCATTGTGGGATTTCTGGTTGCTGAAGTAATCCAGATGGCCTCTGATGTTCAGCCTTAATCTTCGAACAAGTCAAACACCTTCCAACATAAGTTGCAACATCCTTCTTAAGATTTAGCCACCAATAATGTTCCTTGAGATCGTGGTACATTTTTTCGGCTCCTGGATGAATCGAATATCTCGACTTGTGGGCTTCATAAAGTAAAAGGCTTCGTAAATCTCCATTACGAGGTACCCAAATACTTTCGGCATAACATCGGAGTCCTGACTCTTTAACCTCGAATTTAGACACCGGGATGTTCAGGTATTCACGAGATATGTTCTCCTCCTTGAGAGCCTCTTCTTGGGCTACTCGGATCTGGCTATGGAGGTTCGAATGGATGGTGATGTTCAGAGCCCGAACGCGAAGAGGTACCATCCTCTCCTTTCAACTTAATGCGTCAGCTACAACATTGGCCTTGCCCAGATGGTAGCGAAGCTCATAATCATAGTCGTTTAGCGTCTCAATCCATCGACGTTGTCTCATGTTCAGTTGCTTCTGATCGAAGATGTGTTGGAGACTCTTGTGATCGGTAAAGATAGTACTTTTAGTTCCATACAAATAATGTCTCCATAATTTGAGTGCAAAAACAACGGCTCCAAGTTCGAGATCATGAGTAGTGTAGTTTCGCTCATGGACCTTTAGTTAACGAGATGCATAAGCAATAACCTTCGTTCTTTGCATCAACACACAACCAAAACCATTCCTCGAAGCATCGCAGTACACAACGAAGTCGTCACTGCCTTCGGGAAGAGATAAGATAGGTGCGGTGGTTAACTTCTGCTTCAGGGTTTGAAATGCGGCTTCTTGTTCTTTTTCCCAAAAAGACTTCTTTCCTTTATGAGTTAACGCAGTCAAAGGACGCGAAATCAAAGAGAAACCTTCAATGAACCTTCGGTAATAACCGGCAAAACCTAGAAATTGGCGAATGTGAGTCGGAGTAGTGGGTGTCTCCCACTTGCTGATAGCTTCAATCTTGGCGGGGTCAACTTTGATACCTTGATCACTCACAATATGACCCAGAAATTGGACTTCCTTCAGCTAAAATTCACACTTAGAGAATTTGGCATAAAGCTGCTCTTGTCTCAAGAGTTCAAGCACTAACCGAAGATGTTGCTCATGTTCTTCTTCGCTCTTGGAGTAGATGAGGATATCATCTATGAAGACGATAACGAATTTATCCAGGTATGGCTTGCAGACATGATTCATGAGGTTCATGAATACAGCGGGTGCGTTGGTTAAACCGAATGGCATCACGAGAAACTCATAATGACCATAGCGGGTTCTAAACGCAGTCTTCATCACATCACTCTCGTTCACCCTCAATTGGTGATAACCTGATCGCAAATCGATCTTAAAATAAACGCTTGATCTTTGCAGCTAATCAAAAAGATCGTCAACTCGGGGAAGAGGATATCGGTTCTTAATTGTCAACTTGTTCAGCTCACGATAATCGATACACATGCGGAAGGATCCATCCTTCTTCTTCACGAATAAAACAGGTGCGCCCCAAGGCGACGATCTCGGTTGGATAAACCCTCGGTCGAGCAATTCCTGCAGTTGACTCTGCAACTCTTGCAGTTCTGAAGGTGCCAGACGATAGGGAGCACGAGCTACGGGTGCAGCTCCCGGCACTAGATCGATTTGGAACTCTACTGCTCTAGGTGGCGGTAATCCAGGCAACTCTTCCGGAAAGACGTCAGGGAATTCATTCATGATTCGCACATCATTCACACTCTTCTCTTCTGTTTCTAAAGCCTTCACATGTGCTAAAACAGCAAGACATCCTTTCTTCATGATCTTCTGCGCTTTCATACAACTAATGAGGTTCAGTTTCGAACTACATCTCTCTCCGTATATAACCAATGGCTCACCATCTCCTTGTGGTATACGAAGAGCTTTATCTCCACAGATAACATCGGCCCTTACTTTAGTCAACCAATCCATGCCGACAATCACGTCAAAGCTTCCCAATTTGATGGGTATCAAGTCAATTTCGAAATCCACGCCAGCTATGTTAATAATAGCTCCTCGGCCAATTTGGTCAACTTTCTCAAGTTTCCGATTGGCTACCTCAACTAGCATACTTTCTTTTAAAGGAACTAATGACCAATTTATCTTATCGCAAAAGTGTCTACATACATAACTTCTATCGGCACCAGTATCAAATAGGACAGAAGCTAAAAAATTGTTGATAGTAAATATACCTATCACTAAGTCGGGGTCCTCGCGCGCATCCCTTGTATTAACATTGAAAGCTCTACCACGCGGTGGTCCGCCGTCCTTCTTCTTATTGGGACAATCATTCCTAAAGTGGCCCTGCTGTCCACACTCGTAGCATTTTCTTGGCCCGTTTTGGTTTGTCCCATTTTGGTTTGTCCTCGCAGCTGGGACGGGAATCTTGCAGTTCTTACCAACATGTCCGATCCTATTGCATTTTTCACAGACCGCATTACAGTACCCGGTATGGTGCTTGAAACACCTCTTGCATTGTGGTAGAGTGCCCTTGTAGTTCGGGTTTGAACTTGTGCCGGGGTTGGAGTTTCCACCGTTGTTGTGCCTCTTGGCAGGGGTTTGATCGTAGATTCTTCCCTTGTTATTATCCCACTTGCGCTTGTCACTACTACCCGCTTCAGACTTGGACTTCTCCGGTTCATCGATGAGAATCTGATTCATGAGTGTATGCGCCATGCGCATTGCTTCGGGAACATTCGGTGGCTTGGACGAGGTGACATTACCCTTGATGGACTTAGGGAGTCCCCAAAAGTATCTCTCCATACGCTTGAATTCTAGGGTGACCATGGTCGAACACATCAGGGCTAACTCAAGAAACCTCCAATTGTAACCATCGAGATCGTTGCCAACAGCTTTCAATTGCATAAACTCCATTTCCATCTTTTGTATCTTGGTTCTCGGACAATACTCATCAATCATAGCCGCTTTGAACTCCTCCCATGGTGTAGCATACGCCTCATCAATACCTTGTGCCTGAGCCATGGTGTTCCACCACGTGAGGGAGCCATCAGATAGCGTCCAGGAAGCAAATTTGGTTTTGTTGGACTCGGAACAGTTGCTGACTCGGAATACTAATTCAAGCTTTTCAAACCATCTTGTGAGACCAACAGGCCCGTCAGTTCCACTGAAGTTATGTGGTTTACAGCTCTGGAATTCCTTGTAGGTGCACCCGTTTCGAACGGGTTGGATAACCGGCGGTGGTTCACCTTGAGGGTTCATTTCCGCCAAGGCTGCGGCGACTCGTTCATTAATCATCTCTTCGATTTGAGCTGCTGTGGGTGTTGTTCGTGTGTTTCCCATTGCCCTTCGAAACAAAAGTTTTGAATTAAGTCAAAATCCAGCATACAATATACAATAATACCGTATATAGTAAACAGAGAAACAACACAACGCATGCCAATATAGTAACGCAACCAGGTATAAATACCGCAAAACCAACATACATTAATGTAGATAGAACACTGTGTAAGAATTTAACAATACAAAGTTCCATTAATTAATAAAGAGTTGCATACATCCGCATAAGTTCGCACATTACATAAGGAAAACATGGTACTACAAACGAGATTACAAAATGAAACCTACTACAAAGCTCTACGGTGACGGTGGGTAAAGGATGTCCAGCACATGGGACATCTACTCCTCGAGCTCAGTTACACGAGCACAGAGGATCTGCACCTACCTCATCAGTTCCTCGACAGAGGGAGGGGCTGGCTGAGCAGGCGGTGCTGCTGGTGCAGGTGGTGCTGGTGGTGCAGATGGTCCGGCTCCAGAAGTAGAGGCTGCAAAGCGGTAAGGCTTACGCACGAAAGGATTAGCAGGGTAAGGCACAACCCGCTTACGGGCGGTAACCCTACGATGCTGACCATGTGCGTTAGTGAACGCTCAACCTCCGTTGATCCCCGGAATAACGGTGCTATCGAAACGGTACTGCTTCTTCGGCGGGGTGGAGGGTGGCTGCACAGGTGCATCATCAAGATCCTCCTCGTCGGAGTTATCGTCACTGGAGTCGTCTGTGGATGAGTCGTCGAATGATGAATCAGCTGGGGGTGGCGGCGATCGGCGACCGGTAGTCATGATCCGGTATCTGAAAGGTGGGATCGGTATGACACGTCCATCAAGAAGGCGTCAGCACCAATGGTTATGCTCATTACGAAACGAAACGTCCCCGTATTCCCTGAAAATCACAACACCACCGGGGCGGGGATGTGGCTCCTGAGGTACCGGGGCAACTGGAGCTGGAATCTCCGAAGGGTCCTGGGCTCCGACTGCGGTAACCACTGGTACAGGTGTATGGCTGCTGGTTCCGGAGGATGAAGCGTCGGGGTCACTGGTTAACGGGATCTGTGTGTTGGTAGCAGCAGTAGGTGAGGTGGCTGACGAGTCTGAATCGCTGTCCAAAATGATGACAGGTGGAATATCCGACATCTGAACAAGGAAAATAACTTTTCCATATCAGTAATTCATAAGCAAGCATCTATTAGGCACTATAGCAACCTAGCATGGCAATAACAACTGTACTAAACAGAAATAACATGTGAAAGTAGATAGTAATCATGCATTACCAGAAGTAAGCATACAACAAGTTCACACGGTAGTAAAGATAAGCAATAGCATGTAGTAAGATCATACAGCTGAGAAAGTAGACAAAAGCATGCAGTAAGTTTTGCAGAAACAAGTAAACTAGCAAGTTGTAGATTAGTCCTATTAGTGAATCCTACTCGGGTCGGTCTAGACTCACTAATGCAACCTAATTCCCTACAACCAATGCTCTGATACCAACTGTGACGCCCCGTACAAAACCATCGTGTACGGTTCGTCAATCAACAGGATCATCACAAGGTCAAACACTATATGCTGTTTGAAAACCGATTTGCATTCATTAAAAAGATAACATTTTACAAAGATAACATGTCATAAGACTTATTACAAACCATTGTTCTAAAATAACATAAGTTTACGAATGCAAAACATAAGTTTCATAATTTGAGACATCTCTAGTAATGCAGCGGAATACTAGTACAGTAGGTCCATAACAGCAATTCAATAACAGCATGACAGCAAGTGTAACAGCGGAAGCAATAAACCTCTAGGCACCTGAGAAATACACGCTTAAAAAGTCAACACGAATTTTGGTGAGCTATAGTTTAAGTTGTAATAGTAACGTAAGATAGGCCACGAGATTTCAGTGCTGCAACAGCGTATCAAAACAGTATGAAAAGTATATGTATAACCGTGGGCACCCGGTAACTAGACTTAACGTTTATAACCCCCTGAAAGTACACTTGGCGAGTGCGTATGTTCACAAAGTATTAAACACCCGTTAAATGCTAGCGCGACTAGCCCGAGTGGGGATGTCAAACAATATGGATCCATATCTAAGATTCGCGTTCACCGGTTCAAAAACCAATGACTAAACGTTACCGTGCTAAGGGAATGTTTATGCCGTTGTATAACCCACACACATATAAAGTTTAAGTACTCGTGCCTAACATGTAAAACGTAAAAAGCGCATGTATTCTCAGTCCCAAATATAGTAAAAGTAGTAAAAAAAAAGGGATGCTATAACTCACAGTGATAAAAGCGGTAAAGTCGGTAATGAAAGTACGCAAGTAGTAAGTCGGTCCGAAAGGTCGTCAACCTAAATCAAAGGTTACTAGGTCAGTAGGTTGTCTTTATAAATTCTAATAGTGCATAAAATAAGTTTAAGTGTCATCATCATCAACATTCATCAGCATAAAAGCTAAGTAAGTTTTGACAAGAATAGAGATCGAAACAATAGGCTGACTTCAGTCAGCTGATACGACCTCTACATAAATCTAAAAGATGCATAATCAGTGGCTATGGCTCCGTATATGAGTCCCCTAACATCTGACCAATTTTCAGAACCTAACTCGTCTTCGTTTGACCTTGGCGACGGTTTAAGTGCGATTAGGTCAGAAATTTCAGCACAACGTTAATAAGGTGTAATGACTCTCGGAGGGCCATAAATCCTAAACCGTAACTCGGATTAAGATGAGGCCTAAACGGAAAATCATCTACTCGAACCGAACTAACTGAAAATAAACTTTCCAGTAGCCCAGGTGGTCCGATCAGATAAGAAAATCAGTGGACAAATGCTCTGGTGGGGTTCTTGGTGCTTGATGCTCATCACGGTTCTCATCCTTGATGCTTGTAGCTTCAAGTGTACAACTCGTTGATGGTTTAGCATCACTTTTGACCAAGATTCACCATCAATGCACAATATGTTAAGATCAAGTAAAAACACAACTCGTTCATGAGTCTTAGATGGATGATGAACCAAGGTTACATCATATCCTTAGTCTTAACACAATTTCAATTCACAATAACAACTAAAGCTACAAACTTTACATCATTTCAACAAGTATAAGCACAATCCAAGTCAAAAGAGGTGATGGAACCCTAAGCTAGAGAGCTTGGATCCATTTCACACAAGTTACAAGGTTGCAAAGCTAGAAAGCTTGAACCTTTAAGTGTTCTTGAAGATCTTGAAGCATAAAGCTTGGATCTTTGAAGATACATAAAGATTACAAACAAAAGTTTGAATCTTTTCAACAAAATAACAAGATCAAAGTAAAAAGAACTTAGATCTAACAAAAAGATATGAAGATTCAAGCTAGAAAGCTTGCATCTTATTTGTTCTTGAAGATCTTGAAGCATAAAGCTTGGATCTTGAAGATGCATGAAGATTACAAACAAAAGTTTGAATCTTTATCACAAAATAGAAAGATTAAAGTATAAAAGAAGTAGATCTACAAAAGATATGAAGATTCAAGCTAGAAAGCTTGAATCTTCCATGTTCTTGAAAGATTCATGCTTGAATCAACAAGATATAAGTAAGATCAAAGCTAAAAGGAACTTTGATCTCCATATTATGATGATGATGACCACAAAATTGAAAGGAAAGGAAGAAGGAAAAGAAAGCTTACAAGAAGAACTAGAGAGGAAAGAAAGAAAGAACAAGTGTGTGAAAAACCAAAATGATCAAGTGTTGGAATGAGAGGCAAAGGGCTAGTATTTAAGCAAGGAATTTCACTTGGATTGATGAGGTGGCAAGGGCCTTTCCCAAGACTTTTCGAAGTCAATAACACAGGCACGCAACATGTCCTCCAAAGTCTGAATTGTTCGTTCGCTCTGACCGTCGGTCTGGGGGTGATACGCGGTGCTCATGTCGAGACGAATTCCCAAGGCTTCTTGCAAAGAACGCCAGAATCTGGAAGCAAAACGGGGATCACGATCTGAGATAATTGATAATGGCACACCATGACGAGATATAACCTCTTTGATATACAGTTGAGCAAGTCTCTCCATTGTATCTGTTTCTTTCATCGCTAGGAAATGAGCAGATTTGGTAAGACGGTCAACGATAACCCAGATTGTATCATATCCGCCCACCGTCTTTGGTAGCTTCGTGATGAAATCCATTGTAATTGCTTCCCATTTCCATTGTGGGATTTCTGGTTGCTGAAGTAATCTAGATGGCCTCTGATGTTCAGCCTTAATCTTCGAACAAGTCAAACACCTTCCAACATAAGTTGCAACATCCTTCTTAAGATTTGGCCACCAATACTGTTCCTTGAGATCGTGGAACATTTTTTCGGCTCCTGGATGAATCGAATATCTCAACTTGTGGGCTTCATCAAGTAAAAGGCTTCGTAAATCTCCATAACGAGGTACCCAAGTTCTTCCGGCATAACATCAGAGTCCAGACTCTTTAACCTCGAATTTAGAGACCAGGATGTTCAGGTATTCACGAGATATGTTCTCCTCCTTGAGAGCCTCTTCTTGGGCTACTCGGATCTGGCTATGGAGGTTCGAATGGATGGTGATGTTCAGAGCCCGAACGCGAAGAGGTATCGTCCTCTCCTTTCGACTTAATGCATCAGCTACAACATTGGCCTTGCCCGGATGGTAGCGAAGCTCACAATCGTAGTCGTTTAGCATCTCAATCCATCGACGCTGTCTCATGTTCCGTTTCTTCTGATCGAAGATGTGTTGGAGACTCTTGTGATCGGTAAAGATAGTACTTTTAGTTCCATACAAATAATGTCTCCATAATTTGAGCGCAAAGACAACGGCTCCAAGTTCGAGATCGTGAGTAGTGTAGTTTCGCTCGTGGATCTTCAGTTGACGAGATGCATAAGCAATGACCTTCGTTCTTTGCGTCAACACACAACCAAAACCATTCTTCGAAGCATCGCAGTACACAACGAAGTCGTCACTGCCTTCAGGAAGCGATAAGATAGGTGCGGTGGTTAACTTCTGCTTCAGGGTTTGAAATGCTGCTTCTTGTTCGGTTTCCCAAATGAACTTCTTTCCTTTGTGAGTCAGTACGGTCAAAGGACGTGAAATCAACGAAAAACCTTCAATAAACCTTCTGCAGTAACCGGCAAGACCTAGAAATTGGCGGATGTGAGTCAGAGTAGTGGGTGTCTCCCACTTGCTGATAGCGTCAATCTTGGCGGGGTCAACTTTGATACCCTGATCACTCACAATATGACCCAGAAATTGGACTTCCTTCAGCCAAAATTCACACTTGGAGAATTTGGCATAAAGCTGCTCTCGTCTCAAGAGTTTAAGCACTAATCGAAGATGTTGCTCATGTTCTTCTTCGCTCTTGGAGTAGATGAGGATATCATCTATGAAGGCGATAACTAATTTATCCAGATAAGGCTTGCAGACACAATTCATGAGGTCCATGAACACGGCTGGTGTGTTGGTTAATCCGAACGGCATCACGAGAAACTCGTAATGACCATAGCGGGTTCTAAACGCAGTCTTCATCACATCACTCTCTTTCACCCTCAACTGGTGATAACCGGATCGCAAATCGATCTTAGAGTAAATGCTTGATCCTTTCAGCTGATCAAAAAGATCGTCAATTCGGGGAAGAGGATATCGATTCTTGATCGTCAACTTGTTCAGCTCACTATAATCGATACACATGCGGAAGGATCCATCCTTCTTCTTTACGAATTAAACAGGTGCGCCCCAAGGCCACGAGCTCGGTTGGATAAACCCTCAGTCGAGCAATTCCTGCGGTTGACTCTGCAACTCTTGCAGTTCTGAAGTTGATAGTCGATAAGGTGCGCGAGCTACGGGTGTAGCTCCTGGCATTAGATCGATCTGAAACTCCACAGCTTTTGGTGGCGGTAATCCAGGCAACTCTTCCGGAAAGACGTCAGGGAATTCATTCACGATTCGCACATCATTTACACTGATGTCGTAGCTTGGGGGCATGAAATAGTTTAAATTTTTACTAGGAAATACTATTAAATACGTGAAATACTATATATTTTTGATACGAAAAGCGATACAAATTACACAAGTTTTAATTATTTATTTACAAATGAGATATACCTAAACCTTGCTACAACACTATAGGTAGTGTACCTAATCGTAGAGTTGTATAGTTTTTAGTAAGTCCGGTTCATTCCACAGGGAGCGGGCTTATTGCACACTATATTTTTAAACAACTATATTTGTACAAAATATATATAATTATATATATTAATATATAAAAGGGGGTTTACCGTTTAATGACCGGTTTGTCGATTTATATTTTAAACGAAGCGTATAGTAAATGACGATATTTAAATAACAATATAAAATAAATAACAATAATTAAAATGACAATAAATAAAAGTACGAGGAAAAATGAAATAAAATATATTATGCTTATTTAAGCTTTCGTAACCATGATGTTTGACGTTTTGATTATTTATTACCCTGAGTTAATTGTCCTTTGTCCTGGATTATTTGATAAGTCCATCTGGTTTTTGTCCATAACGGTCCATCAGTCATAAATATAAAGTGCGAGTGTCCTCGTCAAATTATCCTTATGTCCGAAGTCAAATATTCCAATTAATTGGGGACTTAAACTGTAACAAGATTTTAATACTTTGTTTAATAATTACACCAGGTTATCGACTGCGTGTAACCCAAGGTTTTAATACTTTGTTATCAATTATGCCAAGTGTCCTTGTACATAATTTCACCCCTGTTTTAATAATTCTAGTGACTATTAATCCATTTTCGTGTCCGGTTAAATGAACTATTATTCGTACATATAAATACGCCACCCATCGTGTCCGATCGAGTGTATATGGTTATTTATAGGGACGTCCAATTGTAAATCTTTATATTAAAATTAACAAACTATCATTTAGTTAAACAAATATAAAGCCCATTAATAGCCCATAGTCTAATTTCCACAAGTGTTGTTCTTTTGCCCAAACCCCAATTATGGTACAAAGCCCAATTACCCCGTCTTTAATATTTAGTCCAACATCATGATTACTTTGGCTCAAATAAGCATAATAATAACTTAAGTACGAGACATTAATTTAAAAAGGAGAACATAACTTACATTGAGTATTTATCGCGTAGTGTTACACGGACAGAATTTCGACTTCAAAAACCCGTAAAATAACCTTTACATAACCCGAACTAATCTAATATAAAACTACCTTATACTATATATATATATATATATATATATATATATATATATATATATATATATATATATATATATATATATATATTATATATATATTTATTTATTATTTATTACAGAGTATTATTATTATTATTTATATTTTAAACTCGGCAGAATGCATGGCCTTTTATAGGGATTTCTGATTTTTCAAACTCCGCGAGTCGTGGAGTTTTTGGCCTTCAAACTCCGCGAGTCGTGGAGTTTGATTTTCCAGCTCACATCAATTTGGATCTTAGCTTTGCCGACATAATATATAAATAAATATAATATATAAATAATTTTAAGAATTATTTAAATATTATATTATATTTATGTGCATAGTTGACTTGTAATTTTTAGTCCGTTGCGTCGAGCGTTGAGAGTTGACTCATGTCCCGGTTCCGGATTTTCGAACGTCCTTGCGTATTATTTTATATCGTGTTCTTTACGTTCCGCAACTTGTACTCTTGTCATTTTTAGACGTTTCTCATCAATAAATTGAACCACTTGGATTGTATCTTGTACATTTGAGCTTTTTGGTCATTTGCGTCTTCAAATCATCGTTTTCGCCTTTTGTCTTCGCACTTATTTAATATAAGCGATTACAACTTAAAATAGGACAATTACAACTAAATAATTTACATATTGGGAGGATATTGCTACTAAATATTTGTTCATTTGGAGCACTATCAAATATCCCCACACTTGAACGTTGCTTGTCCTCAAGTAATACATAACTTGAAATAATATAATACATCACACGAATCACTTCTTTATTCTTCACACTTTATACATCAGTGATTTTGAGATGGCGGTATAAACAATGATAGTAACGATAGAACCATGGTTAAAGGTGGGTGTGTCATCCACAGTTGCCTCGGGTTTAGGTCAATGACACTTGTAATCAAATAGCCGATTTACTTTCGGTTTCCAAAGCAAAGTGCACATTTGAAAGGCGGTTTACAGTCCCACATGACTATGAAAATTTAGATCCGTTAGGAAATTGGATCTTTATGAAAACATTTGATCTTTTGAAAATTCAATCTAGCTTTTACCCTAGATAAGTTTTCCGGAATAACCCTTCACCGGTGTTTGCAAAATATTTTTTGGGTTGTGTGGGTTTCAGATTTGAAAATTTTAACTCAACACTTGTGGTTTTGTGTTACCCACTTGCTAACCTTGTATTAGGAAAGCAACACGTCCAGTTCACTTGTCCCGTATATTACCTTTCGATAAACTACCGTCCGGTTGTAAAGGAAAGCGATGAACAAGCAACTGTTAAGGCAATATCCCGTGACTTGCTTTTGATTATGGTCTATAAACGTGTCGGATGCTAGTACTATCCTTTGTAGGAGCAATAGTAAAGATCATCCTATGATTTTTCGGTCTGGCACAAGGTCCTGCCTTCGACCATGCTATGCAACCACCGTTCTTACGGTTTACACCCGATTTGGTTCAGGTGACCTAATGAATTCCAGGTGAATTCCTAGGACTTTACGTTCAATGGTAATGAACGCATTGAAAATGGGTTTTCAGAAAACAAATCGGTTTATAATTTTGATCAAAATATTTTCTCGTTCAAGCTCGAGTTTAGATATCATTGAATTCCATGAGTTTGAATTCTCAATCTTTAAGGTCAATCTTAAGGATTGAGTAATATCAGTCTTAAAAGCTTATTTTTAATCTTTAAGGAGATTATCCTTTCTGGGGATCTGATTCATTAGTCTTATCAACCTAATTTGCACGGTGTCCCCCCCATTGTACGAGATAAATCCTTCTCATGGTTAGGATAAATCTGACCACTTGGCGACCCTGTTTGATGCTGAGGTCCGTGGATTTCCTGCTGATTTTAGTGATGACTTTTCTAGATTTTTCGTCAACCTACAGCTGGTCTGGACGAAAACTTATTGACCTAAATCAAGAAGCGCGTGTCTTTTTCGGAAGACTTTACTTCCTTTTAATGATGGAATTGATTCATCGTGTAGATCCATCTTTTCTTTTCTTTCATCGGGTAAAATAGTTAATTTAGTCCAAAACAAAAGCACCTTCAATAACTTTACGAAAACATGTGCTAGATAGTTTTTAATTGAATAACTAGGTACATTCTCCCCACACTTAGTTTCTTTCTTTGCCTTTTTATTCTCCTTTATTCCATTTTAAATGAATTCAAGCGTTTTAGGGTGTTTCTCAATTTATGTCCTTTCCGAGGTAACGATAATTTCGGTATTAACACCTAGTTTTCACCGTTCATAAATATATATAAACATGATTTTAAATTCATTTAGTTGAAAATTTTTCAAATTTTCATAAAATTTGGCAAATAAACCAAGTATAAACCCGAGAGAATTTATAACCCTTCCCCACACTTGAGATCATGCAATGCCCTCATTTGCATGAAATTAGACTCTAATTATAAATTCATGAGGGTGATTAGTGTAGAAAAATGATTGAAAATACCCAGTTTGTAATTACAAAGCTCGTCGAATGATAGATGGCGCGCCTCATCGTTCATTCCTTCTTGTTTTATCATACATGCTTTTTTTTTTCTTTAAAAAATGGCTGCTTTTCTGAACTGTTTACTAATATTTGAAAAAGCGTCTTTTACCCTAATCATGCATTTTTATTAACGATTTATACACTAACCCGAACCCCTAATTTAACGTTAAGTGGGGTTAAACTTCCCCACACTTAGCTGACGACATGTGAAGTCGGTAGAATAAGTTCCAAGAATTAAAATAGTGAGCTAGTTATTTACATCTCGGGTGGTATATATTATATCAATGGGTTTAAAGTTTAGACCCACCCGATCGTCACTACTTAATTCTTTTTTAAGTGTAGCTTTTAGTAAATGGATATGTCTCTTTTCTGGTTCTTGGTCAAATGGATCGATATACACCGACATACATATTTCTATAGGGTGGACAATTCCTAACATTTCCTTCCGTTTATTCTCGGGATCAAAGTTTTCACCTCTATTACCCAATTGGGTGAAATCCGAGGTGTCATTATCTATTACAGCTCGTAGTTCATTTTCGGTAGATGACTCGTCTATTGAGAATATTGGGTTGGAAGGTTGTGTAATGATGAAGTTCGGATTGGCCTCGGGGGTAAAATTTTCAACGTTATCTTTTTCCCAAGAGTACCAATTTGTCACCCTTACTTCTTCTTCATCATCCATTGATGGATTGATGATTTCGTCGATAGAGGCTAATGTGTCATTATGTTGTGAAATTGGTAAGACTGAATAAAAAGTATCATCGGGATAGTTGGTGATTTCGGAGCTCTCGAATTCATCAAAATTCGATGATATGAGATTTTCTTGTACAATACTCCTCAGATCAACAGGTGTGTAGTCTGATAGAGTTTCAGCTTGCCTGTTTACAAACTCTCTCATTTGTTCATTTTGAGCATTGAGTTCTTCGAGTTTGATTTTCATATTGTCTAATAAATTTTCAGACACGTAATTTTCCTCGTCTACTGGTTGTTGAGTTTGGAAATATTCTTGGGAATAATCCCAATTTGAATTGTATTCTTCATAATCATTCCATTCAGGTTCCGTGGGTGCGTAATTTTCCATAGGAACGTAATAATAACATTCCCATGTTGAGTGATAATCTCCACAGATTTCACAACCAGTTATTGTTTCGTCATTCGTGATCCAAGATTGACCGAACGAATTGTCATCAACACTCGGTTGAGAGTATTGATTTCGTATGTCATAAAGAGTTTCCAAAATATCTTCGAGACTTTTCATAATGCGCTTATTACCAAATTTTAATTATCCTATTAGTTATAAATATAAAAATTATATAAGTTATCAAATTAATAGACTTTTATGCTTTTGCCCACGTTTCGAATAGCCAATAGATGCAGCAGGGAGTCAGAACCCTTTAAATCGGAAGCTCACAACTCAGCCACTAACAAATCCAACTATTACTACGAAGCAGAAAATTTGGATGTCTATCAATTTAACCACTTAAAATAATTTTTCGTTTGGAATTATTAGAGAAGAAGTAGAGAAAATTTCTAAGTCCCAAAACTAGCGTGGCGAGAAATAAGAAAGAAAAAGAAGCGCGTCGAAAAATATCGAGAAATAAAAATAAGAAAGTAGCGCGTCGTGACTTAAAAGGCACTAAAATTTTAAAATCGTCGCAAAATTCTAAAGCACCTAAATCTTAGTCTAAAGAAATAGCACTTAAGGGATTTTACGGCAAAGCCTAAAAATCTAAAAATAAAAATAAGCTACGGCAAAACTAAATTTAAAATTAACTACGAACGATAAAAATATTACGATTACACTAAATAAAAGGATACAAAATATAAAAATAAAAAGTGATAAAATTACTTATTTTTATAAAAATATTATTTTTATATTTATTTTATAAAAGTATTAATTTTTATATATAATAAACTAAATATAATTAATTAAAACTAATTAATTAAAACTAAAACTAGATAATAAATTAATTAAACTAATTTAGGGTTTTAAAAAATAATAATAATTAATATATTCCGTAATTAATGCGAAGTAGGGTTCCTGGGTACGCCTGTCAGGGTGGCTCCGCGAGTCATGGAGTTTTAAGCCTGCAAACTCCGCGAGTCGTGGAGTTTGAAAGACGTTTTTTTTTTTTTTAAATTTTATATTGTTTTTCTAAAATGATATATAAATATATTTATGGAAAAATAAATTAAAAATATAGCGTTTTGCCGAGTCCCCGGTAGCGGCGCCAAAAACTTGATGTCGTAGCGTGGGGGTATGAAATAGTTTATATTTTTACTAGGAAATACTATTAAATACGTGAAATACTATATATTTTTGATACGAAAAGCAATACAAATTACACAAGTTTTAATTATTTATTTACAAATGAGATATACCTAAACCTTGCTACAACACTATAGGCAGTGTACCTAATCATAGAGTAGTATAGTTTTTAGTAAGTCCGGTTCGTTCCACAGGGAGCGGGCTTATTGCACACTATATTTTTAAACAACTATATTTGTACAAAATATATATAATTATATATATTAATATATAAAAGGGGGTTTACCGTTTAATGACCGGTTTGTCGATTTATATTTTAAACGAAGCGTATAGTAAATGACGATATTTAAATAACAATATAAAATAAATAACAATAATTAAAATGACAATAAATAAAAGTACGAGGAAAAATGAAATAAAATATATTATGCTTATTTAAGCTTTCGTAACCATGATGTTTGACGTTTTGATTATTTATTACCCTGGGTTAATTGTCCTTTGTCCTGGATTATTTGATAAGTCCATCTGGTTTTTGTCCATAACGGTCCATCAGTCATAAATATAAAGTGCGAGTGTCCTCGTCAAATTATCCTTATGTCCGAAGTCAAATATTCTAATTAATTGGGGACTTAAACTGTAACAAGATTTTAATACTTTGTTTAATAATTACACCAGGTTATCGACTTCGTGTAACCCAAGGTTTTAATACTTTGTTATCAATTATGCCAAGTGTCCTTGTACATAATTTCACCCCTGTTTTAATAATTCTAGTGACTATTAATCCATTTCCGTGTCCGGTTAAATGAACTATTATTCGTACATATAAATACCCCACCCATCGTGTCCGATCGAGTGTATATGGTTATTTATAGAGACGTCCAATTGTAAATCTTTATATTAAAATTAACAAACTATCATTTAGTTAAACAAATATAAAGCCCATTAATAGCCCATAGTCTAATTTCCACAAGTGTCGTTCTTTTGTCCAAACCCCAATTATGGTACAAAGCCCAATTACCCCGTCTTTAATATTTAGTCCAACATCATGATTACTTTGGCTCAAATAAGCATAATAATAACTTAAGTACGAGACATTAACTTAAAAAGGAGAACATAACTTACATTGAGTATTTATCGCGTAGTGTTACACGGACAGAATTTCGACTTCAAAAACCCATAAAATAACCTTTACATAACCCGAACTAATCTAATATAAAACTACCCTATACTATATATATATATATATATATATATATATATATATATATATATATATATATATATATATATATATATATATATATATATATATATATATATATATATATATATATATTATATTTATTTATTTATTATTTATTACAGAGTATTATTATTATTATTTATATTTTAAACTCGGAAGAATGCATGGCCTTTTATAGGGATTTCTGATTTTTCAAACTCCGCGAGTCGTGGAGTTTTTGGCCTTCAAACTCCGCGAGTCGTGGAGTTTGATTTTCCAGCTCACATCAATTTGGATCTTAGCTTTGCCGACATAATATATAAATAAATATAATATATAAATAATTTTAAGAATTATTTAAATATTATATTATATTTATGTGCATAGTTGACTTGTAATTTTTAGTCCGTTGCGTCAAACGTTGAGAGTTGACTCATGTCCCGGTTCCGGATTTTCGAACTTCCTTGCGTATTATTTTATATCGTGTACTTTGCGTTCTGAAACTTGTACTCTTGTCATTTTTAGACGTTTCTCATCAATAAATTGAACCACTTGGATTGTATCTTGTACATTTGAGCTTTTTGGTCATTTGCGTCTTCAAATCATCGTTTTCGCCTTTTGTCTTCGCACTTATTTAATATAAACGATTACAACTTAAAATAGGACAATTACAACTAAATAATTTACATATTGGGAGGATATTGCTACTAAATATATGTTCATTTGGAGCACTATCAAATATCCCCACACTTGAACGTTGCTTGTCCTCAAGCAATACATAACTTGAAATAATATAATACATCACACGAATCACTTCTTTATTCTTCACACTTTATACATCAGTGATTTTGAGATGGCGGTATAAACAATGATAGTAACGATAGAACCATGGTTAAAGGTGGGTGTGTCATCCACAGTTGCCTCGGGTTTAGGTCAACGACACTTGCAATCAAATAGCCGATTTACTTTCGGTTTCCAAAGCAAAGTGCACATTTGAAAGGCAGTTTACAGTCTCACATGACTATGAAAATTTAGATCCGTTAGGAAATTGGATCTTTATGAAAACATTTGATCTTTTGAAAATTCAATCTAGCTTTTACCCTAGACAAGTTTTCCGGAATAACCCTTCACCGGTGTTTGCAAAATATTTTTGTGGGTTGTGTGGGTTTCAGATTTGAAAATTTTAGCTCAACACTTGTGGTTTTGTGTTACCCACTTGCTAACCTTGTATTAGGAAAGCAACACGTCCAGTTCACTTGTCCCGTATATTACCTTTAGATAAACTACCGTCCGGTTGTAAAGGAAAGCGATGAACAAGCAACTGTTAAGGCAATGTCCCGTGACTTGCTTTTGATTATAGTCTATAAACGTGTCGGATGCTAGTACTATCCTTTGTAGGAGCAATAGTAAAGATCATCCTATGATTTTTCGGTCTGGCACAAGGTCCTGTCTTCGACCATGCTATGCAACCACCGTTCTTACGGTTGACACCCGATTTGGTTCAGGTGACCTAATGAATTCCAGGTGAATTCCTAGGATTTTACGTTCAATGGTAATGAACGCATTGAAAATGGGTTTTCAGAAAACAAATCGGTTTATAATTTTGATCAAAATATTTTCTCGTTCAAGCTCGAGTTTAGATATCATTGAATTCCATGAGTTTGAATTCTCAATCTTTAAGGTCAATCTTAAGGATTGAGTAATATCAGTCTTAAAAGCTAATTTTTAATCTTTAAGGAGATTATCCTTTCTGGGGATCTGATTCATTAGTCTTATCAATCTAATTTGCATGGTGTCCCCCTCATTGTACGAGATAAATCCTTCTCATGGTTAGGATAAATCTGACCACTTGGTGACCCTGTTTGATGCTGAGGTCCGTGGATTTCCTGCTGATTTTAGTGATGACTTTTCTAGATTTTTCGTCAACCTACAGCTGGTCTGGACGACAACTTATTGACCTAAATCAAGAAGCACGTGTCTTTTTCGGAAGATTTTACTTCCTTTTAATGATGAAATTGATTCATCGTGTAGATCCATCTTTTCTTTTCTTTCATCGGGTAAAATAGTTAATTTAGTCCAAAACAAAAGCACCTGCAATAACTTTACGGAAACATGTGCTAGATAGTTTTTAATTGAATAACTAGGTACATTCTCCCCACACTTAGTTTCTTTCTTTGCCTTTTTATTCTCCTTTATTCCATTTTAAATGAATTCAAGCGTTTTAGGGTGTTTCTCAATTTATGTCCTTTTCGAGGTAACGATAATTTCGGTATTAACACCTAGTTTTCACCGTTCATAAATATATATAAACATGATTTTAAATTCATTTAGTTGAAAATTTTTCAAATTTTCATAAAATTTGGCAAATAAACCAAGTATAAACCCGAGAGAATTTATAACCCTTCCCCACACTTGAGATCATGCAATGCCCTCATTTGCATGAAATCAGACTCTAATTATAAATTCATGAGGGTGATTAGTGTAGAAAAATGATTGAAAATACCCAGTTTGTAATTACAAAGCTCGTCGAATGATAAATGGCGCGCCTCATCGTTCATTCCTTCTTGTTTTATCATACATGCTTTTTTTTCTTTCAAAAACGGCTGCTTTTCTGAACTATTTACTAATATTTGAAAAAGCGTCTTTTACCCTAATCATGCATTTTTATTAACGAGTTATGCACTAACCCGAACCCCTAATTTAACGTTAAGTGGGGTTAAACTTCCCCACACTTAGCTGGCGACATGTGAAGTCGGTAGAATAAGTTTCAAGAATTAAAATAGTGAGCCAGTTATTTACATCTCGGGTGGTATATATTATATCAATGGGTTTAAAGTTTAGAGCCACCCGATCGTCACTACTTAATTCTTTTTTAAGTGTAGCTTTTAGTAAATGGATATGTCTCTTTTCTGGTTCTTGGTCAAATGGATCGATATACACCGACATACATATTTCTATAGGGTGGACAATTCCTAACATTTCCTTCCGTTTATTCTCGGGATCAAAGTTTTCACCTCTATTACCCAATTGGGTGAAATCCGAGGTGTCATTATCTATTACAGCTCGTAGTTCATTTTCGGTAGATGACTCGTCTATTGAGAATATTGGGTTGGAAGGTTGTGTAATGGTGAAGTTCGGTTTGGCCTCGGGGGTAAAATTTTCAACGTTATCTTTTTCCCAAGAGTACCAATTTGTCACCCTTACTTCTTCTTCATCATCCATTGATGGATTGATGATTTCGTCGGTAGAGGCTAATGTGTCATTATGTTGTAAAATTGGTAAGACTGAATAAAAAGTATCATCGGGATAGTTGGTGATTTCGGAGCTCTCGAATTCATCAAAATTCGATGATATGAGATTTTCTTGTACAATACTCCTCAGATCAACAGGTGTGTAGTCTGATAGAGTTTCAGCTTGCCGGTTTACAAACTCTCTCATTTGCTCATTTTGAGCATTGAGTTCTTCGAGTTTGATTTTCATATTGTCTAATAAATTTTCAGACACGTAATTTTCCTCGTCTACTGGTTGTTGAGTTTGGAAATATTCTTGGGAATAATCCCAATTTGAATTGTATTCTTCATAATCATTCCATTCAGGTTCCGTGGGTGCGTAATTTTCCATAGGAACGTAATAATAACATTCCCATGTTGAGTGATAATCTCCACAGATTTCACAACCAGTTATTGTTTCGTCATTCGTGATCCAAGATTGACCGAACGAATTGTCATCAACACTCAGTTGAGAGTATTGATTTCGTATGTCGTAAAGAGTTTCCAAAATATCTTCGAGACTTTTCATAATGCGCTTATTACCAAATTTTAATTATCCTATTAGTTATAAATATAAAAATTATATAAGTTATCAAATTAATAGACTTTTCTGCTTTTACCCACGTTTCGAATAGCCAATAGATGCAGCAGGGAGTCAGAACCCTTTAAATCGGAAGCTCACAACTCAGCCACTAACAAATCCAACTATTACTACGAAGCAGAAAATTTGGATGTCTATCAATTTAACCACTTAAAATAATTTTTCGTTTGGAATTATTAGAGAAGAAGTAGAGAAAATTTCTAAGTCCTAAAACTAGCGTGGCGAGAAATAAGAAAGAAAAAGAAGCGCGTCGAAAAATATCGAGAAATAAAAATAAGAAAGTAGCGCGTCGTGACTTAAAAGCACCTAAAATTTTAAAATCGTTGCAAAATTCTAAAGCACCTAAATCTTAGTCTAAAGAAATAGCACTTAAGGGATTTTACGGTAAAGCTTAAAAATCTAAAAATAAAAATAAGCTACGGCAAAAATAATTTTAAAATTAACTACGAACGATAAAAATATTACGATTACACTAAATAAAAGGATACAAAATATAAAAATAAAAAGTGATAAAATTACTTATTTTTATATTTATTTTATAAAAGTATTAATTTTTATATATAATAAAACTAAATATAATTAATTAAAACTAATTAATTAAAACTAAAACTAGATAATAAATTAATTAAACTAATTTAGGGTTTTGAAAAATAATAATAATTAATATAATCCGTAATTAATGCGAAGTAGGGTTCCTGGGTGCGTCTGTCAGGGTGGCTCCGCGAGTCCTGGAGTTTTAAGCCTGCAAACTCCGCGAGTCGTGGAGTTTGAAAGACGTTTTTTTTTTAATTTTATATTGTTTTTCTAAAATGATATATAAATATATTTATAGAAAAATAAATTAAAAATATAGCGTTTCGCCGAGTCCCCGGCAGCGGCGCCAAAAACTTGATGTCGTAGCGTGGGGGTATGAAATAGTTTATATTTTTACTAGGAAATGCTATTAAATATGTGAAATACTATATATTTTTGATACGAAAAGCGATACAAATTACACAAGTTTTAATTATTTATTTACAAATGAGATATACCTAAACCTTGCTACAACACTATAGGCAGTGTACCTAATCGTAGAGTAGTATAGTTTTTAGTAAGTCCGGTTCGTTCCACAGGGAGCGGGCTTATTGCACACTATATTTTTAAACAACTATATTTATACAAAATATATATAATTATATATATTAATATATAAAAGGGGGTTTACCGTTTAATGACCGGTTTGTCGATTTATATTTTAAACGAAGCGTATAGTAAATGACGATATTTAAATAACAATATAAAATAAATAACAATAATTAAAATGACAATAAATAAAAGTACGAGGAAAAATGAAATAAAATATATTATGCTTATTTAAGCTTTCGTAACCATGATGTTTGACGTTTTGATTATTTATTACCCTGGGTTAATTGTCCTTTGTCCTGGATTATTTGATAAGTCCATCTGGTTTTTGTCCATAACGGTCCATCAGTCATAAATATAAAGTGCGAGTGTCCTCGTCAAATTATCCTTATGTCCGAAGTCAAATATTCCAATTAATTGGGGACTTAAACTGTAACAAGATTTTAATACTTTGTTTAATAATTACACCAGGTTATCGACTGCGTGTAACCCAAGGTTTTAATACTTTGTTATCAATTATGCCAAGTGTCCTTGTACATAATTTCACCCCTGTTTTAATAATTCTAGTGACTATTAATCCATTTCCGTGTCCGGTTAAATGAACTATTATTCGTACATATAAATACCCCGCCCATCGTGTCCGATCGAGTGTATATGGTTATTTATAGGGACGTCCAATTGTAAATCTTTATATTAAAATTAACAAACTATCATTTAGTTAAACAAATATAAAGCCCATTAATAGCCCATAGTCTAATTTCCACAAGTGTCGTTCTTTTGTCCAAACCCCAATTATGGTACAAAGCCCAATTACCCCGTCTTTAATATTTAGTCCAACATCATGATTACTTTGGCTCAAATAAGCATAATAATAACTTAAGTACGAGACATTAATTTAAAAAGGAGAACATAACTTACATTGAGTATTTATCGCGTAGTGTTATACGGACAGAATTTCGACTTCAAAAACCTGTAAAATAACCTTTACATAACCCGAACTAATCTAATATAAAACTACCCTATACTATATATATATACATATATATATACATATATATATATATATATATATATACATATATATATATATATATATATATATATATATATATATATATATATATATTATATATATATATATATATTTATTATTTATTACAGAGTATTATTATTATTATTTATATTTTAAACTCGGCAGAATGCATGGCCTTTTATAGGGATTTCTGATTTTTCAAACTCCGCGAGTCGTGGAATTTTTGGCCTTCAAACTCCGCGAGTCGTGGAGTTTGATTTTCCAGCTCACATCAATTTGGATCTTAGCTTTGCCGACATAATATATAAATAAATATAATATATAAATAATTTTAAGAATTATTTAAATATTATATTATATTTATGTGCATAGTTGACTTGTAATTTTTAGTCCGTTGCGTCGAGCGTTGAGAGTTGACTCATGTCCCGGTTCCGAATTTTCGAACGTCCTTGCGTATTATTTTATATCGTGTACTTTGCGTTCCGCAACTTGTACTCTTGTCATTTTTAAACGTTTCTCATCAATAAATTGAACCACTTGGATTGTATCTTGTATATTTGAGCTTTTTGGTCATTTGCGTCTTCAAATCGTCGTTTTTGCCTTTTGTCTTCGCACTTATTTAATATAAACGATTACAACTTAAAATAGGACAATTACAACTAAATAATTTACATATTGGGAGGATATTGCTACTAAATATATGTTCATTTGGAGCACTATCATACACTCTTCTCCTCTGATTCTAAAGCCTTCACTTGTGCTAAAATAGCAAGTCGTCCTTTCTTCATGATCTTCTGCGCTTTTATACAACTAATAAGGTTCAGTTTCGGACTACATCTCTCTCCGTATATAACCAGTGGCTCACCGTCTCCTTGTGGTATACGAAGAGCTTTATCTCCACAGATAACATCGGCCCTTACTTTAGTCAACCAGTCCATGCCGACAATCACGTCAAAGCTTCCCAATTTGATGGGTATCAAGTCAATTTCGAAATCCATGCCAGCTATGTTAATAATAGCTCCTCGGCCAATTTGGTCAACCTTTTCAAGTTTACCGTTGGCTCCCTCGACAAGCATACTTTCTTTTAAAGAAACTAATGACCAATTTATCTTATCACAAAAGTGTCTACATACATAACTTCTATCGGCACCAATATCAAATAGGACAGAAGCTAAAAGATTGTTGATTGTGAATATACCTGTAACCAAGTCGGGTTCTCACGTGCATCCCTTGCATTAATGTTGAAAGCTCTACCACGCGGTGGTCCGTCGTCCTTCTTCTTATTGGGGCAATCATTCCTAAAGTGGCCCTGCTGTCCACACTCATAGCATTTCCTTGGCCCATTTGGGTTTGTCCTTGCAGCTGAGACGGGAATTTTGCAGTTCTTACCAACATGTCCGATCTTGTTGCACTTTTCACAGACCACATTACAGTACCCAGTGTGGTGTTTGTAACACCTCTTGCACTGCGGTAGAGTGCCCTTGTAGTTCGGGTTTGAACTTGTGCCGGGGTTGGGGTTTCCACCATTGTTGTGCCTCTTGGCAGGGGTTTGATCGTAGATTCTTCCCTTGTTATTATCCCACTTGCGCTTGTCACTACTACCCGCTTCAGACTTGGACTTCTCCGGTTCATCGATGAGAATCTGATTCATGAGTGTATGCGCCATGCGCATTGCTTCGAGAACATTCGGTGGCTTGGACGAGGTGACATTACCCTTGATGGACTTAGGGAGTCCCAAAAAGTATCTCTCCATACGCTTGAATTCCGGGGTGACCATGGTAGGACACATAAGAGCTAACTCAAGAAACCTCCGATTGTAACCATCGAGATCGTTGCCAACAGCTTTCAATTGCATAAACTCCATTTCCATCTTTTGTATCTCGGTTCTCGGACAATACTCATCAATCATAGCCGCTTTGAACTCCTCCCATGGCGTAGCATACGCCTCATCAATACCTTGTGCATAAGCCATGTTGTTCCACCACGTGAGGGCGCCATCAGATAGCGTGCAGGAAGCAAATTTGGTTTTGTTGGACTCGGAACAGTTGCTGACTCGGAATACTGATTCAAGCTTTTCAAACCATCTTGTGAGACCAACAGGCCCCTCAGTTCCGCTGAAGTTATGTGGTTTACAGCTCTGGAATTCCTTGTAGGTGCACCAGTTTCAAACGGGTTGGATAACCGGCGGTGGTTCGGCTTGAGGGTTCATTTCCGCCAAGGCTGCTGCAACTCGTTCATTAATCATCTCTTTGATTTGAGCTGCTGTGGGTGTTGTTCGTGTGTTTTCCATTGCCCTTCGAAACAAAAGTTTTGACTTAAGTCAAAATCCAGCAAACAACATACAATAATACCGTATATAGTAAACAGGGAAACAACACAACGCATGCCAATATAGTAACGCAACCAGGTATAAATACCGCAAAACCAACATACAGTAATGTAGATAGAACACTGTGCAAGAATTTAACAATACAAAGTTCCATTAATTAATAAAGAGTTGCATACATCCGCATAAGTTCGCACATTACATAAGGAAAACATGGAACTACAAACGAGATTACAAAATGAAACCAACTACAAAGCTCTATGGTGACGGTGGGTAAAGGATGTCCAGCACATGGGACATCTGCTCCTCGAGCTCAGTTACCCGAGCACGGAGGATCTACACCTCCCTCGTCAGTTCCTTGACAGAGGGAGGGGCTGGCTGAGTAGGTGGTGCTGCTGGTGCAGGTGGTGCTGGTGGTGCAGATGGTCCGGCTCCAGAAGTAGAGGCTGCAAAGCGGTAAGGTTTACGCACGAAAGGATCAGCAGGGTAAGGCACAACCCGTTTATGGGCAGTAACCCTACGATGCTGACCATGTACATTAGTGAACGCTCGACCTCCGTTGATCCCCGGAATAACGGTGCCATCGAAACGGTACCGCTTCTTCGGCGGGGTGGAGGGTGGCTGCACAGGTGTATCATCAAGATCCTCCTCATCGGAGTTATCATCACTGGAGTCGTCTGTGGATGAGTCGTTGGATGATGAATCAGCTGGGGGTGGCGGCGATCGGTGACCGGTGGTCATGATCCGGTATCTGAAAGGTGGGATCGGTATGACACGTCCATCAGGAAGGCGTCGGCACCAATGGTTATGCTCATTACGGAACGGAACGTCCCCGTATTCCTCGAGAATCACAACACTACCGGGGCGGGGCTGTGGCTCCTGAGGTACCGGGGCAACTAGAGCTAGAATCTCCGGAGGGTCCTGGGCTCCGACTGCGGTAACCACTGGTACAGGTGTATGGCTGCTGGTTCCGGAGGATGAAGCACCGGGGTCACTGGTTAACGGGATCTGTGTGTTGGTAGCAGCAGTAGGTGAGGTGGCTGACGAGTCTGAATCGCTTTCCAAAATGATGACAGGTGGAATATCCGACATCTGAACAAGGAAAATAACTTTTCCATATCAGTAATTCATAAGCAAGCATCTATTATTATGAAAGTTAGAAGTATAATAAGTATCAGAACGGGATGGAGCATTTTAAAGAATACTTTAAGGTATAAATTGAGGGAGAAAGGATAGAAGATGTGACGTATGGAAGTAAGGAAGGGAAGAAGATGGATTTATAGTGAAATATCCGACAGAGAAATCAAAACAGATTGCCACACTAAAACAAAGAAGATTCTGATCGCCGAAGAACCAAATTTTATTACGCAAGATTTTCTTTAAATCTCTTAAATTCTGGAAATCAATCATAACCACGTCATCGGTTAAAACGAGTATATTTTTACTCATCTCACTCTTTTGTGATAGCTTCACTCGTACGCTTCATATGATCGAATCGTTTTATCTATATCTCTCAATAATGAAAAAAAAAAAAAAAAAAAAAAAACTCCTTTATTACCTCAAATTCGTCATGAAAACATTCTTGTTGTTACCCATAACGACCTCTACCAAATTTCGAGGACGAAATTTCTTTAACGGGTGGGTACTGTAACGACCCGGAAATTTTCGACCAAATTTAAACCTTAAACTTTATATGTTTCCGACACGATAAGCAAAAACCTTAATGTTGAGTCTAGAAAGTCTGAAATCTATATTCGGATAATCAGTTACCCTTTGACCAAGCCTGACGATTCACGAACAACTATGTGTAAATAGTTATATATGTTTCTTTTTGGTAAATATCTGAATGTGCTATATGAATATTACATAATGTGTAATGTTAATATATTAAATATAATTACAAATTATAATATAATTATTATATTAATGAATATTACTTTCATTATTAATATTGATACCAAAAAAATTACAAACATTATGAATTTAATACATATATATAAATATGAGATTTGATAGTCATAATTTGTTATACCCATATTATTATTACTACTCTCATTATTACTATTAGTATTTGTATTAATATTATTTGATATTATTATTACTTTTATTATTAAAAATCATTATTGGTATGATATAGTAATAATATTATTATTATCATCTTTTTCTATCTATCATATTATTTATTATTATTATTAATATAATTATTAATATTGTTATTTGTATTATTTTTAATATTAATATATTTATCATTTTAATCATAAAAAAAAAAAAAGAAAGATATAAGATACAGGAAATCTCAGGATCGGTTCTATATCGTTTTCAAACTATTTTTGATATTTGTTTTTGTCTGACTTTTTGGTACGAATAAATTCTTATACAATCGAATTCTGTTGCTGTCTCTATCCGATTCCATTTATTTATTTCCTTCTTCTGATTCGCATTTGATCTTGTCGATTCTTTTATCAACATCAAACAAATCTATCACCTCATGGTACTATATCAAATAGGGATTATCTGTTTTATATACTATATCCACTAATGCAATTGAAGAATTAAAAACAGAATTATGAGAGAATACAGAAACGATATATTTGTTCTATGTCCATTTTATCAAAAGCTCAACCATCACGAACCATCAACACTCACTATTACTCCTACTCCTTTTAATTTTCCTGCAACCGTTGCCATCCTTCTTCTTCTGTTTCTTTTCGTGAGTCCATCACACACAACCGAATAAGTTGTTGCAAACCACCTGCTTTCGTTGTTGTTTATTTCCGTTGTCGAGACCCAACACTTCCATCATGTTCTATTCTTTGTCCAACACAAATACCAAGCCAACCCGTTCAGTTACTATTCGAAAAGACCCACAACGATTAAACTACCACGAACAATCTATTAATCGATCAACTAAACCTGCGTTTGCTCTTTATTTCGAACAAACACCCCAAAACCATCAACTAATCTTTACCACCATTACCATCACCTGCAATCGTTTCCGTTTAAAACCAAAGACAAACAACAACGTTATTGAACCACCACTGTTCTTTCCTGTTTTGCAGCTCCAACAATACATAAACTAGCCAACCAACAATCAAAACGATCACCAACATTCTCCTTGTTTTGCTTGCTGTCGACAAGCCACCCAACACCAACAAACACCATCGTGAAATACTTAAAGCTGCACGCTGCTATTTTTTTTCGGTTCCTGTGATGAATAACAACAATAATGATTAAGATAATCACAATAATAGGATACGATAAGATGATGATTGTAGCGAATATTTTATGTTTATCAGATATGAGCTGTAAATATAAAGAAAAAGAAGGTGTGTACGTTATTGTCCTTATCTGCTTGCAAGAAAATGTCGGCTGGGAGTTTTCTTTAAGAACCGAAAACCTTTAATAGGTTTTAACTTGAACATATTAAAAACTGATTTTGGATTGGACCGATTGTAGCTGTTGGACTGTTATGGAATTATAAGTTCGGGTTCTAATTAGTTTGCGGTGTTTGGATTTGTAATTGGACCGAAGCCCAAAACTAGTTATAAGGGTATGATGATGGTTGTTTAAAACGTGTTATAAACAAATAAAACGGGTTTCAATCACAAAAACGTTTATGGTTCAGTGGTTGAGAGTGTGTGATGAGCGGGAGGTCATGGGTTCGAGTCTTGTCTTGGACTGTTTATCATTTTTGTAAGCACTTAAAGGTAATTCATTAACTAACTTATTATTATTATTATTATCATTTTTATTATTATTAGATAAGTATTATTAATATTAGTATTATTATTGAAAATTTATATCCTTATTAAAATTATCATTTTTATCATTATTATTATTATTATTAGAAGTATCATGATTTTTATCATAATTAATATTATTTTTATCATTATTATTAGCATATCAAATAAAGAATTTCTTTTATATAAAAATATATTTATGACATAAAATATAACTACTTTAATATCAATATTACATATTATATTACACAAAATTTTAATGAGTAATTACTATATTAAAATTTGATATGATATGTATTAGTTATATATAATGTATAGATTAAATATAAATTTATCCATAAGATAACAAACATGATATTAATAATAATATATAATTTTGTTCGATTACCATTACACGTATTAATATACATAATTGGATATAGGTTCGTGAATCCGAGGCCAACCTTATACTTGATCAATGATGTTATATGTATTTTTACTACAAAATACAGTATGGTGAGTATATAGTCCCCTTTTAAACTTTAAATATTTTTGGGCTGAGAATACATGCGCTATTTTTATAAATGATTTACGTTATGGACACAAGTGATCAAAAATATATTCTACGTTGAGTTGTACCACTGGCATACTTCCCTGTAGCTTGGTAACTACTATTTACAGCGGTATTGTAAACGCGAATCCTGTTGATAGATCTATCGGGCCTGACAACCCCAACCGGACTGGACGACCAGTATTCAACGGTTGCACAGTACTTCGTTTCGTGACTACACTTGGTACGGTGTAGTAAGATTTCATAATAAAGGGAATATGTGACGTGATTAAATGTTAAGTATGGTTACCAAGTGCTCAACCACTTAGAATATTTTTATTAAAATGTTTACATATGAAATCTTGTGGTCCATAGTTATAACGCTGCTAGCATCAAAACCTATATCTCACCAACTTTATGTTGACTTTTTAAAGCATGTTTATTCTCAGGTACGAATTAAGTCTTCCGCTGTGCATTAACTCATACTAAAGACATTACTTGGAGTCGATCAACGCAATGGAACCAAATGTTGAAGACTTCATCCGGGAGGATAAGGTCGAGGTCATCACAGGTGGTATCAGAGCGTTGGTCTTAGTGAACCAGGTCTCCCATTAGTGTGTCTAACTGGTGGTTGTTAGGATACATTAGTGAGTCTGGACTTTGACCGTGTCTGCATGTCAAAAAGTTTTGCTTATCATAACTAGTCGGAAATCATCTGCTTATCATCCTTAGGAAATTGTCTGCTTATCATTCATAAGTCTAGACACGTCTTACTGCATTTAGTGCATCGATAGTGTATAGACGAAATTCATATCTTAGCGTATCTGATAATTTTTATCTTGGCGTATCTGTAGATTTGCCTGATATATGCCGCAAATTCTTCTATAGTCTACAAAATCTTTAGTAATATATATGTAGATATTCTAAATAGCTAGAATATCATCCGATATCCAAAAATCATTTCACGTCGAAGATCTCTTCCATCCACCAAATTGCCCTTTTCAACCTGAAGCGCTTACTGGCGAACCTGTTCGAGAAACCATTTTCTCTCCCCTTTTTCCGAGTATCCCATCACGATTACATACTATCCCATAGTTCGAATCTTATTCATTCACTCGCTTCAACCGTCAATCATTCCGTAGTACTAGAAGAAGTTAACGAACTACGCGCTCGTGTGACGACTTTGGAGAACCTGGTGTGAAGGTTACGAACACCAGCAGCAGCACCAGCAGCATAATCGGTACCACCATCATCGACGTCGACAGTACCCTTATCATCTCTAAACCATAACCGCGCCGTAACTCTCAATATCACAATTTGTACCTCGAATATCAACATTACACGCCTCAATATCACCATCTGTACTTCGAGTATGAACTTCGTTCTACACATCGATCTACATCGGCTATCTTCGCTTTACGTATCATTCTACCTCATTTTTCCTCGTTCGACATGGTGAATATATAATTTCTAAAGTTTTAGAGATTATGTAATCTAGTATTAACGGTAAATCAGATGAGTTTTTGACTCATTAAATCCATGATTACATCCGATGAAAATATATATGCAAGTATATTTTCATAAAGATTGTAATTAAAAATTCTTTTGTACAAACTGTTAATGGTGAAAATATTTTAACGGGTGGGTAGTACCCGAGGAAT
Source organism: Rutidosis leptorrhynchoides (assembly GCF_046630445.1). Lineage (NCBI taxonomy): Eukaryota > Viridiplantae > Streptophyta > Magnoliopsida > Asterales > Asteraceae > Rutidosis > Rutidosis leptorrhynchoides. The sequence continues at coordinate 36,580,732 of NC_092337.1, read as the reverse complement.
ATTTAGAATTCACATTAATAAGTTACACTGTACATTCTTCGAATCTGATTCAACGAACATTTACTATCCTACTTACAACTACCGATATACGTATCCGTTCACCACAGAATAACCATTTCTATTCAAATTTCATATTTGGATTTTTACCTATCAGAATCCAACAAGTGGCATAACGAAGAAAACATTGGACAAAAATAAAAAGTGTTAGAAACAAACGAATTAATTAATTGGAATTGTGATAGGATTTCACGCTAACTGTTCCGGCTAACTGTTCCCAGCTAACTGATTAACATTTAATTTATCGCAATTTACATTCTCGCAATTTTATTTATCGTCATTTAATTTCTGTTATTTACTTTTACGCACTTTAAATAACGGGACACGTATGCAAGGTTTCGACTTATCATATCGACCCATCTATATATATATTTCGGAACAACCGTAGACACTCTATATGTGAAGGTGGGAGTTGGCTATACAGGGTCGGAGTTGATTCCAAAATATATATATACTTTGAGTTGTGATCGACACCGAGACCGGTACACGGGTCACGATACGTATTATATAATTCGAATATTATATATTAAATTATATATGAATCATTGAACCATCCGACTATTGGACTGCTAACTTTGGACAATTAAAATGAATTAAATTAAAATATTGATTATAACATATGAAACTAAATAATTCTTCAAGCTTGCCACTTGATTTCATCCTAAACCTCATTTGTACCTCGACAGTTACAATCCGCGTTCAAACCTATCATGATTCTTGAAAACACTTCGATCGAGAAGTTGAACCAGCTGCACCTTGTCTATGAAAGAAAGATTCATGCATACAGTTATGCACCCGAAAAACTCTCGAAATCAAATTTATAGTTTAACACATAGCGTGTTGAATCCTTTGCCATTTATTAGCAAAAACAATCCTACAATTCCTTTTCAAGAAGCTAATTTTGTCACAGCTCCACTTCGACTTCTCAGTAAGACTACTCTTATTATAACCTCGATATTTATACCTTGTTCTTTTGCCGTCATTACCAGAAAACCTTTTATATTACACAACATCATCAGCAGACATACCAGCAACTCGTTATCTCTTTGGCGAAATCCGCAATTAGTATTTTTGAAAATCTCGCAGAACTTTTTCAGTTATACCTACAACATCTATCCCTAAGAATTTCATACTCCAAATGTGAAGTTCTGAAAAACATCTTGAACTACAGATAATTCTTGAAATGATGATGAAGCAGCAAAAACTGTAAACGACTTTAACAGACAAAAGTTTGACAATAAAGTACAGTGTGTTGGTAAAACTTCGAAAAAGAGAAGGTTGAGAACTGGAAACAGGTTTGAGCAAAGTATGTAGGAGGCCGTGAACAAATCGTGAAAATTAAACCTGACTTCAAAGAATCCAAATGATTCAGTGCCTGCTGAAACCGTTAGTAAGAACCCTACTCCTTATTCTAAACATTTCCAGATGATATTCTTCATCATCATCTTATCTTAGATATTATAAGATATCTTCATATTTTCCATTATATATATTCTCCATATCTCTGGAGATATTTTCACAACTAATCTTATCTGGAATCATTTATCTCTCCGTAACATCTGCGTTACAACATAAAAGAAACTGTGTTAGTTCTAAGTTCTAAAACCTTCAAGTTTAAAATAGGAATGTTCTGAAGCAGTGTTGGGAACTGATGCATGAATTAGTATAATATAATGAAACTTGATCAACTTCATTATATTACAGTAAGTCATGTTGAGTTTCTAATGGAATGTGATGATTCACAGTACCATCATCATATGCCATGTTATACGGCTCTTACATTCCATCCAATTCCCATACGTATTAGGAACATATCATCTTGATAGTTATATCTTTCTGGATATTCTGGTAATTTGACAAATCAAAATCGTGCCATTACCATTTATATCTTAGAGCATTAGCTATATCCATTCCGAATTTCATACCTACAAATTCTGGACCATTGCCCGTTTGATTCGAAGCCGGGAAGAGAAAACGAAAGCATGAAGCTCAGAAAAATAATGAAGGATATAAAACCCGACAACCACTCAGAAATTACAAACCGTGTGTATCAATACGTATTGCAACGTAAAGACACGGGAGAATTAAAAACATTATAATTCAAAGAAATAATAGAAGTGAATAGATTCTTCGGGCGGCAAAAAGAAAGAGAAGAATGAAAGATATGAAAGTTAGAAGTATAATAAGTATCAGAACGGGATGGAGCATTTTAAAGAATACTTTAAGGTATAAATTGAGGGAGAAAGGATAGAAGATGTGACGTATGGAAGTAAGGAAGGGAAGAAGATGGATTTATAGTGAAATATCCGACAGAGAAATCAAAACAGATTGCCACACTAAAACAAAGAAGATTCTGATCGCCGAAGAACCAAATTTTATTACGCAAGATTTTCTTTAAATCTCTTAAATTCTGGAAATCAATCATAACCACGTCATCGGTTAAAACGAGTATATTTATACTCATCTCACTCTTTTGTGATAGCTTCACTCGTACGCTTCATATGATCGAATCGTTTTATCTATATCTCTCAATAATGAAAAAAAAAAAAAAAAAAAAAAACTCCTTTATTACCTCAAATTCGTCATGAAAACATTCTTGTTGTTACCCATAACGACCTCTACCAAATTTCGAGGACGAAATTTCTTTAACGGGTGGGTACTGTAACGACCCGGAAATTTCCGACCAAATTTAAACCTTAAACTTTATATGTTTTCGACACGATAAGCAAAAACCTTAATGTTGAGTCTAGAAAGTCTGAAATCTATATTCGGATAATCAGTTACCCTTTGACCAAGCCTGACGATTCACGAACAACTATGTGTAAATAGTTATATATGTTTCTTTTTGGTAAATATCTGAATGTGCTATATGAATATTACATAATGTGTAATGTTAATATATTAAATATAATTACAAATTATAATATAATTATTATATTAATGAATATTACTTTCATTATTAATATTGATACCAAAAAAATTACAAACATTATGAATTTAATACATATATATAAATATGAGATTTGATAGTCATAATTTGTTATACCCATATTATTATTACTACTCTCATTATTACTATTAGTATTTGTATTAATATTATTTGATATTATTATTACTTTTATTATTAAAAATCATTATTGGTATGATATAGTAATAATATTATTATTATCATCTTTTTCTATCTATCATATTATTTATTATTATTATTAATATAATTATTAATATTGTTATTTGTATTATTTTTAATATTAATATATTTATCATTTTAATCATAAAAAAAGAAAAGAAAGAAAGATATAAGATACAGGAAATCTCAGGATCGGTTCTATATCGTTTTCAAACTATTTTTGATATTTGTTTTTGTCTGACTTTTTGGTACGAATAAATTCTTATACAATCGAATTCTGTTGCTGTCTCTATCCGATTCCATTTATTTATTTCCTTCTTCTGATTCGCATTTGATCTTGTCGATTCTTTTATCAACATCAAACAAATCTATCACCTCATGGTACTATATCAAATAGGGATTATCTGTTTTATATACTATATCCACTAATGCAATTGAAGAATTAAAAACAGAATTATGAGAGAATACAGAAACGATATATTTGTTCTATGTCCATTTTATCAAAAGCTCAACCATCACGAACCATCAACACTCACTATTACTCCTACTCCTTTTAATTTTCCTGCAACCGTTGCCATCCTTCTTCTTCTGTTTCTTTTCGTGAGTCCATCACACACAACCGAATAAGTTGTTGCAAACCACCTGCTTTCGTTGTTGTTTATTTCCGTTGTCGAGACCCAACACTTCCATCATGTTCTATTCTTTGTCCAACACAAATACCAAGCCAACCCGTTCAGTTACTATTCGAAAAGACCCACAACGATTAAACTACCACGAACAATCTATTAATCGATCAACTAAACCTGCGTTTGCTCTTTATTTCGAACAAACACCCCAAAACCATCAACTAATCTTTACCACCATTACCATCACCTGCAATCGTTTCTGTTTAAAACCAAAGACAAACAACAACGTTATTGAACCACCACTGTTCTTTCCTGTTTTGCAGCTCCAACAATACATAAACTAGCCAACCAACAATCAAAACGATCACCAACATTCTCCTTGTTTTGCTTGCTGTCGACAAGCCACCCAACACCAACAAACACCATCGTGAAATACTTAAAGCTGCACGCTGCTATTTTTTTTCGGTTCCTGTGATGAATAACAACAATAATGATTAAGATAATCACAATAATAGGATACGATAAGATGATGATTGTAGCGAATATTTTATGTTTATTAGATATGAGCTGTAAATATAAAGAAAAAGAAGGTGTGTACGTTATTGTCCTTATCTGCTTGCAAGAAAATGTCGGCTGGGAGTTTTCTTTAAGAACCGAAAACCTTTAATAGGTTTTAACTTGAACATATTAAAAACTGATTTTGGATTGGACCGATTGTAGCTGTTGGACTGTTATGGAATTATAAGTTCGGGTTCTAATTAGTTTGCGGTGTTTGGATTTGTAATTGGACCGAAGCCCAAAACTAGTTATAAGGGTATGATGATGGTTGTTTAAAACGTGTTATAAACAAATAAAACGGGTTTCAATCACAAAAACGTTTATGGTTCAGTGGTTGAGAGTGTGTGATGAGCGGGAGGTCATGGGTTCGAGTCTTGTCTTGGACTGTTTATCATTTTTGTAAGCACTTAAAGGTAATTCATTAACTAACTTATTATTATTATTATTATCATTTTTATTATTATTAGATAAGTATTATTAATATTAGTATTATTATTGAAAATTTATATCCTTATTAAAATTATCATTTTTATCATTATTATTATTATTATTAGAAGTATCATGATTTTTATCATAATTAATATTATTTTTATCATTATTATTAGCATATCAAATAAAGAATTTCTTTTATATAAAAATATATTTATGACATAAAATATAACTACTTTAATATCAATATTACATATTATATTACACAAAATTTTAATGAGTAATTACTATATTAAAATTTGATATGATATGTATTAGTTATATATAATGTATAGATTAAATATAAATTTATCCATAAGATAACAAACATGATATTAATAATAATATATAATTTTGTTCGATTACCATTACACGTATTAATATACATAATTGGATATAGGTTCGTGAATCCGAGGCCAACCTTATACTTGATCAATGATGTTATATGTATTTTTACTACAAAATACAGTATGGTGAGTATATAGTCCCCTTTTAAACTTTAAATATTTTTGGGCTGAGAATACATGCGCTATTTTTATAAATGATTTACGTTATGGACACAAGTGATCAAAAATATATTCTACGTTGAGTTGTACCACTGGCATACTTCCCTGTAGCTTGGTAACTACTATTTACAGCGGTATTGTAAACGCGAATCCTGTTGATAGATCTATCGGGCCTGACAACCCCAACCGGACTGGACGACCAGTATTCAACGGTTGCACAGTACTTCGTTTCGTGACTACACTTGGTACGGTGTAGTAAGATTTCATAATAAAGGGAATATGTGACGTGATTAAATGTTAAGTATGGTTACCAAGTGCTCAACCACTTAGAATATTTTTATTAAAATGTTTACATATGAAATCTTGTGGTCCATAGTTATAACGCTGCTAGCATCAAAACCTATATCTCACCAACTTTATGTTGACTTTTTAAAGCATGTTTATTCTCAGGTACGAATTAAGTCTTCCGCTGTGCATTAACTCATACTAAAGACATTACTTGGAGTCGATCAACGCAATGGAACCAAATGTTGAAGACTTCGTCCGGGAGGATAAGGTCGAGGTCATCACATGTAGTGACTCTCGGAGGGCCATAAATCCTAAACCATAACTCGGATTAAGACGAGGACTAAACGGAAAATCATCTACTCGAACCGAACTAACTGAAAATAAACTTTCCAGTAGCCCAGGTGGTCTGATCAGATACTAAAATCAGTGGACAAGTGCTCCGGTGGGGTTCTTGGTGCTTGATGCTCATCACGGTTCTCATCCTTGATGCTTGTAGATTCAAGTGTACAACTCGTTAATGGTTTAGCATCACTTTTGACCAAGATTCACTATCAATACACAATATGTTAAGACCAAGTAAGAACACAACTCATTCATGAGTCTTAGATGGATGATGAACCAAGGTTACATCATATCCTTAGTCTTAACACAATTTCAATTCACAATAACAACTAAAGCTACAAACTTTACATCATTTCAACAAGTATAAGCACAATCCAAGTCAAAAGAGGTGATGGAACCCTAAGCTATAGAGCTTGGATCCATTTCACACAAGTTACAAGGTTGCAAAGCTAGAAAGCTTGAACCTTTAAGTGTTCTTGAAGATCTTGAAGCATAAAGCTTGGATCTTGAAGATACATGAAGATTACAAACAAAAATTTGAATCTTTTCAACAAAATAACAAGATCAAAGCAAAAAGAACTTAGATCTAACAAAAAGATATGAAGATTCAAGCTAGAAAGCTTGCATCTTGTTTGTTCTTGAAGATCTTGAAGCATAAAGCTTGGATCTTGAAGATGCATGAAGATTACAAACAAAAGTTTGAATCTTTATCACAAAATAGAAAGATTAATGTATAAAAGAAGTAAATCTACAAAAGATATGAATATTCAAGCTAGAAAGCTTGAATCTTCCATGTTCTTGAAAGATTCATGCTTGAATCAACAAGATATAGGTAAGATCAAAGCTAAAAGGAACTTTGATCCCCATATTATGATGATGATGACCACTAAATTGAAAGGAAAATAAGAAGGAAAAGAAAGCTTACAAGAATAACTAGAGAGGAAAGAAAGAAAGAACAAGTGTGTGTGAAAACCAAATGATCAAGTGTTGGAATGAGAGGCAAATGGCTAGTATTTATAAGCAAGGAATTTCACTTGGATTGATGAGGTGGCAAGGGCCTTTGTGGCCTTGATTTTTGAGGGAGGGGAGGGGGAGACCAAACTTGCTTTATGGATAATGGTTGTCTAAAGTGTGTCCTTTTGCTAGAATCCCATGTGACAATTAGATAAACCTTATCCATTATGCTAGTATGTCTCACTAATTAATTTCTTTATTTATTTATTTATTATTATGGGTCACTAGTAATAATACTTGGGCTAATTAATTGGGTCACTAGCTAGAGTAGGGTGGGCTTGAGCCCAACAACGTAGAAAGTCCAACAAGACTAACTATTGGGCTTTAGCAATTAAATAAATAAAATTAAGCATCCAAAGGCCCAAGTAATTATTATTATAAAATAATAATTAATATTTCGCAGTCCAAAAGTTCCGGTTCCGACAAAAGTCAAACGTGCGCGCAGTCCGCGGTTTATTCGTAACAGCAAGTAACACTAACGGTTATAAAAGCATCCGGTGAATAAGTTAAGTATCCTACGTACTCTAAGGCACGTTTTAACATATAATTGAAAGTAAACCACGTATATCAAGTTTCCAGAGTATAAAGTAACACAGTACGCACAAATACGCAGTTTCGGTAAAATACAAGGCACAAAAGCAAGTCGAAAAAGTCGGGTCGTTACATTACCCACCTGTTATTGGAAATTGCGTCCCGAAATTTAAGCTGAGGTAGGTGTTGGAGTCGGGAAAAGGTGAGGATACTTCCGCATCATTTGATCCTCTCGTTCCCAGGTGAACTCAGGTCCACGCTTGACATTCCATCGAACTCGAACAATTGGAATATTATTGCGTTTCAAGGTTTTGACCTCACGGTCCATAATTTCGACAGGTTCTTCCACGAAGTGGAGTTTGTCATCAATCGTAAGTTCTTCCAATGGTATGATAAGTTCCGGTGGAGCCAGGCACTTCTTCAAATTTGATACATGGAAGGTAGGATGAACAGCACTCAACTGAGTCGGAAGATCCAAACGGTAAGCAACCGGTCCGACACGTTCCAAAATTTCAAAGGGTCCGATGTATCGCGGGGTCAACTTTCCGCGTTTCCTAAAACAAATTACATGATCAACACTTGTAACGTTACCATGTTGGTTAACCAAAAGATATATCACAGTTTTCTGTCGTTACTTATGTTACATGACGATGGTTTTGTACGGGGCGTCACACATTTTACTTGTTACCGTATTTAACTTTACATGGCCCGACTTGTCTTTGTGACACACGTACTTTTCACGAATAATATTTTGAATATTATTTACGTTCATGATTAATTATTATTAATCATTTTTAATTAACTAGTGTAAGTAGTTAATTACTTGGGCTTTTATTTAAATTATTGCTTACTTGGACTTGGGCTTGTGTTAATGGACTTGGAAGCCCACCCTACTTTCCTAATGGACTAGTTGTGAGCCCAACATATTACTAGTAATTTATTAAGCTTAAACTTGGATTAATTAACTTAAGTTGGAGACAAAATACTACAAGCATGCTAGAACTCTTTCCCATACATCTAACTTTAATCCATTTTGAGCTTTCACCTCCTCCCCATGCATGAAAGTAGCATTTGACCTTTCCCTTTGTGGCCACCCAAACCGTCGGCCAAGGCTAGAGGGAGGGAGGTTCAAATTTTTTTTTTTGGTTACTTATTTGCAAGCATTCCTTCATTTTACACACACTCCATATTTACACTTTCATTTCTCTCACTTTTTCTCTCAAACTTTGTAAGTAACAACCTTAATTCTTCTTTTTTTTCTTCCTTAAAACCGCCCCTAGTTCATCATCATTTACTAGTTACTTGTTGTTGTTTCTTGTGTATGTTAAAGATCAAGTTTTCTAACTTGTATCTTCATGTAATCTTGGTTACTTTCATCTTTGTTTGATGAAGAACCAAGAACAAGGATCTAAGTTCTATAACTTATGGTTCTACACTTAAAATGTCATAAGATTTAAAGTTCATAAGCTTTATAATCATACTTGTGTTCATGTTTTGTAGACTTGAAGTTTATTTCCTCAAGATCCAAACTTTGATTTGAATCTTCTCAAGTATGAAACAAACATGAACATAATACTTGTAACTTTAGTTTATTTCTTTCTTTTGTAAGTACTTTAAAGTTGTGATGTTGTTAATTTGGTCAAGTATTACTAGTTAAACTTGATCTCATATTTCTTGAAACTAAAGTTAACTTTATAAGTTCAAGAACATAGAAGTATAACTTTCTAGTTATAACTTCACACACTTATGTTAGATTTAAGTTTTTATAGCTTATGGTCTTCTAATTTTGTTGTAAATAAGAGCTTATAAGCTTACATACATTTTAAAAGATGAAAATCTAAGTTTCATGACTTATGGTTTCATTAAAGTTAAGATCCAAGTTCTATAACTTAGGATCTAACTTAAGAACACTAGATCTAGACTTTCTAGTCTAGGATCTTTAAGATCTAACTAAGATCTAAGTTCCACAACTTAAGATCTTGTTTATTTAGTTTACTTTCAAGTTTGTAGCTTAATATTACTATTAGAACTCATGTATGTGTCGGATCTAAGATCTTGATGTAACTTTGGTTCATCAAACTACTTACAACCCTTAATTGAGTTGTGCTACATATCTTAGACATACATTAGTATTATGATGGTCAAAACTTGGTAAAAATGATGCAAACACATCCACGAGTTGTACACTTGAAGCTATAAGCATCAAGGATGAGAACCGTGATGAGCATCAAGCACCAAGAACCCACCGGAGTACCTTACCTACTGTTTTCCGGGTCTGATCATTAACCTGGGCTACTGGAAAAGTTGATTTCCAGCTATTTCGGTTCGAGTAGATGATTTTCCATTTAGACCTCATCTTAATCCGAGTTACGGTTTAGGATTTATGGCCATCCGAAAGTCACTGCACCCTTTTAACGTTGTGCTGAAATTTCTGACCTACTCTCACTTAAACCGTCGCCACGGTCACACGAAGACGAGTTTGGTTCTGGAAATTGGTCAGACTCTAGGGGACTCATATACGGATCCATGGCCACTGGTCTCACATCATTTCAGTTTGTATAGAGATCGTGACGACTGAACGAATCCAGCCTTTATTTCAAACTCTATTCTTGATTGAAACTTACTTTACACTTTTTGATTAATGATGAATGATGATGATACTTAAGACCTAATTTACATACTTTTAAACCTTTGGGAACGATTTACTGACTTAGTAACTTTTTACTTAGGTTGAGGACCTTCCGGACTAACCACTTGCTTACTATTCCCGCGTATCGACTTTTACTACTTTTCACTGTGAGTTATAGCATCCCTTTTTACTTTAACTATTTTGGGACTGAGAATACATGCGCATTTTACGTTTTACATACTAGGCACGAGTACTTAAACTTTATATATGTGTGGGTTATACAACGGCATAAACTTTCCCCTTAGCTCGGTAACGTTTAGTCATTGGTCTTTGAACCGGTGAACGCGAATCTTAGATATGGATCCATAGGGTTTGACATCCCCACTCGGGCTAGTAGCGTTAGCATTTAACAGGTGTTTAATACTTCGTAAACTTATGCACTTGCCAAGTGTACTTTTAGGGGGTGTTATTTACGTTAAGTTAGTTACCAAGTGCCCACGGTTATACATATACTTTTCATACTGTTTTGAAATACTGAAATCTCGTGGCCTACCTTACATTACTGTTATACTTAAACTATAGCTCACCAACATTCGTGTTGACGTTTTTAAGCATGTTTTTCTCAGATGCTTAAGGTTTGATTGCTTCCGCTGTAGTTGCCATGCTTTGTAGACTCCCGCTGCGCTTATTAGAGATGTCTTCGCATGAAACATTTATTTTGCATTCAAACTTTATTACTTTTGAACAATGTATTTGTAATGACCATTGGGTCACGTACTATCATTAATTGCTTCTATTCATAGAAGCATACTTTCGTTGTAAAACATTTGATGTTGGTTAAGACATCACCTTTTCTTATGAATGCAAACTTCTTTTAAAACAGCATATAGTGTTTGACCTTGTAATGATCCTGTTGTTGATGATCCGTACACGTTAATTTTGTACGGGGCATCACACAACCTCACTTCTACTGCATCTTCATCTTTTTCTACCCTTTATCATGTCTTCGGAACTCACTAAACTTCAACCAATCAACCACATACTCCACTATGTTCCAATCAAACTCGAGTTGGACAACAATCAATACAAAACATGGAGTGAACTGTTTAAAATACACTACAAAGCACATGATGTGCTTGCACATCTCACCTCTGAAACAATACCTGCGTCTACTTCTTCTAAGGCTATTGAAATCACGCAAGAAGTCTGGGAACGACACGATGCGATTGTTCTCCAGTGGATCTATGCTACTATCTCCAAAGAATTACTTCGAACCATCATGGAAGCTGACCTCACCGCAAAGAAAGCTTGAGATCGGCTGAAAAGCCTATTCCATGACAACAAACATACTAGAGCCCTAGCCCTCATGAATCAGTTTACAAACTGCAAGTTGGATAATTTTCCAAATATTTCTGCTTACTGTGAAGAACTAAAGAACCTCGCTGATCAATTAGCCGATGTCGGGTCCAAAATCTCACCTGAGAACCTGGTATTACAAATGGTGGCTAGCCTTAATGAAAATTACAGCACAGTCGCTACCAACATCAATCAAGTGGAAACCTTACCGTCCTTGATGGTTGAATGTGGTTAATGAACTAAATGACAAAGTTAAGCATGATGATTAACCAATGAATATGTTTTGATGATGACACATACATATGCATAAGTGATGACTGACATCTTAACATAAAATACGCAAGGTCACTAATCCATAATTTATCTTGCAAATGACCAAGCCAAACATTGCTCAAAGAATGAGATTAAAGATCAGCAAAATACACGGTCAAGGTACGGTCGACCGTACACCTAGCCGTAGAACCCCAAACTGAATTGCAATGCAGTTTTATGAAAACAAGTTGCACGGTTGCCACCACGATCAACCGTAGTGCGACTGCAGTTTTCTCTGTCACCAATTTTGACCAAATTAAATTTGACTAGTTCCCGACATCTATAATTCATGAAACCTTTCTCAACATGCTTAGAATAGATGCCCTCTCCATACTCAATCGAGTTTTGGTCATAAAAACACTAATCGTGGTTAATTACACCTAATGACGTCTTAATGACAAATTAACCAAGATTAGGCATAACACATAAGTGTTAAACAATAACTTGTGATCATAAATCTTATCTAGACATCCTTAGTATGATCATGAAGTACCAACACACTTAAGCTAATATTGTGACGACCCGAAAAATTTCGACTAATTTTAAACCAAACTCTCGATACGATTTATTATTTTTGACACGATAAGCAAAGTTTGTTAGGTTGAGTCACAAAAATTTTGAACTGTTTTCATATATTCAATTATCCTTTGACCATTTTCGACGATTCACGAACATCTGTTTATAAATAGATATGTATATATAAATAATTATATATAATAATTTTAAATTAGTATAAGGATTTTAAAATTTACATTGGTCCATAATTAAGTTATGTAAATTTTAGGCTTGCTAAATATATATTCAAATATTTCAAATTGAGTATTAATACCCTGTACATCTTACTTGGAATTGAGCGCTTAAAACAAATCAACTTTTTATGACTAGTTTTACATAGTTAAAGACCAAAAAGAATAAAATATAAATAGATGGGATTTTTATAAAGACTTCATATCCGTAACTAATTAAGGAGGAAAATTGTCAGTTGAATGAATACCAATGGGTGACAACTTGTAAATTATCTTCCTCATGTGTCAATTATAAATATTTATATATAGATGATATATGTATGTATATTATTACTCATACTTGCTTTCTGACGTGGCCCACAACAAAACCATCAACTTCTTGCTCAAAACCATTGAACCTTTACTGTTTTCTAGATCAATCGATCACCAATACAACTAGTTGTCTGATTGTTTTTGGTTTCTATTTCAATTTTAAAAAAAAGCATGACTACTATATATATTTTATTCTATTTTTATTATATTGTAAGTGGGGTATAGGAATTGGTTGTATAATCCTAAATTCCCAACACTAGCACATGAACATATCTATTTCTCTGTTTACTATACGCATGATTAACTTCTACAAAAACCACTCAATTCATTATTGATGGTGCGAGACGTAACCTTTATTTATGAACGGATTTGAGTTGTTTTGTTATACGAATTGATTTATTGTATATGTGGTATTTTATTGAATTCAGGTTGATTTCACACATATATAGGCAACTAGTCCTATTCATGTAGTTTAGTTTGTCGGTAAATCCGATTCGTTCCACAGGGAGATGGAGTGTTTAATGGTTTTTAATAGTCTTTGATGTCAAACTTAATTAAAGGGGGTTTTGGATTAGGAATTTATAATATAACAGTAACAGAAAATAACTTAACTAATTTACTTCATAAATAAAATTACAAGATTACAATAAATAACTTAAAAAGGAACTAAATGAAATTATGCTAATTATGATGCATTAATTATATTACTAGATGGTAATTAGTAAAATAGTAAATTTTAATAAAACTATATATTTAGAATTTTGTTTTGAGTAATTATAATATAAACTTATTTAAATTAACTAAATGACAAGTTTTAATTATATTAATATAAATTATTAGGAATAGTAATTTAACTAATTACAAACTAATTATAAATTATAAACTTTTAATTAACACTAATTATAAGGTTAAAACATGTATTAAGGTATTTTATAATAACTAATATTAATTATATAGTAATAACCTAAATATAAATAATTAAATAATTAAAACCCTAATTTTAACCCTACTGGTACTGTAGCCGGGTTGTAGACCGTACGCGTTTCGCGTATTTATATGCGTATCGCGTATACATTTAAACCTACACGAATTGTGTGATTTTAATCGTACAGTTTAGTATTCAGGATTACGCGTTTCGTGTAATCATACACGTTTCGCGTATGGTATAAATAATGTGACAAACAGTCTGATACGAATTTTAAGTATTTTTATGTATTCTTTTTATATTTTGTAATAATAATTCGTAAATAATAATAATAATACTTTTATAATAAATATAAATGGGATAAATGGGAGTGTTTACTTAAATGTGTCACCCCTAGGTCCATGGATTGTTTTGAGTTTACGCCCTATTTAAAATGTTTTAGTAATAAACTTTATATTTTTCTTTTGAATAAATATAAGGTTACAACTAACTAAAATAAATCTAATTTTCATCGGATTCTTTTTAGATAGCTACTATTCCTTAAGTATTTAAATTGAGACCTAGTCTAGTTTTGACTTTCGCCAATACCCAAATTATAACGGTTTCCCTTTTTATAATTTCACTATCATATAATTATTGATATTACCCAAACCACCGAAGTTTATTTCTAAATTGGTGTTAATAACTTATCCATAAATTCGTCTAGATCATTTTTAATGTTGAAGCTTAATTTATGTAAATAAAAACAACTTTCGTTATTTAAATTTAATAAATTAAGTGGCAAGGGTTAAATACCTAATTACACAATAATGGTTCTTTTAACTAGGCTCAATATTAAAAATACTAAAGTTACATTTTATCTTTTACAAATGGTAACAATCCATTTCACTAGGGGCTCTACAACTAAGCAAACACTATTAAAATTTAGCTATTCATTACACTAGGGTAAACATAAAAATATAGATATGCAAACATAATAACAACAACAATTTTAACAGAGTAAACTTACTAAAAATTCTTCACTTTCATTAACTTCAAATGGTAGAAAAATTACAATAATAACACCTGTTTCACGCGTACAATAACACCCTTAATCACGAACAATATCCCCTTAATATTTGAAACTATACTAAATATTTAACCTTGAACTAATTGATACAAGTAAAAATGACAATAACTTGCGTATAATAATTGTTGTATGTTTTTTTTTTATTCTCCCTCTTATCACTTGAACTAGTACTCCGTATTTATCATGTAACAAAGTAGTAGGTAAAGATTTTAAAAATGTTGAATGCTTGCTTGCTGTAGCTCATTGAGAAAAAGATATAGTTTTAAACTCCAAAAGCAGCCGCCCCATTTCTGGCTAATGATTAAACTCGGCCTAACCTTACGCGTTTCGTGTAGGATCACACGATTCGCGTAAGACCAAAATGCTACACGTTTCGTGTAGTGTTACACGGTTCGTGTAAGTACAATCGACAGTTTTCTTCATTTTTCTTTTTCGTTTGTTCTTTGTTGATCCCGTACTGACGTGTACTGACTTGGCACTTTCCATTTGAACTCTTTTCTTCATATATCTTGTACTTTCATTCGGATAAACGTTTCTTGATATAAATTTGGTTAAAACTATCGTTTTATCATCATTTCTTCAAACTTCAAGCTCTTGTCCACTTTTGTCGTTTTTCTTGAATATTATACGTTGAATGTCTTTTTAAATGATAAAAGCTGATGAAATATGACTGATATTGCGTCGAATAATATGTATGTTTAGAGCAATATCAAAATACCCCACACTTGAACGTTGCTTGTCCTCAAGCAATTACATCTTTTAACAGAATTAGAACATTATATATTTTTCCTTATTGAACATTAGATCACACAACACACACTACATGAAATGAAACACACGCTATATGGAATAAGTTTTGCACACTACACAATTTTTATTGAATCATACGCACACCACACGAAACGAAATTCTGACAACAGAAACAAACATGAAACTCGTGATTAAGGTTTAAAAATTTGGATCCTTAGGGAAAATTGGACCTTGTGAAAACGTTTTATGATTTTATAAAATGTCATGCTAGTTTTTACACTAGA
Organism: Rutidosis leptorrhynchoides; assembly: GCF_046630445.1. NCBI lineage: Eukaryota > Viridiplantae > Streptophyta > Magnoliopsida > Asterales > Asteraceae > Rutidosis > Rutidosis leptorrhynchoides. The sequence goes on along the minus strand of NC_092337.1, from coordinate 36,564,832 downwards.
CACGTTTTCCGGTTTTAACCTCAAATTCCGGTTGAGGGTAACTGAAAACCGAAGTCTCAGTCGGCGATTAGCAAGCTATTCGCCCCCATGATTGTAGTATCATGGAACTTGAAGCCGAATGTCCAAAAAAAATGGTTTTACACAAATATAATTCATAAAATAGCATAAGTTTTAGAACAAAATTATATCGTGTCCAAATATCATCGGTGAACCATGAGTTTGCACACCTCAATTTGTTATGGCATATGTATGTTGACCTCGGTCAAACATAGATGCGGTTAATCTTTACGGAGATCATCCATCTGGGGATTAGATTCATTAGTCTTAAAAGCTAATTTGCATTGTGCCCCCCCCATTGTACGAAACATATCCTTCTCATGGTTAGGATAAGTCTGACCACCAAAAACCCTGTTTGATGCTGAGGTTAGGTGGATTTCCAGCCGATTTTAGGGATGACTTTTCAAGATTTTTCGTCAACCTACAGCTGTTCTGGACTACATCTTCTAACATAAGTTAGCAAGTGTGTCAATTTGGAAGACTTTACTTCCTTACGGGATGGACTTGATTCATCCTCTAATACTCGTAATAATGGAGTATTCAGGTTTATACGTTCCAAAGCAATGATATCTGCAATAACTTCATAGAAACATGTGATAAATGGTTCTCAACATAAGGTTTTATAAATTTTTGTTATAATTGGTTTTCTTTTATAGGTTTTAAACAAATAAACTTATGCGTTTTTAATGTATTGAGACGATAATTTCGGTTTTTGACACCTATGCTTTAATCGCTCGTAATTACCTTAAAAATTTATTTGATACATTTATTTAAAAATTTTATAAACTTGATAAAAATCACCAAATTATAAGTTCTCGAGAATTTATATATTCCCACCCCACACTTGAGATTATGTAATGCCCTCATTACATAAAATCAGATAATAAGGTATAAATTTGAGAGGACAAAAAGTGTAAAGTATTTGGAACATCCTTTGTTAACCGTTTTGGATTTTCATTTTGTTTTACCTATGATTATATCCAATGTTTGTATCACAATGTAATTCGATGTTTCGTTTCGTCTAATTGCATTTTCTTCTGTACCTGTCAAAACCATGTTAAAAACATACAAAACATGGGGTTGTACTTCAATCGTACAAAACAATTTTTACCCCACACTACTTTCTTGCTAATATATAATAAAACATAAGAAACATAAAAAGTATCAATACACACCATACAATTATGTTATTACAAACCATAAAAATAAAAATGTTTTAAAGAATAGAACTAGTTAAATGGATTCCAAAATGGGCCTCCCTATTCGCCTTCTTCCTGTTGCTGTCGCTGCCGTTGTTCGTTTAGGCGTTGTTCCTCGTAGAAACGCCTATATGCATCCTGACTCGCGGCTATGGCGGCGTTATGGTCATATGGTGGAGGTAGAGGGTCATTGGGTGTCTGCCATTGGGGGTATGAAGGATAGTTTGAGGGTGCGTAATTCTGCGGGTTAGACGCGTATAAATATGCCTGATGATGCGCCCACTCTAATTGTGCTCCCTGACCCCTCTGATCGTATCGGATGTTAGACAGAATATTATACTGATCTAGTTGGGTATGCCTAATATCCCCCAATTGCCGAGACAAAGCAGTATACTGGTCTTCTGATCTCACTCCCCAGTTTTGATATGAGTTACGTACATCTAAACTCAATGCGTTAAAAGAATTTTGGAGCATATCGAAATCAGAAGTACCTGTATGAGACGAGCTAGCCTGATCTGTCTCTCTGCGTCTCCTCCTAGCTTCTCTCGCGGGTTCATCATCCTCTTCCATAGGTGCGTGAGCAGCAACTTCCTGTTGCCTTAAACTACGTACCCCACCCCTTACACGTATAGCCTTAGCTGTCTTATACAACTCCAATCCTAAAGTTTTAACCTGTTGATCTATCGGTTGGATTGGAGGTGCTAATTCGTTCGGGTCGAGACCGAACCAGGCTGCCAAACACGTGATATAGTGACCCCCCGACATGTCACTGGATCCTCTAGCACCCTTACCAAAATGGGCTAAAAAGTAGGCCACTCCATAGGGTATACTAATAAACGTATCCCTATCTCTGATTGCATCCAAATACCAAAGGTCAACATAATTAATCTTATCTGTATTAAGGAATGCCCTTTGGTTAATTGTGTTCGCTATAAATTTATGAATTATTCGATAGCGAACATCAGTGATCTTAAGGTATGATTCTTGGCCTGCTACATAAGTATTCTTTTGGGAAAAAGAGCGCCAGACACTCAAAGAATCATAATCTCCTGTATACCTAGCTCCTGTAAAAATATATTCCCAAAAACCTGGAGCATTCATCTCATTACCGTCGTAAATCCCTAAAGCCATAGTCATGTCGCCTAGGGACATTACTCTATCTACACCACCCAATCTAAATTGTAGGAAACTAGTATCTTCGATATTTTCCGGGTGTATATTCATCCTAACGGTAGAATAAAATTCTAAACACCATTCTCTATATACAGGAGAATTTAACCTAAACAATCTCTCAAAGTCATTATAATACGTGATTTCCCCAAATTCATTCGTGAAACTTTGGGTTAAAATTTCCCTTATCGGTGTATCTAAGTTGACTGGGTCTCCTAGGGGATCCCAATCAACAACGTAAACTGGAGAGATGGTTCGATTTACCAGAATGAGTAAATCCTTAACTTTTTGCACCCTTTGATGTAATTCGTTAGGAAATTGCAGGATCAGGTGTAGGTTCAAGAGTTGTTGTTCCATTTCGGGGGTAACTTGATCGTGTGCTTGTTGTTGGTTAAATGCCCTCATTCTAAATGGTCCCTGCATAACATTTTAAAACAAGAAAATCATCCCAATAGGATGTGTTAATGTTAGCAAAGAGTCTAAATTCAACCTACAAACTTATTTTCAACACCACATGAATCAATTTATTTCAACAACTTTGGAAGTTTTAGTTCTATGATTCAAAACAAAACAGAAACAAACCAAAAATCATAAATCAAAAATCAAGTTTCATATGCAAAGTTTAATTCACAAGTGAAAACACGCAATTTATTTAAGAGGTTTTCTTCTGCACATTTTAAAGGCCCTTCTCGGCATAAGGTTACGTACTCGTAATTAGAGTCCGTTTGGTTCTTTGGGCAATCTCCGGAGTGAGTCGGTTTTCCACATTTCACACATTTACCCAAATGACGTTCTCGACGCCTTTTAGCTGATTTAGATTTTCCTCTTGCATAGTTTGTCTCATTTAGTTTCTGTATTTCTTCTTTCCTCGCCTTATCACATCTTTTCTTAATATCTAACACCACATCCCTCGGTAAAATCTTATCGCACTTTAAAATGAAATGGTTGTAGATATACTGACTGCGCATCTTGAAATTACACAATAAAAACAAAAAGAAATTAAAAAGGTAGAATGGAGGGAGAAGACTAGTTCTTTAGGGTCTGCTAGGGAAAGACCAATCTAACCCCACTCTTAAAGATAAGAATAAAAATCGAGAATGGAGTTTAAAACCTTAGAGTTACCCTGAATTTATTTGTCCTTAGGGTAGAAGGTGATTTCGTCTCTTTCCGTAGTATTGATTTCTTCAAAGTATAACTTGAGTCTGTGTCCGTTCACTTTGAAAGTTCCACCGTCTTTACCATACAACTCTGCATATCCAGATGGAAAAACCTGTTTTATTATATATGGCCCAGTCCATCGGGATCTAAGTTTACCAGGTGAAAACTTGAAACGTGATTGGAATACCAATAATTTATCCCCTTGTTCAAATTCTTTCTTTTTTAATCGTGCATCGTGCCATACTTTAGTTTTTTCTTTATATGTTTTAGAATTTTCGTTGGCTTGTAATCTTAATTCATCTAGTTCGTTAAGTTGTAATAACCTATTTTCTCCGGCTTGTACAAGGTCAGTATTACATTCTCTCATAGCCCAGTATGCCTTGTGTTCAACTTCAACAGGTAGATGACACGCTTTACCGTATACAAGTCTAAATGGTGTGGTACCTATTGGTGTTTTATACGCAGTCCTAAAAGCCCACAACGCGTCATCTAACTTGCGTTGCCAGATTTTAGGGTTGTTATTAACCGTCTTCTCAAGTATGCGTTTTAAGGCACGATTCGTGTTCTCCACTTGACCACTTGTTTGCGGGTGGTACGGAGTAGAGAAACGATGAGTTACGCCATACTTCTTCAACACCTTTTCAAGAAGGTTGTTGGTAAAATGTGTTCCTCGGTCGGATATGAGTGCTTTTGGGATTCCAAAGCGTGAGAAGAGGTTTTTCAAGAAGTTTACCACCACCCTAGCATCATTTGTAGGCAAAGCTTTTGCTTCAGCCCACTTGGATACATAATCAACGGCTACTAGTATGTACTTGCACTTATGTGAACTTGGAAAGGGTCCCATAAAATCGATTCCCCAAATGTCAAAGATTTCACAAACTTGGATGCCGGTTTGAGGCATCTCATCCTTTTTCGTGATGTTACCCGTTCGTTGGCATGCGTTACAAGTCCGAACGAAATCATGGGCATCTTTAAAGATCGTGGGCCAATAAAAGCCCGATTCAAGGATTTTTCTTGCAGTGTGGTTTGGTCCGAAATGACCGCCGGTTGGCCCTTGATGGCAATGCTCAAGAATTTGTTGAGCTTCTTGTCCGTACACACAACGGCGAATTATTTGATCCGCACCAACACGAAATAGGTCTGGGTATTCCCAGAAATATGACTTCAAATCTGCAAAGAATTTCTTCTTTTGCTGATAAGTAAGTCCTTTTTGTAGAATGTCTGAAACAAGATAGTTTGCAAAATGGGCAAACCATGGGATTTCAGATTCTTTTTCAACCCTCATTAGAGATTCGTCAGGAAATGTATCTTTGATGATTGTATCATCAAGTTTATCTAATTCGGGGTTTTCAAGTCGGGATAAATGATCGGCAGCTAGATTCTCAGCTCCTTTCTTGTCACGTATCTCAATGTCAAATTCTTGAAGTAAAAGAACCCAACGTATGAGACGATGTTTTGCATCTAGTTTCGAGAATAGGTATCTAAGTGCCGAATGGTCCGTGTAAACAATGGTCTTGGACAACACCAAATATGACCGAAATTTATCGAATGCATAAACAACCGCTAGGAGTTCTTTTTCCGTGGTGGTATAATTAATTTGGGCTCCTGTTAGAGTTTTACTTGCATAATAAATCGGTAGAAAATGATTATCTTGACGTTGTCCTAAAACAGCACCTAAGGCATAATCGCTTGCGTCACACATTAGCTCAAATGGCATACTCCAATCTGGAGATACCATAATGGGAGCTTGTGTGAGTTTTGACTTAAGAATCGAGAATGCATTCTCGCAATTAGTGTCAAAGTCAAATGGAGCATCCTTTTCAAGAAGCTTGGTCAATGGGCGGGCGATTTTAGAAAAATCTTTGGTTAATCGCCTATAGAATCCTGCGTAACCAAGAAAGCTTCTAATGGCTTTAACATTTGATGGTTTAGGTAGCTTAGAGATAACTTCAATTTTAGCTTTATCTACCTCTATTCCCGCACGAGATATTTTGTGACCAAGTACAATGCCCTCTTTCACCATGAAGTGGCATTTTTCCCAATTTAGGACCAAGTTTGCTTTCTCACATCGGATAAGCATACGTTCAAGGTTGAAAAGACATGATTCAAAGGAGTCTCCAAATACGGAAAAGTCATCCATGAAGACTTCCATACAATCCTCTACCATATCATCAAAGATTGCCATCATGCACCTTTGAAAGGTTCCGGGTGCATTGCATAAACCAAACGGCATGCGGCGATAGGCAAAGGTACCGAAAGGACAAGTGAATGTGGTCTTTTCTTGGTCGTTGGGATCAATTGGGATTTGGAAGTAACCGGAGAAACTGTCTAGAAAGCAATAATATTCTTTTCCCGCTAATCGTTCAAGCATTTGATCAATAAAAGGTAACGGGAAATGATCCTTTCTAGTGGCATCATTTAGACGTCTGTAATCAATACAGACTCTCCAGCCGGTAACTGTTCTAGTTGGGACGAGTTCGTCCTTTTCATTTAATATATCGGTTGTACCCCCCTTTTTGGGTACTACTTGTACTGGACTAACCCATGGACTATCGGAGATGGGGTAGATTAACCTGGCGTCAAGAAGCTTGACGACCTCCTTTTTAACAACCTCTTTCATGTTGGGATTTAGCCTGCGTTGTCTTTGTACTACGGGTTTGTAGTCATTCTCAAGGAGAATTTTATGTGTACAATAAGACGGGTTTATTCCCGGAATGTCGGTTGTTTTCCAGGCTATAGCCTTTTTATGGGTTTTTAATACAGAAATTAGCTTATCCTTCTCATTATCTGAAAGATGTGAAGCAATAATTACTGGTAATTGAGATGTACCTTCGAGATAAGCATACTCCAAGTGTTTGGGTAGCTCTTTAAGCTCTAGTATGGGTGGTTCTTCTAAGGAATTTTTTATACGAAATCTATCTTCATTTTTGATTTCCTCAAACGATTCCTCTTCCTTGGGAATTTCTTCTATTATGATCTCGTCATCCGTGACCACCTTCATCAACTCATCAAAATCTTTATCAATATTGAAGTATTCATTCTCACTTACCGGGGCTAACCCCGGGATATCAATTTCAAGTAGCTCCTTCAATTCATTCTCGACACAAAGATCTATAACATCAATTTGAAAACAAGAGTCATCGGTAGAAGTGGATCTTTTCATGGCTTTGTCAATGTGACAAATTATTCTCTCGTTTCCCACACCTAGACTCAATTGTTCTTTTTGGACATTAATGATAGCATCTGCAGTGTTTAGGAAAGGACGTCCTAAAATGATAGGAACTTTTGTATCCTCTTGCATTTCTAGAATAACAAAGTCGACGGGAAAGATAAGTGAGCCAACTTTTACAAGTATATCCTCGGCTATACCTATGGGAGTATCAAATGATTGGTTTGCTAATCGAATACCCATCCGGGTTGGTTTTAAGTCTCCTAAGTCAAGTTTTAAATATAATGAGTAAGGCATTAGGTTAACACTTGCACCTAGGTCGGCTAGTGCATCGTACACCACCGAATCACCCATCATACATGGTATGATAAAACTACCAGGGTCTCCTAATTTTGGAGGTACATTTTGTTTCTTTAAGATGGCCGAACATTCCTCATGAAGGAATGTGGCAGAAACATCGTGGTATTTACCCTTCGAGGATATGAGATCCTTTAAAAACTTCCCATAATTGGGCATATCCCTAAGAACCTCTGCGAGTGGCATGTTAATGCTAATTTGCTTAATCATGTCCGCAAATTTCTCATACCGCCTTGCGAGTCTGTCTTTCTTTAATGCTTTTGGGTATGGAATGGGTTCCTTATGCACCTTTACTGTTGGTTCTTCACTTTTCTTTGGTATGACCTCAGGTGGATCATCTTTCTCTTGTTCTTTGTCAACTTGCTCATTTTCATCAACCGGTATTTGTAAAACAGAAGGACATAAAGGAACTTCCGGGGACTTAAGAGTTTCTGGTTTAGTAGTTAAACCACTTCTAGTAGTTATAGCATTTACATGCTCGTTCCTTGTTTGGGGGTTGTTGGGATTCACTTGAGTATTTGAGGGGAGAGTACCTGGTGGTCTCTCTGATAGTAACTGTGATATCCTTCCAACATCCCTTTCTAAGTTTTGTATTGTGGCTTGTTGATTTCGGATTTGCTGAGTTTGGAGCTCTGCATTTTGCTCGTGCTTAACCATAAAATCTCTTAAGAGATCTTCTAAACCAGATTTCCTCTCAGGTTGAGGTTGCATAATTGCTAATGGTTGTGGTTTTATAAGTGCTAGTGGTTGATTGTGTTGGAAATTATTTTGATAATTTCGTTGAGGTTGATTTCGGTTATTATAACCTGGTGGCGGATTTCTTTGATTTTGATTTGGGAAATTCCGGTTATTTTGGTAACCTGGATTTCCTCCTTGATAGTTATTATTATTTTGATAGTTATTATTATTTGATCCTGAAGGTCCTCCTACTTGATAGCTGTTTATAGGAGGATATTTTCGGTTGTTTGCTTCTATAGCTGGAAAATCACTGAAGTTCATTTCACCTTTTCGTAAGTAACCTAAGAAATTTGCCTGCTCTTCCATTGTACTTTGATCACAATCTCTAGTAAGATGGGGACCTTGGCATAGTTCACATCCTACTCTGATAGCATGCATTTTCTTGGTTACTTTCTCGATTTGCCTTGCTTGATTTGCTATTTGAACTTTTAAAGAAGCAATTTCATCATTGCTTTCAATACTAGCAACATTTGATGATCTAGAGAATTTTATTTCTTGATGCCAATTATGGGAATGGGAAGCTAAATCAGCAATGATTGTGTGAGCGTCTTCAGGTGTTTTCTTCATGATCGAACCTCCAGCTGCAACATCTATATCTTTTCTAGTTGCCACATTGACTCCTTTATAGAATATTTGGACCTTTTGGAATGTATTCAACCCGTGTTGAGGACATACCCTAAGCATTTTGTTGAATCGGGTCCAAGCTTCATAAAGAGTTTCATTAGGCTTTTGCATAAAGTGATTTATATCACTTTGCAATTTTGCTGCTTTTGAAGCAGGAAAGAATTCTGACAAAAACTTATCCATCATATCATTCCAGTTTTCAATATAACCTTCTGGTAATGAGTCTAGCCAATCTCTTGCATCATCTTTTAAGGACCATGGAAAGATTTTTAAACATGCAACTTCATCGGTGACATCTTTGATTTTGAAAAGCTTGCAAATGCTTACAAACTTACGAAGATGCTCGTTAGCATCCTCATTTGGGGCTCCACCGAATTGACATGTATTAGTCACCATGTGTAAAAATTGTCCTTTTATTTCAAAGCCATCACTCATCGTGGGTTGGATGATTGCGTGGCCTTGACCTTTTCTTGTGGCCTTCATTAATGCTTCCATCGTTTGATTTGTATCAGCCATTTCTTCTTCTTCTTTAATAATCGGCTCTACGATTGGTTGAATTATTGGTTCAGAGTCGGATTCTAAGGAAAGTGACTCTAAATTTTTAGCAAGAGATTCTACTTCTTGAGCTCTTAAGCGTTCGTGGAATTTTCTTTCGGGTTCAGGATGTGAAGGAGTTAATTCAGCGTTGGAGGAACGTAAGTGTAGTGACCCGAACTTTTCCATGTTTATATATATTAATTGAGATTGATATTTACATGATTAAATGTTTCCAACATGTTAAGCAATCAAACTTGTTAAGACTTGATTAATTGAAATATGTTTCATATAGACAATTGACCACCCAAGTTGACCGGTGATTCACGAACGTTAAAACTTGTAAAAACTATATGATGACATATATATGAATATATATATAGTTAACATGATACTATGATAAGTAAACATATCATTAAGTATATTAACAATGAACTACATATGTAAAAACAAGACTACTAACTTAATGATTTTTAAACGAGACATATATGTAACGATTATCGTTGTAAAGACATTTAATGTATATATATCATATTAAGAGATATTCATACATGATAATATCATGATAATATAATAATTTAAAATCTCATTTGATATTATAAACATTGGGTTAACAACATTTAACAAGATCGTTAACCTAAAGGTTTCAAAACAACACTTACATGTAACGACTAACGATGACTTAACGACTCAGTTAAAATGTATATACATGTAGTGTTTTAATATGTATTTATACACTTTTGAAAGACTTCAATACACTTATCAAAATACTTCTACTTAACAAAAATGCTTACAATTACATCCTCGTTCAGTTTCATCAACAATTCTACTCGTATGCACCCGTATTCGTACTCGTACAATACACAGCTTTTAGATGTATGTACTATTGGTATATACACTCCAATGATCAGCTCTTAGCAGCCCATGTGAGTCACCTAACACATGTGGGAACCATCATTTGGCAACTAGCATGAAATATCTCATAAAATTACAAAAATATGAGTAATCATTCTTGACTTATTTACATGAAAACAAAATTACATATCCTTTATATCTAATCCATACACCAACGACCAAAAACACCTACAAACACTTTCATTCTTCAATTTTCTTCATCTAATTGATCTCTCTCAAGTTCTATCTTCAAGTTCTAAGTGTTCTTCATATATTCTACAAGTTCTAGTTACATAAAATCAAGAATACTTTCAAGTTTGCTAGCTTACTTCCAATCTTGTAAGGTGATCATCCAACCTCAAGAAATCTTTGTTTCTTACAGTAGGTTATCATTCTAATACAAGGTAATAATCATATTCAAACTTTAGTTCAATTTCTATAACTATAACAATCTTATTTCAAGTGATGATCTTACTTGAACTTGTTTTCGTGTCATGATTCTGCTTCAAGAACTTCGAGCCATCCAAGGATCCGTTGAAGCTAGATCCATTTTTCACTTTTCCAGTAGGTTTATCCAAGGAACTTAAGGTAGTAATGATGTTCATAACATCATTCAATTCATACATATAAAGCTATCTTATTCGAAGGTTTAAACTTGTAATCACTAGAACATAGTTTAGTTAATTCTAAACTTGTTCGCAAACAAAAGTTAATCCTTCTAACTTGACTTTTAAAATCAACTAAACACATGTTCTATATCTATATGATATGCTAACTTAATGATTTAAAACCTAGAGACACGAAAAAAACACCGTAAAATCGGATTTACGCCGTCGTAGTAACACCGCGGGCTGTTTTGGGTTAGTTAATTAAAAACTATGATAAACTTTGATTTAAAAGTTGTTATTCTGAGAAAATGATTTTTATTATGAACATGAAACTATATCCAAAAATTATGGTTAAACTCAAAGTGGAAGTATGTTTTCTAAAATGGTCATCTAGACGTCGTTCTTTCGACTGAAATGACTACCTTTACAAAAATGACTTGTAACTTATTTTTCCGACTATAAACCTATACTTTTTCTATTTAGATTCATAAAATAGAGTTCAATATGAAACCATAGCAATTTGATTCACTCAAAACGGATTTAAAATGAAGAAGTTATGGGTAAAACAAGATTGGATAATTTTTCTCATTTTAGCTACGTGAAAATTTGTAACAAATCTATTCCAACCATAACTTAATCAACTTGTATTGTATATTATGTAATCTTGAGATACCATAGACACGTATACAATGTTTCGACCTATCATGTCGACACATCTATATATATTTCGGAACAACCATAGACACTCTATATGTGAATGTTGGAGTTAGCTATACAGGGTTGAGGTTGATTCCAAAATATATATAGTTTGAGTTGTGATCAATACTGAGATACGTATACACTGGGTCGTGGATTGATTCAAGATAATATTTATCGATTTATTTCTGTACATCTAACTGTGGACAACTAGTTGTAGGTTACTAACGAGGACAGCTGACTTAATAAACTTAAAACATCAAAATATATTAAAAGTGTTGTAAATATATTTTGAACATACTTTGATATATATGTATATATTGTTATAGGTTCGTGAATCAACCAGTGGCCAAGTCTTACTTCCCGACGAAGTAAAAATCTGTGAAAGTGAGTTATAGTCCCACTTTTAAAATCTAATATTTTTGGGATGAGAATACATGCAGGTTTTATAAATGATTTACAAAATAGACACAAGTACGTGAAACTAAATTCTATGGTTGAATTATCGAAATCGAATATGCCCCTTTTTATTAAGTCTGGTAATCTAAGAATTAGGGAACAGACACCCTAATTGACGCGAATCCTAAAGATAGATCTATTGGGCCTAACAAACCCCATCCAAAGTACTGGATGCTTTAGTACTTCGAAATTTATATCATATCCGAAGGGTGTCCCGGAATGATGGGGATATTCTTATATATGCATCTTGTTAATGTCGGTTACCAGGTGTTCACCATATGAATGATTTTTATCTCTATGTATGGGGTGTGTATTGAAATATGAAATCTTGTGGTCTATTATTATGATTTGATATATATAGGTTAAACCTATAACTCACCAACATTTTTGTTGACGTTTTAAGCATGTTTATTCTCAGGTGATTATTAAGAGCTTCCGCTATCGCATACTTAAATAAGGACGAGATTTGGAGTCCATGCTTGTATGATATTGTGTAAAAACTGCATTCAAGAAACTTATTTTGTTGTAACATATTTGTATTGTAAACCATTATGTAATGGTCGTGTGTAAACAGGATATTTTAGATTATCATTATTTGATAATCTACGTAAAGCTTTTTAAACCTTTATTGATGAAATAAAGGTTATGGTTTGTTTTAAAATGAATGCAGTCTTTGAAAAACGTCTCATATAGAGGTCAAAACCTCGCAACGAAATCAATTAATATGGAACGTTTTTAATCAGTAAGAACGGGACATTTCAGTTGGTATCCGAGCGTTGGTCTTAGAGAACCAGAATTTTGCATTAGTGTGTCTTATCGAGTTTGTTAGGATGCATTAGTGAGTCTGGACTTCGACCGTGTTTACTTGAAAAATGATTGCTTAACAAATTTTGTTGGAAACTATATATTTTTAACATGTGAATATTATGTGATATATTAATCTCTTAACGCGTTTGATATTATGTGATAGATGTGTACCTCTAGAACAAGTCCCATTGACTCACCTAATAATAATGAAGAGTCAAATGTAAATTGGAATGATTCGTGGACTGATTCACAAGTTCCCGAAGAGGAACCGGAAGAAGAGTCGGAACCAGAAAAAGAATCGGAACCGGAAGAAGAATCAGAACCGGATGAAGAAATAGAACCGGTGGGGGAAATAATAAAACGGTTAAGTAAAAGAAAATCCTCAACCAACCGACCAAGGTTAATTATGGTCAATGGTGTTTCCGCCAAGGAAGCAAAATATTGGGAGGATTACCAATTCTCCGATGAATCGGATTCCGACGAGAATTCCGATGATGTTATAGAAATTACCCCAACTGAATTTAAAAAGGCAAAAGAAAATAATAAGGGAAAGGGCATAAAAATAGAGAAATCTAATTCCAACCCCGATGAACTTTATATGTATCGTCAACCCCCGAAGTCCTTAAGTTGTAACCATGACCCGGGAACCTCTAAACCACCAGGTTTTTCTAAACCATTGTGGATAACGACGGCTCGTATTAGGGGAACATCATATATCCCTAGAAACTTGGCAAAACGAACCAAAACCGAAGAAGAAGAAACAAGCGAGTCGGAATAAGATAGCTGTATTCGTGTGGTGTAATATATGTAATATAGTGTGCTTATGCTTTATGATATATGTAAAAATTGCTTGTATTAATAAGTATTTTTTTTTTTATGAATCTAACTCTTGTCTATTTTACAGTATAAAAACACAAAATGGATAGACAACCCAATATTTTAAGAGACCTACCCGGAGACATGATTGATGAAATCTTGTCTAGAGTCGGTCAGAATTCTTCGGCACAACTATTTAAGGCGAGATCAGTTTGTAAGACATTCGAAGAACGTTCCAAGAATGCCTTGGTTTATAAAAGGCTTTCGTTCGAAAGATGGGGGATATCACATTGGGAAATCCATAAGTTACGATGTGTTTACTTTGACGCATATATTGCGGGGAACCCAAATGCTATTTTACGCAATGGGTTAAGAAATTATTTTGACTCAATATATCCGAATATTGGACTTCGTGATTTAGAAAAAGCGGCTAACATGCAACATAAAGAAGCATGTTATGCTTACGGATTAGTAATGTTCGCTTCTCACCAAAGTGAGAACAAGAACATCGGCCTACAACTATTAAACAAAACGTTCCCACAAGTGACGGAGTCGGTAATTGGGGTAAGAAATGAGGTTTTTAGATTGTTACGGGACTGTTGGACATTACGTAACCCTCGTCCCTTTGACGACGTTAAAACACGCTGTCTTATCAACGGCCATAACAGTTATGTTCCACAAGACCAAGGATGGGAAGTAGTCCTAGTAAAACCAGAATGCATGACTTGTTTCTGGACGTATGAATTACGTGTCTTTATTGCCTTTGCTGAACGACTTGTGTACTAGCTAGAATTATCTTCACAACTATCTTGTATCAAAGTTACTGTGTGCTATATCTCATGCTTTATGTAAAATAAGCGGTATTGTAAGTTTGTAAAATATTGTATAAAAGTTTGAACGCGAAATATTATTATAATCAGTTTTTCATATAGAATTGTAGTAGTTGAATTGTATATTAGCTACTAAGTATGAACTTAACGGGTAGGTACTACCCGAATTTAAACTTATAAAACGCTAATATGAAGAAAAAGCTTTTATAAATGAGTTCATATTATGCTACGAAATACTATTAACTACTCTTAATATTCTGTATGATTAACTTGTTCCATTTGACTATTTTGAAGGAAATGGCACCGACTACTCGACACACTGTGAATATGAATGAAGAGGAATTTCGTACTTTTCTAGCTTCAAACATAGCCGCAGTACAGGCTGCGCTACATACCAACAATAACCTTGGATCTAGCAGTACAGAAAATCGTGTAGGATGCACCTACAAAGAATTCACTGCCTGCAAACCTTTGGAATTTGATGGAACCGAAGGACCGATCGGATTGAAACGGTGGACCGAGAAGGTCGAATCGGTGTTTGCCATAAGTAAGTGTACTGAAGAGGACAAAGTGAAGTACGCTACGCATACCTTTACAGGTTCTGCGTTAACATGGTGGAATACCTATCTAGAGCAAGTGGGACAAGACGATGCGTACGCACTACCGTGGTCAGCATTCAAGCACTTGATGAACGAGAAGTACCGTCCCAGAACCGAGGTCAATAAGCTCAAGACAGAACTTAGAGGGTTACGAACCCAAGGATTTGATATTACCACGTATGAAAGACGATTCACAGAATTGTGCCTATTGTGTCCGGGAGCGTTCGAAGATGAGGAAGAGAAGATCGACGCATTTGTGAAAGGATTACCGGAAAGAATCCAAGAAGATATAAGTTCACACGAGCCCGCCTCCATACAACAGGCATGTAGAATGGCTCACAAATTAGTGAACCAGATTGAAGAAAGAATTAAAGAACAGACTGCTGAAGAGGCCAATGTGAAGCAAGTCAAAAGAAAGTGGGAGGAAAACGGTGATAAGAATCACCAATATAACAACAACAGCAATTACAACAATAATCGCAACAATTATCCCAACAATCGCAACATCAATCGCAACTACAACAAATGGCCCAACAACAACAACAACAACAACAACAACAGCAACTACAACAATCATCCCAACAACAATAATAACCGCAACAACAACAACAATCAGAAGCAGCTATGCCAAAGGTGTGAAAAGTATCACTCGGGGTTCTGCACCAAATTTTGCAATAAGTGTAAAAGAAATGGTCATAGCGCGGCGAAGTGTGAGGTCTACGGACCAGGGGTTAATAGAACGAAAGGAACAAATGGTGTCGGAACGAGTAATGGTGGAGCAAGTAGTGTCGGAGCAAGTTATGCCAATGTAGTTTGTTATAAATGTGGAAAACAGGGGCCACATTATTAGAAATTGCCCGAACCAAGAGAACACGAATGGACAAGGCCGCGGTAGAGTTTTCAATATTAATGCGGCAGAGGCACAGGAAGACCCGGAGCTTGTTACGGGTACGTTTCTTATTGACAATAAATCTGCTTACGTTTTATTTGATTCGGGTGCGGATAGAAGCTATATGAGTAGAGATTTTTGTGCTAAATTAAGTTGTCCATTGACGCCTTTGGATAGTAAATTTTTACTCGAATTAGCAAATGGTAAATTAATTTCAGCAGATAATATATGTCGGAATCGAGAAATTAAACTGGTTAGCGAAACATTTAAGATTGACTTGATACCAGTAGAGTTAGGGAGTTTTGATGTGATAATCGGTATGGACTGGTTGAAAGAAGTGAAAGCAGAGATCGTTTGTTACAAAAATGCAATTCGCATTATACGAGAAAAAGGAAAACCCTTAATGGTGTACGGAGAAAAGGGCAACACGAAGCTACATCTTATTAGTAATTTGAAGGCACAAAAACTAATAAGAAAAGGTTGCTATGCTGTTCTAGCACACGTCGAGAAAGTACAAACTGAAGAAAAGAGCATCAATGATGTTCCCGTCGCAAAAGAATTTCCTGATGTATTTCTGAAAGAATTACCAGGATTACCCCCACATCGATCCGTTGAATTTCAAATAGATCTTGTACCAGGAGCTGCACCAATAGCTCGTGCTCCTTACAGACTCGCACCCAGCGAGATGAAAGAACTGCAAAGCCAATTACAAGAACTTTTAGAGCGTGGTTTCATTCGACCAAGCACATCACCGTGGGGAGCTCCTGTTTTGTTTGTCAAGAAGAAAGATGGTACATTCAGGTTGTACATCGACTACCGAGAGTTGAACAAACTTACCATCAATAACCGCTACCCACTACCGAGAATCGACGACTTATTTGATCAACTACAAGGCTCGTCTGTTTATTCAAAGATTGACTTACGTTCCGGGTATCATCAAATGCGGGTGAAAGAAGATGATATTCCAAAGACTGCTTTCAGAACACGTTACGGTCATTACGAGTTTATGGTCATGCCGTTTGGTTTAACTAATGCACTAGCTGTGTTCATGGACCTTATAAACCGAGTGTGTGGACAATACCTTGACAAGTTTGTCATTGTTTTCATTGATGACATACTTATTTACTCAAAGAATGACCAAGAACACGGTGAACATTTGAGAAAGGTGTTAGAAGTATTGATGAAGGAAGAATTGTACGCTAAGTTTTCAAAGTGTGCATTTTGGTTGGAAGAAGTTCAATTCCTCGGTCACATAGTGAACAAAGAAGGTATTAAGGTGGATCCGGCAAAGATAGAAACTGTTGAAAAGTGGGAAACCCCGAAAACTCCGAAACACATACGCCAGTTTTTAGGACTAGCTGGTTACTACAGAAGGTTCATCCAAGACTTTTCCAGAATAGCAAAACCCTTGACTGCATTAACGCATAAAGGGAAGAAATTTGAATGGAATGATGAACAAGAGAAAGCGTTTCAGTTATTGAAGAAAAAGCTAACTACGGCACCTATATTGTCATTGCCTGAAGGGAATGATGATTTTGTGATTTATTGTGATGCATCAAAGCAAGGTCTCGGTTGTGTATTAATGCAACGAACGAAGGTGATTGCTTATGCGTCTAGACAATTGAAGATTCACGAACAAAATTATACGACGCATGATTTGGAATTAGGCGCGGTTGTTTTTGCATTAAAGACTTGGAGGCACTACTTATATGGGGTCAAAAGTATTATATATACCGACCACAAAAGTCTTCAACACATATTTAATCAGAAACAACTGAATATGAGGCAGCATAGGTGGATTGAATTGTTGAATGATTACGACTTTGAGATTCGTTACCACCCGGGGAAGGCAAATGTGGTAGCCGATGCCTTAAGCAGGAAGGACAGAGAACCCATTCGAGTAAAATCTATGAATATAATGATTCATAATAACCTTACTACTCAAATAAAGGAGGCGCAACAAGGAGTTTTAAAAGAGGGAAATTTAAAGGATGAAATACCCAAGGGATCGGAGAAGCATCTTAATATTCGGGAAGACGGAACCCGGTATAGGGCTGAAAGGATTTGGGTACCAAAATTTGGAGATATGAGAGAAATGGTACTTAGAGAAGCTCATAAAACCAGATACTCAATACATCCTGGAACGGGGAAGATGTACAAGGATCTCAAGAAACATTTTTGGTGGCCGGGTATGAAAGCCGATGTTGCTAAATATGTAGGAGAATGTTTGACGTGTTCTAAGGTCAAAGCTGAGCATCAGAAACCATCAGGTCTACTTCAACAACCCGAAATCCCGGAATGGAAATGGGAAAACATTACCATGGATTTCATCACTAAATTGCCAAGGACTGCAAGTGGTTTTGATACTATTTGGGTAATAGTTGATCGTCTCACCAAATCAGCACACTTCCTGCCAATAACAGAAGATGACAAGATGGAGAAGTTAGCACGACTGTATTTGAAGGAAGTTGTCTCCAGACATGGAATACCAATCTCTATTATCTCTGATAGGGATGGTAGATTTATTTCAAGATTCTGGCAGACATTACAGCAAGCATTAGGAACTCGTCTAGACATGAGTACTGCCTATCATCCACAAACTGATGGCCAGAGCAAAAGGACGATACAAACGCTTGAAGACATGCTACGAGCATGTGTTATTGATTTCGGAAACAGTTGGGATCGACATCTATCGTTAGCAGAATTTTCCTACAACAACAGCTACCATTCAAGCATTGAGATGGCGCCGTTTGAAGCACTTTATGGTAGAAAGTGCAGGTCTCCAATTTGTTGGAGTGAAGTGGGGGATAGACAGATTACGGGTCCGGAGATTATACAAGAAACTACCGAGAAGATCATCAAAATTCAACAACGGTTGAAAACTGCCCAAAGTCGACAAAAGAGCTACGCTGACATTAAAAGAAAAGATATAGAATTTGAAATTGGAGAGATGGTCATGCTTAAAGTTGCACCTTGGAAAGGCGTTGTTCGATTTGGTAAACGAGGGAAATTAAATCCAAGGTATATTGGACCATTCAAGATTATTGATCGTGTCGGACCAGTAGCTTACCGACTTGAGTTACCTCAACAACTCGCGGCTGTACATAACACTTTCCACGTCTCGAATTTGAAGAAATGTTTTGCTAAAGAGGATCTCACTATTCCGTTAGATGAAATCCAAATCAACGAAAAACTTCAATTCATCGAAGAACCCGTCGAAATAATGGATCGTGAGGTTAAAAGACTTAAGCAGAACAAGATACCAATTGTTAAGGTTCGATGGAATGCTCGTAGAGGACCCGAGTTCACCTGGGAGCGTGAAGATCAGATGAAGAAGAAATACCCGCATCTATTTCTAGAAGATTCGTCAACACCTTCAACTGTTTAAAATTTCGGGACGAAATTTATTTAACGGGTAGGTACTGTAGTGACCCGAACTTTTCCATGTTTATATATATTAATTGAGATTTATATTTACATGATTAAATGTTTCCAACATGTTAAGCAATCAAACTTGTTAAGACTTGATTAATTGAAATATGTTTCATATAGACAATTGACCACCCAAGTTGACCGGTGATTCACGAACGTTAAAACTTGTAAAAACTATATGATGACATATATATGAATATATATATAGTTAACATGATACTATGATAAGTAAACATATCATTAAGTATATTAACAATGAACTACATATGTAAAAACAAGACTACTAACTTAATGATTTTTAAACGAGACATATATGTAACGATTATCGTTGTAAAGACATTTAATGTATATATATCATATTAAGAGATATTCATACATGATAATATCATGATAATATAATAATTTAAAATCTCATTTGATATTATAAACATTGGGTTAACAACATTTAACAAGATCGTTAACCTAAAGGTTTCAAAACAACACTTACATGTAACGACTAACGATGACTTAACGACTCAGTTAAAATGTATATACATGTAGTGTTTTAATATGTATTTATACACTTTTGAAAGACTTCAATACACTTATCAAAATACTTCTACTTAACAAAAATGCTTACAATTACATCCTCGTTCAGTTTCATCAACAATTCTACTCGTATGCACCTGTATTCGTACTCGTACAATACACAGCTTTTAGATGTATGTACTATTGGTATATACACTCCAATGATCAGCTCTTAGCAGCCCATGTGAGTCACCTAACACATGTGGGAACCATCATTTGGCAACTAGCATGAAATATCTCATAAAATTACAAAAATATGAGTAATCATTCTTGACTTATTTACATGAAAACAAAATTACATATCCTTTATATCTAATCCATACACCAACGACAAAAAACACCTACAAACACTTTCATTCTTCAATTTTCTTCATCTAATTGATCTCTCTCAAGTTCTATCTTCAAGTTCTAAGTGTTCTTCATATATTCTACAAGTTCTAGTTACATAAAATCAAGAATACTTTCAAGTTTGCTAGCTTACTTCCAATCTTGTAAGGTGATCATCCAACCTCAAGAAATCTTTGTTTCTTACAGTAGGTTATCATTCTAATACAAGGTAATAATCATATTCAAACTTTAGTTCAATTTCTATAACTATAACAATCTTATTTCAAGTGATGATCTTACTTGAACTTGTTTTCGTGTCATGATTCTGCTTCAAGAACTTCGAGCCATCCAAGGATCCGTTGAAGCTAGATCCATTTTTCACTTTTCCAGTAGGTTTATCCAAGGAACTTAAGGTAGTAATGATGTTCATAACATCATTCAATTCATACATATAAAGCTATCTTATTCGAAGGTTTAAACTTGTAATCACTAGAACATAGTTTAGTTAATTCTAAACTTGTTCGCAAACAAAAGTTAATCCTTCTAACTTGACTTTTAAAATCAACTAAACACATGTTCTATATCTATATGATATGCTAACTTAATGATTTAAAACCTAGAGACACGAAAAAAACACCGTAAAATCGGATTTACGCCGTCGTAGTAACACCGCGGGCTGTTTTGGGTTAGTTAATTAAAAACTATGATAAACTTTGATTTAAAAGTTGTTATTCTGAGAAAATGATTTTTATTATGAACATGAAACTATATCCAAAAATTATGGTTAAACTCAAAGTGGAAGTATGTTTTCTAAAATGGTCATCTAGACGTCGTTCTTTCGACTGAAATGACTACCTTTACAAAAATGACTTGTAACTTATTTTTCCGACTATAAACCTATACTTTTTCTATTTAGATTCATAAAATAGAGTTCAATATGAAACCATAGCAATTTAATTCACTCAAAACGGATTTAAAATGAAGAAGTTATGGGTAAAACAAGATTGGATAATTTTTCTCATTTTAGCTACGTGAAAATTTGTAACAAATCTATTCCAACCATAACTTAATCAACTTGTATTGTATATTATGTAATCTTGAGATACCATAGACACGTATACAATGTTTCGACCTATCATGTCGACACATCTATATATATTTCGGAACAACCATAGACACTCTATATGTGAATGTTGGAGTTAGCTATACAGGGTTGAGGTTGATTCCAAAATATATATAGTTTGAGTTGTGATCAATACTGAGATACGTATACACTGGGTCGTGGATTGATTCAAGATAATATTTATCGATTTATTTCTGTACATCTAACTGTGGACAACTAGTTGTAGGTTACTAACGAGGACAGCTGACTTAATAAACTTAAAACATCAAAATATATTAAAAGTGTTGTAAATATATTTTGAACATACTTTGATATATATGTATATATTGTTATAGGTTCGTGAATCAACCAGTGGCCAAGTCTTACTTCCCGACGAAGTAAAAATCTGTGAAAGTGAGTTATAGTCCCACTTTTAAAATCTAATATTTTTGGGATGAGAATACATGCAGGTTTTATAAATGATTTACAAAATAGACACAAGTACGTGAAACTACATTCTATGGTTGAATTATCGAAATCGAATATGCCCCTTTTTATTAAGTCTGGTAATCTAAGAATTAGGGAACAGACACCCTAATTGACGCGAATCCTAAAGATAGATCTATTGGGCCTAACAAACCCCATCCAAAGTACTGGATGCTTTAGTACTTCGAAATTTATATCATATCCGAAGGGTGTCCCGGAATGATGGGGATATTCTTATATATGCATCTTGTTAATGTCGGTTACCAGGTGTTCACCATATGAATGATTTTTATCTCTATGTATGGGGTGTGTATTGAAATATGAAATCTTGTGGTCTATTATTATGATTTGATATATATAGGTTAAACCTATAACTCACCAACATTTTTGTTGACGCTTTAAGCATGTTTATTCTCAGGTGATTATTAAGAGCTTCCGCTGTCGCATACTTAAATAAGGACGAGATTTGGAGTCCATGCTTGTATGATATTGTGTAAAAACTGCATTCAAGAAACTTATTTTGTTGTAACATATTTGTATTGTAAACCATTATGTAATGGTCGTGTGTAAACAGGATATTTTAGATTATCATTATTCGATAATCTACGTAAAGCTTTTTAAACCTTTATTGATGAAATAAAGGTTATGGTTTGTTTTAAAATGAATGCAGTCTTTGAAAAACGTCTCATATAGAGGTCAAAACCTCGCAACGAAATCAATTAATATGGAACGTTTTTAATCAATAAGAACGGGACATTTCAGTAAGTTCATGCATTAATTTCTATTATGAGATCATAACACCAAAAGCTTTTCTAGTGTTACTTACTTGTTTCTTTTTTAGTGTTTTTCGGTGTTTTAAAATTACTAGTACTTCTTTTTGTTGTTTTTGACTTTTATTAATTCTTTGAGGTTCCGGATTAAGTTTAACGAGTTTAGGATTGAACGGATCATACAATTTGGGAAATTGTACAAAGAATTAAAGGATTTATTCAAAAACTTTGAACTTTCTTGGAAATGAATTTCCTCAAGAGTATCGAATAACATAAAAACAATGATAAAAACCTTTAAACAAACAGATTATCCTTCTGATTTTGCCCACGTTCCGAATAGCCAAAAGATGCAGCAGAGGGGCAGGATCCTTCTATTGACCAATAAAATTGGTGATCCAACAACCCGGTCCACTTACAAATCCAACTACTACTACGAATCAGAAAAATTATCTATTTATTTAACTGCCAACTCCCCGGCAGCGGCGCCAAAAAGTTGATGGTGCGAGACGTAACCTTTATTTATGAACGGATTTGAGTTGTTTTGTTACACGAATTGATTTATTGTATATGTGGTATTTTATTGAATTCAGGTTGATTTCACACATATATAGGCAACTAGTCCTATTCATGTAGTTTAGTTTGTCGGTAAATCCGATTCGTTCCACAGGGAGATGGAGTGTTTAATGGTTTTTAATAGTCTTTGATGTCAAACTTAATTAAAGGGGGTTTTGGATTAGGAATTTATAATATAACAGTAACAGAAAATAACTTAACTAATTTACTTCATAAATAAAATTACAAGATTACAATAAATAACTTAAAAAGGAACTAAATGAAATTATGCTAATTATGATGCATTAATTATATTACTAGATGGTAATTAGTAAAATAGTAATTTTTAATAAAACTATATATTTAGAATTTTGTTTTGAGTAATTATAATATAAACTTATTTAAATTAACTAAATGACAAGTTTTAATTATATTAATATAAATTATTAGGAATAGTAATTTAACTAATTACAAACTAATTATAAATTATAAACTTTTAATTAACACTAATTATAAGGTTAAAACATGTATTAAGGTATTTTATAATAACTAATATTAATTATATAGTAATAACCTAAATATAAATAATTAAATAATTAAAACCCTAATTTTAACCCTACTGGTACTGTAGCCGGGTTGTAGACCGTGCGCGTTTCGCGTATTTATACGCGTATCGCGTATACATTTAAACCTACGCGAATTGTGTGATTTTAATCGTACAGTTTAGTATTCAGGATTACGCGTTTCGTGTAATCATACACGTTTCGCGTATGGTATAAATAATGTGACAAACAGTCTGATACGAATTTTAAGTATTTTTATGTATTCTTTTTATATTTTGTAATAATAATTCGTAAATAATAATAATAATACTTTTATAATAAATATAAATGGGATAAATGGGAGTGTTTACTTAAATGTGTCACCCCTAGGTCCATGGATTGTTTTGAGTTTACGCCCTATTTAAAATGTTTTAGTAATAAACTTTATATTTTTCTTTTGAATAAATATAAGGTTACAACTAACTAAAATAAATCTAATTTTCATCGGATTCTTTTTAGATAGCTACTATTCCTTAAGTATTTAAATTGAGACCTAGTCTAGTTTTGACTTTCGCCAATACCCAAATTATAACGGTTTCCCTTTTTATAATTTCACTATCATATAATTATTGATATTACCCAAACCACCGAAGTTTATTTCTAAATTGGTGTTAATAACTTATCCATAAATTCATCTAGATCATTTTTAATGTTGAAGCTTAATTTATGTAAATAAAAACAACTTTCGTTATTTAAATTTAATAAATTAAGTGGCAAGGGTTAAATACCTAATTACACAATAATGGTTCTTTTAACTAGTCTCAATATTAAAAATACTAAAGTTACATTTTATCTTTTACAAATGGTAACAATCCATTTCACTAGGGGCTCTACATCTAAGCAAACACTATTAAAATTTAGCTATTCATTACACTAGGGTAAACATAAAAATATAGATATGCAAACATAATAACAACAATAATTTTAACAGAGTAAACTTACTAAAAATTCTTCACTTTCATTAACTTCAAACGGTAGAAAAATTACAATAATAACACCTGTTTCACGCGTACAATAACACCCTTAATCACGAACAATATCCCCTTAATATTTGAAACTATACTAAATATTTAACCTTGAACTAATTGATACAAGTAAAAATGACAATAACTTGCGTATAATAATTGTTGTATGTTTTTTTTTTATTCTCCCTCTTATCACTTGAACTAGTACTCCGTATTTATCATGTAACAAAGTAGTAGGTAAAGATTTTAAAAATGTTGAATGCTTGCTTGCTGTAGCTCATTGAGAAAAAGATATAGTTTTAAACTCCAAAAGCAGCCGCCCCATTTCTGGCTAATGATTAAACTCGGCCTAACCTTACGCGTTTCGTGTAGGATCACACGATTCGCGTAAGACCAAAATGCTACACGGTTCGTGTAAGTACAATCGACAGTTTTCTTCATTTTTCTTTTTCGTTTGTTCTTTGTTGATCCCGTACTGACGTGTACTGACTTGGCACTTTCCATTTGAACTCTTTTCTTCATCTATCTTGTACTTTCATTCGGATAAACGTTTCTTGATATAAATTTGGTTAAAACTATCGTTTTATCATCGTTTCTTCAAACTTCAAGCTCTTGTCCACTTTTGTCGTTTTTCTTGAATATTATACGTTGAATGTCTTTTTAAATGATAAAAGCTGATGAAATATGACTGATATTGCGTCAAATAATATGTATGTTTAGAGCAATATCAATTATCCACTTTCAACCTCTCACTATCCTACTTTTGTTGTTGTTGACTTTAAAACAACCACTCACATAAACACATATAACTTTAGTTATTTTCAAGACCCCAACTATTATTTTCTTGTGTCCTACTATAACCTTTATGTCATTTGATTGCTTGATACTATTCAAAGATCAACAAACAAATAAGACCACGTGAATTGTTGCCTTGTTATTCGACTTCTACTTAACTGCTCATACTTAACCAACTAAACTCCATTATATATATATATATATATATATATATATATATATATATATATATATATATATATATATATATATATATATATATATATATATATATATATATATATATGCTATATCAACGAAGTCCACACCATCATATATCTATCATCTTGCTTAACTTCATCATCAAATATGGCACCACTTATTGCTACTTCGATTGCTATCCCACAACAAATCACCTAATCTTCCACCACCTCTATCCTACTACAAGCCACCACCTTCACCATTAATCACCACCATCAGACAGCCGAAGTCACCATCAAGTTCCATCTATCACCTCAACTGCACTACTTTGATCACCATCGAACGACCACCTTAACCAAACTACTTTTGCAGCAGTTCCTGTTTCTGTTTCAAATACCATCATCGTCACTCACTACCACCTGCTGCTATACTAGGCTATTGTACTGCTACTCATTCAATCGATCAATTAAACTTATCACCACCAAAGACCCAGGTGAAACTGCTACTGCTTTTGTCTAAGTTTTTGTTTACACTTCCAATTCCAATACTATGCTGCTATTGCTCGCTGCCATACTTCTGTCTCCATCTGTTTCAAGTTATAAACCTAGCAATTCTAATAACATCATCATACAACAACCATAACAATCATATTCGATCACTACCATCTTCAACATCATCACCAAACTTTAACTACTAGATTGCTATTCGATCATCCTTGGTATTGTTAACTGAGACAACCATCAAACCAACCAACTGGTATGTTTTCTGTTATTGCTAATCGGACTCCATCAAACTCTAAACCAAAACCCCACTATAAAATAACCACACCCACCACTACAGCTATACGTTTATTTCTGTTTCTAATCGGTTAACCACTACACCGAAGCACCCCTACACCGGAGCACCACCATGATTCACCCTCTCTATCACCTCACTTTCTCTCTCTCTCTCTCTCTCTCTCTCTCTCTCTCTCTCTCTCTTAATTTCTTTGTGAAATCACGAAAGCTAAACACCCATAACTTTATGCTATTCGTTGTTTCTGTGTGCAACTCCTGCTACTGCTATAGTGTTAATTGTTGTTTAATAGGATCCCCATCAACCGCCACCATTGATCTTCAATCACCATCCATGATACTCTTTATTCATTTTCTGTTTATGCTTTAATGTACGATTATAACTATAATTACCACCACAAAGCTAACACCATCTTTATCACATCAACTATCGAAAACCCATCTGTTTAGCAATTCCTGTGTTGCTACTGCTGTAGCTTTCTGTATTCAATTGATTAAACCCAAGCCACCACCAATTACTGCTTGTCGTTCCTGCTACTGCTATTCGTTTCACATCTTTTCTGTTTTAAATAATGATAACGATAATAATGATAAAGATATAAGGTGATCTGTAAAGATAGCAAGAAATATGATTTTAGAAGTATTGGAATTAATTGTGAATGGCGGCCACCACTTGCATTTTCTTATTTTTTTTCTACCGAACCCACAAAGGAAATTAGGAAAACCTTCAGCTAATTGACGAGGCCTATATTAAAATTAAGTGGACTTGTTAAATTAAAGTTGGGCCGTGACAATTTCTTTCTATTTGGACTTATGAACTACTGTTGGGCCAAGGCTTAGTTGCTGTTGGGCCGTGAACTTCTTGTATTTGGCCGAAAAAGAGGTTAAATGAAATGGAAGAAGGCAACGCAGATAGATACAGAATATATATGTTTGTCTGAGTTATAATTTGAAAAAGAAACAGATAGATTACATGGTTAAGGGTGTTGGTGTTATGCGAGAGGTCATGGGTTCGAACCCGGGCTAAGGTGTTTATTTTTTTAAAAGCTTGTCTTCAAAGGTTGTATTCTATTACTAATTTTATTATTATTATTATTATTATTATTATTATTATTATTATTATTATTATTATTATTATTATTATTATTATTATTATTATTATTATTATTATTAATATAATTGTTATTATTAATTATTATTGCTATTATTATCATTTTTACTACTAGTATCATTATTATTATTATTATAACTATATTATTATTATCAATACTACTATTAATATTATTATTATTACTATTATTAACATTAATATATTTACTAACAAGTATTATTATTAAGTATTATTAGTATTAAGAATTTTTAACAAAATTAATATTTTAATTGTAAAAATAATACAACCTTTTTATTTTTATTATTATTACTATCGTTATTTTGTTTTTTTATATTTTATTATTATTATCATTTTTATCATCAATATTAACATTATTCTTATTATTATTAGTATTATCATTATTTTTATTATTATAAGTATCATTATTATTAATATTATTCCTACTATTAATACTATAACAAATAAATATTAATTATATCAAAATCTATTTAATACATATAACATAACTATATTAGTATTTTTATAATAAATAATAACTATTTATCTAAAGTAAATAAAGTAAATATATCTAACTAAATTATTAATGCAACCTATAAAGTATCAAATATAATAATTATGTTATTAAGAATAATACATAAATTTGTTCGATTTCAATTATATATATATATATATATATATATATAAATGATATTGGTTCGTGAATCCGAGGTCAACCCTGCATTGTTCAGTTGTTCAATGCCGTCATATGTATTTTTACTACAAAATAGAGTAGTGTGAGTTTCATTTGCTCCCTTTTTAAATGCTTTTGCAATATATTTTTTTGGGACTGAGAATACATGCACTGCTTTTATAAATGTTTGACAAAATAGACACAAGTACTTGAAATTACATTCTATGGTTGGATTATTAAACCGAATATCGCCCCTAAGAATTAGGGAAATGGCCTCTAATTGATGCGAATCCTAAAGATAGATCTATGGGCCTAACAGACCCCATTCTGGAATTTGGAATGCTTTAGTACTTCGATTAAATGGTGATTGCGATTGCTAGTATATGGCATACTTGCGAGTATGCGGGGGATATTCTATATGCATTATATTAATGTCGGTTACCAGGTGTTCATCATACGAATGATTTTTATACACTTGCGAGTGTAATGTTATTTATAAAAAATGAAATCTTGTGGTCTATTAAAATTATGGAAATGATTGATTACGATAAACCTATGAACTCACCAACCTTTTGGTTGGCACTTTAAAGCATGTTTATTCTCAGGTATGAAAGAAATCTTCCGCTGTGCATTTGCTCGTTTTAAGGATATTGCATGGAGTCATTCATGACATATTTAGGACAGTACCTCGCAATGGGACCAAATGTTGATGACTTCGTCCAGATGGATTAGGACGGGTTGCTTCAGTTGGTATCAGAGCGGTGGTCTTAGCGAACCAGGTCTTGCATTAGTGTGTCTAACTGATAGTTGTTAGGATGCATTAGTGAGTCTGGACTTCGACCTTAGCTACATATTATAAGTTTTGTTTATCATTCCTTGTGGAAAATTTCCTGTTTATTATTCTTAAGTCTTGACACGTGTTTTTGCATTTATTGCATACACGGTGTATAGACGAATTATATCCTATCATATCTATTACCGTGGATCTTATTTGGCACTTTTAGAAATTTCATCCGTAAATTACGGAATCTTTTTGCTATATATATGTATTCGAGAATACGGAGATATCATCCAGTATTCAACCCTCAATTCATATCACGAATCATTTCATAACTTCCTGTGATCGCGTAAGATGGCCTCTTCGAATAGACCAAGTTCCTCCAGCCCTGAAGACAGCGTGACGGGAGGGCATCAACCGATCAACTACCGTGATTTCTTTAGAAAGTGGGGATGGGTTCGCGAAATACTTACCCTATGGAGAAATGAAGAAGGTACTCCATATCACGAGCCAAACTTACCACCTAACGTTGGAGTACTCGATCTGCTTACCGGTGAACCTGTTCGCAATACCATTTTCACTCTTTTCGTAAGGATATTTCGCCTCGAAGGTCGACTCGATGTACTTAAAGATAGTATTCGTCCTCTACTCCTGAATTCTAATCAGATAGGATTATTAGAAGAAGTTAGAAGACTTCGAACTATATATCAAGAATTGACAAACCTTATGGAAGAATGGGTAGAACTAATTCATAGACTCGAGCGTAAAGTAGAAACCCTGGAGGTGACGGTGTTCGATTTGGAAGCTAGGCTCGCATCTACTACGCACAAGCAGTACTAACACCAACAGCAACACCACCAGTACCATCATCCTCTCCAGCACCACAAGCACTGCAATCACCACAAGCTCCGTAGGCACCACAGACACCGAAGAGTACCGAGAATGATGAATAATGAAATATTAATTCATTACTTTTGATTCACGATTAAAAGGATATACGTATATATGTTTATGTATATCTCGAGATCGTAATAGAAATTCTTTTCATATTAACTATGACGTGTGAATTTTTAACGGGTAGGTAATACCCGAGAAAGATAAAAGAAGCTTTAAAGGGCTTTTATCATATTTAATTCACATATGCTATTATTCACATCTTTCATCAACGATTTAACAATCGGTATCTATAATCTATAATCTTCGTTCTACATATTGTTCTACATCATTCATCTTCATTCTACATGGCGATTATGTAATCCCTAATGTTTTAGAGATTATGTATTCTAGTTCTAACCGTAAATCAGATGAGTTTAATATCATATTAACTCATTAAATTCACGATTACATCTGAAGGAAATATATATGTAAGTATATTTTCATAAAGATTGTAATTAAAAATTCTTTTGTACAAACTGTTAATGGTGAAAATATTTTAACGGGTAGGTAATACCCGAGGAATATTTAGATTTCACATTAATGTGTTACACTGTACATTTTTCAAATTCGATTCAACAGTCATCTACTATCCTACATACAACCACAAATACACGTATTCGTTCACCAAAGAATAACCATTTTCATTCCAAATCAATTTCATATACGAGTTTCTGCCAATCAAAATCCAAGTCAAGATTTAACAAGTGGCATAACGAAGAAAATAATGGACAAAATAAAATTGATTAGTAACCAATTAATTAACTACGTAAAACTTTAAACCTATACAAACTTTGGACAATTAAAAAGTATTAAAAGAGTAGGAAATACTAATTATAACACATTTTGATTTAAAATATCGTTAATAAGCTACATCTTCTACAATTAAACATTTTCTTCAATTTTGCCACTTGATTTGTATCTTGACGATTACAACCTGCGCTCAAACCCTTCGAATTCTTGAAAACACCTCGGATTGATAACCGATGATTCAGATATGGCTGCATTAAATGCAGAGGAAATAGCAAAATTGTAGATGGTCTAAATGGCCAAGAGTTTGATAATAAAGAATGGAGTGTTGGGAACGCTCGATAGAAAATTTGGTACTGAAAAGCGGATTGAGCAAACCATGAAGGAGATCAAGGACAAATACAAGGACTAAACTCTATATTCAAAGACCCAGATAATTCTGGATCCGATGAAATCGTTAGGGAATATCTTGCTCCGTACTCATGTTAAAATCTCGCGGAAAATTTTTCTTCATCAACCTTCGAACTTAGAAATTTCAAAATATCATCATAAATATCTTCGATATTTCTGAGGATATTTTCATAAATATTCTTGTCCGAAATTATCTACCTCTTCGTGTTTTCTGTATTCCATTATATTAGAAACTTCTGTAAAAATCTAAGTATAAATTATGAATGAATTGTGGAGAAATGTTCGGAATTGAAGCATGGGTTAGTATAATATAATGACATCCGGCCAACATGATTATATTATAGTAGGTCATGATGAGTTTCTAATGAAATGTGATGATGGTTCACAGTCGATCATACCATCATCATGTGTCATGTTACATAACTCTTTCATTCTGCTTAACTTCTAAACATATCAAGAAAATATATTCTTGATAGTTCTATTCTCAGTGATTCTGGTAACTTGACAAATCAAATCGTGCTATTACGTTCTTTCTTGTTTAGAACATTAAGTTCATTCGAAACTCCATACTTACGAATTCTGGACCATTACTCGTTTTACTAGAGATCGAGAAGAGAATAAAAAGGCAAAGAGCTCCGAAACATAAGGGAAGATATAAAACTCGATAACAACATAGAAATCACAAACCACGTACATTAATATGAAAAGAAATATAAAGACACGGGAGTATGATAAACACAATAACCCCAAGAGCGAAGTAGAAATAAACAGATTCCTTCGGTGGTAGATGAAAAAGGAGAATGATAGATATGAAAGTCAGGAATATATCCAGAATTAAAACTGGATGAAGCATATTGACTGATGATTTGAAAGTATGAATTAAAATATAGTATAGGAGTGGTGAGAATAATGGAACGGAAGTGGTTCATTTATAATGGGAT
The DNA here is from genome assembly GCF_046630445.1 of Rutidosis leptorrhynchoides. Lineage (NCBI taxonomy): Eukaryota > Viridiplantae > Streptophyta > Magnoliopsida > Asterales > Asteraceae > Rutidosis > Rutidosis leptorrhynchoides. The sequence goes on along the minus strand of NC_092337.1, from coordinate 36,533,062 downwards.
TACCAGGCATAGAAATCGAGGCGGATTACAGCATTTAATTAAAGAGGATCCTAAATTCCTTAATTTCTAAAGAATCAAATCTTATAAAAGATTTCGAAGATTTTCTTTAAATCCCTTGAATTCCGAAATTCAATCAGGACTACGTCAAAAGTTAAGGCAAAACTTTTCACTCTTTTGTGATAGCTTCATTCATACTCTCCAAATAATCGAATTGTTTTATCCATATTACTTTATGGTAATAAAACTATATTTATCAACTCATATTCGTCATAAAAACATTTTTATCGTTAGCCATAACGACCTCGATCAAATTTTGGGACGAAATTTCTTTAACGAGTAGGTACGGTAACGACCCAGAAAATTTCGACTAATTTTAAACCAAACTCTCGATACAATTTATTATTTTTGACACGATAAGCAAAGTCTGTTATGTTGAGTCGCAAAAATTTTGAACTATTTTCATATATTCAATTATCCTTTGACCATTTCCGACGATTCACGTACGTCTGTTTATAAATAGATATGTATATATAAATAATTATATATAATAATTTTAAATTAGTATAAGGATTTTAAAATTTACATTGGTCCATAATTAAGTTATGTAAATTTTAGGCTTACTAAATATATATTTAAATATTTCAAGTTGAGTTTTAATACCCTGTACATCTTACTTGGAATTGAGCGCTTAAAACAGATCAACTTTTTATGACTAGTTTTACATAGTTAAAGACCAAAAAGAATATAATATAAATAGATGGGATTTTTATAAAGACTTCCTATCCGTAACTAATTAAGGAGGAAAATCGTCAGTTGAATGAATACCAATGGGTGACAACTTGTAAATTATCTTCCTCATGTGTCAATTATAAATATTTATATATAGATGATATATGTATGTATATTATTACTCCTACTTGCTTTTTGATGTGTCCCACAACGAAACCATCAACTTCTTGCTCAAAACCATTGAACCTTTACTGTTTTCTAGATCAATCGATCACCAATACAACTAGTTGTCTGATTGTTTTTGGTTTCTATTTCAATTTAAAAAATATGACTACTATATATATTTTATTCTATTTTTATTATATTGTAAGTGGGGTATAGGAATTGGTTGTATAATCCTAAATTCCCAACACTAGCACATGAACATATCTATTTCTCTGTTTACTGTACACATGATTAACTTCTACAAAAACCACTCAAATCGTTATCCACTTTCAACCTCTCACTATCCTACTTTTGTTGTTGTTGACTTCAAAACAACCACTCACATAAACACATATAACTTTAGTTATTTTCAAGACCCCAACTATTATTATCTTGTGTCCTACTATAACCTTTATGTCATTTGATTGCTTGATACTATTCGAAGATCAACAAACAAATGAGACCACGTGAATTGTTGCCTTGTTATTCGACTTCTACTTAACTGATCATACTTAACCAACTAAACTCCATTTGTATATATATATATATATATATATATATATATATATATATATATATATATATATATATATGCTATATCAACGAAGTCCACACCATCATATATCTATCATCTTGCTTAACTTCATCATCAAATATGGCACCACTTATTGCTACTTAGATTGCTATCCCACAACAAATCACCTAATCTTCCACCACCTCTATCCTACTACAAGCCACCACCTTCACCATCAATCACCACCATCAGACAACCGAAGTCACCATCAAGTTCCATTTATCACCTCAACTGCACTACTTTGATCACCATCAAACGACCACCTTAACCAAACTACTTTTGCAGTAGTTCCTGTTTCTGTTTCAAATACCATCATCGTCACTCACTACCACCTGCTGCTATACTAGGCTGTTGTACTGCTACTCGTTTAATCGATCAATTAAACTCATCACCACCAAAGACCCAGGTGAAACTGCTACTACTTTTATCTAAGTTTTTGTTTACACTTCCAATTCCAATACTATGCTGCTATTGCTCGCTGCCATACTTCTGTCTCCATCTGTTTCAAGTTATAAACCTACCAATTCCAATAAAATCATCATACAACAACCATAACAATCATATTCGATCACTACCATCTTCAACATCATCACCAAACTATAACTACTAGATTGCTATTCGATCATCCTTGGTGTTGTTAACTGAGACAACCATCAAACCAACCAACTGGTACGTTTTCTATTATTGCTAATCGGACTCCATCAAACACCAAACCAAAACCCCACTATAAAATAACCACACCCACCACTACAGCTATACGTTTATTTCTGTTTCTAACCGATTAACCACTACACTGGAGCACCCCTACACCGGAGCACCACCATAATTCACCCTCTCTATCACTTCACTTTCTCTTTCTCTCTCTCTCTCTCTTAATTTCTTTGTGAAATCATGGAAGCTAAACACCCATAACTTTCTGCTATTCGTTGTTTCTGTGTGCAACTCCTGCTACTGCTATAGTGTTAATTGTTGTTTGATAGGATCCCCATCAACCGCCACCATTGATCTTCAATCACCATCCATGATACTCTTTATTCGTTTTCTGTTTATGCTTTACTGTACGATTATAACTATCATTACCACCACAAAGCCAACACCATCTTTATCACATCAACTATCGAAAACCCATCTGTTTAGCAATTCCTGTGTTGCTACTACTGCAGTTTTCTGTATTCAATCGATTAAACCCAAGCCACCACCAACTACTACTTGTCGTTCCTGCTACTGCTATTCGTTTCACATCTTTTCTGTTTTAAATAATGATAACGATAATAATGATAAAGATATAAGGTGAGCTGTAAAGATAGCAAGAAATATGATTTTAGAAGTATTGGAATTAATCGTGAATGGCGGCCACCACTTGCATTTTTTTATTTTTTTTTTCTACCGAACCCACAAAGGAAATTAGGAAAACCTTCAGTTAATTGACGAGGCCTATATTAAAATTAAGTGGACTTGTTAAATTAAAGTTGGGCCATGACAATTACTTTCTATTTGGACTTATGAACTACTGTTGGGCCAAGGCTTAGTTGCTGTTCGGCCGTGAACTTCTTGTATTGGGCCGAAAAAGAGGTTAAATGAAATGGAAGAAGGCAACGCAGATAGATACGGAATATATATGTTTGTCTGAGTTATAATTTGAAAAAGAAACAGATAGATTACATGGTTAAGGGTGTTGGTGTTATGCGAGAGGTCATGGGTTCGAACCCGGGCTAAGGCGTTTATTTTTTTAAAAGCTTGTCTTCAAAGGTTGTATTCTATTACTAATTTTATTATTATTATTATTATTATTATTATTATTATTATTATTATTATTATTATTATTATTATTATTATTATTATTATTATTATTATTATAATTGTTATTTTTAATTATTATTGTTATTATTATCATTTTTACTACTAGTATCATTATTATCATTATTATTATAACTAAATTATTATTATCAATACTACTATTAATATTATTATTATTACTATTATTAACATTAATATATTTACTAACAAGTATTATTATTAAGTATTATTAGTATTAAGAATTTTTAACAAAATTAATATTTTTATTGTAAAAATAATACAACCCTTTTATTTTTATTTTTATTATTATTACTATCGTTATTTTTTTTATATTTTATTATTATTATCATTTTTATTATCAATATTAATATTATTATTATTATTATTAGTATTATCATTATTATTATTATTATTATAAGTATCATTATTATTAATATTATTCCTACTATTAATACTATAACAAATAAATATTAATTATATCAAAATCTATTTAATACATATAACATAACTATATTAGTATTTTTATAATAAATAATAACTATTTATCTAAAGTAAATAAAGTAAATATATCTAACTAAATTATTAATGCAACCTATAAAGTATTAAATATAATAATTATGTTACTAAGAATAATACATAAATTTATTCGATTTCAATTATAGGTGTTAATATATATATATATATATATATATATATATATATATATATATATATATATATATATATATATATATATATATATATATATATATATATATATATATATATATATATATATATATATATATATATATATATATATATATATATATATAGGTTCGTGAATCCGAGGTCAACCCTGCATTGTTCAGTTGTTCAATGCCGTCATATGTATTTTTACTACAAAATACAATAGTGTGAGTTTCATTTGCTCCCTTTTTAAATGCTTTTGCAATATATTTTTTTTAGGACTGAGAATACATGCACTGCTTTTATAAATGTTTGACGAAATAGACACAAATACTTGAAACTACATTCTATGGTTGGATTATTAATCCGAATATCGCCCCTTCAAGTCTGGTAACCTAAGAATTAGGGAAATAGCCTCTAATTGACGCGAATCATAAAGATAGATCTATGGGCCTAATAAATCCCATTCTGGAATTTGGAATGCTTTAGTACTTCGATTAAATGGTGATTGCGATTGCCAGTATATGGCATACTTGCGAGTATGTGGGGGATATTCTATATGCATTATGTTAATGTCGGTTACCAGGTGTTCATCATACGAATGATTTTTATACACTTGCGAGTGTAATGTTATTTATGAAAAATGAAATCTTGTGGTCTATTAAAATTATGGAAATGATTGATTACAATAAACCTATGAACTCACCAACCTTTTGGTTGACACTTTAAAGCATGTTTATTCTCAGGTATGAAAGAAATCTTTCGCTGTGCATTTGCTCGTTTTAAGGATATTACATGGAGTCGTTCATGGCATATTTAGGACAGTACCTCGTAATGGGACCAAATGTTGATGACTTCGTCCAGATGAATTAGGACGTGTTGCTTCAAATATCACTAGAACAATAATTATTATTAAAGATGACTTAGTGATTAATTAAGGCTAAATGAAGAACAATGCTAAGTGTAACTAGTAAAGACTTGTAAAACTAAAATACACTTAGATACATTTAGGATGGTCACCACGTCCCAACTAGAGATTGCTCTTCCCTTGTTCATGTGTTGAACATTAATGTGTGCTTACACATTAATCATGCAATATGTTATATTGCAAGTAAGCTTGCTAAAAGCTTAAATTATAAGTTGTGCAAATATCTATATGACTGATCTTAGTGTATCTATCTCTTGCTATGTGTGAGTATTACTTGCTACTTGCTAATATGTTTAATACTCATAAATTTGTCAACTTGATTAATATGCTTGCTGTGTGCTTACTAGTTAGGATTCAAGTAACTAGCCTACATCAATAAATTAAGTGTAAAATGGTTCACAATGAAATTATGGTCAATTGTTTATTTGGTCTTGTCTAAGTAACAAATTGTGATTGCTTGTTCAAGTATGACTTAACTTTAATGTCTCTACATACTTAATGATTATCTTAGAAAGACATCATTCAATTAATCTCTACCTAAACTTACAATGAACATGACTTGTGATTAATTGGAACTAGAAAGTTAATGACATATTGACTAGTCTTTAGAATTGAACCAAATGCATTAAAGTGACTAACTAAGTCTTGACCAAACTAAGATTTCCCACAATATCAATAAAGACACTTCTTCAAGAATGTTGGGTTTACCACTATTGAGTGTTATGTCACTTTCACACAATAAGACCAAATCTCACATACTTAATGCATATAGTAATTGTATAGGATGTTTGGTTTCTTTTGCAGGTGCGAGAAGGAGTAAAGGTGCCAAAATGTGGTCTTCAAATTTGAGTCAAACGGCTATACAACGGATACCAATTTTGGACTGGAGCACGCATGGTCGAACCACGGTCGACCGTGCTGGCAACCGTGTGTCAACGGCTATTTTTTGAATCCTACTATAAAAGGCAAGCATTGAAGAGCATTTGAAGTAGACCCTCTTGCATATTTCAAAGGCTTATTTCCAGAGATCACAAGGGCTCTAATTACTACTCAAATGTGATCAAGCAAGAGAAGATTCTATGATCTTATAGATATAGAATTTGGTTGTTGTAAACTTACTAATCAAAATCATTAATCTTGTGAGTTTACTTAGTGTAATGTATGTCCTAGTATTGTCTTAGGATCATCATTGCAAAATGTATAAGTCTTATAACTTCAATTAGTGGAAGCATAGGCTAGCTTAGTGATCTACTTCCTTAAAGGGACTTAGAAAGTTGATTAATCTTATTTGGAGATTAATACTTGTCCAAGGTGAACAAGTTGATCTAGGTTGGAGTTGATCTTTCAAAGGGATAGAAAGATTAGGTTTGTTGTCTATCAAAGAAGTTGAAGACTTGTAAATCGGATCTCCACCGGGTTTGGAGAAAAGTGCTTAGTGAAGCAACAAATCTCGATTAGTGTAATCGGGGAGTGGATTAGTTAACATCCACCCGAACCACTATAAATCCTTGTGTCTATGTTTTTACATTACTTTATTCATCATTTTGAACATATACACTACACACATCAAGTTTGAGTTAAACTGGTTGATCATAGTTAATCGAATTTGGTGATCAATCGAAAAAGTGTTAAAACGTATTAAGTAACTATTCACCCCCTCTAGTTACTTACAATTACTATCAGAGCGGTTGCTCAAATCATTGCTCTATAAACGTTTTTGAAAGTGTCAAAATTCATTTTGTGCAAAAACTTGATTCAACGATTCTCAGATCAACTCAAACGATGGGATACTTGGAAGAATTGGTGAAAGAAGCACCAATCTTTGATAAGGTAGATATTGATGTGTGGAAATTGAGATTTGAGACTTATCTCAAATCCAAAGGTTACTACTTGTGGAGAATAATCAAAGTAGGAGACTTTGTTCCACAAGCAAGTTCAAGACTAGTGAAGTCAACACTTCAAAACAATGATGTTTTGAAACAATTTGATGCAATTTCACTACTTCATGGAGTTCTTCCTAATGAAGAAAGAATAAATATAATTTCATGTGAAAGTGCAAAGGAATGTTGGGATTCACTATGCTCTCAAGAAGAAGAAAACTCTAGGAGTTTAAAGGGTAAAGGAGTAAGGAAGAATTTGGAGAAGCTTAGATTTTCAAGAAAAAGGTTTGGATGGAAATAAAGATTTTTGCCTCATGATTTCTTGGGATGATCTAAATCAAAGTGAAGAAGAGGTTGAATCTCCCTTCAAGGAAGATGATGTCTCAAGCATGGATTGCAATGAGGTACATGTATTCTATCCTTCTAATTATGAAGAATTGTTAGATGATTACAAGACTATTAAATTTGTGTATGATAGTAGTCGTGACAAAGTAAAACTTTTGGAGAAAGAATTACAAGTTAGACAACTTAACAAAGTTTTAATTGATGAAAATAACACTTTGAAAAGAAAACTTGAAAGGATAACTATTTATGATTCATCAAAAGATAAACTTGAAATGAATGTGTGTCACGACTCTAGCAAACACAAATCATGTAATCAAAGTCCATTGTCTATTATTAGAAGAATTAAGAACATGGGGAAAATGGATCAAACTAGCAATTCAATGGTAGGGATAAGTCAAGGATTGGGTAATCTTAAAATCAATCAAAACCAATGATCAAAATGCTAATGAGAATAACCTTCTCAAAAAGACTTTGAATTAATGACAGGTTTTTCTTACAAATGAAAAATTGTTTTTGAAAAATGATTTTAAAAGATTATTGAAGGAAGATTACTTGTATTAGGATTGTGTGTTTGTGTGAAACTATGAATTGCATGCTAAGTACCAGATTGATGCGTTTTGTATATACTATGTGTGTAATTGAATATATATATATATATATATATATATATATATATATATATATATATATATATATATATATATATATATATATATATATATTACATGTCACTGATGATTAAACATCGAGAGGATGTGATCATTCAATGTTAGGAAAAGAAAAATTGTCCTCAAGTATTCTATAGAACCTAAGAATCGTCAAAATGCGCTCAAAAGAAGAAGAAGTGAAGAAATTGGTGATCAGAAGAATTCACGGCTGAATCACGGCTGACCGTATACACGACCGCAGATTCATGTTTTGTACGTCTGGAAATTTCTTCACGGCTAACACCACGGTCGACCGTGCTTTGACCGTGTGTGGTCTGATTTCGTTTTAAATTAAATAAAACCCTCACTTTTATTTCATTCAAACTCACTTCAAAACACACACTCCTTGCACACTGCTGATGAGATCGACCACACGAAGAAGAACACTCATTCCTTCCATCTCAATTCCTACTCTTGGTATGATTAATCCTTGCTTTCCTAGCATTCAATTGTGTTTGTATGATGAATTAGGGCATGAAGATACCCTAACTAGTAGTAGTCTATCTATGCATAATTTAACCTTGATCAATTCTAGGGTTCATTATACATCTAGGTTAGATTTTCATAGAATCATTGTTCATATGATATAAATGACATTGTTGCAAATTGAGTGTAATAATGTTAGATGTCAAAACATGTGTTGATGATGATCTCAAAAATCTAGAATACATATGAACTTTGTGAAAATCTTAATATATTTGCAAACTCATTAACACTAATGAAGAGTGAAAATGTGAAGAACATTAACATCAAAACATCTAAGTATTGATGATAATTAAAGTTAACAAAACTGGTTGCCTACAATTGAACTATACACTTTGAATTAATTTGAAGTATCATTGTGTAGAAAATGGCAAGAGGAAAAGGCAAGATCGTTTGTGACGACCCGAAAATTTCCGACCAAATTTAAAATTAATCTTTATATGATTTCGACATTATAAGCAAAGTCTGTAATGTTGAGTCCAAAAAATTTTGAACTGTTTCATATATTCAATTGCTCTTCGACCATTCCCGACGATTCACGAACTTGTACTTGTAAATAAATATGTATATATATATATATATATATATATATATATATATGTCATATATATAAAATGTATAAGTATCAAATATTTAAATAATGTTATCATATAATGAATGATATAATTACATAATTAATAGATTGTAATATTAATATATTAAATGTAGTTACAAATTAAAATATAATTGTTATACTAATATTATTATTACTTTCATTATTAATATAAAAATCAGTATTAGCTATTTTATTATTTTTAATATAAAACATATGAAAGTTAACACATGTAATTTGTTATATCATTATTATTACTAAAAATTATCATTTTTATTCCAAAATTATCATTTTTATTATTTCTATTACTTGTAGTCGTTATTCTTATTATTATTAGTATTATTTGGATATTAATAATATTATTATTATTAATATACCTAATTATTTGTTAATACAAATTATATATAGTAATAAAATATAAATACAGATATATATATATATATATATATATATATATATATATATATATATATATATATATATATATATATATATATATATATATTACTGATATATACAGATACACTATATGAATCAGTATTATTGTATTTAGATTAATTAAATACAGAATTATGCAAACATACAATCAAAATCTGTTTCACGTTCCTATCATCTTTATTCAATTTTTGTTCATGTCTCTGAAAGAGTTAAACAACCAAATCGATCGTACCATTCTGTTAGAAATCAACATCGATCTTTTTAATTCTTTTATATATTTTTCTGTCCTGGTTATCCGCTCGAATTGAGAAAAGATTCCCATTATCATTACAAACAAAAATTGATAGAATCAAAATCAGATATAATGATTCTGTAAGATACAAAGATTACTAGATATTAAATAAATGAAGAATCGAATGAAGTTAGGCATCCACATCAATCTTCTTGATATTTTATTTTACTCGTCCTTCCTGTCTTCAACTTGTTACCCGTTCAAATTAACTTCTTAATACAAACAAGCTGGTCAAATCAAGTTGTCAGAGACCAATAGTAATCGTATGAATCTGTTACACATCACTTTCTGCTTTATTTTTCTTGTTGTTTCTTCCTGGCTCGAATATGTTTATCGAACTCTTCACTATTATAAAACAACCCATCACTCCTGTAAAACTGAGAGGGAGAAACACAAACCATTTGATTTATGTATATACATATAATCAAGCATACACAAAATATATTAACTAACCTCATATTCTTGCTTCGTTTCATCACCAACCGTCACCTTCAACTTCTCATCACATGCAAACTAGTTTCGTTTTTGCTCATCTCTACATTAGAACCACCACACTATGATCTTAAACCATCACCATCCGAGAATCAACTTTAAGCAACCATCATCACCACACGATCATCTTCATTAAAACCCATAACTATACCGCCACCTTCTTTCTCACTTCTTTCTGCAAATCACTATCACCTTCCTCATATATTTTTTTGTTTACAACCTTGAACCACCACATCCATAGTTACTTCTGCAGCTGCTACCCGCTTCCTATATTTTTGCTTAACCACAATTGTAAATATATTTCTGTTTCAGTAATGATGAAGACAATGGTGATATATGTAAAGATGATGAGCGAGATATATTTTCCTTATATTATGAACACAATAACGTAAAGCTTCTAACCTCCCTTTTTTCCCCTTTATACTCTTGTGGCAGACAAACCACCTCACCTACTCAATTTTTTTTCTTGTTAAAAGTATAGGGTATGGAGTTTTATTTAATTAGTAATGGGGAGCCGATTTTCTAACAATGATGATTATGGAATTATGGAAACCTGAGGTGGATTAATAAATGATTAGGATTGTCAAATAAACTGTTCCTGTTTTCTTTCGGTTGAGCAACCCACAGTTTGATATTTTTTTTTTCTCTTTTTCTCCACTTTCGACTTTAAGATAAAGTATGTTACACCTCAGTTGGTTAGTGATCACGTTCGAATAAAAGAATCCTCAATATCGAATTTTTTCTTTTTAAAAGCTTCCCACTTGCCCACTTTCTATGATTAGTTCCATTTTCTTTTACCAAAAGCCAAACTCATCACATCAATAATTCCACTATCCTGGTTCGGTGTTTTAAAAAAATAATAATAATAATTAAATAATAATATTGGAAGACAACAACTAACTGAGATTCCACACCTTTTGTTTAAAGTTATCGGATGATGAGATTTTTATAAGATTAGGAGGGACCGAAACCTTTTAAGTTGATATATCTTGGGCCGCGCTATTTTTTTTCAAGCTGGGCTTTACCGATTTGTTGGGCCGAACTGCTGTTGGGCCATGGTCTGTTTAAACTATCTGTTGGGCCGAGGGCCTGTTAGCGTTTTTGTTGGACCATTTGATAAAGATGATGGTAGTACGGTATGAATCTTAAGAAGGATAAGTAGATAACAATTAGTTAATAATGATTAGGATGATAATAAAGACGATACGGTTATGGGTATTATCAATATGATGATAATATGGTTATTATGATGATAAATGATGATGACTTAGATTAGTGATAGGTTATGAAGATGAGAAAGGATAGTGATAATAATGATATCAATGATAAGGAGGAAGATGATAATTACTTGGTTCTGTTTCTGTTTTGGCGAATGAAGATGAAACGATGTTAAAGTGAGGCGAGATGCATGATAGGATGTATGGTAATAGATGACACGAGGAATGTTGATATTACAGGGGCTAGATAAAAATGATAATGATGATATGAATCATGATAGTAATAATTAAATAATAATTAGATGAGAATTAGGTGATGATTATGTGGATGAGAAGAAGAAGAAAGAATACATAAATCTGATTTTTGAAAAGGAAACGGAAATCGGGTTATAAGGATTTAATATCCTATTTATTCAGAATATCAATGACGGCGAAATGGTTTAGGTTATTATCGAGTTAGCGGGACGTCGCGGGTTCAAACCCGGACTTGGGCATTTTTTTTGGGATACTTCTTTGAGGTAGTATTACTATTACCATTATTATTATTATTATTATTATTATTATTATTATTACTATTATTATTATTATTATTATTATCATCATCATTATTATTATTATTATTATCATAAGTACTAGTATTATTATTTGTAGTATTATTATTATCATTGTAGATATTAAAAATAAATATTAGTATTATTATTATTTGTAAAATCATTATTTTTATAGTTATTATTATTAGTAGTATTATCATGATAATCAAAAATAACTTTTATTACTATTATTGATATTATGTTATCAAATAAACATTTCGTATATAAAAATTTACTTTTAGTAATATTACCTATAAGTAAGTATTAATCATTAACATTTTTATAGATACGCATATAGAACAAATTAAGTATTTTAATATAATATTAACCAAAAATTTCTTAATATTTGTTATTATAAATATATATACACAAATTAAGTATATATAATATATAAAATAAGTTATAATATGTGAAATTGTTCAATTACGATTATAGGTATTAATATATATATATAAATGATATAGGTTCGTGAATTCGAGGCCAACCCTGCATTGTTGAGTTTCGTCATATGTATTTTTACTACAAAGTACAGTATTGTGAGTTCATTTGCTCCCTTTTACTCTTTACATTTTTGGGACTGAGAATATATGCGCTGTTTTTATAACTGCTTTACTAAATGCTTTTGAAATATATTTTGAACTGAGAATACATGAAATGCTTTTATAAATGTTTGACGCGATATGACACAAGCAAAACATTCCTCGAATGAATTATTATGCAGACAAAAGTTCTGTTGATTATGATTGAATTAGTTGGACGTGATAATTGCCCCTAATTGATGTGAATATTTCCCCTGATTATTATTGCTTGGTAACCTAAGAATTAGAAAACGGGTATGGCCCTAATTCACGCGAATCCTAAAGGTAGCTACTGGGTTTAACACCCCCACCCAGAATGTTCACTAGACGGAAGAGCTAGTGGGTGTGGTGTTTAGTACTTCGAAGTTTATATATTATATAGACGAGATGTTCTGTTTTGGGGATATTATTGATGCGCATTATATGTTAAGGTCGGTTACCAAGCCAAGCTATGAAAGTAAAGTGAATGTTATGTATAGAGAGAATGATTTTTATGCACAAGTTATGTGTATTATATTTTGTACACGAGATATGTGTACGGTTATGTAAAAATCGCGAGGCAACCTACGGAGGAGAAAATGATACGAACCTACTCTGCTAAGCATTATGAAAAATGGTTTCATACACGAGATATGTGTACTGTATTTAAATCTTGTGGTCTATCAAAATGATGAATTTTATTGTTTATGATAAACCTATGAACTCACCAACCTTTTGGTTGACACTTTAAAGCATGTTATTCTCAGGTATGAAAGAAATCTTTCGCTGTGTATTTGTTCATTTTAAAGATATTACATGGAGTCGTTCATGGCATATAGAGGTCAGTACCTCGCAATGAGACCATCTGCTGAAGACTTCGTCCAGGTGGATTAGGACGGGTCACTACAGGTGGTATCAGAGCGGTGGTCTTAGCGAACCAGGTCTTGCATTAGTGTGTCTAACTGATAGTTTTTTAGATGCATTAGTGAGTCTGGACTTCGACCGTGTCTGCATGTCAAAAGTTTTGCTTATCATTTCGTGTCGAAAATTACCTGCTTATCATTCTTAGGGAATCACTTGCTTATCATTCTTAGTCTAGACACATCTTACTGCATTGATTGCATGAAAAGTGTATAGACAAAATTCATATCTTAGCGTATCTGCTAATTCATATCTTAGCGTATCTGTTACTGTAAACTTTGCCTAGCATATTCCGTAAATTCCTCTGTAATCTACGAAATCTTTTGTTCTATATATATTGATATTCTATATAATTAGGATACCACCCGATAGCCGGAAATCATTTCATATCGATAAACCCTTTACTCAATCGTACGAAATGGAACTCGCCACTAGTTCAAGTTCTTCGGAATCCGACAGCTATTCCGACATGGTTGTTCACCTAAGCTCCGAAGCAGCGTCACCGGAATGAATCAACCAATCAGTCATCATCTATTCTGGATGAATTGGGGATGGGTTCGTAATCGACTTAATCAATGAAGAATAGAAGAAGGCGATCATTTCCACTAACGGAATTCACCTCTTGGTGAAGAACCTAAAGCACATACCGGCGAACCTGTTCGAGACACCATTTTCAGCCTCATTTACAGGGTAGCTCGTCATGATTATATTCTATCTACAATTCTAAACCTTATTCATCTGCTAGTTCCGACCAACAATCATCCCGGAATAATGGAAAAAAGTCAACGAGCTTCGCGCTTGAATAATCAATTTGGAGAATATGGTGCAAAACTTACCAGCTTCAGCAACATCACCAGCACCAACAACCACACCAGTACCACCAACAACCTAAGTTTCAACATCACATGTCTCAATATCTCATTCTGTACCTCGAGTATAATCATCGTTCTACGTATCGTTCTATCTATTTTATCTTCGTTCTACATGGCGATTATGTAATCTCTAATATTTTAGAGATTATATATTCTAGTTCTAATGGTAAATCAAATGAGTTTAATATTATATTGACTCATTAAATCCATGATTACATCTAATATATATATACATATAAAGATTGTAATTAAAAGTTCTTTTGTACAAACTGTTAATGGTAAAAATATTTTAACGGGTAGGTAATACCCGAGGAATATTTAGTTTTCACATTAAAATTACACTGTACATTCTTCAATTCAGATTCAGCTGTCAATAGTAATACTGCCCAAATCCGCACATATACGTATCCGTTCACCAAAGAACAACTATTTCCATTCAAATTTAATTTCATATTCGGATTTTGACCGATCAAAATCCAAGTCAAGATTTAACGAAAGACATCACTTTTAGATTCCTACATCTTTCAAAGCCATACTTTGAATTCAAAACTGTGACATATCCATTGGCGTGTTATTATCGAAAATAACTTTACAATACCTTTCCAAAATTAGTCAATTTTGTCACAGCTCTAGCAAATCAACTTCGACTTTCATTCGGATTAGCCTTATTATAACTTTGATATATAAGTTTGCCACTTGATTTCATCCTAAACAATCATTCGTATCTTGACGATTACCATCAGCGTTTAATCATCTAAAAACACAAATTCTCTTGAAACTACCTCGGATTGATAACCGATGATTCATATATGGTAGCATTAAATGCAGAGGAAACAGTAAAATTATAGATGGTCTAAATGGCCAAAAGTTTGATAATAAAGAATGAAATGTTGGGAACGCTCAATAGAAAATTTAGTACTGAAAAATGGATTAAGTTAACCATGAAGGAGACCAAGGACAAATACAAGGACCAAACCCTATATTCAAAGAATCCATGTAATTCTGGATCCGATGAAATCTTTAGAGAATATCTTGCTCTGTACCCAGGTTAAATCTTGTGGAAAATCTTTCTTCATCAACCTTCGATCTTAGAAATTCTGAAAATATCATCATAAATATCTTCGATATTTCTGAGGATATTTTCATAACTCTTCTTATCCGAAATTAGTTATCTCTTCGTGCTATCCGTATTACATCATAAAGAAAACTGTTTTAGTTTCTCTATTCAAGTTTTAAATTATGAATGAATTCTGGAGAAGTGTTGGAAATTGAAGCATGAGTTAGTATAATATAATGTGCTTGGCCAACGTGATTATATTACAGTAAGTCATGCTGAGTTTCTAATGGAACGTGATGATGGTTCACAGATATTAGTCTCATCATGTGTCATGTTACACAACTCTTTCATTTATTTTCTTGATAGTTCTATTATTACCGTGATTCCAACAGTCTGCTAATTAATCATGCTATTACATTTTCCTTCTGATCAGAAGATTTCTTCAAAATTTCTTGAATTCCGGAATTCAACCATGACTACGTCATAAGTTAAGACAAAACTTTTCACTCTTTTGTGATAGCTTCACTCGTACGCTTCGAGTAATCGAATTGTCTTATCATATTTCTCAACAGTGATAAAATTCTATCCGTCAACTCATATTCGTCATGAAAACATTTTTATGGTTAACCTTGACGACCCCACTCAAATTTCGGGACGAAATTTCTTTAACGGGTAGGTACTGTGACGACCCAGAAATTTTCGACCAAATTTAAACTTAATCTTTATATGATTTCGACACGATAAGAAAAGTCTGTAATGTTGAGTCTCAAAAATTTTGAACTGTTTCATATATTCAATTGATCTTCGACCATTCTAGACGATTCACGAACTTGTACTTGTAAATATATATATATATATATATATATATATATATATATATATATATATATATATATATATATATATATATATATATATATATATATATATATATATATATATATACATATATATAATGTATAAGTATCAAATATTTAAATAATGTTATCATATAATGAATGATATAATTACATAATTAATAGATTGTAATATTAATATATTAAATGTAGTTACAAATTAAAATATAATTGTTATACTAATATTATTATTACTATCATTATTAATATAAAAATCAGTATTAGCTATTTTATTAATTTCAATATAAAACATATGAAAGTTAACACATGTAATTTGTTATATCATTATTATTACTAAAAATTATCATTTTTATTCCAAAATTATTATTATTATTATTTCTATTACTTGTAGTCATTATTCTTATTATTATTAGTATTATTTGGATAATAATAATAATATTATTATTAATATACCTAATTATTTGTTAATACAAATTATATATAGTAATGAAATATAAATACAGATATATGTATATACAGATATATAAAAACAGATATATATATATATATATATACACTATATGAATCAGTATTATTGTATTTAGATTAATTAAATACATAATTATGCAAACACAGAATCAAAATCTGTTTCACGTTCCTATCATCTTTATTCAATTTTTGGTCATGTCTCTGAAAGAGTTAAACAACCAAATCGATCGTACCATTCTGTTAGAAATCAACATCGATCTTTTTAATTCTTTTATATATTTTTCTATCCTGGTGGTCCGCTCGAATTGAGAAAAGATTCTCATTACCATTACAAACAAAAATTGATAGAATCAAAATCAGATATAATGATTCTATAAGATACAAAGATTACTAGATATTAAATAAATGAAGAATCGAATGCAGTTAGGCATCCACATCAATCTTCTTGATATTTTATTTTACTCGTCCTTCCTGTCTTCAACTTGTTACCCGTTCAAATTAACTTCTCAATACAAACAAGTTGATCAAATCAAGTTGTCAGAGACCAATAGTAATCGTACGAATCTGTTACACATCACTTTCTGCTTTATTTTTCTTGTTGTTTCTTCCTGGTTCGAATATGTTTATCGAACTCTTCACTATTATAAAACAACCCATCACTCCTGTAAAACCGAGAGGGAGAAACACAAACCATTTGATTTATATATATACATATAATCAAGCATGCACAAAATATATTAACTAACCTCATATTCTTGCTTCGGTTAATCACCAACCGTCACCTTCAACTTCTCATCACATGAAAACTAGTTTCGTTTTTGCTCATCTCTTCATTAGAACCACCACACTATGATCTTAAACTATCACCATCTGAGAATCAACTTTAAGCAACCATCATCACCACACGATCATCTTCATTAAAAACCATAACTATACCGCCACCTTCTCTCTCACTTCTTTCTGCAAATCACGATCACCTTCCTCATATATTTTTTTGTTTACAACCTTGAACCACCACATCCATAGTCACTTCTGCAGCTGCTACCCGCTTCCTATATTTTTCCTTAACGATGCCACAATTGTAAATATATTTCTGTTTCATTAATGATGAAGACAATGGTGATATATGTAAAGATGATGAGCGAGATATATTTTCCTTATATTATGAACACAATAACGTAAAGCTTCTAACCTCCCTTTTTTCCCTTTATTCTCTTGTGGCAGACAAACCACCTCACCCACTCGATTTTTTTTCTTGTTAAAAGTATAGGGTATGGAGTTTTATTTAATTAGTAATGGGGAGCCGATTTTCTAACAATGATGATTATGGAATTATGGAAACATGAGGTGGATTAATACATGATTAGGATTGTCAAATAAACTGTTCCTGTTTTCTTTCGGTTGAGCAACCCACAGTTTGATATTTTTTTTCTCTTTTTCTCCACTTTCGACTTTAAGATAAAGTATGTTACACCTCAGTTGGTTAGTGATCACGTTCGAATAAAAGAATCCTCAATATCGAATTTTTTTTTTTAAAGCTTCCCACTTGCCCACTTTCTATGATTAGTTCCATTTTCTTTTACCAAAAGCCAAACTCATCACATCAATAATTCCACTATCATGGTTCGGTGTTTAAAAAAATAATAATAATTAAATAATAATATTGGAAGACAACAACTAATTGAGATTCCACACCTTTTGTTTAAACTTATCGGATGATGAGATTTTTATAAGATTAGGAGGGACCGAAACCTTTTAAGTTGATATATCTTGGGCCACGCTATTTTTTTTCAAGCTGGGCTTTACCGATTTGTTGTGCCGAACTGCTGTTGGGCCATGGTCTGTTTAAACTATCTGTTGGGCTGAGGGCCTGTTAGTGTTTCTGTTGGACCATTCGATAAAGATGATGGTAGTACGGTATGAATCTTATGAAGGATAAGTAGATAACAATTAGTTAATAATGATTAGGATGATAATAAAGACGATACGGTTATGGGTATTATCAATATGATGATAATACGGTTATTATTATGATAAATGATGATGACTTAGATTAGTGATAGGTTATGAGGATGAGAAAGGATAGTGATAATAATGATATCAATGATAAGGAGGAAGATGATAATTACTTGGTTCTGTTTCTGTTTTGGCGAATGAAGATGAAACGATGTTAAAGTGAGGCGAGATGCATGATAGGATGTATGGTAATAGATGACACGAGGAATGTTGATATTACAGGGGCTAGATAAAAATGATAATGATGATATGAATCATGATAGTAATGATTAAATAATAATTAGATGAGAATTAGGTGATGATTATGTGGATGAGAAGAAGAAGAAAGAATACATAAATCTGATTTTTGAAAAGGAAACGGAAATCGGGTTATAAGGATTTAATATCCTATTTATTCAGAATATCAATGACGGCGAAATGGTTTAGGTTATTATCGGGTTAGCGGGACGTCGCGGGTTCAAACTCGGACTTGGGCATTTTTTTTGGGATACTTCTTTGAGGTAGTATTACTATTATTATTATTATTATTATTATTATTATTATTATTATTATTATTATTATTATTATTATTATTATTATTATTATTATTATTATTATCATCATCATCATTATTATTATTATTATCATAAGTACTAGTATTATTATCTGTAGTATTATTATTATCATTGTAGATAATAAAAATAAATATTAGTATTATTATTATTTGTAAAATCATTATTTTTATAGTTATTATTATTAGTAGTATTATCATGATAATCAAAAATAACTTTTATTACTATCATTGATATTATGTTATCAAATAAACATTTCATATATAAAAATATACTTTTAGTAATATTACCTATAAGTAAGTATTAATCACATTAACATTTTTATAGATACGCATATAGAACAAATTAAGTATTTTAATATAATATTAACCAAAAATTTCTTAATATTTGTCATTATAAATATATATACACAAATTAAGTATATATAATTTATAAAATAAGTTATAATATGTGAAATTGTTCAATTACGATTATAGGTATTAATATATATATAAATGATATAGGTTCGTGAATCCGAGGCCAACCCTGCATTGTTCAGTTTCGTCATATGTATTTTTACTACAAAGTACAGTATTGTGAGTTTATTTGCTCCCTTTTACTCTTTACATTTTTGGGACTGAGAATACATGCGCTGTTTTTATAACTGCTTTACCAAATGCTTTTGAAATATATTTTGAACTGAGAATACATGAAATGCTTTTATAAATGTTTGACGCGATATGACACAAGCAAAACATTCCTCGAATGAATTATTATGCAGACAGAAGTTTTGTTGATTATGATTGAATTAGTTGGACGTGATAATTGCCCCTAATTGATGTGAATATTTCCCCTGATTATTATTGCTTGGTAACCTAAGAATTAGAAAACGGGTATGGCCCTAATTCACGCGAATCCTAAAGGTAGCTACCGGGTTTAACACCCCCACCCAGAATGTTCACTAGAGGAAAGAGCTAGTGGGCGTGGTGTTTAGTACTTCGAAGTTTATATATATTATATAGACGAGATGTTCTGTTTTGGGGATATTATTGATGCGCATTATATGTTAAGGTTGGTTACTAAGCCAAGCTATGAAAGCAAAGTGAATGTTATGTATCGAGAGAATGATTTTTATACACAGGTTATGTGTATTATATTTTGTACACGAGATATGTGTACGGTTATGTAAAAATCGCGAGGCAACCTACTGGGAAGAAAATGATACTAACCTACTCTGCTAAGCATTATGAAAAATGGTTTCGTACACGAGATAGGTGTACTGTATTTAAATCTTGTGGTCTATCAAAATGATGAATTTTATTGTTTATGATAAACCTATGAACTCACCAACCTTTTGGTTGACACTTTAAAGCACGTTTATTCTCAGGTATGAAAGAAATCTTCCGCTGTGCATTTGCTCATTTTAAAGATATTACATGGAGTCGTTCATGGCATATAGAGGTCAGTACCTTGCAATGGGACCATCTGTTGAAGACTTCGTCCAGGTGGATTAGGACGGGTCACTACACCGTTGTCACAAAAAGAAAAGACTCATACGATCCACCATCGGATCCTGAAGAGAGAATTGCTTACAACATTGAATTCCTGTCAGGCAGAAAAATCGCTGGAGGAAGAAGAGTTGCTCACACTCAATTGCCTGAACTTGCAAGGCAATTTGAAAAACTCAAATGGAAGTCCTTTCTTACTCTGAACGGTCCTATTTATCCTTCACTCATTCGAGAATTCTACGCTAACTTCAACTTTGTGAATGACGAAGTATTCTTCAACCTTCTGGGAATTAATAATCGCTATCCACTCAAGGATTTCGGGATTATGCTGGATGTTCCCACCGATGGTGACAAATTCTACAATAGGCAACATGATCTCTCAAATCTTCCTGACTTAATTTCAGACAATACTCCTCTGATTGATACACTTTGCAAAGATGATGCTCCTAGAGCTGGAATTAAGAAATCTGGTGTACAAGGAAAACACCTTCGTCATGAGTATGACATTTGGAAAAAAATCATCATCTACAACATCTATTGCAAATCCGGTAATCACTCAAATGTCCATGCCACTCAATTCGCTCTGATGTGGTGTTTAGAAAATGACATTAAAGTAAACATGGCCTATCTCATGGCATCAAGGATGAATGGAATTGTCACGGAAACCACTCGTGCATTACCCTGCGGACTGCATCTCAATAAAGTGTTTGACTATTTGGGTGTCACAAGTGATAACCTTCGTCAACCCACTCTTGCCATATTCAAAGGACCAAAAACTTCAGAAGTAACCACTCGCAAACGAAAAAGAACTACCAGTGAAGCAAGAACCAGTAGAGAAAATACTGTGATGCCTGACAGCAAAGACGAAGAGGTTGAGGAACAAATTCAAGAACTAAGAATGATGGCAAAGATGGACAAAATCTACAAGGAACAAATCAAGAATCTCAAAAAGGAGTCAAAAATTGTGAAGATGATGAAGGGGGTAATGAAGAAGTTAACCTGCAAGACAAGTGATACGGAGGATGAAAATTCAAGTGCGTCAATCTAAGAAATCCTTGAAGTAGGATAATTATGTTGTGGAAAGTGTAAGACGATTATGCTATGACTCTATGGTTGAATGTAGACATGATGCATTTGAATATTGTAAGCCTTAATCCGTTCAAAATAACTTACTCAAAAATATAAGAGGTTAAATAACTTGAAATGATGTTGCAGATAACATGCGGTCGTAGGCACGGTTGACCGTGAGCTTGACCGCAGATTAACTGCAATTCATTCAAGTTTCATTAAATGCACACCAATAGCAAATCAATATCACTATCTTACAAACAATATCCAAAAGCAATCAAATTTAACTTCAACTTTAAAATTCTTGAACAAAACAATTACTCAAAATGGATGGAAAACCTTCACTCAAGATTCCTTAATTTGAGAAATCCCAAAGAACATCTTGCACCCCAAAGCTATGAGTTCTTCAAAACCCTTTGTCTTCTTAAACTCCAAACATCACTCAAATCTCAAAATGTCAAAAGTTCTCAACAAACTTCCATGTGATGAAAAGAAAAACTCTCAAGATGATTCAAGACACATCCAAGAAGAACATGAAGTGTTCTATGATTATCCTACTCTTCAAAGAGAGTTTGACAAAATTGGATGGGGATCATTTCTCTCACTCAAAACCTACACATTTCCCTCACTTGTCAAACAATTCTATTCAAAGTTTGAATTTACCACTGACCGGAAGGTAAAATTCACTCTGTTTGACCAAGAGCATGTGATGACGCTCAAGCGATTTGGCTATATCCTTATAGTGCCAACAAAAGGAGTTGAGTTTTATGATACCAAGAATCATATACAACTCCTTCCCAAGTTCATTCCAAGAAGAGCACTAACTTCACTATACATTGATCCTGAACTCAAGCTAAGCACTCTCCGTCAAAAATGTGTCTTTGACGGAAATATTCGAGCGGCATATGGGACATGTAAAACGATCATAAGTCACAACATTTTCTTCAGAAAAGAAGGTGACGATCAAATGTCCATGACTGAACTTAGACTCATGTGGTGCCTAACCAAGTCCATACCAGTAAATCTTGCCTTTATAATGGCTTCAAGGATGCAAGATCTCAAACAAGATCTTACGCAACCTTATCCCTATGGTCGCCGCTTGACGCTCTTGTTCAAGCATCTCAACATACTGACCTTCATATCTTCTTCAGGAAACAAATGCATCATCACCCATGCTTAATTCCATAAAGAGTTGCTTAAAAGCATATTAGGATAAATGACTTGTTGTATTTTCCATGCATATTTTAATGTATGCATAACTATGTTTCGTGCTTACTCTGAATAAAATATGTGCTTGTTATATTTTAATAAATATTTTCCAACGTGCACAATTTAAGGGGGAGCTTTGCTCAAAGGGCGAGCTTAGTTCTAGGGGGAGCTAACCTTTTTGCTTCGACAAAAGGGGGAGAAAGATGGATACAAGTGATTGTTAACACTTGCGTATTTGTAGCAAAATGTCCCTCATCACTTGTATGTTTGTCATCATCAAAAAGGGGGGAGAATGTTGGTTGAATGTTGGTTAATGAACTAAACGACAAAGTTAAGCATGATGATTAACCAAAGAATATGTTTTGATGATGACACATACATATGCATAAGTGATGACTGACATCTTAACATAAAACACGCAATGTCACTAATCCATACTTTATCTTGCAAATGACCAAGCCAAACATTGCTCAAAGAATGAGATTAAAGATCAGCAAAATACACAGTCAAGGTATGGTTGACCGTACACCTAGCGTAGAACCCCAAACTGAATTGCAACGCAGTTTTATGAAAACAAGTTGCACGGTCGCCACCACGGTCAACCGTAGTGCGACCGCAGTTTTCTCTGTCACAAATTTTGACCAAATTAAGTTTGACTAGTTCTCGACATCTATAATTCATGAAACCTTTCTCAACATGCTTAGAATAGATGCCCTCTCCATACTCAATCGAGTTTTGGTCATAAAAACACTAATCGTGGTTAATTACACCTATTGACGTCTTAATGACAAATTAACCAATATTAGACATAACACATAAGTGTTAAACAATAACTTGTGATCATAAATCTTATCTAGACATCCTTAGTAAGATCATCAAGTACCAACACACTTAAGCTAATATCACTAGAACAATAATTTCTATTAAAGATGACTTAGTGATTAATTAAGGCTAAATGAAGAACAATGCTTTCAAGTGTAACTAGTAAAGACTTGTAATCCTAAAATACACTTAGATACATTTAGGATGGTTACCAAGTCCCAACTAGAGATTGCTCTTCCCTTGTGCATGTGTTGGACATTAATGTGTGGTTACACATTAATCATGCAATATGTTATATTGCAAGTAAGCTTGCTAAAAGCTTAAATTATAATTTGTGCAAATATCTATATGATTGATCTTAGTGTAACTATCTCTTGCTATGTGTGAGTATTACTTGCTACTTGCTAATATGTTTAATACTCATAAATTTGTCAACTTGATTAATATGCTTGCTGTGTGCTTACTAGTTAGGATTCAAGTAACTAGCCTACATCAATAAATTAAGTGTAAAATGGTTCACAATGAAATTATGGTCAATTGTTTATTTGGTCTTGTCTAAGTAACAAATTGTGATTGCTTGTTCAAGTATGACTTAACTTTAATGTCTCTACATACTTAATGATTATCTTAGAAAGACATCATTCAGTTAATCTCTACCTAAACTTACAATGAACATGACTTGTGATTAATTGGAACTAGAAAGTTAATGACATATTGACTAGTCTTTAGAATTGAACCAAATGCATTAAAGTGACTAAGTCTTGACCAAACTAAGATTTCCCAAAATATCAATCAAGACACTTCTTCAAGAATGTTGGGTTTACCACTATTGAGTGTTATGTCACTTTCACACAATAAGACCAAATCTCACACTTAATGCATATAGTAATTGTATAGGATGTTTGGTTTCTTTTGCAGGTGCGAGAAGGAGTAAAGGTGCCAAAATGTGGTGTTCAAATTTGAGTCAAACGGCTATACAACGGATACCAATTTTGGACTGGAGCACGCATGGTCGAACCACGGTCGACCGTGCTGGCAACCGTGTGTCAACGGCTATTTTTTGAATCCTACTATAAAAGGCAAGCATTGAAGAGCATTTGAAGTAGACCCTCTTGCATATTTCAAAGGCTTATTTCCAGAGATCACAAGGGCTCTAATTACTACTCAAATGTGATCAAGCAAGAGAAGATTCTATGATCTTATAGATATAGAATTTGGTTGTTGTAAACTTACTAATCAAAATCATTAATCTTGTGAGTTTACTTAGTGTAATGTATGTCCTAGTATTGTCTTAGGATCATCATTGCAAAGTGTATAAGTCTTATAACTTCAATTAGTGGAAGCATAGGCTAGCTTAGTGATCTACTTCCTTAAAGGGACTTAGGAAGTTGATTAATCTTATTTGGAGATTAATACTTGTCCAAGGTGAAGACAAGTTGATCTAGGTTGGAGTTGATCTTTCAAAGGGATAGAAAGATTAGGTTTGTTGTCTACCGAAGAAGTTGAAGACTTATAAATCGGATATCCACCGGGTTTAGAGAAAAGTGCTTAGTGAAGCAACAAATCCCGATTAGTGTAATCGGGGAGTGGATTAAGGTGGATTAGTTAACATCCACCCGAACCACTATAAATCCTTGTGTCTATGTTCTTTACATTACTTTATTCATCATTTTGAACATATACACTACACACATCAAGTTTGAGTTGAATTGGTTGATCATAGTTAATCGAATTTGGTGATCAATCGAAAAAATGTTAAAAACGTATTAAGTAACTATTCACCCCCCCCCCCTAGTTACTTACAGTCCTTTTATGATGCGAGATCTAAATTGATCCTTGAAGAAACCATGAAGAACCGTCAAGCAGCTATGAATCACTCTGCCCCCAATTCTGCCCTAATTGCTACCAACGAACCGAAGGAAAAATACGAACCTCACTCCTGGTCAGCGTGACAGTAACAATTACTTTCGACAGTCCAATACTCGTGGTCGTGGTCGCAATAGTAACAGAGGTGGTCGGAGCAACGGTAGGGGTAGAGGTGGAAGGAATTCCGATGCCGGTTGGAATGGTTACGGAAGTAGTTATGGTAATGGTTGGAATAATAACACCAATTGGGCTCAGTCAAATGGTTGGTACAGGCCCAACACTTATGGCAACAATAATTGGACTCCAGGTTCCAACGGCCCAAATACCAACAACAACTTTTCACCTTGGGCTGTTAACAATTCACCCTGCCCATACCCGACAACCAACTGGACCCGATCAAAATAATCCCGGTTTACTTGGTCCGTGTCCACAGGCTCATTTAGCTTCTCCCAACCCAACACCTTCGATTTCATCCACGGATATTGAGCAAGCTATGTACACCATGTCACTCAATCCACCCGATAATAATTGGTACATGGACTCGGGTGCTTCTTCACACATGTCAGGTAATCGAGGTACTCTCTCTCCCTATTTTAATTTGAGCATTCCGAAACTTATTCTTGTTGGTAATGGCAATACACTTTCCATTCGTGGCATAGGACAAACGACCTTACCTCACCCTTATCCACCTTTCCATTTAAAAAATGTCCTACATGTCCCACACATAATTAAAAATCTACTCTCTGTTAGACGTTTAACCACGAATAATAATCTTGCACTTACCTTTGACCCCTTTGGTTTTACTGTGAAGGATTTTAGGACAGGGATCACACTTATGAGATGTGATAGCACCGACGACCTATATCCACTCACCCACTCTGCTGCTCAACAACTCAACTCACCATCTACTTTCCTTGCTTTGTCTCAAGATATTTGGCACCACCGTCTTGGACACCCCGGCGCCAACATTCTTCGTTTACTTCAAAATAATAAGTCTATTGTTAGTTCCAATAATATAAAGTCTAGTTTTTCCGAATCTTGTGTTTTAGGGAAACATATAAAATTGCCTATTATTAATTCATCTTCCAATACTAAATCGCCTTTTGAAATTGTGCATAGCGATGTATGGACCTCACCACTAATTAGCTCGTCAGGACACAAATATTATGTGTTTTTCCTTGATGATTACACAACTATCTTTGGACTTTTCCCATTGGCAACAAGTCACAAGTCTATAATACTTTTGTCCAATTTCACCAATACGTACAAACTCAATTTGCATTACCAATTAAATCGTTACAATGTGATAATGGCACCGAATATAATAACAACTTATTTCACACGTTTTACAAAGAAAATGGCATCTTATTTCGCTTATCTTGCCCTCACACTTCACCACAAAATGGCAAAGCCGAAAGAAAAATACGTGCCATTAACAATGTTATTAGAACTCTTATATCCCATAGTGTCTTTCCTCCCTCCTTTTGGCACCACGCACTTGATATGGCTACCTATTTACTCAACATACTACCTATTAAAGTCCTAAACAATCTCACACCGACCCATCGCTTATATCATCGCCAACCCACCTATGATCATCTTCGTATCTTTGGTTGCCAATGCTTCCCTCTCATTCCATCCACCACAATCCACAAACTACAACCGAGATCCAAACCATGTATCTTCCTAGGATATCCACTTGCCCATCGCGGATACAAATGCTATGATCCCTCAACCCGACGAATTATTATATCACGCCATGTTCTATTTAAAGAGCAATGTTTCCCTTTCTCCTCCCACACAAGCCTTACCCACGAATCCTATGATTTCATTCATCAAAATATATTTCATCTCCCACAACCCAATCTCGCTGATCAACTTTCACAACCTGATATCACTGGGCCACTACCAGATTCGGCCCATCTCCACCCATTCCAGATCCGGCCCACACTCCACCTACTCCAGTTACTTCCATAGCCCACCTAAACAATCCCGTACCCACTACAGACACTACTTCCACAGCCCAACCACCTACAATAAACCCATCTATCCTATTCATCCTACGGCCCACCAAGCCCACCAACGCAATACAACCCAATCTATACATCCATCCACTTCTCCCACTTCTCTCACGCCACCTTCTGTGCCCCATGCAAACTCTAGTTCACCATCTTTATCCACTGTCCACGAGCAATCACCACCTCCGTTAACTGTACCACCATCACAGACCATGGCCACACCACCCATACCCCCACCGCAGCCTACACGCACCATGCACACTCGCGCCATGTCTGGCATTCGCAAACCCAAAACAAAATACAATTTATCTGTCACCTCACCCCCTTCTCATTCTCCTATTCCACGAAACCCATTCGAGACTCTTAATGATCCTCACTGGAAGTGTGCCATGACAGAAGAGTTTCATGCTCTTATTAAAAATGGGACTTGGGAATTAGTCCCTCGTACACCTGACATGCATATTATTCGTTCTATTTGGATTTTTAAACATAAATTTCGTGCTAACGGTTCATTTGAGCGATATAAAGCTCGTTTAATTGGTGATGGCAGGTCACAACAGGTTGGTATTGATTGTACAGAGACGTTCAGCCCGGTAGTCAAACCGGCCACGATACACACGGTTCTCTGTTTAGCACTTCAGAACTCTTGGTCCATTCATCAATTAGATGTTAAGAATGCATTTTTACATGGTACACTCTCTGAAACTGTGTACATGCATCAACCTGCCGGGTTTCGTGACCAATGGTATCCGAATCATGTGTGTTATTTGAAGAAATCACTTTATGGTTTAAAACAGGCTCTCCACGCGCATGTTACCAACGTTTTGCCAAATATTTTTCTCCCTCGGGTTTATTCATAGCAAATGCGATCACTCTTTATTTATCTACAAACATGGCCATGAAACAGCATATATTTTGTTATACGTGGATGATATAATATTGACAACATCTTCAAAGTCCCTCAAAGAAAGGATCATGCAACATTTTGATGCTGAATTTTCGATGACTGATCTCGGGCTACTTAGTTCTTTTCTCGGCATTTCAGTAACTCACACGCCAACGGGCTTGTTTCTCAATCAAGCTAATTATGCTCGAGACATTCTTGAACGCGCTGACATGCTAAGCCTGCGAAAACACTAGTTGATACGAAATCGAAGCTCAGCTCACGAGCTGGACCCGTCTTCCATGATCCATCATTTTTTCGTAGCATGGCCGGTGCACTTCAGTATTTAACATTCACTCGTCCCGATATTTCTTACGCGGTGCAACAAATATGTCTTCATATGCACGCACCTCACGACGGTCACATGGGTGCTCTGAAACGCATTGTATGATATATTTAAGGGACAATCGATCATGGTATTCATCTTAGCAAATCCTCTTTCCCGTACTCTTGTTGCATATACTGATGCGGATTGGGCTGGGTGCCCCGATACGAGGCGCTCTACTTCCGGCTATTGTGTCTACTTAGGTGATAATCTAATTTCTTGGTCATCCAAACGCCAACCTGTAGTGACCCGAACTTTTCCATGTTTATATATATTAATTGAGATTGATATTTACATGATTAAATGTTTCCAACATGTTAAGCAATCAAACTTGTTAAGACTTGATTAATTGAAATATGTTTCATATAGACAATTGACCACCCAAGTTGACCGGCGATTCACGAACGTTAAAACTTGTAAAAACGACTTGACGATATATATATGGATATACATATGGTTAACATGAGATTATGATAAGTAAGTATCTCCATAAGTATATTAACAATGAGTTATATACATATAAACAAGACTACTAACTTAAGGATTTCGAAACGAGACATATATGTAACGATTATCGTTGTAACGACATTTAAATGTATATATATCATATTAAGATATATTAATATATCATAATATCATGATAATATAATAATTTAACATCTCATTAGATATAATAAACAATGGGTTAACAACATTAATTGAGATCGTTAACTTAAAGGTTTCAAAACAACACTTACATGTAACGACTAACGATGACTTAACGACTCCGTTAAAATGTATATACATGTAGTGTATTTATATGTATTAAAATACTTTTGGAAGACTTCAAGACATATATCAAAACACTCATACTTAACGAAAATGGTTACAGTTACTTTCCCATTCTTTTCTTTCATCAAGAATTCTAGTCGTATTCTTACCCGTATTATACACAGCTTCAAAACGTACTTACTATGGGTATATACCAATAGGAACTAGCATGGGATTCTACTCTTGATTATGTCATGTATGACTAATCAATTTTAACTTCTACCATGAGCTAGTCAACTAACTAGAACTCCTTTTAACCCCACTCACCACTCACCAATTAACACTCATCATTCACTCCATTTCACTTCCAAATCTCTTTCTAATTCTCTCTCAACACACCCACACTATTATGAACGTATTTTTCCAGTAGTTAATCATCATCTTCATCAAAAATCACTTCAAGAATCAAGCTATAATCATCATAGGAAGAACACTTCAAGAATACTTCAAAAATCCCTTCAAGTTTACTAATTTACTTCCAAGCTTCCTAATCCATTCCAAGTAATCATCTAAGATCAAGAAACCTTTGTTATATACAGTAATTTATCTTTCTTATTCAAGGTAATATTCATATTCAAACTTTGATTCAATTTCTATAACTATAAACTATCTTAATTCGAGCAAAAATCTTACTTGAACTTGTTTTTGTGTCATGATCCTACTTCAAGAACTTTCAAGCCATCCAAGATCCTTTGAAGCTAGATCATTTCTTGTCACTTCCAGTAGGTTTACCTACTAAACTTGAGGTAGTAATGATGTTCATAACATCATTCGATTCATATATATAAAACTATCTTATTCGAAGGTTTAAACTCGTAATCACTAGAACATAGTTTAGTTAATTCTAAACTTGTTCGCAAACAAAAGTTAATCCTTCTAACTTGACTTTTAAAATTAACTAAACACATGTTCTATATCTATATGATATGCTAACTTAATGATTTAAAACCTGGAAACACGAAAAACACCGTAAAACCGGATTTACGCCGTCGTAGTAACACCGCGGGCTGTTTTGGGTTAGTTAATTAAAAACTATGATAAACTTTGATTTAAAAGTTGTTATTCTGAGAAAATGATTTTTATTATGAACATGAAACTATATCCAAAAATTATGGTTAAACTCAAAGTGGAAGTATGTTTTCTAAAATGGTCATCTAGACGTCGTTCTTTCGACTAAAATGACTACCTTTACAAAAACGACTTGTAACTTATTTTTCCGACTATAAACCTATACTTTTTCTGTTTAGATTCATAAAATACAGTTCAATATGAAACCATAGCAATTTGATTCATTCAAAACGGATTTAAAATGAAGAAGTTATGGGTAAAACAAGATTGGATAATTTTTCTCATTTTAGCTACGTGAAAATTGGTAACAAATCTATTCCAACCATAACTTAATCAACTTGTATTGTATATTATGTAATCTTGAGATACCATAGACACGTATACAATGTTTCGACCTATCATGTCGACACATCTATATATATTTCGGAACAACCATAGACACTCTATATGTGAATGTTGGAGTTAGCTATACAGGGTTGAGGTTGATTCCAAAATATATATAGTTTGAGTTGTGATCAATACTGAGATACGTATACACTGGGTCGTGGATTGATTCAAGATAATATTTATTAATTTATTTCCGTACATCTAACTGTGGACAACTAGTTGTAGGTTACTAACGAGGACAGCTGACTTAATAAACTTAAAACATCAAAATATATTAAAAGTGTTGTAAATATATTTTGAACATACTTTAATATATATGTATATATTGTTATAGGTTCGTGAATCAACAGTGGCCAAGTCTTACTTCTCGACGAAGTAAAAATCTGTGAAAGTGAGTTATAGTCCCACTTTTAAAATCTAATATTTTTGGGATGAGAATACATGCAGGTTTTATAAATGATTTACAAAATAGACACAAGTACGTGAAACTACATTCTATGGTTGAATTATCGAAATCGAATATGCCCCTTGTTATTAAGTCTGGTAATCTAAGAATTAGGGAACAGACACCCTAATTGACGCGAATCCTAAAGATAGATCTATTGGGCTTAACAAACCCCATCCAAAGTACCGGATGCTTTAGTACTTCGAAATTTATATCATATCCGAAGGGTGTCCCGGAATGATGGGGATATTCTTATATATGCATCTTGTTAATGTCGGTTACCAGGTGTTCACCATATGAATGATTTTTATCTCTATGTATGGGATGTGTATTGAAATATGAAATCTTGTGGTCTATTATTATGATTTGATATATATAGGTTAAACCTATAACTCACCAACATTTTTGTTGACGTTTTAAGCATGTTTATTCTCAGGTGATTATTAAGAGCTTCCGCTGTTGCATACTTAAATAAGGACAAGATTTGGAGTCCATGCTTGTATGATATTGTGTAAAAACTGCATTCAAGAAACTTATTTTTTTGTAACATATTTGTATTGTAAACCATTATATAATGGTCGTGTGTAAACAGGATATTTTAGATTATCATTATTTGATAATCTACGTAAAGCTTTTTAAACCTTTATTGATGAAATAAAGGTTATGGTTTGTTTAAAAATGAATGCAGTCTTTGAAAAATGTCTCATATAGAGGTCAAAACCTCGCAACGAAATCAATTAATATGGAACGTTTTTAATCAATAAGAACGGGACATTTCAGTTGGTATCCGAGCGATGGTCTTAGAGAACCAGAATTTTGCATTAGTGTGTCTTATCTAGTTTGTTAGGATGCATTAGTGAGTCTGGACTTCGACCGTGTTTACTTGAAAAATGATTGCTTAACAAATTTTGTTGGAAACTATATATTTTTAACATGTGAATATTATGTGATATATTAATCTCTTAACGCGTTTGATATTATGTGATAGATGTCTACCTCTAGAACAAGTCCCATTGACTCACCTAATAATAATGAAGAGTTAAATGTAAATTGGAATGATTCGTGGACTGATTCACAAGTTCCCGAAGAGGAACCGGAAGAAGAGTCGGAACCAGAAGAAGAATCGGAATCGGAAGAAGAATCGGAACCGGATGAAGAAATAGAACCGGTGGGGGAAATAATAAAACGGTTAAGTAAAATAAAATCCTCAACCAACCGACCAAGGTTAATTATGGTCAATGGTGTTTCCGCTAAGGAAGCAAAATATTGGGAGGATTACCAATTCTCCGATGAATCGGATTCTGACGAGAATTCCGATGATGTTATAGAAATTACCCCAACTGAATTTAAAAAGGCAAAAGAAAATAATAAGGGAAAGGGCACAAAAATAGAGAAATCTAATTCCAACCCCGATGAACTTTATATGTATCGTCAACCCCCGAAGTCCTTAAGTTGTAACAATGACCCGGGAACCTCTAAACCACCAGGTTTTTCTAAACCAATGTGGAAAATAACGGCTCGTATTAGGGGAACATCATATATCCCTAGAAACTTGGGAAAACGAACCAAAACCAAAGAAGAAGAAACAAGCGAGTCGGAATAAGATAGTTGTATTCGTGTGGTGTAATATATGTAATATAGTGTGCTTATGCTTTATGATATATGTAAAAATTGCTTGTATTAATAAGTATTTTTTTATGAATCTAACTCTTGTCTATTTTACAGTATAAAAACACAAAATGGATAGACAACCCAATATTTTAAGAGACCTACCCGGAGACATGATTGATGAAATCTTGTCTAGAGTCGGCCAGAATTCCTCGGCACAACTATTTAAGGCGAGATCAGTTTGTAAGACATTCGAAGAACGTTCCAAGAATGATTTGGTTTATAAAAGGCTTTCGTTCGGAAGATGGGGGATATCACATTGGGAAATCCATAAGTTACGATGTGTTTACTTTGACGCATATATTGCGGGGAACCCAAATGCTATTTTACGCAACGGGTTAAGAAATTATTTTGACTCAGTATATCCAAATATAGGACTTCGTGATTTAGAAAAAGCGGCTAACATGCAACATAAAGAAGCATGTTATGCTTACGGGTTAGTAATGTTCGCTTCTCACCAAAGTGAGAACAAGAACATCGGGCTACAACTATTAAACAAAACGTTCCCTCAAGTGACGGAGTCGGTAATTGGGGTAAGAAATGAGGTTTTTAGGTTATTACGAGACTGTTGGTCATTACGTAACCCTCGTCCCTTTGACGACGTTACAACACGCTGTCTTATCAACGGCCATAACGGTTATGTTCCACAAGACCAAGGATGGGAAGTAATCCTAGTAAAACCAGAATGCATGACTTGTTTCTGGACGTATGAATTACGTGTCTTTATTGCCTTTGCTGAACGACTTGTGTACTAGCTAGAATTATCTTCACAACCATCTTGTATCAAATTTATTGTGTGCTATATTTCATGCTATATGTAAAATAAGCGGTATTGTAAGTTTGTAAAATATTGTGTAAAAGTTTGAACGCGAAATATTATTACAATCAGTTTTTCATATAGAATTGTAGTAGTTGAATTGTATATTAGCTACTAAGTATGAACTTAACGGGTAGGTACTACCCGAATTTAAACTTATAAAACGCTAATATGAAGAAAAAGCTTTTATAAATGAGTTCATATTATGCTACGAAATACTATTAACTACTCTTAATATTCTGTATGATTAACTTGTTCCATTTAACTATTTTGAAGGAAATGGCACCGACTACTCGACACACCGTGAATATGAATGAAGAGGAATTCCGTACTTTTCTAGCTTCAAACATAGCCGCAGTACAGGCTGCGCTATATACCAACAATAACCTTGGATCTGGCAGTACAGGAAATCGTGTAGGATGCACCTACAAAGAATTCACTGCCTGCAAACCTTTGGAATTTGATGGAACCGAAGGACCGATCGGATTGAAACGGTGGACCGAGAAGGTCGAATCGGTGTTTGCCATAAGTAAGTGTACTGAAGAGGACAAAGTGAAGTACGCTACACATACCTTTACAGGTTCTGCGTTAACATGGTGGAATACCTATCTAGAGCAAGTGGGACAAGATGATGCGTACGCACTACCGTGGTCAGCATTCAAGCACTTGATGAACGAGAAGTACCGTCCCAGAACCGAGGTCAATAAGCTCAAGACAGAACTTAGAGGGTTACGAACCCAAGGATTTGATATTACCACGTATGAAAGACGATTCACAGAATTGTGCCTATTGTGTCCGGGAGCATTCGAAGATGAGGAAGAGAAGATCGACGCGTTTGTGAAAGGATTACCAGAAAGAATCCAAGAAGATATAAGTTCGCACGAGCCCGCCTCCATACAACAGGCATGTAGAATGGCTCACAAACTAGTGAACCAGATTGAAGAAAGAATTAAAGAACAGACTGCTGAAGAGGCCAATGTGAAGCAAGTCAAAAGAAAGTGGGAGGAAAATGGTGATAAGAATCACCAATACAACAACAACAACAATCGCAACATCAATCGCAACTACAATAAACGGCTCAACAACAACAATAACAACAACAACAACAACAACAGCAACAGCAACTACAACAATCATCCCAACAACAATAATAACCGCAACAACAACAACAATCAGAAACAGCTATGCCAAAGGTGTGAAAAGTATCACTCGGGGTTCTGCACCAAATTTTGCAACAAGTGTAAAAGAAATGGTCATAGCGCGGCGAAGTGTGAGGTCTACGGACCAGGGGTTAATAGAACAAAAGGAACAAATGGTGTCGGAACGAGTAATGGCGGAACAAGTAGTGTCGGAGCAAGCTATGCCAATGTAGTTTGTTATAAATGTGGAAAACCGGGCCACATTATTAGAAATTGCCCGAACCAGGAGAACACGAATGGACAAGGCCGCGGAAGAGTTTTCAATATTAATGCGGCAGAGGCACAGGAAGACCCGGAGCTTGTTACGGGTACGTTTCTTATTGACAATAAATCTGCTTACGTTTTATTTGATTCGGGTGCGGATAGAAGCTATATGAGTAGAGATTTTTGTGCTAAATTAAGTTGTCCATTGACGCCTTTGGATAGTAAATTTTTACTCGAATTAGCAAATGGTAAATTAATTTCAGCAGATAATATATGTCGGAATCGAGAAATTAAACTGGTTAGCGAAACATTTAAGATTGATTTGATACCAGTAGAGTTAGGGAGTTTTGATGTGATAATCGGTATGGACTGGTTGAAAGAAGTGAAAGCAGAGATCGTTTGTTACAAAAATGCAATTCGCATTATACGAGAAAAAGGAAAACCCTTAATGGTGTACGGAGAAAAGGGCAACACGAAGCTACATCTTATTAGTAATTTGAAGGCACAAAAACTAATAAGAAAAGGTTGCTATGCTGTTCTAGCACACGTCGAGAAAGTACAAACTGAAGAAAAGAGCATCAATGATGTTCCCATTGCAAAAGAATTTCCCGATGTATTTCCGAAAGAATTACCGGGATTACCCCCACAGCGATCCGTTGAATTTCAAATAGATCTTGTACCAGGAGCTGCACCAATAGCTCGTGCTCCTTACAGACTCGCACCCAGCGAGATGAAAGAACTGCAAAGCCAATTACAAGAACTTTTAGAGCGTGGTTTCATTCGACCAAGCACATCACCGTGGGGAGCTCCTGTTTTGTTTGTTAAGAAGAAAGATGGTACATTCAGGTTGTGTATCGACTACCGAGAGTTGAACAAACTTACCATCAAGAACCGCTACCCACTACCGAGAATCGACGACTTATTTGATCAACTACAAGGCTCGTCTGTTTATTCAAAGATTGACTTACGTTCCGGGTATCATCAAATGCGGGTGAAAGAAGATGATATTCCAAAGACTGCTTTCAGAACACGTTATGGTCATTACGAGTTTATGGTCATGCCGTTTGGTTTAACTAATGCACCAGCTGTGTTCATGGACCTTATGAACCGAGTGTGTGGACCATACCTTGACAAGTTTGTCATTGTTTTCATTGATGACATACTTATTTACTCAAAGAATGACCAAGAACACGGTGAACATTTGAGAAAGGTGTTAGAAGTATTGAGGAAGGAAGAATTGTACGCTAAGTTTTCAAAGTGTGCATTTTGGTTGGAAGAAGTTCAATTCCTCGGTCACATAGTGAACAAAGAAGGTATTAAGGTGGATCCGGCAAAGATAGAAACTGTTGAAAAGTGGGAAACCCCGAAAACTCCGAAACACATACGCCAGTTTTTAGGACTAGCTGGTTACTACAGAAGGTTCATCCAAGACTTTTCCAGAATAGCAAAACCCTTGACTGCATTAACGCATAAAGGGAAGAAATTTGAATGGAATGATGAACAAGAGAAAGCGTTTCAATTATTGAAGAAAAAGCTAACTACGGCACCTATATTGTCATTGCCTGAAGGGAATGATGATTTTGTGATTTATTGTGACGCTTCAAAGCAAGGTCTCGGTTGTGTATTAATGCAACGAACGAAGGTGATTGCTTATGCGTCTAGACAATTGAAGATTCACGAACAAAATTATACGACGCATGATTTGGAATTAGGCGCGGTTGTTTTTGCATTAAAGACTTGGAGGCACTACTTATATGGGGTCAAAAGTATTATATATACCGACCACAAAAGTCTTCAACACATATTTAATCAGAAACAACTGAATATGAGGCAGCGTAGGTGGATTGAATTATTGAATGATTACGACTTTGAGATTCGTTACCACCCGGGAAAGGCAAATGTGGTAGCCGATGCCTTGAGCAGGAAGGACAGAGAACCCATTCGAGTAAAATCTATGAATATAATGATTCATAATAACCTTACTACTCAAATAAAGGAGGCGCAACAAGGAGTTTTAAAAGAAGGAAATTTAAAGGATGAAATACCCAAAGGATCGGAGAAGCATCTTAATATTCGGGAAGACGGAACCCGGTATAGGGCTGAAAGGATTTGGGTACCAAGATTTGGAGATATGAGAGAAATGGTACTTAGAGAAGCTCATAAAACCAGATACTCAATACATCCTGGAACGGGGAAGATGTACAAGGATCTCAAGAAACATTTTTGGTGGCCGGGTATGAAAGCCGATGTTGCTAAATATGTAGGAGAATGTTTGACGTGTTCTAAGGTCAAAGCTGAGCATCAGAAACCATCAGGTCTACTTCAACAACCCGAAATCCCGGAATGGAAATGGGAAAACATTACCATGGATTTCATCACTAAATTGCCAAGGACTGCAAGTGGTTTTGATACTATTTGGGTAATAGTTGATCGTCTCACCAAATCAGCACACTTTCTGCCAATAAGAGAAGATGACAAGATGGAGAAGTTAGCACGACTGTATTTGAAGGAAGTCGTCTCCAGACATGGAATACCAATCTCTATTATCTCTGATAGGGATGGCAGATTTATTTCAAGATTCTGGCAGACATTACAGCAAGCATTAGGAACTCGTCTAGACATGAGTACTGCCTATCATCCACAAACTGATGGGCAGAGCGAAAGGACGATACAAACGTTTGAAGACATGCTACGAGCATGTGTTATTGATTTCGGAAACAGTTGGGATCGACATCTACCGTTAGCAGAATTTTCCTACAACAACAGCTACCATTCAAGCATTGAGATGGCGCCGTTTGAAGCACTTTATGGTAGAAAGTGCAGGTCTCCGATTTGTTGGAGTGAAGTGGGGGATAGACAGATTACGGGTCCGGAGATTATACAAGAAACTACCGAGAAGATCATCCAAATTCAACAACGGTTGAAAACCGCCCAAAGTCGACAAAAGAGCTACGCTGACATTAAAAGAAAAGATATAGAATTTGAAATTGGAGAGATGGTCATGCTTAAAGTTGCACCTTGGAAAGGCGTTGTTCGATTTGGTAAACGAGGGAAATTAAATCCAAGGTATATTGGACCATTCAAGATTATTGATCGTGTCGGACCAGTAGCTTACCGACTTGAGTTACCTCAACAACTCGCGGCTGTACATAACACTTTCCACGTCTCGAATTTGAAGAAATGTTTTGCTAAAGAAGATCTCACTATTCCGTTAGATGAAATCCAAATCAATGAAAAACTCCAATTCATCGAAGAACCCGTCGAAATAATGGATCGTGAGGTTAAAAGACTTAAGCAAAACAAGATACCAATTGTTAAGGTTCGATGGAATGCTCGTAGAGGACCCGAGTTCACCTGGGAGCGTGAAGATCAGATGAAGAAGAAATACCCGCATCTATTTCCAGAAGATTCATCAACACCTTCAACAGCTTAAAATTTCGGGACGAAATTTATTTAACGGGTAGGTACTGTAGTGACCCGAACTTTTCCATGTTTATATATATTAATTGAGATTGATATTTACATGATTAAATGTTTCCAACATGTTAAGCAATCAAACTTGTTAAGACTTGATTAATTGAAATATGTTTCATATAGACAATTGACCACCCAAGTTGACCGGCGATTCACGAACGTTAAAACTTGTAAAAACGACTTGACGATATATATATGGATATACATATGGTTAACATGAGATTATGATAAGTAAGTATCTCCATAAGTATATTAACAATGAGTTATATACATATAAACAAGACTACTAACTTAAGGATTTCGAAACGAGACATATATGTAACGATTATCGTTGTAACGACATTTAAATGTATATATATCATATTAAGATATATTAATATATCATAATATCATGATAATATAATAATTTAACATCTCATTAGATATAATAAACAATGGGTTAACAACATTAATTGAGATCGTTAACTTAAAGGTTTCAAAACAACACTTACATGTAACGACTAACGATGACTTAACGACTCCGTTAAAATGTATATACATGTAGTGTATTTATATGTATTAAAATACTTTTGGAAGACTTCAAGACATATATCAAAACACTCATACTTAACGAAAATGGTTACAGTTACTTTCCCATTCTTTTCTTTCATCAAGAATTCTAGTCGTATTCTTACCCGTATTATACACAGCTTCAAAACGTACTTACTATGGGTATATACCAATAGGAACTAGCATGGGATTCTACTCTTGATTATGTCATGTATGACTAATCAATTTTAACTTCTACCATGAGCTAGTCAACTAACTAGAACTCCTTTTAACCCCACTCACCACTCACCAATTAACACTCATCATTCACTCCATTTCACTTCCAAATCTCTTTCTAATTCTCTCTCAACACACCCACACTATTATGAACGTATTTTTCCAGTAGTTAATCATCATCTTCATCAAAAATCACTTCAAGAATCAAGCTATAATCATCATAGGAAGAACACTTCAAGAATACTTCAAAAATCCCTTCAAGTTTACTAATTTACTTCCAAGCTTCCTAATCCATTCCAAGTAATCATCTAAGATCAAGAAACCTTTGTTATATACAGTAAGTTATCTTTCTTATTCAAGGTAATATTCATATTCAAACTTTGATTCAATTTCTATAACTATAAACTATCTTAATTCGAGCAAAAATCTTACTTGAACTTGTTTTTGTGTCATGATCCTACTTCAAGAACTTTCAAGCCATCCAAGATCCTTTGAAGCTAGATCATTTCTTGTCACTTCCAGTAGGTTTACCTACTAAACTTGAGGTAGTAATGATGTTCATAACATCATTCGATTCATATATATAAAACTATCTTATTCGAAGGTTTAAACTCGTAATCACTAGAACATAGTTTAGTTAATTCTAAACTTGTTCGCAAACAAAAGTTAATCCTTCTAACTTGACTTTTAAAATTAACTAAACACATGTTCTATATCTATATGATATGCTAACTTAATGATTTAAAACCTGGAAACACGAAAAACACCGTAAAACCGGATTTACGCCGTCGTAGTAACACCGCGGGCTGTTTTGGGTTAGTTAATTAAAAACTATGATAAACTTTGATTTAAAAGTTGTTATTCTGAGAAAATGATTTTTATTATGAACATGAAACTATATCCAAAAATTATGGTTAAACTCAAAGTGGAAGTATGTTTTCTAAAATGGTCATCTAGACGTCGTTCTTTCGACTAAAATGACTACCTTTACAAAAACGACTTGTAACTTATTTTTCCGACTATAAACCTATACTTTTTCTGTTTAGATTCATAAAATACAGTTCAATATGAAACCATAGCAATTTGATTCATTCAAAACGGATTTAAAATGAAGAAGTTATGGGTAAAACAAGATTGGATAATTTTTCTCATTTTAGCTACGTGAAAATTGGTAACAAATCTATTCCAACCATAACTTAATCAACTTGTATTGTATATTATGTAATCTTGAGATACCATAGACACGTATACAATGTTTCGACCTATCATGTCGACACATCTATATATATTTCGGAACAACCATAGACACTCTATATGTGAATGTTGGAGTTAGCTATACAGGGTTGAGGTTGATTCCAAAATATATATAGTTTGAGTTGTGATCAATACTGAGATACGTATACACTGGGTCGTGGATTGATTCAAGATAATATTTATTAATTTATTTCCGTACATCTAACTGTGGACAACTAGTTGTAGGTTACTAACGAGGACAGCTGACTTAATAAACTTAAAACATCAAAATATATTAAAAGTGTTGTAAATATATTTTGAACATACTTTAATATATATGTATATATTGTTATAGGTTCGTGAATCAACAGTGGCCAAGTCTTACTTCTCGACGAAGTAAAAATCTGTGAAAGTGAGTTATAGTCCCACTTTTAAAATCTAATATTTTTGGGATGAGAATACATGCAGGTTTTATAAATGATTTACAAAATAGACACAAGTACGTGAAACTACATTCTATGGTTGAATTATCGAAATCGAATATGCCCCTTGTTATTAAGTCTGGTAATCTAAGAATTAGGGAACAGACACCCTAATTGACGCGAATCCTAAAGATAGATCTATTGGGCTTAACAAACCCCATCCAAAGTACCGGATGCTTTAGTACTTCGAAATTTATATCATATCCGAAGGGTGTCCCGGAATGATGGGGATATTCTTATATATGCATCTTGTTAATGTCGGTTACCAGGTGTTCACCATATGAATGATTTTTATCTCTATGTATGGGATGTGTATTGAAATATGAAATCTTGTGGTCTATTATTATGATTTGATATATATAGGTTAAACCTATAACTCACCAACATTTTTGTTGACGTTTTAAGCATGTTTATTCTCAGGTGATTATTAAGAGCTTCCGCTG
Source organism: Rutidosis leptorrhynchoides (assembly GCF_046630445.1). Lineage (NCBI taxonomy): Eukaryota > Viridiplantae > Streptophyta > Magnoliopsida > Asterales > Asteraceae > Rutidosis > Rutidosis leptorrhynchoides. Next base: position 36,491,093 of record NC_092337.1, on the reverse strand, counting down.
TTGCATACTTAAATAAGGACAAGATTTGGAGTCCATGCTTGTATGATATTGTGTAAAAACTGCATTCAAGAAACTTATTTTTTTGTAACATATTTGTATTGTAAACCATTATATAATGGTCGTGTGTAAACAGGATATTTTAGATTATCATTATTTGATAATCTACGTAAAGCTTTTTAAACCTTTATTGATGAAATAAAGGTTATGGTTTGTTTAAAAATGAATGCAGTCTTTGAAAAATGTCTCATATAGAGGTCAAAACCTCGCAACGAAATCAATTAATATGGAACGTTTTTAATCAATAAGAACGGGACATTTCACAACCCACTTTATCTCGATCAAGCGTCGAAGCTGAATATCGTGGAGTAGCAAATGTTGTTTCTGAATCGTGTTGGCTTCGTAATCTTCTACTTGAACTTCACCAACCGATCCACAAAGCAACCATTGTTTATTGTGATAATGTTAGTGCTATTTTTCTCTCGAGTAATCCCATTCAACATCAAAGGACCAAGCATATTGAGCTAGATATTCACTTTGTTCGTGAATGCATTGCCCGTGGTGAAGTTCGTGTGTTTCATGTCCCTTCTCGGTATCAAGTAGTGGACATATTTACCAAAGGACTCCCGTTAGTTTTGTTCAACGATTTTCGAGACACTCTCAACGTCCGTCCACCTCCCGTATCGAGTGCGGGGGAGTATTAGTCAACCGAAAATATATGTAACTTAGTATTAGTCAACCGGGATATAAGTAACTTAGCATGTATGTAGCACAGTTTAATATAGTCCTAGTTTACAGGATAGTTGGTTAGATCTCTTGTAACACCCCGCTTTTCCGTACACGCTTAAAGGTACGCACCTAATCAATTGTACGTCAATAACTTGCTCGTTATGTGGCTAAGTTAGCTAATATGTTAGTTACGTGTGAATGTGTATATTTATAAATGTTGAATGCATGCGTGAACGTGTTTACTTACGTGTCAAGATGGCATAGGGTCGTGCGAGACTTAAGGTTGGAGTTTAGGCGTGTATTAGAGTGAGCGTTTGGGTTGTATAGTTGTGGAAACCTCGGAATTGTGTTAACTAGTCGAAGGGGCCTGTTGCAGCCCAATGTCGCGCCGCGACAAGTGGGTCCGCACCGCGGCCCACAAAGCAACTCCAGATCAGAAATCAACTTAAACAGGATGATTTTCCTAGTGCATCGTCGCGCCGCGACGAGTAGTGCCGCGCCGCGGCAGACCTGCAGGTCAGGTTCCGGATTTTATTTAAATTAAAGGATTTTGAGGGGCAAAATAGTAAATGGATGTATAGATCAGATGGGTGCATTAAATCTGGTCCACTAGTTCATTTATTCATTTTCCTTTTTCATTTTCTTTCAATTTCCCTCCCAAAACTCTAACACCCATTTGGATTCAAAGTGAGATTGGGAGAGGAAGGATTGAGGGTTGATCTTTGGAGCAAGTGTTAAAGTTGTTCCTTGTGACTCTAGCTACGTGGTGATAGTCTCGGTAAGTTCTAACTCTAAGTTTCGAGTTTTAATTGATTATGGCTAGGGTTTTGGTTAATAGAAGCTTGTATGACCCATTTGGGAGTAAAATGGGTGAATTTGGGTTAGGTTGTTGTAATGAAACCCTAATGGCCATAACCTAGGGTTTTGGTCTTGTAATTGTGAGTTTGAAAGTGTTAATGGTATTGTAAGCATTAAACACTTGTTAGAATTGAAAGAGATGTCATTTGGGTCAAGAATGTGCTAGTTGACCTAGTTTGGGTAAAATGGGTGTAAATTACCCTAGGTGGATGTCAATTGAGGCTAGTAGACTTCAATGCACTAATGTTGGTAATTAAAGTCGAGTCTTGGCCATTAAGAGGGCGGTTGTGGTGTGGTTGGGTCATTTAATGCGAGTTGAATTATTAAATGCCCAAGTAAGTGTAATGTGGTTAATTCCACTAGTTATGTATTGAATTGGTACTTAATGTATTAGGTACTTGGCTTGAAGTTGGAAGTGCGAATCAATCATCCTTGTGTCAAGGTGAGTGGAATAATTATGCGTGAACGTATATAATGTATTTATTTGTGTGGTATGAATGTGGAAGTGTCGCGGTGTTCAAGACACCACATTCTAAGTAACGAGTAGTATTGTCGCGGTGCTTAAGACACTACTCCTTGTGTAATTGACTTGTGGGATTGTCGCGGTGTTTAAGACACCACAATGTCGTGAGAGTGGAAGTGTCGCGGTGTTCAAGACACCACTCATTGTATTGAATGAAGTGTGGATTCGTCGCGGTGTTTAAGACGCCACATTGTTGTAAGGGTGAGTTAGTCGCGGTGTTTAAGACATCACCCGGGGGACTAGTGATTACGCGGTGTATAAGTAACACTAGTGGATGTTATGAACTCCAACGGACTTACATGTACCGTTCTCTTGTATACTTGGTTAACCATGGTTGTGCGAATTGTACTTAGCATATTATATTGTGAACTATATGCTATTATTGTTGCTAGCGTAATGTAGAACGTGGATAGTAGTTTATGCATGATGGATTGCATGTTTGTTGAATTGCTAGCTCGTATGTGGTATTGTGTAAGTGTATGCAAGTAAGTAGGTTATATATGATCATGTATAATTATTGCATTCACTAAGCGTTAGTTTACCCCTCTCGTTGTTTATCTTTTTAGTTGCAGGCGAGGATAAAGGGAAGGGGATTGTCGGACACTAGATGTCCTTGATGATGTGCTTAGGAGCTTTTGGAAGTTGGCCACCTTTTGGGTAGTTTAGTCCCAAACCATGCTCGTCGGGTCGTTTGGTTTATAAACTATCATTGTATTCGGTCAAACTTATATTTACTTAACTAATGGCCTTTGTGCCCTTTTGTAAACATTGGTAATGGTTGTATGGTTTAATGGAACTTGTGATTTGGTCTACATATTTAATTGGCGCGTAAATGTGTATCAAAAAAAAAAAAAAAAAATTATCGTACGGAGTACGGGTTGGGTTGTTTCATCTCTTGTGTATATATTGAGCCGTATATGATGTAAAACACACAGAAGCATGATTATTCAATAATACAGAATACATTCATAATCTTATAATTACATATTATACAATTTATACTAAACAGAAGCAAAATAAAAGGACAACCACTTAATCTGCATCTAGGTCATATGAAAAGTTGAATTGAACTGAAATCGGAACTGAAACCTCACTGAGAAAATATGAAATGAGTAATACTCATGATTTAAAATAGTTACAATTTTAATACTCAGTCTTGCAACTTTTTTCTTGATTGTTTACTTTAAGCTTGTAAGCTTGCATATTTGTGCTTGGGTTAGAAGGTTCAAGTTTGAGTCTCATCAATCATATTGTGTTTAGAAGAATCAACCCAAACTGATGGAATCGGCTACATTGATAGAGTCACTCGGTTATTAGTAACCTTATATAACTTTATTTAATCAGCAACGAATAAACTATGGCCCGAAGGAAACATCAAATATTTATCAACCCACGAATGTTGTTCCAGTTAACTTTGTTTACATTTAAAATAGATAGCCATATGTATTTATTTATCATAAGAAACAAATCACATTACATGAATCACAAAACTAGTAGACGAGTTAATCAACCTACAATTGTTGTCAAGAAAAAGCCAACATCATTGTTAGTCGTAAAAATCCGATTATATGTGGCAATCACACATCGCATGAAATTTCTAGCAAAAGCGTCAAGAACATGAATTGTAAAAAGTCAAACTACAAAATCTGTGAACTAATAGCCTTTATTTCCCCGGATCCTCGCTCTCATATCAACCTGTCATATGAAAGAACAGCTTGAGTTGGCATCAAGAACTAACTACATTAAAATATGGTATTTTTTGAAACCACCTGAATGGACATGATCCTGATCTTTAAAGCCAAAACTGGCATGAAAAATATCAATCTCAACCCGTTTGGCTAGAAAGGGTCAAGTATTCAGTTATTAACTGTCTATCTCCAATGGGTTAAAGTCTAAAAACTTAGCTAAACCTGAAGGAAATCAAAGGGTTTGCTAGCCTTCTAAAATCTGCTCAAACGTCCACATCCTCTCAAGTCTTAACCGAAAGTTTCATAATAGTACTTGTAATCTGACTTAATATGCTACCGATTTATAATATTAACTGAAAAATGTTGGTGGGTCAACCGGAGTAGACCAAAAAGGTTTTCATATGTACTTAAATTATACACTTTCACTCAAACTTGTTCGACCTGCTAATTAACCCCAAACCCGCCCATTAAACTATCTCTCAACGTGTCTGATTTGATCTATAGCTGCAACGTCTTTTGTTGAAGATTATTGTTACAAAATATAACCCGTAAATATAACTTTATTAGAACACGATATATATAGAGTACAAAACCTAAACCTAACGGACCCAAGCCCACATATTGGACTTGGGCCTACTTATTATCTAAGACTCCCCCGCAGTTCGAGCGACGAAATCGCGAAAGCTCGGACTGGAAGAAAACGCTAAATACAAAATAAACAAATAAAGTAACTTCTTTTTTTTATTCTCTTGTTTGATGCGCCAAATAGACAGATATTCGCGGATGTGGTTGCATATTGCTTGACTGCGTATTCCTTTTTCGTAGCGTTTTTTTTTTCTTTTACGCCGTGGCTTGCTTTGCCTAAGGATTGAGCATGATTTGGGCATAGAACTTTTGTCGACGATAACAGTCATCTTTAACGCTGCAAAAGAGATTTTTCTTTTTTTTTTTTCTTCATATATTCCTCTTTTTTTTCGGAGTTTGGAACCTAGTCATGCTAGGCGGCTCAGCCCCACGCCGATTAAGTTTGAAAGAAGTTGGCTAGAAAAATAAATAGATAACAAAAAAGAACTGCGATTTGCTTTCTATGCAAGCGGCTAACAAATAATACATAATAGGACCAATAAATTTGACGAAAAATTAAAATAATGATAAGAACACCACCGGTTGTTATTTCTCAAACGTTTCCACGTGGGTGGTTCCGTTGATGCACATGAATGCCCACATACACAAAAAGGAAGTCAACATATAATAAGATAAGAGGCATAATAAAAGAAAAAAGAAAAAAAGAAACAAGAGTAAAATTGCGGCCGAAGTACTGGCCTCTTTTTTTGGACGTTTTTTTTTTAGGTATTTTGTTTTTAGATAGAAGAATTGATAGGGTTGAGAATAGAGGAGACTTGACGAGAGGGAAAATTGGGGGTGGTGACCGGAGGCGGTTCACTCAAGATTCTACCCCTCTAATACCATGTCACAAAATATAACCCGTAAATATAACTTTATTAGAACACGATATATAGAGTACAAAACCTAAACCTAACGGACCCAAGCTCACATATTGGGCTTGGGCCTACTTATTATCTAACAATTATGACATAGAAAGAAACGGCATAAGGCCCTACACTAATGAGACAAGCTCGTTTGAATTACCTAAAAAGCAAATTATATCCAAAATCAAACTATTTTTTGGTGACTAAGCTACTAATCAAATTGCTTAATTACGAGTGTACTTAGAAACAAATGACGAAACATGCTTACAACAGCCTTTTTGTAAATTAAATATTTTCGATGTTATTGCTTTTTCTAATAAAAATGATAAACGATATGTGCAATGAGTTATAAGGGGAAGATCATACTTGGCCTCTCTTGCAATTGAAATATGTTTCTCGGAGTCCAACACACTCACTAGAAATGAGAGGGCTCTTCTCTTTCGCACACTCTCTAAAAGACCGATTTTCGACCTGCAAAACAAATTACCGATATTGCTCATTAGATGACTGATACGTCAATTTGAAAAAAATAGACACTCTATCTCCAACTAAATGAAGCATGCTATATATATATTGAACATCTGTTTGGGATCACCCAGGGGGAATAAACCACCCACACGATCATCATCTCCTAAAGTTGCATAACCCGCCCACAACTGCTGCCCTGGAGGAAACCCGGACTAATCCGAGGGCATGACCGGTAAAATCCCCTCCCCGCTGCCCCCGCAACGTAATGTACGAAAGGCGGCCTTGGGTGGATTTCAAAGTTAGGGGATAAACTTGTGTGCAATGGTGTAGTCCCAGGGAGTCGAAGTACTGACCCTCTAACAAAGAGTGTTAGGCGCCCTACAACTTGAGCTACAACACAATGTTTAAAGCATACCATTACTATTACTATTATAAAATATGAAAAAAAATTATCACCTCCGTAGAAAAATGAAGATCAAATGGTGTAATATGAGAACAAGTTGTTCATCTATGGTAGTTTGTGACCTAAATCTATGACATCAAATTTTCAGTTGTAATGAGAAACATATATATGTAACACTCAATTTAACCTAAAAATGAAACCTAAGAAATAAGTAATCGTGAATTCAATCAATCACTGAGTTTAAACATGGAATCGAAGGTGAGTGTACCTTGACACAATCAGATTCGCTGAGACACTTGACAAGCTCCATAGCCAGTCCCTTGCAAGATTTCGCCATTTTCGTTAAACCCTTTTGCTACCGGTTCCGGTTTTGGTATTCGTGGACCGGGCCTGTGTATATTATTTTTATAACTGATTATTTGGCCCATTATATTATATAATGTCTTAATGGGCCGTGCGCAAATATAACATGCACCAGTAGAGAATTTTTTTGAAAGACAAGTAGTCAATAGAAAAAATCTAGAAGATATTTCAACTAATTTAAAATGTAGTCTCTTATGAAGTAAATTTTTACTAAATATTTAAATAATGATAAATGGATTTGAAATTAAATTAAAACAATAGAATATACGGGTAAGTATTACTGTATATCATTAAACATTAAGGGGGTGTTTGGATTTGCGTTTTGAAAATTGATTATGCGATTTAGATAATCATAATTCTATAATCAGCTGTAGCAAAACATATATTATTATTGATGTTTGGATTTAATTATTCTATTTCATAACGTAATAATCTAATAATTAGTCTCTTAGGTGTTTGGAAAATCAGATTATTTGTTAAATTAAGTACTAGGGGAAAATAAAGCAGAAAAGGAAAGAATCAGATAATCAAATAATCACGTTTTGTTGCAGTAAGAGATGACATGTTTCTTCATTTTCACGTTTTGAGGTCTTCATTTTAATCTTTAGTTTGCCAAACACTATTTAACTTTCGAACCGTTAAAATACTATTATATAAATCAGTATACACCAGACATTGAAAATTGATAATAAATGGTAATAATAAATTTAAAATCAAGTAAATAAGTGTTTAATTAATGATGATATAATCTACTTTATATGAACTTAAAGAGTATAAAACACTTAAATGGATGAATGTTTAACTCTAATTACTACAAGTAAAAAATTATGGAGGTGATCCGTTCACCACCTTCATTTTTCCATACACCACCAAATACTTATTTTGGACTGTTTTACCCTTCTATTATTTATCTAATAACAAGCCTTTTTTCAACTTAAATCAGTACGATAAAAACCTACGCCTGCACATGTTTAATATATTCTGTTGCTAAATTGAATACCCATATTAATACACAAATCATCTTCAAATATATATATTCAATAATCAAAGAAAAACTAACCGGAGATCGTTTTGAATATTGATGTTCGTATTACACCAAGATTATCAAAAACCAGAGATCTCCTAAGAATTAGTTAGATGATCTTTTCGAAACAAATGGATCCGTTTTTTACTTAACTGGTTATGGATTAATGATTTACATGTATATTTTGGAGTTTGATTTGATTGCGTCTTGGTTAGATGATCTTTTAGAAACAAATTGATTCGTTGTTTAATTAAATGTTGCTGGATAAATTATTCACATATATGTTTTGGAGTTTGATTACGATTGCTGCTGTAAATCTTTAGAAACAAAATGTTAAAGGGTTTATAGTGAAGAAACAAAAGTTTAATTATAAAGGAAGAGAACTATTAAGAAATAATCGTACAGTTAAAGACCGATGCTTTAGGTGGTAATCTGATACAATTAATTTCAAGAGTTTTATAAATTATAAATGGTAAAAGGGCAGAAGAAGCAAAAAGATTAATTTTCTTATTGATTCAATTTATGTAGATGAAAGAGGTATGAGACGAAAAAACAAAAGAGAAGGATAAAAGTGTCAAAATTACTGAGTATATATTCAAGTTGACTCGTTACACCTTATCTTGAATTCACCCATACTCCTCTTTTGTAGTCTTATACTCCGTATTTAGTTATCGAGAGTTATATACCAATCCAGTAATTATAAAAGAAAATTCTCACACTAAATGAAGCTAACTATGATGTAAGACTCGTCCCACATCGGTGAATGAGAAGAACGAAACACCCTTTATAAGGGATGGTGTGGATACTTTTCATGGTAGACGCGTTTTGAAAAACAAAACCGTGAGACTGTAAATTGCTGAATGATAGGTAAGATGGAGGTCAAAGTGGACAATATCTATTACGGGTTGCGCGGGTTGCGGGGCCTGCATCGATGTGAGTTGCGCAGTTTATTAGACATGATGGTATTCACAAGTTAGCTTATTAATAATTAATTAATTTAATATCAATAAATTTAATATGAATCATCAATATTTAGAGTTATTGTTGTAACAAAAAACTATTAAAATAAAAAAAGATTTACCACATCAATTCCACTTATCTATAGTTTCTATTAAAAATGTATGATATTATTAATATGTCTAATCTTTCCTTAAAAAAATTCAAAAAGAAAAACAAAAAAATCTAGAACACCTAATCTATAGTTTCGCGATGATGAAACATTATTTTCAATCTTTATTTTAATGTTAAATAAGTACCATTTATGACAAGGAAGATAGTAATTGTAATGAAAAATGGAAGATGGTGGTGGGAGAATGAATGTTGTTCATTTATCTTGAACAAGTTAACAGCGACAAGTTTCTTAGTAGAAATTTGTGGTCTCACGGGTTATTAAACTAAATGATTTTACCATTTACATTCACTTAATACCTAAAACATATATTAAACTGTTTCGTTTAAAGAAACCCGTGATTCCATGATCATTTCACTAGTTATTATTATATTGGATAACTTCTAAAACCGTACAACTTTAATTTTTGACCTAACCAATGTATAAAGACGATAAAACTTTAAAAAATATTACTCCGTATAAAAATATTCGGCCCATAAAAATAGTGTGATTTACAAATGGCGGATACCACTAGATTCTAAAAACTACATCTATCCTTTAACTTGAATTTACACTCCTCCATTTTTGTCCCCACAATATCCATGCTCATCTTCTTCTCCTTCTTCTTTTAGTTTCAATCCCATTTTTATTCTTTCTTTCTTTTGGTAACTTTATCATGGCTGCAGCTATGGCTTCATGTGGTTGTACTCTTGGTCTTTACACCAAATTAGTTGCATTTGAAAAACAACCCATTTCCAAGACTCCATTTTTCAGTTCAGATCCTGTTAAACATCTCTGTATTTCAACAAAATCAAGGTAACCCCCTCAAATTTCTCTGCTTTATTTTAATTATTTTGTTTTTTATGTTTTTTTTGTATAATAATTGCTAATGTTTATGTTTATGAGATTGCATTCAAGAATTGTTGTTAATGTGTGTATATGAAGTTGGGGAATATTAATTTGTTGTAGTTGAAGTTTTATGTAGCTATTGGGCATTGATTAATTGATTGATTGGTAGTTATTTCAATATATACTTAACTAAGCAGGAGCTGATTTCAAGTGATTATGATTATAATTTTCAGTGTTATTAAAATCATCAAATTCAGTTGTAAAAGTATTGATTTTATTGAATAAATAATCACTTCTAAAGCACATATCTTGAGACACCTTGAAGTTGTGAAAGTAAAGAACTTTGTGTTTTGGGTCATATTAAATTTGAAGGATTGAAGATTATGATGTATGTAGAATTAGGGTTCTTGTTCTAATTCTTGATTTGGGATTTTACCCAGATTGTCATATTCATTCAGTACTATGATTCCAAAAGCATCAGCTACAGCTATTGAGGTATCAAACAAGGGATTTGGTATTGTTCCTTGTAGATTTGTTTTTATTTCTATTTATATCTTAATTAATCAATTTCTGGTTTTTAATTTGCAGGATGGAAGTCATCAAGAAACTGATATGGTTCCCACACCCAAAGTTATAATCGACCAAGATTCCGACCCGAATGCAACTGTCGTAGAGATTACCTTTGGGGATCGCCTTGGAGCTCTTCTCGACACCGTATGAAGCCTTTCATGTATTATAATTCTAACATGTATGCTTTGCCAGTTAATGAGGTGGCAAATTTTGACCCATACCTATGTATGGGGCTCGGTTTGGATTAAGTTTTAACCATGACGAGTCAAATGGGTTAAAAAAAACTTGCTTAAAAGGACGTAGGTCAAATGGGTCAAAAGTCGCCGGCCATCAAGGGCGTATCTACCTTATAACGAGTGGTGTCCCGTGACATCACTAGTTTGGATTTTTTATCAAGTACCCTTCAAATTGTATAGGATACCATTAAATTTAACTATTGGACCTCATATATTTTGGGATTTTTATGGTTTATACAGGTAAACAATCACTAAAGTACCTTTTAAATATAATTAGTTTTGAAAAGAAAAATGGGAACCTTTGATTTTTGATCCTATATTCGCCATTGTCGACAATATATTTTTCTATGATTATGAAATCTTCTTAATAATTATCCGGAAATACACTTGAGTACTTGACACACTAATTATGTATGTAAACTGTATTATTGTTTAGACATAGTGTTTTTGGTCAACTCAACCCGGTTGGCATTGACCTTAAGAATCTTGGATTGAATCTTGGAAATGTATGTGCAGATGAGTGCTCTTACAAATCTTGGATTAAATGTCGTAAAAGCAAACGTTGTTCTGGATTCTTCCGGAAGGCATAACACATTTTCAATCACTAAAGCGTAAGTATTGAGCTTGGGAATGAACTTTATTTAGTCGTTTTGATATTTTTGTTTAATCTGTTAACATGTTTGATATTCATCTTGAATGGGCCCTAAGTTTTTATACGGCAATTGTTTGTTTTCTTTAGCCCCTTTATACCGATCGAATGCTGGAAGTCCATTTCAACAAGTGATTACATAATACATGAACATTGAAAAATTAAAATTGTTATTCTAATCATTGCGTTTGAAAATACTGAATAATCTAAAGTTATTTTATTTAACCATTTTCAAATTATTTTTTACAGCTCGACTGGCCGTAAAGTTGATGAGCCAGAGTTGCTTGAGGCGATCCGCCTAACAATTATTAGCAATCTCCTTGAATATCACCCGGTATAAAGTCAACTTACCGTCTGTGCTAAAAGACACCTTTGACTTTACTATGTAGGGTCAACTGTTTTTAAACTGACCCGATTAATGGTACAGGAATCAAGCGCCCAATTAGCAATGGGAGAAGCTTTTGGAATTGAGGCACCAAAGCAAAAGGTACCAATTCCTGTTCATTTACTTATGAACGGATTGAATAAGCTTTTGGGTTCTACTTTATTGTTTAGTTTAAACTTATCCAACGAGTGTTGAACTGTTTTAGCTTGACGTCGACATTGCAACCCGCATCCGTATAAACGATGATGGAACTGATCGAAGGTAATCATCCAACACATTCAATGTTTTGAATTAGGCTACTTTTGCTTTTTTCCCTGGACCTTAATATTTACAGTAAATTTTGAAGTATTAAAGCAAAACCCTTTTTAGTAAGAATTTATAAATATTTGATTTTATATCCTGCAGTTTGCTATCAGTGGAAACAGCAGATCGACCCGGATTACTGGTTGATCTTGTGAAAATCGTGACTGATATAAATGTTGCGGTAGAATCGGGAGAGTTTGATACCGAGGTAACATTAATTAATATTAATACTTTATTTAAAAACCCTGCATTCTAAATTTTTATTTATTTATTATTAATTTTATGAAACTTCTATGTACAAATGGCTTTGTGATATTGTGATTCAGGGGTTGTTGGCTAAGGCCAAGTTTCATGTAAATTACAAGGGCAAAGCTCTTATCAAACCACTTCAACAGGTAAACCCGAATCCATATAAATGAAACACATTTACAGATTGTTCTTCAGATGTTTTGGTTTTAATGCAAATTCTGTTGCAGGTTGTAACCAATAGTTTAAGGTACTTTTTAAGGCGACCATCAACCGAGGATTCGAGTTTTTGAAATTAAAACGGTATCAGGTCACAATGGGAAATGTAGTTTTTATTACTAATGTTGTGGTATTGTTATACCACACTATGAAAATACTTGGGAGTTTATATTACATTTTGTAAAGTTCTTTACATTTACATGATACCAGGAATTGAACATTTGTGGTCTTACATCTTTGTTTAACAGATGATCAAATCAAATTTAGCAATCAAAATATATTTGGTCAAGACCTTTCAAGACCCATTTAGTCATAATTCGCCATAAAGGGTGTTTAACATGGTTCGCTAGGAGGGTGGGGTCCCAACCCCCCATTCGATGAATCAGTGATATTTGTAGCCTTTTGAATTATCTTCACTGGGCTTTAAAGTTCAAGTAAATCCGAGTTCATGTGAAAAAGTTATGGTCAGAATGAAGGCTCGCAGAATTTGCATTATCATTAATTTACTTTAGAAGAGTTATAACGTTAAGATCTCACTAGCATGATATCTTGGGGTGCGAGGGAAGAAGGTCAGAAACGGTTATCAAATTACTCGGTTATGCAACGTTCATCTGTCTAAAATACTCCACACATCCGAATATTCTAAATAAATTAGGAAACAGTATTCATTATCTGTACTTCACTGTTAAATAATTTTCGCCAAAAAAATTCGGTTGAAGTTATGCCACCGGCCATTGCTAAATTTTAAATACAATTCCAAATCTTAGTCTTTTAAATATTCTAATATATACTCAAAATAAATAGTCATGTGTAATTAAACGTAGCCACATGAATAATGAAAGTAACATTAGTGTGGTAGGTAGGCTAAAGGAAGAAACATATGGATCGGACCGCGTGATCTAATTTTCTCAAGTCAACATGATCATTTTGGCACCCCAAGCAACTTGTGGTGAACCCTACATCACCAAAAACACCTACTCCCTTATCTCACCAACCACATATCCAAATTTACAATTTCACCCCTTCAATTATCAATTAATATCCATCTTGCCCTCCTTGAATCTTTACCAACCCCCGCCAACGACCAAAAGCCATCACCAACTACCACCACCACTGCACCCTTATAAACAACAAATATCCAGGCACCCCAAATAACACATGTTTCATAACTACACTAAATAATCTCTTCTTCAAACAAGTTTTATATTATATCATTATATTCTTATGGAGTCAAAATCTGAGATCATTTTCCGGTCAAAGCTGCCGGACATTTACATACCAAAACACCTTTCTTTACATTCGTATTGCTTTGAAAACATTTCAAATTTCAGCGGGAGACCGTGTTTGATTGATGGTGCAACTGGTCAAGAGTACACCTATGCTGACGTGGAGCTCACCTCACGAAAAGTGGGCTCCGCACTTCACAAACACGGCATCAACAAAGGTGACGTCATCATGATCCTCCTTCCGAATTCATCGGAATACGTTTTCTCTTTCCTCGGCGCGTCGTTTATAGGTGCCGTTTCAACCATGGCGAATCCGTTCTTCACATCTGCTGAGATCATCAAACAAGCGAAAGCATCTGCCGCGAAAATTATAATTACACAATCTGCACACGTGGCAAAAGTGAAGGATTACGCGATTGAGAATTCGATTAAGGTCGTGTGTATTGATTCAGCTCCAGAAGGATGCTTACACTTTTCTGAATTAGTTTCCGGTGACGAATCGAAGCTTCCAGAAGTCGAGATCTCGTCGGATGATGTCGTGGCGTTACCTTATTCGTCAGGGACAACCGGTCTACCAAAAGGAGTGATGCTGACTCACAAAGGGCTCGTGACAAGTGTGGCTCAACAAGTGGATGGTGATAATCCGAATTTTTGGATTCATTGTGAAGATGTGTTGATTTGTGTGTTGCCGTTGTTTCATATCTACTCGTTGAATTCGATCTTGTTGTGTGGATTAAGAGCCGGAGCTGCTATTTTAATTATGCAGAAATTTGAAATTGTTCCGTTTTTGGAGCTGATTCAAAAGTATAAAGTGACGGTTGGGCCGTTTGTGCCGCCTATTGTTTTAACGATTGCGAAAAATGAAGAGGTGGTTAATAAGTACGATTTATCGTCTATTCGAACCGTGATGTCTGGCGCTGCACCGTTAGGAAAAGAGCTTGAAGACACGGTCAGGACCAAGTTCCCTAATGCTAAGCTCGGACAGGTAATTAACTTGTTTATTGCGTTTCGACAAGTAGTTTGAATTTGAATATATTGTCTGCTTGTTTTTAGGTGCTTATCTATTTAATCAGAATTTAATAAATTAATTTTAGACAATACACATTAATTAACATCAGAAATCGTAAAAAAAAAAAAAAAAAAAATAGCCAAATTATTTAGGTCCTGATATTTTCACAAATGATCTAAACAGCAAAATATATATTGGTGTCGCCATACTCCCCTTTCCGAGTAGATTGACAGGATAGTTTTTTTATCAGTTTATAAATATAATATGGTAAGAATTTTGCTATCTTGTGCTCTAACAAAATAACATTTATTATCAAACTCAAACTTGTCATCTTAAATGACTGAACATGTATTGAGCTCATGGATAAGTATGCGTTAGATTGCGATGTATGAATGTTTAAGCACTTTTCAAATTTAAATCTCCGGTCCGGATACCGTGACTAATTCTAATTGAGATGATGATCTCGATTGGGTGGTTAAATGTGTCCACCATCATCGGACAAGTCGGTACGATGGCCATCGGATTCATAGGGTCCAATGTTCGAAGAACATACCTATAACCGTAAGACTGAATTCATAGTTATTAGATTTGTTGGCTTATCAAGTATCCAAAAACGTATATCGAATAATGTGGACTAGGATTTGTATTTTTTTGAAACCGTAACCCTAGATGTCCTTATCAATCCATGATTTGTATACTTTCCATAACTACCGAACTACAAAGTAGGAGAGAATCATAATAGGAAATGATCTTAACCGTGTGCACACAACAAATGTGTGACGCGACGTGCGTACTGTGTGATGCCCATTCATAATTGTTTATAATGGGCGTGCGAGGCATACATTCTACACGTGATACACACAGACCCTCGATGCTGAAGTACATGTATCATTATCATTATTCAATTTAATATCAAACTAAATATGGAAATATTTCAATGAATTAATGTGTATTACCGAGTAAAAAAGGAAATTATAACTTCATCAATCACTTCTTTTCTTGTGTCCTAGTGGTATGTAGTGATTATGTATTCTTGCACGGTTGCAGGGTTACGGGATGACAGAAGCAGGGCCCGTGCTAGCAATGTGTTTGGCTTTCGCAAAAGAGCCATTTGAGATCAAATCTGGAGCTTGTGGCACGGTCGTTCGTAATGCCGAGATGAAAATTGTCGATCCAGACACTGGTGCTTCTCTTCCTCAAAATCAAAGCGGCGAGATATGCATTCGTGGTGATCAAATCATGAAAGGTGAGTAGCGTACATCTCGAACCTCATATATCCGAATTCTAACTTGTTACAATGACTTAATTACTTGATATATAACCAAACTGAAAACCAATAGGTTACCTTAACGATCCTGAATCAACAAAAAGAACAATCGAAAACGGTTGGTTGCACACCGGGGACATTGGATACATTGATGATGACGATGAGCTTTTCATCGTTGATCGATTAAAGGAATTGATCAAGTACAAAGGTTTTCAAGTTGCCCCTGCTGAGCTTGAAGCCATGTTACTCACACATCCTGATATATCTGATGCTGCCGTTGTCCCGTAAGTTGGTTGAATTAAGTTTACAGTATATTTATAGTTAAGATTCTATTTTAATATAAAATTAAAAATATAATATTGCCATTTTGGTATTTCAGAATGATGGATGAAGGTGCTGGAGAAGTACCTGTTGCTTTTGTTGTGAGATCAAATGGATCAAATGTTACTGAAGCTGAAGTTAAACAATTTATTTCAAAACAGGTAATTAAAGTTGCTAAGCTTGAGCTTTTTAGACCATTTTTAACCCTGCCTGTGACGTCACAGGCAGATGGTGTACTTTTTAGTGAAAAAGTGGATTTTTGACTGTGACTATGTTTGACACTAGTTAACCCAAAATGTCAAGTTTTGTGTCAAATATTTTGAAGGTATGATGTGGTAAAATCTGATTAGGGGTTGAGTGGAAAAGAAATAAATTAATAACAAAAGGAAAAAAAAGAAAATTTTGATTGGTTGTAGTTAACCTCACGCCTCATTAACATTTCGTTGAATTTGTGACTTACGCCTCAAGGCGTTTGTGGGACACGCTGCACTATGGGCTTCACCATGCGTCACTTTCCTCCACCTCAGCATACGCCCAGCCTCTAACGCTGGGTTGTATATGGTCTAAAGAATATGATACATTCTATTAACATAGGTCTGTCAGTCCAAAGCAGTCTATTTACTTTCGGGCAGAGTTATTACCAGTTCCGAACCTACCCCTTATCTAGTGGTGTCCCCTGACACCCCTTATTTTTTTTTTTTTTTTAATTTAAATATACTTTAAATTGTGTAGAACAATACTAAATTTAGCTATATGACTATATATTTTTTAAGATTTATAATTTTTTCGAGGTAAACAACTACTAAAGTACTCTTCAAATATAGTTGTCTTTGAAAAGAATTATAGACTCTTCTAAGTTTTCATCCGAAATTCGTCACTGGTTATAATTGTCTATATCTTACATCTTCGTACGGGGTAGAATTGAGTTGTGTTGTCGCTGTAATGCTTTTAATGTGGGAGTTTGTAAGTTAGCCGTAATTTCTCATATACTTGTAAACAAGCTAACATAACAAAAATAGAAACAACCAAAACAAATGGTTAGATAGTGACTTAACTTGATTTTTAGGAATACAACAAACCACAACTTCGTTAATGATATTGATTTGTAGAACTATTTTGATGTATAATCATCTTTTTATGATTTCCAGGTGGTGTTCTACAAGAGATTGAACCGCGTGTTCTTTGCTGACTCGATCCCGAAATCTCCATCTGGGAAAATTCTACGTAAGGATTTACGAGCAAAGCTTGCTGCTGGTGTCCCCAAATAACAACCTCTTGAATCAATTGTTTGTATATCTACTAGTGTTCCTCTTTTAAGTTGTTGCATACGAGTTGCAACTTTTAATTTGTAAAATCACGAAGTATAAATATGTTTCGTGCCCTATTTTTCAGTTTAGCTCTCGAAGAAAAATTATTCGTACTTCAATTCAAAGTGAACGATGCTTGTGTAACATACGATTATTTGTAGTTTGATATACATGATCGATGATCGATCTTTCAATTGTTTACTTCTATGAGTAATAAATGGGTAACACACTAACATACAATTATTTTTTAAGAATAGAAATATAAATATAAATATTAAATATTAAATATTAAATATATAAATTAAAATTAAACTGATTAAATGATCATAAGAGTTAAGTTATAATTGATGTTCACTTAACTAGTTAATTTGGTGTGTCAAATATACAACCATTTAACAATTGTAAATAAAACGTCATAGCAACAAAACAATACACAAACAACACATTAATCACAATGAAGCCATTGCGAATCACGACATCTAGAATACAAATCCTTGCAGAAACTGTTGAAGGCGAAAACCATATGAAACTCCCGATAATCCCCGAGACCATAATAAGACCCGAGAGAAGATGAAAAACACAAGAAATCCGTCCTCATCGTCAAAGCAAACTGAACAAACACACAGAAATAATCTTTCAATCACGTGAAGTAAAACTTCCAATCACAGGAAGTTAAAAATTACAAAAACAAAAAACCATAACTGCAATCAACGATTGCAACTAAACGGTATGATCACACAATTCACTACCAAGTTCAACAGATTTGAACTTGATTGCACTCACAGTAGCAGGAATCACAGTATTACAGAATGAAAACCCTAACTAAGGTTAGAGAGAATCGAACGAGAGAGAAAACCAAAAATACAGAAAAATAATGGAATGAATTAAATTAAAATAAATTAATCTGATATTTAAAAATAAGCAATTTGCAGTTTAGCCCCTTGAAGTCATGTTTGCATCAGCTGCACCAATCTTTTCTTTTTCACACTTCAGCCACCAAACTTCAAGAATAAGAAAGTAACAGCTTCAGTCTCTGCACATGCTTAACCCATAAATAAATACAAATATGATAAAAAAAAAATGTTTAGATTAGAAATGTATATAATTCAATATCCCCCCTTAATCTAAACATTATTAAAAAAGTTTGAAAGTGTAAGCAGATCACACAACACATTGTGTTGAGTTCCATTTAAACCTTTTGTGAATATATCAGCAACATTATCACTAGATGTGATCAAATGCGTTTTCAAAATCCCAGAACTTATTTTTTCCTTTACAAAATGTAAATCAATTTCAAAATGTTTTCTTCTTTCATGGAAAACAGGATTTTTAGCAATTTATAAAGCAGATTTGCTATCACAGTAAACATTAACAGGTAAATTATACTTAATATTTAGATCATTTAAAATTTTTAAGATCCATATAACTTCTGCCTCTGCTGACGATCTTGAAACAGTAGACTGTTTTTTACTTTCCAAGATATTAAGTTGTTTCCAAAGAAAACACAGAAACTAGTGACAGATTTTCTCAACATGTTACTTTTAGCATAATCTGAGTCGATAAAAGCAGATAAGGTAAAATCACTAAAGCTTTTAATTGTAATACCATTACCTGGTGATCCTTTTAAATATCTTAAAACCCTTAAAGCAGCTTTCATGTGAGAATTTAAAGGAGCATGCATAAACTGACTAAGACAATGAACAGAATAAGCAATGTCTGGTCTTGTTAATGTTATATATATTAATTTTCCAATTAATTTTTGATATACACTAATCTTATCAAGAGGAAAATCAGTTCTAGAATAATCATCTATATTAGAAAAAACAATACCAGACTTAATTGGAGTAATATCAGGTTTACAAGCAAGCATTCCAAATTCAGAAATGACTTCTAAACAATATTTCCTTTGACAAAGAACAAAGCAGTTATCATTTTCACTAAGTTCAAGTCCAAGAAAATACTTAAGTTTTCCTAAATCCTTAATTTTAAACTTAGTTTCAAGAAAACTTTTACACTCATTAATAGCAGCTTCAGAATTACCAGTAATAAATATATCATCAACATACACAAGCAAGTAAACATAAACACTATCATTTATCTTGACAAATAAAGAATAGTCATTCACACTTTGTTTAAAACCAAACTCAAACAAAACATCACAAAATTTTTCATTCCATTTCTTAGGAGCTTGTTTTAAACCATATAATGACTTAACAAGCTTGCAAACCCTAGTGTCAGTTTTATCAAAGTAACCTTCAGGTAATGACATGTAAACATCTTCAGTTAAGTCACCATAAAGAAAAGCATTATTGATATCGATTTGGTATAAAGGCCAACAATTTTTACAAGCAACAGATAAAATGATTCTAACAGTTACCATTTTAACAACAGGAGAAAAAATTTCATCAAAATCTAAACTTTCTCTTTGATTATATCCTTTAGCTACTAATCTAGCCTTATACCTATCAATTTCACCTGTTGACTTGTATTTGATTATGTAAACCCACTTACATCCTATTGGCTTTCTATCTTTAGGTAAATCAGTTAGGATCCAAGTGTTGTTTCTATTTAAAGCCTCAATTTTCTCAGTCATTGCATTTACCCAGTTTTAGTCTTGACAAGCCTCTATGAATGAATTTGGTTCATGACCTTTATTTAAACTTGTTACAAAATAGTAATTTTCAGATCCCAATTTAGAATAGTTCAAGTAGTTGTTAAGACTATACTTAACATTATGGTTAAGTATATAATCTTTAAATTTAGAAGGAGTTTTAGTTTGTCTACTTGACCTTCTTAATTGAGGTATACGGTTATTTATATTATCATTTGGATTGCCCTCAGGGACAGTTTATGTCTCAATACCATCATCATTGGAAGTTGCAGGTACACCTTTACTTGATGATTCAGATGAACCGATAAATAAGGTATGATTGCCATCATCCTTAGTACTGTCTCTCCCTTCATCATTGGGACTTACAAAATCAGTAGACTCAAGATTATCAGTAAAAGTATTTTGTTTAGAAATATCAGTAACCTCATCATAACAGTAAAAAAAGTTTTGATAATTCACATTATCTTCAGTAAAACCAGTTTTAAAAATAGAATCTAATTTAAAAGGAAAAATGTTTTCATAAAACTTAACTTCTCTTGAAAAAACAAAACTTTTATCATCCAAGCAAAACAATTTATATCCTTTTTGAAAATTAGAATAACCTATGAAAACACATTTTAAAGCTCTACTAGAAAACTTGTCATGATTATTTAAAATAGTAGCAAAACAAAGACAACCAAAAGTCCGGGAGAGATTAGGACATTTTTCATAAATTAATTCATAGGGACATTTGCCATTTAAGACAGAAGAATGAAGCCTGTTAATAATATAAGTAGCAGTTAGAATACATTCAGACCACAAATAAAAAGGTAACCCCCCTGAAATATAAGGGATCTAGCTACATTAAGAAGATGCATATGTTTCCTTTCAGCTATACCATTTTGTTAGGGTGTGTAAGTACAAGAAGTTTGATGTATAATTCATTTGTTTTTAATAAACTTACTCATTTTATTATTCAGAAATTCAGTGCCATTATCACTTCTAATAGTTTTGATTGTTTTACCTAAATGAATCATTCTACATTGCCACCAACTGTAAATAGCTACGTTGGGAACCTAATACCTTGAAATCAAAACCAACACTCATTAAAACCACTAACTGCCACTTGATGGTAGCAAACCTTCCTAAAAAATGGTGGATCCAAGAGCACAATAAGATCGGGTAGAAACACCGTTGATATCCGCCAAGAGGAGATCGATGTCCAGAAAGATAGAACAGCTTGATTGAAGTGGAAACAACAACCGGAGGAAGATGGGAAATAAAAGGAAGAAGAAGATGCACTGCTGGAAAATTGAACGGGAAGATATGAAACAAAGGGAGCCATGGCCAAGAACAAGAAAATTTCGACAACAGAATAACACCGAAATTCAGTGACCAGCGTCGCCATAAAAAAACCTCAAAACTAAACTCGAAAATTGTGACACTGCTAAATTTTTTTTTTATTTACGTGGCGGAAGCATTTATTAATTAATTACAAAATAAACATTAACTATTGTTACTATTGTTAATATAGTACAACCAGTGTCACGTGTCGTTTCAACAAAATACATATTTAACTGGAAAAGACGTATTTACAATATATTTACAAAAGATCACTGTTTTAAAAAAAAGCAAAACTACATCAGAGTTAATCCTGTCAAACATAACATCACCATGCCCGTCTTCTCCCCAAAATGCAACACTTACAAAAGCTAACAACCTGCAGGGAGGAGATGGAGGTAAATTAGCACGAAGCTAAGTGAGTACGACTAACTACATGCGATAGTATACAGGAACCGTCATACTAATCATGTCACAAAGTCTAACACATAAACATCACCCAAGTGCCGTCTACAGAGACTCTGGCGACTCGGCCAAACCATTAACCACCAGTTGATCGGACTGGGGCTTACCAGAAGTTCCTCCACCACCGTATGTATATATATAATCCACACGCGACGGACGCGTCATTCACATATATATACACCTCGATTGTCTAGGCTACCACATGAGGAACCCAACCCGCAAGTTGATCTCTCCTACCGAGGCTACCACACAATAGGGACGCACTGGGCTCCAGCAGACAAGCATCAACTAACATGCAGTCATCACAACATACTAACTAACCATAGTAGCAAGTATATCTAACAAGCATGGCAATCATAATATAACATGCTACTCTATACTATATACTCCAGTTAGTCCCACTCACCAAATACCAGCAACCAGCTCAGATAATCTACTACTGAGCGGCTTCCTTATCCTTATCACCTGAACATAAGGCAAATCAAGTTAGTTACTGTCCGTTAACACCAAATAACATAGTACATAAATTTTTGTCTCAATAAGCGTTCGCTAAAAATTTCTACTTAACACTTATGTATTTTCAAAATTTACATCCGGATCATCAATATACAAACGGGCAGCATAACGGCTAAAAATCAACACTTAGTAAAATATTTCACTACAAAGACCATCGGTCGATCGTCAGAGACGGTCGGTCAATCGTCACTACACCATCGGTCGATGGACTTCACTATCGGTCGATCGGTAAAACTATAACCATTGGTCGAAGGACTCACACCATTGATCGACGGTCTAGTCCATCGGCCGATCGCCAGACACCTTCGGTCGATGGTCAGGGACCATCGGCCGAGGGTAGTTCATCTGCAGCAACAACTACCAAAGTGACGGGTTTCACACCAAACTCACCAATTCTCGATCTAGAGCTCGTTATTAACCACAAAACTTACCAAATCTGATACAATGATCATTTAGAAACACAAACCCACAATGTTTTGACACAAACAACACTAAATCAACCCATTTTGACCCAATTTACACTTTTATAAAAACGAACACAAAATTCTTAACTTCTCAAAGATTAAATCACGAAATGTTACAAATCTTACCTTAAAAGAATCAGTAAATCGCAGAGAACACAAAGATATGAACGATTTGAGCTCTAGAACAAGGATTAAGACTTAGGGTTTTGTTAGGTAAAGGAAGTAAGAACAAATGTGTGTGTGTGTGAATTCTGGAAAGTGCCAAAGAGTGACAGCCACAAGTCACTTAATTTAGGTTTAATTCCTACACTGTACAACACACGGGTATTTATCAGTTATCTGATATCTTTCGTACATCATTTGGTAACCCAAACGAATTCCAAATTAAATAAACAAACCTGTTCTGTGACCCTTGTCACAAACTGGTCCTAACCACATCATTAAATAATAATAAACATTAAATAAAAATAAAAGCATATAATAACACAACACCAACTTAAGGGCAATTTAGAAATCTTACAGCTAGACCCGATTGAGGATGTTACAAAAATACTAGTCGGCCATCTACACAAACAACCACCATTGCTCCCTCAAAGTGACAGAGAAGCCGTGGAGCACGAAAATGAGCGTTGGCATGCTGGAAAAAACGAACAAATGCCGAAAAAGAAAAATCCAGGGACATTCACCAAACTAAATCATATCTCCAAACCAAAAGCAAAAGCACCCACACTGAGTACGGTGGGCACCCACCATACTCAGCGCATGTACGAGTTCGCCTTAAGACTGGAAACACGATGGTCAACCACAAAAAAAAAAATATAGAAAAATAAGACCCCGTGACCTGACTACCCAGCGAAGAAAGAAGTACCCCCCCCCCCCACACACACACACACTCTCTCTCTCTCTCTCTCTCTCTCTCCAAAGAACTAGTGTTCTCGACGCCTAAGAATGAGTGCCGCAAAAACAAAAGTCGGTCAACTACTCCACAAACTCGTCGGAGAAAGGAAAGAGGCATACACGAAGCCAAAAGAGAGAAAAACACAAAGAATGATAACATAAACAAGTCAATGGACCGTCGACGAGATATCAGTGGCTAGAAAGATATAAACTGTGAAAATAAAAAGTTTTGAATTCTTGAAAAACGTGTACAAGAGGGGAGAATCTTGACACATCGTCTAAATGCTACTCGTAGAACTAACATTATAATTATGAAAGGATCGTGATCATAGAAAAGATCTCTAATCAATAATTAATAACTACGATGTGAAATATTTTACCTATTATAAAAGAAAAATACAAACTTTATAGATATATGTATAATCATCAACACTTGCACACCCTTCTCCTCATTTTTTTTTTTTTTGTATATATTGTATATATGCTTTTCTTAGATAGATTGTAATTGTAAAATTAGTTTATAACACGCACTTCATAAAATTAATATTAATAATTAATAAATAAATTTAAATATAAGTATTATTAATTACCAAATAAACTGTTAAAAATTTAAATGATTGATTGTAGATAGACATCATAATCATAATCCAAAATTAATACTTGAACCAATCTGAATGTATATAAATTTCAAAATTGCATATGTAATCTTTTCCCAAAATATTGTAACTCCGTATTAATATTTCCCCGTTTTTCGAACGGCTATCCGATCCGATACGCGCTCGCTTTCATTCTTCCCTCCTTTCTCTCCCTCCCTCTGTCACGAGAAACCAGATATCACCATCCCTCTCTCGCTGACGTCATCCTCATTATCATTATCATTTAATTAATACATACATCTTTAATCGATGAATCTGAATTCGACTCCGTGAGTTTTCTGGTATTTATGGGTATAATTCGATTCACAACGTTTCATTCATTTATAAGCTTTGAAAATTTATGTTTATACATGTACGCATAAATTCATATACGTGTGTATATTTGTTTAATTGAGCTGCATTTATGTGTTATTGATGATGATTGATATGATTTTTAGTGAATGAAATGAAGAAATATCCGATTGGAGCAGAGCATTATGTGCTGTATGAGGAGATAGGGCAAGGTGTTAGCGCATCTGTTTATCGAGCCAAATGTCTTGCTAATGATGATATTGTGGCTATCAAAGTTCTCGATTTCGAACGAGGAAACTGTGATTTGGTATATTCAGACATTATATTGTTTTTTACCCTTCTTTATACTTTGTTAGATAGATAGATTGATTGACTTGCTCCAATGTGCATGGAGATTTTAAATTTTACACGATTTTGTTCCTACATATTTAATCTGTTAACCATGGTATACGTTAGTACTTTGATGATGTAGTATGCAGTAACAGCTGCAACTCGAAGGATAAATAGATTTATTTCATCATAAGAACTTACTAACATGTTGGTATCAAGAATCTATAAGAATATAATTTTATGTCTTCTGTTAATAATCAATGATAATACATTAAGTTGGCCAAATGGAGAGTTCAAAGGGTTAGGTTTAATGCTGCTCTGTCAATGGTTTATGTAATTATGTTCTTCAATTACTGTATTTCCATAAGTCATGTTTTGTATGATTTTTCTTTTATAAACTTACTTTTACGCTTGTTTACATTTCTGGATCATTGTGTTTCTACTTTATCTCGCTGGAAGGTATGGCTCTTAAATATGTATAGAATCATAAACTAAGGAACTTATATTGAACCATTTGAAATAAATTCTGGTCACGTATCGAAGCATACGTTTAACCTAAAGTTATATTTACCGAGTTTATCTTCGTTTGATTTCAACCATCAACTAATTGGTTTTTAGATTGACAGCATTTGATTGATGATGTACCGGTAAATTGTTTGATCCGTTATTTGTTTCCCCTTTGTGTTTATTTGGTTCCAGAACAATGTATCACGTGAGGCTCAGACGATGATCCTGGTGGACCATCCGAATGTTCTTAAATCACACTGTTCATTCGTAAACGACCATAACCTATGGGTTATTATGCCTTTTATGGCTGGTGGTTCATGCCTCCATATATTGAAGGCTTCTCACCCTGAGGGTTTTGAAGAAGCTATTATTGCAACTATACTACGAGAAACGTTAAAGGCATTGGAGTATCTTCACCATCATGGCCACATCCATCGAGACGTCAAAGTAAGTTTGATTTATAAAATTTAAAAAACTTTTGATTGTTTTGTGTCCTTTTTTTGTATGAATGTTATGTTAATAACGGGTCATCGTTGTTTGTTTGCATAGGCTGGAAACATTCTTATAAGTGACCAAGGTGCAATAAAGCTGGGTGATTTAGGTGTTTCCGCATGCTTATTTGACTCCGGTGACAGGCAGCGTGTGAGGAATACATTTGTTGGGACACCATGCTGGTATTATTTCTTTTTATAAATAGTTTTTCATATATTGATTAAAGGTGTTACATCAATTAATTGATAATATTTGACTCACTTAGTCTTCGAGTTTTTATAGGATGGCGCCTGAGGTTATGGAGCAATTGCATGGATATGATTTCAAGTCAGTAATTTTCTGTACCGCGTAAAGTTTTTTCTTAATTTTTTGAATTTTTTTCTTAATTCTTTTTGAAATTTCATGCAGGGCTGATATATGGTCTTTCGGTATAACAGCTCTGGAACTTGCTCATGGGCATGCTCCTTTTTCTAAGTATCCACCAATGAAGGTTCATTCTTTTCATACATATACTATTTGTTAATTACGTCGATTAGTACGAATTGCTTCTAGTTGTACTTATATCTCACGAATTAAATTACTTTTCACTTTGTAGGTTTTGTTAATGACCTTGCAAAACGCACCTCCTGGCCTTGATTATGAGAGGGACAGGAAATTTTCCAAGGTAACCAGTTTTTTACATTTTTTTTTTGAATATTTGGTAAATAAGTCATATGATAGCTGTATTGGTTTGTTTTCTGACTATAGTTAATAAGCAGACTTGTATTGGTATGTTTTCTAGTCTTTTAAGCAGATGATTGCGAGTTGTCTGGTGAAAGATCCTTCAAAGCGTCCTTCTGCACAGAAGCTTTTGAAACATTATTTTTTCAAACAAGCTAGATCAAATGATTATATAGCACGTAAGCTTTTGGAAGGCCTCCCAACAATCGGTGATCGCCTAGACGCAATCAAGGTTGGTCTATATGTCTTCTCCAAAACAATTGTGTGTTCTTATACATCGTTATACATTATTTCATCTACATTTTTGAGTTATTTGTTTAATACTGTAATCACAGAAAAAGGAGGAAGATATGGTTGCTCAAAAGAAAATTCCAGATGGACAAAAAGAGGAAATATCACAGGTTGGGCTTTGCAAATGTAATGAATATTAATTTTACCTAATTTTATATTTTATATTCACAAATGTTTTATATATATACTTTGCTTTCAGAATGAATATAAAAGAGGTATCAGTGGATGGAATTTTGACCTTGAAGATGTGAAGGCACAGGCTTCCTTGGTATGATACTTGAGATTTACTTTACAAAAATGTTCCTCTTTAAAATTTGAAATAGTTATTTTAGGCACTAAGTTTCGTCAGTGACACTATTATTTATGTAACTTAAGATCCCGGATGAGGACGGTGGTCTTGTTGAAAGGAAGCTTCAACATCAGTTGTCATCTTTGAGTGAGGCTTCCGAAACTGCTGAACTTGTATGTCAATATGCTTTAAAGGTTATCTATATCTATATGATTTACGTTGTGGTTATAAAGTAATGTTTAATTGCGTTGTAGGAAGGATCTGTTCCCTATGGCTACTCTAATACAGGGTTCTCCATGTACGTCTATTTCAGTATAATTGCATGATTTGCATCATTTACTACAAGACCATGATGTGTATTAGAGGTGGCAAATTGGGCTGATTACTGTGTCAAATGAGTAAAATTAAAGAAACATGTCACATTGAGTTGGATTGGTTGAAAGTTGATATATTGTTTTGTTTTAGATATTGAATTGTTATTGTATTCACATCGTTCTTTTATTATAATTAACTTGGTAACTATTTTTAGAAAATGGACAATAAAATGTTTGCGAGCCTATCTGACTCGCTATGTACTGATAGCAGCACGTTTCAACTTGAACCCCTATTGATTCATTGCCCAATCCACATGGCCCACCCAATTTGCCACCCTTAACGTTTTTTTTTTTTTTCCTACTTACACTTCTTGTACGAGTGTTTTTGTTATTATTATGTTTTGTATGGGCTGAAGTTATCACATATAATTAGCTAGTATGCTTTTTGTTATAATCAAAATAAATTAATAATAATGATAATACTGAGTCAATATCAGTAATTATTATTACTAATCCTATAACTTAATTTTGATGTTCAGAGGAAAATTTGAGAAATCTGAAGATGAATTAAGCATTGCTAGTTCTGCCAATGGGCAGAATTCTTCTCCTCGTGCTGAACCTTTTGACGGCTTCCCTTTTCGTTCTCACCACAGAGCAGGTTCTTCGGGCTGTATACCTTTATTAGATAGGTATGAACTCACATAAATGATTTTTTAAAATGATACTCAAAGTACTTTGAGGTTTGCAAGAACAGAACAGGTGGCCAGTTGGGTTAAAACTCCCCAAACACCTTTTATCACATGTTCGTATTTGATTTTATGAAATTTCAGTGAGAAGATACAAGGAACACTTTCTAGAATCCAGAGCTGCAATGGATCCCAATCATTTCAAATAGATGATTTTGGTGAGTGATAAACACTGTTACTTTTTTATTTCAAAAGCTCTAGTTTTGTCTTATTTTATTGTTAGGGGATAGTTGCTATGTGTCATATTTATGTTCTTCTGATAGCAATAGAATTACTTAACTGAAACAGCAAATGGTGATGAACCACCGGTCATTCAACAGAAAGGGCGTTTTAAGGTTACCTCCGAGAGTGTCGACTTAGACAAGGTAGCTTTAGTTTATTTTTTTATTTTTTTTTTATTTTTTAGGTTTTCATTTGCTTACAGATTTATATTCAAAATTACTGTTTCCTTGCAGCCACCCGCACCTTCCCTGTTACAGAAGAGTCGGAGTATGCAGGTTTGTATTAAATTGAGTAATAATAATAATTAACAAAGAGGTGCTATATTTCTGTATTAGGGAAAATTTACTATGCACTTGGATTTTTTACAATTATAACACATTTTTATTAGCTTCTACAACTATGTTATGGTCTGTGTAGGTAATCAGTCAAAGTTTGATTGGTCATCAAGCATCACACGCTGATGTCATGCCACATAATCAGAATAGCAATCTTCCTTTGCCAGCCCTGCAGTTTATTTTGCAGACAAATACTCTTCAGAGGGTACGTACGTTGCAGATATACGTTTATTTGATGTCTTCGGGTTAATAATTTACTCAAATGTAAGAGAGTTTATATTTAATCTTACAGGATTGCATTTTGAATCTAATGAGGGGAAACTCGGCCAATGGTTCTACAGGTTGGAAGGATCATTATGTATTAAAAATGACAAATTAAGCGGGTCAAATGGGTTGGGTAAATGGCCAAGATGGGTAATTTTATCGCCAAAACGGGTTGGGTTAACATGATTGACCTATTTTACTTCTTTTATTTCACCAAACCATGTTTATTTTACTCGTTTTTATATAAGTGGGCTAAAATTGTCACTTCCATAATATACATTAGCAACTTATAGCTGATTTTATGTTTCATGTATGTATAACTTGGGTGCTTCATCTGACTTCAATACAGATGGATTATGCACATCAACAAACCTACCTGCTCTAGATAAATCCATGGTATGTACACATGCAAATCCATTTTATAAAAAATGAAGTTGCTCTAATAATGTTAATTAATGTGTTGTTTTCTCATTTGCAGATAGATACAAACAACAGGGAAAATGAATTACTTAATGAAATAACTTATTTACGGTGGAGGTATGAACCTGTTGATCACCACCTGACTATACAGTTATTGCAATTTAATATGATATATAATATAACGTTCGGTTATCTAATATAGGCTTGCATGTGCACAAGAGGAGCTCCAGAAATTTCGAACAGAAAATTCCCAGGTTATTTTCAACTCCGCAATACCTAGAGGTGGCCATTTGATACATTGACTTATGAATAGGTCGATTTGGGATGTTTTAGATCTCAAATGGGACAAACATCAAAATTTAGCTAAAACATGAACATGTGAAATGAGTCCAATATGCTTAAAGCCACTTGATTTTTTTACAAATCACAAAAACTTTGTAGAACTTCAAAGAGTTATAAGAAACAAAAAAAATGACCTAGTGACCTGTAATTCTTGCCAGCTCTAGCATTGCCTATTCTTGAATACAGTTATATGCTTGCAAATTGTCAAGTTGTAATATGTCATTTTCAGGTATAAATTTTATTATACCTTCAGGTAACTCCCTGTTCAGAAACTGAGAAGTTCTTTTCCCCAAGATCGTCTCCCGAATCAAAAGATCAACTTATATAGGTGTTTATATGTCCTTAGTAATTTACCATTGAGGGTTGTGGTTTTAATTAATTTATTCATAATTTGTCTCTAGTAAACATGATCTTTACTTTATACTGTATTGTTTAACTTCATTGTGCATAAATTATTGTGACTTGTACATGCAGTATCGAGTTGGAGTATAATTAATAGATTTCTTGACTTCCATGAAGGTGTTATAATTTTAATACTTTATATGGCATATATTTTACTAATTATGAAAGAAGATACTAATATGAAGGAAGAAAGAAGAGATTAAATTCTTATTCAAGAATGGTGTATTTATCTTGTACATATTGATGCATATTTATACTACAAATAGTGTTACATATTTGACTTTTGTGAATTATATAAAATTGTTAGCCACCATTTCTTGACTTCTACTTCAATAATTGATGTATTATAACACTCCCCCTTGGATGACAATTTTAGTAGCGAACAACTTGTACTGCCTCGTTAAAAACCTTGCTAAAGAAAAACCCAGTGGGATAAAAACTTTAGCTAAGGGAAAAAGAGTGCAGTATAAGGTTGACTCCCCCTCAAGTAGACATCATTGAGTCCTCACATCTTTTGAACTTGACTCATGCCAATATTGTGAACGTGTGTTCTGGAAATAGCAGTTGACAGTGTTTTGGTATAAAGATCAGCAGAGTTGTTGATTGAACGTATCTCATTTCAATCTGGTTGGCCTTAATGAGATTTTGAGTGTATGAGAAGAATCTAGGAGGTATGTGTTTTGTTCGGTCACTTTTGATATACCCTTCTTTCATCTGTGCTATGCAAGCTGCATTATCTTCATAGATAGTTGTTGGACTTTTATTGCGTTCTAGTCCACAAGAATCATTAATGAGTTGTGTCATTGATCTCAACCAAAAAAAAAAAAACATTCCCGAGTGGCTTCATGTAATGCAATCACTTCGGCATAATTTGATGATGTTGCAATAAGTGTTTGTTTTTGAGAACGCCATGATTTTGTGGTAACTCCATTTAGGAATACATATCGAGTTTGAGATTTATCTTTATGAGGATTTGATGAATGACCTGTATCTGCATAATCAACCAAATCTTGTTTTGATTCGTTAGAATAAAATAATCCTAAATCAGTAGTTCCTCGAAGGTATCGAGATATGTGTTTGATCTCATTCCAGTATCTTTTGGTGGGAACTGAGCTGAACCTTGCCAACAAATTAACTGCAAAAGAAATGTCAGGTCTTGTACAATTTGTAAGATACATAAGAGCCCCAATTTTACTAAAATATGGAACTTCTCAACCAAGAAGATCTTCATGATCTTCTAGAGGATGAAATGGATCAGTATCAATATTGAGATCTAACAACCATAGAAATACTTAATGGTTTTTGTCTTGTCCATATTAAAACGTTTTAAAAACTTTTCGGTGTAAGTTGTTTGATGTACAAGTAAAACATTAGGCATATGCTCAATTTGTAATCCAAGGTAATACTGATCTCTTTATTTGTTTATATGATGTTATGATCATTGACATAAACAACTTACAATCACATATCCAGACATTGTTTTCTAAGTAAGAACACATGTGCAAATAAGATTATTTGTATACACTTTTCTTATCAAGTAGTCATTTAATCGGTTATACCACATACTTCCCGATTGTATAGACCCATAAAAATCTTTGTAATTTAATAGAATACATTCCCTTGGGTTTTGCATTAGATGCTTATGATACCTTAAACCCTTCAGGTATATTCATGTATATCACTATCAAGTGATCCATACAGATAAGTAGTTACAACATCCATGAGATGCATTTAAGTAACTACCAGGTTGATTAAGTATCTAATAACTAATTGTATCCATAGGAGGATAAGTTTTCCTCATAATTCATTTCCGGTCTTTGTGGGAAATCTTGAGTTACAAGTCTAGTTTTGTCTTGTAACTTCATTTGCACATTTCTTTTTCGGATAAAAATTCATTTGTATCTCATACGTTTCACATCTTTAAAAGTGATAACGATTGATCCGAAAACTTTTCTTTTATCGAGCGATTCTAATTCAGCTCGTATTGCTCCTTTCCATTGAGCTCAGTCATGTCTATTTTGACACTCAATGACAAATTTGGTTCTAGATCATCATCTTTATTCATGATGTCATTATATGAAAAATTCTCATCAATATTCTTTAAAAGTGATAACGATTGATCCGAAAACTTTTCTTTTATCGAGCGATTCTAATTCAGCTCGTATTGCTCCTTTCCATTGAGCTCAGTCATGTCTATTTTGACACTCAATGACAAATTTGGTTCTAGATCATCATCTTTAAACATGATGTCATTATATGAAAAATTCTCATCAATATTTTTTATTCCGTTTCAGTTCTATAATATTGCATAGTTTATTGCAATTTCTGTATTTATTCTAAAAGAAAATCAGCTGATAATGAGGTAAAATAAAGTGTTCAATAAGAACCAAATATCAATATCCTCTGCAGAAGGAGTATTGATATTTGGTTCTTATTGAACACTTTATTTTACCTCATTATCAGCTGATTTTCTTTTAGAGAATTTTTATCTTCGGAACCAATTGATCTTCCACGTTTCATGCGTGGCAAAGACTCAAGAGTGACATTATTGCCAGCTTTTGGAATTTCAATTCGAGCTGGAGCATTTACTGCTATTATATATGATTTAGTCACTCTTTTTGTATCTTTAAATGCATCACGTAATCGATTTGCAAGTTATTGCATATGCATTATTTTTGAACTTTCGTTTCGCATTCTTTTGTGCGAGTATCAAGATACCTTGATTGATGTTCACATCATGAAACATCATTTTATTTTTTTTTTTTTTTCATTTCTCCCCCTAATCTAGGGAACAATTTTTCATTAAAATAATAATCAGTAAAACGTGCTGTAAAAACATCACCCGTCATGGGTTCAATATATCTTATGATTGAAGATGTTTCATATCCAACATATATTTCCATCCTTCTTTGAGAAACCATTTGTTGTGGTGGTGTAATTAAAAATACACTGCACAACTAAATGTTCTAAGATGGAAAATATTTGGCTCTTGACCAAAATTAAGTTGGTAATGGAGAATATTTATGACTTGCACTTGGTTTAATGCGAATTAATGTCGCATCATGTAAATTTACATGTCCCCATATAAATATTGAGAGTTTTGTACTCATTTCCAATTGTCTAATTATTAGCTGCAAGCGTTTATCTATTGATTCAGCTAAACCAATTTTGTGTATGCACATGAGCAACTGGATGTTCAACAACAATCCCTGTAGACATATAATAATCATTAAATGCTTGAGATGTTAACTCACCAACATTATCAAGTCTCATCCTTTTTAATGGTGTAATCAGAATAATGTGTTCTCAATTTAATAATTTGTGCAAGAAACTTTGCAAATGCCATATTACGGCTTGATAACACACAAACATGAGACCATCCGCTAGATGCGTCTATTAGAACCATGAAATATCAAAATGGTCCACATGATGGATGAATTGGTCCATATATATAACCTTGAATTCATTCAAGAAACATTGGTGATTCTTTCTCGATATTCTTTTCATTAATCACTATATGTGCTTTTCATTAATCACCATATGTACTTTTCATTAATCACCATATGTACTTTTCATTAATCACCATATATACTTTTTATTAGTCACCATATGTGCTTTTCATCATATGCGTTGCGGTGCTACATAGATATTTCTCATTTCCGACTATCATTGACTGATAATCATATTCATTATAATATATATCAGAGAAACTTAACAAATTTCTCTTTGATTTAGGAGAAAAACAAGACATTGTTTATCAGAAAATTCGTACCATTTGGTAATATGAATTTTTGCTCTTTCCGTTCCTTGTATCAAGTTTGCAAGACCTGATATAGCATTTATAATTCCTTCATTTGATTTAAATCAATGAAATATTTCTTAGATTTGATCATAGTGTGTATGTTACCACTATCCGCAATACATAGATCTCTATCATCTAATTGATATTGTATTTCAGCAAGATTAAAACTTCAAATAAGATAAGTAAATAATGAGTAAATATTTCATCAAGATAATCAAATATTATTAGCTGCAAACAAGTTACAATCCGCACTACATAAATGATAACACCTAATAAACATATATTTGGATGGAGTTTTAGTTGTATTAGTTAACCTCTATTATTTGCATAATTTTTTTTTTTTAATAAAGGTTACGGAGTACTATATAAGACTTAATAACATACATGGTCTTTATTTTTCCAACTATATAAACTCCAGTCCTTTGAAGCATATATATAGAGTTAGTTTCTAATCTAGACACCATAGTTAAATGGTTATCTAGGTAATAGCCAATCAAAAACTATAGTTCTTAGACTAGAATACTAGTAATACACATTTTCGGACGAAAACCCGAACCTAATATCTAACAAACAGCAACAACATGCCGTCTAATCTTAACTTTTCTGGCCAATTTATATACTCGTAAATTATTACTCAAGAATAAAGTACCACTCTACCAAGATATTCACGTCAAAACGTCACCTTTTATTAAAAAAAAATTCTAAGACGATATACAGAGTAATTTTTTCTTTATTAGTGTGTCTTATACTCTTATACCATTACCGAAACCATTCTCTATCAGATTATATGGATATTATAATTGAAATTTATATATAAACTATGTACGTTCTAGCAAAGAGTTTTATTGAAATATATTATATTATATCATATATTATATGTTATATAATGATTATAAATTATACAGTAACTATTAACATTAACTAATTCCTTATTGTTATTACAGTAATTTTTAAGCTTTTTCAACCAAGATATAAAGTAAATAAGGACTAAAATTAATTAAGTTAAATGTGTTTTGATCGGAATATTAATTTTGAAAAAGTTATCTCCAACCAATAACATTATTGAACACACGTTACAAATTATCTTAAAAGCTAACTAAAGATGATCAAAAGTAAAAGTGATTGATACCTTTAAATAAATCTCTATATATCTTAATCATCTACTACGGAGTATATTAGTTATCAATACCTTATATTTTATAGGGAATTATTAATAATGATAATCATCAATAACAAATGATGCTAGCATATGGTCTTGACCACATGTTGTACGTGGATTTGCACATGCCAACCAATTATTATCACTTTGCAAAGTTGTGGAACCCAACGGTTAACCAAAAATCAACACAATCCCGTAATTTTCGTTACTTTAGTATCATATCATTTTTCAAATTAGTTTCAATAATAATCTACACTAGTATGATGGTGCTAGCAATGGACCCTACCAAGTACTAATCAGAAAAATAAAAATTGCATTATAGAGTGAGAAAAATAATTGAGGCCTACTACAAATATGTATTCATATTATATATATATAGACACACATATGTATGTAAAAGGAGAGGATAGAAGATACTCTCACACACAAAACACTTACGTCCTGTTTCTATTTTTATTTCTTAGTTCATTTAGTAAAATTATATCGTAAACAAGTATTGCACAGGAATTTCTAATTCAAGTTTCAACCATTTGAAGATCATGGAAATGCAAATACAGTCAAATCGCTTAATGTACAAATTATAATGCAAAAGGTACAAGCCTAACAAAGCACAAGACTGTCGGCAGTAACATGTAAGCGAAAAAGACAAGTTACTGAATATATAATTATTTTGATTTTAAATATATAACAATTATTGTGGATATCTTGTTTTGAAAAAATTTTTATAGTCGAAGGCTTTTTCTTTGACTTCGAAGGTAGTTACAAACTAGTATGGAGTAATAATTTAACAAATCGCAAGAACACTACATACAATTAATATTCCAGGTACGGATTCTTGCTTCAATCTTATATTCTTTTGATTCGTATATAAAATGATTTTCTTATTAATTAATTAAGTCAAATGTAAATTAAATGAAGTCAACAACCTTTTGGAATACCTGATGAGTATAACTCAGTAGTGGAAGAACACAAGCTGATAAATTCTTGATCAGAAGACACATCAGAGTTTTCAAGATCTTCCGGCAGTTTCAATTATGGAGGATGGTGACCGACGAGAGCTCTTCGTGCTGATAACGTGTTATAATTTTAATACTTTATATGGCATATATTTTACTAATTATGAAAGAAGATACTAATATGAAGGAAGAAAGAAGAGATTAAATTCTTATTCAAGAATGGTGTATTTATCTTGTACATATTGATGCATATTTATACTACAAATAGTGTTACATATTTGACTTTTGTGAATTATATAAAATTGTTAGCCACCATTTCTTGACTTCTACTTCAATAATTGATGTATTATAAGAGAAGGATCCCTATTTACTACATTAATGCTAAATGTTGCCTTCTAATTCCAAAGTTTCTTGTTTACACATATATATCTTTATGTATAGTTACCTATGCAGTTGTTTAATGTTGATTTTCGTCCTTGACCGATTCAGCTGACATGTCAGTTTGGGGACTAGCCCGTCCCGACTCGCATAAAATTGCCTTAAAAGTCGGTCAATACTAAAAAGACAGGTTAAAATTGGTCAAAGTCGAGCTGAGTCGGCTGAGTCGGGTATGAATCGGTCAAAGTTAGGTAAAAAAATTTATAATTTTTTAGTTAGATTTTGTGCCCATATATTTATATCGTGCAGTGATCCGGGAAAGTAAAAATGGGGGGAAGCAACGTAATATCATTCATCACCGATTGCTACTAAGAACCTAACAGAACTTTTCAAACTTGAAAACGGATTAGTCAACCCGGTCTACTAATCTATTCTAACTATCAACGAATTCTTCCAATTTTAGGCGGGATGGGGATTGTAACTAACCCCCGACCGGCTTTGAATTACGCATTGCCGGAGTCGGATCTTAATTCCGTGCGCCAAGTGCTCAAAAATCGACTGATTATCATCGTCTTTCTCTGAGGAAGAGGCAAAATAGAATCAATCACACACCTCTGATGAATGACACGATTATCATTCATCACCCACATATCTGCTGAATGACACGATTATCATTCATCACAGTGCTTCCCCGACTAAAAATCAACGTTGGTCAATGCCCATCGTGTCCCCGACTCGAACGACTCATCCCTCCAAGGTCCCGACCGACTCGTCCCTGATTCGCGACTTTTACAACCTTGATTTTCGTGTTAACATGCAACGACTAAATTTGTGGGTATGAGAACAAATACAGATGCATACAAACAACCACTGATTATACGCTTAAAGAGGTATACATATTCTGATTAACACAGTTACGCGGATATTAGTTTTATATCCCAATTCAGAAAAACAAAAAATTGAAAACATATTTAAGAGCCGAGTTCAAGAAACCTTCTTGCCATAGGATGCTTAGCTTCAGAGAGCTGTTCGGCCCTTAAAACTTCAACAATTTCACCACCAACAAGAAGACAAACAACATCTGCAATCCTTTGAATTTGTTTGATGCTGTGAGAAACCATAGCAACTGTCATCCCTCTGCTTTTTAACTTCACCAACACATCTTCTATGTTCTGTGTCGATATTGGATCCAATGCACTTGTTGGCTCATCTAAGAGCAAAACCTGTAAATAAGACGAAGTTAATTCAGAAATTGGTCTTCATTCTTTTATAATTTTATAATGTTAAAGTATATATAATACATAATACATTGGTTTACCTCGGGCTCATTGGCTAATGTTCTAGCAAGTGCAACTCTTTGAGCTTGACCAACTGAAAGTTCACTTCCCTGTTTATTAAAAAATGAGGAATCAAGATCAGCAAAGGTAAGCAACTTGTGCACTTCTTCATCTCTTAGTTTCTTTCCTTTCAATTGCGGCCCATATCTTATGTTGTCTGCAACTGTACCTGGTACCAAATGTTTCACAACATCAAAAGATTACTCAAAATGTTATCTGCCCTGTTTCTATCCTTTCAAAATTCATCTGGTAGTGGGAGTGGTCTGCCTCTCTTAGCGAGAGGTCAGGAGTTCGACTCCCGTGAGGTGCAGTATTGCACACAAGGTTGCCCCTTTACCCTGAATTCCACCCAGGGTGTCTTCCGCACATCGCGTAGCGGGGCAGTGGGGGAGGGGGTTTTACCGGCCATGCCCTCGGATTGGGCCGGGTTTCTTCCTGAACCGCAGTTGGGCGGGTTATGCAACTGTGGGAGATGAATGCGTGGGCTGGTGATCCTTTACTGCTGTTTAAAAAAAAATTGCAAAACCCACAAATTGTTTATAAAAATTAACTTAGAAAATGATCTTTTTTACTTGCTAACTTGAAAAGTTTTGATTCATTATTTACCTTCAAACAAAACTGGAAGCTGAAACAGCATTCCCACTTTTCGACGTAGCTCAAGAACATCAATTCCGGTAATATCTTCACCGTCTAAAAACACGGTGCCAGAAGGTGGTTCCCATAACCGATTCAGTGATCTTAACAGCGTTGACTTACCGCTACCACTTGGACCAATGATCCCCATAATTTGACCTTTGGGTATCTCCAAACTCACATTTTCAAGAATCGTGATTCCTTTATCTAAAGATCTAGTCAAACCCTTTACTTCAATTTTGGTTTCTGATCCATTAATTTCACCGTTTAGTGATAACAAGTGTTCACGCGCACCATCTGTTCGATGAAATGACAAAACTAAAATTTACGATCATGAAACTAAAAACATCACAAGTTTGAATTAAAACAGTATTTTTTTTTGGAAGGCAAGCTTGCATCAGTCCGGACCGAAGCCCTAGTATCATTTGCACACACGCGCGCTTTCGGGCAGGAAACCCGAACCACACCTGAACCACACTCTGAGGATCCGACCCTTAAACCATCCGAGGGGCAGGCGGGCCGGATCTTAGTCCTGGAGCGGGTCGGTAAAACCTTCCCTTTGGGCCACCTTCAAAGAATAATGTTTCAATTCCTAGAGCGGGTGACGAGGTTTGAACCCGAGACCTCTAGCCCTGCGAGTACACAAGTGTAACCGCGGTACCATTGAAGCAATGCTTCGTTGGTGAATTAAAACAGTATGATATATATTTGAATTTGAATTAAAAGTAAGTTATGTGTAGTTTACCTTGGAAATTATCCACTGAAATTGGGTTGAAATTGAAATTGAATAGAAATTATTGTTTGTTACTCGAATGTATTTATATGATGAATGATATGATGATGATGAGCAAAAAGCCTTCCTCAGTATATAACAAGTTTTTAAGTTATTATTTGTAGTTAGTGTGAGATGGGATATGACCTGCCCCTGAACTGAGCTCGTGACCTGGTATGGAATCTATTGCTTTAGTGGGGTTCAACATCATGTGGGACATGATTCGATATCAATATAATATATGTTGAGAAAATGACTGAAATCATCAAAACTTGTTCTCTTACAGAATTGACAAAATTACGCCGATTGGTACCTAAAATTTGGTGCATATTGTACCGATGAGCCTTGAATTCTTTTCTTTGACCTGAATACCCCTAATGTTTGAGTTTGTTACACATTTGGTATTTGTACCTAAAAAACGTTAGTCAAGCTTCGTTAAGTATGATTTTATGTCAAAAGGTGTATGTTTGGCAGAAATTGGCGAACTGAAGAACGAAATCAAATTGGTGGATGAATGGCTTGATGATACCAATGGTGACAAACATTGGCGAGCTAGATGAGACGACCCGTCCTAATCCATAAGGACGAATACAATAACATATGATTACATTGCGAGGTATTTGACCTCTAAATGATACATTTTACAAACATTGCATTCGTTTTTAAAAGACAAACTTTTATATCCTCAAAAGTTGACAGGCATGCATTCCATTCTATAATATATCCAAACTATAAATGACTTAATAATAATCTTGTTGAACTCAACGACTCGAATGCAACGTCTTTTGAAATATGCCATGAATGACTCCCAGTAATATCTCTAAAATGAGCAAATGCACAGCGAAAGATTTCTTTCAAACCTGAGAATAAACATGCTTTAAAGTGTCAACCAAAAGGTTGGTGAGTTCATAGGTTTATCGTAATCAATCATTTCCATAATTTTAATAGACCATAAGATTTCATTTTTATATTACACATAACCTGTGTAATAAAATAGTACGCATAACCTGCGAATTAAAATTCATTCATATGGTGAACACCTGGTAACCGACATTAACAAATGCATCTAGAATATCCCCAAATATACAGGTACACTCATCTGTATATAAAATCGAAGTACTAAAGCATCCATAACCTGGATGGAGTTTGTTAGGCCCAATAGATCTATCTTTAGGATTCGCGTCAATTTGGGGGGTCTGTTCCCAAATTCTTAGGCTACCAAGCTAAAAAGGGTGATATCCGGTATAATAATCCAACCATAGAATGTAGTTTCAAGTACTTATGTCTATTTCGTAAAATAGTTATAAAAGCAGCGCATGTATTCCCAGTCCCAAAAATATATATTGCAAAAGCATTTAAAAAGGGAGCAAATGAAACTCACGGTATAATATTTTGTAGTAAAAATATTCATACGACGATACTGAATAATGCAGGGTTGACCTCGGATTCACGACCCTATATCATTTATATATATATATATATATATATATATATATATATATATATATATATATATATATATATATATATATATATATATATATATATATATATATATATATTAACACATTGTAATATTAATCAACTAAGTTTATATATATTTTTATAATATATATAGATGCATATCCTTATATATAATTATACACTTTAATAGATGTTATATTAATATAAATAATATTATATTAGTTTAAAAATCTAATATTATTATACTTATGATATATATAATAAATATATATTTTTATATACATGTCTTTTGTTTGTAAAAATAATAATTATAATAATAATAATAAAATAGTGATAATAATAATAATAATAATAATAATAATAATAATAATAATAATAATAATAATAATAATAATAATAATAATAGTAATAATAATGACAATAATGATAAAACTAATAATAATAATAATATTATTATTAAAATGATACTTTTAATGATAATTCTAATGATAATACTAATGATAATTTTAATAACAAAAATGTTAATTTTAATAAAAATGTTAATTTTAATAAAAATGTTAATTTTAATAAAAATACTAATTTTAATAAAAATAATAAATTTAACAGTATTGATACTTTTAGTAATACTGATAATAGTAATAATAATACTGATAATAATATAAATGATATTTAATGATAGTAATAATAATAATTAACCTAACAATAATAATAATAATTAATAATAATAATATAATGATATTAATAATAATAATATTTTATTTTAAGTTATCACTTAATTATAAGTTTAATCATCTTTATATATATATATATATATATATATATATATATATATATATATATATAATCATAAATTTAACTAATAACTATTTTCAGTTATTCATAACTATAATAATAATAATAATAATAATAATAATAATAATAATAATAATAATAATAATAATAATAATAATAATAATAATAATAATAATAATAATAATAATACTAATAATAATAAAAATAAATAAATAAATAATAAAAGGAATGCTACCTCACAAGAATTAGCGAAAAATAACTGCACTTGCCAGGGCTCGAACCCAAGACCTCTCGCTTAGAAACCACACCCCTAAACCGTTACTCCGTTTCTGTTTTACAGGTTAATACCAAACTTTAATTTATTTAACCCGTTTCTGTGTTTAGTCCGTCATTGGCCCAACATAATATTCGGCCCAACTGCACACTCTTACACGGCCCAACAACTTAATAAGTGTGGAACCCGATTTCAGCCTAGTTAAACACAGGAAAAAAAATTGATCGGATTATCTAGCTGGATTCCATCGAATATCAATCATTGACTTGCAACCGAGACCCAACAGGTTCGCTAGGTTTATAAGTCATAACAGATACGCGTAGCAGGCGACCATCAACCAGACTTCGATTCATCATCATCGTTCTTCTAAACATCATTATCAATCGAACTCCTATGGTGCCATCATTACATCATCACGACTTGATCATAACAGAAATATTAGCAGCTCGTCATCATCATCAAGTCTTCATTTTGCAGCAACAGCAAACAGGAAAAGAAATAACAGTAATGGGTTTCGTTGGGGTTTTGTTGCAAGTGTTGGTGATTGTTTTGCGAAGTGGTTAGTAATGGTGGATGCTCGTGTGAATTAAAATAGAAACCCAGGTGCAGCAACAGCCGTAATGGACGGTTGTTCGGTTATCATCAGAAACAAAAAGAAACCAGGCAGTAGAAGTGCAGCAGCAATAGTTATGTGAGGTTGGGTGGCGGTTTAAGTAGGTTTCATGGTAGTGGTTGGGTATGGTGGCGAACTGCAATGGTTAAAGGTGGTGATGGCTGCCGACGGTGGTCAAGGTAGTGAGGTGGTTGCAAACAGAAATCGAAGATGACATGAGGTGGTGGTGACTCTAAGTGGTATAGGTGGTGTGAAATGCCCCGTTCATATACAATATAAACGATTCACAATAGTTGATTACATCACGAGGTAATTGACCTCTATATGATACATTTTACAAACATTGCATTCGTTTTTAAAAGACAAACTTTCTTTACATTGAAAGTTGACGGCAAGCATACTATTTCATAATACCTCCAACTATAATTGACTTAATAATAATCTTGATGAACTCGATGACTCGAATACAACGTCTTTTGAAATATGTCATGAATGACTCCAAGTAATATCTCTAATATGAGCAAATGCA
This sequence comes from Rutidosis leptorrhynchoides, assembly GCF_046630445.1. Taxonomy (NCBI): domain Eukaryota; kingdom Viridiplantae; phylum Streptophyta; class Magnoliopsida; order Asterales; family Asteraceae; genus Rutidosis; species Rutidosis leptorrhynchoides. Next base: position 36,448,252 of record NC_092337.1, on the reverse strand, counting down.
CAGCGGAAGATTTCTTTCATACATGATAATAAACATGCTTTCAAGTGTCAACCAAAAGGTTGGTGAGTTCATAGGTTTATCATAAAACAATAAAATTCATCATTTTGATAGACCACAAGATTTAAATCCTGCATGGTACAAATGGGCCCGAATCCTATACCCACCTATAATGTACATGCGATATCTTTTAAATACAGTACACCTTTCTCGTGTACGAAATCATCTTTCATAAATCTTAGTAACCGTACACATATCTTGTGCACAAAAATAACATACACATAACCTGTGTATAAAATCATTCTCTCGATACATAACATTCACTTTTCATTGCTTTCATAGCTTGGCTTGGTAACCGACCTTAACATATAATGCGCATAAATAATATCCCCAAAACAGAACATCTCGTCTGTATAATAATCATATAAACTTCGAAGTACTAAACACCACGCCCACTAGCTCTTCCGTCTAGTGAACATTCTGGGTGGGGGTGTTAAACCCGGTAGCTACTTTTAGGATTCGCGTGAATTATGGCCATACCCGATTCTAATTCTTAGGTTACCAATCAATTATAATCAGGGGAAAAATATTCATATCAATTGTGGCAATTATCACGTCCACATAATTCAATGGTGGCAATTATCACGTTCACATAATTCATTCGAGGAATGTTTTGCTTGTGTCTATCTCATCAAACATTTATAAAAGCATTTCATGTATTCGCAGTTCAAAATGTATTTCAAAAGCATTTAATAAATCAGTTGTAAAAGTAGCGCATGTATTCTCAGTCCCAAAAATGTAAAGAGTAAAAGGGAGCAAATGAACTCACTGTACGATATTTTGTAGTAAAAATATGCATACGACGGAACTGAACAATGCAGGGTTGGCCTCGGATTCACAAACCTATATCAAGTATGCATATTAACACATATAATAATATTCAAATAAATATATATTTTTATATTAGTAATATACTTGTGATATTTAATGTAATATTTATAGTTACTTAAATATTTCTATTTTATATATTTCATTAGGTTATGATAATAATATATTATATACTTTATTAATATATTTAGAATAAATACTTAGTATCAATATTTTTAAATACTCATAATTTTTAATATGATAATATTTTTAATAAATTCGAGTTATATTAAAATGTAAATGAACTAAAAGTATTTTATTAGTAAAAGTAGTATACTTATTATATATATACTTCTATATATCTAATGTTTGTATATAACTTATAATATCTATCTTTTTAGTTTGAGATCATAAAATATAGTTATATTTTATATACAAGATACATTTAGAACTAAAGTTATAGTTAGTAATAATAATAATAATAATAATAATAATAATAATAATAATAATGATATTAGTAGTAAAATAATAATGATAATGATAATAATATTGATATTAGTAATAATAATAATAATAATAATAATAATAATAATAATAATAATAATAATAATAATAATAATAATAATAATAATAATAATAATAATAATAATAATAATAATAATAATAATAATAATAATAATATGAATAATAAGTATACTACCTTAAAGAATAGCTTCCTAAAAAGGTGTCGCAGCCCGGGCTCGAACCGTGACCTCCCGCTAAACCGATAACATCCCTAACCATTCTGAGCTAGTTTGTTTTTCTGATTTAATTAACAACCACATTCTATATAACCCTTATTTCGTTTTCTACTTCTTTTTCAACAATTCATGTCAACATATAACATTCGCACCATTATCATGCAACTATTTATCATCATCATCGTTCTATATCATCATCTATCATCCTAATCTACTCAATCATCGAAAAATCATCATCATCATCAATGGATTACGTTTATCATCGTGATCACCTCGTACATTGCATAAGTCATAAAACTCGTTTACTTATGGTAGTTTGTTATTAGTTCGGCCCAAGTAGGAAAACAATTACGGCCCATTAACTACATCGACCCAACAAAAACAGGAAGCCAAAACAGGCCTCGTGCCTTAACAGAAACAACAATATATTTCGTCCCAACAATCTTCATTCCTAAACCCACAAAAAAGAATGTAACAAGGCCCGTATCACTTGAAGAAATTCTAACGGCTTTCAATTCATTCAAATCCCCAAGTGGCTATCTCATTTCCATTATATAAATAAGAAAATATCGCTGTATATAACAAAACCTGCTGGAGTCTTATGGATATCCCCATCATCACTTAACCATCATTAAAAAAATACATACGTCCCTACCCTAATTGTCTTCATCGACATCACATTTCATCTGACATTCTAATATTGTTTTATCTTAATCATAACCTACAATCACGATCCTAGTCATCATTAATCCATCAACATCGATCACCATCATGTTATGATTAAAGTTTCGGACTTGGTCTTGTTCCACGGTTCACAAAACCCCACCAAGATTATAATACGTGGAAGTAATATTTGTATAAGGTAAGGATTGATTTAAATTCTTTTGTGGTCCCTTTGATCAACATGTTGGTAATAAATAATACACTGGATCCCCTTTAAGTTGTTATCAATACCGACTTTCAAGGAAAGATGATTATAAAATGCACCCATAAAAGAAACGTTCATAAATAATCATCATGTTCGTTATCCTATTGATATCACCATTTTTACTATATCATATATCATTATACTATCATATCATATTAATTTCCTCAATTACCATCATATAACATCGGCTATTATCATTATCATTCGTACAGGAGCAGGAAGATAATAAATAAGCAACGCTGCAACAGCAGCTTGTGTTGGTTGAAATGAAACAAGAAAAATAGTTGGACAGTTACAGTACTAGCCAGTGGTGTTTGATGATGATAATAACAATGGGTATGATGGTGATTTAGGGTAAAGGTGGTTATGTTGGTGACCAACGAAGGAAACAAAACAGAGGACAAGTAAACGAACACCAGCTGCATCGTATTAAATAGAACAAGGGTGATGGTTTGAGTAGCTGTTGTGGTTCTAAAGATTGTGGAGCTATGGCGTTTGTAGGAGGTGGAGGATGGTGTGTTGTAGATCAAAGGTGGTGGAAGATCTAGGTGACGGTGAACCGAAGTATAAATGATGCAATAAATGGTTCAAATACTTTTGCAAAGCAAGTGGGTGTTTATATATGTGTAAGTAATATGTATATGTATCTTAAATATCTATGTTTTCATTTCCACAAATGTAGTGGCGGATATATACAATATATGATGCATTTGAGTGATTGTAATTGATCTCGATTGTACTATCGATTTGGTTTGTAGTGCAGCTACTGTCGATAGTAATATTCGAGCCATGGAAGAAACAACAAGAAAAATAAAGCAGAAAGTGATGTGTAACAGATTCGTATGATATATACAGAGCACAAGATTCGATTACAGTTTGTTTCGTAGCTTTGATTGGGTCGACAGGAGAATCAATCGGGTACACATAAAAAAATATATATATATACAAGTTGAATAAAATTTGATTGTGTAGTACTTATTGAGGTCGACGGGTAACAAAATTCAGACAGGATTATACAGTAACAAGATTTGAAGGACGATTGTGAAGTCGACGTGTAACAGAACGAAGACAGGGTTCTTCGAACAAGAAGAATAAAACAAGAAATTATAAGTCAGATGTAACAAATTCGTACATTCTTCTGTTACTGATTCCTATCCAAGTTTGGTTTTGTTCTTGTGATTAAATCTTGATTTGTACTCGATTAGAGCCAGAAAGACAAATTACATAAAGTAGGATTGTAACGTGAAACATATCTGGATTCTGAATTCGTATATACAATACTACTGATTTCTATATGTATTTGTATATATAAATTAGTATGTATATATGTGATTCATAAATTTTGGTAGTTTACAAATATACTAATACTATTAATAATATTATAATTTTAATAGATTTAATTAATAATGATAATACAAATGATAATAATAATCTTATCAATGATACTGATAATAATACTAGTTATAATAATGTTAATATTATTAATGATAATAATAATATTAATAATGTAATAACTTATACATATCCATTTTATATATATTTTACATTAGAAATAATAATATCAACAATACAAATATTAATTTTAATATTAACAATAATAATAATGAAAGTAATGATAATAATATTAATATAACAATTATATTCAAACTTGTAATTTTATATTTTAATATATTACCATTTATTAATTATATCATATTAACTAATTATATAATATATTGAATCTTTAATTTATTAATTATATATATTACAATATATATATATATATATATATATATATATATATATATATATATATATATATGTATATATATATATATATATATATATAATATTACTAATGTATAGAATTCATATATATGTATATCAATCATATCTATATATTATTTCAATTTATATTTCAATTTATTATATATATATATATATATATATATATATATATATATATACATTTATTTTTATATTTAAATAGATATACATCTTTTTACGAGTAGTTGTTCATGAATCGTCGGGGTTGGTCGAAAGTCAATTGCATAAATGAAACAGTTCAAAATTTTTGAGACTTAACCTAACAGACTTTGCTTATCGTGTCGAAATCATATAAAGATTAAGTTTAAATTTGGTCAGAAATTTCCGGGTCGTCACAGTACCTACCCGTTAAAGAAATTTCGTCCCGAAATTTGAGTAAGGTTGTCATGATTAACCATAAAAATGTTTTGATGACGAATATGAATTAATAAATAGAGTTTTATCATTAATGAGTAATGTAGAAAAAACGATTCGGTTACTTGAAGCGTATGGATGAAGCTGTCACAAAAGAATGAAATGAGGTAATAAAGTTTCGTCTTAACTTTTGACGTAGTCATAGTTGACTTCTAGAATTTAAGGAATTTTAAAGAAATCTTCTAATCAGAAGGAAAATGTAATAGCATGATTAATTAGCAGACTGTTGGAATCACGGTAAGGATATAACTATCAAGAAAATAAATGAAAGAGTTATGTAACATGGCACATGATGAGAGTAAGATCTGTGAACCATCATCACATTCCATTAGAAACTCAGCATGACTTACTGTAATATAATCACGTTGGCCAAGCGTCATTATATTATACTAACTCATGCTTCAATTCCCAACACTTCTCCACAATTCATTCATAATTTATACTTAGATTTTACAGAAGTTTCCAATATAATGGAATACAGAAAACACGAAGAGGTAGATAATTTCGGACAAGAATATTTATGAAAATATCCTCAGAAATATCGAAGATATTTATGATGATATTTTAGAATTTCTAAGTTCGAAGGTTGATGAAGAAAAATTTTCCGCAAGATTTTAACATGACTTCGGAGCAAGATATTCTCTAAAGATTTCATCGGATCCAGAATTACCTGGATTCTTTGAATATAGGGTTTGGTCCTTGTATTTTTCCTTGGTCTCCTTCATGGTTAGCTCAATCCGTTTTTAGTACCAAATTTTCTATCGAGCGTTCCCAACACTCCATTCTTTATCATCAAACTCTTGGCCATTTAGGCCATCTACAATTTTACTGTTTCCTTTGCATTTAATGCAGCCATATCTGATTCGTCGGTTATCAATCCGAGGTGGTTTAAGGAGAATTGTGTTTTTAGATGATTAAACGCTGATTGTAATCATTAAGATACGATTGATTGTTTAGGATGAAATCTAGTGGCAAACTTATATATCAAAGTTATAATAAGGCTAATCCGAATGAAAGTCGAAGTTGATTTGCTGGAGCTGTGACAAAATTGACTAATTTTGAAAAGGTATTGTAAAGTTATTTTCGGTAATAACACGCCAATGGATCTGTCACAGTTTTGAATTCAAAGTATGGCTTTGAAAGATGTAGGAATCTAAAAGTGATGTCTTCTGTTAAATCTTGACTTGGATTTTGATTGGCAGAAACTCGTATATGAAATTGAATTGGAAAAAAAATGGTTATTCTTTGATGAACGAATACATGTATCTGTGGTTGTGTGTAGGATAGTAGATGACTTTTGAATCAGATTTGAAGAATGTACAGTGTAACACATTAATGTGAAATCTAAATATTCTTCGGGTATTACCTACCCGTTAAAATATTTTCACCATTAACAGTTTGTACAAAAGAATTTTTAATTACAATCTTAATGAAAATATACTTATATATATATTTTCTTCAGATGTAATCGGATTAAATGAGTTAATATGATATTAAACTTATCTTATTTACGTTTAGAACTAGAGTACATAATTTCCAAGCTATTAGAAATTACATAATCGCCAGGTAGAACGAAGATAAATGACGTAGAACGATGATTAGGTTCGAGGTCTAGGTTGTGATGTTGAGGCATGTGATGTTGAAACTTGGGTTGTTGGTGGTACTATTGATGCTGGTGATGTTGCAGAAGCTGGTACGTTTTGCACTATATTCTCCAAATTGATTATTAAAGCGCGAAGCTCGTTGACTTCTTCTATCACACCGGGATGATTGTCGGTTGGGACAAACTGATGAATAAGGTTTTAAATTGAAGATATTATATAATTGTTGCGAGCTATTCTGGAAATGAGAGTGAATATGGTGTTTCGGATAGGTTCGCCGGTAAGTGCTTCAGGTTCTTCACCAAGAGGTGAATTCAGTTGGTGGAAGGGATCGCCTTCTTCGCGTCTCCATTGATTAAGTCGACTACGAACCATCAAATGAATTGGGGATGGATGATTGGTTGATTCATTCTGGTGACGCTGCTTTCGGAGCTTAGGTGATCATCCATGTCGGAATAGCTGTCGGATTCCAAAGAACTTGAACTAGTGGCGAGTTCCATTTCGAACGATTGAATAAAGGATTTTTTGATATGAAATGATTTTCGGCTATCGACTGGTATTCTAATTACATAGAATATCCGTATATATAGAACAAAAGACTTCGTAGATTACGGAGGAATTTACGGAATATGTCAGGCAAAGTTTACAGTAACAGATACGCTAAGGTATGAATTAGCAGATATGCTAAGATATGAATTTTGTCTATACACTATTTGTAACATCCGTGTTACATCCATCCCACATCGGTTGGAGAGGGGAATGAAGCATGCCTTATAAGGGTGTGGAGACCTTTCCTAGCATGACGCGTTTTGGAACCACAAGCACAGCAGATCCCATGAGAGCTCTGCAGTTAAGCGTGCTTAGGCGAGAGTACTACCAGGATGGGTGACCTCCTGGGAAAGTGCTCGTCGTGTTTGGTTGCCAAGAAAAATCCGTGCGCCTACGAGCAAAGCGGACAATATCATGCTACGGGGAATTACCTGGGATGTTACAGATGGTATCAGAGCCAGGCCCCGGACCAAACGTGCACAGCGAGGACGCTGTGTCCCATTAGGGGGGAGGATTATAACATCCGTGTTACATCTGTCCCACATCGTTTGGAGAGGGGAACGAAGCATGCCTTATAAGGGTGTGGAGACCTTTCCTAGCATGACGCGTTTTGGAACCACAAGCGCAGCAGATCCCATGAGAACTCTGCAGTTAAGCGTGCTCAGGAGAGAGTACTATCAGGATGGGTGACCTCCTGGGAAAGTGCTCATCGTGTTTGGTTGCCAAGAAAAATCCGTGCGCCTACGGGCAAAGCGGACAATATCATGCTACGGGGAATTACCTGGGATGTTACACTATTCATGCAATCAATGAAGTAAGATGTGTCTAGACTAAGAATGATAAGCAGGTACTTTCCTAAGAATGATAAGTAGGTAATTTTCGACACGATATGATAAGCAAAGCTTTTGACATGCAGACACGGTCGAAGTCCAGACTCACTAATGCATCTAAGCAACTCTCAGTTAGACACACTAATGCAATACCTGGTTCACTAAGACCACCGCTCTGATACCAACTTAAATATACAGTGGGGACAACCACCGTCCCACCTAGTGCCTTCCCAGCTAACCGCCTGGTGACCACTGAGTGTACCTCAGATACTGATTTTAGGGCCTGCCTCTCGGCTACTGCCAACCCTCATAAGGGATCGCAAGGAGTAAGAGTCAATGCTTCGTCACAGGTAACACTGTGAGAACCTCCTTTACGACTAACCCGCCTCACATGGACGGCGTTATACCAGCTCTGATACCAACTGAAATGCCCCGTTCATATACAATATAAACGATTCACAATAGTTGATTACATCGCGAGGTAATTGACCTCTATATGATACATTTTACAAACATTGCATTCGTTTTTAAAAGACAAACTTTCTTTACATCGAAAGTTGACGGCAAGCATACTATTTCATAATACCTCCAACTATAATTGACTTAATAATAATCTTGATGAACTCGACGACTCGAATGCAACGTCTTTTGAAATATGTCATGAATGACTCCAAGTAATATCTCTAATATGAGCTGGTGTATACAGCAGCGTATACGAAATAGTTATATTTTTATTGCGAAATACTATTAAATACGATACAATTTTACACAAGTTATTTATTTATTTATAGAGTGGATATACCTAAACCTTGCTACAACACTATAGGCAGTGTACCTAATCGTACAGTAGTGTAGTTTTTAGTAAGTCCGGTTCGTCCACAGGGAACTAGCCAAGTTTAACGCTATATTTTAAAACTATATTTGAATAAATATATATATATATATATATATATATATATATATATATATATATATATATATATATATATATATATATATATATATATATATATATATATATATATATGTAAGTAATATTATTATTATTATAAAAAGGGGGTTTTACCATTTAATGACCGGTTTGTCGATTTTAAGACTTTAGTCACAATTAAAACCTAATGTAAAATATTAAATATACAAATAACTTAATTTAAAACGTAAAGTTAATAGCGATAATAAAAGTGCGATAATTTAAAGTGCGATAAATAAAATGACGATAAATAAAAATGCGATAAGATATAAAATAAAGGAATTATGCTTATTTAAACTTCCGTAATCATGATGTTTGACGTGTTGATTTTAATTTATTACCATGGGTTAATTGTCCTTTGTCCTGGATTATTCAATATGTCCATACGATTTTTGTCCATAACAGTCCATCAGTCATAAATATAAAGTGTGAGAGTCCTCGTCAAATTATCCTTATACCCGAAGTCAAATATTCCAACTAATTGGGGACTTGAACTGTAACAAGGTCTTAATACTTTGTTTAATGAATACACCAGGTAATCGACTGCGTGTAATCCAAGGTTTCAATACTTTGTTAACAATTACACCAATTACCCTTAAATGTAATCTACTCCTGTTTCAACGAGTCCATTAACTATTAATCCATTCCCGTGTCCGTTAAAATGAACAATTATTGGTATTTATAGATATCCCACCCACTGTACCCGATTAAGCGTATGTGGTTATTTATAGATACGTCGAATTGTAACCTTTAATATTAAATTAACGAGGTATCGTTTAGTTAATATAAAACTCATTAATAGTCCATAGTCTAATTTCCACAAGTGTCGTTCTTTTGTCCAAACCCCAATTATGGTACAAAGCCCAATTACCCAATCTTAATATTTAGCCCAACATCACGATTACTTCGGCTTAAATAAGCATAATAATAACTTAGCTACGAGACATTAATTTAAAAAGGTTGAACATAACTTACAATGAGTATTAATCGCGTAGTGTTACACGGACAGAATTTCGACTTACAAACTTAATTGACTTAATAATAATCTTGATGAACTCAACGACTCGAATGCAACGTCTTTTGAAATATGTCATAAATGACTCCAAGTAATATCTTTAAAATGAGCAATTGCACAGCGGAAGACTTCTTTCGTACCTGAGAATAAACATGCCTTAAAGTATCAACCAAAAGGTTGGTGAGTTCATTAGTTTAACATAAATAATCATTTCATAATTTTTAATAGACCACACGATTTCATATTTCCATTTCTCATAAACATACGTCCCATACATAGAGACAAAAATATCATTCATATGGATTGAACACCTGGTAACCGACATTCACAATATGTATATAAGAATATCCCCATCATTCCGGGATCCTCCTTCGGACATGATATAAATTTCGAAGTACTAAAGCATCCTGTACTTTGGATGGGGCTTGTTGGGCCCGATAGATCTATCTTTAGAGTTCGCGTCAATTAGGGTGTATGTTCCCTAATTCTTAGATTACCAGACTTAATAAAAAGGGGCATATTCGTTTTCGATCATTCAACCATATAATGTAGTTTCAATTACTTGTGTCTATTTCGTAAAACATTTATAAAAGCAGCGCATGTATTCTCAGTCCCAAAAATATATATTGCAAAAGCATTTAAAAAGGGATTAATGAAACTCACCTAATGTATTTTGTAGTAAAAATACATACGACGACATTGAACAAGTGTAGGGTTGGCCTCGGATTCACGAACCTATATTAATTGTATATATGTTAAAACATATAAGGAAATTCACATAATTTCCTTTATTAATATATTTTATTTATATGTTTTTAGTTATATATATTTTATACCAAATTCCATTAACTACTTATATTATATCGTAAATTATATTATATATATATATATATATATATATATATATATATATATATATATATTTGTGTTGTATATGGAATTAGAATGATCAATATCTATATAATTAGTTATCTTAATATATCTATATATATATATGATTTGTTTAAAAAACATTTCATAGTTTGATACATATAAGTATATATATCAATAAGGTTAATAAGTTTGATATATAGGTATATAAAGTACTACTATGATTATAGTATATATAATAAGTATGTTTTAGGTACAAATATTTATCTCAAAAAAATATGTTAGTTTGGATAACAAAGATTTACCAATAATATTAACATCCTTGATGATGATAATACTAATAATAATAATGATTTTGTTTTTTAAAAAAATGGTACTTTTGTTAAAATGATATTAATAATAATAAACTTGGGATTCATCATACTTAATAATAATAATATTCAATTTTTGTAACTATGTTCATACAGATAATACTACTTTTAAAATTACAAATGATAATAATTCTTCTAATACCCATAATTCTAAACTTGATAATAATAATAATTATAATACCATTAATATCAATAATAATAATAATAATAATAATAATAATAATAATAATAATAATGATAATAATATATTTTTATTTCTTTCCTAATAATAATAGTGATAAACATAATCATAATCATAATCATAATTAATACTAACATTATTTATTAATAATAATAATAATAATTGCAATAATAATAATAATGAATATATTACCTTTAAATAGATTGTAAAGGTTTTCTAAAAAGAATAGCCACTGCCAAGTCTTGAACCCACGACCCTTCGCTACCCGCTAACACCTTAAACCGTTGGGCTGTTGCCCATATTTCGAAATTAAACAGAACCCAAAAGTATTTAACTCGATTAAAACTGTTTTCCTTTCTCATCTTCTTCTTCAACCCTAGACTAGTCGACCCATTTAAGCTCAAACCAATTTAACGAATTTGTTGCTTCATTTAGAGACTTGTAAACAACTAATAAATTAGCAACAGATGTGTTACATAAATAAAATAAAGAAATAAAAAAAAAAAATGAAAACTGCATATGCAGTTCGCGACTGAAAATAATAAAAAAAATTGGTTCTTTGATTTTTAAAACGTTTTGTACAAAACTTATAATACGAATTGTGTTTCAAAACACACCGGGAAACTTTCCAAACCATCAATTTTAACAAAAACAACATAGTGAAATCAAATTTCTTAATGAACACCTCAGTTGACTTTTAAAACCGAAACCTTTGACCTAAATTAGATCTTGATATCAAAAATTGAAGATTGATAATTTGCAGAAAGTTTATATGACTGATTTCCAATAGAACTACATTTACACAATTTAAAATACATATCGAATTTGAGCTTTTGGTATATTGACTCAAGAACAGGGAAGTTAGCAGTTTTTTTAAAGTTTAATTAATTTTGACAATTTTTTTAAAACTGATAAACGTGAGATATAGTTGATAATAAGTGAATGAAGTCTTTCACAGCTTATAGTAATCGAATTATTTGATGGATTAGTGTAGACAGAATCCAATCACAGTCACGAATGGAATAACAGAAAAGGAAAAAAAAAAATAGCAAGTTGATAAGGATCCCTAACAGATTTTAGATTTAGCTGATGTCTGATCTCTGATTCGTACGATATGGTGATTTGAAGAATCCACTAAACAGACATAAACAAAAAATAAAAAAAAGTTTGAAAGTGATCTTAAATAGAATTTGCTGTGCTTTGTTTTATCTGATATCCTTAATCAATAAATATAAAATAAATATTAATAATAATAAAAATAATAATAGTAATAGAATTTATATTAATATTATACTACTACTAATAAAAATAATGATAAAAGTAATAAAAGTAATGATAATAAAATTTTAAATGTATAAATGATAACTTTCATTAGTAATAATGATAATAATAATAATAACTAATATTAACAATAATAATAATACTTAATATAATAAAAAAAAATTATTACTAATAATTTCTAAATAATAATGCTAATAATAATAATAATTACAATAATACTTGAATTACTAACAGTAATTAATAATACATAATAACAACAATAACAATCATAATAATAATAATACTAGTTATAAATAAGAATTATGATAAAGTAATAATAATAATGTTATATAAGAATGATAATTATATTGTTATTAATGATAAATATTTTGATAGAGATAATAATAATATTTAATAATAATACAAGTATTAATTAAGATACAACAAGTCACATGTATCGAATTTTATATTGAAAATAATAATATTAATAATACTGATGTTAATATAAATATTAATACTCATGTTGATAATACTAATTAATGTAGTAATATCAATAACAATTTATATTATAACTTGTAGCATATTATGAATTATGTATCATAATTATATCTATAATACATATAATATTTATATCTTTTATATATAATCCAGAATATATATCATAAAAGTTATTTATAGAATTCATACATTTTTATGTGTAACTTTATTTTAATAACCATTTATTATTTTGTATATTATTTTTCATAATAAATCTTACGGATCTATTGTACTTTATATATATATTTTTTTATATTTAATCTACATACTTTTATTTATTTAATTATATATATATATATATATATATATATATATATATATATTTATTTACAGACATTTGTTCGTGAACCGTCGGGCATAGTCAAAGTCAAATGCATTCATGGAAATAGTTCAAATATTATGAGACTCAGTTTAATACACTTTGCTTATCGTGTCGAAATCATATAAGATTAAGTTTAAATTTGGTCGGAAATTCCCGGGTCATCACAGTACCTACCCGTTAAAGAAATTTCGTCCCGAAATTTGAGTGAGGTGGTCATGGCTAACAATAAAAATGTTTTCATGACGAATATGAGTTGATAAATTGAGTTTTATCATCATTGAGTAATATGGATAAAAATAATTTGATTATTCGAAGAGTACGAGTGAAGCTATCACAAAGGAGTGAAATGAATAAATGAAGTTTCGTTTTATCTTTTGACGTTATCTTGGTTGAATTTAGAAAATAAGATGCGTCTTAACTTTTGAGGTAGAGGGTTGAATTCTGGAATTCAAGGGATTAAAGAAAATTTTCGAAATCTAAAAGATTTGATTCTTCGGTGAATAAGGAAATTTAGATCTCTATAATTAAATACGGTGATCTGCCTCGATTACTCTGTCTGATATATCCATTATAAATTAAGCTCTTCCGTTTCATTATTCTCACCATTCCTATACTTTCCTTCTTGTTTCATACATCCAAAAGATTCTGAAAATGTTTAATCCAGTTCTGATCCTTGTCCTCATCCTTACTATCGCAACAATCATTCTCATTTTCCAACTTCCACCGGAGGAATCTGTTTACTTCTACTTCACCCTTGGGATTATAATGGTTTTAATTCTCCAGTGTCTTTATGTTGTGGTAAACATTGATATACACGGTTTGTAATTTATGTGTTGTTATCGGGCTTTATATTCTCTCTTATTTTTCAAAGCTCTATGCTTTTGTTTTCTCTTCCCGACTTCAAGTCAAGCGAATAATGGTCCAGAATTTGTAGATATAGAGTTTCGAATGATTATAATGTTCTAAGCAGGAAGGAACGTGATAGCACGATTTGATTTGTCAAAATACCAGAATCACTGAGAATAGAACTATCAAGAATGTATTTTCTTGATATGTTCTGAAGTTAATCAGAATGAAAGAGTTATGTAACATGACACATGATGACGTTATAATCTGTGAATCATCATGTTCCATTTAGAAACTCAGCATGACTTACTGTAATATAATCACGTGGATCAAGTGTCATTATATTATACTAACTCATGCATCAGTTCCCAACACTACTTCAAAAACATTCATTTTTTTTAAGCTCGAAAGTTTACAGAAAATAGAAACTAACAGTTTCTATATGATGTAACACTGATAATACGAAGAGATTAATGATTTCAGATAAGTGTAATTATAAAAATATCTTCAGAAATATGGAGGATATTTATAATGAAAGATACGATAATATCTCGGAGTATCTAAGATCAGAGGATGATAGAAACTATTGTCTGCAAGGGTTTAGAGTAAGGAGCAAGATATTCACTAAAGACTTTTTAGCAGACATCGAATCATTTGGATTCTTTGAAGTCAAACTTATTCTTTGTGATTTGTCCACGGCTTTCTTCATAGTTTCGCATAATCTGCTTTTTCGGTACTAAATTTTCTATTGAATGTTTCCAATATAATGATACACAGGAAGCACGAAGAGGTATATAATTTCGGAAGAGAATATTTATGAAAATATCCTCAGAAATATCGAAGATATTGATGATGATATTTTGGAATTTCTAAGTTCGATGGTTAATGGAGAAAGTTTTTCCGCAAGATTTTAACATGACTTCGGAGCAAGATATTCTTTGAAGGTTTCATCGGATTCAGAATTACCCGAATTCTTTGAATATAGGGTATGGTCCTTGTATTTGTCCTTGATCTCCTTCGTGGTTAGCTCAATCCGTTTTCCAGTTCCAACTTTTCTGAGCTTTTTCAACATACTATTCTTTATCATCAAACTTCCAATGATTAAGGTAGTTTACGGTTGTCTATGGGTTCTGCTGCTTCATTCAGCTTTTTCAACATTCAGAGTATTGGTTTGTGACTGAGTGCTTTTCAGAATTTCAGAATGAGAGGTCATAATTCTAAGAGATAAATGTCATACATAAAACTGTTGATGTAGATATGTTGTGAGTTTTCAAAGTACTGATTGCTGAATCCCAATAATTGGTATGGCAGTTCTCGTTACAGAATGGATGAGTATATGATACGGTATTAATGAACAAATATATTGATTTATCGAAGTGACTTTCGTCAAATAGTAGTGAAGTTGCTGGTACATTTACTGTTAATGTGGTGGAATTTAAACAGTTCCCCGGTAACGATGATGAAAGGTAAACTTATATATCAAAGTTATAATAAGACTTATTCGAATGAAAGGTCGATGTACTAGCTGGAGCTGTGACAAAATTTGCTACTTTGAAAAGGAATCGCAAAGTTATTTTTGCTAATAAATGCCAAAGGATCTGACGCGGCTACGTGTTAAACTTTAACTCAGTTGCTGAGAGTTTCTCAGGTGCATAACTAGATGCATAAATCTTTTCTTCCATAGATGAAGTGCGGTTGATTCATCCTCTTGATTGAGGTGCTTTCAAGAATCATGAAAGGTTTGAACGCAGATTGTAATTGAAATGTCCCGTTCTTATTGATTAAAAACGTTCCATATTAATTGATTTCGTTGCGAGGTTTTGACCTCTATATGAGACATTTTTCAAAGACTGCATTCATTTTAAAACAAACCATAGCCTTTATTTCATCAATAAAGGTTTAAAAAGCTTTACGTAGATTATCAAATAATGATAATCTAAAATATCATGTTTACACACAACCATTACATAATGGTTTACAATACAAATATGTTACAACAAAATAAGTTTCTTGAATGCAGTTTTTACACAATATCATACAAGCATGGACTCCAAATCTCGTCCTTATTTAAGTATGCGACAGCGGAAGCTCTTAATCATCACCTGAGAATAAACATGCTTAAAACGTCAACAAAAATGTTGGTGAGTTATAGGTTTAACCTATATATATCAAATCATAATAATAGACCACAAGATTTCATATTTCAATACACATCCCATACATAGAGATAAAAATCATTCATATGGTGAACACCTGGTAACCGACATTAACAAGATGCATATATAAGAATATCCCCATCATTCCGGGACACCCTTCGGATATGATATAAATTTCGAAGTACTAAAGCATCCGGTACTTTGGATGGGGTTTGTTAGGCCCAATAGATCTATCTTTAGGATTCGCGTCAATTAGGGTGTCTGTTCCCTAATTCTTAGATTACCAGACTTAATAAAAAGGGGCATATTCGATTTCGATAATTCAACCATAGAATGTAGTTTCACGTACTTGTGTCTATTTTGTAAATCATTTATAAAACCTGCATGTATTCTCATCCCAAAAATAT
The DNA here is from genome assembly GCF_046630445.1 of Rutidosis leptorrhynchoides. Classification (NCBI taxonomy): domain Eukaryota; kingdom Viridiplantae; phylum Streptophyta; class Magnoliopsida; order Asterales; family Asteraceae; genus Rutidosis; species Rutidosis leptorrhynchoides. The sequence continues at coordinate 36,431,585 of NC_092337.1, read as the reverse complement.
TAGATTTTAAAAGTGGGACTATAACTCACTTTCACAGATTTTTACTTCGTCGGGAAGTAAGACTTGGCCACTGGTTGATTCACGAACCTATAAAAATATATACATATATATCAAAGTATGTTCAAAATATATTTACAACACTTTTAATATATTTTGATGTTTTAAGTTTATTAAGTCAGCTGTCCTCGTTAGTAACTTACAACTAGTTGTCCACAGTTAGATGTACAGAAATAAATCGATAAATATTATCTTGAATCAATCCACGACCCAGTGTATACGTATCTCAGTATTGATCATAACTCAAACTATATATATTTTGGAATCAACCTCAACCCTGTATAGCTAACTCCAACATTCACATATAGAGTGTCTATGGTTGTTCCGAAATATATATAGATGTGTCGACATGATAGGTCGAAACATTGTATACGTGTCTATGGTATCTCAAGATTACATAATATACAATACAAGTTGATTAAGTTATGGTTGGAATAGATTTGTTACCAATTTTCACGTAGCTAAAATGAGAAAAATTATCCAATCTTGTTTTACCCATAACTTCTTCATTTTAAATCCGTTTTGAGTGAATCAAATTGCTATGGTTTCATATTGAACTCTATTTTATGAATCTAAACAGAAAAAGTATAGGTTTATAGTCGGAAAAATAAGTTACAAGTCGTTTTTGTAAAGGTAGTCATTTCAGTCGAAAGAACGACGTCTAGATGACCATTTTAGAAAACATACTTCCACTTTGAGTTTAACCATAATTTTTGGATATAGTTTCATGTTCATAATAAAAATCATTTTCTCAGAATAACAACTTTTAAATCAAAGTTTATCATAGTTTTTAATTAACTAACCCAAAACAGCCCGCGGTGTTACTACGACGGCGTAAATCCGGTTTTACGGTGTTTTTCGTGTTTCCAGGTTTTAAATCATTAAGTTAGCATATCATATAGATATAAAACATGTGTTTAGTTGATTTTAAAAGTCAAGTTAGAAGGATTAACTTTTGTTTGCGAACAAGTTTAGAATTAACTAAACTATGTTCTAGTGATTACAAGTTTAAACCTTCGAATAAGATAGCTTTATATGTATGAATCGAATGATGTTATGAACATCATTACTACCTTAATTTCCTTGGATAAACCTACTGGAAAAGAGAAAAATGGATCTAGCTTCAACGGATCCTTGGATGGCTCGAAGTTCTTGAAGCAGAATCATGACACGAAAGCAAGTTCAAGTAAGATCATCACTTGAAATAAGATTGTTATAGTTATAGAAATTGAACCAAAGTTTGAATATGATTATTACCTTGTATTAGAATGATAACCTACTGTAAGAACCAAAGATTTCTTGAGGTTGGATGATCACCTTACAAGATTGGAAGTGAGCTAGCAAACTTGAAAGTATTCTTGATTTTATGTAACTAGAACTTGTAGAATATATGAAGAACACTTAGAACTTGAAGATAGAACTTGAGATAGATCAATTAGATGAAGAAAATTGAAGAATTAAAGTGTTTATAGGTGTTTTTGGTCGTTGGTGTATGGATTAGATATAAAGGATATGTAATTTTGTTTTCATGTAAATAAGTCATGAATGATTACTCATATTTTTGTAATTTTATGAGATATTTCATGCTAGTTGCCAAATGATGGTTCCCACATGTGTTAGGTGACTCACATGGGCTGCTAAAAGCTGATCATTGGAGTGTATATACCAATAGTACATACATCTAAAAGCTGTGTATTGTACGAGTACGAATACGGGTGCATACGAGTAGAATTGTTGATGAAACTGAACGAGGATGTAATTGTAAGCATTTTTGTTAAGTAGAAGTATTTTGATAAGTGTATTGAAGTCTTTCAAAAGTGTATAAATAAATATTAAAACACTACATGTATATACATTTTAACTGAGTCGTTAAGTCATCGTTAGTCGTTACATGTAAGTGTTGTTTTGAAACCTTTAGGTTAACGATCTTGTTAAATGTTGTTAACCCAATGTTTATAATATCAAATGAGATTTTAAATTATTATATTATCATGATATTATTATGTATGAATATCTCTTAATATGATATATATACATTAAATGTCTTTACAACGATAATCGTTACATATATGTCTCGTTTAAAAATCATTAAGTTAGTAGTCTTGTTTTTACATATGTAGTTCATTATTAATATACTTAATGATATGTTTACTTATCATAGTATCATGTTAACTATATATATATCCATATATATGTCATCATATAGTTTTTACAAGTTTTAACGTTCGTGAATCACCGGTCAACTTGGGTGGTCAATTGTCTATATGAAACATATTTCAATTAATCAAGTCTTAACAAGTTTGATTGCTTAACATGTTGGAAACATTTAATCATGTAAATATCAATCTCAATTAATATATATAAACATGGAAAAGTTCGGGTCACTACAGTACCTACCCGTTAAATAAATTTCGTCCCGAAATTTTAAGCTGTTGAAGGTGTTGACGAATCTTCTGGAAATAGATGCGGGTATTTCTTCTTCATCTGATCTTCACGCTCCCAGGTGAACTCGGGTCCTCTACGAGCATTCCATCGAACCTTAACAATTGGTATCTTGTTTTGCTTAAGTCTTTTAACCTCACGATCCATTATTTCAACGGGTTCTTCGATGAATTGAAGTTTTTCTTTGATTTGGATTTCATCTAACGGAATAGTGAGATCTTCTTTAGCAAAACATTTCTTCAAATTCGAGACGTGGAAAGTGTTATGTACAGCCGCGAGTTGTTGAGGTAACTCAAGTTGGTAAGCTACTGGTCCGACATGATCAATAATCTTGAATGGTCCAATATACCTTGGATTTAATTTCCCTCGTTTACCAAATCGAACAACGCCTTTCCAAGGTGCAACTTTAAGCATGACCATCTCTCCAATTTCAAATTCTATATCTTTTCTTTTAATGTCAGCGTAGCTCTTTTGTCGACTTTGGGCGGTTTTCAACCGTTGTTGAATTTGGATGATCTTCTCGGTAGTTTCTTGTATAATCTCCGGACCTGTAATCTGTCTATCCCCCACTTCAATCCAACAAATCGGAGACCTGCACTTTCTACTATAAAGTGCTTCAAACGGCGCCATCTCAATGCTTGAATGGTAGCTGTTGTTGTAGGAAAATTCTGCTAAAGGTAGATGTCGATCCCAACTGTTTCCGAAATCAATAACACATGCTCGTAGCATGTCTTCAAGCGTTTGTATCGTCCTTTTACTCTGCCCATCAGTTTGTGGATGATAGGCAGTACTCATGTCTAGACGAGTTCCTAATGCTTGCTGTAATGTCTGCCAGAATCTTGAAATAAATCTGCCATCCCTATCAGAGATAATAGAGATTGGTATTCCATGTCTGGGGATGACTTCCTTCAAATACAGTCGTGCTAACTTCTCCATCTTGTCATCTTCTCTTATTGGCAGGAAGTGTGCTGATTTGGTGAGACGATCAACTATTACCCAAATAGTATCAAAACCACTTGCAGTCCTTGGCAATTTAGTGATGAAATCCATGGTAATGTTTTCCCATTTCCATTCCGAGATTTCGGGTTGTTGAAGTAGACCTGATGGTTTCTGATGCTCAGCTTTGACCTTAGAACACGTCAAACATTCTCCTACGTATTTAGCAACATCGGCTTTCATACCCGGCCACCAAAAATGTTTCTTGAGATCCTTGTACATCTTCCCCGTTCCAGGATGTATTGAGTATCTGGTTTTATGAGCTTCTCTAAGTACCATTTCTCTCATATCTCCAAATTTTGGTACCCAAATCCTTTCAGCCCTATACCGGGTTCCGTCTTCCCGAATATTAAGATGCTTCTTCGATCCTTTGGGTATTTCATCCTTTAAATTTCCCTCTTTTAAAACTCCTTGTTGCGCCTCCTTTATTTGAGTAGTAAGGTTATTATGAATCATTATATTCATAGATTTTACTCGAATGGGTTCTCTGTCCTTCCTGCTCAAGGCATCGGCTACCACATTTGCCTTCCCCGGGTGGTAACGAATCTCAAAGTCGTAATCATTCAACAATTCAATCCACCTACGCTGCCTCATATTCAGTTGTTTCTGATTAAATATGTGTTGAAGACTTTTGTGGTCGGTATATATAATACTTTTGACCCCATATAAGTAGTGCCTCCAAGTCTTTAATGCAAAAACAACCGCGCCTAATTCCAAATCATGCGTCGTATAATTTTGTTCATGAATCTTCAATTGTCTAGACGCATAAGCAATTACCTTCGTTCGTTGCATTAATACACAACCGAGACCTTGCTTTGATGCGTCACAATAAATCATAAAATCATCATTCCCTTCAGGCAATGATAATATAGGTGCCGTAGTTAGCTCTTTCTTCAATAACTGAAACGCTTTCTCTTGTTCATCATTCCATTCAAATTTCTTCCCTTTATGCGTTAATGCAGTCAAGGGTTTTGCTATTCTGGAAAAGTCTTGGATGAACCTTCTGTAGTAACCAGCTAGTCCTAAAAACTAGCGTATGTGTTTCGGAGTTTTCGGGGTTTCCCACTTTTCAACAGTTTCTATCTTTGCCGGATCCACCTTAATACCTTCTTTGTTCACTATGTGACCGAGTAATTGAACTTCTTCCAACCAAAATGCACACTTTGAAAACTTAGCGTACAATTCTTCCTTCCTCAATACTTCTAACACCTTTCTCAATTGTTCACCGTGTTCTTGGTCATTCTTTGAGTAAATAAGTATGTCATCAATGAAAGCAATGACAAACTTGTCAAGGTATGGTCCACACACTCGGTTCATAAGGTCCATGAACACAGCTGGTGCATTAGTTAAACCAAACGGCATGACCATAAACTCGTAATGACCGTAACGTGTTCTGAAAGCAGTCTTTGGAATATCATCTTCTTTCACCCGCATTTGATGATACCCGGAACGTAAGTCAATCTTTGAATAAACAGACGAGCCTTGTAGTTGATCAAATAAGTCGTCGATTCTCGGTAGTGGGTAGCGGTTCTTGATGGTAAGTTTGTTCAACTCTCGGTAGTCGATACACAACCTGAATGTACCATCTTTCTTTTTGACAAACAAAACAGGAGCTCCCCACGGTGATGTGCTTGGTCGAATGAAACCACGCTCTAAAAGTTCTTGTAATTGACTTTGTAGTTCTTTCATCTCGCTGGGTGCGAGTCTGTAAGGAGCACGAGCTATTGGTGCAGCTCCTGGTACAAGATCTATTTGAAATTCAACGGATCGATGTGGGGGTAATCCCGGTAATTCTTTCGGAAATACATCGGGAAATTCTTTTGCAATGGGAACATCATTGATGCTCTTTTCTTCAGTTTGTACTTTCTCGACGTGTGCTAGAACAGCATAGCAACCTTTTCTTATTAGTTTTTGTGCCTTCAAATTACTAATAAGATGTAGCTTCGTGTTGCCCTTTTCTCCGTACACCATTAAGGGTTTTCCTTTTTCTCGTATAATGCGAATTGCATTTTTGTAACAAACGATCTCTGCTTTCACTTCTTTCAACCAGTCCATACCGATTATTACATCAAAACTCCCTAACTCTACTGGTATCAAATCAATCTTAAATGTTTCGCTAACCAGTTTAATTTCTCGATTCCGACATATATTATCTGCTGAAATTAATTTACCATTTGCTAATTCGAGTAAAAATTTATTATCCAAAGGCGTCAATGGACAACTTAATTTAGCACAAAAATCTCTACTCATATAGCTTCTATCCGCACCCGAATCAAATAAAACGTAAGCAGATTTATTGTCAATAAGAAACGTACCCGTAACAAGCTCCGGGTCTTCCTGTGCCTCTGCCGCATTAATATTGAAAACTCTTCCGCGGCCTTGTCCATTCGTGTTCTCTTGGTTCGGGCAATTTCTAATAATGTGGCTCGGTTTTCCACATTTATAACAAACTACATTGGCATAACTTGCTCCGACACTACTTGCTCCGCCATTACTCGTTCCGACACCATTTGTTCCTTTCGTTCTATTAACCCCTGGTCCGTAGACCTCACACTTCGCCGCGCTATGACCATTTCTTTTACACTTGTTGCAAAATTTGGTGCAGAACCCCGAGTGATACTTTTCACACCTTTGGCATAGCTGCTTCTGATTGTTGTTGCTGTTGCGGTTATTATTGTTGTTGGGATGATTGTTGTAGTTGTTGTTGTTGTTGGACTGTTTATTGTAGTTGCGATTGATGTTGCGATTGTTGGGATAATTGTTGCGATTATTGTTGTAATTGCTGTTGTTGCTGTATTGGTGATTCTTATCACCGTTTTCCTCCCACTTTCTTTTGACTTGCTTCACATTGGCCTCTTCAGCAGTCTGTTCTTTAATTCTTTCTTCAATCTGGTTCACTAGTTTGTGAGCCATTCTACATGCCTGTTGTATGGAGGCGGGCTCGTGTGAACTTATATCTTCTTGGATTCTTTCCGGTAATCCTTTCACAAACGCGTCGATCTTCTCTTCCTCATCTTCGAATGCTCCCGGACACAATAGGCACAATTCTGTGAATCGTCTTTCGTATGTGGTAATATCAAATCCTTGGATTCGTAACCCTCTAAGTTCTGTCTTGAGCTTATTGACCTCGGTTCTGGGACGGTACTTCTCGTTCATCAAGTGCTTGAATGCTGACCACGGTAGTGCATACGCATCATCTTGTCCCACTTGCTCTAGATAGGTATTCCACCATGTTAACGCAGAACCTGTAAAGGTATGTGTAGCGTACTTCACTTTGTCCTCTTCAGTACACTTACTTATGGCAAACACCAATTCGACCTTCTCGGTCCACCGTTTCAATCCGATCGGTCCTTCGGTTCCATCAAATTCCAAAGGTTTGCAGGCAGTGAATTCTTTGTAGGTGCATCCTACACGATTTCATGTACTGCTAGATCCAATGTTATTGTTGGTATGTAGCGCAGCCTGTACTGCGACTATGTTTGAAGCTAGAAAAGTACGGAATTCCTCTTCATTCATATTCACGGTGTGTCGAGTAGTCGGTGCCATTTCCTTCAAAATAGTCAAATGGAACAAGTTAATCATACAGAATATTAAGAGTAGTTAATAGTATTTCGTAGCATAATATGAACTCATTTATAAAAGCTTTTTCTTCATATTAGCGTTTTATAAGTTTAAATTCGGGTAGTACCTACCCGTTAAGTTCATACTTAGTAGCTAATATACAATTCAACTACTACAATTCTATATGAAAAACTGATTATAATAATATTTCGCGTTCAAACTTTTATACAATATTTTACAAACTTACAATACCGCTTATTTTACATAAAGCATGAAATATAGCACACAATAACTTTGATACAAGATAGTTGTGAAGATAATTCTAGCTAGTACACAAGTCGTTCAGCAAAGGCAATAAAGACACGTAATTCATACGTCCAGAAACAAGTCATGCATTCTGGTTTTACTAGGATTACTTCCCATCCTTGGTCTTGTGGAACATAATCGTTATGACCGTTGATAAGACAGCGTGTTGTAACGTCGTCAAAGGGACGAGGGTTACGTAATGTCCAACAGTCCCGTAACAATCTAAAAACCTCATTTCTTACCCCAATTACCGACTCCGTCACTTGTGGGAACGTTTTGTTTAATAGCTTTAGCCCGATGTTCTTTTTCTCACTTTGGTGAGAAGCGAACATTACTAACCCGTAAGCATAACATGCTTCTTTATGTTGCATGTTAGCCACTTTTTCTAAATCATGAAGTCCAATATTCGAATATATTGAGTCAAAATAATTTCTTAACCCATTGCGTAAAATAGCATTTGGGTTCCCCGCAATATATGCGTCAAAGTAAACACATCGTAACTTATGGATTTCCCAATGTGATATCCCCCATCTTTCGAACAAAAGCCTTTTATAAACCAAGGCATTCTTGGAACGTTCTTCGAATGTCTTACAAACTGATCTCGCCTTAAATAGTTGTGCCGAGGAATTCTGACCGACTCTAGACAAGATTTCATCAATCATGTCTCCGGGTAGGTCTCTTAAAATATTGGGTTTTCTATCCATTTTGTGTTTTTAAACTGTAAAATAGACAAGAGTTAGATTCATAAAAAAATACTTATTAATACAAGCAATTTTTACATATATCATAAAGCATAAGCACACTATATTACATATATTACACCACATGAATACAACTATCTTATTCCGACTCGCTTGTTTCTTCTTCTTCGGTTTTGGTTTGTTTTGCCAAGTTTCTAGGGATATATGATGTTCCCCTAATACGAGCCGTTATTTTCCACATTGGTTTAGAAAAACCTGGTGGTTTAGAGGTTCCCGGGTCATTGTTACAACTTAAGGACTTCGGGGGTTGACGATACATATAAAGTTCATCGGGGTTGGAATTAGATTTCTCTATTTTTATGCCCTTTCCCTTATTATTTTCTTTTGGCTTTTTAAATTCAGTTGGGGTAATTTCTATAACATCATCGGAATTCTCGTCGGAATCCGATTCATCGGAGAATTGGTAATCCTCCCAATATTTTGCTTCCTTGGCGGAAACACCATTGACCATAATTAACCTTGGTCGGTTGATTGAGGATTTTCTTTCACTTAACCGTTTTATTATTTCCCCCACCGGTTCTATTTCTTCATCCGGTTCCGATTCTTCTTCCGGTTCCGATTCTTCTTCCGGTTCCGACTCTTCTTCCGGTTCCTCTTCGGGAACTTGTGAATCAGTCCATGAATCATTCCAATTTACATTTGACTCTTCATTATTATTAGGTGAGTCAATGGGACTTGTTCTAGAGGTAGACATCTATCACATAATATCAAACACGTTAAGAGATTAATATATCACATAATATTCACATGTTAAAAATATATAGTTTCCAACAAAATTTGTTAAGCAATCATTTTTCAAGTAAACACGGTCGAAGTCCAGACTCACTAATGCATCCTAACAAGCTCGATAAGACACACTAATGCAAAATTCTGGTTCTCTAAGACCAACGCTCGGATACCAACTGAAATGTCCCGTTCTTATTGATTAAAAACGTTCCATATTAATTGATTTCGTTGCGAGGTTTTGACCTCTATATGAGACGTTTTTCAAAGACTGCATTCATTTTAAAACAAACCATAACCTTTATTTCATCAATAAAGGTTTAAAAAGCTTTACGTAGATTATCAAATAATGATAATCTAAAATATCCTGTTTACACACAACCATTACATAATGGTTTACAATACAAATATGTTACAACAAAATAAGTTTCTTGAATGCAGTTTTTACACAATATCATACAAGCATGGACTCCAAATCTCGTCCTTATTTAAGTATGCGACAGCGGAAGCTCTTAATAATCACCTGAGAATAAACATGCTTAAAACGTCAACAAAAATGTTGGTGAGTTATAGGTTTAACCTATATATATCAAATCATAATAATAGACCACAAGATTTCATATTTCAATACACATCCCATACATAGAGATAAAAATCATTCATATGGTGAACACCTGGTAACCGACATTAACAAGATGCATATATAAGAATATCCCCATCATTCCGGGACACCCTTCGGATATGATATAAATTTCGAAGTACTAAAGCATCCGGTACTTTGGATGGGGTTTGTTAGGCCCAATAGATCTATCTTTAGGATTCGCGTCAATTAGGGTGTCTGTTCCCTAATTCTTAGATTACCAGACTTAATAAAAAGGGGCATATTCGATTTCGATAATTCAACCATAGAATGTAGTTTCACGTACTTGTGTCTATTTTGTAAATCATTTATAAAACCTGCATGTATTCTCATCCCAAAAATATTAGATTTTAAAAGTGGGACTATAACTCACTTTCACAGATTTTTACTTCGTCGGGAAGTAAGACTTGGCCACTGGTTGATTCACGAACCTATAAAAATATATACATATATATCAAAGTATGTTCAAAATATATTTACAACACTTTTAATATATTTTGATGTTTTAAGTTTATTAAGTCAGCTGTCCTCGTTAGTAACTTACAACTAGTTGTCCACAGTTAGATGTACAGAAATAAATCGATAAATATTATCTTGAATCAATCCACGACCCAGTGTATACGTATCTCAGTATTGATCACAACTCAAACTATATATATTTTGGAATCAACCTCAACCCTGTATAGCTAACTCCAACATTCACATATAGAGTGTCTATGGTTGTTCCGAAATATATATAGATGTGTCGACATGATAGGTCGAAACATTGTATACGTGTCTATGGTATCTCAAGATTACATAATATACAATACAAGTTGATTAAGTTATGGTTGGAATAGATTTGTTACCAATTTTCACGTAGCTAAAATGAGAAAAATTATCCAATCTTGTTTTACCCATAACTTCTTCATTTTAAATCCGTTTTGAGTGAATCAAATTGCTATGGTTTCATATTGAACTCTATTTTATGAATCTAAACAGAAAAAGTATAGGTTTATAGTCGGAAAAATAAGTTACAAGTCGTTTTTGTAAAGGTAGTCATTTCAGTCGAAAGAACGACGTCTAGATGACCATTTTAGAAAACATACTTCCACTTTGAGTTTAACCATAATTTTTGGATATAGTTTCATGTTCATAATAAAAATCATTTTCTCAGAATAACAACTTTTAAATCAAAGTTTATCATAGTTTTTAATTAACTAACCCAAAACAGCCCGCGGTGTTACTACGACGGCGTAAATCCGGTTTTACGGTGTTTTTCGTGTTTCCAGGTTTTAAATCATTAAGTTAGCATATCATATAGATATAGAACATGTGTTTAGTTGATTTTAAAAGTCAAGTTAGAAGGATTAACTTTTGTTTGCGAACAAGTTTAGAATTAACTAAACTATGTTCTAGTGATTACAAGTTTAAACCTTCGAATAAGATAGCTTTATATGTATGAATCGAATGATGTTATGAACATCATTACTACCTTAATTTCCTTGGATAAACCTACTGGAAAAGAGAAAAATGGATCTAGCTTCAACGGATCCTTGGATGGCTCGAAGTTCTTGAAGCAGAATCATGACACGAAAGCAAGTTCAAGTAAGATCATCACTTGAAATAAGATTGTTATAGTTATAGAAATTGAACCAAAGTTTGAATATGATTATTACCTTGTATTAGAATGATAACCTACTGTAAGAAACAAAGATTTCTTGAGGTTGGATGATCACCTTACAAGATTGGAAGTGAGCTAGCAAACTTGAAAGTATTCTTGATTTTATGTAACTAGAACTTGTAGAATATATGAAGAACACTTAGAACTTGAAGATAGAACTTGAGAGAGATCAATTAGATGAAGAAAATTGAAGAATGAAAGTGTTTGTAGGTGTTTTTGGTCGTTGGTGTATGGATTAGATATAAAGGATATGTAATTTTGTTTTCATGTAAATAAGTCATGAATGATTACTCATATTTTTGTAATTTTATGAGATATTTCATGCTAGTTGCCAAATGATGGTTCCCAAATGTGTTAGGTGACTCACATGGGCTGCTAAGAGCTGATCATTGGAGTGTATATACCAATAGTACATACATCTAAAAGCTGTGTATTGTACGAGTACGAATACAGGTGCATACGAGTAGAATTGTTGATGAAACTGAACGAGGATGTAATTGTAAGCATTTTTGTTAAGTAGAAGTATTTTGATAAGTGTATTGAAGTCTTTCAAAAGTGTATAAATACATATTAAAACACTACATGTATATACATTTTAACTGAGTCGTTAAGTCATCGTTAGTCGTTACATGTAAGTGTTGTTTTGAAACCTTTAGGTTAACGATCTTGTTAAATGTTGTTAACCCAATGTTTATAATATCAAATGAGATTTTAAATTATTATATTATCATGATATTATTATGTATGAATATCTCTTAATATGATATATATACATTAAATGTCTTTACAACGATAATCGTTACATATATGTCTCGTTTAAAAATCATTAAGTTAGTAGTCTTGTTTTTACATATGTAGTTCATTATTAATATACTTAATGATATGTTTACTTATCATAGTATCATGTTAACTATATATATATCCATATATATGTCATCATATAGTTTTTACAAGTTTTAACGTTCGTGAATCACCGGTCAACTTGGGTGGTCAATTGTCTATATGAAACATATTTCAATTAATCAAGTCTTAACAAGTTTGATTGCTTAACATGTTGGAAACATTTAATCATGTAAATATAAATCTCAATTAATATATATAAACATGGAAAAGTTCGGGTCACTACAGTAATCGTCAAGATACAAATGTGGTTTAAGATGAAATCAAGTGGCAAACTTGAAGAATGTTTAGTTTCATATGTTATAATCAATATTTTAATTCCTTTTAATTATCCAATGTTATTAGTCCACAGTCGATAGTCCACAGTAACAGCCCAATAATTCATATATAATTTAATATACAATATTCGAATTACTTAATACGTGTCGTGACCCGTATACATCTCAGACTCGATCACAACTCAAAGTATATATATTAATTGAGGATCAACCTCAACTCTGTATAGAGAACTCGATCATTATTGCATATAGAGTGTCTATGGTGATTCCAAATAATATATATAGATGCGTCGATATGATATGTCAAAACCTTGTATACGTGTCCCGATATTTAAAGTGTGTAAAAAAAATAAAAATAAATGACGAATATTAAAGTGCGTAAAGTAAATAACAGAAATTAAATGACATTTAAATAAAATTGCGAGAATTAAAATTACGATAAAATAAAGTGCGATAATTAAATTGCGATAAATAAAATGTAATATGGAATTAACAGTTAGCTAGGAACAGTTAGCTAGGATTTTGTTAGCGTGGTTTCTTAACAAAATTTCATATTGTCAATTAGTCTGTTTCTAATCAATTTTTATTGTGTCCATTATTTCTTTATTATGCCACTTGTTGGATTCTGATAGGTCAAAATCCAAATATAAAATTGAATGAAAATGGTTGTTTTGTGGTGAACGGATTCGTATATCTGTGATTGTAAATAGGATAGTAAATGATTGTTGAATCAGATTCGAAGAATGTACAATGTAACTTATTAATGTGAAATTTAAATATTCCTCGGGTATTACCTACCCGTTAAAATATTTTCACCATTAACAATTTGTACAAGAGAATTTTTAATTACAATCTTTATGAGAACATATATACATATATATTTTCTTCAGATGTATTCATGGATTTAATGAGTTAATATGATATTAAACTCATTTGCTTTTCGGTTGGAACTGAAATAAATAATCTCTAAAACTTTAGAGATTACATATTTGCCATGTCGAACGAAGATAAATGAGATTGAACGATACGTAGAACGAAGATCATACTCAAAGTACGGATGATGATATTGAAGCATGGATTGTTGATGGTACTGGTGCTGTTATTGATTGTACTGTTGGTGTTGGTGATGTTGCTGAAGCTGGTACATTTTGAACCATATTCTCCGAATTGATTATTCAAGCGCGAAGTTCGTTGACTTATTACTCCAGGATGATTGTCGGTCGGAACGAGCGGATGAATAAGGTTTAGAATTGTGGATAGAATATAATCTTGTCGAGTTACCCTGGAAATGAGACTGAAAATGGTGTCTCGAACAGGTTCGCCGGTAAACGCTTCATGTTCATTGTCAAGAGGTGTATTCGGTTGGTGGAAGGGATCGCCTTTTTCGCGTCTCCATTGATTAGGTCGACTACAAACTCATCAGATGAATTGGGGATGGATGATTGATTGATTCATTCTGGTGACACTGCTTTCAGAGCTTAGGTGAACATCCATGTCTGAATAGCTGTCGGAATAACTATCGGAATAGCTATCGAATCTGAGGGACTCGAACTTGTTGAGGGATTCATCTCGTATGATCAGATGAAGGATTTTCGATAAGAAATAGATTATAGGATATAGATTAGTACTCTGCAATACATAATTTATATATGTATATATAATACTAAAATCCCATAAGTTACAGAGGAATCTACGGAAGTTGTCAGGCAAAGTCTACAGTAACAGATATGCTAAGATATGAATTAGCAGATACACTAAGATACGAATTTTGTCTATACACTATTCATGCAATCATTGCAGTAATATGTGTCTAGACTAAGAATGATAAGCAGGTAATTTCCTAAGGATGATAAACAGATGATTTCCTACAAAAATGATAAGCAAAAATTTTGACATGCAGACACGGTCGAAGTCCAGACTCACTAATTCCTCCTAACGACTTAACAGTTAGACACACTAATGCAAGACCTGGTTCGCTACGACCACCGCTCTGATACCAACTATGAAGACCCGTCCTAATCCATCCGGACGAAGTCCATATCGATTATAAACGATTCACAACAGTTGATTACATCGTTAGGTAATATCTTTAAAATGAGCAATTGCACAGCGGAAGACTTCTTTCATACAGTTGATTACAGCATGCATACCATTTTATAATATAACTAACTATAATTGACTTAATAATAATCTTGATAAACTCAACGACTCGAATGCAACCTCTTTTGAAATATGTCATAAATGACTCCAAGTAATATCTTTAAAATGAGCAATTGCACAGCGGAAGACTTCTTTCATACCTGAGAATAAACATGCCTTAAAGTGTCAACCAAAAGGTTGGTGAGTTCATTAGTTTAACATAAATAATCATTTCATAATTTTTAATAGACCACAAGATTTCATATTTCCATTTCTCATAAACATACGTCCCATACATAGAGACAAAAATATCATTCATATGGATTGAACACCTAGTAACCGACATTCACAATATGTATATAAGAATATCCCCATCATTCCGGGATCCTCCTTCGGACATGATATAAATTTCGAAGTACTAAAGCATCCTGTACTTTGGATGGGGCTTGTTGGGCCCGATAGATCTATCTTTAGAGTTCGCGTCAATTAGGGTGTCTGTTCCCTAATTCTTAGATTACCAGACTTAATAAAAAGGGGCATATTCGTTTTCGATTATTCAACCATATAATGTAGTTTCAATTACTTGTGTCTATTTCGTAAAACATTTATAAAAGCAGCGCATGTATTCTCAGTCCCAAAAATATATATTGCAAAAGCATTTAAAAAGGGATTAATGAAACTCACTTAATGTATTTTGTAGTAAAAATACATACGACGACATTGAACAAGTGTAGGGTTGGCCTCGGATTCACGAACCTATATTAATTGTATATTTGTTAAAACATATAAGGAAATTCACATAATTTCCTTTATTAATATATTTTATTTATATGTTTTTAGTTATATATATTTTATACCAAATTCCATTAACTACTTATATTATATCGTAAATTATATTATATATATATATATATATATATATATATTTGTGTTGTATATGGAATTAGAATGATCAATATCTATATAATTAGTTATCTTAATATATCTATATATATATATATGATTAGTTTAAAAAACATTTCATAGTTTGATACATATAAGTATATATATCAATAAGGTTAATAAGTTTGATATATAGGTATATAAAGTACTACTATGATTATAGTATATATAATAAGTATGTTTTAGGTACAAATATTTATCTCAAAAAAATATGTTAGTTTGGATAACAAAGATTTACCAATAATATTAACATCCTTGATGATGATAATACTAATAATAATAATGATTTTGTTTTTAAAAAAAAATGGTACTTTTGTTAAAATGATATTAATAATAATAAACTTGGGATTCATCATACTTAATAATAATAATATTCAATTTTTGTAACTATGTTCATACAGATAATACTACTTCTAAAATTACAAATGATAATAATTCTTCTAATACCCATAATTCTAAACTTGATAATAATAATAATTATAATACCATTAATATCAATAATAATAATAATAATAATAATAATGATAATAATATATTTTTATTTCTTTCCTAATAATAATAGTGATAAACATAATCATAATCATAATCATAATTAATACTAACATTATTTATTAATAATAATAATAATAATTGCAATAATAATAATAATGAATATATTACCTTTAAATAGATTGTAAAGGTTTTCTAAAAAGAATAGCCACTGCCAAGTCTCGAACCCACGACCCTTCGCTACCCGCTAACACCTCAAACCGTTGGGCTGTTGCCCATATTTCGAAATTAAACAGAACCCAAAAGTATTTAACTCGATTAAAACTGTTTTCCTTTCTCATCTTCTTCTTCAACCCTAGACTAGTAGACCCATTTAAGCTCAAACCAATTTAACGAATTTGTTGCTTCATTTAGAGACTTGTAAACAACTAATAAATTAGCAACAGATGTGTTACATAAATAAAATAAAGAAATAAATAAAAAAAAATGAAAACTGCATATGCAGTTCGCGACTGAAAATAAAAAAAAAAAATTAGTTCTTTGATTTTTAAAACGTTTTGTACAAAACTTATAATACGAATTGTGTTTCAAAACACACCGAGAAACTTTCCAAACCACCAATTTTAACAAAAACAACATAGTGAAATCAAATTTCTTAATGAACACCTCAGTTGACTTTTAAAACCGAAACCTTTGACTCCTAAATTAGATCTTGATATCAAAAATTGAAGATTGATAATTTGCAGAAAGTTTATACGACTGATTTCCAATAGAACTACATTTACACAATTTAAAATACATATCGAATTTGAGCTTTTGGTATATTGACTCAAGAACAGGGAAGTTAGCAGGTTTTCTTAAAGTTTAATTAATTTTGACAATTTTTTTAAAACTGATAAACGTGAGATATAGTTGATAATAAGTGAATGAAGTCTTTCACAGCTTATAGTAATCGAATTATTTGATGGATTAGTGTAGACAGAATCCAATCACAGTCACGAATGGAATAACAGAAAAGGAAAAAAAATAAATAAATAAAATAGCAAGTTGATAAGGATCCCTAACAGATTTTGGATTTAGCTGATGTCTGATCTCTGATTCGTACGATATGGTGATTTGAAGAATCCACTAAACAGACATAAACAAAAAATAAAAAAAAGTTTGAAAGTGATCTTAAATAGAATTTGCTGTGCTTTGTTTTATCTGATATCCTTAATCAATAAATATAATATAAATATTAATAATAATAAAAATAATAATAGTAATAGAATTTATATTAATATTAATAATACTAATATCATAATACTACTACTAATAAAAATAATGATAAAAGTAATAAAAGTAATGATAATAAAATTTTAAATGTATAAATGATAACTTTCATTAGTAATAATGATAATAATAATAATAACTAATATTAACAATAATATTAACAATAATAATAATAATTAATATAATAAAAAAATGTTATTACTAATAAATTCTAAATAATAATGCTAATAATAATAATAATAATAATAACAATAATACTTGAATTACTAACAGTAATTAATAATACATAATAACAACAATAACAATCATAATAATAATAATACTAGTTATAAATAAGAATTATGATAAAGTAATAATAATAATGTTATATAAGAATGATAATTATATTGTTATTAATGATAAATATTTTGATAGAGATAATAATAATATTTAATAATAATACAAGTATTAATTAAGATACAACAAGTCACATGTATCGAATTTTATATTGAAAATAATAATATTAATAATACTGATGTTAATATAAATATTAATACTCATGTTGATAATACTAATTAATGTAGTAATATCAATAACAATTTATATTATAACTTGTAGCATATTATGAATTATGTATCATAATTATATCTATAATACATATAATATTTATATCTTTTATATATAATCCAGAATATATATCATAAAAGTTATTTATAGAATTCATACATTTTTATGTGTAACTTTATTTTAATAACCATTTATTATTTTGTATATTATTTTTCATAATAAATCTTACGGATCTATTGTACTTTATATATATATTTTTTTTATATTTAATCTACATACTTTTATTTATTTAATTATATATATATATATTTATTTACAAACATTTGTTCGTGAACTGTCGGGCATAGTCAAAGTCAAATGCATTCATGGAAATAGTTCAAATATTATGAGACTCAGTTTAATACACTTTTCTTATCGTGTCGAAATCATATAAGATTAAGTTTAAATTTGGTCAGAAATTCCCGGGTCATCACATACTTGCTCCGTATATTACCTTTCGGTAAACTACCATCCGGTTGTAAAGAAAAGTGTTGAACAAGCAACTGTTGAGGCAATGTCCCGTGACATGCTTTTGATTATGGTCTATGTCGTGTCGGATGCAATTACTATCCTTGGTAGGAGCAATAGTATAAGATCACCCTATAGTTTTTCAGTCTGGCACAAGGTCCTGTCTTTGACCATGCTATGCAACCACCGTTCTGACGGTTGACACCTGATTTGGTTCAGGTGACCTAATGAATTCCAAGTGAATTCCTAGGATTTTACGTTCAATGGTAATGAACGCATTAAAAATGGGTTTTCAGAAAACAAATCGGTTTGTAATTTGATCAAAATATTTTCTCGTTCAAGCTCGAGTTTAGATATCATTGAATTCCATGAGTTTGAATTCTCAATCTTTAAGGTCAATCTCAAGGATTGAGTAATATCAGTCTTAAAAGCTGATTTTTGATCTTTAAGGAGATTATCCTTTCTGGGGATCTGATTCATTAGTCTTATAAGCTAATTTGCACGGTGCCCCCCATTGTACGAGACAGATCCTCTCATGGTTACGAGACAGATCATTCTAACTACTTGGTGATCCTGTTTGATGCTGAGGTTCGTGGATTTCCAGCTGATTTTCGAGAAAACTTTTCAAGGTTTTTCGTAGACTCTACAACTGGTCTAGATGACAACTTTCTGACCTAAATCAAGAAGCGTGTGTCTTTTTCTCGGAAGACTTTACTTCCTTTTAAATCAAGTGGCATATTTCTTTCAAATATATTATAAGAAATCGGGTAAAACTGATAAAATTGTCCAAAACAAAAGTATCTTCAATTATTTATACACAAATATGTGATATATGTTTTAAATAACTTGGTAAATTTTTTCTACACTTGGCTTTTATTTTCCTTTCTTTGCCTTTTTATTTTCCTCTATTCCATTTTAAATGAATTCAATCATTTTGGGTTGTTTCTCAATTTATGTCCTTTCCGAGGTAACAATAATTTTGGTGTTAACATCTAGTTTTATCGTTCATAAATATGTATAAACATGATTTTGAGTTCATTTAGTTGAAAATTTTGAAAATTTTTACTAGAATTGGGTAGTCAGTATATAAGACTAGAGATGTTCTTTATTATCAGAGAGCACTAGATTCTAATACAACTACTGCGTTACTAGTATTTTTAATGGTAACCAAGTGTTTAAATTAATTTTTTTTTAAAATCCGAAAGAATTTATCCCCTTCTCACACTTAAGATCTTGCAATGCCCTCATTTGCAAGAAATCAGTAACAATTTAAATTATTGAGGGTGATTAGCATAGAAAAATGATTAAATTTTACCAAAGTTTCCAAACATATTGTTGTTTATGTTGAATGATAAATGGTGCACATCATTTGTTCATTCCTGCAGTTGTTATTTCACATATATTTTGCATCTTGTCGTCAAAATTAGTTGCTTTTGCTGAACTTAATGTCAGTCTTTGAAAATGCGCTGTTTTACCCTGTTTTGTACATGAGATAAACTACAAACATATATATACATATTTTTGAAGTTGGGTATATCACCCCACATTCAAAAATTATTAAAAATCTAATAATAAAAGTTAGAAAATTATAAAAACTATTATAGTATCAAAAGAAATATTAAAATTATAAAATTACAAGTTACCAAATAAATAAAAATAGGCATAAAAGAAAATTAGGGTTGATGAGGATGGTGCCAGTAGAGATTCCATTCATAGCCATATGTGCTGTAGAATGCTTGAGATGGGTCATATGTAGGGTACGGTGGTCGGGTCTGTATAGTCCAGGGAGGAAATACGGGCATTGGAGTAGGAATGTAGTTTGTATTTATGTGTGCACAATGACTTATGATTTGGTTTTGATGATACTGCCAATCTTGAAATGCTCGTTGTCTAGCCATTTCATACTCATGTTGAGCCATAAAAATTTGCATTTCTATCATCTGATTTGTAACATCCTGCCTTTTTACGTTTACTTTTTCGTTTATTTATTTAAAGTCCATTATATGATTATAACATCCTTCGTTAATACACGTATTTAAAATATCTCGTTTAGGTAATTCACGCACCTGCAACCGAACTCGAGGGACTAGTTTCGTCAAGGGAGCAAAGATGTGAATAGCTTTTGACTAGTTAACACCCACCTCCTTTCATTTCTATTTTCCATTTCCATTTTCTTTTAACACTTCCACATTTTCTTTCAATTCTCCATTACAAAGATTCATCATCCAAATCAAATCGTGCAAGCACCCATCCAAACAAATTGCATATTCGGAATCTTCTCATCTTCCTCTTCGATTCCATACCAATTTCATTACATTTGGGTAATTTTCTAAAATCACTAGATTTTGTGTTCTTGATGTTTTTAACTTATAAAGTTGTTAATTAGTGTCTATGGCTCAAGTCTAACATGAATATATGATTTATATGTTCGATCTTGTTATTTTTAGTAACTAGCATGAACTTGAAAGTTTGGTGTGTTTGATTGATGATTTGATTGCTTAAATGTTGTTGTTATGATAAAGTGCAAGTATTAAATGTGTTCCTAGTATCACTAGCTTCAATTTGATGTGTAGGTTGCTTTAGAAAACTTCATAAACTTGATTATTGAATTTGGTGGATTTAGGTTAGGGTTTGATGAACTTGAAATGAACCTTTGATGCTTTGAATGACATGAGATGTTATTAGTAAGTGTTTAGTTGTATTGTATGTTTAATTATCTTCGAAACGGCGTATCACATGTGTGCATTTAATTCTCGAATCATGATTGTGCATTTATGAACTTGAACATTAATGATGAGCATTAATTGAGCATTTAATTTGGAAAGTCGGTTGTTGCAAATGATGTTTTCGATTGGTGAAATGTGGTTAGTTGTATTCCTTGTCAAAATACCTTTCCAACGATATAAGATACGCATTTTAAGTGTTTACGGTTCGTAAATTATGTTTATTTGAAGTTTGGCTCGTTTGGAACACTTGAAAACTGCCAGACTTGCTGAACCGAGAAATGGAGCGGGCGCCAAAACCCCGCGCGGCGCGCCATTCTGGACTATCCCAAATTCTTTTGATTTTCACGTTTTCACCCCCGCTTACTCGTAACTCCGATTAACATGAAACTTGGCCGACATGCTTATATATACTTTCTCATCATGGAAAAATTGTCGGATGCCCGACCCGACCCCGTTGACTTTGACTTTGACTTTGACCAAAGTTTGACTTTTGTCAAACTTAACCAAATGTTTATGCGATCGTTCTAGCATGCTTCTATACTTGTATCTTGCATGAAACTTGACAATTTGATCCACATGCTATGTAATCGAGTCGTAACGAGCCATAGGACTAATTGAACACTTTGACCGATCGTGTTTACTGATATTGATACAAACCTATTTGTTTAGGTCAAGACTAGCATTCGTTCTTTGCACACGTTACTTGTTGAAGTACTACTTACTCTTGCACACAAGGTGAGATCATAGTCCCATCTTTCAAACAACTTTTATGCTTTAAACTATGGGATGAGAAACATATACGTATCATACTTTTACACTTTGAACACAAGTACGAAAACGAACATTCCACGTACGGGTTTGAACAAAAATCCTCAATTCAATTATCATTAGTTACACTTGCAGGGTGTAAACGAGAACTTATATTATGTGATCACATGGGCTTGACGAGCCTCATTCGGACGGTTCGCTACCGTTAGCGGATGAAATATATTTTCGAGTATAGTGTATGTTCTAACACTACGTAACAGGGTACAAAACAGTTAAGTTTGATAATTGGGTGCCCGCGAAACAAATAACAACTTGGGAATGCAAATAATTTTGATAATCATCTTATATTAAATCTTGTGGTTCAAATGCAACGTTTACTAAAACACCTATGATTTCACCAATGTTTTTGTTGACAGTTTTCTATATATTTTCTCAGGTCCTTGAATGCTTAAGGATACATGCTTCCGCTTACTTTTTGATACTTGCTTGGATGTCGAGTATACGTGCATAGTTGGAGCGTCTTTTGACTACTTTTATAAATTGTATCGCATAGGTTTCATTTGTACGTTAAACATTGAAATGTAACTAGTCATTGAACTACTTTTGTAAACTTGAAACATCCTTTTACTTATGAAATGAATGCGACATATTTTGGTCAAACGTCACGTTAAAGACTTATGACCACGTAACGGGACCTAAGTAGTCGACGCCGTCAAACATGATTTGGTCGGGTCGCTACAGATGGTATCAGAGCGTTGGTTGTAGGGATTTAGAGTTCATTAGTGTCAACCCTGAGTCATAGGGTACATTAGTGAGTCTAGACTACAACCGGCATATAGACTTGAAGTAGGAATTACTTGACTACTTGTTCATTTATACTCGAACGTTTCTACTCATATCTACTCTTAATTCATCTTAACCTCACGTTGTTTAATTTGATTGACACGTCACCTTGACTTAGTGAAATAATGTGGAATGCACATATGAATTAGTGTAATGACCCGGAAATTTCCAACCAAATCTAAACTATAATCTTTATATGATTCCGACACGATAAGCAAAATTTGTAATGTTGAGTCTCGAAAGTTTTGAAATCTATATTCATGTAATCAATTACCCTTTGACCATGCCTGACGATTCACGAACAATTATGTGTATTAGATATGTAAAATTTTACAGGAATGTATTTTTTTTAACGAGATTAAATGATAATATAATCAGATATTTTGATCACGAGTCCTTATTATGAGGTTCACTTTGAATTAGGAAACCCTTATTTTAACGGTATTCGGAATAATGGGTAAATTAATCTACCAGTGTGGACAATGTGTTAATTAACAGTAACTAGATAAATATTAAAGATATTATTATTTTTATATTTATTAAAAGAGTAATCATAATCTATAAATATAAATACATAAATATATAAAATACAAATAAAGATATATACATAGATATATAAATACTAATATACAATCAGATATACAATATATATATATATATGCATACAGAGACGTACAGATTTATATATATATACAGATACAGATTCAAATATATATATAAGTACATAAATATATAAACATATTATGCGTATGTAAATACAAGATTGAAAGGGATGCAGTTTGTTATTGTTTGCAGACTAAAGGTAATTTATTTTTATATTTGAAATTAGTACAATTGGATCATCAAATCATACATAATCTGTTTTCTTCCCATCGACTTTTAATAATTTTTCTTCCTAGTTGCTGTTTCTGATCATGAATCGTACAAAGTTGTTATATGTACCTATCAACTGTATCAAATTGAAGATTCCTTCTCTGAATTAGATACAAAACGAAATCTAGGTAAACAACAAATTCTGTTGCAAATCTTAATCTATACTATTTTTTTTTCTCTTTTCCTGGGTGAATCACTCGTGCCCAACATCCGAATATATATACCAGTCGAACAATCCAGTTGTGAAAGACTTCATTTGATTTTCCTCCTTCTTTATCAACTACAAGTATCATTTACAGTCAAGTAAATAAAGAGATATTCAGAAAACTTTAGAAAACAACTTCAATACCTCTGTTTTTACTTCTGTTTCCCTTCTTGGTTGCTACTCAATTCGAAACCCACTTGATGTGGTAGAACAGAAACCAAGAACTAAAACACCATCATCAATTTATCACCATCATCATCATTATCAATCATGACCACCACTTTTATCTTTGTTGATCAAAACATAGCCACCACCCTCACCACTTAAAACTAATCGATTATATCATTGTTGATTGTTTCTGTTTCAAACCCATAGACACCTTCACCATAAAAAAAAACACCTTCGATAAAGTATTACCATCCTTGTATTTCTATTTTCTGTTCCAATCATATCATCACGGTTATCATTCTCGAACACTATTTAAAACCCACCTTGCACCACCACGACAACCATCTCTCTCTCTACTCTCCTTCGTGAATTCATCATCACCACCCTGATCATCGAAATCACTCACAAAAACTGCTGCTGTGCAGCTTCTATTTTTCTTCTGTTTCTCCATCGAAAATCATGTAACCTGTAACTATACTTTATGTCGTGTGAAGCTGCATAATTTTCTCTCCTCTCTCTCTCCTAAACGTGCTCGTGAATCACCAAAGCTACTGTACTTTCATGATCCTGTTTCAAGCCTCCATCACCTTTGAACAACCACAACGAACTACCACTAGTCTACACCTTTATCAATCGAGTTATAACCTCCTAAGAAGGTCCTAAGCTGCTGCAAGTTCAATATCGTCGCTACAACCCCCATATATTCTTCCTGATTTTATACAAGCACCTAAATCATGCTGCTCTTTCTGCTGTATGATCCTTGCTAGCCGTAGTTTAGTTGTCTTCTGTTGAGCATGTTACGTAATGAGAATGATCGAATATGCTAAACCCTTATCAACATAAATATAGAATATTTATAAGGCCTTATCAAGTTAATCAAGTGGGACTAGTGGCCGACCTCTTTATATTTGATTGACTGATATTTATAAGGCCTTATCAAGAACTAAAACACCATCTTTATATTTAGAATGTAATCGAGCTGTAAAAAAAAAGTTATAGGGCCACCATGTTGCTTTTCTAAAACCGTATTCGATTGATATTTTATTTTCGATTCGGATGTTTGCTAATGGGTCCGTAGAATTGATAATGACAAGGATAGAAGTTGGATAAGAATGATGAGGGAATGAAATTGTTGTGGCTACTTTAATTTTTTTTTCTGTCGACGTGAACTCACAAGTGGGATACCATCGAGCTTAAATGAAATAATGATGTTAGAATTGATATGGGTATGATTAAGACGATTTGGGTAGTCTATGTATAAGAAGATGCATAAGTTAAAACGGGTTATATGAATCAGTTATGGGATTAAAACCGAAACAGCAAGTCAGATGGATGGTGAGGGTGTTAATAGGGGTAGTGAGAGGTCTTGGGTTCAAGCCCCGACATGGGCAATGTTTTTTTTACAAACGCTTTCAAAGGGGTATGCACACTAATATTTACATTTTCATTATTATTATTATTATTATTCTCATCCTAATTGTTATTAATATCATAACTAGTATTAGAATAAAGAAATTATTAGTATTATGATTAAGATTATTGATATTAGTAATATTATTTTATTTTCATATTTATTTATAGTATCATTTCTATTAAAATTCTAATAATTATTAAAATTACCATTTTTATAAAAATTATTATTTTCATTATTATCATATTATGATAAATAAAGATTTTATACATAAATATATTATAATTAATAGTTGTAATTATTTGATTACCATTATATGTATTAATATACATATAAATGATATAGGTTCGTGAATCCGAGGCCAACCCTGCATTGTTCAATATCGTCACATGTATTTTTACTACAAAATACAGTAGTGTGAGTTTCATTTGCTCCCTTTTTAATTGCTTTTGTAATATATATTTTTGGGCTGAGAATACATGCGCTGCTTTTATAAATGTTTATGAAATAGACACAAGTACTAAAAATATATTCTACGTTGAGTTGTACCACCCTGCATATCTTCCCTAATAGCTTGGTAACTACTATTTACATGTGGTATTGTAAACGCGAATCCTGTTGATAGATCTATCGGGCCTGACAACCCCAACCGGACTGGACGACCAGTATTCAACGGTTGCACAGTACTTCGTTTTGTAGGCTACACTTGGTACAGTGTAGTGAGATTTCATAATAAAGGGAATATGCGACGTTGATTAATAGTTAAGTATGGTTACCAAGTGCTCAACCACTTAGAATGCTTTACATACACTTGCGAGTGTATTATGTTTATGATTATGAAATCTTGTGGTCTATTAAAATATTGAAATGATTGTTATGATAAACCTATGAACTCACCAACCTTTTGGTTGACACTTTTAAGCATGTTTATTCTCAGGTACGAATTAAGTCTTCCGCTGTGCATTAGCTCATTTTAAGGACATTACTTGGAGTCAATCATCACAATGGGACCAAATGTTGTTGACTTCGTCCAGGTGGATAAGGACGGGTCCTTTCAGGTGGTATCAGAGCGGTGGTCTTAGCGAACCAGGTCTTGCATTAGTGTGTCTAACTGGTAGTTGTTTAGATGCATTAGAGAGTCTGGACTTCGACCGTGTCTGCATGTCAAAAGTTTTGCTTATCATTTTGTGTCAAAAATTACATGCTTATCGTTCTTAGGGAATCACTTGCTTATCATTCTTAGTCTAGACACGTCTTACTACCTCTATTGCATAGACTGTGTATAGATAAATTCATATCTTAGCGTATCTGTTATTGTTACCTTTGCCTGACAACTTCCGTAGATTTCTCCGTAACTTATGGGATTTTAGTATTATATATGCATATATAAATTATGTATTGCAGGGTACTAATCTACATTCTATAACCTATTTCTTATCGAAAATCCTTCATCTGATCATACGAGATGAATTCCTCAACCAGTTCGAATTCCTCGGATTCCGACAGCTATTCCGATATGGAGTTTCACCTAAGCTCCGAAAGCAGTGTCACCAGAATGAATCAATCAATCAGCCATCCCCATTTCATCTGATAAGATTGTAGTCGACTTAATCAACGGAAACGAGAAGAAGGCAATTCCTTTCCACTAACCAAATTTCCCTCTTGATGAAGAACCTGAAGCACTTACCGGCGAACCTGTTCGAGATACTATTTTCACCCTCATTTCCAGAATATCTCGCCACGATTATATTCTATCTAAAATTCTAAACCTTATTCATCCGCTCGTTCCGACCGACAATCATCCCGGAATAATATAAGAAGTCAACGAACTTCGTGCTCGAGTAATAGTTTTGGAAAATATGGTGCAAAACTTACCAGCTTCAGCAACATCACCGACATCAACAGGACCACCAACAATAGCACCCATACCATCAACAATCCATGCCTCAACATCTCATTCTATACCTCGAATATGATCATCGTTCTACGTATCGTTGTACATTAATTATCTTCGTTCTTCACGGCGATTATGTAATCTCTAAAGTTTTAGAGATTATTCATTCTAGTTCCAAACGAAAATCAAATGAGATTAATATTATATTAACTCATTTAATCCATAATTACATCTGAAGAAAATATACATGTATATATGTTTTCATAAGGATGGTAATTAAAAATTCTTTTGTATAAACTGTTAATGGTAAAAATATTTTAACGGGTAGGTAATACCCGAGGAAATATTTAACTTTCATATTAACATGTTACACTGTACATTCTTCGAATCTGATTCAACGGTCATTTACTATCCTACTTACATTCACAGATATACGTATCCGCTCACCGCAGAATAACCATTTCCATTCAATTTCATATTTGGATTTTGATCTATCAGATTTCAACAAGTGGCATAATGAAGAAAACATTGGACAAAATAAAATTTGTTAGAAACAAACAAATTAACTATGAGAAAATTTTTATTAAGAATCCACGCTAACTGTTCCTAGCTAACTGTTAATTCCGTATTACATTCTATTTATCGCAATTTAATTATCGCAATTTATTTTATCGTAATTTAATTCTCGCAATTTTATTTATTGTCATTTAACTTCTGTTATTTACTTTACGCACTTTATTTATCGTCATTTAATTTCTGTTATTTATTTTTACGCACTTTAAATATCGGGACACGTATACAAGGTTTTGACATATCATATCGACGCATCTATATATATTATTTGGAATAACCATAGACACTCTATATGCAGTAATGCGGGAGTTAGCTATACAGGGTTGAGGTTGATTCTATAATAGTATATATAATTTGAGTTGTGATCGAGTCTGAGACATGTACACGGGTCACGATACGTATTAATTAATTCGAATATTATATATTAAATTATATATGAATTATTGGACTGTCAACTGTGGACTAATAACATTGGACAATTAAAATGAATTAAAATATTGAATATAACATATGAAACTAAACATTTCTTCAAGTTTGCCACTTGATTTCATCTTAAACCTCATTTGTATTTAGAAGATTCCAATCTACGTTCAAATCTTTCATGATTCTTGAAAACACCTCGATCGAGAGGATGAACCAGCCGCACTTCATCTACGGAAGAAAAGATTGATGCATATAGTTATGCTCCTGAAAAACCCTCGAAAACTGAGTAAACGTTTAACACGTAGCTGTGCTAATTCCTTTAGTGTTATTATTACCCAAAATAATTTGGTAATCCTTTCAAAGTAGCAAATTTTGTCATAGCTCCAGCAAGTCAACTTCGACTAGCCTTATTCTAAACCTTTCTAGATGATATTCTTAATCATCATCTTATCTTGGATATTATAAGATATTATCGTATTTTTATTATACATATCCTCGATATTTCTGAAGATATTTTCACAACCATTTTTATCCGAGATCATCTCTCCTTAATATCTGCAAAATAAAAGAAACTGTGTTAGTTTCTAAATTCTGAAAAATTCGAATATGAATGTTTGAAGTAGTGTTGGAAACTGAAGCATGAGTTAGTATAATATAATGACACTTGATCAACATCATTATATTACAGTAATCCATGTTGAGTTTCTAATGGAATGTGATGATTTACAGTACCATCAGTATTTGCTATTTACACGACTCTTACCTTCTATTTAATTTCTAAAAAAAAAAAATATATCAAGAAAATATTTCTTGATGATTCGGTCTTTTCCAGGATATTCTGGTAATTTGACAAATCAAAATCGTTCCATTACCATTTCTTCCTTAGAGCATTAGCTATGTTCATTTCGAATTTCATACATACGAATTCCGGACCATTACTCGCTTGACTCGAAGTCGGGAAGAGAAAACGAAAGCATGAAGCTCCGAAAAATGATGAAGAATATAAAGCCCAATAATAACCCCAAAATTTCAAACCGTGTATATCGATGCAGATAACAATATAGAGATACGGGAGAACTAGAAACACTATAACACCAAGGAAATAGTAGAAGTGAATAGATTCTTCCTGCGGCAGATGAGAAAGGAGAAGGATAAATATGAAGGTTAGGGATAAACAAGAATCAGAACTGGATGAAGCATATTAATGAATGCTTTAAAATATGAATTAAAGGTGAAAGAATGAAAGGTGTGAGTTGCAAAGAAACGAAGGAAGTAGATTTATAGGGAAATATCCGACAGGACAATCAAAGCAGATTATTGCGTTTAACCAAAGAAGATTTAAATCTCCTTAATTACCGAAGAATCAAATCTCATTATGAAGATTTCTTTTAAATTCCTTGAATTTCGGAAATCAATCTTGACTACGCCACCGGTTAAGTCAAATATGCATTTATTCATTTTCACTCTTATGTGATAGCTCCACTCGTACTCTTCACATAAACAAATCATTTTATCTATATCACTTGATGATGATAAAACTCTAGTTATCAAATCATGTTTGTCATGAAAACATTCTTATTGTTATCCATGACGACCTCTATCAAATTTCGGGGACGAAATTTCTTTAACGGGTAGTGATGTTAAAGCTAAGGGGTATAAAATACTATTAAATTTTAGCAGAAAATACTATTAAATACGATACAATTTTACACAAGATATTTTTTTATTTATAGAATGGATATACTTAAACCTTGCTACAACACTTATAGGCAGTGTACCTAATCGTACAGTAGTGTAGTTTTTAGTAAGTCCGGTTCGTTCCACAGGGAAATCTTTAAACAAAGCTCAACGCTATATTAGTTTACTTTTATAAAAATACAAATATATATTTAAGTAATATTATTATTATAAAGGGGGGTTTTTACCGTTTAATGACCGGTTTGTCGATTTTAAGACTTTAGTCGCAGTTAAAACCTAATGTAAAATATAAAATAAATACAAGACTTAAATTAAAGCGTAAAGTAAATAACGATAATGAAATTGCGAATAATAAAAATGCGATAAAATAAAATTGCGATAATTAAAAAGTACGATAACAATAAATAAAAGTGCGATAATTAGAAGTGCAATTAAATATAAAATAAAGGAAATTAAATATGAAATAAAAGAATTATGCTTATTTAAACTTCCGTAATCATGATGTTTGACGTGTTGATTTTAGTTTTATGCCCATGGGTTAATTGTCCTTTGTCCTGGATTATTTAATATGTCCGTCTGGTTTTTGTCCATAACAGTCCATCAGTCATAAATTTAAAGTGCGAGTGTCCTCATCAAATTATTCTTATACCCGAAGTTAAATATTCCAACTAATTGGGGATTCGAATTGTAACAAGGTTTTAATACTTTGTTTAATGAATACACCAGGTTATCGACTGCGTGTAAACCAAGGTTTTACTACTTTGTTAACAATTACACCAATTACCCTTGAATGTAATTTCACCCCTGTTTTAATTATTCTAGTGGCTATTAATCCATTCCCGTGTCCGGTTAAATGAACGATTATTCGTACATATAAATACCCCGCCCATCGTGTCCGATTGAGTGTATATGGTAAATTATAGGGACGCCCAATTGTAAATCTTTATATTAACATTAACAAACTATCATTTAGTTAAACAAATATAAAGCCCATTAATAGCCCATAGTCTAATTTCCACAAGTGTCGTTCTTTTGTCCAAACCCCAATTATGGTACAAAGCCCAATTACCCAATTTTAGTAATTAGCCCAACATCATGATTACTTCGTTTTAAATAAGCATAATAATAACTTAGCTACGAGACATTAATGTAAAAAGGTTGAACATAACTTACAATGATTAAAAATAGCGTAGCGTTACACGGACAGAATTTCGACTTACACCCTTACAACATTCGCTAACATACCCTTATTATTAGGATTTAAAATTAAAATTAAAATTAAAATATAAATTATATATATATATTACGTATATATTGAGAGAGAGATTGAAATAGAATATGAAATTTGATCAGAATTCGGTTTGCTTTATAGCCAGAAGTGAAATTTGGGGCTCCGCGACTCGCGGCAAAAGCCTCTCCAAACTCCGCGAGTCGCGGAGATAGAAATTACAGCTCAGTCCTTGGAGTTTTCTCTGCCGACGGTTTTTAATATATATATATAATATATATATAATTAATATAATTAATTATATATTATATTATATTTATATACATAGTTAACTTGTAATTTTTAGTCCGTTGCGTCGAGCGTTAAGAGTTGACTCTGGTCCCGGTTCCGGATTTTCGAACGTCCTCGCGTACAATTTTATATTTTGTACTTTGCGTTTTGAATCTTGTACTCTTGTAATTTCGAGACGTTTCTTATCAATAATTGGAACCTTTTTGATTATCTTTTGTTCTTTTGAGCTTTTTGGTCGTTTGCGTCTTCAATTCGTCGAATCTGTCTTTTGTCTTCACCTTTTATTATTTAAACGAATATCTCTTGTAAATAGAACAATTGCAACTAAAAGCTTGTCTTTCTTGAGGAATAATGCTATGAAATATATGTTCGTTTTTAGCATTATCAAATATTCCCACACTTGAGCGTTGCTTGTCCTCAAGCAATATTGTCTTGAAATACTAGAATCACTTCTTTATTCTTCACACTTTGTACATCAGTGATCTCTATACGGCGGTATAAACAATGGTAGTAACGATATGGTTTACAGTCCCACATGACTATAAAAATTTAGATCCAATAAGGAAATTGGATCTTTATGAAAACATTTGATCTTTTGAAAATTAAATCTAGTTTTTACCCTAGATAAGTTTTCCAGAATAACCCTTTACCGGTGTTTGCAAAATATTTTTGTGGGTTTGGTGGGTTTCAGATTTGAAAATTTTAGCTCAAAACTTGCGGTTTTGTGTCACCCACTTGCTAACCTTGTATTAGGAAAGCAACACGTCCAGTTTACTTGTTCCGTATATTACCTTTCGGCAAACTACCGTCCGGTTGTAAAGGAAAGCGTTGAACAAGCAACTGTTAAGGCAATGTCCCGTGACATGCTTTTGATTATGGTCTATAACGTGTCGGACGTAATTACTATCCTTGGTAGGAGCAATAGTAAAGCTCACCCTTATAATTTTTCGGTCTGGCACAAGGTCCTGTCTTTGACCATGCTATGCAACCACCGTTTTTACGGTTGACACCCGATTTAGTTCAGGTGACCTAATGAATTCCAGGTGAATTCCTAGGATTTTACGTTCAATGGTAATGAACGCATTGAAAATAGGGTTTTCAGAAAACAAATCGGTTTGTAATTTTGATCAAAATATTTTCTCGTTTAAGCTCGAGTTTAGATATCATTGAATTCCATGAGTTTGAATTCTCAATCTTTAAGGTCAATCTCTAGGATTGAGTAATATCAGTCTTAAAAGCTGATTTTTAATCTTTAAGGAGATTATCCTTTCTGGGGATCTGATTCATTAGTCTTATCCAGCTAATTTGCATGGTGCCCCCCCATTGTACGAGATAAATCCTTCTCATGGTTAGGATAAATCTGACCACTTGGCGACCCTGTTTAATGCTGAGGTCCGTGGATTTCCTGCTGATTTTAGTGATGACTTTTCTAGATTTTTCGTCAACCTACAGCTGGTCTGGACGACAACTTCATGACCTAAATCAAGAAGCGCGTTTCTTTTTAGGAAGACTTTACTTCCTTTTAATGATGGAATTGATTCATCGTGTAGATCCATCTCTTCTTTTCTTTCATCGGGTAAAACAGTTTAGTTTAGTCCAAAGCAAAAGTATTTTCAGTTATTTGTTATAGATATATGTGACATATGTTTAAAATAATTTGGTAAATTTTCCCACACTTGGCTTTTTATTTTTCTTTTTATCGTCCTCTATTCCATTTTAAATGAATTTTAACATTTTAGTTTGTTTCTCAATTTATGTCCTTTCCGAGGTAACAATAATTTCGGTGTTAAAACCTAGTTTTATCGTTCATAAATATGTATAAACATGATTTTAAATTCATTTAATTGAAAAATTTTACTAGAATTGGGTAGTCAGTATATAAGACTAGGGCTGTTCTTTTTTATCAGAGAGCACTAGATTCTAATACAACTACTGCTTTACTAGTATTTTTAATGGTAACCAAGTGTTTAATATAAAAATTTTAAAATCCGAAAGAATTTAACCCTTTCCCACACTTAAGATCTTGCAATGCCCTCATTTGCAAGAAATCAGTAACAATTTAAATTATTGAGGGTGATTTGTGTGAAAATGATTAAATTTTTACCAAAGTTTCCAAATATATTGGCGTTTGTTTGCTGAATGATAAATGGTGCACATCATTTGTTCATTCCGTCTTGTTGTTATTTCACATATATTTTGCATCTTGTCGTCAAAATTAGTTGCTTTTGCTGAACTTAATGCCAGTCTTTGAAAATGCGTTGTTTTACCCTGTTGTGTACATAAGATAAACTGCAAACATATATACATATTTTTGAAGTTTGGTTTATTACCCCACATTCAAAAATTATTAAAATCTAAGAATAAAAGTTAGATAATTATAAAAATGATTACAATATTAACAAAAATATTAAATGTATCAATAATTACAAATTACAAAATAAAAAAAAAAAATAATAAGTAAACTAAGGATGATATTGGTACCAATAGGGGTTCCAGGCATAACCATAAGTGCTATAGAATGCTTCGGCAGGGTCATACGTAGGATATGGTGGCTGCATCTCTATCGACCAAGGAGGGAAGACGGGTTTCGGTGTAGGAATATAGTTTCTACCTATGTGTTGGCAATGAGCTATGATCTGGTTCTGATGAACTTGCCAATCTTCAAATGCTCTCTGTCTAGCATTTTCGTATTCCTGAGAAGCTATAAACCTATGCATTTCTTGCATCTCATTCCCCCCTCCTACATTACCTTGTTGCTGGTTTCTCTCCACCTGTGGATGTCTACCATGGTATCGTACTGCGGCGTTATTTCGCCTCTTCAAAACTTTCGCACCATGGTATACATTTAATCCTATAGTATCGCGGGGTTCCGGCTCTTCTAGTAATAATCCCCCCCGACTTATATCCACACCGAGATATTCACCAATCAAAGTAATAAAAATACCACCTCCTATTATGCTATGTGGACGCATCCCCCGAACCATAGCTGATAAATAATAACCCACACAATATGGTATACTTACAGCGCTTTGTGGGTCTCGAATACACATATGGTAAAACAAATCTTGTTCATTTACTTTTTCTTTGTTCTTACCCCTTTGTGTAATCGAATTAGCTAAAAACCTATGTATCACTCTTAATTCGGCCCTATCTATATCCAAATAAGAGTAGTTTCCCCCTTTGAAACGGTGATGGCTTGTCATTTGACTCCACACACCGTGTGTATCAAAATTCTCATCTATCTTTCTACCGTTTAGTATCAATCCTCTACAATCGGCAGACGCTAACTCCTCAGGCGTATATATACGTAAAGCCTGAGCCATGTCCAGTAAAGACATGTGGCGCATCGAACCGCCTAACAAAAATCTAATAAAAGAACGATCGGTTAAACTAGCTACCCGATCATTCAACTCTATACTACATAACAACTCTTCACACCATACTTTATATACAGGTCTGCGTATGGTGAATAAACATATCCAGTCATTAAAAGAAGAATTACCATACCTCTGTACAAGTAATTCCCTAATTGGCCCGGCCAATTCTACAGCTTCTAAGGGTCCCCATTCTATGACCCTCGGTACCTCAACAACCTTAGAGTGAAGAGTATGCAAACCCCGTTGATATTTTGGATAATCTATCCAAAGTCTGTCAAATCGCAGGTTCGGGTGCAACTCTTCCAAATGCATATCGGAAAAGGTCATGACTGGATGAGGTACATCCTGCTTGTAGTAGTTATCTACCTCCTGTTGTTCCAAATTCTCGGCAGGAGCATTGCGGGCTTGGGATGAAGATTCACCCCTTTCATTCTGCAAAACACATCAAACACAAATTTTGTGCATCCAAATATGCATTAGTGTCAGCAAAATCATCAATTAAAATAATTACAATGACATTATCAATTTATATCAAACTTAAGCTTATTTTCACATTTTTATCAAATCTACACTTTTTCAAATAAGCATATACGAAAATTTTCGCCAAGTTCATAAGCATTCAACTCAAATAACATGTCAAAATAATCATTACTAGCAATCAAACAAGTCTCAAATGGCATTATCTTTCAAAAATCAAGTTCATGAATTTTGGACTTGAAAAAGTCCACTTTAATTCTCAAAATCATGTTTAGGCTCAAAGTTTGGATCATTTAACTACCTAGACATGTTACACTACTTAATTTAGCAACAATTCATGACAAAAATCGGCCATAACCTGTTTATATCAAAAAGCCCCAAATTTGCTCAAGAACACAAACCCTAGATTATTCAAAATTTGAAGTTTAAGGCTTCTAATCATGTTAAACAGCATCAATCTAGGTTATACAAGCATAATACATAAACAATTTAAGTCTAATTACACTAAAAAGCATCAAAATCAAATTGGGGAAAAAAATAGCTCAAGAACACCTAATTTCGAATTAATGGTGTTTAGGTGTAGAAATTTACCGTTTTTCTTGAGTAATTCTTAGATAGCATCCTTCTCAACATGATTTTAGCAAAAAATTTGGTGATTAACGGTTAAAAATTGGGATTTTTGGGGGTGATTTTCGGGTTTTTTCGGGTTCTTTTTTCGCAGTATATTTCTGTTTTGTGTGTGGGTGAGTGAACTGATCGTTTGCAGCTCTTATTTTTTTTTTCTGTAATCCGGTCTCTCCGCGAGTCGCGGGGATTTACCCTCCAAACTCCGCGACTCGCGGAGTTTGGTATTTTTTTTTTTTATTTTTATTTTTTTATAATCTTTAACTTATTAAAACAATTTAGTAATTAATTTTAAAATTTTGTTTCCCTTGTTATTTAGGACGAGGTCGTTTCGGATCGATGTCCTAGTCCGTCCTTCGACAAAATTTTAAAATTTGTCTTTTTGTAGCGATTGTTTTAAAAGCTAAGATTTTTGAGTTTTTTCAATGTTTTTGGCATACTTTAAATCAATAAGATTAAAAATAATGATAATAAAAGTTCTCGTCCCTCCCTCGGGTAAAGCAATTTCGGTTCAAAGACCTAGTCTTCAACTTACGACGAATTTTAAAAATCATATTCTTAACTTAATGAGATAAAGTAAATTTTTGTTTTTAAATTCACACAACATAAATATAAAATTCAAAATTAAAATTAAAAATTCACACCAAACTCAAAATTTAAAATGCATAAAATTAAAAATTAATATTTTAAAAATTAAAAATTCACACCAAACTTAATTTAAAAATTTATAAATTCATATCAAACTTATATTAATTTTTCAAATATTTACAATTTTAAATATATTGTTTTTACAGAGTTTACAATATTAATTTAAGATTTAAATATTAATTTTAAAAATATGGTAAAAATAAAATTAAAAATCTTTTTGTCTTTTTATCCCACTTTAATCAATCAAATATTATCAAAAATATGCGCCCCTCTTTTCGGTAAAGTAATTTCGGTTCCAAGACCTAATTTAACTCATGACGAATTTTTGAAATATTTTGGGTTGATTGTTTAAAGATATTTATACCTTAAGAATAAACGTTAAATTTCGCGGTGATGTAATAAATTTTTGAATGATATCAATAATTTCGGTCGCCAAACCTAATTTTATTCAATACCAATTTAATACTTTTTAGCGAACAAATTAGCGTTTATTATCAAAAGGTTAAAAATAAAAGTAAAAACTGTACAGACATACCTGTGAAATAGATTTCTTAGTTATATGATCTATTCCATTCATAAGATAGTCGGTTTAATTGATTTTCCATGGCTGCATAGGCGTAACCTCGAGCATTCAGTGTCTTTTCTTCTAAACATATGAACGGTCCGTCTCTGCATAAAGTAACAAATTCGGTATTTGAATAGGTTTGATTATTTGAACATTTACCTCCATGTGACCATTTTCCGCATTTGTGACATCTTTCTAGGTGTCGTGCTCTTCTTTTCGCTGCGGATTTTGATTTTCCTTTACCAAATTGTAACTTATTATCTTCGCATCTGGATCCTTTTCTAACTCCGTCCATTCTTTCTCTGATTACTGATACTAATTCGCTCGGTAGTATGTCATTATTTCTTTTAGTGATCAAAGCGTGTAGCATTAGACCATGGTTTAGTTCACAGGCAGTCTTCATTTCGTAAAAACCTAAAAAAATAAAAATTCAGAATGGGGGGAGAAGACTAGTTCTTTAGGGTCTGCTAGGGAAAGACCATACGTGTTCCATTTTCGAGAACTACACGAAAACAGACAATCTAACTCTAACAGAAATACATATTATCCTTTAAAGACTTGATTCTCCCCACACTTAGTTAGCTGTGGTGTCGAAATTGTGATTAACTTCGTTGTCGACTTCCATCGGACCATGTATGTAATGTTTAACTCTGTGACCATTAACTTTAAATTCAATTCCATTTGAATTTATCAATTCTATCGTTCCGTATGGGAAAACTCTTTTGACTATGAATGGTCCAGACCATCTTGATTTTAATTTTCCAGGAAATAGCTTGAATCGTGAATTGAAAAGAAGAACTCTGTCTCCTTCTTTAAATTCTTTTGAACTTCTGATTCTTTTATCATGCCATTTCTTCATTCTTTCTTTATAGATTAACGAATTTTCGTATGCTTCATGTCTTAATTCTTCTAATTCATTTAGTTGACTTAATCGTAGACGTCCGGCTTCATGTAAATCAAGATTACATGTCTTCAAAGCCCAAAATGCTTTGTGTTCAATTTCTACTGGAAGATGACATGCTTTTCCATAAACAAGTCTAAAAGGTGTGGTTCCAATTGGAGTTTTGTAGGCTGTTCTAAAAGCCCAGAGTGCATCCTCCAATTTAATGGACCATTCCTTCGAATTTGATCCTACGGTTTTCTCTAGAATACGTTTTAAAGCTCGGTTGGTATTTTCAACTTGTCCACTTGTTTGTGGATGATATGCGGTGGAGATTTTATGAGTTACTCCATATCTTTTAAGAACTTTCTCAAGTTGATTATTACAGAAATGAGTTCCCCGATCACTTATTAAAGCTTTCGGTGTTCCAAACCTTGCAAAAAGATGTTTTAAAAAGTTGACTACAACTTGTGCATCGTTAGTTGGGAGAGCTTGTGCTTCCGCCCATTTAGATACATAATCAATGGCTACGAGTATATATAGATTATTATGAGATTTTGGAAATGGACCCATAAAGTCAATACCCCAAATGTCAAATACTTCACATACTTGGATGACATTTTGTGGCATTTCATCACGTTGACTTATTTTTCCGGCCCTTTGACATGCATCACAGGATTTGCAAAGAAGGTGTGCGTCTTTGTAAATTGTAGGCCAATAGAATCCAGCTTCATAAACTTTTCTTGCTGTTAGTTGAGGCCCATAATGCCCTCCTGTTGGTCCTGTGTGACAATGGTTTAATATTTTACTAGCTTCATCTTCAAATACACATCGGCGTATTATTCCATCGGGACAACTTTTAAACAGATGTGGATCTTCCCAGAAATAGTGTTTTATATCACTGAAGAATTTCTTTCGTCTTTGGTACGATAATCCTTTTTCAAGGAATCCACAAACTAAGTAGTTTGCATAGTCTGCAAACCATGGAATTTCTTTATAATCTATCTTCAATAGATATTCATCAGGAAAGTTGTCTTGTATGGCTGATTCATTTAGAACTTCTAATTCGGGATTTTCAAGACGAGAAAGATGATCAGCGGCTAGATTTTCTGCTCCTCTTTTATCTCTGATTTCAATATCAAACTCTTATAAGAGTAAGATCCAACGGATTAATCTTGGTTTAGCATCTTGTTTTGAAAATAGGTATCTAAGAGCAGAATGGTCGGTATAGACCACCGTTTTTGCTAGAACGAGATATGATCGAAATTTGTCAAAAGCAAAGACAATAGCAAGGAGTTCTTTTTCAGTAGTTGTATATTTCGTTTGTGCTCCTTGTAATGTCTTACTAGCATAATATATAGGTTGAAATCGTTTTTCAATCCTTTGTTCTAAAACGGCTCCCATTGCAAAATCACTTGCATCGCACATTAGTTCAAATGATAGATTCCAATTTGGTGTTATCATGATCGGTGCATTAGTGAGTTTCTCTTTAAGAATATTAAAAGATTTGATACACTCATCTGAAAAGATGAATGGAGCATCCTTTTCTAGGAGTTTATTCATAGGAGTGGCAATTTTTGAAAAATCTTTTATGAAACGTCGGTAAAAACCGGCATGCCCTAGAAAACTCCTAACTCCTCTAACATTGGTGGGATGTGGAAGTTTAGCAATTACATCTACTTTAGCTCTATCCACTTCGATTCCTTCTTTTGAAATTTTATGTCCAAGAACGATGCCTTCTTTAACCATGAAATGGCATTTCTCCCAATTAAGTACTAGATTTGATTTTTCGCATCTAATTAGCATTCGTTCCAGATTAACTAGACATGATTTAAATGTATCACCGAAGACTGAAAAGTCATCCATGAATACTTCCATGCATTCTTCTATCATGTCATGAAAAATCGCCATCATGCACCTTTGAAAGGTTGCAGGGGCGTTGCAAAGTCCAAATGGCATTCTTTTGTAAGCAAAAGTACCATAAGGGCACGTGAATGTGGTTTTCTCTTGATCCTCGGGTGCTATTGGAATTTGAAAATATCCGGAAAATCCATCTAGAAAACAATAGTAACTATTTCCGGCTAATCTTTCCAACATTTGATCTATGAAAGGTAAGGGAAAGTGATCTTTTCTGGTGGCGTCATTTAATTTTCTATAATCAATACATACACGCCATCCTGTTACAGTCCTAGTAGGAATAAGCTCATTTTTCTCATTTATAATGACAGTCATGCCACCCTTCTTAGGTACGCATTGAACTGGGCTTACCCATGGACTATCAGAAATTGGATATATCAAACCTGCATCTAGCAGTTTAATAATCTCTTTCTTAACTACATCTTGCATATTAGGATTTAGTCTTCGTTGGCGTTGCACATACGTTTTATGACCTTCTTCCATAAGGATTTTATGTGTGCAATACGAAGGACTTATTCCTTTAATATCATGAATCTTCCATGCAATGGCTGGTTTATGAGCTTTCAACACAGAAATGAGTTGTGATTTCTCATTTTTAGTAAGAGAAGACGATATTATTACAGGTAATTCAGATTCACCATGTAAATAAGCGTATTCCAAATGGTTTGGAAGTGGCTTTAACTCTAATTTCGGAGGTTCTTCTATCGATGATTTATATCGATATCTGTCTTCTTCTTTTAGCATTTGAATTTCTTCTGTTGTTGGTTCATATCCATTAGCTATAAGTGTAGCTAACATTTCAGCTTCATCAATTGGTTCATTACCTTCTCCTAAAGAACATTCTCCTGTTCCTTGTAATTCTGGAAATTCTTCTAACAATTCTGCATGTGCATCTATAGTTTAAATATAATAACATGTATCATCTGCAGATTGTGGTTGTTGCATTGCTCTATCAACTGAAAAGGTAACACTCTCATCCTCTATACTTAGGGTCAGTTTCTTACCGAACACGTCTATCATTGCTTTAGCCGTGTTTAAGAATGGTCTTCCTAATATGAGAGGAACTTGAGAATCTTCTTCCATGTCCAAAACAACAAAATCTACTGGAAATACTAAAGTACCAACTTTAACTAGCATGTTCTCCATTATCCCTCTAGGATATTTTATTGATCGGTCGGCTAGTTGTATACTTATTCTTGTTGGTTTCAATTCTCCAAGGTCTAGTTTAGCGTATAGTGAATACGGCATTAGATTTATACTAGCACCTAAGTCTGCCAATGCTTCTATTGAACTAAGACTACCCAGAAAACATGGAATTGTGAAACTTCCTGGATCAGATAGTTTTTCTGGTATCTTATTCAACAGCACTGCTGAACAATTAGCATTCATAGTAACAGCCGAGAGTTCTTCCATTTTCTTTCTATTTGAGATTAGATCTTTCAAGAATTTAGCATATCTAGGCATTCCTGAAATCACATCAATGAAAGGAAGATTTACATTTATCTGTTTAAACATATCCAAGAATTTGGATTACTCGGCTTCAAGTTTTTCTTTCTTCATTTTACTCGGGTAAGGAAGTGGTGGTTGGTATGGTTTAACATAAGGTTTATCCTTAACTGTGTTATCTTCATTAACCTTTTCAACTACCGGTTCTTTTTCCTTATCTTGATCAGGTTGTGGTTCTTGTGGAGTAGGAATAGTTTCATCAGAAGTTACAGGTATTTCAGGTGATTTAAGTGTTGTACCACTTCTTGTGGTAATAGCTTTAGCTGTTTCATTCCTGGGGTTAGCATTTGTATCACTAGGTAAACTTCCCGGTTTTCTTTCACCTATTAACCTTGCTAGGTTACTTACTTCTTGTTCCAGATTTTGAATAGAAGCTTGTTGATTTCTAAATGCTTGAGCATTTTGTTCATTGGTTTGTTTTTGAGATGTGAAAAACTGCGTTTGAGTTTCAACTAGCTTTGTCATCATATCTTCTAAATTCGGCTTTTTATCATCGGTTTGTTGTGGTGGTTTGTTTTGAAAATTTGGTCTTTGCTGATTGTAAGTATTATTGGATACTTGTTGATTGCTAAGACCTTGTTGGTTGTTGTATGGAATATTTCGGTTATAATTCTGGTTTTGATTGTAAATCGGTCTTGGCGGTTGATAATTATTCTGATAATTATTTCCAGGCCTTTGGTTTATGTATGAAATATTCTCTCTTTGTTCCATTGTTAATTCAATACTGAGACAATCTTTTGTCAAATGTGGTCCTCCACACTGCTCACAACTAATTCGTATAGCATGAATATCTTTAGTCATCTTTTCCATTCGTCTCTCGAAAGCATCTATCTTTGCCAAAATGGAATCTAAGTCATGGCTAGAATCGGCTCTAGCTGCTTTAGATGATCTAATGATATCTTTTTCTTGGTGCCACTCATGTGAGTGGGAAGCAGTATTATCAATAATTTTGTAAGCATCAGTTTCGGTTTTCTTCATAATAGAACCACCAGCTGCTATATCTATGTCTTTTCTTGTAGTGATGTCGCATCCTTGGTAGAATATTTGTACTATTTGATAGGTGTCTAAACCATGTTGCGGACATCCTCTTAATAACTTTCCATATCTTGTCCACGCCTCATATAGAGTTTCATTTGGTTTCTGTGTGAACGTAACAATTTCTGCTTGAAGTCTTACGGCTTTAGATGCAGGAAAGAATTGTTTAAGAAATTTGTCAATTAAAACATCCCATGTATCAATCGCCCCTTCAGGTAACGATTCCAACCAATCTTTGGATTCTCCCTTTAAAGTCCAGGGAAATAACATGAGATATATCTGTTCATCCTCCACTTCTCGGATTTTAAATAGTGTGCAGATCCTATTAAAGGTACGTAGATGTTCATTTGGATCTTCCTTCGGTGCACCACTAAATTGGCATTGATTAGTCACCATGTGTAGAATTTGTCCTTTGATTTCATAATCTGGCGCATTAATGTCTGGATGAGTAATTGCGTGACCTTGGCCAGTGCGTTTAGCTCTCATTCGGTCTTCCATACTTAAAGGTTCCAGATTCTCCATAATTGAATTTGTTGAATCGGTATCACTAGATGATTCTGATTTAATGGTTCGTTCCTCAACAATCTCTGTTTGAATGATTGGTGGTTCCGGAGGAAAGTTTAATGGTTCAGGATCTACGAACCGTTCCTGAATATTCTCTGGATTCTCAATTGTGAGGTTGGGTTCAAAAAATGGATTATCGGAAATTTGAACTGAAGTACTTGGTTGACTGGATGATGATTCTAAAGAAAAATCAACGGCGGTTATATTTTTTAAACGATGTCTTGATCGAGTTACAGGTGGTGAACGTACAAAAGGTGATGAACGTCTTGCTCGGTGCATTCACAGAATATCCTATTAGTTTTTAAAAAGGAAAGAAAAATTATAATAAGTTATCCAATCAATAGACTTTTCTGATTTTGCCCACGTTTCGAATAGCCAAAAGATGCAGCAGAGGGGCAGGATTCGTTTGGTCTCAATATAATTGAGGACTGTTTGGCTCCAATAACCCGGTCCACGTACAAATCCAACTATTACTACGAACCAGAAAATTTTGATGTCTATCAATTTAACCACTTAAAATAAATTTTCGTAATTTTAAGAAATTTAGATAAGAAG
Source organism: Rutidosis leptorrhynchoides (assembly GCF_046630445.1). Taxonomy (NCBI): domain Eukaryota; kingdom Viridiplantae; phylum Streptophyta; class Magnoliopsida; order Asterales; family Asteraceae; genus Rutidosis; species Rutidosis leptorrhynchoides. The sequence continues at coordinate 36,388,114 of NC_092337.1, read as the reverse complement.
TAGAATAAAAATCTATGTCCTAAAACTAGAATAGCGAGAAATAAGAGAGAAAAAGAGTTCGTCGCAAAAGGTCGAAAAAGAAAAATGGTTGAAAAATAAAAGGTGACGAAAAAATAAAAGAAACTTATAAAAACTTAAAAATACTTAACTAACCTAACCTTATTACTACAACTAACTTAAAATTATAATCGCAAATTGAAATTACTAATTGGAATGATAATTGATACATAGTAAAAGGTCTAAAAATATTAAAGCTTACAGGAAAAACTAAATCCCAAATGGAAATAACTTAAAAAGAAACTAAAACTTAAAAAGGCGTCGCAAAATTCTAAAGCACCTAAATCTTAGTCTAAAGAAAAAGCACTTAAGGAATTCTACGGCAAAGCCTAAAAATCTAGGAGTAAAAATAACTATAGCAAAAACTAAGTTTAAAATTAAATATGAGCTAAAAATACAAATATTACGCTACAGCGATTAAAAAGGTACAAAATATAAAAATATACAAAAAGTTGTAAAAAGTACAATTTTTATAAAAATATTATTTTTATATTATTTTTTTAATAAAACTACAAATTTTACAATTTAATAAAAACTAATTAATACTAAATACATAAATAAATAAAAAGTAAAAATAAAACTAAAACTAATAATAATAATAATAATAATTAGGTTTAAATAATAATTATAATTAATAATAATAACCCGTAATTAATGCAGTTTTAGGGTTTCTGTTCGCGTGTCAGATGGTCTCCGCGAGTTGCGGTGATTAATGAGGAAAACCCCGCGAGTCGCGGGGTTCAGAAATTCTGTTGACAGCTTTCAATTTTTACGCGTTTTTCTTTATTTTTTTTTTATTTTATGTTTTCTGTTTTTTTAAAATAAATAAAAGATTTTAAAATAAAACTTATATTTTTATAAACTAAAATAGAAATAAAGAAACTTATAAAACTTAAATATTTAACAAAATCTTAAAAATACATATATTTTTGTTTTTCTTTTTATATTTTTCGAATAATTAAAACGTATTTTTACAAAAACGAATTTTAATAAAAGTAGATAAAAATCCTTTTTTTTTTTTTTATTATATTAGCGTTGCGCTTCCGGCGTTTAAGAGAGTTCCCCGGCAGCGGCGCCAAAAATACTTGATGTTAAAGCTAAGGGGTATAAAATACTATTAAATTTTAGCAGAAAATACTATTAAATACGATACAATTTTACACAAGATATTTTTTTATTTATAGAATGGATATACTTAAACCTTGCTACAACACTTATAGGCAGTGTACCTAATCGTACAGTAGTGTAGTTTTTAGTAAGTCCGGTTCGTTCCACAGGGAAATCTTTAAACAAAGTTCAATGCTATATTAGTTTACTTTTATAAAAATACAAATATATATTTAAGTAATATTATTATTATAAAGGGGGGTTTTTACCGTTTAATGACCGGTTTGTCGATTTTAAGACTTTAGTCGCAGTTAAAACCTAATGTAAAATATAAAATAAATACAAGACTTAAATTAAAGCGTAAAGTAAATAACGATAATGAAATTGCGAATAATAAAAATGCGATAAAATAAAATTGCGATAATTAAAAAGTACGATAACAATAAATAAAAGTGCGATAATTAGAAGTGCAATTAAATATAAAATAAAGGAAATTAAATATGAAATAAAAGAATTATGCTTATTTAAACTTCCGTAATCATGATGTTTGACGTGTTGATTTTAGTTTTATGCCCATGGGTTAATTGTCCTTTGTCCTGGATTATTTAATATGTCCGTCTGATTTTTGTCCATAACAGTCCATCAGTCATAAATTTAAAGTGCGAGTGTCCTCATCAAATTATTCTTATACCCGAAGTTAAATATTCCAACTAATTGGGGATTCAAATTGTAACAAGGTTTTAATACTTTGTTTAATGAATACACCAGGTTATCGACTGCGTGTAAACCAAGGTTTTACTACTTTGTTAACAATTACACCAATTACCCTTGAATGTAATTTCACCCCTGTTTTAATTATTCTAGTGGCTATTAATCCATTCCCGTGTCCGGTTAAATGAACGATTATTCGTACATATAAATACCCCGCCCATCGTGTCCGATTGAGTGTATATGGTAAATTATAGGGACGCCTAATTGTAAATCTTTATATTAACATTACAAACTATCATTTAGTTAAACAAATATAAAGCCCATTAATAGCCCATAGTCTAATTTCCACAAGTGTCGTTCTTTTGTCCAAACCCCAATTATGGTACAAAGCCCAATTACCCAATTTTAGTAATTAGCCCAACATCATGATTACTTCGTTTTAAATAAGCATAATAATAACTTAGCTACGAGACATTAATGTAAAAAGGTTGAACATAACTTACAATGATTAAAAATAGCGTAGCGTTACACGGACAGAATTTCGACTTACACCCTTACAACATTCGCTAACATACCCTTATTATTAGGATTTAAAATTAAAATTAAAATTAAAATATAAATTATATATATATATTACGTATATATTGAGAGAGAGATTGAAATAGAATATGAAATTTGATCAGAATTCGGTTTGCTTTATAGCCAGAAGTGAAATTTGGGGCTCCGCGACTCGCGGCAAAAGCCTCTCCAAACTCCGCGAGTCGCGGAGATAGAAATTACAGCTCAGTCCTTGGAGTTTTCTCTGCCGACGGTTTTTAATATATATATATAATATATATATAATTAATATAATTAATTATATATTATATTATATTTATATACATAGTTAACTTGTAATTTTTAGTCCGTTGCGTCGAGCGTTAAGAGTTGACTCTGGTCCCGGTTCCGGATTTTCGAACGTCCTCGCGTACAATTTTATATTTTGTACTTTGCGTTTTGAATCTTGTACTCTTGTAATTTCGAGACGTTTCTTATCAATAATTGGAACCTTTTTGATTATCTTTTGTTCTTTTGAGCTTTTTGGTCGTTTGCGTCTTCAATTCGTCGAATCTGTCTTTTGTCTTCACCTTTTATTATTTAAACGAATATCTCTTGTAAATAGAACAATTGCAACTAAAAGCTTGTCTTTCTTGAGGAATAATGCTATGAAATATATGTTCGTTTTTAGCATTATCAGGTAGGTGCTGTAATGACCCAGAAATTTCCAACCAAATCTAAACTATAATCTTTATATGATTCCGACACGATAAGCAAAATTTGTAATGTTGAGTCTCGAAAGTTTTGAAATCTATATTCATGTAATCAATTACCCTTTGACCATGCCTGACGATTCACGAACAGTTATGTGTATTAGATATGTAAAATTTTACAGGAATGTATTTTTTTAACGAGATTAAATGATAATATAATCAGATATTTTGATCACGAGTCCTTTTTATGAGGTTCACTTTGAATTAGGAAACCCTTATTTTAACGGTATTCGGAATAATGGGTAAATTAATCTACCAGTGTGAACAATGTGTCAATTAACAGTAACTAGATAAATATTAAAGATATTATTATTTTTATATTTATTAAAAGAGTAATCATAATCTATAAATATAAATACATAAATATATAAAATACAAATAAAGATATATACATAGATATATAAATACTAATATACAATCAGATATACAATATATATATATGCATACAGAGACGTACAGATTTATATATATATACAGATACAGATTCAAATATATATATAAGTACATAAATATATAAACATATTATGCGTATGTAAATACAAGATTGAAAGGGATGCAGTTTGTTATTGTTTGCAGACTAAAGGTAATTTATTTTTATATTTGAAATTAGTACAATTGGATCATCAAATCATACATAATCTGTTTTCTTCCCATCGACTTTTAATAATTTTTCTTCCTAGTTGCTGTTTCTGATCATGAATCGTACAAAGTTGTTATATGTACCTATCAACTGTATCAAATTGAAGATTCCTTCTCTGAATTAGATACAAAACGAAATCTAGGTAAACAACAAATTCTGTTGCAAATCTTAATCTATACTATTTTTTTTCTCTTTTCCTGGGTGAATCACTCGTGCCCAACATCCAAATATATATACCAGTCGAACAATCCAGTTGTTAAAGACTTCATTTGATTTTCCTCCTTCTTTATCAACTACAAGTATCATTTACAGTCAAGTAAATAAAGAGATATTCAGAAAACTTTAGAAAACAACTTCAATACCTCTGTTTTTACTTCTGTTTCCCTTCTTGGTTGCTACTCAATTCGAAACCCACTTGATGTGGTAGAACAGAAACCAAGAACTAAAACACCATCATCAATTTATCACCATCATCATCATTATCAATCATGACCACCACTTTTATCTTTGTTGATCAAAACATAGCCACTACCCTCACCACTTAAAACTAATCGATTATATCATTGTTGATTGTTTCTATTTCAAACCCATAGACACCTTCACCATAAAAAAAACACCTTCGATAAAGTATTACCATCCTTGTATTTCTATTTTCTGTTCCAATCATATCATCACGGTTATCATTCTCGAACACTATTTAAAACCCACCTTGCACCACCACGACAATCATCTCTCTCTCTACTCTCCTTCGTGAATTCATCATCACCACCCTGATCATCGAAATCACTCACAAAAACTGCTGCTGTGCAGCTTCTATTTTTCTTCTGTTTCTCCATCGAAAATCATGTAACCTGTAACTATACTTTATGTCGTGTGAAGCTGCATAATTTTCTCTCCTCTCTCTCTCCTAGACGTGCTCATGAATCACCAAAGCTACTGTACTTTCATGATCCTGTTTCAAGCCTCCATCACCTTTGAACAACCACAATGAACTACCACTAGTCTACACCTTTATCAATCGAGTTATAACCTCCTAAGAAGGTCCTAAGCTGCTGCAAGTTCAATATCGTCGCTACAACCCCCATATATTCTTCCTGATTTTATACAAGCACCTAAATCATGCTGCTCTTTCTGCTGTATGATCCTTGCTAGCCGTAGTTTAGTTGTCTTCTGTTGAGCATGTTACGTAATGAGAATGATCGAATATGCTAAACCCTTATCAACATAAATATAGAATATTTATAAGGCCTTATCAAGTTAATCAAGTGGGACTAGTGGCCGACCTCTTTATATTTGATTGAATGATATTTATAAGGCCTTATCAAGAACTAAAACACCATCTTTATATTTAGAATGTAATCGAGCTGTAAAAAAAAAGTTATAGGGCCACCATGTTGCTTTTCTAAAACCGTATTCGATTGATATTTTATTTTCGATTCGGATGTTTGCTAATGGGTCCGTAGAATTGATAATGACAAGGATAGAAGTTGGATAAGAATGATGAGGGAATGAAATTGTTGTGGCTACTTTAATTTTTTTTTTCTGTCGACGTGAACTCACAAGTGGGATACCATCGAGCTTAAATGAAATAATGATGTTAGAATTGATATGGGTATGATTAAGACGATTTGGGTCGTCTATGTATAAGAAGATGCATAAGTTAAAACGGGTTATATGAATCAGTTATGGGATTAAAACCGAAACAGCAAGTCAGATGGATGGTGAGGGTGTTAATAGGGGTAGCGAGAGGTCTTGGGTTCGAGCCCCGACATGGGCAATGTTTTTTTTACAAACGCTTTCAAAGGGGTATGCACACTAATATTTACATTTTCATTATTATTATTATTATTATTATTCTCATCCTAATTGTTATTAATATCATAACTAGTATTAGAATAAAGAAATTATTAGTATTATGATTAAGATTATTGATATTAGTAATATTATTTTATTTTCATATTTATTTATAGTATCATTTCTATTAAAATTCTAATAATTATTAAAATTACCATTTTTATAAAAATTATTATTTTCATTATTATCATATTAAGACAAATAAAGATTTTATACATAAATATATTATAATTAATAGTTGTAATTATTTGATTACCATTATATGTATTAATATACATATAAATGATATAGGTTCGTGAATCCGAGGCCAACCCTGCATTGTTCAATATCGTCACATGTATTTTTACTACAAAATACAGTAGTGTGAGTTTCATTTGCTCCCTTTTTAATTGCTTTTGTAATATATATTTTTGGGCTGAGAATACATGCGCTGCTTTTATAAATGTTTACGAAATAGACACAAGTACTAAAAATATATTCTATGTTGAGTTGTACCACCCTGCATATCTTCCCTAATAGCTTGGTAACTACTATTTACATGTGGTATCGTAAACGCGAATCCTGTTGATAGATCTATCGGGCCTGACAACCCCAACCGGACTGGACGACCAGTATTCAACGGTTGCACAGTACTTCGTTTTGTAGGCTACACTTGGTACAGTGTAGTGAGATTTCATAATAAAGGGAATATGCGACGTTGATTAATAGTTAAGTATGGTTACCAAGTTCTCAACCACTTAGAATGCTTTACATACACTTGCGAGTGTATTATGTTTATGATTATGAAATCTTGTGGTCTATTAAAATATTGAAATGATTGTTATGATAAACCTATGAACTCACCAACCTTTTGGTTGACACTTTTAAGCATGTTTATTCTCAGGTACGAATTAAGTCTTCCGCTGTGCATTAGCTCATTTTAAGGACATTACTTGGAGTCGATCATCGCAATGGGACCAAATGTTGTTGACTTCGTCCAGGTGGATAAGGACGGGTCCTTTCAATTAGGGTAATATAATTTCCAGGATTATATTACGGTGACTCATATGAACGTTCCGACATTAGGGCATAAAGAATTTAAGGCGAGTCAAGGAAAATTTTTCTCTCTATTCTTATTCCATATCATGATTAGTATTATTGAAAATACTAATCAACGGTATTCTTGTGTTTTGAAGGAACAATGCCTCCTCGTCGTGTGCCACTCCATGAGACTCCCGAACAAGCTCTACAATGAATGATAGCCACCACCGTGGATGCGGCCATGGCCGGTCACTCCTCCAACAACAACAATAACAACAACCACAATAACAACAATCAAGGGGTCGGTAACTCAAGCGAAGGGTGCTCCTACAAAGCCTTCATGGGGTGCAAACCTCACACTTTTGATGGGACCGGGGGACCGGTTACTCTCACTGGATGGTTCGAACAAACGGAGGCCATCTTTAGCATAAGCGGTTGTCGGGACCAAGATAAGGTCAAATACTCCACTCACACTTTTTCCGGTGTCGCCCTCACATGGTGGAACACCTATGTACAATCGGTGGGTACCGATGAAGCTCACGCCCTCTCTTGGGCCGACTTAAGGGAAAAGATGATCGTCGAATTTTTCCCTCGTGAAGAAACCCGAAAGCTCGAACAAGAGCTAAGAACTTTAAAGGAGATCAGAAACGATCTCAAGGCCTACAATCAACGATTCGCCGAACTATCCTTGATGTGTCCCAACCTCGTGAACCCCGAATCTCAAAGGGTTGAACTCTATATGGACGGTCTTCCAAAGAGCAACAAACAAGGAGTGATGTCATCCAAACCCGCTAACCTATAACAAGCCTTGAACATGGTCTGCCAATTGATCGAAACGGTTGACGAAATTGTAGTTCCGGCACCTAAGGCCGAGGATAAATCGGGCGATAACAAAAGAAAATGGGAAGCCCCCCAATCAAGCAACAACTACAACAACAACTTCATCAAAAAGCCTTTCACCTCCGACGCCAAGAAAAGTTATGGCGGAAATAAACCCTTTTGTAACAAATGCCACAAACACCACTATGGTGAATGTAGCAATCTATTTTTCCACCGGTGCCAAAGGGGTGGTCATGTGGCCAACGATTGTAGAAGCGCCGCCCCCGTCGCTCAAAAGGTGCCCAATGCACCAAAATCGGGTACTTGTTATGAATGTGGCCAAACGGGTCATTTTAGAAATGCATGTCCGAAGAAGAAAGCCAACCCCAACACACGCGGCCGAGCTTTCAACATCAACACCGAGGAATCCCGAGAGGACAATGAATTAGTCACGGGTACGTTTCTCCTCAACAACACTTATGTTAATTGTTTATTCGATTCGGGTTCCGATAAGAGTTTTGTATCCAAGACTTTGACTCATTCTTTTAGCACTCTACCACTTCCACTAGATACCACTTATACCATTGAAGTGGCCAACGGAAAACTATTGAGTGCCGACACATATTACCGGGGGTGTACGTTAAACATTTTGGGTAATGAGTTTGAAATTGACTTGATACCCATGGAACTAGGAAGCTTCGATGTAATAATCGGTATGAATTAGCTAGCCAAAACGAAATCTCACATCCTTTGTGATCTTAACGCAATCCGAATTCCTATCGAGAATGGTGAACCTTTGATTATATGGCGATAAGAGTTGCACCGGACTCAACCTCGTTTCTTGCATTAAAGTTATAAAACTACTCCGTAAGGGTTGTTTTGCGATCCTTGCTCACGTTAAGAAAGTCGAGTCCGATGAGAAGCACATCGATGATGTGCCAATTGTTAGTGACTATTCCGATGCATTTCTCGACGAATTGCCGGGTCTTCCACCTCATCGACCGGTTGAATTCCAAATCGATCTTATTCTGGGAGCCGTACCCGTAGCACGTGCACCATATAGACTTGCTCCATCCGAAATGCAAGAATTACAAAGTCAAATCCAAGAACTACTTGACCGTGGTTTTATCCAACCTAGCCATTCACCATGGGGTGCTCCGATTTTGTTTGTTAAAAAGAAAGACGGATCCCTACGAATGTGCATTGATTATCGTGAACTAAACAAATTGACGGTTAAGAACCGATATCCTCTTCCTCGCATCGATGACCTCTTTGATCAACTACAAGGGTCTTGTGTATATTCAAAAATCGATCTCCGCTCGGGTTATCATCAATTAAGGGTTAAGGGGGAAGATGTCTCCAAAACCACTTTCCGAACTCGTTATGGTAGTTATGAATTTCTTGTTATGCCATTTGGTCTCACTAATGCATCGGCGGTGTTCATTGATCTTATGAACCGCATGTGTAAACCGTATCTCGATAAATTCGTTATTGTGTTCATCGCTGACATCTTGGTCTATTCTAAAAGCGAAGAAGAGCACGAACAACATCTCCGACTTGTGCTCGAACTCTTGAGACAAGAACGACTATATGCCAAATTCTCCAATTGTGAATTTTGGTTGAAGGAAGTTCAATTTCTTGGTCATGTTGTAAGTGATCAAGGTATTAAAGTCGATCCAACGAAAATCAAAGCCATTAGTAAATGGGAGACTCCTACTACTCCTACTCACATTCGCCAATTTTTGGGTCTCGCCGGATACTATCGTAGATTCATCAAGGATTTCTCTTTGGTTGCTTGTCCTCTAACCGCGTTAACTCACAAGGGAAAGAAATTCATTTGGGCGACCGAACAAGAATCCTGATGCTATGCGAGGTGTATATGAAATAGCTTATATTTTACTAGGAAAAACTATTAAATACGATACAATTTTACACAAGATATTTATTTATTTATAGGATGGATATAGTTAAACCTTGCTACAACACTTATAGGCAGTGTACCTAATCGTACAGTAGTGTAGTTTTTAGTAAGTCCGGTTCGTTCCACAGGGAAAATCTTTAAACAAAGCTTAACGCTATATTAGTTTTAATTTATAAAAATACAAATATATAAATAAGTAATATTATTATTATAAAGGGGGGGGGGGTTTACCGTTTAATAACCGGTTTGTCGATTTTAAAACTTAGTCGCAGTTAAAACCTAATGTAAAATATTAAAAATAAAAGACTTAATTTAAAGCGTAAAGTAAATAACGATAATGAAATTGCGATAAATAAAAGTGCGATAAAATAAACTTGCGATAATTAAAAATACGATAATTAAAAGTGCAATTAAATACAATAACAAAAAATAAAAGTACGATAATTAGAAGTGCAATTAAATATAAAATAAAGGAAATTAAATATGAAATAAAAGAATTATGCTTATTTAAACTTCCGTAATCATGATGTTTGGCGTGTTGATTTTAGTTTTATGCCCATGGGTTAATTGTCTTTTGTCCTGGATTATTCAATATGTCCGTCTGGTTTTTGTCCATAACAGTCCATCAGTCATAAATATAATGTGCGAGTATCCTCGTCAAATTATCCTTATACCCGAAGTCAAATATTTCAACTAATTGGGGACTTAAACTGTAACAAGATTTTAATACTTTGTTATCAATTATGCCAAGTGTCCTTGTACATAATTTCACCCCCGTTTTAATAATTCTAGTGGCTATTAATCCATTCCCGTGTCCGGTTAAATGAACAATTATTCGTACATATAAATACCCCGCCCATCATGTCCGATCGAGTGTATATGGTTATTTATAGGGACGTCCAATTGTAAATCTTTATATTAAAATTAACAAACTATCATTTAGTTAAACAAATATAAAGCCCATTAATAGCCCATAGTCTAATTTCTACAAGTGTCGTTCTTTTGTCCAAACCCCAATTATGGTACAAAGCCCAATTACCCAATTTTAATATTTTTAGCCCAACATCATGATTACTTCGGATTAAATAAGCATAATAATAACTTAGCTACGAGACATTAAATTAAAAAGGTTGAACATAACTTACAATGATTAAAAATAGCGTAGCTTTACACGGACAGAATTTTGACTTACACCCTTACAACATTCGCTAACATACCTTTATTATTAGAATTAAAATTAAAATTAAAATTATAATATATATATATTTTACGTATGAATGAGGAGAAAAAAAAGATATATTTTACGTTCAGAATGCGCTGGCTTTTATAGGCATTTTTGTCCAGGGTCTCTCCGCGAGTCGCGGTATTTTTCCACTACAAACTCCGCAAGTCGCGGAGTTCGTAAAACCAGCTCACACAAGTTTGGATCCTAGTCTGCCGACGGTTTTAATATAAAAATATAATATAAATATAATTTATATAATTAATTATATATTATATTATATTTATATACATAGTTAACTTGTAATTTTTAGTCCGTTGCGTCGAGCGTTGAGAGTTGACTCTGGTCCCGGTTCCGGATTTTCGAACGTCCTTGCGTACAATTTAATATCTTGTACTTTGCGTTTTGAATCTTGTACTCTTGTAATTCTGAGACGTTTCTTATCAATAATTGGAACCTCTATGATTGTATTTTGTACTTTTGAGCTTTTTGGTAGTTTGCGTCTTCAATTCGTCGAATCTATCTTTTATCTTCACCTTTTATTATTTAAACGAATATCACTTGTAAATAGAACAATTGCAACTAAAAGCTTGTCTTTCTTGAGGAATAATGCTATGAAATATATGTTCATTTTTAGCATTATCAAATATTCCCACACTTGAGCGTTGCTTGTCCTCAAGCAATATAGTCTTGAAATACTAGAATCACTTCTTTATTCTTCACACTTTGTACATCAGTGATTTCTATACGGCGGTATAAACAATGGTAGTAACGATGTGGTTTACAGTCCCACATGACTATAAAATTTAGATCCTTTAAGGAAATTGGATCTTTATGAAAACATTTGATCTTTTGAAAATTTCATTCTAGCTTTTACCCTAGATAAGTTTTCCAGAATAACCCTTCACCGGTGTTTGCTAATTCTTTTTGTGGGTTTGGTGGGTGGGTTTCAGATTTAAAAATTTTAGCTCAAAACTTATGGTTTTGTGTCACCCACTTGCTAACCTTGTATTGGGAAAGAAACACGTCCAGTATACTTGCTCCGTATATTACCTTTCGATAAACTACCGTCCGGTTGTAAAGGAAAGCGTTGAACAAGCAATTGTTAAGGCAATGTTCCCTGACATACTTTTAATTGTGGTCTATAACGTGTCAGATGCAATTACTATCCTTTGTAGGAGCAATAGTAAAGCTCACCCTTACAATTTTTCGATCTGACACAAGGTCCTGTCTTCGACCATGCTATGCAAGTACCGTTCTTACGGTTGACACCCGATTTGGTTCAGGTGACCTAATGAATTCCAGGTGAATTCCTAGGATTTTACATTCAATGGTAATGAATGCATTGAAAATGGGTTTTTAAAAAAACAAATCGGTTTGTAATTTTGATCAAAATATTTTCTCGTTCAAGCTCGAGTTTAGATATCATTGAATTCCATGAGTTTGTAATTCTCAATCTTTAAGGTCAATCTCTAGGATTGAGTAATATCAGTCTTAAAAGCTGATTTTTGATCTTTAAGGAGATTATCCTTTCTGTGGATCTGATTCACTAGTCTTATCAAGCTAATTTGCACGGTGCTCCCCCATTGTACGAGACAGATCCTCTCATGGTTAGGATAGGTCTGACCACTTGGCGACCCTGTTTGATGCTGAGGTCCGTGGATTTCCTGCTGATTTTAGTGATGACTTTTCTAGATTTTTCGTCAACCTACAGCTGATCTGGACGACAACTTCATGACCAAAATCAAGAAGCGCGTTTCTTTTTCGGAAGACTTTACTTTCTTTTAATGATGGAATTGATTCATCGTGTAGATCCATCGTTCTTTCAAAAATATTACAGTAAATTGGGTAAAACTGTTTAGTTTAGTCCAAAACAAAAGTATCTTCAATTATTTGTTACAGAAATATGTGACTTATGTTTTAAATAACTTGGTAAATTTTCCTACACTTGGCTTTTATTTTCCTTTTTATTGTCCTCTACTCCTTTTTTAAATGAATTCTGACATTTTGGGTTGTTTCTCAATTTATGTCCTTTCCAAGGTAACAATAATTTCGGTGTTAACACCTAGTTTTATCGTTCATAAATATGTATAAACATGATTTTGAGTTCATTTAATTGAAAATTTTGAAAAATTTTACTAGAATTGGGTAGTCAGTATATAAGACTAGGGCTGTTCTTTATTATCAGAGAGCACTAGATTCTAATACAACTACTGTGTTACTAGTATTTTTAATGGTAACCAAGTGTTTAAATAAAAAAATTTTAAAATCCGAAAGAATTTAACCCCCTCCCACACTTAAGATCTTGCAATGCCCTCATTTGCAAGAAATCAGTAACAATTTAAATTATTGAGGGTGTTTAGCGTAGAAAAATGATTAAATTTTACCAAAGTTTCCAAACATATTGGCGTTTGTTTGTTGAATGATAAATGGTGCACATCATTTGTTCATTCTGTCTTGTTGTTATTTCACATATATTTTGCATCTTGTCGTCAAAATTAGTTGATTTTGCTGAACTTAATGCCAGTCTTTGAAAATGCGTTGTTTTACCCTGTTGTGTACATAAGATAAACTGCAAACATATATACATATTTTTGAAGTTTGGTATATTACCCCACATTCAAAAATTATTAAAATCTAATAATAAAAGTTAGAAAATTATAAAAACTATTACAATATTAACATAAGTGTTAAATGTAGTAACATTACAAAAATAAATAAAACTAAATAAACTAGGGTTGATACTGATACCAGTAGGGGTTCCATGCATAACCGTATGTGTTATAAAATGCTTCAGCTGGGTTATAAGTAGGATACGGTGGTTGAATCTCTATAGACCAGGGAGGAAATACGGGCTTTGGAGTAGGAATATAATTTCTACCTATATGTTGGCAATGAGCTATGATGTGGTTTTGATGAACTTGCCAATCTTCAAATGCTCGATGTCTAGCATTTTCATACTCTTGTGAAGCTATAAACCTTTGCATTTCTGTCATTTCATTTCCCCCTCTCACATTACTTGGCTATTGATTTCATTCAACCTGTGGATGTCTTCCATTATATGCTACTGCGGCGTTATTTCGCCTCTTCAAAACCTTAGCACCATGATATACATTTAAACCAATTGTATTGTGGGGTTCTGGTTCTTCGATTAATAATCCCCCCCGACTTATATCCACATTGAGATACTCAGCAATTAATGTAATAAATATACCACCTCCTATTATACGGTGCGGTCTCATCCCCCTGACCATAGACAATAAATAATAACCCACACAATAAGGTATACTTACAGCGCTTTGTGGGTCTCGAATACACATGTGGTAAAATAAATCTTGCTCATTTACCTTTTCCTTATTTTTACCTCGCTGTGTAATCGAGTTTGCTAGAAACCTATGGATTACTCTTAATTCAGCTCTATCAATATCAAGATAAGAGTAATTTCCCCCTTTAAATCGGTGATGGCTAGTCATTTGACTCCATACACCATGCGTATCAAAATTTTCATCAATCTTCCTACCATTTAATATCAACCCTCGACAATCGGCAGATGCTAGCTCCTCAGGCGTATATATACGTAAGGCCTGAGCCATGTCTAGTAGAGACATGTGGCGCATCGAACCTCCTAACAAAAATCTAATAAAAGTTCGATCGGTTAAACTAGCTACCCGATCATTTATTTCTATACTACATAATAATTCTTCACACCATACTTTATATACAGGTCTACGCATATTGAATAATCGTACCCAATCGTTAAAAGTAGAATTACCATACCTCTGAGTAAGTAATTCTCTAATCCGTTCGCTCAATCCTATGGCTTCTAATGGTTCCCATTCTATTACCCTAGGTACTTCAACAGGTTTAGAATGAAGAGTGTGCAAGCCCCTTTGGTATTTTGGATAATCTATCCAACGTCTGTCTAATCTCAAGTTCGGGTATAAATCTTCCACGTGCATATCTGAAAATGTCATAACTGGATGAGGTATATCTTGTTTGTAATAGTTATCAACATCCTGTTGTTCCGCATTCTCAGGAGGAGCAATGCGAGCTTGGGATGAAGATTCACCCCTTTCAGTCTGCAAAATACATCAAACACAATTTTTGTGCATCCAAATATGCATTAGTGTCAGCAAAATCATCAATCAAAATAATTACAATGACATGTTCAATTTATATCAAACTTATGCTTATTTTCAGATTTTTATCAAATCTACACTTTTTCAAATAAGCATATACGAAAATGTTCGCCAAGTTCATAAGCATTCAACTCAAATAACATGTCAAAATAATCATTATTAGCAATTAAACAAGTTTCAAATGGCATTATCTCTCAAAAATCAAGTTCATGAATTTTAGACTTGAAAAAGTCCACTTTAATTCTCAAAAATCATGTTTAGGCTCAAAGTTTGGATCATTTAACTACCTAAACATGTTACACTACTTAATTTAGCAATAATTCATAACAAAAATCGTCCATAACCTGTTTATATCAAAAAGCCCCAAATTGCTCAAGAACACAAACCCTAGATTACTCAAATTTTGAAGTTTAAGGCTTCTAATCATGTTAAATAGCATCAATCTAGGTTATACAAGCATAATACACAAGTAATTTAAGCATAATTACACTAAAAAGCATCAAAATCGAATTGGGTATAAAATTGCTCAAGAACACTAAATTTTCGGATTAAAGGGTGTTTTGGTGTAGAAATTTACCGTTTTCCTTGAGTAATTCCTTGATAGCATTCTTCTCAACATGATTTTGTGAAAGATTTGATGAAAAATGGTCAAAAATTGCGAATTTGGGAGTGGTTTTGTGTGTATTTTCGCAGTATTTTGGGATGTTTGTGTGTTGGGGACTGTCTGATCGATCCAGTTATATTTTTTTCTGGAATTTTGGTCCTCCGCGAGTCGCGGTGTTTAAACATTACAAACTGCGCGAGTCGCGGTGTTTGCATTTTTTTTTTATAAAAACCTTAACTTATAAAATAAATAATTAATTAATTTTAAAATTTTGTTTCCCTTGTTATTTAGGACGAGATCGTTTAGGAACGATGTCCTAGTCCATCCCTCGACAAAATTTTAAAATTTGTCTATTTAAAGCGCGGTTTTAAAAGCAAAGATTTTTGGGTTTTTTAATGTTTTTGGCATACTTTAATTCAATAAGATTAAAAATAATGATAATAAAAGTTCTCGTCCCTCCCTCGGGTAAAGCAATTTCGGTTCAACGATCTAGTCTTCAACTCACGACGAATTTTAAAAATCATATTTTTAACTTAGCGAAATAAAGTAAATTTTTGTTTTTAAATTCACACCAAACTTAAATTTAAAATGCATAAAATTAAAAATTCATATTTTAAAAATTCACACCAAACTTAAATTATATTTTTGTTTTTATACATACAAACTTATATTAAAAATATTAATTTTCCAAACATTTACAATTTTAAATATATTGATTTAAAAAGTTTACAATATCAGTTTAAGATTTATATATTAATTTTAAAAACATGGTAAAAATAAAGTTAAAAATCTTTTTGGCTTTTATCCCACTTTAATCAATCAAATATTATCAAAAATATGTGCCCCTCTTTTCGGTAAAGTAATTTCGGTTCCATGACCTAATTTAACTCATGACGAATTTTTGAAATATTTTGGGTTTGATTGATTAAAGATATTTATACCTTAAGAATAAACGGTAAATTTTGCAGTGATGTAATAAATTTTTGTATGATATCAACAATTTCGGTCGCAAGACCTAATTTCACCGAATACCAATTTAATACTTTATAGTGAACAAATTAGCGTTTATTATCAAAAGGTTAAAAATAAAAATAAAAACTGTACAAACTTACCTGTAAAATATATTTCTTAGTGATATGCTCTAGCCCACTCATAAGATAGTCGGACTAATTGATTTTCCATGGCTACATAGGCGTAACCTCGAGCATTTAATGTTTTTTCTTCTAAACATATGAACGGTCCATCTCTGCATAAAGTAACAAATTCGGTGTTTGAATAAGTTTGATTATTTGAACATTTACCTTCGTGTGACCATTTTCCGCATTTGTGACATCTTTCAAGGTGTCGTGCTCTTCTTTTCGCTGCGGATTTTGATTTTCCTTTACCAAATTGTAACTTATTATCTTCGCATCTGGATTCTTTTCTTACTCCATCCAATTTACCTCTGATTAATGATACTATTTCACTTGGAAGTGTGTCATTATTACGTTTAGTGATCAAAGCGTGTAGCATTAGACCATGGTTTAGTTGACAGGAAGTCTTCATTTCGTAAAAACCTAAAAAAATAAAAATTCAGAATGGGGGAAGAAGACTAGTTCTTTAGGGTCTGCTAGGGAAAGACCATTCGGGTTCCATTTTCGAGAACGACACGAAAACAGAAAATCTAACTCTAACAGAAATACATAATATCCTTTAAAGACTTGATTCTCCCCACATTTAGTTAGCTGTGATATCAAAATTGTGATTAACTTCGTTGTCAACTTCCATCGGACTATCTATGTAATGTTTAACTCTGTGACCATTAACCTTAAATTCAATCCCATTTGAATTTATTAATTCTATTGTTCCGTACGGGAAAACTCATTTGACTATGAATGGTCCAGACCATCTTGATTTCAATTTTCCAAGAAATAGCTTGAATCGTGAATTGAAAAGAAGAACTCTGTCACCTTCTTTAAATTCTTTTGAACTTCTGATTCTTTTATCATGCCATTTCTTCGTTCTTTCTTTATAGATTAACAAATTTTCGTATGCTTCATGTCTTAATTTTCTAATTCGTTTAGTTGACTTAATCTTAGACGTTCGGCTTCATGTAAATCAAGATTACATGTCTTCAAAGCCCAAAATGCTTTGTGTTCAATTTCTACTGGAAGATGACATGCTTTTTCATAAATGAGTCTGAAAGGTGTGGTTCCAATTGGAGTTTTGTAGGCTGTTCTAAAAGCCCAGAGTGCATCCTCCAATTTAATGGACCATTCCTTCGGATTTGATCCTACGGTTTTCTCTAGAATACGTTTTAAAGCTCGGTTGGTGTTTTCAACTTGTCCACTTGTTTGTGGATGATATGCAGTGGAGATTTTATGAGTTACTCCATATCTTTTAAGAACTTTCTCAAGTTGATTATTACAGAAATGAGTACCCCGATCACCTATTAAAGCTTTCGGTGTTCCAAACCTTGCAAAAAGACGTTTTAAAAAGTTGACTACAACTCGTGCATCGTTAGTTGGGAGAGCTTGTGCTTCCGCCCATTTAGATACATAATCAATGGCTACGAGAATGTATAAATTATTATGAGATTTTGGAAATGGACCCATAAAGTCAATACCCCAAATGTCAAATACTTCACATACTTGAATGACATTTTGTGGCATTTCATCACGTTGACTTATTTTTCCGGCCCTTTGACAAGCATCACAGAATTTGCAAAGAAGGTGTGCGTCTTTGTAAATTGTAGGCCAATAGAATCCAGCATCATAAACTTTTCTTGCTGTTAGTTGAGGCCCATAATGCCCTCCTGTTGGTCCTGTGTGACAATGGTTTAAGATTTTACTAGCTTCATCTCCGAATACACATCGGCGTATTATTCCATCTGGACAACTTTTAAACAGATGTGGATCTTCCCAGAAATAGTGTTTTATATCACTGAAGAATTTCTTTCGTTTTTGGAATGACAATCCTTTCTCAAGGAATCCACAAACTAAGTAGTTTGCATAGTCTGCAAACCATGGTATTTCATTATAATCTATCTTCAATAGATATTCATCAGGAAAGTTGTCTTGTATGGCCGATTCATTTAGAACTTCTAATTCGGGATTTTCAAGACGAGAAAGATGATCGGCTACGAGATTTTCTACTCCCTTTTTATCTCAGATTTCAATATCAAACTCTTGTAAGAGTAAGATCCAACGGATTAATCTTGGTTTGGCATCTTGTTTCGAAAATAGGTATCTAAGAGCAGAATGGTCGGTATAGACTACCGTTTTTGCTAGAACGAGATATGAACAAAATTTGTCAAAAGTAAAGACAATAGCAAGGAGTTCTTTTTTAGTAGTTGTGTAATTCGTTTATGCTCCTTGTAACGTCTTACTAGCATAATATATAGGTTGAAATCGTTTTTCAATCCTTTGTCCTAAAACGGCTCCCATTGCAAAATCACTTGCATCGCACATTAGTTCAAACGGTAGATTCCAATTTGGTGTTATCATGATCGGCGCATTAGTGAGTTTCTCTTTAAGAATATTAAAAGATTTGATACATTCATCTGAAAAGATGAATGAAGCATCCTTTTCTAGGAGTTTATTCATAGGAGTGGCAATTTTAGAAAAATCTTTTATGAAACGTCGGTAAAAACCGGCATGCCCTAGAAAACTCCTAACTCCTCTAACATTGGTGGGATGTGGAAGTTTAGCAATTACATCTACTTTAGCTCTATCCACTTCAATTCCTTCCTTTGAGATTTTATGACCAAGAACGATGCCTTCTTTAACCATGAAATGGCATTTCTCCCAATTAAGTATTAGATTTGATTATTCGCATCTAATAAGCATTCGTTCCAGATTAACTAAACATGATTCAAATGTATCACCGAAGACTGAAAAGTCATCCATGAAAACTTCCATGCATTCTTCTATCATGTCGTGAAAAATCGCCATCATGCACCTTTGAAAGGTTGCAGGGGCGTTACAAAGTCCAAATGGCATGCGTTTGTAAGCAAAAGTACCATAAGGGCACGTGAACGTGGTTTTCTCTTGATCTTCGGGTGCTATTGGAATTTGAAAATATCCGGAAAATCCATCAAGAAAACAATAGTAACTATTTCCGGCTAATCTTTCCAACATTTGATCAATAAAAGGTAAGGGAAAGTGATCTTTTCTGGTGGCGTCATTTAATTTTCTATAATCAATACACACACGCCATCCTGTTACAGTCCTAGTAGGAATAAGCTCATTTTTCTCATTTGTAATGACAGTCATGCCACCCTTCTTAGGTACGCATTGAACTGAGCTTACCCATGGACAATCAGAAATCGGATAAATTAAACCTGCATCTAGCAGTTTAATAATTTCTTTTTTAACAACATCTTGCATATTAGGATTTAGTCTTCGTTGGCGTTGCACATACGTTTTATGACCTTCTTCCATAAGGATTTTATGTGTGCAATACGAAGGACTTATTCCTTTAATATCATGAATCTTCCATGCAATGGCTGGTTTATGAGCTTTCAACACAGAAATGAGTTGTGATTTCTCATTTTCAGTAAGAGAAGACGATATTATTACAGGTAATTCAGATTCACCATGTAAATAAGCGTATTCCAAATGGTTTGGAAGTGGCTTTAACTCTAATGTCGGAGGTTCTTCTATCGATGATTTATATCGATATCTTTCTTCTTCTTTTAATATTTGAATTTCTTCTATTGTTGGTTCATATCCATTAGCTATTAGTGTAGCTAACATTTTAGTTTCATCAATTGGTTTAGTTCCTTCTCCCAAAGAACATTCTCCTGTTCCTTGTAATTCTGGAAATTCTTCTAACAATTCTGCATGTGATTCTATAGTTTGAATATAATAACATGTATCATCTGCAGATTGCAGTTGTTGCATTGCTCTATCAACTGAAAAGGTAACACTCTCGTCCTCTATACTTAGGGTCAGTTTCTTACCAAACACGTCTATCATTGCTTTAGCCGTGTTTAAGAATGGTCTTCCTAATATGAGAGGAACTTGAGAATCTTCTTCCATGTCCAGAACAACAAAATCTACTGGAAATACTAAAGTACCAACTTTAACTAGCATGTTTTCCATTATCCATCTAGGATATTTTATTGATCAATCGGCTAGTTGTATACTTATTCGTGTTGGTTTCAATTCTCCAAGGTCTAGTTTAGTGTATAGTGAATACGGCATTAAATTTATACTAGCACTTAAATCTGCCAATGCTTCTATTGAACTAAGACTACCCAGAAAATATGGAATTGTGAAACTTCCTGGATCAGATAATTTTTCTGGTATCTTATTCAACAGCACTGCTGAACAATTAGCATTCATAGTAACAGCCGAGAGTTCTTCCATTTTCTTTCTATTCGAGATTAGATCTTTCTGAAATTTAGCATATCTAGGCATTCCTGAAATCACATCAATGAAAGGAAGATTGTCATTTATTTGTTTAAACATATCCAAGAATTTGGATTGCTCGGCTTCAAGTCTTTCTTTTTTCATTTTACTCGGGTAAGGAAGTAGTGGTTGGTATGGTTTAACATAAGGTTTAGCTTTAACTGTGTTATCTTCATTAACCTTTTCAGCTACCGGTTCTGTTTCCTTATCTTGCTCAGGTTGTGGTTCTTGTGGAGTAGGAATAGCGTCATCAGAAATTACAGGTATTTCAGGTGGTTTAAGTGTTGTACCACTTCTTGTGGTAATGGCTTTAGCTGTTTCATTCCGGGGGTTAGCATTTGTATCACTAGGTAAACTTCCCGGTTTTCTTTCACCTATTAACCTTGCTAGGTTACTTACTTCTTGTTCCAGATTTTGAATAGAAGCTTGTTTATTTCTAAATGCTTGAGCATTTTGTTCATTGGTTTGTTTCTGAGATGTGAAAAACTGCGTTTGAGTTTCAACTACCTTTGTCATCATATCTTCTAAATTCGGCTTTTTATCATCGGTTTGTGGTGGTTTGTTTTGAAAATTAGGTCTTTGCTGGTTGTAAGTATTGTTGGATACTTGTTGATTACTAGGACCTTGTTGGTTGTTGTATGAAATATTTCGGTTATAGTTCTGGTTTTGATTGTAAATTGGTCTTGGCGGTTGATAATTATTCTGATAATTATTTCCAGGCCTTTGGTTTATGTATGAAATATTCTCTCTTTGTTCCATTGTTAGCTCAATACTAAGACAATCTTTTGTCAAATGTGGTCCTCCACACTGTTCACAACTAATTCGTAATGAGTGAATATCCATAGTCATCTTTTCCATTCGTCTCTCGACAGCGTCTATCTTTGCTGAAATGGAATCTAAGTCATGGCTAGAATCGGCTCTAGCTGCTTTAGATGATCTAACGATATCTTTTTCTTGGTGCCACTCATGTGAGTGGGAAGCAGTGTTATCAATAATTTTGTAAGCATCAGTTTCTGTTTTCTTCATAATGGAACCACCAGCTGCTATATCGATGTCTTTCCTTGTAGTGATGTCGCATCCTTGGTAGAATATTTGTACTATTTGACAAGTGTCTAAACCATGTTGCGGATATCCTCTTAATAACTTTCCAAATCTTGTCCACGCCTCATATAGAGTTTCATTCGGTTTCTGTGTGAACGTAACAATTTCTTCTTGAAGTCTCACGGCTTTAGATGCCGGAAAGAATTGTTTAAGAAATTTTTCAACTAAAACTTCCCATGTATCAATCTCCCCGTCAGGTAACGATTCCAACCAATCTTTGGCTTCTCCCTTTAAAGTCCAGGGAAATAACATGAGATATATCTGTTCATCCTCAACTTCTCGTATTTTAAATAGTGTGCAGATCCTATTAAAGGTACGAAGATGTTCATTTGGATCTTCCTTCGGCACACCACTAAATTGGCATTGATTAGTCACCATATGTAGAATTTGTCCTTTGATTTCATAATCTGGCGCATTAATGTCTGGATGAGTAATTGCGTGACCTTGGCCAGTGCGTTTAGCTCGCATTCGGTCTTCCATACTTAAAGGTTTCAGATTCTCCATGATTGAATTTGTTGAATCTGAATCACTAGAGGATTCTGATTTAATGGTTCGTTCCTCAACAATCTCTGTTTGAATGATTGGTGGTTCCGGAGGAAAGATTAATGGTTCAGGATCTATGAATTGTCCCTGAATATTCTCCGGATTCTCAATTGTGAGGTCGGGTTCAAAAAATGGATTATCGGAAATTTGAATTGGAGTACTTGGTCGACTGGATGACGATTCTAAAGAAAAATCAACGGCGGCAATATTTGCTAGATGTCTTGATCTAGTTACAGGTGGTGAACGTACAAAAGGTGGTGAATGTCTTGCTAGGTGCATTCAGTGAATATCCTATTAGTTTTTAAAAGGAAAGAAAAATTATATAAGTTATCCAATTAATAGACTTTTCTGATTTTGCCCACGTTTCGAATAGCCAAAAGATGCAGCAGAGGGGCAGGATTCGTTTGGTCTAAATATAATTGAGTACTGTTTGGCTCCAATAACCCGGTCCACGTACAAATCCAACTATTACTACGAATCAGAAAATTTTGATGTCTATCAATTTAACCACTTAAAATAAATTTTCGTAATTTTAAGAAATTTAGAGAAGAAGTAGAATAAAAATATATGTCCTAAAAACTAGAATGGCGAGAAATAAGAAAGAAAAAGAGCGCGTCGAAAAAGGTCGAAAAAAAGAAAAGGGTTGAAAAATAAAAGGCGTAAAAAAATAAGAAAGAAAAAGAATGACTTATAAAACTTTAAAACACTCGACTAACCTAACCTTATTACTATCACTAACTTAAAATTAAAATTGCAAATTGAGATTACTAATTAGAGTGATAATTGATACATAGGTAAAAGGCGTCGAAAAATAAAAATAAGAAAGTAGTGCGTTGAAACTTAAAAAATAACTAAAAATTAAGAATTAAAAGTTGCGTCTAAAAATATTAAAGCTTACAAGTAAAACTATATCCCAAATGGCAATAACTTAAAAAGGTACTAAAACTTAAAAAAAATGGCGTCGTAAAATTCTAAAGCACCTAACTCTTAGTCTAAAGAAAAAGCACTTAAGGGATTTTACCGTAAAGTCTAAAAATCTAGAAGTAAAAATAACTATGGCAAAAACTATATTTAAAACTAAATACGAGCGAAAAATATAAAAATTACGCTAAAAACATATAAAAAGGGACAAAATATAAAAATATACTAAAAGTTGTAAAAAGTACAATTTTTATAAAAATATTATTTTTATATTATTTATTTTATAAAACTATTAATTTTATAATTTAATAAAACTAATTAAACTAAATACATAAATTAATTAAAACTTAAATTAAATACTAAATTAATTAAATATTTAACCCTAAATACAAATTAATTAATAATAATTAATAATACTCCGTAATTAATGCAAGATTAGGGTTCTGGACACGCGTGTCAGGGTGGCTCCGCGAGTCGCGATGAACCCAGTTCAAAAACTTCGCGGGTCGCAGAGGGTGCAGTTTCAGTTCAGAAACAGGTCAAGTTTCGACAGGTTTCGGGTTTTTTTATTTATATTTTTATTTATTTTCTGTTTTAATAATTAAATAAAATATTTATATAAATTAAATAAAAACTTATGTTTTAAAAACTAAAATAAAAATAGAAATATTTTATAATTTTATAAATAAAAATCTTAAAACTAGATTTATATATATATATTTTTTTTCGGTTTTGATTTTATGTTTTAAATAAACACAAAATATTTAAATAAAACTTATATTTTTATAAAATAAAAATAAAGAAACTTTATAAAACTTAAATATTTAACAAACTATTAAAAATATTTATATTTTTGTTTTTCTTTTTATATTTTCGAATATTTAAAACGTATTTTTACAAAAACGTATTTTTATAAAAGTAAACTAAAAATAAAAATCTTTTTTTTATATAGTGTTGCATTTCCGGCTTTTAAGCTAGATTTTAAAATCCCCGGCAGTGGCGCCAAAAATACTTGATGCTATGCGAGGTGTATATGAAATAACTTATATTTTACTAGGAAAAACTATTAAATACGATACAATTTTACACAAGATATTTATTTATTTATAGAATGGATATACTTAAACCTTGCTACAACACTTATAGGCAGTGTACCTAATCGTACAGTAGTGTAGTTTTTAGTAAGTCCGGTTCGTTCCACAGGGAAAATCTTTAAACAAAGCTTAACGCTATATTAGTTTTAATTTATAAAAATACAAATATATAAATAAGTAATATTATTATTATAAAGGGGGGTTTTCACCGTTTAATGACCGGTTTGTCAATTTTAAAACTTAGTCGCAGTTAAAACCTAATGTAAAATATTAAAAATAAAAGACTTAATTTAAAGCGTAAAGTAAATAACGATAATGAAATTGCGATAAATAAAAGTGCGATAAAATAAACTTGCGATAATTAAAAATATGATAATTAAAAGTGTAATTAAATACAATAACAAAAAATAAAAGTACGATAATTAGAAGTGCAATTAAATATAAAATAAAGAAAATTAAATATGAAATAAAAGAATTATGCTTATTTAAACTTCCGTAATCATGATGTTTGACGTGTTGATTTTAGTTTTATGCCCATGGGTTAATTGTCCTTTGTCCTGGATTATTCAATATGTCCGTCTGGTTTTTGTCCATAACAGTCCATCAGTCATAAATATAAAGTGCGAGTATCCTCGTCAAATTATCCTTATACCTGAAGTCAAATATTCCAACTAATTGGGGACTTAAACTGTAACAAGATTTTAATACTTTGTTATCAATTATGCCAAGTGTCCTTGTACATAATTTCACCCCTGTTTTAATAATTCTAGTGGCTATTAATCCATTCCCGTGTCCGGTTAAATGAACGATTATTCGTACATATAAATACCCCGCCCATCGTGTCCGATCGAGTGTATATGATTATTTATAGGGACTTCCAATTGTAAATATTTATATTAAAATTAACAAACTATCATTTAGTTAAACAAATATAAAGCCCATTAATAGCCCAGAGTCTAATTTTCACAAGTGTCGTTCTTTTGTCCAAACCCCAATTATGGTACAAAGCCCAATTACCCAATTTTAATATTTTTAGCCCAACATCATGATTACTTCGGATTAAATAAGCATAATAATAACTTATCTACGAGACATTAAATTAAAAAGGTTGAATATAACTTACAATGATTAAAAATAGCGTAGCTTTACACGGACATAATATCGACTTACACCCTTACAACATTCGCTAACATACCTTTATTATTAGAATTAAAATTAAAATTAAAATTAAAATTAAAATTATAATATATATATATATATATATATATATATATATATATATATTTTACGTATGAATGAGGAGAAGAAAAAGATATATTTTACGTTCAGAATGCGCTGGCTTTTATAGGCATTTTTGTCCAGGGTCTCTCCGCGAGTCACGGCATTTTTCCACTAAAAACACCGCAAGTCGCGGAGTTCGTAAAACCAGCTCACACAAGTTTGGATCCTAGTCTGCCGACGGTTTTAATATATAAATATAATATATATACAATTTATATAATTAATTATATATTATATTATATTTATATACATAGTTAACTTGTAATTTTTAGTCTGTTGCGTCGAGCGTTGAGAGTTGACTCTGGTCCCGGTTCCGGATTTTCGAACGTCCTTGCGTACAATTTAATATCTTGTACTTTGCGTTTTGAATCTTGTACTCTTGTAATTCTGAGATGTTTCTTATCAATAATTGGAACCTCTTTGATTGTATTTTGTACTTTTGAGCTTTTTGGTCGTTTGCGTCTTCAATTCGTCGAATCTATCTTTTGTCTTCACCTTTTATTATTTAAACGAATATCACTTGTAAATAGAACAATTGCAACTAAAAGCTTGTCTTTCTTGAGGAATAATGCTATGAAATATATGTTCGTTTTTAGCATTATCAAATCCGCATTTCAAATCTTGAAAACAAAGCTAATCACCGCTCCTATCTTGTCACTTCCCGAAGGCAATGACGATTTTGTTGTATACTGCGATGCCTCGAAACATGGTTTTGGGTGTGTATTGATGCAACGAAAGAAAGTCATTGCTTATGCCTCTCGACAACTTAAAATTCATGAGCGAAACTACACGACACATGATCTCGAACTCGGAGCCGTTGTCTTCACACTTAAAATGTGGAGACACTATCTTTACGGAACCAAGAGTACTATCTTCACCGATCACAAAAGCCTCCAACACATCTTTGATCAAAAGCAACTAAACATGAGACAACGACGGTGGATTGAAACTTTAAAAGATTATGATTGTGAGCTTCGTTACCATCCCGGGAAGGCAAATGTAGTAGCCGATGCCTTAAGTCGAAAGGAAAGAGCGGTGCCTCTTCGTGTCCGAGCTTTCAACATCACCATTCACACCAACCTCAATAGTCAAATTCGTGTAGCCCAAGACGAGGTTCTCAAGGATGAAAACATCTCTCTCGAACACTTGAACGTCCTCACCTCTCGATTCGAAGTTAAAGAAACCGGACTCCGATATTTCGCCGAAAGAATTTAGGTGCCTAGTTATGGGGACTTGTGAAGCCTTATTTTAGACGAAGCCCATAAGTCACGATACTCGATTCACCCCAGTGCCAATAAGATGTACCATGACCTTAAAGAACAATATTGGTGGCCGAACATTAAAAAGGACGTTGCTACTTATGTTGGAAAGTGCCTAACTTGCTCCAAAGTCAAAGCCGAACATCAAAGACCGTCCGGACTACTTCAACAACCCGAAATCCCGCAATGGAAGCGGGAAAGGATAACGATGGATTTTATCACCAGACTACCAAAGACGGTTGGCGGATATGATACTATTTGGGTTATTGTTGACCGTCTCACCAAATCCGCGCATTTCCTAGCCATGAAGGAAACCGACAACATGGAGAAACTCGCATAACTTTACATTAAAGAAATCGTAGCCCGACACGGTGTACCCTTATCGATTATCTCCGACCGAGATGGCCGTTTTGTTTCTAGATTTTGGCGTACTTTACAAGAAGCGTTGGGAACACGGTTAGACATGAGCACCGCATACCATCCGCAAACCGACGGACAAAGCGAACGCACAATTCAAACCTTGGAAGACATACTACGAGCTTGCGTTGTTGACTTTGGAAAAGCTTGGGATAAGCACTTGCCTCTCGCTGAATTATCCTACAATAATAGTTATCACGCGAGTATTAACGCCGTACCATTCGAAGCTTTATATGGCCGAAAATGTCGTTCACCTCTTTGTTGGGCCGAAGTAGGCGACACACAAATCACCGGACCCGAGCTCATTCATGAAACAACCGAGAAAATCGTTCAAATCCGAGATAGGCTTAGGACGGCCCGAAGTCGTCAAAAGAGCTATACCGACAAACGACGCAACGACCTTGAATTTCAAGTCGGTAATCGCGTAATGTTAAAAGTCGCACCTTGGAAAGGTGTAATCCGTTTTGGGAAACGCGGGAAGCTAAATCCGCGGTATATTGGTCCTTTCAAAATCTTGGAGCGTATTGGAACCGTTGCTTATCGTTTAGATCTTCCACCTCAATTGAGCTCCGTTCATCCTACCTTCCACGTATCTAACTTGAAAAAGTGTCTTGCCGAACCCGATATCGTCATCCCTCTTGAGGAACTTACTATTGATGACAAACTTCATTTTGTGGAGGAACCGGTTGAAATTGTGGACACCTCCGTCAAGACGTTGAAACAAAGCCGAATCCCAATTGTTAAGGTTCGTTGGAATGCCAAAAGAGGACCCGAGTTTACTTGGGAAAGGCAAGATCAAATGCAAAAGAAATACCCTCACTTGTTCCCGGTTCCGGAAACGCAAGATCCCGAGGAAGAAACAACGACTACTACGCCTACTTAAATTTCGGGACGAAATTTCTTTTAAGGAGTAGGTAATGTAACATCCGCCTTTTTACGTTTACTTTTCCGTTTATTTATTTAAAGTCCGTTATATGATTATAACATCCTTCATTAATACGCATATTTAAAATATCTCGTTTAGGTAATTCACGCACCCGCAACCGAACTCGAGGGACTAGTTTCACCAAGGGAGCAAAGATGTGACTAGCTTTTGACTAGTCAACACCCACCTCCTTTCATTTCTATTTTCCATTTCCATTTTCTTTTAATACTTCCACATTTTCTTTCAATTCTCCATTACAAAGATTCATCATCTAAATCAAATCGAGCAAGCATCCATCCAAACAAATTGCATATTCGGAATTCTCTCATCTTCCTCTTCGATTCCATACCGATTTCATTACATTTGGGTAACTTTCTAAAATCACTAAATTTTGTGTTCTTGATGTTTTTAACTTATAAATTTGTTAATTAGTGTCTATGGCTCAAGTCTAACATGAATATATGATTTATATGTTCGATCTTGTTATTTTAGTAACTAGCATGAACTTGAAAGTTTGGTGTGTTTGATTGATGATTTGATTGCTTAAATGTTGTTGTTATGATAAAGTGCAAGTATTAAATGTGTTCCTAGTATCACTAGCTTCAATTTGATGTGTAGGTTGCTTTAGAAAACTTCATAAACTTGATTATTGAATTTGGTGGATTTAGGTTAGGGTTTGATGAACTTGAAATGAACCTTTGATGCTTTGAATGACATGAGATGTTATTAGTAAGTCTTTAGTTGTATTGTATGTTTAATTATCTTCGAAACGGCGTATCACATGTGTGCATTTAATTCCCGAATCATGATTGTGCATTTATGAACTTGAACATTAATGATGAGCATTAATTGAGCATTTAATTTGGAAAGTCGGTTATTGCAAATGATGTTTTCGATTGGTGAAATGTGGTTAGTTGTATTCCTTGTCAAAATACCTTTCCAATGATATAAGATACGCGTTTTAAGTGTTTACGGTTCGTAAATTATGTTTGTTTGAAGTTTGGCTCGTTTGGAACACTTGAAAACTGCCAGACTTGCTGAACCGAGAAATGGAGCGGCGCGCCAAAACCACGCGCGGCGTGCCAAAACCACGCGCGGCGCGCCATTCTGGACTGTCCCAAATTCTTTTGATTTTCACGTTTTCACCCCCGCTTACTCGTAACTCCGATTAACATGAAACTTGGCCGACATGCTTATATATACTTTCTCATCATGGAAAAATTGTCGGATACCCGACCCGACCCCGTTGACTTTGACTTTGACTTTGACCAAAGTTTGACTTTTGTCAAACTTAACCAAATGTTTATGCGATCGTTCTAACATGCTTCTATACTTGTATCTTGCATGAAACTTGACAATTTGATCCACATGCTATGTAATTGAGTCGTAACGAGCCATAGGACTAATTGAACACTTTGACCGATCGTGTTTACCGATATTGATACAAACCTATTTGTTTAGGTCAAGACTAGCATTCGTTCTTTGCACACGTTACTGGTTGAAGTACTACTTACTCGTGCACAGAAGGTGAGATCATAGTCCCATCTTTCAAACTACTTTTATGCTTTAAACTATGGGATGAGAAACATATACGTATCATACTTTTACACTTTGAACACAAGTACGAAAACGAACATTCCACGTAAGGGTTTGAACAAAAATCCTCAATTCAATTATCATTAGTTACACTTGCAGGGTGTAAACGAGAACTTATATTATGTGATCACATGGGTTTGACGAGCCTCATTCGGACGGTTCGCTACCGTTAGCAGATGAAATATTTTTTCGAGTATATTGTATGTTCTAACACTACGTAACAGGGTACAAAACAGTTAAGTTTGATAATTGGGTGCCCGCGAAACAAATAACAACTTGGGAATGCAAATGATTTTGATAATCATCTTATATTAAATCTTGTGGTTCAAATGCAACGTTTACTAAAACACCTATGATTTCACCAACGTTTTCGTTGACAGTTTTCTATATGTTTTCTCAGGTCCTTGAATGCTTAAGGATACAAGCTTCCGCTTACTTTTTGATACTTGCTTGGATGTCGAGTATACGTGCATAGTTGGAGCGTCTTTTGACTACTTTTATAAATTGTGTCACATAGGTTTCATTTGTACGTTAAACATTGAAATGTAACTAGTCATTGAACTACTTTTGTAAAGTTGAAACATCCTTTTACTTATGAAATGAATGCGACATATTTTGGTCAAACGTCACGTTAAAGACTTGTGACCACGTAATGGGACCTAAGTAGTCGGCGCCGTCAAACATGATTTGGTCGGGTCGCTACATGATTTCCCCCTCCCGCATTACCTTGCTGCTGATCTCTTTCGACCTGTGGATGATGGCCATCATATGGTTCTGCAGCGTTATGTCGTTTCTTTAAAACCTTAGCACCATGATATACTTTCAAACCAATTGTATCACGGGGTTCTGGTGCTGCAATTATTAATCCCCCCTGACTTCTATCGACACCGAGATACTCAGCAATTAAAGTAACAAAGATACCACCTCCTATTATACTATTAGGCCGTATACTCCTAACCATAGCCGATAAATAATAACCCACACAATAAGGTATACTCACAGCGCTCTGTGGGTCTCGAATACACATGAGATAAAATAAATCATTCTCATTTACCTTCTCTTTGTTCCTACCTCGCTGTGTAATCGAGTTTGCTAAGAACCTATGGATTACTCTTAGCTCAGCTCTATCAATATCAGTATAAGAGTTATTCCCCCCACGAAATCGGTTATGTCTAGTCATTCTACTCCATATTCCATTCATATCAAAATTTTCATCAACCCTCCTTGATGTGTGAAACGTGGTATATGAATTGTTGTATGGAAAATATCGGTTTTAAAGATTACACACACTAATGGGCAGTGTACCCGATCGTGTAGTAGTATAGATAATGGTAAAATCCGTGTATCGTTCCAAGGACAGTTATATGTGCAAGTTAAGATTGTATAAACTAAATTGAGTTTTAACTAGATAAAATGAAATCAAACAATTACAAGATATTGGGTTGCCGTTTAACGATGGACAAATCAATAAAGGAATAAGTTTAAAGGACAATATTTTTGGTATTTTAGATTTATAAAAATGAAAAGATAGTTTTTATATCAAATTAAACAAATATGCTCGTCTAGACTTTTTAACCTCGAATGTTGATTGTTGTTTTAGGATTAAGACTGGATTGATTGACTACGTACGAGAACTAATTAATTGGTTTACCAAGAGTAGTCTTGTGCAAAGACTCAAACGGGATTACACGACGCAGGTGATGTTCTTGTCATCTAAGACCTCCTATTTGTAAACAATTAATTCAACTAGCCTAAAGACTTGAATGATGATCATGCCAATGATGTGTTGATCATGATCCACTCCTATGTCAACTAATGGTTTAGCTTAGTTCATTCCCTTGGTCCGGTTAAATGCCCAATTTACCCAACCCAAGTAATCAATTTAATGTAGCAATAGGATCCTTATAAACGTCACTAGATAAGGCAAATTACTAACACCTATTAGTTATATGGAATTAAGTAATGAAAATATGTATAATAGATTCTAGGGAATTGATCGTTCTCCTAAACAACTACACATATCAATAAACTATCCGAAAGTATCTACAAGAGTCGTTCTTACATTCCTATATAGATTAATCGTTTGAACGCAACTTACCCCTTTTGGTAAAAGACGGGCAAACATTTGTCACTAGGTGCAAATCAATATACTAAATCAACAAGATGGTGTTTCTTAGTTGAACAAGTATACTGACTAATTGAATCGAAAAGATTAAACTTAACAAGAATGGTTCTTGTATTCAAACATCAAACTATCATGCATAAGAACAATCAATCAACAAAGGTAAACAATCAACATCTCGATTATTAATCTAGACAAGCATAAAAAGAACTAGCTAACAATCATATTTAAAGACAATAACAAACTGGAAACAAAGATAGAATTCATTGAACTAACAAGAATCGACCTCTTGAAGCAATCTTGGATGATGATCCTGATGATTCTTGATTCCGGATTAAAATGATGGATTAGGTGATCTTGGATTACTCCAAGGATCACCTTGAATCGTAACCTCTGCATCTGAAAATGACTGTGTAGTGGTGTCTTTTGAATGAGGCTGGACAGGGTTTTAAAAAGGGAATAATCTGCACCGAAAGTGGAGTGCGCCGAGCGCACTATTTGGGGTGCGTTGAGCGCACTGTTCACCAACCCCGAAAACACTTTACAGCTCGACTTTACGCGTTCAATCTGCTTTACAGGCTGGAGTGCGCTCAGGAGTGCGCTGAGCACACTGTAGCAGCGCGCACTAGTTCTACAACTCCCAGAATTCTCTGATCAAAATTTGGATGAGTGAGTTGAGCGCACACCCGTGGCGCACTCCTTGGCGCACTCTACTATTCATCTACTTTTTGACTTGTTTTCGATCTCTGAGTAGTATCATTCAAAATCTACCATATTTCTTCAATTACACAATGATTCTAACTATTTTACAATAAAATGGAAGACAAACGAAGATACTACGTTTACACATGTAATAAACAACGATAGAACTTGATATTGCGACTAAAGATATGTCTAATTTGAGCAATATCAAATCCCCCACACTTAACTCTTGCTTATACTCAAGCAAGTCTTGTTTCAAAAATACTAATACAGAATACAAAATAGAATACACACACATTTATTGGAGAACACAATAATAGGAATCACACTCACACGATATAGTACACAAGTTTACACTAGTCACACGAAGTACACGAAACACACACGTTATTTTGGAACACAAACTCAGGCTTTATGAACACATGTTTACACAATTGGAATACACACTCGTTGATGTACACACACAATTTATGAAACACACGCACACATTTGGATTGTTTGGGAGAGACGAACTTCGTTTTAAGTTCCAAAAAATTTGGATCCTTAGCGAAAATTGGATCTTGTTAAAACGTGTTATGATTTTGAAAATGTCATGCTAGTTTTTACACTAGACACGTTTTACGGTTTTAACCTCAAATAGGGTAACTGAAAACCGAAGTCTCAGTCGACGATTAGCAAGCTATCCGCCCCCATGATTGTAGTATCATGGAACTCTTAACCGGGCACCCCCTGACGCGATATAAATATCGGTATTTCTTGACAATTTGTACATTTTAATTCAAGGGTAAAAACTGCGAAGACTAAGCTATCGCGTGGGACAGATCCTGCTCCAGCTTATTCACCGTAATCGGTCTTACACTAGATAGCGACTTGGATTTACCCTACCAAGTTTATTTTCGGGTTTGAAAGTTCAAGACTTTCCCTTCCCACTTTACCTTTATATCGTGAAATGATATTGGTATGAAATGACATAGTTTAGGAAGTTTGCTATATCAAGTAAGGTAACATTCAGAAGACTTTACTTCCTTCAAGGATGGACTAGATACATCCTTTAGGTTTAGTGACATTATTCTTTTTCCTTTCAAGCCAAAAGTATTTTAAACATTTTTCTTAGCAAAATTTGGTGATAGTAATTCGAAAAGATTGGTAAAATCCCCCACACTTGGCTTTTTCGTTAAGACTTTTATCTCAAAAATTTTTAAAATTTCCCATTAAATTACGAAAATGAGCCAAGTTGAATACTGTTTGAATACCTGCGAGAATTTGTACTATCCCCCACACTTAAGATTAAGTAATGCCCTCATTACTTAAAATCAGTAAAATTTAAATTCGAGAGGGCAATAGTGAGAAAAAAAATTCAAAAAACCTAGGTTCAAAAATCGGAGATCGTGGAATATAGGTGAGCGATGGCGCATCCTTCAGTCCTTGATCTTTATCACAAAAATTCTAATTTGATAGGTACCTTGCTGAATTTTAATGCTAGTGTCACTAAAACCTTGAAAAACATCGTGCACTTTTATTAACGCGTCATGCACTCGACTCGACCCCAGAATTTAATGCCCAGTGGGGTTAAACTCCCCACACTTTATCGGACGAGAAGTAAAGTCGGTGGAAAAAGTTCCATGAATAAGAATAGTGAGCCAGTCATTTACACCTCGGGTGGTGTATATTATATGAGATAAATCCTTTTTCAGTTTCCCGAAAAAGGATGACCTAACCCGAGGGTTAACACATGACTCCCCTCTAAGTGCGGTTTTCAGTAAAACTTTTATTCTTGTTGGTGGATCTTGGTCAAATGCGTCTTTATAGATTGTCTTCCCCAAATTGACATCCTCTGGAATAAGCGGGGACCCGCTGTGAATCTCAACTATTGAGCGGGGCTCAATTTTCAGCTTCAATTCCTTTAATTCTTTAGTTGTAGGTTCATAACCATTAGCCATGAGAACGAGTAGCAAACCGTCTTCCTCCTTTACCACAATCTCATCTATATAACTAGAAGAGTAAGAATGTAACTCGAGGAAATCCTGCAAAAGCTCAGAAAGTGGATCTAAACGAGTACATTTTTCAACTATCAGTTCGTCTTGCAAAATAGATTGTGAAGTTATAAGTTGTGGAGCTAGACTGGACTCTGTCACATTTGAATTTTCTTGAAACAGAATCAATGGTGAATAATGATCGGTAGCAAGTTGCATAGTGGGTAGGGGACTCGAATGTTTTACGTTCGGATTCATGCCACATTGCCAAGACCCATAAAAACACAGGCAGAAACCTTCGACTATCATCCTCTCTTTCATAGACATGTTTTTAGTGTTAACCACAACTTCATTTTCTTCTTTCTCTTGGTACCCCTCGTTAACACTAGGAGATAAATATAATTCGATTAGTTTTCTCCGTTCTACCCTCATTCTCTCACCCATTGTCATATTCCTGTGGTCAACCATTTTCCTGCAACTGACAAAAACTAGAAAAGAATAGAAGCACCGACACTAAACAGTGATAAAAAAAATAAAATAATAATAAAAAAATCTAAAAAAAATAATCACAACTTAGTAAACAATTCTTATCTTGACACAACTGTCCCCGGCAGCGGCGCCAAAAACTTGATGTGTGAAACATGGTATATGAATTGTTGTATGAAAAATACCGGTTTTAAAGATTACACACACTAACGGGCAGTGTACCCGATCGTGTAGTAGTATAGATAATGGTAAAATCTGTGTATCGTTCCAAGGACAGTTATATGTGCAAGTTAAGATTGTATAAACTAAATTGAGTTTTAACTAGATAAAATGAAATCAAACAAATACAAGATATTGGGTTGCCGTTTAACGATGGACAAATCAATAAAGGAATAAGTTTAAAGGATAATATTTTTGGTATTTTAGATTTATAAAAATGAAAAGATAGTTTTTATATCAAATTAAACAAATATGCTCGTCTAGATTTTTTAACTTCGAATGTTGATTGTTGTTTTAGGATTAAGACTGGATTGATTGACTACGTACGAGAACTAATTAATTGGTTTACCAAGAGTAGTCTTGTGCAAACACTCAAACGGGATTACACGACGCAAGTGATGTTCTTGTCATCTAAGACATCCTATTTGTAATCAATTAATTTAACTAGCCTAAAGACTTGAATGATGATCATGCCAATGATGTGTTGATCATGATCCACTCATATATCAACTAATGGTTTAGCTTAGATCATTCCCTTGGTCCAGTTAAATGCCCAATTTACCCAACCCAAGTAATCAATTTAATGTAGCAATAGGATCCTTATAAACGTCACTAGATAAGGAAAATTACTAACACCTATTAGTTATATGGAATTAAGTAATGAAAATATGTATAACAGATTCTAGGGAATTGATCGTTCTCCTAGACAACTACACATATCAATTAAGCTA
This sequence comes from Rutidosis leptorrhynchoides, assembly GCF_046630445.1. NCBI lineage: Eukaryota > Viridiplantae > Streptophyta > Magnoliopsida > Asterales > Asteraceae > Rutidosis > Rutidosis leptorrhynchoides. The sequence continues at coordinate 36,351,947 of NC_092337.1, read as the reverse complement.
TCCGAAAGTATCTACAAGAGTCGTTCTTACATTCATATATAGATTAATCGTTTGAACGCAACTTACCCCTTTTGGTAAAAGACGGGCAAACACTTGTCACTAGGTGCAAATCAATATACTAAATCAACAAGATGGTGTTTCTTAGTTGAACAAGTATACTGACTAATTGAATCGAAAAGATTAAACTTAAAAAGAATGGTTCTTGTATTCAAACATCAAACTATCATGCATAAGAACAATCAATCAACAAAGGTAAACAATCAACATCTCGATTATTAATCTAGACAAGCATAAAAAGAACTAGCTAACAATCATATTTAAAGACAATAACAAACTGGAAACAAAGATAGAATTCATTGAACTAACAAGAATCGACCTCTTGAAGCAACCTTGGATGATGATCCTGATGATTCTTGATTCCGGATTGAAATGATGGATTAGGTGATCTTGGATTACTCCAAGGATCACCTTGAATCGTAACCTCTGCATCTGAAAATGACTGTGTAGTGGTATCTTTTAAATGAGGCTGGACAGGGTTTTAAAAAGGGAATAATCTGCACCGAAAGTGGAGTGCGCTGAGCGCACTATTTGGGGTGCGGTGAGCGCACTGTTCACCAACCCCGAAAACACTTTACAACTCGACTTTACGCGTTCAATCTGCTTTACAGGCTGGAGTGCGCTCAGGAGTGCGCCGAGCGCACTGTAGCTGCGCGCACTATTTCTACAACTCCCAGAATTCTCTGATCAAAATTTGGACGAGTGAGCTGAGCGCACACCCGTGGCGCACTCCTTGGCGCACTCTACTATTCATCGACTTTTTGACTTGTTTTCGATCTCTGAGTAGTATCATCCAAAATCTTCCATATTTCTTCAATTACACAATGATTCTAACTATTTTACAATAAAATGGAAGACAAACGAAAATACTACGTTTACACATGAAATAAACAACGATAAAACTTGATATTGCGACTAAAGATATGTGTAATTTGAGCAATATCACACCTACCATTAACTATCAACCTTTGACAATCAGTAGATGTTAGTTCCTCAGGCGTATATATACACAAAGCCTGAGCCATGTCTAGTAGAGACATATGGCGCATCACACCTCCTAATAAAAATCTAATAAAACACCGATCGGTTAAGGTAGCTACCCGATCATTTATTTCAATACTACATAATAATTCCACACACCATTCTCTATATACACGCCTACGTATATTAAACAAACGTTCCCAATTATTAAAAGTATAATTACCATACCTTTGTGTAAGTAATTCTCTGATTGGATCGGCCAACCCCACTGTTTCTAACGGTTCCCAATCTATTACCCTGGGTACTTCAACAACATTAGACTGAAGGGTGTGCAAGTTCCTCTGATATTTTGAATAATCTATCCAATGTCGGTCAAACCTTAAATTAGGATGTAAATCTGCCAATTCTATATTTTAATATGAAATGAATTGATGCGGTAGATTTTGTCTATATTGGTCGTTAATCTCCTGTTCTTCTGCATTCTCCGGAGGAGCATTGTGAGCCTGGGATGCGGATGAAGATTCACCCCTTTCAGTCTGCAAAACACATTAAACATAATTTTTGTGCATCCAAATATGCATTAGTGTTAGCAAAATCATAAATCCAAACAATCATAATGACATGTTTAATCCTTATTAAACTTTATACGCATTTTCATAATATTAACAATTCTACACTTTTACAAATAAACATATATGAAAATGTATACAATGTTCCTTAGCATTCATCTTCTAAATCATGTCAAAAATAATCATTATAGTAATTAAACGAGTTCCAAATGACATTCATATCAATTAAATCGAGTTCATGCATTTTTGACTCAAAAAGTCCACTTTAATATTCAAAAATCATGTTTAGGATCAAAGTTTTTATCATTTAGCAACCTAAACATGTTACACTTCTCAATTTAGTATAAACACAAACCCTAGATTACTCAAAATTTGAAGTTTAAGGCTTCTTATCATGTTAAATAGCATCAATCTAGGTTATACAAGTATAATACACAAACAATTTAAGCATAATTAAACTAGAAATCATCAAAATCAAATTAGGTATAAATTTATTCAAGAACACTAAAAATCTGAATTAAAGAGTGTTTAGATGTAAAAATTACTGATCTCCTTGAGTAACTTCTTGGTAGGATCCTTCTCAACATGATTTTAGCAAAAAATTTGATGTTTAACGGTGAAAATTTTCCAATTTGAGAGCGTTTTGTGTGTGTTTTTCGCAGAAAATTGGGTGTGGTGTGTTGGGGACTGGTCCATTCGACCAGTTAACCCTTTCTGGGTTTTTCAAACTCCGCGAGTGCGGATGTGGGTCCCTTTCAAGTTTCGCAAATGCGGATTTTTTTTTAAATCTTAAAACAATTAATTAAATATAAAATTTTGTTTTCCTTTTTATTCAGGACGAGGATGTTTCGGTACGTTTACCTAGTCCGTCCCTCGACAAAATTTTAAAATTTGTCATTTTAAAGCATTTGTTTTAAAAGCAAAGATTTTTGGGTTTTTTAAATGTTTTTGGCATACTTTAAATCAATAAGAAAAAATAATGATAACAAAATTTCTCGTCCCGCCCTCGGGTAAAGTAATTTCGGTTCAACGACCTAGTCTTCAACTCACGACGAATTTTAAATATCAAATTTTAACTTAATGAAAAAAAGTAAATTTTTGTTTTTAAATTCACACCAAACTTAAATTTAAAATGCATAAAATTAAAAATTCATATTAATATTATTAATATTTTTATACATTAATTTTACAAACTTTATATTGAAAATATTAATTTTTAAAATATTTAAAAACTTAAATATATTGATTTAAAAAAGATTTACTGTGATGATCCTTCCAAATCCCTTTGGACGAATACATTATTCATCGATTTCATAGTGAGGTTTTGACCTCTATATGATACGTTTTGTAAACATTGCATTCTTTTGAAAAGGAACACCATAAATGAATATATAAATCCAAGGTTTTTGACGTCTGATGATTTCTATGTATAGACAATCACTGTATATAATAGTTTACAATACTACATCCGTTGATAATACAGTCAAAATAAGATACATGATGATGATTTTGTGAATGCAAAGTTTTCTTGAATAAAGCATGTATGACTCCATGCACATAGCTTGTATAACGTATAAGCAAATAGCGGAAGACTTCTAGAAACCTGAGAATAAACATGCTTAAAAGTGTCAACACAAAGGTTGGTGAGTTCATAGTTTTAATGTTGCGCATAATCTGTATATAAAGGTGGATCACAAAATTTCAGTTGTTTCATCCGAAACGTTTATCAAAATATTCTACGAAATTGAGCACCCTGGTAACTAAACTTAACGTATATATAATTTATACCCTTTGTATAATCATCTTAATAATACATGCAAAACAACGTGTACGCTTCTCAAATAGCATACGTCCGTTAAAAGGCTAGTGCTCTAGCTCGGACGGGGATATCAAGCCCTATGGATCCAAATACTACTACTCGCGCCCACCAGTTCTTATAACCGGCAGTTACTAGTTACCAAAGCTAAGGGATTTTCGGTTCAAACTCAGTGTAGAATTTAGTATGTACTTGTATCCATTGTGTTTAAAATAAAGTGCATGTATTCTCAGCCCAAAAATATAGATTGCAAAAGCATTTAAAAAGGAAGCATATGAAACTCACCTTAGCAGCACATAAGGTCATTCACCAAAAAGTGACCGAAACTCGGAATGCAAAATTAACCGTAGATCTCAACCTAGAGAACATATCTTGGTCAATACATGTCTAATAAGCTAGGTTGGGTCATAGTGTATCACAATCCTAATGCTCGAGACCGACCTGTGAAAGTTAAGAAAAGTCATTTCAAAAGTCAACCTGACCCAATATGATCTTTAAATCTATACATGTTTATTATATTAACATAGTATAAGTCTTGATAGTTGAACGAATTTATAGTTTATCAAACTCAAAATATTATTTATTTCAAGAGTTATATTGTATTTGAATGATCATGGCAATTGGATATATTTTAACACTTCATATAGTTTCCCAATACTTGTAAAATCAGACTATAGTGTTTATAAAGCTTTAAAACATGAGAAGACAGTCAACTTTGACAATTGTTCAACAAGACGAGACGTGTCTTATATAAAAATTCATTTACTCGATTAGTAATATCTAAAAATCTAATTTATCAATCTCAAAGACAAGTTGTTTAAATATTAATTTACAGTTTCAAACACAATTTCAATTAATGTCATACATAATTCAGTTGACCATATCTTTTAATTCGTTCATCAAAATCACGCGATTTCTAAATGAAAAGTTAATAATTTTTCGCCACCTTTCCAAAAACATGCATATCATATACTTTATATCCGTAGGATGTGTATCAAATTCGTGATTCATTATACACTATAAAACGACGAAATTAAATAGACAAGTACGCATAATCATATATACTCGAGCACTAGTCAGGGATACACTATTAATATATAAAAGATAAGATATAAATGCTTACGTATCAATATTGTGATTCAATATTGCAGAAAAGTACATAGACGCAACGGAGACGATAAATATTAATTTGATCTTACGAACAATACCCCTGAACCATACCCATCACCTCCTTAGTTATAACCCATAATTTTCTTAGCTCTATCCCACTCGAAAACTCGTTTTGAAAAATACTTGAGCAGAACCTCATCGTATTATTTTATGTATACTAATAATACTAATACTACTAATAATAATATTAGGATTAATAATAATAATCTTTAATAATAATAATAATACTAATAATAATAATAATAATAAATAAATAAATAAATAAGTTTTTACGAAGTATATAGACAAGAGACATGGAGTGTGGATGAAATGAACCAAAAATCGAGCAATTTATAGAACCTCTCCTGCCCCAGCCCCCATGCGATCGCATGGGATTTTGCCTATATGGCCATGCGATCGCATGGCCTGAAAGTACAGCTCATCATTCACTAATTCATCCATCGACATAATATGTATATTATTTAATATATATATTATTTAATCTTTAGAATTAATTAAATATTATATTATATTCTCGTGCATGGTAAAAATGTAATTTTTGTTCAAATGACTCGCACGTTGTCACTCGACTCATGTACCACTTTCGGTTTCTCGAGCGCCCGTTCGTACGTTTAGATAACTAGCCTTTTACGTTATGCGACGTGTACCCTTATCAATAATTTGACTTACTTATCAAAAAAATTACCTTATAATAAATGTAACTTATAAAATTGAGCGTTGTGGTCATTTGCTTCTATAAATCAGTGACTCGTTGTTTGTCAAAATATATTATTTTAAATCAGGACGTTTTATGACTAAGTTAAAATATATATATATATTTTTATTTAGAATCGTAAATTTGTACGTAATATATATGTTTGAAATATTTATCTAATGATATAAAAATAAAGTTTAAATTTGTTCGAAAATTTTCAGGTTGTCACAGTACCTACCCGTTAAAGAAATTTCGTCCCGAAATTTGATCGTGGTCGTCATGGCTAATCATAAAAATGTTTTTATGACGAATATGAGTTGGTATATAGAGTTTTATCACTTTTGAGTAATATAGATAAAACGATTCGATTACTTGAAGAGTACGAGTGAAGCTATCCTAAAAGGAATGAAATGAGAAATAGAGTTTTGTCTTAACTTTTGACGTTGTCTTGGTTGGATTTCGGAATTCAAGGGATTTAAAGAAAATCTTCTAAATCTAATAGATTTGATTCTTCGGCGAATAAGGAAATTAGGATCTCTCTAATTAAATGCAAAGATCTGCCTTGATTTCTCTATCAAATATTTCACTACAAATTAACTTCTTCCGGTTTGTCACTTTTACCATTCCTATACTTAATTCTCAAATTCAAAAGATGGTGAAAATGCTTAATCTAGTTCTGATCCTTGTCCTTATCCTTACTATCGCAACAATCATTCTCCTTTTCCAAATTCCACCAGAGGAATCTGCTTACTTCTACTTTGCTCTTGGGATTATAGTGCTTTTAATTCTCCCGTGTCTTTATGTTGCGATAAACATTGATATTTACGGTTTGTAATTTATACGTTGTTATCGGGTTTTATATCTCCCCTTATATTTCAATGTCCCTACTTCTGTCTTTTATAATCATTGTCATCCACAGTTAATACTCCCTCCTATTTGCTGCGATTTATACTCCAATTTCTATTTCAGAGCTTTGTCCATTCGTTTCTTCTTCTTGCGATTAAGCATCTCTTGTAATGGTTCAGAATTCGCATATCCGAATTTTGGAATGAACATTGTTAATGTTCTAGGAAAGAAATGGTAATGGCACGATTTTGATTTGTTAAATTACCAGAATACCCTGGAAAAGACCAAATCATCAAGAAATATTTTCTTGATATTTTAGAGATTAAATAGAATACAAAAGTCGTATAACATGGCACATGATAATGTTATGATCTGTGAATCATCATGTTTCATTTGGAAACTCAACATGACTTACTGTAATATAATCACATTGATCAAGTGTCATTATATTATATTAACTCATGTTTCAGTTCCCAACACTTCTTCAAAAACATTCATAATTTAAACTCGAAGGTTTCAGAATTTAGAAACTAAAATAGTTTCTTTTATGATGTAATACAGATAGCACGAAGAGGTAAATGATTTTAGATAAGGATAGCTATGAAAATATCTTCAGAAATATCGAGGATATTTATAATGAAAGATACGATGATATCTTAGAATTTCTAATATCGAAAGATGATAAAGAAGATTTGTCCGTAAAGGTTTAGAGTCAGGAGTAAGGTATTTGTTAATGACTTCAGCAGATACTGAATCATTTGGATTCTTTGAAGGCAGGTTTATTCTTTGTGATTTATCCACAGCCTCCTTCATACTTTGCTCAATCCGTTTTCCAGTTCCAAACCTTCTCTTTTTCTGAGCTTTGCCAACACACTATTCTTTATCATCAAACTTTTGGCTGTTAAGGTCGTTTACAGTTTTTGCTGCTTCATCAGCATTCAAAGTTATCATAACCGAATCGTCGGTTATCAATCCGAGGTGTTTTCAAAAGTTTGAAGGGTTTGCATGAAGATTGTAATTGTCAAGATACATAAGATGTTCTAGAATTTTGAACGAAACAAATATTTTTTTCTGGGTTTATGAATAGAAGTGATATTCTAGCATAGTTTTGAAGTCAAAGTATAGCACTTGTAAGATGTAAGAATCTAAGAGTGATGTTTTCTGTTAAATCTTGGCTTGGATTCTGATTTTTCAAAATCAAAATATGTAATCAAATTTGGATGCGAATAGTTATTTTGATGTCTATGAAAGAATGTATCTCGTTGTGAAAGTAGTAGGTATAGTTGATGATTTGCTTAATCAAAATCGAACATATTAATTGTGACTTTATATATATCTCGGGTATTACCTACCCGTTAAAATATTCTCACCGTTAACAGTTTGTACAAAAGGATTTTTCAATTAAAATCTTTATGAAAATATACCTACATATATATTTTCTTTAGATGTAATCATGGATTTAACGAGTTAACATAATATTAATCTCATCTGGTTTTTGATTAGGACTAGAATATAATCTCTAAAACTTTAGATATTACATAATTGCCGTAGAATATTTCTCCAATGAAGTTATGAATCAATACTTCATCGGTTATTGTTGTTGGTACTCCTTGGTGTCTGTGGTGCATATGACGTTGATGTTCGAGGTACAGATTGTGATGTTGAGGTGTGGGATGCGGATGTTGTTGTTGGTGGTGGTGGTGGTGGTACTGTTGGTGTGGCTTATGGTGCTACTGTTGCTGCCGGTGCTGCTGCTGGTACTTGTAACCCTTGCACCATATTCTCTAAAACCACTATCCGAGCGCGAAGCTCGTTAACTTCTTATGTTACACCGGGGTGATTTTCGGTTCGGACGAGCGGATGAATAAGATCTAAAATTCGAGATAGTATATAATCATGATGAGGTACTCTGGAGATGAGAGAGAAAATGGTATTACGAACAGGTTCACCGGTAAGTGCTTCAGGTTCTTCGCCAAGAGGGCAATGTGGTGGATGGAAGGGATCGCCTTCTTCTTGTCTCCAATGATTAAGTAGACTATGAACCCATCCCCAATTCATCCAGAATAGGTGATGGATGATTGGTTGATCCATTCCGGTTACACTGTCTTCGGAGTTTAGGTGAATATCCATATCGAAATAGCTGTCGGAATTTAAGGAATTTGAACTAGATATGGGATCCATCTTGTATAATTAGAGAGATGATTTTTGATATGAAATAGATTATATAATTTAGATTGGTACTCTTCAATACATAATTTACATATATATATATATATATATATATATATATATATATATATATATATATATATATATATATATATATTACCAAAGTCTCGTAAATTACGGAGAAATTTTCGGAATATGTCAGGAAAAGTTTACAGTAACAGATATGCTAAGATATGAATTTTGTCGGTACACTATCTATGCAGTAAATGCAATAAGACGTGTTTAGATTTAAGATGATTAACAGGTAATTTCCAACAAGAAATGATAAGCAAAAATTGGTAAAAATAGATACGGTCATAGTCCAGACTCACTAATGCATCCTAACAATTACCAGTTAAACACACTAATGAAAATTCTGGTTCCCTATGATCTCGAGCTCTGATACCAACTGTGATGATCCTTCCAAATCTCTTTAGACGAATACATCATTCATCGATTTCATAGTGAGGTTTTGACCTCTATATGATACGTTTTGTAAACATTGCATTCTTTTGAAAAGGAACAGCATAAATGAATATATAAATCCAAGGTTTTTGATGTCTGATGATTTCTATGTATAGACATTCACTGTATATAATAGTTTACAATACTACATCCGTTGATAATACAGTCAAAATAAGATACATGGTGATGATTTTGTGAATGCAAAGTTTTCTTGAATAAAGCATGTATGACTCCATGCACATAGCTTGTATAACGTATAAGCAAACAACGGAAGACTTCTAGAAACCTGAGAATAAACATGCTTAAAAGTGTCAACACAAAGGTTGGTGAATTCATAGTTTTAATGTTGTGCATAATCTGTATATAAAGGTGGATCACAAAATTTCAGTTGTTTCATCCGAGACGTTTATCAAAATATTCTACGAAATTGAGCACCCTGGTAACTAAACTTAACGTATATATAATTTATACCCTTTGTATAATCATCTTAATAATACACGCAAACCAACGTGTACGCTTCTCAAATAGCATACGTCCGTTAAAAGGCTAGTGCTCTAGCTCGGAAGAGGATATCAAGCCCTATGGATCCATATACTACTACTCACGTCCACCAGTTCTTATAACCGGCAGTTACTAGTTACCAAAGCTAAGGGATTTTCGGTTCAAACTCAGTGTAGAATTTAGTATGTACTTGTATCCATTGTGTTTAAAATAAAGTGCATGTATTCTCAGCCCAAAAATATAGATTGCAAAAGCATTTAAAAGGGGAGCATATGAAACTCACCTTAGCAGCACATCAGGTCATTCACCAAAAAGTGACCGAAACTCGGAATGCAAAATTAACTGTAGATCTCAACCTAGAGAACATATCTTGGTCAATACATGTCTAATAAGCTAGGTTGGGTCATAGTGTATCACAATCCTAATGCTCGAGACCGACATGTGAAAGTTAACAAAAGTCATTTCAAAAGTCAACCTGACCCAATATGATCTTTAAATCTATACATGTTTATTATATTAACATAGTATAAGTCTTGATAGTTGAATGAATTTATAGTTTATCAAACTCAAAACATTATTTATTTCCAGAGTTATATTGTATTTGAATGATCATGGCAATTGGATATATTTTAACACTTCATATAGTTTCTCAATACTTGTAAAATCAGATTATAGTGTTTATAAAGCTTTAAAACATGATAAGACAGTCAACTTTGACAATTGTTCAACATGACGAGACGTGTCTTATATAGAAATTCATTTACTCGATTAGTAATATCTAAAAATCTAATTTATCAATCTCATAGACAAGTTGTTTAAATATTAATTTACAGTTTCAAACACAATTTCAATTAATGTCATACATAATTCAGTTGACCATATCTTTTAATTCGTTCATCGAAATCACGCGATTTCTAAATGAAAAGTTAATAATTTTTCGCCACCTTTCCAAAAATATGCATATCATATACTTTATATCCGTAGGATGTGTATCAAATTCGTGATTCATTATACACTATAAAACGATGAAATTAAATAGACAAGCACGCATAATCATATATACTCGAGCACTAGTCAGGGATATACTATTAATATATAAAAGATAAGATATAAATGCTTACGTATCAATATTGTGATTCAATATTGCAGAAAAGTACATAGACGCAACGGAGATGATAAACATTAATTTGATCTTACGAGCAATACCCCCGAACCATAACCATCATCTCCTTAGTTATAACCCATAATTTCCTTAGCTCTATCCCACTCAAAAACTCGTTTTGAAAAATACTTGAGCAGAACCTCATCGTATTATTTTATGTATACTAATAATACTAATACTACTAATAATAATATTAGGATTAATAATAATAATCTTTAATAATAATAATAATACTAATAATAATAATAATAAATAAATAAATAAGTTTTTACGGAGTATATAGACAAGAGAGATGGAGTGTGGATGAAATGAACCAAAAATCAAGCAATTTATAGAACCTCTCCTGCCCCCAGCCCCCATGTGATCGCATGGGATTTTGCCTATATGGCCATGCGATCGCATGGCCTGAAAGTACAGCTCATCATTCACTAATTCATCCATCGACATAATATGTATATTATTTAATATATGTATTATTTAATCTTAGAATGAATTAAATATTATATTATATTCTCGTGCTTGGTAAAAATGTAATTTTTGTTCAAATGACTCGTACGTTGTCACTCGACTCATGTACCACTTTCGGTTTCTCGAGCGCCCGTTCGTACGTTTAGATAACTAGCCTTTTACGTTATGCGACGTGTACCCTTATCAATAATTTGACTTACTTATCAAAAAAATTACCTTATAATAAATGTAACTTATAAAATTGAGCGTTGTGGTCATTTGCTTCTATAAATCAGTGACTCGTTGTTTGTCAAAATATATTATTTTAAATCAGGACGTTTTATGACTAAGTTAAAATATATATATATATATATATATATATATTTTTATTTAGAATCATAAATTTGTACGTAATATATATGTTTGAAATATTTATCTAATGATATAAAAATAAAGTTTAAATTTGTTCAAAAATTTCCGGGTTGTCACAGTACCTACCCGTTAAAGAAATTTCATCCCGAAATTTGATCGTGGTCGTCATGGCTAATCATAAAAATGTTTTTATGACGAATATGAGTTGGTATATAGAGTTTTATCACTTTTGAGTAATATAGATAAAATGATTCGATTACTTGAAGAGTACGAGTGAAGCTATCCTAAAAGGAATGAAATGAGAACTAAAGTTTTGTCTTAACTTTTGACGTTGTCTTGGTTGGATTCCGGAATTCAAGGGATTTAAAGAAAATCTTCTAAATCTAAAAGATTTGATTCTTCGGCGAATAAGGAAATTAGGATCTCTCTAATTAAATGCGGAGATCTGCCTTGATTTCTCTATCAAATATTTCACTACAAATTAACTTCTTCCGGTTTGTCACTTTTACCATTGCTATACTTAATTCTCAAATTCAAAAGATTGTGAAAATGCTTAATCCAGTTCTGATCCTTGTCCTTATCCTTACTATCGCAACAATCACTCTCCTTTTCCAACTTCCACCAGAGGAATATGCTTACTTCTACTTTGCTCTTGGGGTTATAGTGCTTTTAATTCTCCCGTGTCTTTATGTTGCGATAAACATTGATATTTACGGTTTGTAATTTATACGTTGTTATAGGGTTTTATATCTCCCCTTATATTTCAATGTCCCTACTTCTGTCTTTTATAATCATTGTCATCCACAGTTAATACTCCCTCCTATTTGCTGCGATTTATACTCCAATTTCTATTTCGGAGCTTTGTCCATTCGTTTCTTCTTCTTGCGATTAAGCATCTCTTGTAATGGTCCAGAATTCGCATATCCAAATTTTGGAATGAGCATTGTTAATGTTCTAGGAAGGAAATGGTAATGGCACGATTTTGATTTGTTAAATTACCAGAATACCCTGGAAAAGACCAAATCATCAAGAAATATTTTCTTGATATTTTAGAGATTAAATAGAATACAAAAGTTGTATAACATGGCACATGATAATGTTATGATCTGTGAATCATCATGTTTCATTTGGAAACTCAGCATGACTTACTGTAATATAATCACACTGATCAAGTGTCATTATATTATATTAACTCATGTTTCAGTTCCCAACACTTCTTCAAAAACATTCATAATTTAAACTCGAAGGTTTCAGAATTTAGAAACTAAAATAGTTTCTTTTATGATGTAATACAGATAGCGCGAAGAGGTAAATGATTTCAGATAAGGATAGCTATGAAAATATCTTCAGAAATATCGAGGATATTTATAATGAAAGATACGATGATATCTTAGAATTTCTAATATCGAAAGATGATAAAGAAGATTTGTCCGTAAAGGTTTAGAGTCAGGAGTAAGGTATTTGTTAATGACTTCAGCAGATACTGAATCATTTGGATTCTTTGAAGGCAGGTTTATTCTTTGTGATTTATCCACAACCTCCTTCATACTTTGCTCAATCCGTTTTCCAGTTCCAAACCTTCTCTTTTTCTGATCTTTGCCAACACACTATTCTTTATCATCAAACTTTTGGCTGTTAAGGTCATTTACAGTTTTTGCTGCTTCATCAGCATTCAAAGTTATCATAACCGAATCGTCGGTTATCAATCCGAGGTGTTTTCAAAAGTTTGAAGGGTTTGCATGAAGATTGTAATTGTCAAGATACATATGATGCTCTAGAATTTTGAACGAAACAAATATTTTTTTCTGGGTTTATGAATAGAAGTGATATTCTAGCACAGTTTTGAAGTCAAAGTATAGCATTTGTAAGATGTAAGAATCTAAGAGTGATATTTTCTGTTAAATCTTGGCTTGGATTCTGATTTTTCAAAATCAGAATATGTAATCAAATTTGGATGCGAATAGTTATTTTGATTTCTATAAAAGAATGTATCTCGTTGTGAAAGTAGTAGGTATAGTTGATGATTTGCTTAATCAAAATCGAACATATTAATTGTGACTTTATATATATCTGGGGTATTTCCTACCCGTTAAAATATTATCGCCGTTAATAGTTTGTAAAAAAGGATTTTTCAATTACAATCTTTATGAAAATATACCTACATACATATTTTCTTTAGATGTAATCATGGATTTAATGAGTTAACATAATATTAATCTCATCTGGTGTTTGATTAGGACTAGAATATAATCTCTAAAACTTTAGATATTACATAATTGTCGTAGAATATTTCTCCAATGAAGTTATGAATCAATACTTCGTCGGTTATTGTTGTCGGTACTCCTTGGTGTCTGTGGTGCGTATGACGTTGATGTTCGAGGTACAGATTGTGATGTTGAGGTGTGGGATGCGGATGTTGTTGGTGGTGGTGGTGGTGATGGTACTGTTGGTGTGGCTGATGGTGCTACTGTTGCTGCCGGTGCTGCTGCTGGTGCTTGTAACCCTTGCACCATATTCTCTAAAGCCACTATCCGAGCGCGAAGCTCGTTAACTTCTTATGTTACACCAGGGTGATTGTCGGTTCGGACGAGCGGATGAATAAGATCCAAAATTCGAGATAGTATATAATCATGATGAGATACTCTGGAGATGAGAGAGAAAATGGTATTACGAACAGGTTCACCGGTAAGTGCTTCAGGTTCTTCGCCAAGAGGGCAATGTGGTGGATGGAAGGGATCGCCTTCTTCTTGTCTCCAATGATTAAGTAGACTATGAACCCATCCCCAATTCATCCAGAATAGGTGATGGCTGATTGGTTGATCCATTCCGGTTACACTGTCTTCGGAGTTCAGGTGAATATCCATATCGAAATAGCTGTCGGAATTTAAGGAATTTGAACTAGATACGGGATCCATCTTGTATAATTAAAGAGATGATTTTTGATATGAAATAGATTATATAATTTAGATTGGTACTCTTCAATACATAATTTACATATGTATATATAATACCAAAGTCCCGTAAATTACGGAGAAATTTTCGAAATATGTCAGGAAAAGTTTACAGTAACAGATATGCTAAGATATGAATTTTGTCGGTACACTATCTATGCAGTAAATGCAGTAAGACATGTTTAGACTTAAGATGATTAACAGGTAATTTCCAACAAGAAATGATAAGCAAAAATTGGTAAAAATAGATACGGTCATAGTCCAGACTCACTAATGCATCCTAACAATTACCAGTTAAACTCACTAATGCAAATTCTGGTTCCCTATGACCTCAAGCTCTGATACCAACTGTGATGATTGATGTTATGCGAGGTGTATATAAAATAGCTTACATTTTACAAGGAAATACTATTAAATATGATACAATTTTACACAAGATATTTATTTATTTATAGAATGGATATACTTAAACCTTGCTACAACACTTATAGGCAGTGTACCTAATCGTATAGTAGTGTAGTTTTTAGTAAGTCCGGTTCATTCCACAGGGAATCTTTTTCACAAAGCTTAACGCTATATTAGTTTAAATTTATAAAAATACAAATATATATATAAGTAATATTATTATTATAAAGGGGAGTTTTTACCGTTTAATGACCGGTTTGTCGATTTTAAAAACTTTAGTCGCAGTTAAAACCAAATGTAAAATATTAAAAATAAATAAAAGAATTAATTTAAAGCGTAAAGTAAATAACGATAATGAAATTGCGATAAATAAAAGTGCGATAATTAAAAAGTACGATAATTAAAAGTGCAATTAAATACAATAACAATAAATAAAAGTGCGATAATTAGAAGTGCAATTAAATATAAAATAAAGGAAATTAAATATGAAATAAAAGAATTATGCTTATTTAAACTTCCGTAATCATGATGTTTGACGTGTTGATTTTAGTTTTATGCCCATGGGTTAATTGTCCTTTGTCCTGGATTATTTAATATGTCTGTCTGGTTTTTGTCCATAACAGTCCATCAGTCATAAATATAAAGTGCGAGTGTCCTCCTCAAATTATCCTTATACCCGAAGTCAAATATTCCAACTAATTGGGGACTTAAACTGTAACAAGATTTTAATACTTTGTTTAATAATTACACCAGGATGTCGACTGAGTGTAACCCAAGGTTTTAATACTTTGTTATCAATTATGCCAAGTGTCCTTGTACATAATTTCACCCCTGTTTTAATAATTCTAGCGGCTATTAATCCATTCCCGTGTCCAGTTAAATGAACGATTATTCGTACATATAAATATCCCGCCCATCGTGTCCGATTGAGTGTATATGGTTATTTATAGGGACGTCCAATTGTAAATCTTTATATTAAAATTAACAAACTATCATTTAGTTAAACAAATATAAAGCCCATTAATAGCCCATAGTCTAATTTCCACAAGTGTCGTTCTTTTGTCCAAACCCCAATTATGGTACAAAGCCCAATTACCCAATTTTAGTAATTAGCCCAACATCATGATTACTTCATTTTAAATAAGTATAATAATAACTTAGCTACGAGACATTAAATTAAAAAGGTTGAACATAACTTACAATGATTAAAAATAGCGTAGCGTTACACGGACAGAATTTCGACTTACACCCTTACAACATTCGCTAGCATTCCCTTATTATTAGAATTTAAAATTAAAATTAAAATTAAAATATAAATTATATATATTTACGTATACATATATAGAGAGAGATTGAATTTTTTGATATTTTTTTCGTCGAACTGCGTTGACTTTTATAGGAATTTGAGTCCAGGTGAACTCCGCGAGTCGCGGCCTTTTCCCTCTTTAAACTCCGCAAGTCACGGAGTTCGATTTTACAGCTCACACCATTTTGGAGCCTTTCTTGCCGACGGATTATTATATAAATATAATATATATATAATTTATATAATTAATTATATATTATATTATATTTATATACATAGTTAACTTGTAATTTTTAGTCCGTTGCGTCGAGCGTTGAGAGTTGACTCTGGTCCCGGTTCCGAATTTTCGAACGTCTTTGCGAATAATTTAATATCTTGTACTTTGCGTTTTGAATCTTGTACTCTTGTAATTTCGAGACGTTTCTTATCAATAATTGGAACCTCTTTGATTGTATTTTGTACTTTTGAGCTTTTTGGTCGTTTGCGTCTTCAATTCGTCGAATCTGCCTTTTGTCTTCACCTTTTATTATTTAAACGAATATCACTTGTAAATAGAACAATTGCAACTAAAAGCTTGTCTTTCTTGAGGAATAATGCTATGAAATATATGTTCGTTTTTAGCATTATCAAATATTCCCACACTTGAGTGTTGCTTGTCCTCAAGCAATATAGTCTTGAAATACTAGAATCACTTCTTTATTCTTCACACTTTGTACATCAGTGATTTCTATACGGCGGTATAAACAATGGTAGTAACGATATGGTTTACAGTCCCACATGACTATAAAATTTAGATCCTTTAAGGAAATTGGATCTTTATGAAAACATTTGATCTTTTGAAAATTTTAATCTAGCTTTTACCCTAGATTAGTTTTCCGGAATAACCCTTCACCGGTGTTTGCAAAACATTTTTGTGGGTTTGGTGTGATGACCCGGGAATTTCAGACCAAATTTAAACTTAATCTGTATATGAAATCGACACGATAAGCAAAGTCTGTAATGTTGAGTCTCAAAAACTTTGAACTATTTTGTATATTCAATTGACCTTCGACCATTCTCAACGATTCACGAACAACTATATATAATTAGATACACATACATTAATTTGAAAATATTATTATTTGAAATAATATATGACTTAATTGTTGAAAATAAATATGAAAACTAATATGTGATGTAATGAAAACTATTATTATAAATATATAGATATATATTTATATATATAAATATGTATATAAATATTACTTGTAAATATATAAATTATATTAAATTCAATGGTTTAAAGATATATAATATAATTATTTAGTAGTTAAACTTGCTATTTAAAACTCTTTATATATAGAAAGAGAATATATAAAAAAATAAATGATTTCGAGTCTAATTAGTAAATGTCAGTAATACTCGGATGACATTTCGTTAACGTTCATATAGATTTAATATAGGTCTATGATGGATTAAATAAAAGTTGAACTGTAAATCGATTACGAAGATTTTAGATTTGTTAAAAGTATTCTTTACCTTTTCAAGTTTTAATATTAGTACTCCGTACATATAAATCGGAACAGAAAATAAATAATTTTCGAACTTTTTTGATCAGATTTCAAACAGGTAATGAGTGAAATAATTAATAATATTAAATCTAAAAATTTGGAATTTTTAGGAACACTTTTATATATTAACTGTTTAGCAACGGACCCGATATTATACTCCGAAAATTGGTGTCGGCAGAATAATTTGTTTTGTTGAAGCATTACACGTTTAATTTTTTTTTTCTTTTCTTCTCTTAGATTTTTATATTCTATCTTATATTATTGTTTCCTTTTATTAAAGTGTTATTGAGTGTATTATTGGTTTTCTGCATTTGACAAATTATATCATTCATATACACATCATATATCATACATAGGATATAGATATATTTCACCATCCTTGGTTTTCCTTTTCTCCTTCTTGATGTCGAGCCATCAACCACCGCCACCCTGCATCACGGCCACCACCTCAACTGTCATCCCAAACCACCGGCCACCGTTATCACCCTCGATCACCACCACAACCCAGCCACCATCTACCAATAACCTTACACCACACAACCGACACCATCTTAAACCGGAACACCACCACTATTTCAACCACCTTCTCGCTACAAATGTTCTCTATCTCAGTCCGTCACTAAGAATCCTTCAAACCTCCATTTCTATATTATTTTGTTTATTTATTTCAACGATGTGCTGCAACCTTTAATTGTTTCTGTTCTGTAACACAAGAACAAACCACCGACTACCATCACCTTAACCCATCACTCCCTTTGTCTGTTACTCGTCACTAACTCCTACTGTCCCTTTAGCTACTGTACGAACACCAGGACCTTATTACTACAGCTACTACCTCCTGTCTTCTGTTACAGTCACGAAAACGGTGATGATGATTTTATTTATTTATTTATTTTTTCTTTTTCTTTCGAAGGTGATAATATTCTTTTATAATGATGATGACGGATGAAGATGATGATATTAAAGAAGATAGTGAGCATGATTACGATTTGGGGTAATGAAAATGATGAAACAATTATTTTGAAGATGATGAATAGTTTCGGGTTTTGTGAAGAAGATGATGAACGAAACTATTGGGTTAGATAGAAATGAAGTGAGTATTAAAACAGAAATGTATTCAGCAGAACAATGGATCAAGGCGTTGTGTTTAGGCGAGAGGACCGGGGTTCGATTCTAGGATAGAGCATTTTTTTTTTTACTATAATCCTGGATTGGGCCGAAGCAATATAAATATATATATATAAACCGTAAACTCGGCTTAATAATTGGGCCGAGTCCATTTTTGCTGCTGGGCCAAGAGTGATTGGGCTCTTCGGGTTTGAAGCACAAAACGGGGTAAAAGGTTTTAGGTCGGCATTAAAACACAAATATAAAAGGCAGCTCAATGGTTAGGAGTGTTGTTGGTGAGCGAGAGGTCTTGGGTTCAAGCCTGGTGTGTGACACTTCATTTTTGGAGTTTTTCATTAAGGTAGTCTTATTTATTTATTTATTTATTTATTTATTTATTATTATTATTATTATTATTATTATTATTATTATTATTATTATTATTATTATTATTATTATTATTATTAGTTTTAGTATTGTTATGATTATAATTATAATTATTGTTGTTATCAAGATTGATATTATTATTATCATTAATATTGTTATAATTAAGATTATTATTATTATTATAAGAATAATACAAGTTATCTTTATTTTATTAATATTAGTATTAATATCACCTTTGTGACTATCGGGATGATTATTCTTATAATTAAATAAAAGTATCATTAGTAAATAACATTATTATTATGAAAAGTATTATTTTCAATAAGGTTATTATAAATATTATTATTTTATTATTATTAGTAAATAATTAATATCAAAACTAACACTTTTTTTTTAAAACAAATAAATAATTTGTACATAAAAATCTATTTATTATATATACTATAGTTATATTAATATTACATATCACTATAGTTTTATTATTAAAAAGATAGAAACTGAGCTATACATAGAATATATCAATTAATATATACATATATACTTTATCATATATAAACCCTAATATAAATTATTATTATTAATATGTTATAATGAAAGATAAACACTAGTTAAATAAAATATGTAAATTAAATATATGTACACCTATATAACCAATAATTTAACAAGTATATCATTAATAATAAAATATATATTTATTCGATTACGATTATGTGTGTTAATATATATACAAATGATATAGGTTCGTGAATCCGAGGCCAACCCTATACTTGTTCAATGTCGTTCTATGTATTTTTACTACAAAATACATTAGGTAAGTTTCATTTGCTCCCTTTTACTCTTTACATTTTTGGGACTGAGAATACATGCGCTGTTTTATAACTGTTTTATGAAATAGACACAAGTAATCGAAATTACATTATATGGTTGAATAATCGAAATCGAATATGCCCCTTTTTATTAAGTCTGGTAATCTAAGAATTAGGGAACAGACACCCTAATTGACGCGAACTCTAAAGATAGATCTATCGGGCCCAACAAGCCCCATCCAAAGTACCGGATGCTTTAGTACTTCGAAATTTATATCATGTCCGATGGAGGATCCCGGAGTGATGGGGATATTCTTATATGCATATTGTGAATGTCGGTTACCAGGTGTTCAATCCATATGAATGATATTTTTGTCTCTATGCATGGGACGTATGTTTATGAGAAATGGAAATATGAAATCTTGTGGTCTATTAAAATTATGAAATGATTATTTATATTAAACTACTGAACTCACCAACCTTTTGGTTGACACTTGAAAGCATGTTTATTCTCAGGTATGAAAGAAATCTTCCGCTGTGCAATTGCTCATTTTAAAGATAATACTTGGAGTCATTCATGACATATTTCAAAAGACGTTGCATTCGAGTCGTTGAGTTCATCAAGATTATTATTAAGTCAATTATAGTTAGATATTATAAAATGGTATGCATGCCGTCCATTTTTGATGTAATGAAATATTGTCTTTTCAAAAACGAATGCAATGTTTGTAAAATGTATCATATAGAGGTCAAGTACCTCGCGATGTAATCAACTGTTGTAAATCGTTTATAATCGATATGGACTTCGTCTGGACGGATTAGGACGGGTCTTCACATTTGGTGGGTTTTAGATTTGAAAATTTTGGCTCAAAACTTATGATTTTGTGTCACCCACTTGCTAACCTTGTTTTAGGAAAGCAACACGTCCAGTATACTTGCTCCGTATATTACCTTTCGGTAAACTACCGTCCGGTTATAAAGGAAAGCGTTGAACAAGCAACTGTTAAGGCAATGTCCCCTGACATGCTTTTAATTATGGTCTAAAACGTGTCGGACGCAATTACTATCCTTTGCAGGAGCAATAGTAAAGCTCACCCTTATAATTTTTCGGTCTGGCACAAGTTCCTGTCTTTGACCATGCTATGCAACCACCGTTCTTACGGTTGACACCCGATTTGGTTTAGGTGACCTAATGAATTCCAGGTGAATTCCTAGGATTTTACGTTCAAAGGTAATGAACGCATTGAAAATGGGTTTTCAAAAAACAAATCGGTTTATAATTTGATCAAAATATTTTCTCGTTCAAGCTCGAGTTTAGATATCATTGAATTCCATGAGTTTGAATTCTCAATCTTTAAGGTCAATCTCAAGGATTGAGTAATATCAGTCTTAAAAGCTGATTTTTGATCTTTAAGGAGATTATCCATTCTGGGGATCTGATTCATTAGTCTTATCCAGCTAATTTGCACGGTGCCCCCCCCCCCATTTTACGAGATAAATCCTTCTCATGGCTAGGATAAATCTGACCACTTGGCGACCCTGTTTTATGCTGAGGTCCGTGGATTTCCTGCTGATTTTAGAGATGACTTTTCTAGATTTTTCGTCAACCTACAGCTGGTCTGGACGACAACTTCCTGACCTAAATCAAGAAGCGCGTTTCTTTTTCGGAAGACTTTACTTCCTTTTAATGATGGAATTGATTCATCGTGTAGATCCATCTCTTCTTTTCTTTCATCGGGTAAAACAGTTTAGTTTAGTCCAAAGCAAAAGTATTTTCAGTTATTTGTTACAGAAATATGTGACATATGTTTAAAATATCTTGGTAAATTCACACTTGGCTTTTATTTTTCTTTTTATTGTCCTCTATTCCATTTTAAATGAATTCTAACATTTTGGTTTGTTTCTCAATTTATGTCCTTTCCAAGGTAACAATAATTTCGGTGTTAACACCTAGTTTTATCGTTCATAAATATGTATAAACATGATTTTAAATTCATTTAGTTGAAAATTTTGAAATATTTTACTAGAATTGGGTAGTCAGTATATAAGACTAGGGCTGTTCTTTATTATCAGAGAGCACTAGATTCTAATAAAACTACTGCTTTACTAGTATTTTTAATGGTAACCAAGTGTTTAAGATAAAAATCCGAAAGAATTTAACCCCTTCCCACACTTAAGATCTTGCAATGCCCTCATTTGCAAGAAATCAGTAACAATTTAAATTATTGAGGGTGATTAGCGTAGAAATGATTAAATTTTACCAAAGTTTCCAAACATATTTGTGTTTGTTTGCTGAATGATAAATGGTGCATATCATTTGTTCATTCCGTCTTGTTGTTATATCACATTTATTTTGCATCTTGTCGTCAAAATTAGTTGCTTTTGCTGAACTTAATGTCAGTCTTTGAAAATGCGTTGTTTTACCCTGTTGTGTACATAAGATAAACTGCAAACATATATACATATTTTTGAAATTTGGTATATTATCCCACATTCAAAAATTATTAAAATCTAATAAAAAAATTAGAAAATTATAAAAACTATTACAATATTAACATAAGTATTAAATGTATCAACATTACAAATTATAAAATAAATAAAACTAAGTAAACTAGGGATGATACTGATACCAGTAGGGGTTCCATGCATAACCATATGTGTTATAAAATGCTTCGGCTGGGTTATACATAGAATACGGTGGTTGGATCTCTATAGACCAGGGAGGAAATACGGGCGATGGAGTAGGAATATCATTTCTACCTACATATTGGCAATGAGCTATGATTTGGTTTTGATGAACTTGCCAATCTTCAAATGCTTGATGTCTAGCATTTTCATACTCTTGTGAAGCTATAAACCTTTGCATTTCTGTCATTTCATTTCCTCCTCCCACATTACCTGGCTGTTGGTTTCTCTCAACCTGTGGATGTCTACCATGGTATTGTACTGCGGCGTTATTTCGCGTCTTCAAAACCTTCGCACCATGGTATACATTTAAACCTATTGTATCGCGGGGTTCTGGTTCTTTGACTAATAATCCCCCCTGACTTATATCTACACCGAGATATTCAGCAATCAAAGTAATAAATATACCACCTCCTATTATGCTATGCGGTCTCATCCCCCTAACCATAGCTGATAAATAATAACCCACACAATAAGGTATACTTACAGCGCTTTGTGGGTCTCGAATACACATATGGTAAAACAAATCCTGTTCATTTACCTTTTCCTTATTCTTACCTCTTTGTGTAATCGAATTAGCTAAAAACCTATGAATTACTCTTAACTCTGCTCTATCTATATCCAAATAAGAGTAATTTCCCCCTTTAAATCGGTGATGGCTAGTCATTTGACTCCATACACCATGCGTATCAAAATTTTCATCAATTTTCCAACCGTTCAATATCAACCCTCTACAATCGGCAGATGCTAACTCCTCAGGCGTATATATACGTAAGGCCTGAGCCATGTCTAGTAGAGACATGTGGCGCATCGAACCTCCTAACAAAAATCTAATAAAAGATCGATCGGTTAAACTAGCTACCCGATCATTTATTTCTATACTACACAATAATTCTTCACACCATACTTTATATACAGGTCTACGCATGTTGAATAAACTTACCCAATCGTTAAAAGTAGAATTACCATACCTCTGTGTAAGTAATTCTCTAATTGGCCCGGCAAATTCTACAGCTTCTAACGGTGCCCATTCTATTACCCTAGGTACTTCAACAGCTTTAGAATGAAGAGTATACAAGCCCCTTTGGTATTTTGGATAATCTATCCAAAGTCTGTCAAATCTTAAGTTCGGGTGCAAATCTTCCAAGTGCATATCAGAAAATGTCATAACTGGATGAGGTATATCTTGTTTGTAGTAGTTATCCACCTCCTGTTGTTCCGCATTCTCCGCAGGAGCATTGCGAGTTTGGGATGAAGATTCACCCCTTTCAGTCTGCAAAACACATCAAACACAATTTTTGTGCATCCAAATATGCATTAGTGTCAGCAAAATCATCAATCAAAATAATTACAATGACATGTTCAATTTATATCAAACATAAGCTCATTTTCATATTTTTATCAAATCTACACTTTTTTAAATAAGCATATACGAAAATGTTCACCAAGTTCATAAGCATTCAACTCAAATAACATGTCAAAATAATCATTACTAGCAATTAAACAAGTTTCAAATGGCATTATCTCTCAAAAATCAAGTTCATGAATTTTAGACTTGAAAAAGTCCACTTTAATTCTCAAAATCATGCTTACGCTCAAAGTTTGGATCATTTAACTACCTAAACATGTTACACTACTTAATTTAGCAATAATTCATGACAAAAATCAGTCATAACCTGTTTATATCAAAAAGCCCCAAATTTGCTCAAGAACACAAACCCTAGATTACTCAAAATTTGAAGTTTAAAACTTCTAATCATGTTAAATAGCATCAATCTAGGTTATACAAGCATAATACACAAGCAATTTAAGCATAATTACACTAAAAAGCATTAAAATCGAATTGGAGAAAAAATTGCTCAAGAACACTAATTTTCGAATTAAATGGTGTTTAGGTGTAGAAATTTACCGTTTTCCTTGAGTAATTCCTTGATAGCATCCTTCTCAACATGATTTTAGTAAAAGATTTGATGATAAACGGTCAAAAATTGCGAATTTGGTGTGTGTTTTTCGGGTGTTTGCGCAGTTTGGAGTGGGTGGGTGTGTGCAACTGAGCTGTTCAGCTCGTTTTATTTTTTTCTGGGTTTTGGTCTCTCCGCGAGTCGCAGCATTTGACTCTTTCAAACTCCGCGAGTCGCGGTGTTTGGTTTTTTTTTTTTTTTTTTTTTTTTATATATATAAGCCTTAACTTATAAAACAAATATAAAATAAATTTAAAATTTTGTTTTCCTTTGTTTTAGGATGAGGTCGTTTCGGATCGATGTCCTAGTCTGTCCTTCGACAAAATTTTAAATTTTGTCTTTTTGTAGCGATTGTTTTAAAAGCTAAGATTTTTGAGTTTTTTTAATGTTTTTGGCATACTTTAATTCAATAAGTTTAAAAATAATGATAATAAAAGTTCTCGTCCATCCCTCGGGTAAAGCAATTTCGGTTCAAAGACCTAGTCTTCAACTTACGACGAATTTTAAAAATCATATTTTTAACTTAGCGAGATAAAGTAAATTTTTGTTTTTTAAATTCACACCAAACTTAAATTTAAAATGCATAAAATTTTAAATTCACACCAAACTTAATTAAAAATTCATATTATAAATTCACACCAAACTTATATTTAATTTTGTTGTTATACATAGAAACTTATATTAAAAATATTAAAATTTTTCAAATATTGACAAACTTAAATATATTGATCTTACAAAGTTCACAATATTAATTTAAGATTTATATATTAATTTTAAAAATATGGTAAAAATAAAATTAAAAATATTTTTGGCTTTTATCCCACTTTAATCAATCAAATATTATCAAAAATATGCGCCCCTCTTTTCGGTAAAGTAATTTCGGTTCCATGACCTAATTTAACTCATGACGAATTTTTGAAATATTTTGGGTTGATTGATTAAAGATATTTATACCTTAAGAATAAACGTTAAGTTTGGCAGTGATGTAATAAATTTTTGTATGATATCAATAATTTCGGTCGCCAAACCTAATTTTATTCAATACCAAATTAATACTTTATAGCGAACAAATTAGCATTTATTATCAAAAGGTTAAAAATAAAAATAAAAACTGTACAGACTTACCTGTGAGATAGTATTCTTAGTGATACGATCTATCCCACTCATAAGATAGTCAGTTTAATTGGTTTTCCATAGCTACATAGGCGTAACCTCGAGCATTCAGTGTTTTTTCTTCTAAACATATGAATGGTCCGTCTCTGCATAAAGTAACAAATTCGGTGTTTGAATAGGTTTGATTATTTGAACATTTACCTCCATGTGACCATTTTCCGCATTTGTGACATCTTTCAAGGTGTCGTGCTCTTCTTTTCGCTGCAGATTTTGATTTTCCTTTACCAAATTGTAACTTATTATCTTCGCATCTGGATTTTTTTCTTACTCCGTCCAATCTTTCTCTGATTACTGATACTATTTCACTCGGAAATGTGTCATTATTACGTTTAGTGATCAAAGCGTGTAGCATTAGACCATGGTTTAGTTCACAGGCAGTCTTCATTTAGTAAAAACCTAAAAAAATAAAAATTCAAAATGGGGGGAGAAGACTAGTTCTTTAGGGTCTGCTAGGGAAAGACCATTCGGGTTCCATTTTCGAGAACTACACGAAAACAGAAAATCTAACTCTAACAGAAATACATATTATCCTTTAAAGACTTGATTCTCCCCACACTTAGTTAGCTGTGGTGTCGAAATTGTGATTAACTTCGTTGTCGACTTCCATCGGACTATCTATGTAGTGTTTAACTCTGTGACCATTAACCTTAAATTCAATCCCATTTGAATTTATTAATTCTATCGTTCCGTATGGGAAAACTCTTTTGACTATGAATGGTCCAGACCATCTTGATTTCAATTTTCCAGGAAATAGCTTGAATCGTGAATTGAAAAGAAGAACTATGTCTCCCTCTTTAAATTCTTTTAAACTTCTGATTCTTTTATCATGCCATTTCTTCGTTCTTTCCTTATAGATTAACGAATTTTCGTATGCTTCATGTCTTAATTCTTCTAATTCGTTTAGTTGACTTAACCGTAGACGTCCAGCTTCATGTAAATCAAGATTACATGTCTTCAAAGCCCAAAATGCTTTGTGTTCAATTTCTACTGGAAGATGACATGCTTTTCCATAAACAAGTCTAAAAGGTGTGGTTCCAATTGGAGTTTTGTAGGCTGTTCTAAAAGCCCAGAGTGCATCCTCCAATTTAATGGACCATTCCTTCGGATTTGATCCTACGGTTTTTTCTAGAATACGTTTTAAAGCTCGGTTGGTATTTTCAACTTGTCCACTTGTCTGTGGATGATAAGCAGTGGAGATTTTATGAGTTACTCCATATCTTTTGAGAACTTTCTCAAGTTGATTATTACAGAAATGAGTACCCCGATCACTTATTAAAGCTTTCGGTGTTCCAAACCTTGCAAAAAGTAGTTTTAAAAAGTTGACTACAACTCGTGCATCGTTAGTTAGGAGAGCTTGTGCTTCCGCCCATTTAGATACATAATCAATGGCTATGAGAATATAGAGATTATTATGAGATTTTAGAAATGGACCCATAAAGTCAATACCCCAAATGTCAAATACTTCACATACTTGAATGACATTTTGTGGCATTTCATCACGTTGACTTATTTTTCCGGCTCTTTGACATGCATCATAGGATTTGCAAAGAAGGTGTGCGTCTTTGTAAATTGTAGGCCAATAGAATCCAGCATCATAAACTTTTCTTGCTGTTAGTTGAGGCCCATAATGCCCTCCTGTTGGTCCTGTGTGACAATGGTTTAAAATTTTACTAGCTTCATCTCCGAATACACATCGGCGTATTATTTCATCTGGAAAACTTTTAAACAGATGTGGATCTTCCCAGAAATAGTGTTTTATATCACTGAAGAATTTCTTTCGTTTTTGGTACGATAATCCTTTTTCAAGGAATCCACATACTAAATAGTTTGCATAGTCTGCAAACCATGGAATTTCATTATATTCTATCTTCAATAGATATTCATCAGGAAAGTTGTCTTGTATGGCCGATTCATTTAGAACTTCTAATTCAGGATTTTCAAGACGAGAAAGATGATCAGCGGCGAGATTTTCAGCTCCTTTTTTATCTCGGATTTCAATATCAAACTCTTGTAAGAGTAAGATCCAATGGATTAATCTTGGTTTGGCATCTTGTTTCGAAAATAGGTATCTAAGAGCAGAATGGTCGGTATAGACCACCGTTTTTGCTAGAACGAGATATGAACGAAATTTGTCAAAAGCAAAGACAATAGCAAGGAGTTCTTTTTCAGTAGTTGTGTAATTTTTTTGTGCTCCTTGTAACGTCTTACTAGCATAATATATAGGTTGAAATCGTTTTTCAATCCTTTGTCCTAAAACAGCTCCCATTGCAAAATCACTTGCATCGCACATTAGTTCAAACGGTAGATTCCAATTTGGTGTTATCATGATCGGCGCATTAGTGAGTTTCTCTTTAAGAATATTAAAAGATTTGATGCATTCATCTGAAAAGATGAATGGAGCATCTTTTTCTAGGAGTTTATTCATAGGAGTGGCAATTTTAGAAAAATCTTTTATGAAACGTCGGTAAAAACCGGCATGCCCTAGAAAACTCCTAACTCCTCTAACATTAGTAGAATGTGGAAATTTAGCAATTACATCTACTTTAGCTCTATCCACTTCAATTCATTCTTTTGAAATTTTATGTCCAAGAACGATGCCTTCTTTAACCATGAAATGGCATTTCTCCCAATTAAGAACTAGATTTGATTGTTCGCATCTAATCAGCATTCGTTCAAGATTAGCTAGACATGTTTCAAAAGTATCACCGAAGACTGAAAAGTCATCCATGAAAACTTCCATGCATTCTTCTATCATGTCGTGAAAAATCGCCATCATGCACCTTTGAAAGGTTGCAGGGGCGTTGCAAAGTCCAAATGGTATGCGTTTGTAAGCAAAAGTACCATAAGGGCACGTGAACGTGGTTTTCTCTTGGTCCTCGGGTGTTATTGGAATTTGAAAATATCCGGAAAAAACCATCAAGAAAACAATAGTAACTATTTTCGGCTAATCTTTCCAACATTTGATCAATAAAAGGTAAGGGAAAGTGATCTTTTCTGGTGGCGTCATTTAATTTTCTATAATCAATACATACACGCCATCCTGTTACAGTCCTAGTAGGAATAAGCTCATTTTTCTCATTTGTAATGACAGTCATGCCACCTTTCTTAGGCACGCATTGAACTGGGCTTACCCATGGACTATCAGAAATTAGATAAATTAAACCTGCATCTACAGTTTAATAATTTCTTTTTTAACTACATCTTACATATTAGGATTTAGTCTTCGTTGGCGTTGCACATACGTTTTATGACCTTCTTCCATAAGGATTTTATGTGTGTAATACGAAGGACTTATTCCTTTAATATCATGAATCTTCCATGCAATGGCTGGTTTATGAGCTTTCAACACAGAAATGAGTTGTGATTTCTCATTTGCAGTAAGAGAAGACGATATTATTACAGGTAATTCAGATTCACCATGTAAATAAGCGTATTCCAAATGGTTTGGAAGTGGCTTTAACTCTAATTTTGGAGGTTCTTCTATCGATGATTTATATCGATATCTGTCTTCTTCTTTTAGCATTTGAATTTCTTCTGTTGTTGGTTCATATCCATTTGCTATTAGTGTAGCTAACATTTCAGCTTCATCAATTTGTTCAGTTCCTTCTCCTAAAGAACATTCTCCTGTTCCTTGTAATTCTGGAAATTCTTCCAACAATTCTGCATGTGAATCTATAGTTTGAATATAATAACATGTATCATCTGCAGATTGCGGTTGTTGCATTGCTCTATCAACTGAAAAGGTAACACTCTCGTCCTCTATACTTAGGGTTAGTTTCTTACCAAACACGTCTATCATTGCTTTAGCCGTGTTTAAGAATGGTCTTCCTAATATGAGAGGAACTTGAGAATCTTCTTCCATGTCCAGAACAACAAAATCTACTGGAAATACTAAAGTACCAACTTTAACTAGCATGTTCTCCATTATCCCTCTAGGATATTTTATTGATCTATCGGCTAGTTGTATACTTATTCTGGTTGGTTTCAATTCTCCAAGGTCTAGTTTAGCGTATAATGAATACGGCATTAGATTTATACTAGACCCTAAGTCTGCCAATGCTTCTATTGAACTAAGACTACCCAGAAAACATGGAATTGTGAAACTTCCTGGATCAGATAGTTTTTCTGGTATCTTATTCAACAGCACTGCTGAACAATTAGCATTCATAGTAACAGCCGAGAGTTCTTCCATTTTCTTTCTATTTGAGATTAGATCTTTCAGAAATTTAGCATATCTAGGCATTCCTGAAATCACATCAATGAAAGGAAGATTTACATTTATTTGTTTAAACATATCCAAGAATTTGGATTGCTCGGCTTCAAGTTTTTCTTTTTTCATTTTACTCGGGTAAGGAAGTGGTGGTTGGTAAGGTTTAACATAAGGTTTATCCTTAACTGTGTTATCTTCATTAACCTTTTCAACTACCGGTTCTTTTTCCTTATCTTGTTCAGGTTGTGGTTCTTGTGGAGTAGGAATAGCTTCATCAGAAGTTACAGGTATTTCAGGTGGTTTAAGTATTGTACCACTTCTTGTGGTAATGGCTTTAGCTGTTTCATCCCGGGGGTTAGCATTTGTATCACTAGGTAAACTTCCCGGTTTTCTTTCACCTATTAACCTTGCTAGGTTACTTACTTCTTGTTCCATGTTTTGAATAGAAGCTTGTTGATTTCTAAATGCTTGAGCATTTTGTTCATAAGTTTGTTTCTGAGATGTGAAAAACTGCGTTTGAGTTTCAACTAGCTTCGTCATCATATCTTCTAAATTCGGCTTTTTATCATCGGTTTGTGGTGGTTTGTTTTAAAAATTAAGTCTTTGCTAGTTGTAAGTATTGTTGGATACTTGTTGATTGCTAGGACCTTGTTGGTTGTTGTATGGAATATTTCGGTTATAGTTCTGGTTTTGATTGTAAATCGGTCTTGGCGGTTGATAATTATTCTGATAATTATTTCCAGGTCTTTGGTTTATGTATGAAATATTCTCTCTTTGTTCCATTGTTAATTCAATACTGAGACAATCTTTTGTCAAATGTGGTCCTCCACACTGTTCACAACTAATTCGTATTGAGTGAATATCCTTAGTCATCTTTTCCATTCGTCTCTCGACAGCATCTATCTTTGCGGAAATGGAATCTAAGTCATGGCTAGAATCGGCTCTAGCTGCTTTAGATGATCTAACGATATCTTTTTCTTGGTGCCACTCATGTGAGTGGGAAGCAGTGTTATCGATAATTTTGTAAGCATCAGTTTCGGTTTTCTTCATAATAGAACCACCAGCTGCTATATCGATGTCTTTCCTTGTAGTGATGTCACATCCTTGGTAGAATATTTGTACTATTTGACAGGTGTCTAAACCATGTTGCGGACATCCTCTTAATAACTTTCCAAATCTAGTCCACGCCTCATATAGAGTTTCATTTGGCTTCTGTGTGAACGTAACAATTTCTCCTTGAAGTCTTACGCCTTTAGATGCCGGAAAGAATTGTTTAAGAAATTTTTCAACAAAAACGTCCCATGTATCAATCGCCCCTTCAGGTAACGATTCCAACCAATCTTTGGCTTCTCCCTTTAAAGTCCAGGGAAATAACATGAGATATATCTGTTCATCCTCAACTTCTCTTATTTTAAATAGTGTGCAGATCCTATTAAAGGTACGAAGATGTTCATTTGGATCTTCCTTCGGCGCACCACTAAATTGGCATTGATTAGTCACCATATGTAGAATTTGTCCTTTGATTTCATAATCTGGCGCATTAATGTCAGGATGAGTAATTGCGTGACCTTGGCCAGTGCGTTTAGCTCTCATTCGGTCTTCCATACTTAAAGGTTCCAGATTCTCCATAATTGAATTTGTTGAATCCGAATCACTAGAGGATTCTGATTTAATGGTTCGTTCCTCAACAATCTCTGTTTGAATGATTGGTGGTTCCGGAGGAAAATTTAATGGTTCAGGATCTATGAATTGTCCCTAAATATTATCCGGATTCTCAATTGTGAGGTCGGGTTCAAAAAATGGATTATCGAAAATTTGAATTGGAGTACTTGGTCGACTGGATGACGATTCTAAAGGAAAATCAACGGCGGTAATATTTGCTAGATGTCTTGATCTAGTTACAGGTGGTGAACGTACAAAAGGTGGTGAACGTCTTGCTCGGTGCATTCACTGAATATCCTATTAGTTTTTAAAAGGAAAGAAAAAATTATATAAGTTATCCAATTAATAGACTTTTCTGATTTTGCCCACGTTTCGAATAGCCAAAAGATGCAGCAGAGGGGCAGGATTCGTTTGGTCTCAATATAATTGAGGACTGTTTGGCTTCAATAACCCGGTCCACGTACAAATCCAACTATTACTACGAACCAGAAAATTTTGATGGCTATCAATTTAACCACTTAAAATAAATTTTCGTAATTTTAAGAAGTATAGATAAGAAGTAGAAAAAATTCTAAGTCCTAAAAACTAGAATGACGAGAAATAAGAAAGAAAAAGAGCGCATAGAAAAAGATCGAAAAATAAAAGGCGTCGAAAAATACGAAAGAAAAAAAATGACTTTAAAACTTAAAAACACTCGACTAACCCAACCTTATTACTACCACTAACTTAAAATTATAATCGCAAATTGAGATTACTAATTGGAATGATAATTGATACATAGGTAAAAGGTGTCTAAAAATATTAAAGCTTACAAGTAAAACTATATCCCAAATGGCAATAACTTAAAAAAAAGCACTAAAATTTAAAAATGCGTCGCAAAATTCTAAAGCACCTAGATCTTAGTCTAAAGAAAAAGCACTTAAGAAATTTTACGACAAAGCCTAAAAATCTATAAATAAAAATAACTATGGCAAAAATTAAGTTTAAAACTAAAAACTAGCGAAAAACACAAAAGTTACGCTAAAAACAAATAAAAAGAGACAAAATATAAAAATATACTAAAGGTTGTAAAAAAAAGTACAATTTTTTATAAAAATATTATTTTTATATTATTTATTTTATAAAACTATTAATTTTTATATATTAATAAAACTAAATAAACTTAATATTACAAATTAAATAAATAAAACTAAATTAATTAAAATTAATTAACTAATCAAACCCAAATTAGGTTTTAAAATTAAAAACAATAATAATTATCCCGTAATTAATGCTGCTAGGGTTCGTGTGTGGCCCGTGTCAGACGGCTCCGCGAGTCACGGTTGGTCCGGTTCAATAACTCTGCGAGTCGCGGAGGGTTCAGGCTCAGACGAGATGCAGGTCAAAATTCAACAGGTCAGTTTTATTTATATTTTATTTATTTATTTTTCTGTTTTAAATAAAATATATTTATATAAATTTAATAAAACTTATATTTTAAAACCTAAAATAAAAATAGAAATATTTTATAATTTTATAAATAAAACTCTTAAAACTAGATTTATAAATGTTTTTTTTCGGTTTTTGATTTTATGTTTAGCGTTTCGCTTCCGGCGTTTAAGCAAGAAATTGAGTTCCCCGGCAGCGGCGCCAAAAATGCTTGATGTTATGCGAGGTGTATATAAAATAGCTTATATTTTACAAGGAAATACTATTAAATATGATACAATTTTACACAACGGAAGACTTCTAGAAACCTAAGAATAAACAAGCTTAAAAGTGTCAACACAAAGGTTGGTGAGTTCATAGTTTTAATGTTGCGCATAATCTGTATATAAAGGTAGATCACAAAATTTCAGTTGTTTCATCCGAAACGTTTATCAAAATATTCTACGAAATTGAGCACCCTAGTAACTAAACTTAACGTATATATAATTTATACCCTTTGTATAATCATCTTAATAATACACGCAAACCAACGTGTACGCTTCTCAAATAGCATACGTCCGTTAAAAGGCTAGTGCTCTAGCTCGGACGGGGATATCAAGCCCTATGGATCCCTATACTACTACTCGCGCCCACCAGTTCTTATAACCGGCAGTTACTAGTTACCAAAGCTAAGGGATTTTCGGTTCAAACTCAGTGTAGAATTTAGTA
This sequence comes from Rutidosis leptorrhynchoides, assembly GCF_046630445.1. Taxonomy (NCBI): domain Eukaryota; kingdom Viridiplantae; phylum Streptophyta; class Magnoliopsida; order Asterales; family Asteraceae; genus Rutidosis; species Rutidosis leptorrhynchoides. Next base: position 36,318,320 of record NC_092337.1, on the reverse strand, counting down.
TGTACTTGTATCCATTGTGTTTAAAATAAAGTGCATGTATTCTCAGCCCAAAAATATAGATTGCAAAAGCATTTAAAAAGGGAGCATATGAAACTCACCTTAGCAGCACATAAGGTCATTCACCAAAAAGTGACCGAAACTCGGAATGCAAAATTAACCGTAGATCTCAACCTAGAGAACATATCTTGGTCAATACATGTCTAATAAGCTAGGTTGGGTCATAGTGTATCACAATCCTAATGCTCGAGACCGACATGTGAAAGTTAACAAAAGTCATTTCAAAAGTCAACCTGACCCAATATGATCTTTAAATCTATACATGTTTATTATATTAACATAGTATAAGTCTTGATAGTTGAACGAATTTATAGTTTATCAAACTCAAAACATTATTTATTTCAAGAGTTATATTGTATTTGAATGATCATGGTAATTGGATATATTTTAACACTTCATATAGTTTCCTAATACTTGTAAAATCAGATTATAGTGTTTATAAAGCTTTAAAACATGATAAGACAGTCAACTTTGACAATTGTTCAACAAGACGAGACATGTCTTATATAGAAATTCATTTACTCGATTAGTAATATCTAAAAATCTAATTTATCAATCTCATAGACAAGTTGTTTAAATATTAATTTACAGTTTCAAACACAATTTCAATTAATGTCATACATAATTCAGTTGACCATATCTTTTAATTCGTTCATTGAAATCACGCGATTTCTAAATGAAAAGTTAATAATTTTTCGCCACCTTTCCAAAAACATGCATATCATATACTTTATATCCGTAGGATGTGTATCAAATTCGTGATTCATTATACACTATAAAATGACGAAATTAAATAGACAAGCACGCATAATCATATATACTCGAGCACTAGTCAGGGATACACTATTAATATATAAAAGATAAGATATAAATACTTACGTATCAATATTGTGATTTAATATTGCAGAAAAGTACATAGACGCAACGGAGACGATAAATATTAATTTGATCTTACGAGCAATACCCCCGAACCATACCCATCACCTCCTTAGTTAAAACCCATAATTTCCTTAGCTCTATCCCACTCGAAAACTCATTTTGAAAAATACTTGAGCAGAACCTCATCGTATTATTTTATGTATACTAATAATACTAATACTACTAATAATAATATTAGAATTAATAATAATAATCTTTAATAATAATAATAATACTAATAATAATAATAATAATAATAATAATAATAATAAATAAATAAGTTTTTACGGAGTATATAGACAAGAGAGATGGAGTGTGGATGAAATGAACCAAAAATCGAGCAATTTATAGAACCTCTCCTGCCCCCAGCCCCCATGCGATCGCATGGGATTTTGCCTATATGGCCATGCGATCGCATGGCCTGAAAGTACAGCTCATCTTAAATTCATCCATCGACATAATATGTATATTATTTAATATATATATTATTTAATCTTTAGAATTAATTAAATATTATATTATATTCTCGTGCATGGTAAAAATGTAATTTTTGTTCAAATGACTCGTACGTTGTCACTCGACTCATGTACCACTTTCGGTTTCTCGAGTGCTCGTTCGTACGTTTAGATAACTAGCCTTTTACGTTATGCGACGTGTACCCTTATCAATAATTTGACTTACTTATCAAAAAAATTACCTTATAATAAATGTAACTTATAAAATTGAGCATTGTGGTCATTTTCTTCTATAAATCAGTGACTCGTTTTTTGTCAAAATATATTATTTTAAATCAGGACGTTTTAAAACTAAGTTAAAATATATATATATATATATATATATATATATATATATATATATATATATATATATATATATATATATATATATATATATATATATATATATATTTATTTAGAATCGTAAATTTGTACGTAATATATATGTTTGAAATATTTATCTAATGAAATAAAGATAAAGTTTAAATTTGTTCAGAAATTTCCGGGTCGTCACATTTACAATATTAATTTAATATTTATATATTAATTTTAAAAACAAGGTAAAAATAAAATTAAAAATCTTTTTGGTCTTTTATCCACTTTAATTAATCAAATATTATCAAAAATATACGCCCCTCTTTTGGGTAAAGTAATTTCAGCTATTTTACCTAGTTTTACTCCTGACGAATTTCTAAAATATTTTGGATTGATTGATTAAAGATATTTATACCTTAAGAATAAACGGTAAATTTCGCAGTGATGTAATAAATTTTTGTATGATATCAATAATATCGGTTTTGCATACCTAATTTCATTGAATATCAATTTAATACTTTATAGCGAATGATTCAGCGTTTATTATCAAAAGGTTAAAAGCAATAAAATAAAATAAAAACTGTACATATTTACCTATGAGAAAGAATTCTCAGAGACCTGCTTTAGCCGACTCATAGGAGAGTTGTGTGATTTGGTTTTCCATAGCTACATAAGCGTAACCTCGATTCTTCAATAACTTTTCTTCTAAACATATGAACGGTCCTTCTCTGCATAGAGTAACAAATTCGGTATTTGAATATGTTTGATTGTTCGAACATTTACCTTCGTGTGACCATTTTCCGCATTTATGACATCTTTCAAGGTGTCGTGCTCTTCTTTTTGTTGCGGATTTTGATTTTCCTTTACCAAAATGTGTCTTATGATGATCTTTCATGAGTTCTTTCCTTACTTCGTCCATTTTGCCTTTTATGAATGATACCAGTTCACTCGAGAAAGTGTTATTATTACGTTTAGTAATCATAGCGTGTAGTAGTAGACCATGGTTCAGATCAAAGGAATTCTTCATCTCGTAAAACCTAAAAGAAATAAAAATTCAGAATGGAGGGAGAAGACTAGTTCTTTAGGGTCTGCTAGGGAAAGACCATTCGGATTCCATTCTCGAGAACTACACGAAAACAGAATATCTAACTCTAACATAAATATATATTACCCTTAAAAGATTCGAATTTTCCCACACTTAGTTAGCTGTGGTATCAAAATTGTGATTAACTTCATTGTCAACTTCCATCGGACCATGTATGTAATGTTTAACTCTGTGACCATTAACTTTGAATTCAATCCCATTTGAATTTATTAACTCTATTGTTCCATATGGGAAAACTCTTTTGACTATGAATGGTCCAGACCATCTTGATTTTAATTTTCCAGGAAATAACTTGAATCGTAAATTGAAAAGAAGAACTCTGTCTCCTTCTTTAAATTTTTTTGAACTTCTGATTCTTTTATCAAGCCATTTCTTCGTTCTTTCTTTATAGATTAACGAATTTTCGTATGCTTCATATCTTAATTCTTCTAATTCGTTTAGTTAACTTAACCGTAGATGTCCGACTTCATGTAAATCAAGATTACATGTCTTCAAAGCCCAAAATGCTTTGTGCTCAATTTCTACTGGAAGGTGACATGCTTTTCCGTAAACGAGTTTAAAAGGTGTGGTTCCAATTGGAGTTTTGTAGGCTGTTCTAAAAGCCCAGAGTGCATCCTCCAATTTCATGAACCATTCCTTCGGATTTGATCCTACGGTTTTCTCTAGAATACGTTTTAAAGCTCGGTTGGTATTTTCAACTTGTCCACTTGTCTGTGGATGATAAGCAGTAGAGATTTTATGAGTTACTCCATATCTTTTGAGAACTTTCTCAAGTTGATTATTACAGAAATGAGTACCTCGATCACTTATTAAAGCTTTCGGTGTTCCAAACCTTGCAAAAAGACGTTTTAAAAAGTTGACTACAACTCGTGCATCGTTAGTTGGGAGAGCTTGTGCTTCCGCCCATTTAGATACATAATCAATGGCAACGAGAATGTAGAGATTATTATGATATTTTGGAAATGGACCCATAAAGTCAATACCCCAAATGTCAAATACTTCACATACTTGAATGACATTTTGTGGCATTTCATCACGTTGACTTATTTTTCCGGCCCTTTGACAAGCATCACAGGATTTGCAAAGAAGGTGTGCGTCTTTGAAAATTGTAGGCCAATAGAATCCAGCATCGTAAACTTTTCTTGCTGTAAGCTGAGGCCCATAATGCCCTCCTGTTGGTCCTGTGTGACAATGGTTTAATATTTGACTGGCTTCATCCCCGAATATACATCGGCGTATTATTCCATCGGGATAACTTTTAAACAAATGTGGATCTTCCCAGAAATAGTGTTTTATATCACTAAAGAATTTCTTTCGTTTTTGGTACGATAACCCTTTTTCAAGGAATCCACATACTAAGTAGTTTGCATAGTCTGCAAACCATGAAATTTCATTATAATCTATCTTCAATAGATATTCATCAGAAAAGTTGTCATGTATGGCCGATTCATTTAGAACTTCTAATTCAGGATTTTCAAGACGAGAAAGATGATCAGCGGCGAGATTTTCTGCTCCCTTTTTATCTCGGATTTCAATATCAAATTCTTCTAAGAGTAAGATCCAACATATTAATCGTGGTTTGGCATCTTGTTTTGAAAATAGGTATCTAAGAGCAGAATGGTCAGTATAGACCACCGTTTTAGCTAGAACTATATATGAACGAAATTTGTCAAAAGCAAAGACAAAAGCAAGGAGTTCTTTTTCAGTAGTTGTGTAATTCGTTTGTGCTCCTTGTAATGTCTTACTAGCATAATAAATATGTTGAAATAGTTTTTCAATCCTTTGTCCTAAAACGGCTTCCATTACAAAATCACTTGCATCGCACATAAGTTCAAACGGTAGATTCCAATTTGGAGTTATCATGATCGGCGCATTAGTGAGTTTTTCTTTAAGAATATTAAAAGATTTGATGCATTCATCTGAAAAGATGAATGGAGCATCCTTTTCTAGGAGTTTATTCATAGGAGTGGCAATTTTAGAAAAATCTTTTATGAAACGTCGGTAAAATCCGGCATGCCCTAGAAAACTCCTAACTCCTATAACATTGGTGGGATGTGAAAGTTTAGTAATTACATCTACTTTAGCTCTATCCACTTCTATTCCTTCCTTTGAAACTTTATGACCAAGAACGGTGCCTTCTCTAACCATGAAATGGCATTTCTCCTAATTAAGAACTAGATTTGATTGTTCGCATCTAATAAGCATTCGTTCAAGATTAACTAGACATGTTTCAAAAGTATCATCGAATACTGAAAAGTCATCCATGAAAACTTCCATGCATTCTTCTATCATGTCGTGAAAAATCGCCATCATGCACCTTTGAAAGGTTGCAGGAGTGTTGCAAAGTCCAAATGTCATGCGTTTGTAAGCAAAAGTACCATAAGGGCACGTGAATGTGGTTTTCTCTTGGTCCTCGGGTGCTATTGGAATTTGAAAGTATCTGGAAAAACCGTCAAGAAAACAATAGTAACTATACCCGGCTAACCTTTCCAACATTTGATCAATGAAAGGTAAGGGAAAGTGATCTTTTCTGGTGGCGTCATTTAATTTTCTATAATCAATACAGACACGCTATCCTGTTACAGTCCTTGTAGGAATAAGCTCATTTTTTTCATTTGTGATGACAGTCATGCCACCCTTCTTAGGTACACATTGAACTGTGCAATACAAAGGACTTATGCCTTTAATGTCATGAATCTTCCATGCAATAGCTGGTTTATGAGCTTTTAACACAGAAATGAGTTGAGATTTTTCATTTTCCGTAAAAGAAGATGATATTATTACAGGTAATTCAGATTCACCATGTAAATAAGCGTATTCCAAATGGTTTGGAAGTGGTTTTAACTCTAATGTCGGTGATTCTTCTATCGATGATTTGTATCGATATCTGTCTTTCTCTTTTAGCATTTGAAGTTCTTCTGTTGTTGGTTCGTATTCATTAGCCATGAGTGCGGCTAACATTTCAGCTTCATCAATTGGTTCAGTTCCTTCTCCTAAAGAACATTCTCCTGTTCCTTGTAATTCTGGAAATTCTTCTAACAATTCTGCATGTGAATCTATAGTTTGAATATAATAACATGTATCATCTGTAGATTTTGGTTGTTGCATGGATCTATCAATATAAAAGGTAACACTCTCATCCTCTATACTTAGGGTCAGTTTCTTACCGAACACGTCTATTATTGCTTTAGCCGTGTTTAAGAATGGTCTTCCTAATATGAGAGGAACTCGAGAATCTTCTTCCATGTCCAGAATAACAAAGTCAACTGGAAATACTAAAGTACCAACTTTAACTAGCATGTTCTCCATTATCCCTCTAGGATATTTTACTGATCGATCGGCTAGTTGTATGCTTATTCGTGTTGGTTTCAATTCTCCAAGGTCTAGTTTAGCGTATAGTGAATACGGCATTAAATTTATACTAGCACCTAAGTCTGCCAATACTTCTATTGAACTAAGACTACCCAGAAAACATGGAATTGTGAAACTTCCTGGATCTGATAATTTTTTTGGTATCTTATTCAACAGCACTGCAGAACAATTAGCATTCATAGTAACAGCCGAGAGTTCTTCCATTTTCTTTCTATTTGTGATTAGATCTTTCAAGAATTTAGCATATCTAGGCATTCCTGAAATCACATCAATGAAAGGAAGATTGACATTTATTTATTTAAACATATCCAAGAATTTGGATTGCTAGGCTTCAAGTCTTTCTTTTCTCATTTTACTCGGATAAAGAAGTGGTGGTTAATATGGTTTAACATAAGGTTTAGCCTTAACTGTGTTATCTTCATTAACCTTTTCAACTACCGGTTCTTTTTCCTTATCTTGCTTAGGCCGTGGTGCCTGTGTAGTAGGAATAGAGTCATCAGAAATTACAGGTATTTCAGGTGGTTTAAGTGTAATATCACTTCTCGTGGTAATGGCTTTAGTTGTTTCATTTCGGGGGTTAGCATTTGTATCGCTAGGTAGACTTCCCGGTTTTTTTTCACCTATCAACCTTGCTAGATTGCTTACTTCTTGTTCCAGATTTTGGATAGAAGCTTGTTGATTTCTAAATGCTTGAGCATTTTGTTCATTCGTTTGTTTCTGAGATGTGAAAAATTGCGTTTGAGATTCAACTAGCTTTGACATCATATCTTCTAAATTTGGCTTTTTATCATCAGTTTGTGGTGGTTTATTTGAAAAAATAGGTCTTTGCTGATTGTAAGTATTATTGGATACTTGTTGATTGCTAGGACCTTGTTGATTGTTGTATGGAACATTTCGGTTATAATTCTGATTTTGATTGTAGATTGGTCTTGGTGGTTGATAATTATTTTGATAATTATTTCCAGGCCTTTAGTTCATGTATGAAACATTCTCTCTTTGTTCCATTGTTTGTTCAATACTGAGAGAATCCTTTATCAAATGTGGTCCTCCACACTGCTCACAACTAATTCGTATAGAGTGAATATCCTTAGTCATCTTTTCCATTCGTCTCTCGAAAGCATCTATCTTTGCGGACATGGAATCAAAGTCATGGCTAGAATCGGCTCTAGCCGCTTTAGATGATCTAACGATATCTTTTTCTTGATGCCACTCATGTGAGTGGGAAGCAGTGTTATCAATAATTTTGTAAGCTTCAGTTGCAGTTTTCTTCATAATGGAACCACCAGCTGCTATATCGATGTCTTTTCGTGAAGTAATGTCGCATCCTTGATAGAATATTTGTACTATTTGATAAGTGTCTAAACCATGTTGAGGACATCCTCTCAACAACTTTCCAAATCTTGTCCACGTCTCATATAGAGTTTCATTTGGCTTTTACGTGAACGTAACAATTTCTCCTTGAAGTCTTACGGCTTTAGATGCCGGAAAGAATTGTTTAAGAAATTTTCAACTAAAACATCCCATGTATCAATCGCCCCTTCAGGTAACGATTCTAACCAATCTTTGGCTTCTCCCTTTAAAGTCCAGGGAAATAACATGAGATATATCTGTTCATCCTCAACTTCTCTGATTTTGAATAGAGTACAAATCCTATTAAAGGTTCGAAGATGTTCATTTGGATCTTCCTTCGGCGCACCACTAAATTGGCATTGATTAGTTACCATGTGTAGGATTTGTCCTTTTATTTCATAATCTGGCGCATTAATGTCTGGTTGAGTAATTGCGTGACCTTGGCCAGTGCGTTTAGCCCTCATTCGGTCTTCCATACTTAGAGGTTCTAGATTTTCCATGATTGAATTTGTTGAATCTGAATCACTAGAGGATTCTGATTTAATGGTTTCTTCCTCGACAATCTCTGGATGAGTGATTTGTGGTTCAGGAGGAATGATTAGTGGTTCAGGATCTCTGAATTGTCCCTGAATATCCTCCGGATTCTCAATTGTGAGGTCGGGTTCAAAAAATAGATTATCAAAATTTTGAATTGGAGTACTTGGTCGACTAGATGATGATTCTAAAGAAAAATCAACGGCGATAATATTGTCTAGATGTCTTGATCGAGTTACATGTGGTGAACGTATGAAAGGTGGTGAACGTTTGCTCGGTGCATTCACTTAATATCCTATTAGTTATAAAGATAAAAATTATATAAGTTATCAAATTAATAGACTTTTCTGATTTTGCCCACGTTTCGAATAGCCAATAGATGCAGCAGGTAGCCAGGACCCTTTAAATCGGAAGCCCACAACTCGCCACTAACAAATACAACTATTACTACGAACCAGAAAATTTTGGATGTCTATCAATTTAACCCCTTAAAATAATTTTTCGTCGAATTTTAAAGAAAATAAAGAAAATTCTATGTCCTAAAAACTAGAGCGTCAAGAAATAAGAAAGAAAAAGAGCTCGTCGAAAAACGTCGATAAATAAAAGGTCGAAAAATAATAAAATGCAGCGTCGAAACTTAAAAGTCTAAAAACTAAATATTAAAAGTTGCGTCTAAAGGAATTGAAACTTAAAGGAATTCTATATCCAAAACGACAATAACTTAATTAGGCACTAAAATCTATTAAATACTAAAGCGATAAGCGACGTCGTAAAATTCTAAAGCACCTAAATCTTAATCTAAAGAAAAAGCACTTAAGGGATTTTACGACAAAGCCTAAAAATCTAGAAATAAAAATAACTACAGCAAATACTAAATTTAAAACTTAGTACGAATGATAAATATACAAATTATAAATTAAACGATTAAAATATACAATTTATAAAAAGAAATAAAAAGTACTAAAATTACAATTTTATAAAAATATTATTTTTATATTATTATTTTATAAAAGTATTACTTTATATATTAATAAAACTAATTAACACTTAAATTAAACAAAACTTAAACTAATTAATATTTAAATAAAACACTAATTATTATTAATTAATATTAATAATATATAAATCAAACCCTAATTCGATCAGCCAAGGTTTCAGTTCTGTCAAATCAGCTCATGAGATCGCATGAGCTGAGTGTTATAATACCATGTGGTCGCATGGCTTCAGCTACCAGGCCAATTGTTGGGCTTCGACAGGCTTCGGCCCAATTACAGTTTTAATTATTATTATTTTATGTTTTTAATTTATAGAAAATGTTTATAAAAAATAAAAAAACTTGTATTTTAAAAACTAAAATAAAAAAATAGAAATACTTTATAATTTTATATATTTTAAACAAACTCTTAAAAATATATATATTTCGTTTTTCTTTTTATATTTTTGTATTTTTAATATTTAAAACGTATTTTTACAAAAAGAAATTAAAACTTAATAGAATTTTTTTTTATAGCGTTTCGCTTCGGCGTTGAATTTTTCCCGGCAGCGGCGCCAAAAATACTTGGTGTATGCAGCAACGTATACGAAATAGTTATATTTTTATTGCGAAATACTATTAAATACGATACAATTTTACACAAGTTATTTATTTATTTATAGAATGGATATACCTAAACCTTGCTACAACACTATAGGCAGTGTACCTAATCGTACAGTAGTGTAGTTTTTAGTAAATCCGGTTCGTCCACAGGGAACTAGCCAAGTTTAACGCTATATTTTAAAAATATATTTGAATATATATATATATATAAGTAATATTATTATTATTATAAAAAGGGGGTTTTACTGTTTAATGACTGGTTTGTCGATTTTAAGACTTTAGTCACAATTAAAACCTAATGTAAAATATTAAATATACAAATAACTTAATTTAAAGCGTAAAGTAAATAACGATAATAAAAGTGCGATAATTTAAAGTGCGATAAATAAAATGACGATAAATAAAAATGCGATAAGATATAAAATAAAGGAATTATGCTTATTTAAACTTCCGTAATCATGATGTTTGACGTGTTAATTTTAATTTATTACCATGGGTTAATTATCCTTTGTCCTGGATTATTCAATATGTCCATACGGTTTTTATCCATAACAGTCCATCAGTCATAAATATAAAGTGCGAGAGTCCTCGTCAAATTATCCTTATACCCGAAGTCAAATATTTCAACTAATTAGGGACTCGAACTGTAACAAGGTCTTAATACTTTATTTAATGAATACACCAGGTTATCGACTGCGTGTAATCCAAGGTTTCAATACTTTGTTAACAATTAATCTACCCCTGTTTCAACGAGTCCATTGACTATTAATCTATTCCCGTGTCTAGTAAAATGAACAATTATTGGTATTTATAGATATCCCGCCCACCGTACCCGATTAAGCGTATATGGTTATTTATAGATACGTCGAATTGAAACCTTTAATATTAAATTAACGAGGTATCTTTTAGTTAATATAAAACCCATTAATAGCCCATAGTCTAATTTCCACAAGTGTCGTTCTTTTGTCCAAACCTCAATTATGGTACAAAGCCCAATTACCCAATCTTAATATTTAGCCCAACATCACGATTACTTCGGCTTAAATAAGCATAATAATAACTTAGCTACGAGACATTAATTTAAAAAGGTTGAACATAACTTACAATGAGTATTAATCGCGTAGTGTTACACGAACAGAATTTTGACTTACAAACTTACAACATTCGCCACTATAACCTTATTATTATTAAACTTAAATTAAAATTAAAATATATATATATATATATATATATATATATATATATATATATATATATATATATATATATATTTACATATATAGAAAAGAAAGAAAACGGGTAATGAATCGATGGTATCGTGGTTGCCCTCTAACCAAGAGGTTGAGGGTTCAAGTCCCACCTGGGACATATACGTGATTGTAAATATTTGTGTTAATGAGTGTTGTGAATTTGCCTTTCAAAAAAAAAAGAATGCGCGGCCTTTTATAGGCCCACATTTCACTGTTGAGCTCCGCGAGTGCGGAGGTTTTTTTCATCACATCTCCGCGAGTGCGGAGGTCTGGAATCCAGCTCATAGGTTAAATCCAAAACGTGGGCTGCGTATAATTATAATATATAATAATATATATAATTAATTATATATTATATTATATTCTTGTGCATAGTTGACTTGTAATTTTTGGTCCATTGCGTCGCGCACTGAAAGTTGGTTCATGTCTCGGTTCCGGATTTTCGAACGCCTTTTCGTACGATTTAATATCTTGTACTTTGTGTTTCACGGCTTGTACTCTTGTAATTTTTAGACGTTTCTCATCAATAATTTGAACCACTTGGATTGTACTTTGTACTTTTTAGCTTTTTGGTCAATTGCGTCTTCAATTCGTCGAATCTGTCTTTTGTCTTCACCCATTAATATTTAAACGAATATCACTTGTAAATAGAACAATTGCAACTAAAAGCTTGTCTTTCTTGAGGGATAATGCTATGAAATATATGTTCGTTTTTAGCATTATCATGAGCAAATGCACAGTGGAAGATTTCTTTCATACCTGAGAATAAACATGCTTTCAAGTGTCAACCAAAAGGTTGGTGAGTTTATAGATTTATCATAAAACAATAAAATTCATCATTTTAATAGACCACAAGATTTAAATCCTGCATGGTACAAATGGGCCAAAATCCTATACCCACCTGTAATGTACATGCGATATCTTTTAAATACAGTACACCTTTCTCGTGTACGAAATCATCTTTCATAAATCTTAGTAACCGTACACATATCTTGTGCACAAAAATAACATACACATAACCTGTGTATAAAATCATTCTCTCAATACATAACATTCACTTTTCATTGCTTTCATAGCTTGGCTTGGTAACCGACCTTAACATATAATGTGCATAAATAATATCCCCAAAACAGAACATCTCGTCTGTATAATAATCATATAAACTTCGAAGTACTAAACACCACGCCCACTAGCTCTTCCGTCTAGTGAACATTCTGGGTGGGGGTGTTAAACTCGGTAGCTACCTTTAGGATTCGCGTGAATTAGGGCCATACCCGATTCTAATTCTTAGGTTACCAAGCAATAATAATCAAGGGAAAAATATTCATATCAATTGTGGCAATTATCGCGTCCACATAATTCAATGGTGGCAATTATCACATCCATATAATTCATTCAAGGAATGTTTTGCTTGTGTCTATCTCGTCAAACATTTATAAAAGCATTTCATGTATTCGCAGTTCAAAATGTATTTCAAAAGCATTTAATAAAGCAGTTGTAAAAGTAGCGCATGTATTCTCAGTCCCAAAAATGTAAAGAGTAAAAGGGAGCAAATGAACTCACTGTACGATATTTTGTAGTAAAAATATGCATACGACAGAACTGAACAATGCAGGGTTGGCCTCGGATTCATGAACCTATATCAAGTATGCATATTAACACATATTATTAACACATATAATAATATTCAAATAAATATATATTTTTATATTAGTAATATACTTGTGATTAATGTAATATTTATAGTTACTTAAATATTTTTATTTTATATATTTCATTAGGTTATGATAATAATATATTATATACTTTATTAATATATTTAGAATAAATACTTAGTATCAATATTTTTAAATACTCATAATTTTTAATATGATAATATTTTTAATAATTTCGAGTTATATTAAAACGTAAATGAACTAAAAGTATTTTATTAGTAAAAGTATTATACTTATTATATATATACTTCTATATATCTAATGTTTGTATATAACTTATAATATCTATCTTTTTAGTTTGAGATCATAAAATATAGTTATATTTTATATACAAGATACATTTAGAACTAAAGTTATAGTTAGTAATAATAATAATAATAATGATATTATTAGTAAAATAATAATGATAATGATAATAATATTGATATTAGTAATAATAATATTTATATTAATAATAATAACAATAATAATATTAATAATAATAATAATAATAATAATATTAATATTAATAATAATATTAATATTAATAATAAAAATAATAATAATAATAATAATAATAATAATAATAATAATAATAATAATAATAATAATAATAATAATAATACCTAAAAGAATAGCTTCCTAAAAAGGTGTCGCAGCTCGGGCTCGAACCCGTGACCTCCCGCTAACCCTATAACATCCCTAACCATTCTGAGCTAGTTTGTTTTTCTGATTTAATTAACTACCACAATCTATATAACCCTTATTTCGTTTTCTACTTCTTCTTCAACAATTCATGGCAACATATAACATTCGCACCATTATCATGCAACTATTTATCATCATCATCGTTCTATATCATCATCTATCATCCTAATCTACTCAATCATCGAAAAATCATCATCATTATCAATGGATTACGTTTATCATCGTGAACACCTCGTACATTGCATAAGTCATAAAACTCGTTTACTTATGGTAGTTTGTTATTAGTTCGGCCCAAGTAGGAAAACAATTACGGCCCATTAACTGCATCAACCCAACAAAAACAGAAAGCCAAAATAGGCCTCGTGCCTTAACAGAAACAACAATATATTTCGTCCCAACAATCTTCATTCCTAAACCCACAAAAAAGAATGTAACAAGGCCCGTATCACTTGAAGAAATTCTAGCGGCTTTCAATTCATTCAAATCCCCAGGTGGTTATCTCATTTCCATTATATAAATAAGAAAATATCGCTGTATATAACAACACCAGCTGGAGTTTTATGGATATCCCCATCATCACTTAACCATCATTAAAAAAAAATACATACGTCCCTACCCTAATTGTATTAATATTGTTTTATCTTAATCATAACCTACAATCATGATCCTAGTCATCATTAATCCATCAACATCGATCACCATCATGTTATGATTAAATTTTCAGCCTTGGTCTTGTTCCACGGTTCACAAAACCCCACCAAGATTATAATACATGGAAGTAATATTTGTATAAGGTAAGGATTGATTTAAATTCTTTTGTGGTCCCTTTGATCGACATGTTGGTAATAAATAATACATTGGATCCCTTTTAAGTTATTATCAATACCGACTTTCAAGGAAAGATGATTAGAAAATGCACCCATAAAAGAAACATTCATAAATAATCATCATGTTCGTTATCCTATTGATATCACCATTTTTACTATATCATATATCATTATACTATCATATCATATTAATTTCCTCAATTACCATCATGTAACATCGGCTATTATCATTATCATTCGTACCGGAGCAGGAAGAGAATAAATAAGCAACGCAGTAGTAGCAGCTTGTGTTGGTTGAAATGAAACAAGAAAAATAGTCGGACAGTTGCAGTACTAGCCAGTGGTGTTTGATGATAATAATAACGATGGGTGTGATGGTGATTTAGGGTAAAGGTGGTTACGTTGGTGACCAACGAAGGAAATAAAACAGAGGACAAGTAAACGAACACCAGCTGCATCGTATTAAATAGTACAAGGGTGATGGTTTGAGTAGCTGTTGTGGTTCTAAAGATTGTGGAGTTATGGCATTTGTAGGAGGTGGAGGATTGTGTGTTGTAGATCAAAGGTGGTGGAAGATCTAGGTGACGTTGAACCGAAGTATAAATGATGCAATAATTGGTTCAAATACTTTTGCAAAGCAAGTGGGTGTTTATATATGTGTAAGTAATATGTATATGTATCTTAAATATCTATGTTTTCATTTCCACAAATGTAGTGGTGGATATATACAATATATGATGCATTTGAGTGATTGTAATTGATCTCAATTGTACTGTCAATTTGGTTTGTAGTGCAGCTACTGTCGATAGTAATATTCGAGCCATGGAAGAAACAACAAGAAAAATAAAGCAGAAAGTGATGTGTAACAGATTCGTACGACATATACAGAGCACAAGATTCGATTACAGTTTGTTTCGTAGCTTTGATTGGGTTGATAGGAGAATCAATCGGGTACACATGATATATATATATATATATATATATATATATATATATATATATATATATATATATATATATATATATATATATATATATATACAAGTTGAATAAAATTTGATTGTGTAGTATTTATTGAGGTCGACGGGTAACAAAATTCAGATAGGATTATACAGTAACAAGATTTGAAAGACGATTGTGAAGTCGACGTGTAACAGAACGAAGACAGGGTTCTTCGAACAAGAAGAAGAAAACAAGAAATTATAAGTCAGATGTAACAAATTCGTACATTCTTCTGTTACCGATTCCTATCCAAGTTTATTTTTGTTCTTGTGATTAAATCTTGATTTGTACTCGATTAGAGCCAAAAAGACAAATTACATAAAGTAGGATTGTAACGTGAAACAGATCTGGATTCTGAATTCGTATATACAATACAACTGATTTCTAAATGTATTTGTATATATAAATTAGTATGTATAAATGTGATTCATAAATTTTGGTAGTTTACAAATATACTAATACTATTAATAATACTATTAATAATATTATAATTTTAATAGATTTAATTAATAATGATAATAAAAATGATAATAATAATCTTATTAATGATACTGATAATAATACTAGTTATAATAATGTTAATATTATTAATGATAATAATAATAATAATATTAATAATGTAATAACTTATACGTATCCATTTTATATATATTTTACATTAGAAATAATAATATCAACAATACAAATATTAATTTTAATATTAACAATAATAATAATGAAAGTAATGATAATAATATTAATATAACAATTATATTCAAACTTGTAATTTTATATTTTAATATATTACCATTTATTTATTATATCATATTAATAATTATATAATATATTGAATCTTTAATTTATTAATTATATATATTACAATATATATATATATATATATATATATATATATATATATATATATATATATATAATATTACTAATGTATAGAATTCATATATATGTATATCAATCATATCTATATATTATTTCAATTTATATTTCAATTTATTATATATATATATATATATATATATATATATATATATATATATATACATATATTTTTATATTTAAATAGATATACATCTTTTTACGAGTAGTTGTTCGTGAATCGTCGGGGTAGGTCGAAAGTCAATTGCATAAATAAAACAGTTCAAAATTTTTGAGACTTAATCTAACAGACTTTGCTTATCGTGTCAAAATCATATAAAGATTAAGTTTAAATTTGGTCGGAAATTTCTGGGTCGTCACATGGTGGCGGTTGAAATTGAGTTGAAACGTGCTTCTCTGGTTGATGTTCTTGGGTTGATAAAGATGATGTTGATGAATCGATTCAAAAACAGAATATCAATTCGAAACAAAAAGGTGTTCATGTTGGGTTTGATCGAGCAAGAATATGCAATGAATAGTAGTAGGAATCGAGTGTGGCAGAAGATATTGTTATCGAAAGATAATAGTAGTTGCACTTTATAGAGCAACCAGTGACTTGGGTACTGAAATATGTAATCTGTTAATCTATTTTAGTCGCTTAGGCCACACGTGAACTACTAAACTTTAGACTAATTAGTACTCTGTAGTATGATGCCAATTTGTACTTATAATTAAATATAAAGTCGATGTCATCACGGTACCTATAGTCAATACACCACTAACTTAGCTAGATAAATTTGTCTTGTCTTAAACAACCAACATGACAGCTAATTAAGTTTTAGTCTAGCAAATGGTCCCATTTGTTATTATTGAATTGGTAGAATGTTATTGTTCCCAAATATGTACCTACCGCAATTTACAAAAGTTACAACACACATTACAACCACAATTAAGATAATTTTTCGTTTAAAACATAATTAATCTTTTTCATTTATGATTTTCTATATATGATCTCTTAAATAATTGATCGATAGTTAAAAGGTTTGATGGTGGTGGGTTTGGTTTAGTCTTGTGCTCGAACAAGAATATGTAGTAGTAGGAAGAAGTAGCAATTGTAGGGTGACGGGTTCACATGATGTGTGTGTATATATATATATATATATATATATATATATATGACAGTGGATATGAATTAACAACTCACTAACCCACTATATGATATAGAATATGAATTGAAATAGAACATGCATATATGTATGTATATTATATATATAAAGTTTAATCATTCAATCACACATAGTAACACAAATAGTTTAGCCGCCTATAATTATCTGTAACATATAATTTTAATTTACGGATATATATCGTGCTCCGTTGTTAATCAGTGGAGATAAAATTCTCCAGAAAAATCCCAAATTTTTACATTAATTATAAATATTTATTTCGGTCTATTAGGGTGTAAAATAAATCATAAAAAGTTGATTAATTAATAGCGCTCAGTTCCAAGTAAAAATGTACAGAGTATTAAAATTTATCAAAATATATTCTAAATATATTTTTAATAAAGCTATAATCTATATAACTCATTTTTGGATTACCGTTTATTTTTAAAATCAAATAAATTCGCATTAAACTTGTTTAATATACATCGAATGGCAATTGAGTGCTACTGTAGTTTACTAATTAGATTTGAAATCACAAAATATATATTTAATATACTTTATTTATATATGTAGATATGTTTTAAATAATAATTATCATAATATCATATTTCATAACAACCACATTTAATATTTCAAATTATACTTCCAATTACTATATATATATATATATATATATATATATACGCACGTATCTATTTACAAATATTTGTTCGTGAATCGTCGAGAATGGTCGAAAGTCAAATGAATATATGAAAAAGTTCAAAGTTTTTGAGACTCAACATTACAACTTTGCTTATCTTGTCGAAATTATATAAAGATTAAGTTTAAATTTGGTCGAGAATTTCCGGGTCGTCACAGTACCTACCCGTTAAAGAAATTTCGTCCCGAAATTTGAGTGGGATCATCATGGTTAACAATAAGAATGTTTTCCTGACGAATATAGAGTTTTATTACTGTTGAGTAATATGGATAAGATAATTCGACTACTCGAAGAGTATGAGTGAAGTTATCACAAAAGAATGAAACGAGTAAATGCAAGTTCGTCTCAATCGGTGATGTAGTCACGATTGATTTTCGGAATTTAATGGATTTAGAGGAAATCTTCGTATTAAGATTTGGTTCTCCGGTAATTAAATTAGAATCTTCTTTGATTAAATGTTATAATCTATTTCGATTGCTCTGTCGGATATTTCACTATAAATGAACTTCTTCCGTCCCATTATTTCCACAACTCTCATCTTTTATACTTCAATTAATATTTCCAAAACATTTACCAAATTATCAGAAGTCACTGGAAAAGATAGAATTATCAAGAGAATATATTCTTGATTTTTTTTTTTGGTTTAGAGATTAGATAGAATGTAAGAGTCGTGTAACATTGCACATGATGATGTTATGATCTGTGAATCATCACGTTCCATTAGAAACTCAGCATGACTTACTGTAATATAATCACGTTGATCAAGTGTCATTATATTATACTAACTCATGCTTCAGTTTCCATCACTACTTCAAAAGCATTCATAATTTAAGCTCGAAAGTTTACATAATATAGAAACTAAACAGTTTCCTTTATGATATAACACTGGTAGCGCGAAGAGATTAATGATTTCAGATAAGAATAGTTTTGAAAATATCTTCAGAAATATCGAGGATATTTATAATGAAAGATATGATGATATCTTAGAATTTCTAATATCGATGGATGATGAAGAAGATTTGTCCGTAAAGGTTTAGAGTCAGGAGCAAGGTATTCGTTAATGATTTCAGCAAATGCTGAATCATTTGGATTTTTTGAAGGTAGATTTCGTCTTTGTGATTTTGTAACGGTCACTCCAAATCCATATGGACGAACACGTCATTCATCGATTTCATTGCGAGGTATTTGACCTCTATATGATACGTTTTATAAACATTGCATTCTTTTGAAAAGGCACACCATAAATGAATATTTAAATCAAAGGTTTTCGACATCTGATGATTTTTACATATAGACAATCACCGTAAATAATAGTTTACAATAGTACTTCCATTGACAATGCAGTCAAAATAAGATATATGGTGATGATTTGGTGAATGCAACGTTTCCTTGAAAAATATGCCATGTAAGACTCCATGCACATAGCTTGTCTAACATATAAGCAAACAGCGGAAGACTTCTAGGGAACCTGAGAATAAACATGCTAACAAGTGTCAACACAAAGGTTGGTGAGTTCATAGTTTTAATATTTTGCATAATCTGTACGTAAAGGTGGACCACAAGATTTCAGTTGTTTCATCCAGAAATGTTTATCAAAATATTCTACAAGATTGAGCACCCTGGTAACTAAACTTAACATATATATAATTTGTACCCTTTGTATAATCATCTTAATAATACACGTAAACCAACGTGTACGCTTCTCAAATAGCATACGTCCGTTAAAAGGCTAGTGCTCTAGCTCGGATGGGGATTTCAGGCCCTATGGATCCATATACTACTACTCGCGCCCACCAGTTCTTATAACCGGCAGTTACTAGCTACCAAAGCTAAGAGATTTTTGGTTCAAACTCAGTATAGAATTTAGTATGTACTTGTGTCCATTGTTTAAAATAAAGTGCATGTATTCTCAGCCCAAAAATATATATTGCAAAAGCATTTAAAAAGGGAGCAAATGAAACTCACCTTAGCAGCATATAAAGTCGTTCATCAAAATGTGAGCGAAACTCGGATTACCAAATAACCGTAGATTTCAACCTAGAGAACATATGTTGGTCAATAAATGTCTATCAAGCTAGGTCTGGTCATAGTGTATCACAATCCTAATGCTCGAGATCGACATACAATAGTTATCAAAAGTTATTTCAAAAAGTCAATCTGACTCAATACAATAGTTGAATGATCATGGCAATCGAACCATTTTTAACATTTCAAATAGTTTCCCAATTCTTGTAAAATTAAACTATAGTTTTTATAAGACTTTAAAATATGATAAAACAATCAATTTTGACAATTGTTCATCAAAACAAGACATGCCTTATATAATGATTCATTTACTCGGCTAGTAGTATTCAAAAAATCCAATTTATCAATCTCATAAACAGGTTGTTTAAATCTTAATTACAGATTCAAAAGCAATTCCAATTAACGTAAATCATAATTCAGTTGATCATATATTTTAATTCGTTCATCGAAATTACGCGATTTCTAAATGAAAAGTTATTGATTTTTCGCCAGCTTTCCAAAAACATGCATATCATATACCTTTTATCAGTAATATATGTATTTAATTCGTGATTCATCATAAACTGTTTAACGACAAGATTTAGCATACAAGCATGCAAAAACATATATACTCGAGCACTAGACATGTATACACTATTAATATATAAAAGATAAGATATGAATGCTTACGTATCAATATTGTGATTCAATATTGCAGGAAAGTACGTAGACGCAACGGAGATGATAAACACTAAGTTTGACTTTACGAGCATACCCTCGAACCATACCCATAACTTCCATAGCTATAACCCATAATTTCCTTATCTATAACCCATAATTTCCTTATCTCTGCCCCGCTCGTAAAACCCGTTTTTAAAAGTGACACGCTCATAACCTTGTCGTAGTATTTTATGTATAAATGGTAAAAATACTAATAATGATAATAAGCTTAATAAGAATAGTAATCTTTAATACTAATAATAATAATAATAATAATAATAATAATAATAATAATAATAATAATAATAATAATAATAATAATAATAATAATATATAATATATATGTGTGTATCGAGAGATAGATAGATGATTACACTGGAACTAGAAGTCGAGCTTTTATAGCATGTCACCTGATTTCTCTGTCCATGCGATCGCATGGCTGTAGAGGGTTAATCCCATGCGATCGCATGGGATGCTTTTCCAGCCCATACTTGTTTGTTTACTAGCTTGTCGACATAATTAAATATAATATAAATATAATTTATATAATTATTTATATATTATATTATATTTACGTGCATAGTTAACTTGTAACTTTTGTTCCGATAAGTCGTACGTCTTCACTTGACTTATGTCCCGGTTCCGGTTTTTCGAACGTCCTTTCGTATACTGAGAAAACTTGTACTTTACGTTTCGTGACTCGTACCTTTGTCAAAATATAGATTTAAATTATCCATAAATTATACCACTTGAAATATAATTTATACATTTGAGTGTTTTGGTCATTTACTTCTATAAATCATCGTCTCGTTATTTATTAATATATATTTAATAATATTATTTTAAATCAAATCGTTTTAAGATTAAGTTAATATTTTATTTTATCACCTTGTAAAATATATATATATACATTTTCATTTTGTAATAGTGTTTTACTGTAGCAAATAGTGATTTTCGAAAACACTGTAGCAAATTAGTATTTTACTTGTTCATCTTAAACATTTTAGTTCACTTATCTAAATATCAATCGAATTAATAATCGAATGTTACTATCGTTTACTAAATAACTTGAAATCATATATATATATATGCACATTAAGTTTTATATATATTGTTCGTGAATCTTCGAGAACAGTCAAAGAATAATTGATTACATGAATATAGTTCCAAAACTTTGAGACTCAACATTACAGACTTTTCTTATCGTGTCGAAAATATTAAATCATTTAAAGATAAAGTTTAAATTTGGTCAGAAATTTTCGGGTCATCACAGATTTTTCCACAGCCTCCTTTATAGTTTGCTCAATTCATTTTCCAGTTCCAAACCTTTTCTTTTTCTGAGCTTTGCCAACACACTATTCTTTATCGTCAAACTTTTGACTGTTACGGTTGTCTACAGTTTCTGCTGCTGAAAGGACCCATCCTAATCCATCTGGATGAATACATTACATTTGGTTACATCGCGAGGTACTTGACCTCTATATGATACATTTTATAAACATTGCATTCGTTTTTTAAAAGACATACTTTTATTACATCGAAAGTTGACGGCATGCATACCATTTCATAATATATCCAACTATAATTGACTTAATGATAATCTTGATGAACTCAATGACTCGAATGCAACGTCTTTCAAAATATGTCATTAATGACTCCAAGTAATATCCTTAAAATGAGCTAATGCACAGCGAAAGTTTTCTTTAATACCTGAGAATAAACATGCTTTAAAGTGTCAACCAAAAGGTTGGTGAGTTCATTAGTTTATCGTAAACAATAAAATTCATCATTTTAATAGACCACAAGATTTAAATACAGTACACCTATCCCGTGTACGAAACCATATTTCATAATGCTTAGCAGAGTAGGTTTGTATCCTTTTCTCCCCCGTAGGTTGCCTCGCGATTTTTAATATCTTTCATAAACATAATCTCATATCAGGCATTTCGCACAGCATAGAGATAAAAGTCATTCATACGAACTACAAACACCTGGTAATCGACCTTAACAAGATGCATATAGAATATCCCCCGCATACCGGCATTCCGCACGGTCATGCAAAAGCATACAAACAGGCCACTCTTTTAAATATGATGGTTGTGTACACCTCACAAACAGATCATATCTTTTAAAGCTGGAGGTTGTATACCTATTTCGAAGTTCTAAAGCAGTTCAAATTCTCTGACTAGGGCTCGTTAGTGCCCATAGATCTATCTTTAGGATTCGCGTCAATTAGGAGCTCGGTTTCCTAATTCTTATATTACCAGACTAAAAGGGGTGATATCCGGTGTACTCATAATAACTCATTCGTAGAATGTTTTTAAGTACTTGTGTCTATTTCGTCAAACATTTATAAAAGTTGCGCATGTATTTTCTGTCCCAAAAATATATTATAAAAGAGTAAAAGGGAATCAAATGAACTCACCATACTGTATTTTGTAGTAAAAATACATATGACGACATTAAACAACTAAACAATGTAGGGTTGGCCTCAGATTCACGAACCTATATCATTTGTATATTTATTAATATACATAGTTGTAATCGAATAATATATATATAAATTTATTAGTTATATACTTTTTATATTAATAATATATATGTTTCATATATTTATTTTGTTATATAAAATATTACTTTTCATTACGTTATATGTATTAAATGTATTTTTATATATGTATATATCATTTGTTTGTTAAAAATAGTAATTTTAGTAATACTACGATAAAAATGATAATAATCATAAGACTTAATATTAGTAAATAAGGTATTATTGTTAATAATTATATTAATGATATTTATAATAATAACTGTAAAATATAAATTTTTTGGTTAATGATACTTATTATAATGATTTTAGTAATTACATATTAATAACACTCATTATAATATAAATAATCATACTTATAATGGTAATAATAATAATACTGATCATGATACTTATAATGATAATTGTATTACTAATAATAATTATAATACTCGTAATAATACTAATAATAATGTTATCATTCATAAAATGATACAAATATTAATTTTTAATGATAGAAATATTAATGATAATAATAATAATAATAATAATAATCATAACAATAACTATAACAATAACAATAACAATAACAATAACAATAACAATAACAATAACAATAACAATAACAATAACAATAATAATAATAATAATAATAATAATAATAATAATAATAATAATAATAATAATAATAATAATAATAATAATAATAATAAAAATAATAATAATAATAATAATAATAATAATAATAATAATAATAATAATGATAATAATAATAATAATAGAAATAATAATAATATTAAATTGTACCTTTGTAGCATTAAAAAGAATTAAACTGCCCGAGACGGGACTCGAACCCACGACCTCTCGTTAACCCAAACACTACTCAAACCATTGATCCAATTCATTTTTCCTGATTAAATTCCCATATTAATTCTATTTATGTGTATCTTCATTTATTCTATTTCTTCTTCTTCTTTCTTGATTCAAAACGACCAACAATTTCCAGAATCCAATTAACAATTTTGTGATATCATTTAAGACTTGTAACAATCATAGAATTAAATAGGGGTGTCCTTGATTAATAAAAAAATGAAAAAGAAGATGAAGAACAGTTTCCTGTTCGTCGAAATAAAAAAAAATAAACTCAAAATTAAACTTCAATTTTTAGAACGTTTGAGACAAAGATTATAACATGAAAAAAGTTTCAAATGAAATGTCCCGTTCATATCAATTATAAACGTTTCATATTAATTGGTTTCATTACGAGATTTTGACCTCTATATGAGACGTTTTTCAAAGACTGCATTCATTTTTAAAACAAACCATAACCTTTACTTTATCGATAAAGGTTTAAATATTACGAAGATTATCAAATAATGATAATCTAAAATATAGCATTTTCACTCGACCATTACATAATAGTTTACAATAATATTACACAGTAACTTAAGTCTTTGAATGCAGTTTTTAAACAATATTATACAAGCATGCTGACTCCAATTCTTGTCCTTAATTTAGCATGCAACAGCAGAAGCTCTTAATAATCACCTGAGAATAAACATGCTTAAAACGTCAACAAAATGTTGGTGAGTTATAGGTTTAATCTATATATATCAAATTGTAATAATAATAGACCACAAGATTTCATTTTATAAACATAATCCTCAAGCAGAATCCTCTCGTCTGCATTAAGGTAAAATCATTCATATGATGAACACCTGGTAACCGACATTAACAAAATGCATATAGAATATCCCCAAAACAGAATCCCCTCGTCTATATAACAGAATCCTCTCGTCTGTATAAAAATCAAAGTACTAAAGCATCCGTACCTCGGATGGGGTTTGTTAGGCCCATAGATCTATCTTTAGGATTCGCGTTAATTAGGGGTACTGTTCCCTGATTCTTAAGTTACCAAGCTAAAAAGGGCGATATTCGGTATTCATAATCCAACATAGAATGTAGTTTCAAGTACTTGTGTCTATTTTGTAAAATATTTATAAAACTGCATGTATCCTCATCCCAAAAATATTAGATAGTAAAAAAATGGGACTATAACTCACTTTCACAGATTTTTTCCTTCGTTGGAAATAAGACTTAGCCACTGGTCGATTCACGAACCTATAACAAATGTGTACATATATATCAAAGTATGATTGAAATATATTCACAACAATTTTTATTACATTTTTATGATTTAAGTTTGTTAAGTTAGCAGTCCTCGTTAGTAACCTACAACTAGTTGTCCACAGTTAGATGTACAGAAATAAATCAATATATATTATCTTGAATCAATCCACGACCCAGTGTATACATGTCTCAGGCTAGATCACAACTCAAAGTATATATATTTTTGGAATCAACCTCAACCCTGTATAGCGAACTCGAACATTACAGCATATAGAGTGTCTATGGTTGTTCCAAATAATATATATAGATGGGTCAATATGATATGTCAAAACATTGTATACGTGTCTATGGTATCCCAAGATTACATAATATATGTTAGAATACATGTATAATACAATATAAGTTAGCTAGGATATGATTAGTGTAGATTTGTTGTAAAAGTTTCGTAGCTACAACAAGTAAAATTTTCCAATTTTGTTTTACCCATAATTTCTTCGTTTTAAATCCGTTTTGAGTGATTCAAGTTGCTATGGTTTCATAATGAACTGTAATTTATGAAACTAAACAGAAAAAGTATAAGTTTATAGTCAAAAATACAGGTTACAAGTCATTTACTAAAGAGGTAGTCATTTTCATCGAAAGAACGACATCTTAATGACCATTTTGAAAAACATACTTCCACTTTGAGTTTAACCATAATTTTTGGATATAGTATCATGTTCATATGAAATATCATTTTTCCAGAAAACAAACTTCCAATTTAAATATTAAGATAGTTTTTATTTTTCTAACCCAAAACAGCCTCCGGTTTCACTATGACGGCGTATGTCCGGTTTTACGGTGTTCATCGTGTTTCCAGGTTTTAAATCATTAAGTAGCATATCATATAGATATAGAACATGTGTTTAGTTGATTTTAAAAGTCAAGTTAGAGGGATTAACTTTATTTGCGAACAAGTTTAGAATTAACTAAACTATGTTCTAGTGATTACAAGTTTAAATCTTCGAATAAGATGGTTTTATATGTATGAATCGAATGATGTTATGAACATCATTACTACCTTAATTTTAGTAGGTAAACCTACTAGAAATGAGAAATATAGATCTAGCTTCAAAGGATCCTTGGATGGCTTGAAAGTTCTTGAAGCAGAATCATGACACGAAAACAAGTTCAAGTAAGATTTCCACTAGAAATAAGATTGTTATAGTTATAGAAATTGAATCAAAGTTTGAATATGAGTATTACCTTGAATTAGAAAGATATCTTACTGTAAATAAGAAAGATTTCTTGAGATTAGATGATCACTTGAAATGGATTTGCAAGATTGGAAGTAAGCTAGTAAACTTGAAAGTGTTTTTGGTGTGTTCTTGAGTAGTTGTTTTGTAAGTTGATCTAGGTTAGGATTTATGAGCTAGATTGAGCTAGATTTTGATGAACATGATGAAGAACACTTAGAACATCAAGAGAGAACAAGAGAGAGATAAGTTTGATGCATGAAAGTTGAAAAATGAAAGTGTTATGGTTGGTGAAGAAAAACGTGATCCTACCCTTGAATATAAGGTTCCATTAGTTTGTATTTTTGTTAGAAATTTTATGCTAGTTGCCAAATGATGGTTCCCACATGTTTAGGTGACTCATTAAGGCTGCTAAGAGCTGATCATTGAAGTGTATATACCAATAGTATATACATCTAGAGGCTGGGTATTGTACGAGTACAAATACGAATTGAATACGAGTAAATTGTGTTTACTGTAGCAATAGTATGTACTGTAGTAAATAGTTTTTACTGTAGAAAATAGTATTTTATCGTAGAAAATAGTATTTACTGTAGCAAATAGTATTTTACTGTAGCAAAGCGAAAATTTACTGTAGCAAATAGTATTTTACTGTAGCAAATAGTGTTTTACTTGTACATCTTTGATTTAATTGTATTTCTTCTTATATATATATATATATATATATAAAATAAAAACTTACATCATAAAAAAATAAAACGATTATATAATTATCACAAGTTATGACGTTCGTGAATCATCGGGCAAACTGGGTGGTCAATTGTCTACATGAAACTCATTTCAAATAATCAAGTCTTAACAAGTTTGATTGCTTAACATGTTGGAAACATTTAATCATGTAAATATCAATTTCATTTAATATATAATCATGGAAAAGTTAGGGTCACTACACCAAATCCTTCGTACAAACTTTAGAAATCATCAATTGATCCTGAAACATCAAAACGAATCCTAATTTTACGATGAACACGACTGTTTGACTTTTTAAACAAGAGTTTGACTCAAAAATTGAAATTCGATAGGATAAATTGGACCTTATAACTTTCCAGATAGTTTATTTGTAAGATTACTAACCTAACTGCAATAAAGGATTTTGAATTTTAACTCGAATTCAAAGAAGTTGATTTAAGGATACACGAACAGGGCAATGCGTGTTCTCCCTTAATTTTCTATTTTAAAAATCGAATTTCAATGAGTTGTTAGTTGTGTCTGAATAGATTATTGACTTGTGATACCTATAATCAATCCTCATTGTTGTGTAGTGACTAGTGGAGTCGACAACATCTCAATCACAGAGAAAAAGGGAACGTATGATCTCTAACTAATTTTATTGGGTAATATGACTAATTATGAGTGATTTGTACTGGGTTAAGGACAGGAACCCAATTACCTACAGTTTGAAAGTGAATTATAATAGAATACGTAATTTTTATATTTTTATACGTATATATTGTATTTATATATATATATATATATTTATATGTTTATATATACCTGTGATAATATATAATCTGTATATATCCATAATTTATATCTGCATATCTGTGTATTTGAATATTTGAATATCTATTTATATCTATATTTTATATATTAAGGGAATATAATATTATTAATAATACAAACATTAATATTTAACATTAATATTAATTTTAATGACAAAACTAGTAATATTAATAATAAATATAATATTAATTTCATAATAATACTAGCACTAATAAGTTATATGTTCCAATTTTTATGTATGTTATATAATATTAATAATACAATTATTAATTTTAATATTACTATTAACAATAATAATGAGTGTAATAATAATTTTGATATATCAAATATCATAATTGTATATCTCTTATATTTATATATTTACATTTATAGATTTTAACTAATCTTATTAATAAATATAAATATAATGATAATACTCTTAATATTATAATTAGTAGTAATACAAATATAATAGTAATACTAATAATATTGTTACTAATGATAATGATGACTATTACTATAAATTGTATAACAGTAATTTTATTAATAACAATAATACTACTTATAATAATACTAATAATACTAATATTGATAATAATGAAAGTAATATTAATAATATTAATGTTACTATAACAACTATATTTTTTTATCTCGCAATTTAATATATTAATATTACATGTTATAATATTTTTATAATTATATTTTATATTTTATATTTTGGTACATACAGAATATTTAATATTTATATCTTCCAATATATTACAATATCCGTATAGTCAATAATCATATATAGAATATTCATATATATATATATATATATATATATATATATATATATATATATATATATATATATATATATATATATAATTATGTTTTTAAATATCAAGTTTTAAATTATCTTAAGTTATCTGTCTTAATACTAAATCACATAATAATTTAATTAATAATGTATATTTATTTACATATATACTTATTTATATATACATCTTTATTTACAACAATTATTCGTGAATCGTCGGGAATGGTCAAAGGGTAAATGCATTAATGTAATCCGTTCCAAAGTTTTCGTGACTCAACATTACAGACTTTGCTTATAATGTTGGAACCATATAAAAATTAAGTTTAAATTTATTCAGAAATTTCCGGGTCGTCACAGTACCTACCCGTTAAAGAAATTTCGTCCCGAAATTTGTTTGAGATGGTCATTGCTAACAATAAAAATATTTTCATGACGAATATGAGTTTGATAAATAGAGTTTTATCATTATTGAGTAATATGGATAAAACAATTTGTTTATGTGAAGAGTAAGAGTGAAGCTGTCACAAAAGATTGAGATAGGATTTGACTTTTGACGTAGTCAGGTTGAATTCCGGAATTCAAGGGATTTAGAGATAATCTTCGAAATCTCTATAAGATTCGGTTCTTTGGTGAATAAAGAAATTGGAATCCTCTTTAATTAAATGTGGTAATCTATTTTGATTGATCTGTCGGATATTTCACTATAAATCTACTCCCTTTGTTTCCTTTATATTTTGGAGTTCCATCCTTTTGTTTTCTCTTCCCTACTTTAAGTCAAGCGAATAATGGTCCATAATTTGTAGGTATGAAGTATCGAATGAACATGATTAATGTTCTAAGAGAGAAATTGAAATAGTACAATCTTGATTGGTTAAATTACCAAAATTCAGGAGAAAGACAGAACTATTAGGAAGATATGTTCTCGATATGTTCGAAGATTAGGTAGAATGTAAGAGTCGTGTAACATGGCTCATGATGACGTTATGGTCTGTGAATCATCAGGTTTCATTAGAAACTCAGCATGACTTACTGTAATATAATCACGTTGATCAAGTGTCATTATATTATACTAACTCATGCATCGGTTTCTAACACTACTTCAAAAATATTCATACTTTAATTTCGAAGGTTCACAGAATATAGAAACTAAAACAGTTTCCTTTTATGATGTAATACAGATAGCGCAGATA
Source organism: Rutidosis leptorrhynchoides (assembly GCF_046630445.1). Lineage (NCBI taxonomy): Eukaryota > Viridiplantae > Streptophyta > Magnoliopsida > Asterales > Asteraceae > Rutidosis > Rutidosis leptorrhynchoides. Next base: position 36,288,229 of record NC_092337.1, on the reverse strand, counting down.
GGTAAATGATTTTAGATAAGAATACTTATGAAATATCTTCAGAAATATAGAGGATATTTATAATGAAAGATACGATAATATCTTAGAATTTTAGAATCAAATTGTGATGAAGAAATTCATTCACAGTGATTTAGAGCGATTAAGGAGTAAGGTATTCGTTAATGACTTCAGCAGATACTGAATCATTTGGATTCTTTGAAGGCAGGTTTAGTTGTCGTGATTTTGTCCACAGCCTCCTTCATAGTTTCGCATAACCCGCTTTTCGGTACTAAATTTTCTATTGAGCATTTCCAACACTCCATTTTTTAAAATCATACTTTCGACTGTTAACGTCGTTTACAGTTTTTACTGCTTCTTTCAGCTTTTTCAACATTCAAAGTATCGATTCGTAAACTGGGTGCTTCTCAGAATTTCAGAATGGAAGATCATAATTCTAAGAGATAAATGTTTTATACATATAACTGTTGATGTAGAAACGCTACGAGATTCAAAATACTGATTGCTGATTTCAGTAAATTGGTATGGCAATTCTCGTTACAAGATGCAGATGAGTAACTGATGAGGTTTTGATAAATATAATGATTTTTCGGAAAAATCCTAGATCATTACGGTTGCTGATAAGTTTACTGCTACTGTGGTGGAATATAAATGGTTTTCCGGTAACAATGGCGAAATGGCAACGTATATATCAAGGTTATAATAAGATTGTTTCGATTGAAAAGTCGAAGTTGACTTGCTGGAGCTGTGACAAAACTGACTACTTTGGAGAGGAAATGAAAAGTTATTTTAGCTAATAAATGCCAAAGAGTCTGACACCGATACGTGTCGAATTACGACTTTGGTTTCGAGATCTTTTTAGGTACATAACTGTGGGTAATATGTGGTTGGATCATCATTTCGATTATTCATTATTTAGAGTGTCTTCAGGATTTTCGAAGGGTTTGAACACAGATTGTAATAATTAATATACATGTGATGTTCTAACATAGTTTTGAAGTCAAAGTATAACTTTAAAAGATATAGGAATCTAAGAGTGATGATTTTGGTTATATCTTGAATTGAATTCTGAGATTTCAAGATCAGAATATGTAATTAGATTTGAACGAGTATGGTTGTTTTGATTCCTATAAAAGAATGTATATTGTTGAGAAAATAGTGAGTATAGTTGATGATTGCGGAATCAGATTTGAAGAATGTAACATATTAATTGTGAATTTATATATCTCTCGGGTATTACCTACCCGTTAAAAAAAATTCACAATTAGTATTTTGTTTAAAAGAGTTTTATTACAGTCTTTATGAAAATATATTTGTGTATATTTTCTTCAGATGTAACATAGATTTTAATGAGTTAATACTATATTAAACTCATTCGATTTACGGTTGAAACTAGAACTGAATAATCCCTAAAGGCTTTAGAAATTACGTAACTTTTACTGAGTATTTCTTCAATGTAATTGAAATTTTGAATTAATACTTCGTTATTTGTTGATGCATGAAGTTGGTGTTCCTGGAATTCTTGTGAACTTCGCAAGGTACGAATGATGTTTCTTAGAGAATTTCGAGTATATTGGAAGTGTAAAATCAAATATAATATTGAATAATACACTTGGATTATTATGAAACGAAATTCACTGAGTTGAAACAGAGATTATGGTTAACGATAGTTAAGTTGTTAAGGATGATGTACATCATAGCATATTAGTAATATGAATTTAACTGAGTAGTATCTACCCTTATTTAATTCATACATAATAGCTTACTACGAAAGATTTATTTTGATCTCAAAATTTATATATGTATAAAATATACATATAATTTCTTCAGAGGGAATGAGTTAATACTTCATAACTCGTTGATACAATATACTCGTTATTGATTCGTAATAATGTCCAGGTAATTCTTGAACTGGCGAAGCTTGTGATGTTATAGGTGCTGCTGATTCTGACGATACTGATGGTACTGACTGTGCTGGTGATGTTAACGGTAATGTTGATGATGTTGGTAAAATAAGTCTAGCTTGTAAATCCCGCACCATTCTTGTCAGGGTTTCTATTCTTCCTCCTATCATTCTGGTTCATTTACCTGATTTATGGTTAGGGCTAGAATAGATAATCTCTAAGACTTTAGAGATTACATAATCGCCGGGAGTGTTTTTCCAATGAAGTTATGAATCAATACTTCATCGTTTGTTGGTATTCCTTGGTATCTACAGATCGTATGGCATTGGTGCTCGTAGGACAAATTGTAAAGTTGAGGTTTACAACGCGGTTGTGGTTGGAGGTGGTAATGGTACTATTGGCGTTGTTGATGGCGGTACTGTTTATGCTGCTGGTGCTACTGCTGGTGTTTGTAACCTTTGCACCTTATTCTCCAAAGCCACCACCCGAGCACGAAGCTCGTTGACTTCTTCTATTACACCGGGGTGATTCTTGATTCGGACTAGCGAATAAATAAAATTTAGTATTTGATGTAGTATATAATCGTGACGAGTTACTCTGGAAATGAGAGAGAAAATGGTGTTTCGGATAGGTTCGCCGGTAAGTGCTTCAGGTTCTTCGCCAAGAGGGCAATGTGATGGATGGAAAGGATCGCCTTCTTCTTGTCTCCAATGATTAAGGAGGCTATGAACCCATCCCCAATTCATCCAAAATAGATGATGGCTGATTGGTTGATCCATTCCAGTCACACTGCTTTCGGAGCTTGAGTGGGATTCCATTTCAGAATCCGAGGGACTTGAACTTATGACGAATTCCATTTCGTACGATTGAATAAAGAATTTTTGATATTAAATGATTTTTGAATATTGGATGATATTCTAACTACATAGAATATTTATATATATAGAGCAAAAGATTTCGTAGATTATGGAGGAATTTACGGGATATGTCAGGCAAAGTTTACAGTAATATATTCGATAAGATATGATTTAGCAGATAGGCTAAGATATAAATTTTGTCTATACACTATTCATGCAATCAATGCAGCAAGACGTTTCTAGACTAAGAATGATAAGCAGGTAATTTTCTAAGGATGATAAGTAGAAAATTTTCAACACAAAATGATAAGCAAAACCTTTGACATGCAGACACGGTCGAAGTCCAGACTCACTAATGCATCCTGTCGACTTATCAGTTAGACACACTAATGCAGACCTGGTTCGCTAAGACCATCGCTATGATACCAACTGAAAGGACCCGTCCTAATCCATCTGGACGAATACATTACATTTGGTTACATCGCGAGGTACTTGACCTCTATATGATACATTTTACAAACATTGCATTCGTTTTTAAAAGACATACTTTCATTACATCGAAAGTTGACGGCATGCATACCATTTCATAATATATCCAACTATAATTGACTTAATGATAATCTTGATGAACTCAATGACTCGAATGCAACGTCTTTCGAAATATGCCATTAATGACTCAAAGTAATATCCTTAAAATGAGCTAATGCACAACGGAAGTTTTCTTTAATACCTGAGAATAAACATGCTTTAAAGTGTCAACCAAAAGGTTGGTGAGTTCATTAGTTTATCGTAAACAATAAAATTCATCATTTTAATAGACCACAAGATTTAAATAAAGTACACCTATCTCGTGTACGAAACCATATTTCATAATGCTTAGCAGAGTAGGTTCGTATCCTTTTCTCCCCCGTAGGTTGCCTCGCAATTTTTAATATCTTTCATAAACATAATCTCATATCAGGCATTTCGCACAGCATAGAGATAAAATTCATTCATACGAACTACAAACACCTGGTAATCGACCTTAACAAGATGCATATAGAATATCCCCCGCATACCGGCATTCCGCACGGTCATGCAAAAGCATGCAAACAGGACACTCTTTTAAATATGATGGTTGTGTACACCTCACAAACAGATCATATCTTTTAAAGCTGGCAGTTGTATACCTATTTCGAAGTACTAAAGCAGTTCAAATTCTCTTACTGGGGCTTGTTAGTGCCCATAGATCTGTCTTTAGGATTCACGTCAATTAGGAGCTCGGTTTCCTAATTCTTAGATTACCAGACTAAAAAGGGTGATATCCGGTGTACTCATAATAACTCATTCGTAGAATGTTTTTAAGTACTTGTGTCTATTTCGTCAAACATTTATAAAAGTTGCGCATGTATTCTCAGTCCCAAAAATATATTATAAAAGAGTAAAAGGAAATCAAATGAACTCACCATACTGTATTTTGTAGTAAAAATACATATGACGACATTAAACAACTAAACAATGTAGGGTTGGCCTCAGATTCACGAACCTATATCATTTGTATATTTATTAATATACATAGTTGTAATCGAATAATATATATATAAATTTATTAGTTATATACTTTTTATATTAATAATATATATGTTTCATATATTTATTTTGTTATATAAAATATTAATTTTCATTATGTTATATGTTTTAAATGTATTTTTATATATGTATATATCATTTGTTTGTTAAAAATAGTAATTTTAGTAATACTACGATAAAAATGATAATAATCATAAGACTTAATATTAGTAAATAAGGTATTATTGTTAATAATTATATTAATGATATTAATAATGATATTTATAATAATAACTGTAAAATATAAATTTTTCGGTTAATGATACTTATCATAATGATTTTAGTAATTACATATTAATAACACTCATTATAATATAAATAATCATGCTTATAATGGTAATAATAATAATACTGATCATGATACTTATAATGATAATTGTATTACTAATAATAATTATAATACTCGTAATAATACTAATAATAATGTTATCATTCATAAAATGATACAAATATTAATTTTTAATGATAGAAATATTAATGATAATAATAATAATCATAACAATAACAATAACAATAACAATAATAATAATAATAATAATAATAATAATAATAATAATAATAATAATAATAATAATAATAATAATAATAATAATAATAGAAATAATAATAATAATATTAAATTGTACCTTTGTAGCATTAAAAAGAATTAAACTGCCCGAGACGGGACTCGAACCCACGACCTCTCGTTAACCCGAACACTACTCAAACCATTGATCCAATTCATTTTTCCTGATTAAATTCCCATATTAATTCTATTTATCTTTATCTTCATTTATTCTATTTCTTCTTCTTCTTTCTTGATTCAAAACGACCAACAATTTCCAGAATCCAGTTAACAATTTTGTGATATCATTTAAGACTTGTAACAATCATAGAATTAAATAGGGGTGTCCTTGATTAATAAAAAAACGAAAAAGAAGATGAAGAACAGTTTCCTGTTCGTCGAAATAAAAAAATAAACTCAAAATTAAACTTTGATTTTTAGAACGTTTGAGACAAAGATTATACCATGAAAAAGGTTCCAAATCCTTCGTACAAACTTTAGAAATCATCAATTATCCTGAAACATCAAAACTTTAGAAAAAGGTATCCACCTCCCTTGTCAATTCCTCAACAGTGGGAGATGGTGGGGCAGGTGGTGCTGGGGGTGTGAGTGGTGCCGGTGGTGCCGGTGGTGCCGGTGGTGCAGACATTACATAACGGGGTGCAGATGTTCCAGCTCCAGAAATAGTCAATACGTAACGGGGTGCCTTACGCACTTGTGGGTCGGCAGGGTACGGCACAAGCCGCTTACGAGCAGTAACCCTACGACGTCGACCAAACGCGTCAGTGAAGGCTCGTCCTCCGTTGATCCCCGGAATGATGGTACCGTCGAAGTGATACCGCTTCTTCGGTGGGGTGGAGGGTGGCTGAATAGGTACATCAGCAGGGTCCTCATCATCACTGGAGTCGTCTGAGGAAGTGTCGTCGGATGAAGCATCAGTGGATGACGGGTCGTCCGAATCATGTGGTGGCTGTACGGGTGGCTGAACTGGTCATCCTTGAGCGGCCATCATCTGTTGGTAACGAGCGGGTCCGATCAGAATGAGACGTCCATCAGGGGCGCGTTGGCACCAATGGCGATACCGGTTACGGAATGGACCTTCCCCGAACTCCGCGGGAATCACAATCTCACCGGAGCGGGGCTGTGATCCTGAGGGTCCGGTGGCAGATGGAGCTGGAATCTCCGAAGGGTCCTGGGCTCTGCTAGAAGTAACCACTGGGGCAGGCGCCTGGCTGCTAGTCCCGGAAGATGAAGCACCGGGGTCACTCGTGGGTAGCGGGATCGGTGTGTCGGCGGCAGCAGCAGGTGGGGTGGCTGACGAGTCTGAACTTCCCAAAATGATAGCAGGTGGAGTATCCGACATCTGAACAAGGAAAAAAATAAATTTTTCCATGTCAGTAAGTCATAAAGCAAGCACGTATTAGGCCAACAGTTTAAATCATGTATAACAATAAGTAGCATGGCAATAATAACAAATCGTACAGAAGTAGCATGAAATCGAAAGCAAGTAATATCATACAGTAGTGAAATCATGTAGTAGCATACGGTATATAGCAGTAAAAGTAAGCAGCAGCATGCAGTAAATTCAGCGAAAACAAGTAAATTAGCAAGTTGTAGATTAGTCCTATTAGTGAATCCTACTCGGGTCGGTCTTAGACTCACTAATGCAACCTAATTCCCTACAACCAATGCTCTGATACCAAATGTGATGCCCCGTACAAAACCATCGTGTACGAATCATCAACAACAGGATCATTACAAGGTTAAGTACTATATGCTGTAATAAAAGAAGTTGCATTCACGATAAAAAGATGACGTCATAACGGACATCAATTGTTTTGCACCAACAGTATGCTTCTACGAATAGCAAGCATGAATAAATTTATATGACCCTTAGGTTGTTACAAAACATAGTTTCAAATGTATTAAAGTTTGAATGCAAGATAAACAGTTCATGCGGTGATAACACTAGAGCAGCGGGTGTCTACGGCAAGACTAGCACGACAGCGGAAGCAAATAACCTTAAGCACCTGAGAAAAACATGCTTAAAAACGTCAACACAAAGGTTGGTGAGCTATAGTTTAAGTATAACAGTATGTAAGGTAGGCCACGAGATTTCAGTGCTACAAAGAGCGTTTCAAAACAGTATGATAAAGTATATGTTAACCGTGGGCACTTGGTAACTAACTTAACGTTTATACCCCCTGAAAGTACACTTGGCAAGTGCGTATGTCTACGAAGTATTAAACACTCGTTAAATGCTAGCGCTACTAGCCCGAGTGGGGATGTCAAACCCTATGGATCCATATCTAATATTCGCGTTCACCGGTTCAAAAACCAATGACTAAACGTTACCGAGCTAAAGGGAATGTTTCTGCCGTTATATAACACACACATATATAAAGTTTAAGTACTCATGCCTAGTATGTAAAACATAAATTCTGCATGTATTCTCAGTTCCCAAAATAAGTTAAAGTAAAAAGGGAATGCTATAACTCACAATGATAAAGTAGCGGTAAAGTATGACTCGGAAAGTAAGCAAGTAATGAAGGTTGTCCAAACGGGTCCTCAACCTAAGTCAAATAGTACTAAGTCAGTAAATCGTCCGAATAGGTTTAAAAGTATGTACATAAGGTCTTAAGGGTCATCATCATTCATCATTAAATAAAAGGTGTAAAGTAAGTTTCGTTCATGAAAAGAGTTTAAAACAAAGGCTGAGTTCGGTCAGTCACCACAGCCTCTATACCTACTGAAATAAGGTGAGACCAGTGGCCATGGCTCCATATATGAGTCCTTTAGTTGTGGTAAAAATTACAGAATCAAACTCGTCTTCGTTTGACCGTGGCGACGGTCTAAGTGCGAGTAGGTCAGAATTTTCAGCACAACGTTAAATGGACATAGTGACGATCGGAGGGCCATAAATCCTAAATCGTAACTCAGATTAAGACAAGTCCCATATGAAAAGTTATATACTCGAACAGAGCTATCTAAAAATCATAATTACAGTAGCCCAGGTCGTACAGGTCAGACACAGAAACAGTAGAACAGTAGAGTCAGTAGGTTCCGGTGGTTCTTGGTGCTCGATGCTTATCACGGTTCTCATTCTTGATGCATATAGCTTCAAGTGTACAACTCGTTGATGTGTTTGCATCATTTTCACCAAAGTTTGACCATCATAACCCAAGTGTAAGTCTAAGACATGAAGCACAACTCACTTAAGTGTTGCAAGTGTTTTGATGAACTAAAGTTACATCAAAGTCTTAGATCTAACACATATATGAACTTTAAAACTAATAATAAGTTACAAACTTGAAAGTGAACTTATGAAATCAAGATCTTAAGTTGTAGAACATAGTTTTTAGTTAGATCTTGACGATCCTAGACCCAAAAGTCTAGATTTAACATAAGTGTACAAAGTTATATTTAAAGAAAGCTTACTTACATGTTCTTGAACTTTCAAGTTAACTTTTAGTTCAAGATTAATGAGATCAAAGTTAACTAGTAACACTTGACCAATTTTAACCAACAAACATGAGATTAAAGTGCATAATATAAAGAAATAAACTAAGTAAACAAGTAATAAGTTCATGGGTTTCATACTTTAAAGATTCAAGCCTAAGTCTTGATCTTTAGAAAGTAAACTTTAAGTTTACTTCATGAACACAAGTATGCTTACTACACATGAACTTTCATCTTTTAAAACAATAAAGGTAGAATCACAAACTAGTAAGTTTATGTTCTTGAGTGTTCTTGTAAATACAAGATAAAAGAAGAATCAAACTAGAAAGTTTGGTTCTTAGTAACTAGTAAAGAATAACAACAACAAAGTAAGTAATCAACAACAATATGAAACAAGTAACAACTAGTAAGTAATTAACAAAGACAAGTATCAAAACAATAAACAAATGATGATGATATTTGATGGTTTGCTACGGTTTTTAGGCCAAAAGAAAAGAAGAAGAAAGTCCTTGTTACTTACAAAGTCTAGAGAGAAAATGAAGATGCAAGTAAAAGTGTGTTGTTGAAATGAGAGGATACTAGTAAGAAATAATACAAAGAAATGAAACAAAAACTCCTTCTTACTCCATGTAGGCCAACGGCCAAGGGAAGAAAAAGAGGAAGGGAAATATTCAATAGTCATTTGCATGTAAAAGTCTTAAAAGGTGGTCATTAGAGGTGATTACATGGGAAAGATGTGGTAACTAGATTCCAACAAAGTTAACTCATTTAGTTTCATTTTAAATGATACTTACATGGAGTAATGGGCTAACTAGTCCACTTAAGGGTGTAGGGTGGGCTTATAAGCCCAAGTATGTATGTAAGTAACAAGTTAAATAAATAAGCCCAAGTCCAACTGAATAATAATCCAATAAAAGCCCAAGTAATTAACTAGTAACTTTAGTTAATTAAAATGATTAATAAAAATTAATCATGAATGTAAATAATATTCAAAAATATTATTCAGGTAATGTACGTATTGTCACAAAGACGTTTCGGGCATTTAAAGTCAAGTACGGGCATTCATGGCAACATGTAGATGTAATAACATACATTCGTTTAATCACAAGTATTAATAATAACAATTATTAATAAATAAACGTTGGAAAATCCAGGGTCGTTGCATTACCCACCTGTTAAAGAAAATTTTTTCCCGAAATTTAAGCTGAGGTAGATGGAGGAGTCGGGAAAAGGTGAGGATACTTCCGCATCATTTGATCCTCTCGTTCCCAAATAAACTCAGGTCCTCGTTTGGCATTCCATCGCACTCGGACGATCGGAATCTTGTTGCGTTTCAAAGTTTTGATCTCACGATCCATAATTTCAACAGGTTCCTCCACAAAGTGGAGTTTGTCATCAATTGTAAGTTCTTCCAGTGGTATGATAAGTTCCGGTGTCGCAAGACACTTCTTCAAGTTTGACACGTGGAAGGTAGGATGTACTGAGCTCAATTGTGTCGGAAGGTCTAGACGGTAAGCAACGGGTCCAACACGTTCCAAAATTTCAAAAGGACCAATGTATCGTGGGTTTAACTTTCCACGTTTTCCAAAACGGATTACACCTTTCCAAGGTGCAACCTTCAACATTACACGATCACCAACGTTGAATTCAAAGTCCTTACATTTAAGATCGGCATAACTCTTTTGACGATCACGGGCAGTCTTAAGTCTAGCTTGAATCTGAGCAATCTTCTCCGTTGTTTCATGGACTACCTCGGGTCCGGTGATTTGCTTTTCGCCTACTTCGGCCCAACAAATAGGAGATCAGCACTTGCGGCCATACAATGCTTCAAAAGGTGCAGCATTAATGCTCGAGTGATAACTGTTGTTGTAAGAAAATTCGGCGAGTGGCAAATGCCTTTCCCAGGCCTTTCCGAAATTGATAACACATGCACGCAACATGTCTTCCAAGGTCTGAATAGTTCGTTCACTTTGCTCGTCGGTCTATGGGTGATAAGCAGTACTCATGTCAAGACGAGTTCACATGGCTTCTTGTAAAGAACGCCAAAATCTAGAAGAAAAACGGGGATCGCGATCTGAGATGATCGATAAAGGTACACCATGACGAGATACAACCTCTTTGATGTATAATTGAGCAAGTCTCTCCATCGTATCCGTTTCCTTCATAGACAAGAAGTGTGCAGATTTGGTAAGACAGTCAATGATAACCCAGATGGTATCGTATCCGCCCACCGTCTTTGGTAGCTTGGTGATGAAATCCATTGTGATCCGTTCCCACTTCCATTGTAGGATTTCTGGTTGTTGAAGCAACCCAGAAGGTCTCTGATGCTCGGCTTTAACCTTCGAGCAAGTCAAACACTTACCAACATAAGTCGCAATGTCCTTCTTAAGATTCGGCCACCAATACTGTTCTTTAAGGTCGTGGTACATTTTGCCTGCTCCAGGATGAATCGAATATCTCGATTTGTGTGCTTCATCAAGTATAAGGTTCCGTAGATCTCCATAAAGAGGTACCCAAATTCTTCCGGCATAACATCGGAGTCCAGACTCCCTAACCTCGAATCGAGAGACAAGTATGTTCAAATGTTCATTAGTTATATTCTCCTTCTTGAGAGCCTCATCTTGGGCTACTCTGATCTAGCTGTTGAGATTCGAATGGATGGTGATGTTCAGAGCCCTAACACGAAGAGGTGCCGCCCTCTCCTTTTGACTTAAAGCGTCAGCTACAACATTGGCCTTGCCAGGATGATAACGGAGTTCACAATAGTAGTCGTTCAGCGTCTCGATCCATCGACACTGTCTCATATTCAGTTGTTTCTGATCGAAGATGTGCTGGAGACTCTTGTGATCGGTGAAAATAGTGCTCTTAGTTCCATACAAATAATGTCTCCACAATTTGAGCGTAAAGACAACGGCTCCAAGTTCAAGATCTTGAGTAGTGTAATTCCGTTCGTGAATCTTCAATTGGTGGGAGGCATAGGCGATAACCTTTGAGCGTTGCATCAGTACACAACCAAAACCACTCTTCGATGCATCACAATAAACAACAAAGTCGTCACTGCCCTCAGGAAGTGATAGGATAGGTGTGGTGGTTAACTTCTTCTTCAAAGTTTGAAATGCTGATTCGTGTGTGGGTTCCCAAATGAACTTCTTGCCCTTGTGAGTTAGTGCGGTCAAAGGACGTGCAATCAAAAAAAATCCTTCAATAAACCTTCGGTAGTAACCGACGAGACCTAGGAATTAGCGAATATGAGTCGGAGTAGTGGGGGTCTCCTACTTGCTGATAGCTTCAATCTTGGCGGGATCAACTTTGATACCCTGGTCACTCACAACATGACCCAGAAACTGGACTTCCTTCAACCAAAATTCAGACTTGGAGAATTTGGCGTAAAGTTGCTCTTGCCTCAAGAGTTCAAGTACTAGCCGGAGGTGTTGCTCATGCTCTTCTTCGCTCTTAGAGTAGATGAGGATATCGTCTATGAAGACGATAACAAACTTATCCAAGTACGGCTTGCAGACACGATTCATGAGGTCCATGAACATGGCAGGTGCATTTGTCAAACCGAATGGCATCACGAGAAACTCATAATGACCATAACGGGTCCTGAATGCAGTTTTCATCACGTCACTTTCCTTCACCCTCAACTGGTGATAACCGGATCGCAAATCGATCTTTGAGTAGCCACTCGATCCTTGTAGTTGGTCAAAAAGATCATCAATTCGTGGAAGAGGATACCGATTCTTGATAGTCAATTTGTTGAGCTCATGGTAGTCGATACACATAAGGAAGGATCCATCCTTCTTCTTTACAAACAACACAGGTGCGCCCCAAGGCGAGAAGCTTGGTTGGATAAATCCTCGATCAACTAGTTCTTGTAGTTGGCTTTGTAATTCTTGCATCTCGGAAGGTGCGAGTCTATAAGGTGCGCGAGCTACAGGTGCAGCTCCTGGCACTAAGTCGATCTGAAACTCTACTGCTCTCGGCGGCGGTAATCCAGGCAATTCCTCTGGGAAGACATCGGAAAATTCGTTCACAATTCAAACGTCGTTCACATTATTCACCTCGGTGTCTACCGTTTTCACATGCGCTAGGACAGCAAGACGTCCCTTCTTCATAATCTTTTACACTTTCACGCAACTAATGAGGTTCAACTTCGAGGTACATCTCTCTCCGTAGATGATCAGTGGCTCACCGTCTCCGTGTGGTATACGAAGAGCTTTGTCTCCACAAATAATATCGGCCCTTATCTTGCTCAACCAATCCATACCGACGATCACGTCAAAACTTCCCAATTTGATGGGTATCAAATCAATTTCGAAATTTGCACCAGCTATGTTGATAATAGCTCCTCGACTAATATGGTCAACTTTCTCAAGTTTTCCATTGGCGACCTCGACAAGCATACTCTCTTTTAACGGGACTAAAGACCAATTAATCTTATCGTAAAAATGTCTACATACATAACTTCTATCCGCACCAGTATCAAACAAGACAGAAGCTAAAAGATTGTTGATTTTGAATATACCTGTCACCAAGTCGGGGTTTTCGCGTGCGTCCCTTGCATTAACATTGAAAGCTCTAGCACGTGGTGGTCCGCCATCTTTTCGCTTATTTGGACACGCATTTCTGAAATGGCCCGTCTGTCCACATTCGTAGCACTTTTTCAGCCCATTGGTGTTCGGCTTCCCATTCAAAGTGGTGACCTTGCAGTCTTTCCCGATATGCCCAGCCCATTGGCACTTTTCGCAGACAACATTGCAATACCCAGTGTGGTGCTTGTAGCACCGCTTGCATTGTGGTAAGGTTCCTTTGTAGTTCGGGTTGGAGTTGGTGTTCTTGTTGGGGTTGGGGTTTCCACCGTTGTTGTTTCCTCTGAAACCCTCATGTCGTTTCGTCGGGTTTTGCTCATAGGTCCTTCCCCTGTTGTTGTTGTTGTTGTGGTTGTCCCATTTGCGCTTCTCGCTAGTACCCGCTTCAGATTTAGTTTTCTCCGGTTCATCGATGGTTATTTGATTCATTAAAGTATGCGCCATGCGCATCGCTTCGAGAACATTCGGTGGCTTGGACGAGGTGACATTTCCCTTAATGCTCTTAGGGAGTCCCCAGAAGTATCTCTCCATTCGCTTGAATTCTGGGGTAACCATTGTCGAACAGATCAGGGCTAGTTCCAAAAATCTCCTGTTGTAACCATCAAGGTCGTTCCCAACGGCCTTTAACTGCATGAATTTCATTTCCATCTTTTGGATTTCGGTTCTCGGACAATACTCCTCAATCATGGCACACTTAAATTCTTCCCATGGCATAGCATACGCCTCATCAATGCCTTGTGCCTGTGCCATTGTGTTCCACCACGTGAGCGCGCTGTCAGACAGTGTGCAAGAAGCAAATTTGGTTTTGCTGTCCTCCGAACAGTTGCTAACTCGGAATACTGATTCAAGTTTCTCGAACCATCTGGTGAGACCAACCGGTCCCTCAGTGCCGCTGAAGTTATGTGGTTTACAGCTCTGGAATTCCTTGTAAGTACACCCATTTCAAACGGGTTGAATAACCGGTGGTGGTGGCGGTAGAGCTTGGGGTTGCATTTCCGCAATGGCTGCGGCTACACGTTCTTGGATCATCTCTTCAATTTGAGCAGCAGTAGGTGTGGATCGACCGTTAGCCATGATGTTCTAAACAAAAATTTTGACTCAAGTCAAAATCCAGCATTCAATAGTAATAATACCGTATATAGTAACCAACATGGAATCAAAACATCACATGTTATTAAATAAAGCATCTAGGTACAAATACCACAGAATCATCGTACATTAATGTAAATAGAATGTCGTGCAAGAATTAAATAACGCAAAGTTCCATTCATTAATAATAATAAGTTTCATACATCTGAATAAGTTCGTACAATACATAAGTGAAACATAAAACTACAACTAGATTACATAATGAAATCTAAATACAAAAGCCCTACAGTGAAGGTGGGTGTAGGATGTCCATAACATGGGACATCTGGTCCTCTAGCTCAGCAACTCGAGCTCAGAGGGTCTCCACCTCCCTTGTCAATTCCTCGACAGTGGGAGATGGTGGGGCAGGTGGTGCTGGGGGTGCGGGTGGTGCCGGTGGTGCAGACATTACATAACGGGGTGCAGATGTTCTGGCTCCAGAAATAGTCAGTACGTAACAGGGTGCCTTATGCACTTGTGGGTCGGCAGGGTACGGCACAAGCCGCTTACGAGTAGTAACCCTACGACGTCGACCAAATGCGTCAGTGAAGGCTCGTCCTCCGTTGATCCCCGGAATGATGGTACCGTCGAAGTGATACCGCTTCTTCGGTGGGGTGGAGGGTGGCTGAATAGGTACATCAGCAGGATCCTCATCATCACTGGAATCGTCTGAGGAGGTGTCGTCGGATGAAGCATCAGTGGATGACGGGTCGTCCGAATCATGTGGTGGCTGTACGGGTGGCTGAACTGGTCGTCCTTGAGTGGCCATCATCTGTTGGTAACGAGCGGGTCCGATCAGAATGAGACGTCCATCAGGGGCGCGTCGGCACCAATGGCGATACCGGTTACGGAATGGACCTTCCCCGAACTCCGCGGGAATCACAATCTCACCGGGGCGGGGCTGTGATCCTGAGGGTCCGGGGGCAGATGGAGCTGGAATCTCCGAAGGGTCATGGGCTCCGCTAGAAGTAACCACTGGGGCAGGCGCCTGGCTGCTAGTCCCGTAAGATGAAGCGCCGGGGTCACTCGTGGGTAGCGAGATCGGTGGGTCGGCGGCAGCAGCAGGTGGGGTGGCTGACGAGTCTGAACTGCCCAAAATGATAGCAGGTGGAGTATCTGACATCTGAATAAGGAAAAAAATAAATTTTTCCATGTCAGTAAGTCATAAAGCAAGCACGTATTAGGCCAACAGTTTAAATCATGTATAACAATAAGAAGCATGGCAATAATAACGAATCGTACAAAAGTAGCATGCAATCAAAAGCAAGTAATATCATACAGTAGTGAAATCATGTAGTAGCATACGGCATATAGCAGTAAAATTAAGCAGCAGCATGCAGTAAATTTAGCGGAAACAAATAAACTAGCAAGTTGTAGATTAGTCCTATTAGTGAATCCTACTCGGGTCGATCTTAGACTCACTAATGCAACCTAATTCCCTACAACCAATGCTCTGATACCAAATGTGATGCCCCGTACAAAACCATCGTGTACGAATCATCAACAACAGGATCATTACAAGGTTAAGTACTATATGTTGTAATAAAAGAAGTTGCATTCACGATAAAAAGATGATGTCATAACGGACATCAATTGTTTTACACCAACAGTATGCTTCTACGAATAGCAAGCATGAATAAATGTATATGACCCTTAGGTCATTACAAAACATAGTTTCAAATGTATTAAAGTTTGAATACAAGATAAACAGTTCATGCGGTGATAACACTAAAGCAGCGGGTGTCTACGGAAAGACTAGCACGACAACGGAAGCAAATAACCTTAAGCACCTGAGAAAAACATGCTTAAAAATGTCAACACAAAGGTTGGTGTGCTATAGTTTAAGTATAACAGTATGTAAGGTAGGCCACGAGATTTCAGTGCTACAAAGAGCGTTTCAAAACAGTATGATAAAGTATATGTTAACCGTGGGCACTTGGTAACTAACTTAACGTTTATACCCCCTGAAAGTACACTTGGCAAGTGCGTATGTCTACGAAGTATTAAACACTCGTTAAATGCTAGCGCTACTAGCCCGAGTGGGGATGTCAAACCCTATGGATCCATATCTAATATTCGCGTTCACCGGTTCAAAAACCAATGACTAAACGTTACCGAGCTAAAGGGAATGTTTATGCCGTTATATAACCCACACATATATAAAGTTTAAGTACTCGTGCCTAGTATGTAAAACATAAATTCCGCATGTATTCTCAGTTCCCAAAATAAGTTAAAGTAAAAAGGGAATGCTATAACTCACAATGATAAAGTAGCGGTAAAGTATGACTCGGAAAGTAAGCAAGTAATGAAGGTTGTCCAAACGGGTCCTCAACCTAAGTCAAATAGTACTAAGTCAGTAAATCGTCCGAAGAGGTTTAAAAGTATGTAAATAAGGTCTTAAGGGTCATCATCATTCATCATTAAACAAAAGGTGTAAAGTAAGTTTCGTTCATGAAAAGAGTTTAAAACAAAGTCTGAGTTCGGTCAGTCACCACGGCCTCTATACTTACTGAAATAAGGTGAGACCAGTGGCCATAGCTCCATATATGAGTCCTTTAGATGTGGTAAAAATTATAGAAGCAAACTCGTCTTCGTTTGACCATGGTGACGGTCTAAGTGCGAGTAGGTCAGAATTTTCAGCACAACGTTAAATGGACATAGTGACGATCGGAGGGGCATAAATCCTAAACCGTAACTCGGATTAAGACGAGTCCTATATGAAAAGTTATCTACTCGAACAGAGCTATCTAAAAATCATAATTACAGTAGCCCAGGTCGTACAGGTCAGACACAGAAACAGTAGAACAGTAGGGTCAGTAGGTTCCGGTGGTTCTTGGTGCTCGATGCTTATCACGGTTCTCATCCTTGATGCATATAGCTTCAAGTGTACAACTCGTTGATGTGTTTGCATCATTTTCACCAAGGTTTGACCATCATAACCCAAGTGTAAGTCTAAGACATGAAGCACAACTCACTTAAGTGTTGTTAGTGTTTTGATGAACCAAAGTTACATCAACGTCTTAGATCTAACACATATATGAACTTTAAAACTAATAATAAGTTACAAACTTGAAAGTGAACTTATGAAATCAAGATCTTAAGTTGTAGAACATAGTTCTTAGTTAGATCTTGAAGATCCTAGACCCAAAAGTCTAGATTTAACATAAGTGTACAAAGTTATATTTAAAGAAAGCTTACTTACATGTTCTTGAACTTTCAAGTTAACTTTTAGTTCAAGATTAATGAGATCAAAGTTAACTAGTAACACTTGATCAATTTTAACCAACAAACATGAGATTAAAGTGCATAATATAAAGAAATAAACTAAGTAAACAAGTAATAAGTTCATGGGTTTCATACTTTAAAGATTCAAGCCTAAGTCTTGATCTTTAGAAAGTAAACTTTAAGTTTACTTCATGAACACAAGTATGCTTACAACACATGAACTTTCATCTTTTAAAACAATAAAGGTAGAATCACAAACTAGTAAGTTTATGTTCTTGAGTGTTCTTGTAAATACAAGATAAAAGAAGAATCAAACTAGAAAGTTTGGTTCTTAGTAACTAGTAAAGAATAACAACAACAAAGTAAGTAATCAACAACAATATGAAACAAGTAACAACTAGTAAGTAATTAAAAAAGACAAGTATCAAAACAATAAACAAATGATGATGATATTTGATGGTTTGCTATGGTTTTTAGGCCAAAAGAAAAGAAGAAGAAAGTCCTTGTTACTTACAAAGTCTAGAGAGAAAAGAGAGAAAATGAAGATGCAAGTAAAAGTGTGTTGTTGAAATGAGAGGATACTAGTAAGAAATAATACAAAGAAATGAAACAAAAACTCCTTCTTGCTCCATGTAGGCCAACAGCCAAGGGAAGAAAAAGAGGAAGGGAAATATTCAATAGTCATTTGCATGTAAAAGTCTTAAAAGGTGGTCATTAGAGGTGATTACATGGGAAAGATGTGGTAACTAGATTCCAACAAAGTTAACTCATCTAGTTTCATTTTAAATGATACTTACATGGAGTAATGGGCTAACTAGTCCACTTAAGGGTGTAGGGTGGGCTTATAAGCCCAAGTATGTATGTAAGTAACAAGTTAAATAAATAAGCCCAAGTCCAACTGAATAATAATCCAATAAAAGCCCAAGTAATTAACTAGTAACTTTAGTTAATTAAAATGATTAATAAAAATTAATCATGAATGTAAATAATATTCAAAAATATTATTCAGGTAATGTACGTATTGTCACAAAGACGTTTCGGGCATTTAAAGTCAAGTACGGGCATTCATGGCAACATGTAAATGTAATAACATACATTCGTTTAATCACAAGTATTAATAATAACAATTATTAATAAATAAACGTTGGAAAATCCAGGGTTAATACAATATAATATTAATAATACAATTATTAATTTTAATATTACTATTAACAATAATAATGAGTG
Source organism: Rutidosis leptorrhynchoides (assembly GCF_046630445.1). NCBI lineage: Eukaryota > Viridiplantae > Streptophyta > Magnoliopsida > Asterales > Asteraceae > Rutidosis > Rutidosis leptorrhynchoides. Next base: position 36,269,691 of record NC_092337.1, on the reverse strand, counting down.
TAATAATAATTTTGATATATCAAATATCATAATTGTATATCTCTTATATTTATATATTTACATTTATAGATTTTAACTAATCTTATTAATAAATATAAATATAATGATAATACTCTTAATATTATAATTAGTAGTAATGCAAATATAATAGTAATACTAATAATATTGTTACTAATGATAATGATGACTATTACTATAAATTGTATAACAGTAATTTTATTAATAACAATAATACTACTTATAATAATACTAATAATACTAATATTGATAATAATGAAAGTAATATTAATAATATTAATGTTACTATAACAACTATATTTTTTTATCTCACAATTTAATATATTAATATTACATGTTATAATATTTTTATAATTATATCATATATTTTATATTTTGGTACATACAGAATATTTAATATTTATATCTTCCAATATATTACAATATCCATATAGTCAATAATCATATATAGAATTCATATATATATATATATATATATATATATATATATATATATATATATATATATATATATATATATATATATATATATATATATATATAAAATTATGTTTTTAAATATCAAGTTTTAAATTATCTTAAGTTATCTGTCATAATACTAAATCACATAATAATTTAATTAATAATGTATATTTATTCACATATATACTTATTTATATATACATCTTTATTTACAACAATTGTTCGTGAATCGTTGGGAATGGTCAAATGGTAAATGCATTCATGTAATCCGTTCCAAAGTTTTCGAGACTCAACATTAGAGACTTTGCTTATCGTGTCGGAACCATATAAAAATTAAGTTTAAATTTGTTCGGAAATTTCTGGGTCGTCACAGCTGCTTCATTCAGCTTTTCCAAAAATTCGAAGAACTAAATGGTAGATTGGGGTGTTTTTCAGAAACTTCACATTCGAAGTATATAAGTCTTGGAGATAGACGTTATATGTATATATAACTGTTGACGTAGAATTGCTGCGAAATGCGAGAATAATGATTCAAGCTTTTTGGTATGGCAACTACCATTACAAGATATAGATGAGTACATGATAGGGTTTCCATTGAATAAGTATAGTGATTTTTTGGAGAGGCTTAAAGATCAATGAAGTTGTTGGTAAGTTTACTGCTAATGTGGTGAGATATAAAAGGTTCTCCGGTAACGATGACGAAAGGTCAACGTATATATCGAGGTTATAATAAGACTGTTTCAACTGATAAGTCAAAGTTGACTTGCTGGAGCTGTGACAAAACTGGCTAATTTGAAAAGGAATCGCAATGTTATTTTTGCTAATAAATGCCAAAGGGTCTGACACGGATACGTGTTAAACTATGACTTTGGTTTCGAGGGTTTTTCAGGTACAAGAATGCGGGTAACATGTGGTTGGATCATCATCTCAAGTGCCCATTATTTGAAGTGTCTTCAGGAATTTCGAAATGTTTGAACACAGATTGTAATCGTTAATATACAAATGATGTTCTAGCATAGTTTTGAAGTCAAAGTATAGCTTTGAAAGATGTAGGAATCTAAGAGTGATGATACCAGTTGAATCTTGACTTAAATTTTGATTTGTAATCAAATTTGGATGAGAATGGTTGTTTTGATTTCTATAAAAGAATGTATATTGTTGTGAAAGTAGTGAGTATAGTTGGTAATTGCTGAATCAGATTAGAAGAATGTAACATATTAATTGTGAATTTATATATCTCTCGGGTATTACCTACCCGTTAAAAAAAGAATTTCACAATTAATATTTTGTACAAAAGAATTTTATTACAGTCTTTATGAAAATATATATGTGTATATTTTCTTCAGATGTAACATAGATTTAATGAGTTAATATTAAATTAAACTCATTTGATTTACGGTTGAAACTAGAATTGAATGATCCCTAAACTTTAGAAATTACATAACTTTTACGGAGTATTTCTTCAATGTGATTGAAATTATGAATTAATACTTCGTTATTTGTTGATGCATGATGTTGGTATTTGTGGAATTCTTGTGAACTTTGCAAGGTACGAAGGACGTTGTCTGAAAAGTTTCGAGTACATCGATGATGAAAGTGTAAAATCAAACATACATTTAAATAATACACTTGATTTATTATGAAATGGAATTCATTGAATTGAGACAGAGATTGTAGTTAACGATGGTTAAGTTGCTGACAAAGGATGTACATCATAGAATATTAGGGATATGAATTAACCGAGTAGTTAAGATTCACACATAATAGCTTTGTACGGAACGATTTATTATGGTTTAAAAATTTATATATATAAGATATACATATAAATCCTTTAGTGGAAATGAGTTAATACTTCATAACTCGTTGATATGACATACTTGTTGTTGACTTGTGATGATATCTGTGGTGATTATAGAGTTGACGGAGCTTGTGATGTTGTAGATGCTGCTGGTGCTGGTGATGCTAATGGTACTGTTGGTGTTGCCTATGTAGCAAGTGTCGCTTGTAAATCACGTACTATTCTGATTAGAGTTTTTACTCATCTGGTTTATGGTTAAGGCTAGAATAGATAATCTCTAAGACTTCAGAGGTTACATAATCAGGGCAGAATGTTTCTCCAATGAAGTTATGAATGAATACTTCATCGGTTATTGTTGTTGGTACTCCTTGGTATCTACAGGGCGTATGACGTTGATGCTCGTGGGACGGATTGTGAAGTTGAGGTTTGCGATGCGGTTGTTGTTGGTGATGGTAATGGTACTGTTGGTGTTGTTGATGGTGGTACCGTTGATGCCGGTGTTGCTGCTGGTGCTTGTAACCTTTGCACCATATTCTCCAAAGTCACTACCCCAGCGCGAAGCTCGTTGACTTCTTCTATTACACCGGGATGATTGGCGGTTCAGATGAGCGGGTGAATAAGATCTAGAATTTGAGGTAATATATAATCGTGACGAGACACTCTGGAAATGAGAGAGAAAATGGTGTCTCGAACAGGTTTGCCGGTAAGTGCTTCAGGTTCTTCACCAAGAGGGCAATGTGGTGGATGGAAGGGATCACCTTCTTCTTATCTCCAATGATTGAGGAGGCTACAAACCCATCCCCAATTCATTCAGAATAGATGATGGCTAATTGGTTGATCCATTCTGGTCATACTACTTTCGGAGCTCGAGTGAAACTCCATATCAGAATCCGAGGGACTTGAACTAGTGGCGAGTTCCATTTCGTACGATTGAATAAAGGATTTTTCGATATGAAATGATTTCTGGCTATCGGATGGTATTCTAATTACATAGAATATCTATATATATAGAAAAAAAGATTTCGTAAATTACGAAGGAATTTACGGAACATGTCAGGCAAAGTTTACAGTAACAGATACGCTAAGATATAAATTAGCAGATACGCTAAGATATGAATTTTGTCTATACACTATTCATGCAATCAATGCAGTAAGACGTGTTTAGACTAAGAATGATAAGCAAATGATTCCCTAAGAATGATAAGTAGGTAATTTTCGACAAGAAATGATAAGCAGAACTTTTGACATGCAGACACGGTCGAAGTCCAGACTCACTAATGCATCCTAACGACTATCAGTTAGATACACTAATGCAAGACCTGGTTCTCTAAGACCACCGCTCTGATACCACATGAGATGACCCGTCCTAATCTATAAGGACGAATACAATAACATATGATTACATTGCGAGGTATTTGACCTCTAAATGATACATTTTACAAACATTGCATTCGTTTTTAAAAAACAAACTTTCATATCCTCAAAAGTTGACAGGCAAGCATTCCATTCCATAATATATCCAAACTATAAATGACTTAATAATAATCTTGTTGAACTCAACGACTCGAATGCAACGTCTGTTGAAATATGCCATGAATGACTCCCAGCAATATATCTAAAATGAGCAAATGCACATCGAAAGATTTCTTTCAAACTGAGAATAAACATGCTTTAAAGTGTCAACCAACAGGTTGGTGAGTTCATAAGTTTGTCGTAATCAATCATTTCCATAATTTTAATAGACCACAAGATTTCATTTTTATATTACACATAACCTGTGTAATAAAAGAGTACGCATAACCTGCGAATTAAAATTCATTCATATGGTGAACACCTAGTAACCGACATTAACAAATGCATCTAGAATATCCTCAAATATGCAGGTACACTCATCTGTATATAAAATTGAAGTACTAAAGCATCCATAACCTGGATGGGGTTTGTTAGGCCCAATAGATCTATCTTTAGGATTCGCGTCAATTTGGGGGTCTGTTCCCAAATTCTTAGGCTACCAAGCTAAAAAGGGTGATATTCGGTATAATAATCCAACCATAGAATGTAGTTTCAAGTACTTGGGTCTATTTTGTAAAACAGTTATAAAAGCAGCGCATGTATTCTCAGTCCCAAAAATATATATTGCAAAAGCATTTAAAAAGGGAGCAAATGAAACTCACGGTATAATATTTTGTAGTAAAAATATTCATACGACGATACTGAACAATGCAGTGTTGACCTCGAATTCACGAACCTATATCATTTATATATATATTAACACATTGTAATATTAATCAACTAAGTTTATATATATTTTTATAATATATATAGATGCATATCCTTATATATAATTATATTAATCCTTATATATAATTATATTAATCCTTATAATTTGTTATAATACTTATATAATATATGCACTTTAATAGATGTTATATTAATATAAATAATATTATATTAGTTTAAAAATCTAATATTATTATACTTATGATATATGTAATAAATATATATTTTTATATAGATATCTTTTGTTTGTAAAAATAATAATTATAATAATAATAAAATAGTGATAATAATAATAATAATAATAATAATAATTAGATTTGAAAATAATAATAATAATAATAATAATAATAATAATAATAATAATAATAATAATAATAATAATAATAATAATAATAATAATAATAATAATAATAATAATAATAATAATGACAATAATGATAAAACTAATAATAATAATAATAATAATAATAATAATAATAATAATAATAATAATAATAATAATAATAATAATAATAATAATAATAATAATAATAATAATAAAATGATACTTTTAATGATAATTCTAATGATAATACTAATGATAATTTTAATAACAAAAATGATAATTTTAATAAAAATGTTAATTTCAATAAAAAATACTAATTTTAATAAAAATAATAAATTTAACAGTATTGATACTTTTAGTAATACTGATAATAGTAATAATAATACTGATAATAATATAAATGATATTTAATGATAGTAATAATAATAATTAACCTAACAATAATAACAATAATTAATAATAATAATAATAATATAATGATATTAATAATAATATTTTATTTTAAGTTATCACTTAATTATAAGTTTAATCATTTTTATATTCATATTTATATATATATATATATATATATATATATATATAATCATAAATTTAACTAATAATTATTTTCAGTTATTCATAACTATAATAATAATAATAATAATAATAATAATAATAATAATAATAATAATAATAATAATAATAATAATAATAATAATAATAATAATAATAATAATAATAATAATAATAATAATAAAAATAAATAAATAAATAATAAAAGGAATGCTACCTCACAAGAATAATCGAAAAATAACTGCACTTGCCGGGGCTCGAACCCAAGACCTCTCGCTTAGAAACCACACCCCTAAACCGTTACTCCGTTTCTGTTTTACTGGTTAATAGCAAACTTTAATTTATTTAACCCGTTTCTGTGTTTAGTCCGTCATTGGCCCAACATAATATTCGGCCCAACTGCACACTCTTACACGGCCCAACAACTTAATAAGTGTGGAACCCAATTTCAGCCCAGTTAAACACAGAAAAAAATAAATCGATCAGATTATCTAGCTGGATTCCATCGAATATCAATCATCGACTTGCAACCTAGACCCAACAGGTTTGCTAGGTTTATGAGTCATAATAGATACGCGTAGCATGCGACCATCAACCAGACTTCGATTCATCATCATCGTTCTTCTAAACATCATTATCAATCGAACTCCTATGGTGCCATCATCACATCATCACGACTTGATCATAACAGAAACATTAGCAGCTCGTCATCATCATCAAGTCTTCGTTTTGCAGCAACAGCAAACAGGAAAAGAAATAACAGTAATGGGTTTCGTTGGGGTTTTGTTGCAAGTGTTGGTGATTGTTTTCCGAAGTGGTTAGTGATGGTGGATGCTCGTCTGAATTAAAATAGAAACCCAGGTGCAGCAGCAGCCGTAATGGATGGTTGTTCGGTTATCATCATAAACAAAAAGAAACTAGGCAGTAGAAGTGCAGCAACAATAGTTAGGTGAGGTTGGGTGGCGGTTTAAGTGGGTTTCATGGTAGTGGTTGGGTATGGTGGCGAACTGTGGTGGTTAAAGGTGGTGATGGCTGCCAACGGTGGTCAAGGTGGTGAGGTGGTTGCAAACAGAAACCGAAGATGACATGAGGTGGTGGTGACTCTAAGTGGTATAGGTGGTGTCGGTTGAAATTGAGTTGAAACGTGCTTCTCCAGTTGATCTTCTTGGGTTGATAAAGATGATGGTGATGAATCGATCCAAAAACAGAATATCGATTCGAAACAAAAAGGTGTTCATGTTGGGTTTGATCGAGCAAGAATATGCAACGAATAGTAGTAGGAATCGAGTATGGCAGAAGATATTGTTATCGAAAGATAATAGTAGTTGCACTTTATAGAGCAACCAGTGAATTGGGTACTGAAATATGTAATCTGTTAATCTATTTTAGTCGCTTAGGCCACACGTGAACTACTAAACTTTAGACTAATTAGTACTCCGTAGTATGATGCCAATTTGTACTTAAAATTAAATATAGAGTCTATGTCATCACGGTACCTATAATCAATACACCACTAACTTAGCTAGATAAATTTGTCTTGTCTTAAACAACCAACATGACAGCTAATTAAGTTTTAGTCTAGCAAATGGTCCCATTTGTTATTATTGAATTGGTAGAATGTTATTGTTCCCAAATATGTACCTACCACAATTTACAAAAGTTACAACACACATTACAACCACAATTAAGATAATTTTTCGTTTAAAACATAATTAATCTTTTTCATTTATGATTTTCTATATATGATCTCTTAAATAATTGATCGATAATTAAAAGGTTTGATGGTGGTGGGTTTGGTTTAGTCTTGTGCTCGAACAAGAATATGTAGTAGTAGGAAGAAGTAGCAATTGTAAGGTGACGGGTTCACATGATGTATATATATATATATATATATATATATATATATATATATATATATATATATATATATATATATATATATATATATATATATATATATATATATATATATATATATATATATATATATATATGATAGTGGATATGAATTAACAACTCACTAACCCACTATATGATATAGAATATGAATTGAAATAGAACATGCATATATGTATGTATATTATATATATAAAGTTTAATCATTCAATCACACATAGTAACACAAATAGTTTAGCCGCCTATAATTATCTGTAACATATAATTTTAATTTACGGATATATATCGTGCTCCGTTGTTAATCAGTGGAGATAAAATTCTCCAGAAAAATCCCAAATTTTTACATTAATTATAAATATTTATTTCGGTCTATTAGGGTGTAAAATAAATCATAAAAAGTTGATTAATTAATAGCGCTCAACTCCAAGTAGAAATGTACAGAGTATTAAAATTTATCAAAATATATTCTAAATATATTTTTAATAAAGCTATAATATATATAACTCATTTTCGGATTACCGTTTATTTTTAAAATCAAATAAATTCGCATTAAACTTGTTTAATATACATCGAATGGCAATTGAGTGCTACTGTCGTTTACTAATTAGATTCGAAATCACAAAATATATATTTAATATACTTTATTTATATATTCTATTTACAAATATTTGTTCGTGAATCGTCGAGAATGGTCGAAAGTCAAATGAATATATGAAACAGTTCAAAGTTTTCGAGACTCAACATTACAACTTTGCTTATCTTGTCGAAATTATATAAAGATTAAGTTTAAATTTGATCGAAAATTTTCGGGTCATCACACTAGAAGGCAGAGGCTTCGAGAGCTCTGTTAGAACCCTCTTATAAATTAACGGGGTATCCTAAAAGATAGTCAAACTTCAGTATCTAAAATGTCTAAAATAACTTCCATCCGTTCCAAATTTAATATGCTTTTTTTTCTTTGTGAGATGTCTCAATTTAATTGTTCATTTTTAAAAATAGATAATATATTATTATGGAAAAAAAATTTATACCTTTATTTTACATATATAAAACAAAAATGTAGATAAAAAGTAAGGGGTTAAAACAAGAAAATGAAAAAAAATAAAAAATAATAAATACAAAGTGATGATGACATTTAATAAACTGTATGTTTTTTGTCTTGGACTATTAAATGAGACGAAGATAGTAATGCTCTGTAGTAATTAGTAATGATTAAAGATTACAAAAAATGTGATATAATTCTTATTGGTTAAAGTTTTTCAAAATCTGCATCCAATTTCAAATCAATATCACAAAATATTGTTATTGTTAATTTTCACTCCGTAATAACATTTCAAATTTATACCCATAAAAAAACTTTATTTGAATATAACATAGAATAAAAACATTTTTCCCGATAAAATAAATAAACATAATAAAGCAGATTGTATATTTGTATATAACTCTTTATCTTTACCAGTGCAATAACAAAAACAAAATTCAATCCCACAAAAGTAGCCTATGGTGAGAGTAAGATGTAGACAATCTTTCTCCTATCATAAAATAAAGAAAAATCATCTTCACTCAAAATGAAACGCAGAGAAAGTTCTCCCTCTCAATGTTTTGTAGATAGAGAGATTGCTTTCAAATGGACATCCGACCAATAAGTAGGTTTAAAGAAAAACTATAAAAAAAAATGTGAGACGTCATGAAAATGGTAGAATTAAATTTTCATGAGTTTTAAACCTACCTGAAATTCAGTTTAAGTTCTAAATGACAAACAAATGACCAATAAATTAACGGTTGTTGTTTACTTGATTAATATTAATAGACGCTTTACGTTTTTTTTTTTTTGGCAAAAATATTACTCCGTAATATGTATATATATAAAAGAACCGAGGTTCCGGTGGTACAACATTAAACAGATCATAACGATCTCTAGAGAAACTATGTTCGTTCTAAACAATATGAACGACACATAAGCGCTATAAGAATTACAACTGCAAAGTCAAACAAACACAACCCACCAAACCTAAGCCTAAAACACAAACACATAAACATGATCCGGTATTCAACCCCGCAACAACACTTCTCAGAAACCGCAAATCTAAACCAATGATCGGGCAACCCAAGGACACTTAACTCGAGGCCTTTTTACCGAAGTCAACTAATTCGACAACGCCGGCAATAACATCGAACCCTCAAAAGACCCGATGACGAGAAAAATGGAGTGAATGAACCAAACCAGCAACTACCGAGCAGAACCAAGAGTCGAATCAAACCATGAAGGAACCAGTCATCTTTGCCAATTTTCTAAACGACATTTACAAACCCCCGGTCCCAAAAGGACGAACAAACAACGGCCAATTACAGCTAGCAACCACCAGCACCACCGAGTGAATACCAACCGCAACTCACCACCATAAGCCACCTCCCGCGACCACCTGGAAACCAGCCACTACCGTAAATACCACCTAAAGCCGCCAACAGTAGCCACCAACACCCATCACCGCCGGTGGAAGAAGACCACCGGAAAACCGCCGGATTTCACACAAAACACACACACCACTGTCACCAACTACAACAACCTCCAAAACCCCCTCCAAACACAACGTCCAACCAAAAAAGGGGAAGTAGAGTTCCACCGGAACTCGCCGCCTACCACCTCATCAGAGGAGACACCACGACGGCGAGGGAAAGAGGAAGTACCAGACGACGTAACCAACGCCATCCAACCCAAACACACCCGAGACACCCAGAACCCGAGCAAGAAAAGCTCGGATTCGTCGCATGGACGTCGGAGGAGTAGTCGGAGGAGACATAGTCGCCCACAATACGCCGGAAATGGAAGAAGGACGGAGAGTACCTTATTAAGAACGGAAAGCAAGAAAAATCCAAACCACCGACGAGATGCCGGTGGTCGGAGAGAGGAGCAGCAGAAGGACTACAAACCTGCGTGACGATCTGAGAAGAATAGAGATGACGCCGGAAAACAAAAGAAAAATAAGGGTTTCGGTTGTTTTTTAGAGAGAAGATGGAGAAAAGTTTTTAGAGAAACCATTCAGGCTTGCCTGAGTGGCCACCGAGTTGCCCAATGAAGCACACCACCCGGGTTCAAATCCTAACTATGCCAAATTGTTCAAAAAGGGAGTGTGACTAGAGGGTGCACATAATGCGCAATTCACCCTGTACCAGGTCTCGCGCTCGAGAGACTTGATTACCCGAGGTTTTACCTTCTATGGGGGAGTCAATGTGCTCATTCATAAGAGGGTTTACTTGCTTACCCAAAAAAAAAAAAAAAAATGGTTTTTAGAGAGGTAGTTTTTGCTGTTGAAGGTGGAAAAAAGGAGATGATTAATGGTGGATAATGATTAGACGCTTTACTATTGACATTTGACATAAATATAAATTAAGATGGTCGAAATGGCAATTGTTTTTAAGTTATTTTTACCAGCGGCAAAATTCTAAAGTCTACAAAAGTAACCTTTAATAAAAATACATAGATTTCAATATCTTTGGATGTATCTTCATCGTCTCAAACACCTCTATCTATCTGGGCTTTATTTATGTAAAATTATACACGTACATATATCATTAAAAATACTCTGTATCTTCATAATTTATTCCTAGTAGTCCTGATCGGCGGCACCATCTTCCAATTCCAGGTACGTCAATTTCTCCACCAAATTTTGCTGTTGATTTTTACCTAATGTTGATCACTAATTTTAAATGACACGATTATCATCGTCTTTCTCTGAGGAAGAGGCAAAATAGAATCAATCACACACCTCTGATGAATGACACGATTATCATTCATCACACACATCTGCTGAATGACACGATTATCATTCATCACAGTGCTTCCCCGACTAAAAATCAATGTTGGTCAATGCCCATCGTGTCCCCGACTCGAACGACTCATCCCTCCAAGGTCCCGACCGACTCGTCCCTGATTCGCGACTTTTACAACCTTGATTTTCGTGTTAACATGCAACGACTAAATTTGTGGGTATGAGAACAAATACAGATGCATACAAACAACCACTGATTATACGCTTAAAGAGGTATACATATTCTGATTAACACAGTTACGCGGATATTAGTTTTATATCCCAATTCAGAAAAACAAAAAATTGAAAACATATTTAAGAGCTGAGTTCAAGAAACCTTCTTGCCATAGGATGCTTAGCTTCAGAGAGCTGTTCGGCCCTTAAAACTTCAACAATTTTACCACCAACAAGAAGACAAACAACATCTGCAATCCTTTGAATTTGTTTGATGCTGTGAGAAACCATAATAACTGTCATCCCTCTACTCATCAACTTCACCAACACATCTTCTATGTTCTGTGTCGATATTGGATCCAACGCACTTGTTGGCTCATCTAAGAGCAAAACCTGTAAATAAGACGAAGTTAATTCAGAAATTGGTCTTCATTCTTTTATAATTTTATAATGTTAAAGTATATATAATACATAATACATTGGTTTACCTCGGGCTCATTGGCTAATGTTCTAGCAAGTGCAACTCTTTGAGCTTGACCAACTGAAAGTTCACTTCCCTGTTTATTAAAAAATGAGGAATCAAGATCAGCAAAGGTAAGCAACTTGTGCACTTCTTCATCTCTTAGTTTCTTTCCTTTCAATTGCGGCCCATATCTTATGTTGTCTGCAACTGTACCTGGTACCAAATGTTTCACAACATCAAAAGATTACTCAAAATGTTATCTGCCCTGTTTCTTTCCTTTCAAAATTCATCTGGTAGTGGTAGTGGTCTGCCTCTCTTAGCGACCCTTAGCGAGAGGTCAGGAGTTCGACTCCCGTGAGGTGCAGTATTGCACACAAGGTTGCCCCTTTACCCTGAATTCCACCCAAGGGTGTCTTCCGCACATCGCGTAGCGGGGCAGTGGGGGAGGGGGGTTTTACCGGCCATGCCCTCGGATTGGGCCGGGTTTCTTCCTGGCTCGCAGTTGGGCGGCGGGTTATGCAACTATGGGAGATGAATGCGTGGGTGCTTAAGTCAACGGGTGATCCTGTACTGCTGTTTAAAAAAAAAATGCAAAACCCACAAATTGTTTATAAAAATTAACTTAGAAAATGATCTTTTTTACTTGCTAACTTGAAAAGTTTTGATTCATTATTTACCTTCAAACAAAACTGGAAGCTGAAACAACATTCCCACTTTTCGACGTAGCTCAAGAACATCAATTCCGGTAATATCTTTACCGTCTAAAAACACGGTGCCAGAAGGTGGTTCCCATAGCCGATTCAGTGATCTTAACAGCGTTGACTTACCACTACCACTTGGACCAATGATCCCCATAATTTGACCTTTGGGTATCTCCAAACTCACATTTTCAAGAATCGTGATTCCTTTATCTAAAGATCTAGTCAAACCCTTTACTTCAATTTTGGATTCTGATCCATTAATTTCACCGTTTAGTGATAGCAAGTGTTCACGCGCACTATCTGTTCGATGAAATGCTAAAACCAAAATAAACTATCATGAAACTAAAAACATCACAAGTTTGAATTAAAACAGTATGAAATGAAATATTTGAATTAAAACTAAGTTATGTGTAGTTTACCTTGGAACTTATCCATTGAAATTGGGTTGAAATTGAGATTGAATAGAAATTATTGTTTGTTACTCGAATGTATTTATATGATGAATGATATGATATGATGTGATGATGATGAGCAAAAAGCCTTCCTCAGTATATAACAAGTTTTCAAGTTTTTATTTGTAGTCAGTGTGAGATGGGATATGACCTGCCCTGAACTGAGCTCGTGACCTGGTATGGAATCTATTGTATTAGTGGGGTTCAAACATCATGTGGGACATGATTCGATATTAGACACCATCCACAAATGCCTGAATATATATATATCGAGAAAATGACTGAAATCATCAAAACTTGTTCTCTTTCAAAATTGACAAAATTATGCGATTGGTACTTAATGTTTGGTGCATATTGTACCGATGAGCCTTGGATTCTTTTCTTTGACCTGAATACCCCTAATATTTGAGTTTGTTACGTGTTTGGTATTTGTACCTGACGAACGTTAGTCAAGCTTCGTTAAGTATGATCTTATGTCAAAAGGTGTATGTTTGGCCTGGTGAACTGAAGAACGGAATCAAATTGGTGGATGAATGGCTTGATGATACCTATGGTGCCAAACATTGGCGAGCTAGAAGGCGGAGGTTTCGAGAGCTCTGTTGGAACTCTCTTAGAAAGTAACGAGGTGTATCCTAAAAGATAGTCAAACTCCAGTATCTAACATGTCTAAAATAACCTCCATCCGTTCCAATTTAATACGAGTATGCTTTTTTTTCTTTGTGAGATGTCTCAATTTAATTGTCTATTTTTAATAATAATAATAATAATAATAATAATAATAATAATAATAATAATAATAATAATAATAATAATAATAATAATAATAATAATAATAATAATAAGATAAATTTCTTTTATACTCGTAGTTTACATATATAAAACAAAAAACGTAGATAAAAAATAATGGTTAAAACAAGAAAATGAAAAAAAAGGTACAAAGTGATGATGACATTTCTTAAACGATATGTTTTTTGTCTAGAACTATTAAATGAGACGAAGATAGTAATACTCCGTAGTAATTAGTAATGATTAAAGATTAAAAAAATGTGATAGTTTTTCAAAATCTACATCCAATTTCAAATAAATATTACAAAATATTGTTATTGTTAATTTTCACTCCGTAATAACATTTCAAATTTATACCCATAAACAAAAACTTTATTTGAATATAACATAGAATAAAAACATTTTCCCCGATAAAATAAAAAAACATAATAAAGCAGATTGTATATAACTCTTTATCTTTACTACTGTAACAACAAAAACTAAATTCAATCCCATAAAAATAGGGTATGGTGAGAGTAAGATGTAGATAATCTTTCTCTCAAAGAAAATTCATTTCTTCACCTAGTAAAGCACTCTAAGAGTATAGAGAAAGTTTTCTCTCAATGTTCTATGGATAGATAGATTGTTTTTAAATGGACATCCAATCAATAAGTAAGTTTAAAAAAAGATTAAAAAAGATTAAAAAAATGTGAGACACTATGAAAATGATAGAATCAAATTTTCATGAATTTTAAAACTACCTGAAATTCAGTTTAAGCTCTAAATGACGGTCAAATCATCAATAAATTAACGGTTGCTGTTTACTTGATTAATAATAATATTATTAATTAACAGATGCTTTACTATTGACATAATATAAATTATGATGGTCGAAATGGCAATTGTTTTTAAGTTGTTTTTACCAGCGGCAAAATTCTGAAGTCTAAAAAAGTAACCTTTAAAAATACATAGATTTCAATATCTTAGGATGTATCTTCATCGTCTCAAACACCTCTATCTGGGCTTTATTTATGTAAAATTATACACGTACATACATATACCATTAAAAATACTCTGTATCTTCATAGTTTATTCCGAACCGTCCTGATCGGCGACACCTTCCTCCAGTTCCAGGTACGTCAATTTCTCCACCAAATTCATCTGTTGATATTTACCTAATTTGGATCACTAATTTTAATTGTTTGTGCGAGGATTTATATCCATGTTCTTTGTGATATTTCTTACTTGATTAGGTTTTTGATTCTTGTTTCCTATTGATCTGATTGTACATTGTAATATTGTATCCAAATTTTGATTCCTGATTATATGTTTTTGGTGAATATATATGATAATTGCATATAAAATTATGTGCAGTAAGCCAGTAAGTAATAGAATCTTAAATTCTTAAATCTATATGTATTGTGACAGTATTTAAGTTTGACCCGTTCATTTTGATGCTTTAAGTAATTCATAAAAAGATTACAATTAGGTAAATTACTACTAATTCATTTGATCATTTTGGGGCTAAATATTCAATTTTGAAGAATCATTATGATATCAGCACAGAGAAGTATATAGTCCAAATTTGGTTATTTTATTTCATTAGAAGTGATTTTACAGCTTCAATCAGCATAAATAAACACGTCCAAATGCTATCTTTGGCCGAGTGTTAGTTGTTGCTATTGACTATTTGATTATGATTATGTAACATCACCTAATTAGATTTTAGTCACCTGTTCCTAAATCTCTTATTTTTAAAACATGTTGGTAGGATACACTAAGTTAGTGAACTAAAAAAAAAAAGTATCTTGCTTTATATGGATATCACCATTGTAGTTTTGTTTAAATATATTTATTTTTTGGGGTTGGTTAGTTTTAACTACCAGACAGCTATCGAGTTTTTATGCTGGAAAATGAAGTATGCTTTTTTAGATATCGAGTTCATACCCACTATTGTTTTGTACTATCTTGTAGTGTAAAAAAGCTAAATAAATGTTATTCTAGTACTTTCAGCAAGTTTTATTTTCATAGTCATGGCAGCGCATATTATATTATTATGGTAAAAAATTATCGGTTATGGCAAATACTGATGATGACATGATAATAACTAGTCCATACAGTTCTAGTTCTTAGTAAAATTTAAGTGGCATCTGAATTTACTTCTTTGTTCATACATGCAATCATCGTTTGAATCTTTTTAGCACTTTATCAAACTGGTTTTCAGTATAGGTCTGTGATGATCATCATCATGCTTTATTTGTGCTTTGCTAGATGCAATTTGTATAATTTCCTCTGTTTTGTACTTCATCATTCCCGAAAAATGCAACACTTTCTTCTCGTGTTTTATCCTAAAATTAGTGCTACACAAGGCAAATTACATACAAGAAGGAAATATACACTGCCTTTGAACTCAAAATCAGTTCAACATACTTGATAGATACGAGTTGAGCTTAGGGCCACGGGATCAAGTATACTCCTTTGACAGCTATTAGTCCTTACAATATATCGTTGTTATTTTTGTACAAAAGATTCTTACTTCTGTTAACCTATGTACCAAGTAAGGGCTGCAAGCTATGACATTCTATAAACTTATCCCTATACTCTTATAAACTGCTTCAAGTTTATATGCAGGTCCCACTTAAATTTCTAATGGGTAAATAGTGATGAACACATTATTTTTAATAAAGAAAGGATTTTGATTGCTCACGGAACTCATAGGCTTTAAGCAGTAATGCAAAGTCTGCGTGAATGATTGCCACGTAAGTGATAAATACTATGTACATAATAATCAACGGTACATAGTGCAAGCTTAAACTTCAGTATTAAATGGATATGGTTGTTGTTTGTTCAGGCTACCTGGGAAGGGGAGTAGATGGGCTAATACGTTACTCAAATGTAAGCGGCCTATTAGACATAATGGTATATTAGGGATATATTGTGTATTAAGGTTTTAGCCCGATGATATAATAGGCTTTAGGGTTTAAGTTACCTTAGGCTCCAATCTTAGTCTATATATAGAGTATAGACCTTATGTAATTCATTATTATTCACAACTCCATATAATAATACAATACAATCTTTGTGGTTCTATACGGCCTAACTGAGTTATCTTGTGACAGTTTCTGACCCTTTTCTATGGCCATCCAAATATATGTTAGTAGTGAGGTTTGAACCTCAGACCGTTTGCGAGGATATCAGGACCCCAACTATTAGACTATTTATGGAATGGTTTGGATAGTAAAAATATTACAACAACAACAACAACAAAACCCAATCTCACATCTGTGGGGTATGGGGGAGGTGAGATGTAGACAAGCCTTCCCCTATCCTAGAATAAAGACAATTTATTTCACCACCCAGAGTGAAACAGTCTCAAGCGTAGAGAAAGTCATCCCTCTCTATATTTGACGGATAAAGAGATTGCTTCAAGAGGACCTCCGGCCTTTAAGTAGGAAAAAAAGTTAAAGAATAAAAAAAAGAAAATAATAAATAAAAAATTAGATGCCATGAAAATGGTAGAATCAAATTTTCATGGTTTATAAATCACGCTTGAAAATTCAATTTAGGCTCTAAGCGTCAGTCAAGTCGCCAATAAAAGTATTATATGACCTAAATAAATTAGACCCCCTTGCAATGGCTATCATTTGTTTTTTTGGACATCAGTTTGGGATCACACTCAGGGGGACTAAACTACCCACACATTCATATCTCGTAGTAATTCATATACACTGCTTGGTTATCTATATCTTTCATTGCATGTAATTCATCTTCTCTTTTCGGCTTGTCCTTTTCGAATTTGGAACTAATGCCATCAATTTATGACCTAAAATTTTTGCAGATTATGTGAAGGTGCTACCATTGGATTCTCACTTGCCTAATACCTATGGCTCTAGATGGTGTAATTACTTCACCGCATCGAAGAACTCAATTCTTTAAATTCGTCAAGAAAGAATTACGCAACGGTGAACGAATTGGGTAGCTTCTTCGCTGTGATAAGGCGGCATCGATTTCCATTAATCGACCTTGTACTCCTTGCTTTTTTCTGCACCGTGTATCTTTACTTTGCTATTACATTAAGGGCCGACGTGTGTTCGGAATTAATCGGAAACTAAAGGGAAGCAGTGTATTTGTAAAAAAAAGTGGACTAATTATTTTTTTTCTCCAGCAATTTACTTTAATTTTCTGAATTTGGATGTTCAATAAGTTAACATATACTATGAATAACTGAATGATCCAAAACACAATATATGTGTGTACATTTGTCCATGGGGCAAACGAGTTTCAATTAAGTTCAAGCTTGCATTATGTAAGGTTAATTATTATGTACATAGTACATAGTATTTATCAATTACTACTAATTTGTTTTATTAAACTTACCAAATACATACGGATACACAGCTAATAATTTCATTATTTGCAGTTGGTTAAACTTTTACACTCCACATAATTGGGTGAACAAAATACTCATTACAGTGATGAAGATCAATGTAATAGAATCAACAACGGTGATACCAGCAGAGAAGACTCCAAAGATAAGTTTATGGAATTCAAACCTTGACCTAGTTATGCCGCCCATCCACCCACGAATCGTGTCTTTTTACCGCCCCAACGGTGCTCACAACTTTTTCGATGCCAAAGTGATGAAAGACGCTCTGAGTAGAGTTTTGGTTCCATTTTACCCAATGTGTGTGTGTGTCTGTGTGTGTCTGTGTGTGTTGTCTCTGTGTGTGTGTGTGTGTGTGTGGGGGGGGGGGGGGGGGGGGGGGGGGGATTGAAGGAAGACAAGAATGGTCGAATTGAGATCAATTGTCAAGGACAGGGCGTCTTGTTTATTTTGATGATCTTGGGGAATTCGCTCCGAATACGGATTTACAAAAACTGACTCCGACCGTTAATTACTCCCTAGGAATCGAGTCATTTCCTCTAACGGTTTCACAGGTAACTTTTTTGTTTTTTGTTTTAAAACACCACGTATTCACACGCCTTTGTCTAATGTTATATAGTCTAACGTACCCAGGTAGTTTGAATAGTAAAAACTCTATCCTTTGCCTAATGTTATAATGTCTATCGTACATCTACATCCAGTGGCGGATTCAGGATTTTTTTCGACAAGTGCACACAATGTTAGAAAATTTTTTGATAAAACAAGTAAACCGGGGCAAAATGTCGACTTTTAACATATAAATACACTAAACGTTGAACTTTAGCACGTAAAACACTGGAAAAAAAAAAATTAGTCCGCCCGTGTCTACATCTGAGTAAAATATATTCTCTTTCCCGAGTAGTCCGAATAGGAAAAAATCTTATGAATGGGAAAAATCTTATGTGTTTAATGTGTAACGTAAATTTGAGCAGGTAATTAACTTACTTCAAATGTGGAGGAGTTTCCTTGGGAGTTGTGATGCACCATTACGTTTCTGACGCATCATCCTGTATACACTTTGTCAAATCATGGTCTGAAATAGCGCGGGGCCTTGACATCACTCTCCAACCTTATATAAACCGGACCCTCCTCCGTGCTCGGCACCCACGACAACCTGCTTTTCAACACATCGAGTATCAACCTATTCCATGGAAATCATCAACAACATTCTCATCAGAGAAAATCGTGGCCTCGGTTTCCAAGTTAACAAATGAACAAATCAATGTGCTTAGAGTTAAATCAAGAGAAGCTTGCAACACAATCAACTACAGCTCTTTTGTATTGCTAATGGGCCATATTTGGAAGTGCGCCTGTAAAGCCCGTGGGCTGCAACATGATCAGGAAACCAAGTTATACATTTCCACCGAAGGGCAGGCCCGCCATCAGCCTGCTCTGCCACCTGGTTACTTTGGGAACGTTGTCTTAAGAACATGTCCTACATTGGTGGCCCACGAAATTCAATCAAATCCTAGCCGGTATGCATCGAAGAAAATTCACGATGAATTAGTGACAAAGAACAGTGATTATATAAAGTCAGTTATTGATTATTTGGAACTACAACCGAAATTAAATGTCACGTTATAGGGTGGCATGGCCGAATCTTTGAAATGCTCGAATCTTGCAATAACAAGCTTCGTTGGTCACCCGGTCTATGATGCTGACTTTGGATGGGGCCCAGCTATATTCAAGGGGCCGGGTATGATTCTAATTGAAGGTTTGGTTTTTGTGCTACCGAGCCCGGTTAAAGATGGGAGCTTTGCTATCGTCATTTCGCTGCAAGCTGAGCACATGAAGCTTTTCGAAAAGCTACTGTTTGAAGATTTTGTTAGGAGCTCTTCTATATCATCAAAGCTTTAATTGAACCTAAGGAACCATAAGCTCCCGATCTAGTATTGTTATAACTATAACTGATTATCTTGAAAACAAACTTGTATCTGTTGACCGGAAATCAATAAAAGAAGTTTTAATCGAATAAACTTTACTCGCGGAATCGAATGAATTAAACTATTGATGTTGGAATAGATTACACCGATGCCTAGAATTGCTATTCGTATTGGAAATGATTTGGGACGACTTCGAATACCTGAAACGCGGCTAAGTTTTGTAAAAGTTTGTAACATCATGAACCCCGTAACTCTTATTTATAGTCTGTCAGGTCACATCGTACGGATGTGTCACACATTCATACGAGACAACTAATTCGTGCGAATGAGTCTCTCATTTGTACGAATGAATATGTCATTCTTGCGAATGACCATGTCAATTAACTTTTTTTTTCAACGTCTGACATTAACTTTGGATTCAACGTTAACGATCTTGTTATCTAAACGACTAACAATTATCAAAATGCAAACAAACTTAGTCATTAAACATATGATCATTCAAGTAACACAAACAAATATATCCAAAATTCAATGTCCAATTACAATAATGTCCAAAACCATTTTTTTTTTTTTTTGAAAGATGAGTATTTGACATCACTGGCGGAGATAGAAACCACTCACCCGATCATTTTCCACACACATGAACTCTCGGGCGGAAACCTAAACCATATTACAGGGACCCTTAACCATCCGACACCAATATATACTCTGTTTTACCTACATGCTCAATCTAAATATTTAATTATTAATAGCTCTCCAATATGCGATCAAATACTAGTTCATAACAATCTAATACTTTATATTTTATCTAACTCTAGATAACATTACACCAACAAATCACTGATTTTGTTGGTATTATTTTATATAATTTATAGTTAATCCGTAATAAATTCATATCCTATTTCTTACTTCTAATTAGTTTTTTCTTGTATTTATCAAACGTGAGACTTGAATATATCATGTATTTTTTTATAAAAAAAATTTGATCTTAATTTAATTGTTAAAAGTAGGAATCATTAACTCACATATGTTTTAAAGACGAACACATACACACACACTTGTATAATGAATAATACAAATAGTCCAACCTAGGACTTTAATTCACAACCTCGGTTGATGGTTTACCACGATATCGCTAAACAAACACGTACACACATCTATATAATGAATTTTTAGATCTAATCACTTCTAATTATAAGTTTTTGTTTTGTTTTTTTTTTTTTTTTTTTTCGAAAGGCAATTATATTAATCAACGAAAAGACAGTGAGCCTTTTTGGGCTGCACCAAAATACATCGAAGCTAAGCAAAACAGTGAGCCTTTTATGGACTGCACCAGATACAACGAAGCTAAGCTAACATGACTCGAAAGATACAAAACAGTGTATACAAGCTAACTACAGAACTACAGAACTACAGACCTGCGAGAGTAATGCTTGTTGCGGAGGAGGCAACAAGCAGTTACTCACGGGTCAGCAGCTAGAAGGATGTTGTGACGACCCCGTCAAAACACTTAACGGATCCGTCAGTAGGTCCCATAGCTTGATCGGACTTAAATGAATTAAATAAACAAAGTTGCATTCTTTTATTTCAAAATGTTGCCCAAAAAGGAAACAAACCCAATTAAGTAGTTTAAATCAACCAACCATAGTAATGAACCAAAAGTTGACACAAAACATTGCCAACAAACCCAAAATTTAAATTATCCAAAATAGAATGCAAACTTAAGTTTCATAAATAGTTTCATAAAATCTGCCCAAATGCATGCAGACTTTTCTAACGACAGCGGAAGCATCAAATAACTCAAGTACCTGTGAAAACATGCGAGTAAACTGTCAACACAAAGGTTGAGTGAATTATAGGTTTAAATAAATGAGTAAACTTTAGACCACAAGATTTAAAAATGTTAGAAAACATTAAACATTATTCCATTATCAATGAGCCACCTGGTAACCACTTAACCCTTTATTTACCCTTGCCAAACACAATAAAAATATACACTTGGACAGTGTATCTACAACAAATTACGAAGTACTAAACATTCCGATTATAAATTGCTAGCGCGACTAGCTCGAAATTGGGTTGTCAAACCCGATAGATCTATCCGTAGGATTCGCGTTCACCGGTAGAAACCAATGATTACAGTTACCAGACTAGGGAATATTTTTGTCCAACTCACAATGAATAATTAAATTTAACTGTTACTTGTGTCTAACCGTAAATAAAAATATGCATGTAATCACATCCCAAAAAGTATACTTTGAAAAGTATATAAAAACGGGACTATAACTCACCTTAAAAGCAACTGAAGAAACCACACAAACAAGCGAACAGCAAGTAAAGTAAAGTGATCAAGAAAGATCACAACGCCGACCTATAAATAAAGCAGGTCGAAATAAATAACTAACTTAGGCCAAGTCTTAGTATGATAGCTATTGTACATGTTGCAAGTAGACATAGAACATTACTCAGCAAGCATCGGTTTGATTGGAACAGCATAAGGACACACGCTTTCTATTTTTAGAAAGTTTCTATTTTTGGAAAGTTTCTATTTTTGGAAAGTTTCTATTTTTGGAAAGTTTCCAAATTTAGAAAGTTCTATTTTTAGAAAGTTTTGAAGTTAGGAAAGTTTCCTTATTTAGAAAGTCAACAGAAGTCAACTGAAAGTCAAAGTCAACCGAAAGTCAACTCAAAAGTCAACCTTGGTCAAACATAGTCAACATTAATTTTAAAAGTGTAAGTTATAATAATAACATAGGTTATAATGTTATTTAAAGTCAAAAGTGTATAATAATGTCTTAACATAAGTTTAATTAAATAAAATGAATTATTAAAGTTAATATAAGTTGAAATGTTATAATTAGTACGACATAAGTATTTAAATAAATTAATTAAATACTAATCATAATATAAGTATTATTAATAATAATAATTTTTAAATTATATCATAAGTATTTTTAATTAATAATGAATTATTAATCATATCATAAGTTTCTAATTAAAATTATTAAATCATAAGTATTTAATAATTAAATCATAATTAAATAATAATTAAGTCTTATAATAATTAAATAATTATTTAATCTTTATTATAAGTCTTTTAATAATTTCTCAAAAACAAATTTAATACTTATCATAAGTATTTTCCTTTAATAATAAAAGTATTATTAATCATAAGTTTAATTAAAATGTTAATTAAATCATAATTAATAATTAAATGATATAATAAATATTTATATCATAAGTTTTAAATAATAATAATTACTTCTTTTATCTAAAGTAATTTATTAATAATGAAATCCATAATTTTTATCATAAGTTTAATCATTAACCACAAGTTTTAAGTTTAAAAGTTCATCGGGTCGTATCTTGAGCCCCGGGTGTCGGTTTCGGGCGAGCCACATATGCATTTCCGCCTACTCAAACCACCCAACACAATTATGAACTCAAGAACACTCCAAGAACAGTCCCTAGGTCGTGGATATCAGCCATGACCACACTTGGAAAAATCAATTTACTCAAAACAGTAATTTAGGCACAACGGGTGAACCGTGGCTCGGATTTAGGTGACCCGAACATGAAAATTCGTCCCACCATCAGTCCTAACCAAATGACACACCCTAAAGACACCAAGGATGGTCACAAAGTCGGACCCAACCCTGTTCATGCCAAGAACACCTTTCAATCTTTACAAAAATCAAATTAAGCATATCTAGGGCTCCGGGAATCGAAACGACATGAATCCGGAGTCTAAAATTAATGTCTTGAAGAGAGGAACTCATTTATGTACTTTATTTTAACATTCATATCAGTTACAAAGTCAGAAAACACGAATCAAACTGCTGTCCAAAATTTACAAACCGAAAACATATGCAAACGAGTAATTCTACGCATCCAAACAACATTACAACAACTAATAAACATCATACTAATAATATAAACACAAAATACAGAAATATAAATAAAAATGAAAAGTTCTAGGGTTAGGGTTTATACCCAAATCGAGAATCAAAGTATATAGATGTGTAGAGGAGATTGTGTAGAACGCGTTGGTGTTAATTGTTTCTTGATCCAAGCAATTGTTGAAGCAAAATGATGATGATGATGATGGGTGTGAAGGGCGACGGCCACAAGAGGGAGAGGAGAGGAGAAAAAGTGCAAGTTAGGTTTAGGGAATTTTTGTGAATTAAAATTATGTGAAACAAAAATGAGAAGCAAAGGGATACACCCCCCTCCCATATTCGGCCGATTTTGAATGGGGGTGGGCCCCTTAGTGGGCCAACTTGTCCATTATTGAAAAAAACGTGCAATTCCTGATGGCCCGAAAGCCCGAACGAATCCCGAAACGCGAAAACACGCTTACGCGATTAAAAATCCGGAAAGATAACAAACGCGCGACGAAAAATAAATATAAATACACCTATTAATAATATGATCATAAAATATCATATTTAAAATATTTAGGATTTAAAAATCCCGAAAGCTCGACCGTTGGTTTAAAAACCGAAAAGATTCGCCGGATGGAAATCCGCGAGACGTAGAAACGTATAAATTAAAATATGAATACATATATTCACATAACACATAATAATTATTATATATATATTATTACAAAAATAATAATATAGGTCATAGAAATGACGTGGCACACTAACAGTTAACGGTCGTTAAATAATTAACGGAAAAAGATAACGGAAAAAGTAGGGTCGTGACAGATGTGCTAGCCATTGTAACCAATCAAACTTCTTTTTCTTGTGACGTTGTGAGATCCACTCGGAGGATTTTAATTGAATATCTATTAAAGCATTGGCCCCATTCCATGATTTGTTGGAGAAAACTTTGAGATTACGATTTTTCCAGATGAGGTAGGCACTCGTCCATTCGACTGCTTGCCACACTTGACTCATTAATGATGATAAACCTGCTCGACAGTTACCTCTAAAAGCCACATTAATACTCAAGTTCGTTACATCACCAAAACCCCTTATGGTAGTTTGCTTTTAAGCCTGAGACCTTTTCAAAACATTCAAGTAACTTCATCAAGTTGCAAATATTTAAAGGACTCCATTCGCCAATAAAAATAGTATCGTCCGCATATTGAAGATGCCAAACCGCCACTTTATTAGAGCCCACTTCAACCCCTTTAAATAACCCATTCTCAATTGAATTTTTGGTGAGAACATTTAAACCCTCGGCCGCTATAATGAAAAGGAAGGGGGATAGCGGATCCCCTTGCCTCACCCCTCTTTCAAGGGAAAACTCATTGGTCGGTGAACCATTGACCAATACCGAAATAGTAGCTGACTTGAGGCATGCCAATATCCAACTCCTCCATTTAGACCCGAATCCCATTCTTTCCATGATGATGAGCAAAAATTCCCAACTCAAACTGTCGAATGTTTTTTCGAAATCCACCTTAAAGATTGCACTTTTCTTCCGATGACTATTCAAGAAGTCAATGGTTTCGTTAATGATTAGAGCACCATCAAGAATATACCGATCTTTAAGGAAGGCACTCTGCTCCTCTCCAATAAGACCTGGGACAACTTTCCTTAGACGAATAGAGAGAATCTTTGCTAAGATTTTGTAGTAGCATCCTATTAGGCTAATAGGCCGAAAATCGGTTAAGCCAATAGGGCCGGATTTCTTCGGAACAAGAGTAACGAAGGAAGCGTTGCAACCCTTTGAGATTTCACCCCTTAACCAAAACCAATTCAAAGCATTGATCAAATCACCCTTTATGATCTCCCAACATTTCTTAAAAAATTTAAAGTTAAAACCGTCGGGTCCCGGGGCCTTCGAACTACTACACTCGTTTAATGCATCAAATATTTCTTTCTCCGAGAACTCCACTTCCAATCTAGCAGCTTGCGTTTCTGTTACCTTTCTTGACGTGAAGTGTATACCAGCCCCAGCCACTCTTAATTAATTCGTTAACTGTCCATTTTGAGAAGAAAGACTTAAAATGATTAACGGCGTTCTCCTTTTATGCTAGAAGGATCTTCGCACCACACCCCTTTAATATTTAACCCTCTGATGTTACACTTGTTATTTCTCCTTCGAATAAGAGAGTGAAAATATCGTGTGTTCTCGTCGCCTTCTAGTACCCATTTGGCCCTCGATTTTTGTTTTGCCATGTTCGCCTTTATTTTTTCTTTTTCTATCCATTTTCTTCGAGCCTCCATCCACTCACTTCTTTCTGATTCGTCCAAAGTTCTAATCTCCGCTTCATTTTCCCATCTTTCTGAAGTACTTCGAAGCTTATCAAGTTCCAAGTCAATACCCCCAAACTGTTCCAGGCTCCATTTTTTAAGAGCCAATTTAACATTCTTCAATTTGAGGCAAAAAATCCTATCTTTCCTCCAGCCTTCGACATTCAGATTCCAAGCATCAGCAACTATTTTATCCGAGCCAGCGGCATCAATCCACTCATCAAAAATCTTTATAGGTTTAGGGCTGAAGTCGATATTTTTGTCCCCAAGGATTATAGGGCAGTGATCGGACAATTTTTGCTCGAGTGCAAGTGCTGAGATGTCCCCCCAATCTTGACAGAATTTTTCCGAAACCAAGAACCTGTCGAGTTTTTGTTTTGTACTACGGAGTAATTTGAATAAATTTATCATTCTTTTTTTTTTTTTTTTGCTTTTAAAATTTTATAATATCTGGCCACGTCTAATGTTAAATTCTAGCTCCGTCTCTCCACATAATTGATTATGAACTACGTACTTGTAATATGTACTAACAAGTTTAGGTCATATATATCATAATCTTATCATCTAATAAATTTCTTTTAACGAGTTTATCTAATAAAAATTAAGTTATGAACCTACTAAAATTAAAAATACAGTATAGTCAGTAGCAATGAATTATGATGCATCATTATGCATGTAAACAGTTATTGAGTTATTTTGTCTAGCGTAATATGATTTTAATTGATGATTTTAACCTCAAATATTTTACAAGGTGCAGTGGAATATTTGGAGAATTAACAGGGCACCTTTCAAGTTGTAAGACTAATCCCAACCATGACGCCGTCATGGGCATTTCTTCACCGCCACATCAGCTTTCTCTCTCATCCTTTCTCACCACTTCCTCTCATAACACTCCCATAACACACCATTGCCAACCATGACATACTTCCTCAATTTTTTTTATTTTTTATTTTTTATTATTATTATTATTATTATTATTATTATTATTATTATTATTATTATTATTATTATTATTATTATTATTATTATTATTATTATTATAAACTTAAAAGTATTAAAACTTACAAAAAATTAGTGGGAAGCCTAGAGACAATCTGGGCCCCCACACCTCTAGCAATAGCAAAACCTATCCTAGTAAAAATATGAGCAACAGCACCGGCACCAATATCTTGCGCCATCGAACTCTTCTGAACCCGCTTTAGCAAAGAAACAACATCCTTTTCTAATTCCCCAAGGGAAGAAAATGAGAAAGGAATGAAACCATAACCAATCGCCTGCCAGCTAGATTCGTACTTAACCCGCTTCCGACGAGCCGCATCAACCACAGCACGTCCAGGGACAAAGTCAGAAAGCCCAGACTGTGTCAAAGGAGAAGACCCTGTCAAGTCAACACAAACATCGCGACCACAATCCCAGGAATAAAGTAACACATCTGCAGGTCTGAGGGCCCTGTCGTTCCCTCCAGACAACCCAATGTAAACCTCCTTTCTCGCCGAAATCCCAGATCGATAACAAACATCAACAAGGGAATCCCGAACAACATTATGTCGATGCTTAATACCCACCATACCAGCACAAGACACCGCGTGATCCCCGGAAATATCCCCAGTAAAAACCCTTGAACAGGCAGAGCATGCCGTCGAGATAGAGAACAATGGAACACCCAACCTGTAGCACAACACACATCGGTAAGTTTTTGCTTTCATCGTCTGACCCAACCCCAAAATAGGGACTGCCCTTAGCCAAGCAGAGGTGTGATCACCCTGCTGCGATTTCCATAAGGCCGATTGTCGGGGAGATAATGAAAAAGTGGATTCTGCGGAAGCGGTAACCTTTGTGAAATAAACATCTGCCAATTTTTTCATGAGTATGGGGGCAGCGACCTCACTCTGATTACCTAAAATATCAAACCCAACCGTTTTATTAAACAGACCCAATGCATCTTCAAAAGCACGACCAAGACCAACAATACTCGCATGACGTAGGAGCTTGGTCTGCAACCCAGCAGACTGTAATCGAGAAGCCAGAAAAGCATAATGACGAACATCTCCCGCAGAATAAACACCAAGCCCTCCAAATGCAAATGGCAAGGTGGCAAGCCGCCACTGCCAATCACCAAACCCAGGCCCTGAAGTAGTAACAATACGCTCTAAGGAAGATCGAAGGGCTCCATCGAAAGCGCGTTGAGCCGCCTCAAATATACTAGGAGGACAAGTACGCAAGGTAAAGTAGAGTTTAGAAACTCCCGTACATGCCCTAAGCAACAACAACTCACACTGAGGATCATCAAGCTTAGCAACCTTATCCATAAGCGCAATGGACTTGGTCACCCTTTGCATCACCAGTTCACTACTAAAACCAATATCGGAACTTGCGGGGGCCCCAAGCAACTTAACACCATTTAAAGGTCGAGCAATATTAGGAGGAAAGACACCTACTTGCCTGCTGCGAGGGTCCTCCGTAGGCCAGAAAATTTCTGTTTTTTCAATGTTGAGATGTAGCCCAAAACGAGGGCCATCCCCCATAATCAAATGCAAAACCTTCCCCACCACCAAAGTGTCCCCAATAATAGTGCCATCATCCAAATACCACGTCTGAAGACAAACCTCAAAATTATCTCTGATTTTAGAAATCAAGGGCTGTAAGACCAAAGCAAAAAGCAGCGGACCAAGGGGATCACCCTGTTGCACCCCCTGAGAAGACCATAAGGTGTGGTTCCCATAATACAATCTTGCTGGATTAGAGTAGCAAAATTCAACCCACTGAGAAATGCTCGGACAAAGGCGGCGAGCTTCACGTAACATGAACGTACGATCAATAAGATTGAATGCATTTTGAAAATCAACTAATAACATAGAGAGGCCAACATCAGAGCCACGATCCTCAATCAACCGATTCACAGCATGAAGAATAGCCTCACCACCTGAAGAAACACCAACACCAAATTGAAGACCATCGAAGTAACTTCCCAAAGACTGGCCAACCATAGCAGCGCCAACCTTCGAAACAAGACGTCGCCAAACAGTACCCACAGCTATAGGACGAATACCACCGCCGGGCTTGACAAGCGGTGTGAGGGGAGCACTAGCTATATACTCTCCTAATTCCATAGGGCACCTTCCAGCTAGAAAGAGATTAACGACCCCGGTAATAGAGCCAACCAACTCATCCGAGACTGCCACAGCAGCACCACTCAAGCAATCCATAAGGTGTTGTGCACGTAAACCATCCCTACCACATGATGTGCCCCGAGGAAAACTTTTAATCTGGCCCAAAACAACAGCAGAAGTCGTAACGAGGTGTAGGTGATCAACCGGCATATCAGGCAAGGATGGAGCTATAGAAGAAGGATGTTTAGACAGCAAGTCCACCAGCGTGGCATCATTATAAGGAGCAACGCGTGATGAAGAAAGAACACGAGCAGCAGCGGTGTAATGGCCATCACAAATCTTCCTACGACACTGCTTAATATTACGCTCTTCCAAATCAAGGACCTCATCATCAATCACTGACAACATAGGAGAATCCTCTGCCAAATACTCCCTCACAAGCTGTAAACTTCCACCCGCTGTCCCCCAAGAGCAAATAGCACGGGAAATATTCTCTTCCTGATGCCGACGCTTTATCGAAGACCTAGACTCACGACAACTCCGTGGCCGAAAGGTTTTAAGGGTACAAAGGGGTAACACCAATAAAGAGACCCAACTAGAAATGTCATCAGGCCTAGAGACCACCTTATCAAGAGCACCTTTCAAAACCCGAGAAAACCCCAAACGACACTTGGGAAGGATAGACTTAACCGTGCGAAACCCCTTAGAGAACAAACGATCAAGGAGAGCCACATCAAAACCATCGTTATGATCACGCACCGAACCATCCTCAATACAAAGTCGAGCAGGAGAAGAGGGGGCTAGTGGCTTGGTAAAATTATGAAGTACAAAACGAACAACACCATTTCCCTCATCGGGGGGAGGCACATCTGGGCCCCTACCATGACGGCACTTAGCACGTACCGTGTGTGTTTTGTAGCAAACACCACATAACCAAATCTCCATACGCCTAAAGGTAACATCAGCCTCAGTATAAACACCCAAATTAGAAGTAAGAGAATGTCAAGTGATATCCCGCGCATCGATACCACAATGACGATCACTAAGATGCTTGATAAGAGAACTTCTAACAAGCCCATTTCCACTCCCATTTTGACAGCCACTAAGACCCACAAAGGGACAATGAAACTTCACAGCGGCATGTGACATAGCTACACACAAACTTTAGTTGTAGTGCATAGCTAAAAAGACAGATGCAAAAACCTCATACACCGTAATATAATTAAAACCATGAAGCCAAGATAAAACTCATTGAGAACTTTTAACAAACACCTTGTGGGCATCCCAATAATATTATTATTATCTCTGCTATCACTTCAGATACTGACCACATCGTGTAAGCAATAATCTATCTATTATTATTATTATTATTATTATTATTATTATTATTATTATTATTATTATTATTATTATTATTATTATTATTATTATTATTACTCTTATGTATCTATCTATCTATCTATATATCTTATTATTATTATTATTATTATTATTATTATTATTATATGTAACGAATTTAATTTTTATATGTAACGAATTAATAAAATAGAAACATATATTTAAACAAACGTTTATTTAACACGAACACAAACATAAACATAATAATTAAAAAGACAAATACAACTAAATTCGAGTACAAACATTTATTCGGGATACAAACACAAATACGTTTCTAATAATCGGAATCCGAATCCGAAAAAACGACCATCGGTGTCATAAACAGGTCCCGAGGGTATGTAATCATCCATTGCGACGTACCCCTGGTTGAGCTCTTCAATGTAGCGCATACCCAACGATTCCTCATCTTCATAAATTAAATATAGCGTAATCGGTTTGACACCATCCGCGACCCAATCTTGTATCCCGGACCAACGTTCATTGGTCGTAAGATACGTAGCCACCTGATTCGGCTCCGCAAAATACATAATGTCCGTCCATTCGAACGAAACGTTTTCTTTCACAAATTTTCGGAATGCAGCGACACTACAGTCGACATTGACATCTTCGAAAGAAACCTTCGTAGCATTTCTGTCATAGTATGATTTGTACTCGAAATCAAACAAACCGCCGAAGTAAACGTCGAACGAACCGAGCAATGGTGTTAACATTTTTTTGGTGTGTTAAAAATGAAAGTGTGTTTGAAGAGATGAATGTGAAGTGTATATTGTGGAGTGTTTATTTAATATGTATATGTATATATAGAGTCACAATGTTTAAAAATTTATCCGTTGCTCAAATATTGCTGTATAACGTTCATATACTGCAAAGTAACCAGCTTTCTCGCCCTGCAATATGCGTAGTGATGATTTGAATGAGGGCGACGAGGTCCAGGGCGGAAGAGGGCGGCTGGATTGCCATCGGCGCCCTCACAGGAAGTTGGTGATGAAACCCTCCAGCACGGGCCGATGGGAATGGTCTAAGGAGAGTAGTCCATGACGCGCGTGGCTCATTGAAATTACTGAAAATAAGACATTATGTTTATTAACGTTCACCGTTTTCGTATTCTCTCTTAGGCCTAACATTTAACAACAACAATAAAATACGTAGTAATACGGAGTAATAAAGTTTTCAATCTCTAAAATATGACTCGAGGCGTTTACATATCATCTTCACCGTAAAACTCAATTTTATTTATTCACCTAAACCAATCATTCACCTCAAATAAAAATATATATAGTAGGAGAAGGCTATCCGAAACAAACGTAAAGTTAAGGTGTGACACGAACCAAAAATATTTTGACTTCGAAACTCATATGTAGTGACTTGAATATTAAAATATTATCAGTGTATATGGTTTATTAATCACGTAGTTGATAAAATAAAAGACATTGCTACAAACAAGAATCAACTGTCACCTAATTAACAGTACAAACTAGTAAAAGAAGCGCACTACGGCGGACGTAATACATTTTGTTTTTGCCTACTTAATTATCATAATTAAATCCAAATTAATTGTCACGAGCATGATCGTCTTTAATTCGGAGTATCAAGTTTAAAGCTTTCATACGGGTTACAAATCTAAAATTTACTCATATAATCATCAAATTGTGTTTACTCCTTAATGATACGCCTGCCTTATGATCTGCATCAAATAATTCTTATTTCTGTACACGGATTATTCATTTACAAGTAACATGGACAAGGAAGGACGATAAACGTATTAAACGGTGACAGTGTTGGGTCAAATTATAAAGAAGATAAGTTGCAACAAGAAAGAGACGCTTATAGGCATAGCATGCCGACATCATGGCTAAAGGCCGGATAGAAAGACTTCGGATAAGGCGTGGTGGCAAGACGTACCAGATAAGAAGTAGCAAGGTAACAGCTACCGAGAAAAAACACTTACGAAATAACTTAGAGTATGTTTATATGTAAGCCCTTTAACTGGACAATCATGTGCGCTATCCGGTAGCCTACATACATGCTCCAAAATATCTAGGCAATGGCACACGAGGGGAGCGCATGTGCCATGTCAGCCCGAACAATTTAGGAAATTTTTATGTGCATAAGTGGTACGTGTGTCACGTCACCTGCTCATATAACAAAATTTACGGCCTATAAATAGACCTCATGGATCAATAAATTGAGGGCGATTCGAGCACTGTAAACTTACATGTCAAAATTGTAAGTCAGATACAAATTTACTCAATTTCGATTGAATTCCGATCATCTCTATCGGAATTAATCGTATAAGATTTTAAATTAGTCAATTTAATTGAGTAGATTAATCCGATTGATTGTTTTACACCCTCGTGAATTATTATATTCCGATCGGGTTTGTACGACTGTCGGAGAAAAAACAATCGATCAATCATTTTTATTCAAATTAAGCACTCATACTTGTTACTCGAAATTTTAGGTTTGATCCGTCCTCAAAAGCTTGATCCTTGACTAGAAATGCTTGAACTTTTACAAGTATAAGATCGATGTAGTTTTGTATCTGTTGTATGTTTCTTTCACGATTGGTATGAGTTTGGTTTCTTCAATCCGAGTTCATTTGTTTAGATGTTTATGGTTATTTCCAGTCTTTACAAAAATCAATTAAGGATAAGGATTTGTAACGAAAATCAAAAAAGTTATCATTAAGTTGAAAAAGAATTGTATTTTTTAATAATCACATTGCATTTTGCATTATAAAATTAAAGAAAGTAAAAAAAATAAAAAAATAAAAAATTAAATTAAATAAACATTAAAATGACATCCAAAAAATAAATTAAAGAAAGACAAGTTGAGTTAGGGCCTCATCAAGTAAAAAACAAACGCGTGAACTTACCCCGACATGAACAATGTCGGCGCGCGTGACATAAGGTCACGAAAAGACAAAAGAGTGATCAATCTTGCAAACATTATCCAGAAAAATCGTACACGGCATTAATCCATGGCTTACGTGTCCATAATAGATCCAGGAGGTGGACACGTTGCACTATCACAGCCGCCCTCATGGGACGCAAGGTGGCCCACATTTTATCCATAATCAAGTCTCTTGAATTACATTTACGCCCTTGAGCATTTACGTGTATGATGAAAACCCCATTCACATTTTAGGCTTTTATCTTTTAAAATCCTCCTAAATTTATATATGAGGTGAAAGTATAACATTAGATTAGATGCATCATGAATTCATGATGCATATTAAATTTGATTGTTTAATTGATCCATATTGTTCACGTTCTTTCCTTTAATAAAGTAACAAGTTCATTTTAAAATTATTTATATAATTGTCTAAAATTTGAACTTCAAATAACACGTACGTTGTTAGAAATTTTGAACTTAAAACATCAGGTATGGTGTTATACTATATAATACCATTTTCAAGCGTGCATGTGATATTACGGGCAGTTTATACATTTTTTGGAAGAAAAAAAGTGCAAACTGCATGTAATTAAGCAGTGTCATTTTCTGACATTTTATAACCGTTGTATTAGTTTTTTATGTCAAATATTGGGTATGATGATGTAGTAAAATTCGATTGAAAATTTGGCGGAAAAAATAAATTATTAATAAAAATAATATATTTATTTAAACCAAAAAATTGCTAATTGGATAATGGATAAAGTGACGAATTTTTTCGTCACAAGCTCAACTGACGGTTTGGGCTCGTCAGTTCAAACGCACCATTACATTTCGTCACTTTTTGTCACATTTGCCAACTGGACTGGCAGATTGATTCTCACGCAGAGTTAAAAATGGTCTAAGTAACGATGTTGATGTGCAATTATATAATCTTCTTCTAAGTTATAACGGTATAATAATGACTATTTTACTATCAAGTAAAGTTATTGAACAATTTTGAAACATAGTTTAAACTACAGGGGGATAATGTGAAGGTTTGTGATGTTTACTGTGAAAATGGCGGGCGCACGTGAAAATAGTAATGTAAAGCGCGTAGATTCAACGTACTCACCGCAACTTGATGAAATGC
The DNA here is from genome assembly GCF_046630445.1 of Rutidosis leptorrhynchoides. NCBI lineage: Eukaryota > Viridiplantae > Streptophyta > Magnoliopsida > Asterales > Asteraceae > Rutidosis > Rutidosis leptorrhynchoides. Next base: position 36,234,949 of record NC_092337.1, on the reverse strand, counting down.
GTTGTCGTTTAAAAGAAGCATATAATATAATACTACTCGATCTTGGCTGGCTATTTATCATTACAAATTTTCTATTTAACCGAGTCGACTCAGCAATTAGAATGGTTCAGTTGATGAAAAACACCGAGGTTTGGCCGGAATCACAGTTACAACACCGCGGAAGAATGGCGCCGGTGAAAAGAGAGATCACAGATGAATTCAATCAATATGATGATCAACAATTTGTGCATTTAAACAAACGCTCTAAGGTGATTTTTGAATTTTCTTTAGTGTTTATTGCTGTTGTTGATGTATTGGATCTGTATGCATATGAATGAATTGTGAATAATTGAATTGACAATTTGACATACTAGTTCTGTTATGACTTTAATTATTTTTTAAGGTAATAATTATACACATCGTTGGTTTTATTATGGAATAATTATCTTTTATCCGGTAAATTAGGGGTGTTTGTAATTGTTTTAATTAAAAAAAAAAAAAAAATTTGGTAACCCCCGAACCTCGGGTAAAAACTCGGGTAATCAAGACCCCGAACGCGAGACCTGGTAGCGGGTAAATTGCGCATTGTGCGCACCCTCTAGACTCTGTACAGTTAACTTCTTTAAGGGTGTAAAAGAAGTTAAGCATTAGCAAATTTTGGTCACCTTTTTTTTTTGAACGGCGATTTTGCATCAGCGGATCATTTATTTCAACGACCCTCGTCATTTGCACCCACACACGCTAGAAGGAAACTCCTACCCGGGTTGCTTGGCAACTAATCGCGGGACCTGGGTTGCTTGGCAACTAATTGCAGGAAATTGGAGAGAAAAACTTCCGCCCCAGGAATTGAACCCGGGTTGCTTGGTAACTAATCGCGGGCCATTCCACACTGAGGCTTGATACCGTTGAAGCAAACGTTCGTTGGTAATTTTGGTCACCCTTAAAGCTGTAACATCTAGGGCTTGTTTGTTTTCTTGTCAATTTATTGTGTATTAAATTTAGTTTCTCTTGCTTTATTTTTTTTAGCAGCATCAAGATTTTGGAATGGGCAGTTTTCCTGTATCACCTGCACAATTCAATCCATTGGATGAACCGAGTCCATTGGGGTTGCGGCTTCGAAAGAGTCCGTCTCTGTTGGATTTGATTCAGATGAGACTTTCGGAAGGACATGCTTCGAAGTTCGGAGCTGATGTGAAGAAAGGAAACAAAAACATTGCTGCTTCTGGGGCCACTGATAAGTTAAAAGCTTCAAATTTTCCAGCATCTCTTCTTAAAATTGGCACTTGGGAGGTAAGTTTACATATCATATGTGTTCATATGACTATTTGAGATAAAACAAGTCCATATTGACCCATCCATGAGTAAATGGGTTGAAATTGTCACCTCTAACAGAATTATAACTAAAAAGAACTTGTCTCCTTTTAGGAATATTATAAATCATAATCAGTATATGAATTTCACACTCCTTACACCGATTTTGTGGCTTCTACTAGCAACATTAGATTGACCAACAGTTTTAACATTTTGTAGTATAAATCGAGATATGAAGGGGACTTGGTAGCAAAGTGTTACTTCGCGAAGCATAAGCTCGTGTGGGAAGTTCTTGATGGTGGCCTCAAGAATAAAATTGAAATTCAGTGGTCCGATATTATGGTTTTGAAAGCAACTTACCCGGATGATGGCCCTGGCACTCTGGACGTAGTGGTAATCATCGTTTTTTATCGTACATCAATTTTGTGTCGCCTTTTTTCATTACGTTTTAATATCAAACAATACTAATGAAGTATGTGGTGAACTTTATCTTCTGCAGCTAACAAGGCAGCCTCTATTCTTTAGAGAGACGAATCCCCAGCCTAGAAAGCATACTTTATGGCAAGCAACCGCCGATTTTACAGGTGGACAGGCTAGCCTACACAGGTACAGTTTCTTTGAGATATTATATTTTTCTTTATATAAACAATGCGTTGATTTCGGGTTCTGTTTTACTTCCAATGGGGTCTAAAGGAACAAAATAAAAAAAAACTTAAAAGAGAACGTGTCGAATGGGCGAAAGTGTCTCCACTTGTGAGTGTATATAACATTATATAGGTGGGTTATTTTCACTAGAACATTTTTTTGATAATATAACTTTTGTAATATACATTAAATGTTTTGGTCGACACAATTTGTCCCTACGCAGACTAATTTTTTTGTTTTGATTCGTCTGACCCGACATAATGTCACATCTATTTATGTTTATATTCTTTCTTTTTATCAGACGTCATTATCTACAATGTCCACAAGGGTTATTAGGCAAGCACTTCGAGAAGCTGATCCAATGTGACCCACGTCTTAGTTTTCTGAGTCAGCAAGAGGAAATAGAGTTGGAGAGTCCGTTGTTTGAACCCAGAACATCAGTGTTTGACGATCCAAACGAACCCAGTCAATATGACATAAGCAGAGTCGGACCCGCCGCCATTTTCGATTTACACAAAACAGTTTCACCATCGAGAGGCCAGTCTTCTTCATCGAGAAGCGAGTTGCATGATCCTGCTGGGCGACCTGCCGAGTTCTCTCGAGAAGCACCTTCACCCAGCTCAGGTAACCAAAATGCACCTTCCACCAGTTTTGATGATGTGGTAACTTTGATGGCTGCCACATCAATGAAAAATTAATATACTATAGAAATTTTTGATATACTATAGAAATTTGTTTACAGCTCTGGAGTGTATATTGAAGTTTAAGTGATGTTTGTCTTTTAAGATGTTTTTTTGCCTAAAGATCTGTTGTAGAGAAAATGTGGTCTAAAAGGTATGGATGCTAAATAATGAATGTTAAGTTGTGAAGACCGTTTGTTTTTCTGTCTGCCAAATAACTTAATCATGTTTGCGGCACTAAGAAGTGTATTTCTTAGTTTGCGAGTTTGCATACAGACCTTATTTTATCTTATGTCTTCGGAAACAAACAGTTTGCATTAAAAATGTCTGCGCGGCGCAGACATAAGACATCATACTGAAAAACAAACACCACCTTATTATTTTTGTTTTTGTTTTATCTAGTGATGGACACCTCAGCGATCGAAGGAATCAGACGAGTTGGAACCGATGGAACGAAAGGTGTTAGCCATTGGGACCAAATCAAGGTCCCTGGGATACAACCTTCAATGTCGATGAGCGATTTGGTAAATCACATAGAAAACAGAATAACAGACCAAAGAACTTCCAGCAACCATCCGCTTTCACGTGAAGAGAAAGAAAGCTTAGAGATATTAGAAGACATTAGCCGATGCTTATTCAACGACGGTCAGTACGGATCATCATCCGCTTCAGACGAGAAATCAGTATTGTCAAAAGTCAACTCTCTTTGCTGTTTGTTGCAGAAAGATCCCAAAACATTTCAGGATCTCGAGCCCAAAACTGAAAACGGAAATGGAAATGGCAAGTGCTGTTATGATCAGAAGCCCGTGTTCGAAACGATAGGTGAAAAGGAGGTTTGGGAAGGTGGCGATGATAGTAACAGAGGAACTGAGATGTCGAGAAAAGACTCGGTTGGTGAACTTTTGCTTAATCTTCCAAGAATAGCCTCGTTACCGCAGTTCTTCTACAACTTGTAGGAGGATTTTGGTGGCCGGGTTAAGCGTAGTTTTGTAATTGCACATTATCGTCATAAAAGAGAAGGGTACTTATTACTGTAAATGTCATAAAGTGTATGTAGGTTCTTGTAAGTTTATGGTTGATCATGTTTTGAACTTTACGATCGTGTACATAGTAGTTCGCTGACTTGTAATTCGTACATCAAATGTTGTATGGCTGTTTCATATTGTGCTATGGCTTTCTAGGGTGTACACGAGTCGAGTCGAGCCGAGTTCTTGAGCTCGGCTCGTTTAAATTTCACAGGGCTCGGTTCGAGCTCGGATCGTTTTGATATTTTACAAGCTCGAGCTCGACTTGTTTTACATGATCCTACTTTTCTGTATATTATTTAATTTATTGTTTTTATAATTTTTATCCACGTATAAAAGATTTATTATACTGCTATTACTCTTTCAACTATTATTGATATAATAGTAATAGTAATTATTATATTATATACGGAGTACTATATTATTATAATTTAATATTTTGGTGAATATAAATGAAAAGTTCGTTTAGGCTCGCGAACTTGTTCTAGCTCTACATATGAAGTTAAATTAAGTTTAAGCTCGGGCTCGAGCTCGTTTAGGTTTGGCTCAAATCTAACTTTTAGCGAGTCATGTTCGAGTGACTCGCGATTAGCTCGGTTTATTTACACCCCTAGGCCTTACCATATTTTGCACTATTGGTATTGTTATCTTGTTACTTGGAAGATAGAACAAGTTGTAGAATATTTTTTTGGTCAAATTTCCCTAAACAAAACTCAACTAGTTTTACATTAATCTTTCAGTTAGGAATCATTTAGTGAACACTAAAGTAAAATTAAGAATATAGTAATCTTATCCTTCACAAAAAATAAAATTATCCTTTGAATAAAGCAGGTTTTTGCATGCCCTATCTTTGAGTAAACCTTGATTAACCAAGTGGATGTTGAATTTTGATCATTAGAGTGGGAATAAGTAAAGTTAAGCTTCAAGTTGAAGTAATCCCAAGTTCTCTTTGTCGGATATATCATATAAAAATAAAATCATATCACATGATCACATCAGCAGTCAAGATAATAATCACCTTGACATGTATATACCTAATATATATGTTCATAGATATAACCTTTTTTTTTTTTTTTTTTTTTGTAATAACAGAGCTGTTAAAAGATGCATACTGGGGTTATTATGAATATAATCATAGTATAAGATTAGCTAATACAAAACAACTAAAATGCTTTAAACAGTTTAAAATGGTGTATTTATATTCCTAAACTAGAGTACATAATAGCATCTAAAAAGCCAAAGTGAGAATGAGGGCAAGCTTACTCTTCATTCTTTTGGGCACTCTAGCTCTAACATCACTCGAGCAACTTACTCTCCTACAACTTCAAGGTTAGTTTTTAATCCAAGTTAACATATTTGTTCATATTTAGATGTATATAACTCTCAATATCGTGTCCCGTGTCCTAAATTTTTTTCGTAGGGGTTGACGGGGCAGAGACTAACAGTAACAATGCGGTAGAGATGAAACGCGAAGGCAAGGTAGGAAAGGGTCCGTATGGTGGTGGGAATATCAATCATGATCCGCATGTTTCAAAGAACAAGGCACCTTCACACCATTTATGGTTCTTTTGTATTGGTTCCGGTTTTGGTCTCTCTATGGTTATCTTCTTTGCTGTCTAAAATATTGCATTCAGGTTGGTTTATGGTGTTGAAAGGTGTTTGTTTCTTAAACCCTGTGTAGTCTTATGTTCTGTATCAACAATATCTGTATCTATGTATATTTAAGGCTATTAACATAATAATAATCTTATTGATATGATAACATTTCAGCTGAAGAATAAACAAACCAGTTAAGCTATTTATAAGAACATTTCATCCTTTCAGCATTAGTATTAGAATTAAGTTTTAGTATCTTACAATAAAATAGAACCTCAATAAAAAAAATGTCAATGAACAAATAAATACAAATGTAATGAAACTTTCAGATGTCATACAAAAACTTGCTGAAAAGCTTCATGTGCTCAGCTTGCAATGAAATGGCAATCGACAAGCTCCCATCGTTGATCGGGCTTGGTAAAACAAAACTCAACCCTTCAAACGCGATCCCACCGGGACCCATAAATATGGGTCGACCCCATCCAAAGTCCGCATCGTGAATCGGGAGCCTAGCCCAACTAGTTATTCCAAGATTCGGGCATTTAAACGTATGGGCCCCGCGAACCAAAGCCTTCAAATCAGGCTGTAGTTCTAAATAGTCGAGTGCCGACTTTAAATAATCATTATCCATCTTTGCTAATGCATCATGGATTTTACTAGCAGCATACCAAGTAGGCTTCGATTGTAGCTCGCCCGCTACCGCTATAGGAGTAGTGGTAAAGATAACGTTTCCAAAATAACCTTTTGGCAGAGCGGGCTGAAGGCGGGCCCGCCCATCAGTAGCAATATATAGCTTGGTGTCCTGATCATCAGGCAGCCCGCGGGCTTTACACACAGACCTCCAAACATGGCCCGAGAGCATTTCATAGGAGCTATAGTTGATCATGTTTCCATCTTCTTTCGATTTCGCTTTGAGGACATTGAGTTGGTCTCGTGTTAATTTAAAAATGGAAACAGCAGTTTCGTTTGATGGGGATTCGGGAGGGATTTTCATTGGTGGAGCGGGCTGGTATTCAACGTGCTCGTAAACAGGTTGTGGTGGGTCCCGAGCAACAAGAAGAGTACGGTCGATGAAGGGTGGGAGAGTGAGGTCAAGGCCACGAGCCATGTCGGACCATGTGTTGATGAAGTGCAGACCAGATGCACCATCAGCAGCATGATGTTGCATCCCAACACCTAGTGAAACTCCTCCACATTTGAAGTAAGTTACCTATTCAAAGTTATATATCAAACATAATGGTTAGACAGTAGTACAAAATACAATACTTAAAACTATTTAGAAATTTTTATTTCATTTATATGATCAATTGACCACGTTGAAACGTCACCAATAAGGCAATAACCCCATAGTTTACCACATTTACCAACCCTGCCGCCCATGATGTTTTACATTCTTTTATTTTTTATTTGTTATTTTTTTGAATTGTATATGTCGAGGTCAAGTTTATTATTAATTTATTATGTCATATGCCACCCACTGAAAAATTTTTAAGCTCATTCAAATTCGTATGTTATTTCATATTTATTATATTAAAATAAAAACCGGCAAAAATTCATCAGTTAATATAAAACAACGTAAATGTTCATGTATCTGGAAAACTAAAACAATTCAGTACAAGATAAAATATAGGTACCTTACAAAAGTGTTACAGAATAGATAGATACCGGTTAATTATTACGGAGTAAGTTAAACTGGCGATTATTTAATTATATAATACTACTAGAAGCGTGTTAACAGGGGAGGTCTGGCGCGGGAACAAGGTGATCGACCGCTCGGGACTCAGAGTTTTTAGGGGCCCAATTTTTTTTCTATATATATATATATATATATATATATATATATATATATATATATATATAGACATAATTAGATATTTGAAAAACATGGAAACTAAAAGAAACACAAATGAGGGGTTGCAGTTGTGGTTGAGTGGTAGTGGCCTGCCTCTAATACACTTGAGGTCAGGAGTTCGACTCCACCCGGCTACAACAATTACTTAAATGTAAATGCAACTCTATCCTGCCCGTCCGGAATCACCCGGGGCACCCCTAAGTGGGGTAAAGGGATGGGGGGTTTTACTTGGCCGTGCCCTTGGATCGGTTTCAAGGTTTCCTCCCGGGCAGCGATGGGGGCGGGGTTATTATCGCTGCATCGGCATAGTCGAAACGGGAGATGATCGCAACGGGTGGTTTAGTCCCCCTCGGGTGATCCCAATTTCGCTGTCCTAAAAAAAAAAGAAACACAAATGAAGTAGCGAAAGCGAAACACAATAGGTCAAAAACAACAATCAAATACCCTATAAATCAAAGTTCATTAGCATTCTAGCAAAGTTCAAATGACCTTTTCATTAAAATTCTTATATTATTCGTTAGGGTCTAAGAGTCTTTTTTAAATAGATTATATTGTAAGAGTCTAAGATTCTTCGCTATGCAAGCCTTTGTAACGTTTGGTCTTTCCTAGCTCCTTGCTAGGTAAGTTTTTTTATCAATAAATTTGAGTTGTTCAGAAAGAAAATAGATTATATTGTTCGTCTGCTTAAGAAACTTTTTTTTTTAACTCCTTATAGGTACTTAAATTTTGAGTACCGGCTATATTCTTAATGACAACCGTGCCTTATGTATTATAGATTAAGATTATAGATATCGGTTAATGTAAGTTTAGAGTGACGGTTATTTATTACTCCATTTAATTAAATACTAGTAATAGAAACGTGTTAACACAACCGCTTAACAACTAAGTTTGAAATTTTCAAATAATAAATAAACATTTGGTTTAATACCTGCAACACCAACAAAGAATATGACTCAATTCCTAGAGAATAATCAACTGTTGGAATGAGTTTCCGAAGCTCCAAAGTAGGAGCAAAGTCACCGAAATCATCAACACCACCATCCGATTCCGCTTCCACAAACAACACGCCTTGTCCTCGGCAATCGATCTCAATCCGCCCATCTTCGTCTCGTTTCAACCGTCCTCCCATCGGGTAAAACGGAACCAACGCTCTACTCAAAGCGTCTTTCATCACCTTTGCATTAAAAAAGTTAGCATCGCCATTAGGCCTGTAGAAATAGACGCTCGGTGTATGAAAATTTGGAACCACCAGATCGACGTTAGAGTTCCATAGCTTTATACTCGGTGTCTCCTCTGCTGGTTTCACCATCGTTGATTCTCTTACGGTGATCTTCATTTTTAATAGTTCTTTGCTTATTTGATAAGAAAATATATATGTTAACAAAGGTGTTTGATGAAATGACTGAAAGAAAATGTCAATATTTAGGTAGTGGTTGATTTGGTCTGAAATGCGTTTGAGTTTGTGAGACATTTATAGTTTCAGATTCACCAACTCGTTTTGAGGGCTCACCTACCGTGACCCATTCTCAAATGGAAGTTTAAAGTTGTTGACTAGCTATATATTATATTATAATAAAATATAAAATATAAAATATAAATGTAAAATAAATTGGGGTTTGTTATAATAATAATAATAATATAGATATGGATAGTCAATTTTGGTGTATACATATAGTCAATTTTGGTACACAAAGTATGTATTTTTATATTGAGATTTTAGGCTATAAATACTCATGAATGCAAGCATTAAACTTGCACCATTTTCACACACTTACAAAGTGTTTCTTTCTTTCTCCATTATCATCTTTGTTCTTACACTTCATTATTAGTATTCTTAATCAAGAATCAAATCACTAAAGGTAGTTATAAGCCTACTGAATTATAACATCAAGAATCAAACCACTAAAGGTAGTTATAAGCCTACTGAATTATAACACGTTATCAGCACGATAATCTTAATACTAAATATGGTTGGCTCTGCCACCAAAATGATATATGGTCGGTTATACCACCAAAATGATATATGGTCGGTTATACCACCAAAATGATATATGGTCGGTTATACCACCAGAATGATATAGGTCGGTTATACCACCTGGAAAAATATATGGTCGACACTGTCGCCAAATTTTCATTTATGTTTACTAATATTTATATTTTTGTTATATAACATTTATTTATGATTGCTTACACATGGTCGACACTGTCACCTACTTATCATTTATGTTATATTAAATTTATGTTTAATGTTTATATACTTATGAATATAAATTGACTCTAATTTATCATGATGTTTGTTTTAATTTTTTCGAATCTGGAAAAGCTTAAATTTACTCCTTTAGAATCAACTGGAAACAACTACATGCCATGGGTTATAAAAGTAAAAATGCATCTTAAATCAATGGGCATTCTTGAAACCATAAATGAAAACAACACTTGTTCTGAAAAAGAACAAGCTACGGCATGTTGCTTTATTCATCAACATATTGATGAATGCTTACAAAATAATTATGTGACTGTAGAAGATCCCCATGTTTTATGGGAAGGTCTCAAAAGCAGATTCAATAATCAAAGAGAAATTTTACTTCCAGCTGCAATGGAACAATGGAGAACATTAAGGTTCCAAGACTTTAAGAAAGTAAATGAATACAGCTCAGCTCTGTATAATACATGTTCACAACTTAAATTCTGTGGACATGAAATTAGTGATGCAGACATGATGGAGAAAACTTTCTCCACAATGAATGCTGCAAACATCACAGTGCAAAGAAATTTGAGAATGCTAAAGTTCAAAACATATCCTGAACTTAATTCATATCTCTTAGTTGCAGAGCAAAATGATGAGCTATTAATGAAAAATCAGCAATCCCGTCCTACTGGTACACTTGCAATCCCTGAAGCAAATACTGCAAATAATTATAAACAGGGACAAGGACGCGGGCAAGGTCGTGGTTATAATAACCATCACCATCATCATGCCAAAAGCCATAACTATGGTAGAAACCATCCTTATGGTAATGGTAATGGGCGTGGACGTGGTCGTGGTCGTGGCCGTGGTGGTCAAAGAAATAGTAATCCACGAAAATATAAATATCAACCACAAAACAAGCCCATTAAACAAGATGTTGAAGAAAATTCTTCTAAAAATTCTGAAGAATCTTGCTACAGATGTGGTAGAATGGGCCACTGGGCTAATACTTGCCGAACATCTAAACATCTTGTTAAGATGTATCAGGATTCGCTGAAAGGTAAAGAAAAGGAAGTAAATTTTGTGGATAATATTGATCCAACAGTCACTGAGAAACCATCTGATTTATATGAAGATTTCTTGAATGTTTAAGTTGTGTGTTTTTTGAAAAATAAACGATTTAATATCGTCTGTCTTTGTCATTATGTTTGCTAAATGTTTCAGTACTATCTATTTGCGTTTAAAATATTGTGTAATATTAATGTACTCACTATTTATTTCTTATATATGAAGTTCAATATGAATTTTGCTGGAATACAACATCAATCAAGTGGTGGAGATCTCTGTATAGCAGACAGTGGAACTACACACACTATACTTAAATCCGAGAAATATTTTATTGATCTAAAACCAACGGAAGGAACTATACATACAATATCAGGACCTGCTAACTTGATAAAAGGGATAGGAAAGGCAAATTTCATACTACCAAATGGTACAAAATTTTTAATAAATGATGCCTTATTTTCTCCCAAGTCAAGCAGAAATTTATTGAGTTTCTCCGACATATACCTTAACGGGTATGATTATCAGTCAGTGACAACAGAAAATGAGAAATATTTAAGTATCACTGACAAGAGTCATGTGGTTGAAAAACTGCCAAGACTTAGTTCTGGATTACATTATACACATATAAATGTACCAGAAATACATATGGTAGTTAACGAAAAATATATTGATCCTGGTGTATTCAGTTTATGGCATAACAGATTAGGCCATCCAGGATCAACAATGATGAAAAGGATTATTGAATGTACTCATGGACATCCACTAAAGGATAGAAAAATCCATCATGATACAATGGTTCCATGTACATCTTGCTCTCTTGGAAAATTGATAACTAGACCCTCACCACTTAAGGTTGAGAAAGAATCACCAATGTTTCTTGAAAGAATTCAAGGTGATATATGTGGACCAATTCATCCACCATGTGGACCATTTAGATATTTCATGGTTCTAATAGACGCATCTAGCAGATGGTCTCATGTTTGTCTGTTATCAAGCCGTAATGTGGCATTTGCAAAATTTCTTGCCCAAATTATTAAATTGAGAGCTCATTTTCCTGATTACACCATTAAAAGGGTGAGACTTGATAATGCTGGTGAATTTACATCTCAAGCATTTAATGACTATTGCATGTCTATAGGAATTGTTGTTGAACATTCTGTTGCTCATGTGCATACACAAAATGGTTTAGCCGAGTCATTGATTAAACGTTTACAGTTAATCGCTAGACCATTGATAATGAGAACAAAACTCCCTGTATCTATATGGGGTCATGCAATTTTACATGCTGCTGCATTGATTCGCATCAGACCAAGTGCAAGTCATAAATATTCCCCCCTACAACTTGCTTTTGGTCAAGAGCCAAATATTTCCCATCTTAGAACATTTGGTTGTGCAGTGTATGTTCCAATTGCGACACCACAACGTACAAAAATGGGTCCTCAAAGGAGGTTGGGAATATATGTTGGATATGAAACATCTTCAATATTAAGGTATATTGAACCTATGACAGGTGACGTTTTTACAGCACGTTTTGCTGATTGTCATTTTAATGAAACATTGTTCCCTAGATTAGGGGGAGAAATGAAAAATAAAGAAAATGATGTTTCATGGTGTGAACCTCAATTAAAGTATCTTGATCCTCGCACAAAAGAATGCGAGACAGAAGTTCAAAAGATAATGCATATACAAGAACTTGCAAATCAATTGCCTGATGCATTTACAGATACAAAAACGGTGACAAAATCATATATACCAGCAGTAAATACTCCAGCTCGAATTGAAATTCCAAAAGCTGGCAATAACGTCACTCATGAATCTTTGCCACGTCAGAAACGTGGAAGACCAATCGGTTCAAAGGATAAAAATCCTCGAAAAAGAAAATCAGCTGATAATGAAGTAAAAGAAAGTGTTCAAGAAGAACCACAAATCAGTACTCCTACTGCAGAGGAGATTGATGATGTCAATACAGAAATTGCAATCAATTATGCATATTCAAAAATATTATGGAACCGAAATGAAATGAAAAATCTTGATGAGAAATTTTCATTTAATGTTGCATATGACATCATGAATAATGATGATGATCCAGAACCAACATCTATGGTTGAATGTCAAAATAGACATGATTGGGCTCAATGGAAAGAAGCAATACGAGCTGAATTAGAATCACTCAATAAAAGAAAAGTTTTCGGATCCATCATTCTCACTCCTAAAGATGTGAAACCTGTAGGATACAGATGGATTTTTGTCCGAAAAAGAAATGAGAAAAATGAAGTTACAAGGTATAAAGCTAGACTTGTAGCTCAAGGTTTTTCTCAAAGACCGGGAATTGATTATGAAGAAACTTATTCTCCTGTTATGGATGCAATTACTTTTAGGTACTTAATCAGTCTGGCAGTTTCTAAAAATTTAGAAATGCATCTCATGGATGTTGTGACTGCTTATCTATATGGATCACTTGATAGTGATATATATATGAAGATACCTGAAGGATTTAAGGTACCAGAAGCATCAAATGCAAAACCCAAAGAAATGTATTCGATTAAATTACAAAGATCTTTATATGGGTTAAAACAATCGGGACGTATGTGGTATAACCGATTAAGTGATTACTTGATAAGCAAAGGGTATACAAATAATCTTACTTGCCCTTGTGTTTTCATTAAGAAAACAACATCCGGATATGTGATCATAGCTGTTTATGTTGATGATCTTAACATCATAGGTACAAATAAAGAGATCCATGAAGCCATTCAACTTCTAAAGAAAGAATTTGAAATGAAAGATCTCGGAAAAACCAAGTATTGCCTTGGTTTACAAATTGAGCATATGCCTAATGGTTTACTTGTACATCAAACAACATATACTGAAAAGATTTTGAAACGTTTCAATATGGACAAGGCAAAACCATTAAGTACTCCTATGGTTGTTAGATCACTCAATGTTGAAGCTGATCCATTTCGTCCATGTGAAGATCAAGAAGACATTCTTGGACCAGAAGTACCATATCTTAGTGCAATTGGAGCTCTTATGTATCTTACAAATTGTACAAGACCTGACATTTCTTTTGCAGTTAATTTGTTGGCAAGGTTCAGCTCTGCTCCTACCAAAAGACACTGGAATGGGATCAAACACATATTTCGATACCTTCGAGGAACTACTGATTTAGGATTATTTTATTCTAACGAATCAAAACAAGATTTGGTTGGTTATGCAGATGCAGGTTATTTATCTGATCCACATAAAGCTAAATCTCAAACTGGATATGTATTCCTAAATGGAGGTACTGCAATATCATGGCGTTCTCAAAAACAAACACTTGTTGCTACATCGTCAAATCATGCCGAAGTGATTGCATTACATGAAGCTACTCGAGAATGTTTTTGGTTGAGATCAATGACACAACTCATTACTGATTCTTGTGGACTAGAACGCGATAAAAGTCCAACAACTATCTATGAAGATAATGCAGCTTGCATAGCACAGATGAAAGAAGGGTATATCAAAAGTGACCGAACAAAACACATACCACCTAGATTCTTCTCATACACTCAAAATCTCATTAAGGACAACCAGATTGAAATGAGATATGTGCAATCTAGCAAAAACTCTGCTGATCTTTTCACGAAAGCACTTCCAACTGCTATTTTCAGAACACACGTTCATAACATTGGCATGAGACATGTTCAAAAGATGTAACAGCTGAAGCGATGTCTACTTGAGGGGGAGTCAACTCCATGCTGCACTCTTTTTCCCTTAGCTAAAGTTTTTTCCCACTGGGTTTTCTTTAGCAAGGTTTTTAACGAGGCAGTAATTTATAGTTGATCTTCAACAAAATAAAATTGCTATCCAAGGGGGAGTGTTATAATAATAATAATAATATAGATATGGATAGTCAATTTTGGTGTATACATATAGTCAATTTTGGTACACAAAGTATGTATTTTTATATTGAGATTTTAGGCTATAAATACTCATGAATGCAAGCATTAAACTTGCACCATTTTCACACACTTACAAAGTGTTTCTTTCTTTCTCCATTATCATCTTTGTTCTTACACTTCATTATTAGTATTCTTAATCAAGAATCAAATCACTAAAGGTAGTTATAAGCCTACTGAATTATAACATCAAGAATCAAACCACTAAAGGTAGTTATAAGCCTACTGAATTATAACAGGGTTTTGTTTAGTGCGTTACATATGTACTCGTATAATGAAATGAGTTTGTAATTTTTTTGCTTATTAAATTTAATAATTAATACTTGCATAAAAAATTAATATGTGATTAAAGTAATGAGTTTTAATTCAAATTCTATTCTAATCTCTAATATCTAATGTCTATGTCTATATAAATGTCAACTTAATTAAATACGACACTAACAAAAGTCTTCTAATTATAAGTATAATAAGTGAATTGTTTCTCTTTAAGTTTGTTTATATGTATGATTCTCGTAACGAATTGAGGTGTATTCGGCACATACTTGTAGTAAATTTATCAATTTAAAGAATCATATATCACTATTCATAAAAATTAAAGAGTTATCAATTTAAACACTTGTATATCACGAATCATAAAATTTAGATCAAAGCATATCTAGCGTTTAGCTATACAATTAATATACTTGCAATAAATATTTACTTTCAATTGAATGATCCTTCCCAACTTCAACAATGTTGATGCATATTTTGTATGGCCGTCACTGGGCGAATAACGTCTATTCTTACATTGTACACCTAGTTTATATACACGCGTGAAACTGATCAGTTATAGGAGCATATGTAACTGTTGGGCTATTCATGTCGATAGGCCCATTAGGGCAACCTAAGTCTAGGTCGTCTATATATATCAGTTTATGTGTGTCTTTAGGGTTAAGAGATCAGGAGTCTAAACCCTAATTTGGGAGAGCCGCATTCGGCGATCCTGTGCATAGGGGAGGTTGTTTTCGATCTCCCCTGGCCACCGATGTTTCTCAGTTTAAATCAATTGTAAGTTTAACGTTCATATTAATAATATTGATTTATGTTTGATTCATCGCGTTTATCTCTTCCGTCTTTGATTTTGCTCGTTCATGGTTGTTTTTGATCCTTAACCGGTCCACAATGATGTGATTACGACTTCGTCGAGATCCACAGGAAAATGGGTGGATCTACAGGTTGTTGGTGTCAACGGGAATCCCACTGCCATTCGGGCTTGGGTTCCCACTTTGAACTAATGTTGTTTTTGAGCTTGTGCAGGTCGCCATGTTGGTTTAACCTTGCTGATAGTACCTGGATTATCATCAATGGGGCGGTCCGCACATACATGCACAGGAAAATGGCTTGTATATACTTCTGTATGCAACCCGGAATGAAACGTATGTTGTTTGATTCTACACAATTCAGTGTAGAATGCGTTGAGTAACGTAATTTGGTGTCAAAAATTAGTCTGATATCGTCCCAGAAACGAAACGTCAAATGAGTAACCAACTCTTTTCATGTTTTCTTTATTATATTTGTTTAAATTTGCATGTTAGGCAGTTTAAATTTCAGCATTGTATTTTATTTTCGAATTGCATAAAATCCAAAAGCAAAAAACATTTTCGGTTTTAGTATTTTAGGGGGAGAAAATGGCCACATCCGAAAATACAAAAAAATGATAAAATGAAAAACACAAAAAAAAAATAGAAAGTCAAAAAAATGAGTTGCTTGATCAACATGTTGGGGAGATGACTGTATTACTGAACTTGCATGTTTATCGTTTGGCTTGTATTGTAAGTAGTATAGATTAAATCAGTGATTATTCATATCAAGTACTATTAAGCCTTATGACTCAATCATAGAATGAGATGATCACACTCATAATCATGTAAATATCTTGATGAGAAAATCATGGAAAGATTTACAGCGGTTGAACGGTAGTCACCTAATTATCACATGTGCATATTCTAGAAATAATTGTTCAGGAAATCAACAGAAGGTGAGGGTATTCCCTATTGAGATTTATACTAGACATATTTGGCGATGAATATCCCCAAGAAATAATCAAAATTTGCTCTACCATTGAGTCTAACGACTAATTGGGATATTCATGTGATCAATACAAGGTGAGGATATTTTGTACAGATATTGTATATCAAATTCTATCGGCTCGTAATGCTTGAATCTAAACATAGAAAGGTTAGCTTACATAGAGGTAAATATATTTCGAAAATAATGTCTAAAAGTATATCCGACCATCACGGGCCGTCCTTGTCATTAAGGGAGAACACCTATGAATGCTTTGAGCATCTAAAGTAATTATGAAGTCAACGAGCATCTGCATAAAGTTCAAGTCAAGTTTCAACAAGATGAAAACAATATTCAAATGTTCAAAGATGAAGTATTCAAGTCAAAATCAATCAAGAAGAAATATAATGAGGAGAGTCCCATAATTAAAGAAGATATGTGCTCAAATCTCAAATCATTCATAGTGTGCCGCTCTCGCGTGGCTTGGATTGTTGATCCAGGGGTTCACATTGAACTGCCGGGCATCCTTGTGCCTGTGATATATGATATACCCATTAAGACAAGAAGCTAGAAATATATTTACAGATATGTACTCTAAGTTATGCTATTACAGATGAAAAGCATGGGGTTTATAGCGTTTGTGTATGCACATCTCAGAATATTCAAAATACTATGAGATCTACCCGAGCCATCTAAATCGAAGTTATAGATTGAGGTAGAAGCCCAAGGCTGACAGGAATATTCAAAATACTGTGAGAGTACCTCCTGATCAATTAGATCAAAAGTATGTGCTAGTGATAACGGACAGCGTCTGGACTTTAGTGCTCAATTGACTACCTGATACATCGTGCGATCTCAAATGAGGACTGATTCTACTATCTAATCTAACATAGCAATATGTTAAAGTAATTAATCAACGTGATCATCAAAATGTCTATGAGGAAAGATTATGAAAGCTTAATGTGACTTGATATCTATAATCAGAGTTTTAACCTGTAGGTACTTTATCCTAAGAATTGAACGAAGATGATTTGCTACAATAGTTTAATATTGATTCCATGTTAAGATCAACATCTAGCAAAAATATGTGATTTTGTTTCCGTTAAAATGTTTGTTAGTATTTTAGCGTAATTGCATCTGCTTTTCATACATGCATTCATACTGTGAAAAATACAAAAATATTTTTTGTGTCTTTTAGCATAAATTTTTGAAAATCCAAAAATATTTTCCGTCTTATTTATTTTTTGGTTACTCATGTGAATTCAAATTGACGTATCAGACTGTAGCTAAATGCTTGTTTGAAAAGTTAAAGGGTTTTGAAAATGCTTAAACAATTTATTTTGAATGTTTGTGAAGAATGTTGTGTCAAAATGGTTAAACCAGTGTGTGTTTGAACTAAATGTTTGCTATGACCAACATTTTGTCAAAACTGATATACGTACGAGCCATGTTAACTGCGAGGAAGTTAAAGTTGGAGCTTCTGGAGTTCTGATGAATATGAAGGAATGACGTTATGAAGCTTTAGAATGATATTGAAGTTACTGTGGGGTAATCAGAACCTTCTGATTATTTATGGGCCAAACATTGTCAAATCTTAATATTCCGCTGCTTCTAAGAAGATTTGAAGAGATTGAAGAACCTGAAGTCACAACAGTTATAAGTTAGGGTTAATCTGATGACTGGTGTGCTTTGAAGATTGTTGAGTATAACTCTCCGGGTATCTAAAGAGATTTTACTCAAAGGTTCAACGAAAGTGTATTTCCTGATGATCGTGTCGACTTGCGATTATTATTGGAATATTACAAGGATAAAGATGAAGAGAGAAAGTATGTACCATACAAGGGAGTTTATTGGTGCATAATGAAAAGTCAAGTGAAGCTAAAAGTAACGCCACATCCTAGGGGGAGTGTGTTGATCTTCAATGATGGTGTATAAGTCTAGCTAAAGAATGATTATGGATAGAACTAGGTCTTAGGGGGAGTTTGTTGGTGCATATAAGTCCCTAGTTCATATCAACCGACGCTAATTAAAGTTGGATGGGCCAGACGAACGACATATGGGCCTGACGAATGACAGAAGCCCATACAGTATAAATAGAGATGAATGGTTTCATTTGAAGGATTGATCGCCTCACTAGTCCCCTGGTCGTTTCTCTCAAATCACAACAGTCCCAAAACCCACCAAGTCGAATTAACGACTCTAGGCTTCGATCTAATCAATCATTCTTGATTGGTTCGACTAAATCGACACCCGAACGTCAGGAATTCGCTAGAACATCGATCCGAAGATCCGAAAAGCTCCTACAAACAAAAATGAGACTTTTGTCCCCAGTTCGACGTTCAAAAACAAATATCAACAAAAGAGGAAGAAAACAATGATTCAAGGTGCCGAGATGAAAGAATTCGGGATTTTTATCAAAGATATTTGAGCTCGTTGTCCTCGGCTTCGTGGGTCCTTTGTTAGGAATAAAGCACGTGAGCCCTAACAAGACTTGATAACCCTAGGTTATCAAACTCATTTACAATAAACGAAAATAGTTGATGTACACGAAGAAACTAGCAAAAACGATAATGACAAGAGAAATTAACGAGGTTATATGTAATCACGAATGATTACTTTAATCCTCGGCCACCAATGAAAGTTCTTTTAATGTTAATTTTCGTGGATACATGTATGAGTTACAATAAGATGTTTAAATAGGCAAAACTCAACAAGAAAACTACTTTGCGAACAAGAAAACACGATTCTGAAAATTTCCTCCCGTCTGCACCAATCTCGCGCTCGCGATCATGCACCTCGCGGTCTCGAGGTGCTCTTCTCAGCATTTGTTTTGACTTCGCGGTCGCAATGTGTAAGACCCTAAATTTTATGCATCGGAAAGTGTTCTCAAAAAGTGTCAGAAAAAGTCTACTTATACTTATGCATTTTTAGAATTTACATCTTTACATCAGAATCAAAATTTACATCAGAAATCAGTACACGAAATGGGGGTCTCACGGTCGCAACAGACCGGATCGCATCGCGTAATGCATGTTTTTGAATAGCTATTTCTGTCTCCCCTGGATCCCGGTCGCGAAAGGCAGCCTCGCGGTCACGAGGTTTTGGCCTGGAACTTCATTTTGACTCGTTTATTTTTTTGGGTTTTAAAGGGGCATAGTGGTCTTTCCACTTGTAGGACAGTTTTGGAGCCTCAAAACTGATCCAAGGCTTATCCTATCCTCATTCTTCACCTACCTCAATCTTTCATCTTCAATTTTTAGAGAGAGAGGGATAAGAACTAGAGTAAGAAAGTGCTAGATCAAAGGAAGGAGTTGGAATCTTCACAAAGTTCAAGAATTAAAGTGGTTTCTCTTGCTCTTAGCTACATTGGGGTAGTGGTGGTAAGTCCTAACTTCTAGTTTCGTTGTTTAAATTCCATTTTAGTTAGGGTTTGTGTTAGTTATGGGGGTCATAAACCCCATTTCTTATGAAATTGAGGGTTATGTTGTATGTATTGTGTAGGTAAACCCGATTATTGTGGGTTTGGGGTTTGATGATGAATTTGGAAGTTTTTGTCTTGGGTTGGGTGTTAAATCACTAGGTTGTAAGTGTGTTAGTGTTTTGATGTTCTTAAGAACATGTTTGCTAGTCAAAATGGGTGTTGACTTTGATTTAGTGTCAAACTAAGTTTTGAGCCAAGTTTTGGTGAATCAAGTATGTAAATACTTGGTTTAGGTGTTAATTGGTGTTTTGAAAATATAATCACTAGCCGTTAGTGATTATGGGCGTTTTTGTGACTTGTGTCAAAATGAGTAAAATTGAATTGGGTCAAACTTGGTAATGACACTAGCTTTGGTCAAATGGATGTTTAAACACTTGTGTTAAGCGCTAAATAACGTTTTTGAATATAATTACTCGTGGGAAGTAATTTTGGGATAAAATGATACTTTAACATAAGTCAAAGGTGGTCAAAAGCAATACGGGTCAATATTGCACGTGTTGTAATTTTGGTGTAAATGACGGTTTGAAATAATCACTACCTAAGTAGTAATCTAGTGTCGGGTCCTAGGTTGGTCTAATTGGTGTAAAGTATAATTTGGGTTAAACTGTACTTTGTAGAGTGAATTTGAATTACCACCTGAAGTGGTAATTGGTTTGTGTTCATTAGGTGTTAAATGGGTGGGTTTTGGCGAGCAAGGTGTGATCCCTTGGCTAAAGGATATTTGTGTCGGGTTCTCTTTTAGAGAATGGCTATTTATGTGTATATTGTACCTATGTGTGATATAGGTGGTTACTTACTCGGATTTGAGGACGGAGATCATGTTATACATGACTTGTGCGGACATTCCAAGGTGAGTGGAATAATTATACATGTATGTATATGGTGTATTTACTTGTGTGGGATGCGATGTGGGTTTAAAGTTCGTGAGTTCGATACCACATCGTGTTTGGCATGAGATGAGGGTATAAAATTCGTGAGTTCGATGCCTCATTGTCATGTGGGTTGGCGAGTGATGTGGGTTTAAAGTTCGTGAGTTCGATACCACATCATACGTGTGGCGTGAAATGTGTGTTTAAAGTTCGTGAGTTCGATACCACATTGAGCGTGACGGGGTGGGTTTAAGTTCGCGAGTTCGATACCACTCATGGGGTTAGTGATACATTAGCCGGGTATGTGTTATGACCCCGAAGTTGTATAGTGTTAATGTGAAATAAGCTTAATTGAAGGTTCCTTAGAAGAGGGCTATATAAGGAACCTAAGTAGTCCTAATTAGATAGCCATTGCATTGTAACTGAGTTCTAGAAGCTGTGGAATGTAATTGTACCGATTCTCTCTAATACCGAGTCTCATGCTTACATACCGAATCTCTCTTTATCTTATCATTTCTCTCAATATCAACATGATCTGCCATATCATTTGGTATCAGAGCTTCCAGGAAGTGATTCTACATCACTATATCGATCCAGAGATTGTAGATTACAGAATCTGAATACTCTCGGTATTTTGAATCACATTCGATATTATCGAATTTGATAATCTGACGTTCAGATTCTTGTGATAAGTTCAGCGAAGGTGCATTAGGTATTTTAGAAAGAGTTTCGATCATCATTACAGCTTTTTAACTTCAATTATGGAGAATCAAGTTAATTTTTAGAGTTTGTGGCTAAAACTCTCGGTATTGCTTAATTCAAGCTTGATTCTGGATTTTTGTGAAGATTTAAGGTTTCAGTTGTGTTCGTGAGGTGTTAAATCACATTTCTGACGGTTCAATTTCTTCAATTCATCAAGTTTTGAAGATTTGATCAACACTCGGTATCGTAACTGTCATACCGAGTCTGCTTCATTACTTAAATTCATCTTAAGTGTTGCAGATTGTGGTGTGATTGTGATTCTATCACATTCGGTTTGATTATACGCAGCTACTTGGTGTGATTTGAGAAAGGATTCTATCATATTTCTAAGTTTTAAACTTAGACTCGGTATTGTCAACTGCTACAGTTAACATTCGGTATCCTATACTTTCGGTATCTTTGATATTTTGTGTGATAATAACGTGTTTCCTTGTGCAGCAAGGTTACAGAATCTAATTCAAAAGGATTGAATTGAGTTTGAACTTCAAATTCATACAGAATCTGACTACCGAATCAAATACAGAATCTGAGTTTCTGTATCACTTAATCCATTGTTTTAAGTGGTTACAGGCTACAATTCTTGTGATTACCGAATCTATACTGAATCTGGGTGTGTCTCTTGTATTTCTGATCAGTTTCTTTTACAGAATCTGATATACAGAATCTTTACCGAATCTGCTACAGTACCGAATCTGCTACAGTACCGAATCTGACACAGAATCTGACATTCTGATCAGATTGTTGTGATTTTTCATTTTAGATTTGTGTAATACAGAATCTTTACCGAATCTACCTCATTTTCAAGATATCTACTCAAGATACTTTGATCATTGGATCAGATTCCCGTCCTCCAGTGTTGTTTGATGGAAAGTACACTCAGCGGCTTCACCGTATCACTCAGTACATAGACTATAATGGTAAGAAAGCAAAGTACATTTGGGCTTCTCTGAGAGATGATCCAGTTGTTGATTATCATCCGGATACTGGTATGCCAATTCCAGTCTATGAACTTTCTGGTGATAAGCGTGAGAGAGCTCAGGGTGACATAGAGGCAAAGAATATTGTTATGCAAGCTATCCCGTATGAATTGTTTGAAAATGTTGATAGCAACACAACAGCAAAAGATATATGGGATGAGATCAAACGACAGCAAGAAGGTTATGACATGTCAGACGTTACTAAATTGAATATGGCTCTGGGTGTAACGACCCTGGTTTTACCAACGTTATTTATTAATAATTATTATTATTAATACGCTTGATTAAACGAATGTATGTTATTACATTTACATGTTGCTTTGATTGCCCGTACTTGAACTTTAAATGCCCGAAACGTCTTTGTGACACCCGGAACTTGCACGAATAATATTTTAAGATATTATTTACATTCATGATTAATTTTATTAATCATTTTAATTAACTAAAGCAATTAGTTAGTTACTTGGGCTTTTAATTGGACTTACTCATTAGTTACTTGAACTTGGGCCTTTATTTGTATTAGTGGACTTTAGAAGCCCAACCTACTTCTTAATGGACTTAACTAGCCCAACACTCATGTATGCATCATATTAGAACTTAACTAGATTAATTAGACCTATGGAATCAAGTTACAAGTCCCTTACACCTAGTTCCCATGCAAGGCCACCTATTAACCAACCTTTTTAAGCTTTACCATGCAAGAACCATCAAACAACACCCTACCCTTTGTGAGCTGCCAAAACCGTGGCTTTTATGGCCATGGGGAGCTCAACAATCTTTTTTTTTATTTACTTAGATACTTGCATTCTCATTCACACACACACACACTTCATTTTACTTGCAAAAATCCTCTCACTTTTCTCTCATTTTTTCTCTCATTCTTGTAAGTGACTTGAGCTATTTTTCTTCTTTCTTCCTTGTCCCAAAACCGTGGCCACCACCCATCATCATCATCATTCTTTTGCTTGTTGTTACTTGTAGTTGTTACTTACTTAATTATTGTTACTTACTTACATGTTTCAAGAATCAACTTTCTAGTTTGATTCTTCATCCTATCTTGTATTAACAAGAACAAACAAGAACATAATCTTTTTAGTTATGTTCTACATTTATTGCTTCAAAAGATTTAAGGTTCATGTGTGTAAATCATACTTGTAATCATGTTTGTAAACTTAAAAGTTTACTTTCTTAAAGATCAAACTTTGGTTTGAATCTTTAAAGTATGAACACCATGAATTTGTTACTTGTTTACTTAGTTTAATTCTTCATTTCATGCACTTTAAATTCATGTTTGTTGGTTATTATTGGTCAAATGTTACTAGTTAACTTTGATCTCATAATTCTTGGAACTAAAAGTTAACCTTAAAGTTTCAAGAACATGGAAGTGTAACTCCTTAGTTATAACTTCATATACTTGTGATGGATCTAAGTTTTGTAACTTATGGTTTCATGAAAGTAAAGATGCAAGTGTTGATTACTTAGGGTTTAACTTAATGACTTTAGATCTAGACCTTTGGGTCTTGGATCTTCAAGATCTAACTAAGAACTATGTTCTACATCTTAAGATCTTGATTAGTTAGTTTACATTCAAGTTTGTAGTTCTATATTACCTTTACATTTCATGTAGGTGTTAAATCCAAGACTTTGATGTAACTTTGGTTCATCAAAACACTTACAACACTTGCACTTGAGTTATGATGGACAAACCTTGGTCAAGATGATGTTAACACATCAACGAGTTGTACACTTGAAGCTATACGCATCAAGGATGAGAACCGTGATGAACATCAAGCACCGAGACAACCGGAACTCTTCAAAACTTACTGTTTCTGTCCAAATGTTTCTGACCTACTGCTTCTGGAACAGACCAGTAGACCTGGGCTGTTCTAACCTTGATTTTTAGATAGAACTTTTCGAGTAGATAACTTTTCATATAGGACTCGTCTTAATCCGAGTTACGGTTTAGGATTTATGGCCCTCCGAACGTCCCTATGTCCTTTTAACGTTGTGCAGAAAATTCTGACCTACTCGCACTTAAACCGTCGCCACGGTCAAACGAAGACGAGTTTGCTTCTGGAATTTTTACCACAACTAAAGGACTCATATACGGAGCCATGGCCACTGGTCTCACCTTATTTCAGTAAGGGTAGAGGTCGTGGTGACTGACCGAAGTCAGCCTTTGTTTTAAACGACTTTCATAAACGAGTCTTACTTGTTACCCTTTTGTTTAATGATGATTGATGATGACCCTTATGACCTTAATTACGTACTTGTAAACCTTTTGAGACGACTTATTGACTTAGTGCTATTTGACTTAGGTTGAGGACGTTTGGACCGTTACTTGCACACCATTTTCCGACTACTACCTTACCATTACTACTAATCATTGTGAGTTATAGCATTCCCTTTTTACTTTAACTTATTTTGGGAACTGAGAATACATGCGGATTTTATGTTTTACATACTAGGCACGAGTACTTAAACTTTATATATGTGTGGGTTATATAACGGCAGAAACATTCCCTTTAGCTCGGTAACGTTTAATCATTGGTTTTTGAACCGTGAACGCGAATCTTAGATATGGATCCATAGGGTTTGACATCCCCACTCGGGCTAGTAGCGCTAGCATTTAACGAGTGTTTAATACTTCGAGGTTATACGCACTTGCCAAGTGCACTTTAAGGGGGTACATTAAACGTTAAGTTAGTTACCGGGTGCCCACGGTTAAGCATATACTTTTACATACTTTTGAATCGCTCGTTGTAGCACTGAAATCTCGTGGCCTACTTACATTACTGTTATACTTAAACTATAGCTCACCAACCTTTGTGTTGACCTTTTTAAGCATGTATTTTCTCAGGTGCTTGAAGTCGCTTCCGCTATCTTACTAGTCGTGCTGTAGAACCCGCTGCCTAGAGTTGTTATCGCATGACTACTTATGTTGCATTCAAACTTTTTACTTATGAACTTATGTTATGTAACGACCATTACGGTCACGTACACTTATTTAATGCTTCTACTTAGCGAAGCATACTTTTGATTTGTAAAACAATTGACGTATGTTATGACGTCACTTTTATTTATGAATGTAAACTCTGTTTTGAAAACGCATATAGTACTTAACCTTGTAATGATCCTGTTGTTGATGGTCCGTACATGATGATTTAGTACGGGGCGTCACATTTGGTATCAGAGCATTGGTTGTAGGGAATTAGGATGCATTAGTGAGTCTAAGACCGACCCGAGTAGGATTCACTAATAGGGCTAATCTACAACTTGTTAGTTTACTTGTTTCCGCTGAACTTACTGCATGCTGCTGCTTACTGTTACTGCTATATGCCGTATGCTACTACGTGATTTCACTACTGCATGCTATTACTTGCTTTCGATTGCATGCTAGTTTCGTACGATTACTGATATTGCCATGCTACTTATTGTTATACATGATTTAAACTGTTGGCCTATTATTTGCTTGCTTTATGACATACTGACATGGAAAATTTATTTTTCCTTGTTCAGATGTCGGACGTTCCACCTACTGACATCCCGAGCGGCTCAGGCCCCGTTGTTCCACCCACTGCTGCACCTGTTGCTGCTGCTGCTGCTGCTGCCGACATTCCGGCCCCGACACCCACTGGCGATCCCGGCGCCTCTAGTTCTGGAGCTAGCTCTAGTGTGCCTATCCCGGCGTCTTCTTCCAGACCCCTGAGGCAACTGGCTCGCATTGGTGGCATGGAGATCCCCGCGGAGTTCGGGGAAGGACCCTTCCGTAATCACTTTCGCACACCTTGCCGACGCACTGCCGACGGCCGCTTAGCCGTTATTACGCCAGGCCGACACCGACAGATGTTGGCCGCTTTCGGATATGTTGAGCCACCCGCGCCACCACCGCATGATTCAGACGACGGTTCTTCCACCGATGCTTCTTCAGACGACACCTCATCTGACGACTCCAGTGATGAGGAGGATCCCGCTGACCGACCGATTCAGGCACCTTCTACCCCGCCGAAGAAGCGGTATCGCTTCGCTGGCATAATTCCTGGTCGTACTGTCACTGACGCTTATGGTCGGCGTCGTAGGATCACTGCTCGTAAACGGCTGGTGCCGTACCCCGCCGACCCACTGATATTACCGTCTCCACCCAGAGCCGGACCATCCACTTCAGCACCACCGGCTCCACCTGCACCGCCAGCACCACCTGCCCCACCATCTTCCTCTAATGAGGAAATGAGGCGGGAGATTGAGATTCTCCAGACTCGAGTTACTGAGCTCGAGGAGCAGTTGGCTCATGTTTTGGACATCTTGTACCCACCATCGCCGTAGGACTTTGTACTAGATTCTGTATTGTAATCTCTTTTTGTAATTTCATATTTCACTTATGTAATGTACGAACTTATTGTAATGTATGAACTTATTATCATTAATGAATGAAATTTGTGTTGTTACTTTGTGCGCAAGTGTTCTATTTACGTTATCATATCATGGTTTTGTGGTACTTATATATGCTTGCATTACTTAATCAACATGTGTTGTGCTGTTTTCATGTTGGTTGTTATATACTATATTATTATTATTTGCATAATGGATTTTGACTTGAGTCAAAATGTTTGTATAGAACATCATGGCCAACGGAAGAATCACACCTACCGCCGCCCAGATTGAGGAAATGATTAACGAGCGAGTCGCTGCTGCACTAGCTGAAAGACAACCCCAAGTTCCACCACCACCGCCTGTCAATCCACCTGTCGTTCGAGATGGGTGTACTTACAAGGAATTTCAAAACTGCAAGCCACACTACTTCAGTGGCACTGAGGGACCCGTCGGTCTCACCAGATGGTTCGAAAAGTTGGAATCGGTATTCAGGGTTAGCAATTGTTCTGAGGCTAACAAAACGAAATTTGCATCTTGCACGCTGTCTGATGGCGCGCTCACATGGTGGAATACCATGGCCCAAGCGAAAGGAATTGATGAGGCGTATGCTACGCCTTGGGAAGAATTTAAATGTGCTATGATCGAGGAATACTGTCCGAGAACCGAGATTCAAAAGATGGAAATCGAATTTATGCAATTGAAGACCGTAGGGAACGACCTTAACAACTACAACCGTAGGTTTTTGGAATTGGCTCTTATGTGTCCAACCATGGTCACCCCCGAATTTAAGCGTTTGGAGAAATACTTCTCGGGACTTCCTAAGTCCATCAAGGGTAATGTTACCTCATCCAAGCCACCAAGTGTTCCCGAAGCAATGCGCATGGCGCATACTCTCTTGAATCAAATCATCCTTGACGAGCCGGAGAAGGCTAAGTTCGAAACTGTTAGTGGCGAAAAGAGGAAATGGGACAACAACCACAACAACAACAGGGGTAGGAACTATGATCAAAACCCGGCAAAGCGACAAGAAGGGTTTAGGCAAAACAACAACATGCACAACAACAACACCAACCCCAACAACAACAACCGCACCAATCCGAACTACAAAGGAACCCTACCACAATGCAATAGGTGCTACAAGCACCACACTGGGTATTGCAATGTTATCTGTGAGAAGTGCCAACGATCTGGACATGTTGGCAAGGATTGCAAGGTTACCACTTTGAATGTGAAGCCAAACCACAACAACAATGGGCCTAAGAAGTGTTATGAATGTGGAAAGACGGGCCATTTCAGAAACGAGTGTCCTAACAAGCGTAAGGATGGCGGACCACCACGTGCTAGAGCCTTCAATGTTAATGCAAGGGACGCTCGCGACAACCCCGACTTGGTGACAGGTATATTCAAGATCAACAATCTTTTAGCTTCTGTCCTATTTGATACTGGTGCCGATAGGAGCTATGTGTGTAGACATTTTTGTGATAAGTTAGATTGGTCGTTAGTTCCTTTGAAGGAAAGTATGCTTGTCGAGGTAGCCAATGGAAAACTTGAAAAGGTTGACCATATTAGTCATGGAGCTATTATCAACATAGCTGGTGCAGATTTCGAAATTGATTTGATACCTATCAAACTGGGAAGTTTTGACGCAATCGTCGGTATGGATTGGTTGAGCAAGATAAAGGCCGATGTTATCTGTGGAGATAAAGCACTTCGCATACCTCAAGGAGATGGCGAACCACTGGTTATCTATGGAGAGAGATGTACCTCGAAGTTGAACCTCATTAGTTGCGTGAAAGCGCAAAAGATTATGAAGAAGGGACGCTTTGCTGTCCTAGCACATGTGAAAGCAGTAGAAACTGAGGTGAAGAACGTGAACGATGTGCGTATTGTGAACGAGTTTTCCGATGTCTTTCCCGAAGAACTGCCTGGATTACCACCGCCGAGAGCCGTAGAATTTCAGATTGATTTAGTGCCAGGAGCTGCACCTGTAGCTCGTGCACCTTATAGACTCGCACCTTCCGAGATGCAAGAATTACAGAGTCAACTACAAGAGCTATTAGATCGAGGGTTTATCCAACCAAGCTTCTCGCCTTGGGGCGCACCTGTGTTGTTTGTAAAGAAGAAGGATGGATCCTTCCGTATGTGTATCGACTACCGTGAACTCAACAAATTGACTATCAAGAATCGATATCCTCTTCCACGAATCGATGATCTTTTTGATCAACTACAAGGATCGAGCGTTTATTCAAAGATCGATTTGCGATCCGGATATCACCAGCTAAGGGTGAAGGAAAGTGACGTGATGAAAACTGCATTCAGGACCCGTTATGGTCATTATGAGTTCCTCGTGATGCCATTCGGTTTGACAAATGCCCCTGCCGTGTTCATGGATCTCATGAATCGTGTCTGCAAGCCTTACTTGGATAAGTTTGTTATCGTCTTCATAGATGATATCCTCATCTACTCTAAGAGCGAAGAAGAACATGAGCAACACCTTCGACTAGTGCTTGAACTCTTAAGACAAGAGCAACTTTACGCCAAATTCTCCAAGTGCGAATTTTGGTTGAAAGAAGTACAGTTTTTGGGTCATGTTGTGAGCGACCAGGGTATCAAAGTTGATCCCGCCAAGATTGAAGCCATCAGCAAGTGGGAGACCCCCACTACTCCAACGCATATTCGTCAATTTCTAGGTCTCGCCGGTTATTATCGAAGGTTTATCGAAGGATTTTCTCTGATTGCGCGTCCTTTGACCGCACTGACTCACAAGGGCAAGAAGTTCATTTGGGAACCCACACACGAATCAGCATTCCAAACTTTGAAGAAGAAGTTAACCTCCGCACCTATCCTATCACTTCCTGAAGGCAGTGACGACTTTGTTGTTTATTGCGATGCGTCGAAGAGTGGTTTTGGTTGTGTACTGATGCAACGATCAAAGGTTATTGCCTATGCCTCCCGCCAATTGAAGATTCACGAGCGGAACTACACTACACATGATCTTGAACTTGGAGCCGTTGTCTTTGCACTCAAATTGTGGAGACATTATTTGTATGGAACTAAGAGCACTATCTTCACCGATCACAAGAGTCTCCAGCACATCTTCGATCAGAAGCAATTGAATATGAGACAGCGTCGATGGATCGAGACGCTCAACGACTACGATTGTGAACTCCGTTATCACCCTGGCAAGGCCAATGTTGTAGCTGACGCTTTAAGCCGAAAGGAGAGGACGGCACCTCTCCGTGTTAGGGCTCTGAACATCACCATCCATTCGAACCTCAACAACCAGATCAGAGTAGCCCAAGTTGAGGCTCTCAAGGAGGAGAACATATCTCACGAGCATTTGAACATACTTGTCTCTCGATTCGAGGTTAGAGAGTCTGGACTCCGATGTTATGCCGGAAGAATTTGGGTACCTTACTATGGAGATCTACGAAGCCTGATACTTGATGAAGCACACAAATCGAGATATTCGATTCACCCCGGTGCAGGTAAGATGTACCACGACCTTAAAGAACAGTATTGGTGGCCGAATCTTAAGAAGGACGTTGCGACTTATGTTGGTAAGTGTTTGACTTGCTCGAAGGTTAAAGCCGAGCATCAGAGACCTTCTGGGTTACTTCAACAGCCGGAAATCCCACAATGGAAGTGGGAAAGGATCACAATGGATTTCATTACTAAGCTGCCGAAGACGGTGGGCGGATGCGATACTATTTGGGTTATTGTTGACCGCCTCACCAAATCTGCACACTTCCTAGCGATGAAGGAAACTGATACAATGGAAAGACTTGCTCAGCTGTACATCAAAGAGGTTGTATCTCGTCATGGTGTACCTTTATCAATCATCTCCGATCGCGATCCCCGTTTTGCTTCCAGATTTTGGCGTTCTTTGCAAGAAGCCATGGGAACTCGTCTTGACATGAGTACTGCTTATCATCCTCAGACTGACGGGCAAAGTGAACGAACGATTCAGACCTTGGAGGACATGCTGCGTGCATGTGTCATTGATTTTGGAAAGGCCTGGGAAAGGCACTTGCCACTCGCCGAATTCTCGTACAACAACAGTTATCACTCAAGCATTAATGCTGCACCTTTTGAAGCATTGTATGGTCGTAAGTGCCGATCTCCTATTTGTTGGGCCGAAGTAGGCGAAAAGCAAATCACCGGACCCGAGGTAGTTCACGAAACCACGGAGAAGATCGCTCAGATCCAAGCTAGACTTAAGATTGCTCGTGATCGCCAAAAGAGCTATGCCGATCTTAAACGGAAAGACTTTGAATTTAATGTTGGTGATCGTGTAATGTTGAAGGTTGCACCTTGGAAAGGTGTGATCCGTTTTGGAAAACGTGGAAAGTTGAACCCACGATACATTGGTCCTTTCGAGATCTTGGAACGTGTTGGACCAGTTGCATACCGTTTGGATCTACCAGCACAATTGAGCTCAGTTCATCCTACCTTCCATGTGTCAAACTTGAAGAAGTGTCTTGCTGCACCCGAACTCATCATACCATTGGAAGAACTTACTATTGATGACAAACTCCACTTTGTGGAGGAACCTGTTGAGATTATGGATCGTGAGATCAAAACTTTGAAACGCAACAAGATTCCGATCGTTCGAGTACGATGGAATGCCAAACGAGGACCTGAGTTTACTTGGGAGCGAGAGGATCAAATGATGCGAAAGTATCCTCACCTTTTCCCGACTCCTCCATCTACTTCAGCTTAAATTTCGGGACGAAATTTTCTTTAACAGGTGGGTAATGTAACGACCCTGGTTTTACCAACGTTATTTATTAATAATTATTATTATTAATACGCTTGATTAAACGAATGTATGTTATTACATTTACATGTTGCTTTGATTGCCCGTACTTGAACTTTAAATGCCCGAAACGTCTTTGTGACACCCGGAACTTGCACGAATAATATTTTAAGATATTATTTACATTCATGATTAATTTTATTAATCATTTTAATTAACTAAAGCAATTAGTTAGTTACTTGGGCTTTTAATTGGACTTACTCATTAGTTACTTGAACTTGGGCCTTTATTTGTATTAGTGGACTTTAGAAGCCCAACCTACTTCTTAATGGACTTAACTAGCCCAACACTCATGTATGCATCATATTAGAACTTAACTAGATTAATTAGACCTATGGAATCAAGTTACAAGTCCCTTACACCTAGTTCCCATGCAAGGCCACCTATTAACCAACCTTTTTAAGCTTTACCATGCAAGAACCATCAAACAACACCCTACCCTTTGTGAGCTGCCAAAACCGTGGCTTTTATGGCCATGGGGAGCTCAACAATCTTTTTTTTTATTTACTTAGATACTTGCATTCTCATTCACACACACACACACTTCATTTTACTTGCAAAAATCCTCTCACTTTTCTCTCATTTTTTCTCTCATTCTTGTAAGTGACTTGAGCTATTTTTCTTCTTTCTTCCTTGTCCCAAAACCGTGGCCACCACCCATCATCATCATCATTCTTTTGCTTGTTGTTACTTGTAGTTGTTACTTACTTAATTATTGTTACTTACTTACATGTTTCAAGAATCAACTTTCTAGTTTGATTCTTCATCCTATCTTGTATTAACAAGAACAAACAAGAACATAATCTTTTTAGTTATGTTCTACATTTATTGCTTCAAAAGATTTAAGGTTCATGTGTGTAAATCATACTTGTAATCATGTTTGTAAACTTAAAAGTTTACTTTCTTAAAGATCAAACTTTGGTTTGAATCTTTAAAGTATGAACACCATGAATTTGTTACTTGTTTACTTAGTTTAATTCTTCATTTCATGCACTTTAAATTCATGTTTGTTGGTTATTATTGGTCAAATGTTACTAGTTAACTTTGATCTCATAATTCTTGGAACTAAAAGTTAACCTTAAAGTTTCAAGAACATGGAAGTGTAACTCCTTAGTTATAACTTCATATACTTGTGATGGATCTAAGTTTTGTAACTTATGGTTTCATGAAAGTAAAGATGCAAGTGTTGATTACTTAGGGTTTAACTTAATGACTTTAGATCTAGACCTTTGGGTCTTGGATCTTCAAGATCTAACTAAGAACTATGTTCTACATCTTAAGATCTTGATTAGTTAGTTTACATTCAAGTTTGTAGTTCTATATTACCTTTACATTTCATGTAGGTGTTAAATCCAAGACTTTGATGTAACTTTGGTTCATCAAAACACTTACAACACTTGCACTTGAGTTATGATGGACAAACCTTGGTCAAGATGATGTTAACACATCAACGAGTTGTACACTTGAAGCTATACGCATCAAGGATGAGAACCGTGATGAACATCAAGCACCGAGACAACCGGAACTCTTCAAAACTTACTGTTTCTGTCCAAATGTTTCTGACCTACTGCTTCTGGAACAGACCAGTAGACCTGGGCTGTTCTAACCTTGATTTTTAGATAGAACTTTTCGAGTAGATAACTTTTCATATAGGACTCGTCTTAATCCGAGTTACGGTTTAGGATTTATGGCCCTCCGAACGTCCCTATGTCCTTTTAACGTTGTGCAGAAAATTCTGACCTACTCGCACTTAAACCGTCGCCACGGTCAAACGAAGACGAGTTTGCTTCTGGAATTTTTACCACAACTAAAGGACTCATATACGGAGCCATGGCCACTGGTCTCACCTTATTTCAGTAAGGGTAGAGGTCGTGGTGACTGACCGAAGTCAGCCTTTGTTTTAAACGACTTTCATAAACGAGTCTTACTTGTTACCCTTTTGTTTAATGATGATTGATGATGACCCTTATGACCTTAATTACGTACTTGTAAACCTTTTGAGACGACTTATTGACTTAGTGCTATTTGACTTAGGTTGAGGACGTTTGGACCGTTACTTGCACACCATTTTCCGACTACTACCTTACCATTACTACTAATCATTGTGAGTTATAGCATTCCCTTTTTACTTTAACTTATTTTGGGAACTGAGAATACATGCGGATTTTATGTTTTACATACTAGGCACGAGTACTTAAACTTTATATATGTGTGGGTTATATAACGGCAGAAACATTCCCTTTAGCTCGGTAACGTTTAATCATTGGTTTTTGAACCGTGAACGCGAATCTTAGATATGGATCCATAGGGTTTGACATCCCCACTCGGGCTAGTAGCGCTAGCATTTAACGAGTGTTTAATACTTCGAGGTTATACGCACTTGCCAAGTGCACTTTAAGGGGGTACATTAAACGTTAAGTTAGTTACCGGGTGCCCACGGTTAAGCATATACTTTTACATACTTTTGAATCGCTCGTTGTAGCACTGAAATCTCGTGGCCTACTTACATTACTGTTATACTTAAACTATAGCTCACCAACCTTTGTGTTGACCTTTTTAAGCATGTATTTTCTCAGGTGCTTGAAGTCGCTTCCGCTATCTTACTAGTCGTGCTGTAGAACCCGCTGCCTAGAGTTGTTATCGCATGACTACTTATGTTGCATTCAAACTTTTTACTTATGAACTTATGTTATGTAACGACCATTACGGTCACGTACACTTATTTAATGCTTCTACTTAGCGAAGCATACTTTTGATTTGTAAAACAATTGACGTATGTTATGACGTCACTTTTATTTATGAATGTAAACTCTGTTTTGAAAACGCATATAGTACTTAACCTTGTAATGATCCTGTTGTTGATGGTCCGTACATGATGATTTAGTACGGGGCGTCACACTGGGATTCTATGAAGATTTCAAGCAGGAAACTGATGAACCACTCAAGGATACATATCGTCATTTCAATGGTGTTCTCAATGAGTTGAAAAGGTGCAAGATCATAAAAGTATATGCTGAAGTCAACATGAAGTTTCTCAAAAAGCTCAATGCTGATTGGCTTCCTTATGGAACCATTGTTCGATCTACTAAAGAGATTGACAAGTTGACTATTCATGAGCTTGTTGGAGTTCTTATGCATTACCAACCTGAAGTGTCTAAACTTCAAGAAGGAAGGAAAGAGTCTTCTCCGGGTGATCCACTTGCCCTAATTGCCAAAAAGAAGAGCAAATCGTTGACGTCTTTCAAAAGCTTGTCCAAGAAAGTGCTTGTAGAAGAATCAACTGATTCAGAAGATTTGAATCTTTCTGATGTTGATGATTCTCACCTTGAATTAGTCAAGATGGCAGCCATGTTCACAAAAGCCTTGAACAAACACAAGTTTAAAGGCAAATCAAGCAATCAACGCAAAAACTCGTCATCTTCCTCGTACTACAAGAAAGCTGATCAATCTAAACAACAACGTGCTGATGATTCCAAGAAGGAAGATTCAATTTGTTTCAATTGTGGCAAAGCTGGTCATTACTCTCGTGAGTGCAAGATGCCTAAGAAGAAGGACGCAGCTTACTACAAGAAGAAAATGTTGATGGCTAAGATTGTGGAAACTAGGGGAGAGCTAAAACCGGTTGATGATACTTGGTTTAACTGGACTGATGATTCAGATTTAGAGGTGGAACATGCAAATGTTTGTAAGGTGACAAAGCTCATCAAAGCTAAGGAAGCAATGGAGAATTCTGACTCAACATCCGATGATGATGAGGTACAATCAACTGAAATCTCACCTGATTTTATAAAAATGCAAAATGACTTGATGAAGAATCTGGTCTCAATGTCAACAGAAGTCAAAGGCTTAAAATCTGAAAACAAAGTTTTAAAAGATAAAATTAAAATGAATGAGACCAGACCTTCCTCATCCAAATTGCAAACGGATGTGCAACAATTGACTCTCCAACTCAATTCTACGGAAACTGAGTTGGAAGATCTAAAAAAGACAATTCATCCAATTAAAGTTGAAAGAACTGATTATCGTTTAAAATCGGAACGACTTGCAGAAAAAGTTCAATTTTTAGAAAAAGATCTTTCTGATTTGAAAAACCAACATGAACCCACACTTTCAAAACTAAACAAGAAAATCGTTCAATTGGAAAACACCATAATTGAAAAGAACACTGAAATTTCTTTATTGTCAAAAGAATCTTTTCAAATGAAAGCTCAACTTGCTCGATATGAGGAAAAACTCTATCGAACAGAGCAATCCAAAGCTATCATGGATATGGAACTTTCAAAACAAACGATTTTCATGAATAGACCAAAAACGATTCATGGTGAAAAGTGGGGGTTGGGTTACGAAGATCCGAAAATTTTGGAAGATGCTTCCAAAAAGATTCCAGGATTATATCATTCTGATTATTTTCAAGCCGGTTTACCATCGCATTTTGTACATGCTTCTGATGCTGATTTTGATGATATTATTATAAATCGTAAATCTAGGAAATACCATCAAATTAGCTTAATGTATGAAAAAATCAATGCTAAGATAGGTAAATCGAATCCTGATTTCTTGAAAAATCTTGTTGAAACTGAAAAAAACATGCAACGTGAAGATTATGTGCCTAAGCGTAGACTGGTTTATATCCCAACACTCATGCTAGAGAAATACATTTTAATGCTTGAGAATGAAGTGCTTAACAAACCTAGTTCTAGCATTACTGCAATAGATGAGGTGTTTGATGAATCAATTTTTGATGTGAAACCAATTCTACCAACTTTACCTGCATGTCCAGATGATGTTTTCCGTGAAGACCTAGCACATGAACTAACTGTCTTCTTTGAGACAGATTCTCTAGGTCAAAATTCTTTAGATGAAAAAGTAGAACCTCAGGATGAACCGAACATTGAACCTTTGATAGATTTTGAAAGTCAACTTGATCCTTTGCATGATTATTACTTGCATTTGCCTGCTGTACGTAATTTGAATCGTATAGTAGCTCAACTTGAACAGGAGAATATTGACTTGCAACTTAAGTGCCAATCATTAGAACAAATGCTTGCTTTGTGTGATAAATTGCCTTCACTGCCTAAGAAAGAATGTACTTATGCTTTTAAGGAGGGTGAAGTGATAGTTTCTGCTGAAGAATTATGTCTTGAGATTAAAAGCTTAAAACAAAAGATAATTCAAATGAAACAGGCTAACACACTTAAGCAAACGTCTAATGTTGCAACCAATGTGCTTGAATGTACTAGTGGGATTACTAAGAAGGGGAAGGGAACAACAACATCTAAGGATGTAAAACCCATTACTATTCTTAAAAATCCTCTACGTTCTCAATTTGGCAATCATGGTTCGAAAGTTGTTTCTACAACTCAGTATATTGTTAAAAAGGTTCATTCTCCAAATGGTTCTGTGTTAACTGAAAAGATTCCTATGATTCCTATGACAAAAACTTCAAAAGCGAGTCTTTTAAAGAAATCAGTTAAGTCCACAACACACACAAGTTCTAAACCTGATTTAAGTGAGTATGATGCAAAAGAACGTACAATCAAATTGGAAATTCTGCAAAATCAGTCATCTCATGTGTCAACTAAAAAGTTTGGACGTCTAACTAACAAAGGTGTTTCTCGTGTCACAGGTCATAATCCAAACTTGAATTACAAATCTGTATGGGTTCCTAAGTCCACGACTAAGAAAGTAGCAACCAAACCAAAGCAATCTGCTAGTCGGCCTA
The DNA here is from genome assembly GCF_046630445.1 of Rutidosis leptorrhynchoides. Classification (NCBI taxonomy): domain Eukaryota; kingdom Viridiplantae; phylum Streptophyta; class Magnoliopsida; order Asterales; family Asteraceae; genus Rutidosis; species Rutidosis leptorrhynchoides. Next base: position 36,197,617 of record NC_092337.1, on the reverse strand, counting down.
GGAAATCATCTCATGTTTTTCAATTTTCGTCTGTGAACAAAACATCTACTTGGAATAAATTGTGTGTTAAGACTTCTGATAACGATGTAAAGATTGATATTGCGTATGATGCTTCATGTAATGTGGTTTTAAATGATGCTTTATTGTCTAAACTGCATGATGCTTTACGTGATTATTTCATCATTGATCCAAAGTTTGTTGTTAATCAAAAGTTTATTGCTGGTACTAACCGAAAAGGACCCAAGAAACTTTAGGTACCTAAACTCTAGGGAATTTACATTTACAGGGTTTCAACGTCTGTGTTTGGTATATCGATTCCGGTTGTTCTCAACACATGACGGGCGATAAATCCTTGCTTGTCAACTTCATTGACAAATTCCTAGGAACGGTTACATTCGGAAATGATGAGATTGCAGCAATAACGGGTTACGGAGATTTTGTGCAAAATGGCATAACAATCAAACGGGTTTCATATGTTGAGGGTTTGGGGTGCAGTTTATTTAGTGTGAGCCAATTCTGCGATGGAGATCTCAAAATTTTGTTTGAACGTCGACAATGCTCGGTGCAATCCACCGAAGGGAATGATCTTCTTGTTGGTAAACGTTGTGCTTCACTATATACTATTGACCTCAATGATGCACCATCACATGCAACCATGTGTTTGGCCACTCGTTCTACCAAAGAAAATTCATGGTTATGGCATCATCGGATGTCACACCTGAATTACAAGGTTATCAATCGATTAGTCTCTAAAGATTTAGTTGATGGTATTCCAACCTTTCAATATGATAAGCATCATGTGTGTCCATCATGTGCGATGGGTAAGCTGAAACGGACTAATCATCCGCTTAAGCAAAACCCCAGTACTTCATCGTCTTTGAAATTATTGCATATGGACTTATGTGTGTAGTGACCTGAACTTTTCCATGTTTATATATATTAATTGAGATTGATATTTACATGATTAAATGTTTCCAACATGTTAAGCAATCAAACTTGTTAAGACTTGATTAATTGAAATATGTTTCATATAGACAATTGACCACCCAAGTTGACCGGTGATTCACGAACGTTAAAACTTGTAAAAACTATATGATGACATATATATGGATATATATATATATAGTTAACATGATACTATGATAAGTAAACATATCATTAAGTATATTAACAATGAACTACATATGTAAAAACAAGACTACTAACTTAATGATTTTTAAACGAGACATATATGTAACGATTATCGTTGTAAAGACATTTAATGATATTCATACATGATAATATCATGATAATATAATAATTTAAAATCTCATTTGATATTATAAACATTGGTTTAACAACATTTAACAAGATCGTTAACCTAAAGGTTTCAAAACAACACTTAAATGTAACGACTAACGATGACTTAACGACTCAGTTAAAATGTATATACATGTAGTGTTTTAATATGTATTTATACACTTTTGAAAGACTTCAATACACTTATCAAAATACTTCTACTTAACAAAAATGCTTACAATTACATCCTCGTTCAGTTTCATCAACAATTCTACTCGTATGCACCCGTATTCGTACTCGTACAATACACAGCTTTTAGATGTATGTACTATTGGTATATACACTCCAATGATCAGCTCTTAGCAGCCCATGTGAGTCACCTAACACATGTGGGAACCATCATTTGGCAACTAGCATAAAATATCTCATAAAATTACAAATATATGAGTAATCATTCATGACTTATTTACATGAAAACAAAATTACATATCCTTTATATCTAATCCATACACCAACGACCAAAAACACCTACAAACACTTTCATTCTTCAATTTTCTTCATCTAATTGATCTCTCTCAAGTTCTATCTTCAAGTTCTAAGTGTTCTTCATTTATTCTACAAGTTCTAGTTACATAAAATCAAGAATACTTTCAAGTTTGCTAGCTCACTTCCAATCTTGTAAGGTGATCATCCAACCTCAAGAAATCTTTGTTTCTTACAGTAGGTTATCATTCTAATATAAGGTAATAATCATATTCAAACTTTGGTTCAATTTCTATAACTATAACAATCTTATTTCAAGTGATGATCTTACTTGAACTTGTTTTCGTGTCATGATTCTGCTTCAAGAACTTCGAGCCATCCAAGGATCCGTTGAAGCTAGATCCATTTTTATCTTTTCCAGTAGGTTTATCCAAGGAACTTAAGGTAGTAATGATGTTCATAACATCATTCAATTCATACATATAAAGCTATCTTATTCGAAGGTTTAAACTTGTAATCACTAGAACATAATTTAGTTAATTCTAAACTTGTTCGCAAACAAAAGTTAATCCTTCTAACTTGACTTTTAAAATCAACTAAACACATGTTCTATATCTACATGATATGCTAACTTAATGATTTAAAACCTGGAAACACGAAAAACACCGTAAAACCGGATTTACGCCGTCGTAGTAACACCGCGGGCTGTTTTGGGTTAGTTAATTAAAAACTATGATAAACTTTGATTTAAAAGTTTTTATTCTGAGAAAATGATTTTTATTATGAACATGAAACTATATCCAAAAATTATGGTTAAACTCAAAGTGGAAGTATGTTTTCTAAAATGGTCATCTAGACGTCGTTCTTTCGACTGAAATGACTACCTTTACAAAAACGACTTGTAACTTATTTTTTCGACTATAAACCTATACTTTTTCTGTTTAGATTCATAAAATAGAGTTCAATATGAAACCATAGCAATTTGATTCACTCAAAACGGATTTAAAATGAAGAAGTTATGGGTAAAACAAGATTGGATAATTTTTCTCATTTTAGCTACGTGAAAATTGGTAACAAATCTATTCCAACCATAACTTAATCAACTTGTATTGTATATTATGTAATCTTGAGATACCATAGACACGTATACAATGTTTCGACCTATCATGTCGACACATCTATATATATTTCGGAACAACCATAGACACTCTATATGTGAATGTTGGAGTTAGCTATACAGGGTTGAGGTTGCTTCCAAAATATATATAGTTTGAGTTGTGATCAATACTGAGATACGTATACACTGGGTCGTGGATTGATTCAAGATAATATTTATCGATTTATTTCGGTACATCTAACTGTGGACAACTAGTTGTAGGTTACTAACGAGGACAGCTGACTTAATAAACTTAAAACATCAAAATATATTAAAAGTGTTGAAAATATATTTTGAACATACTTTGATATATATGTATATATTGTTATAGGTTCGTGAATCAACCAGTGGCCAAGTCTTACTTCCCGACGAAGTAAAATCTGTGAAAGTGAGTTATAGTCCCACTTTTAAAATCTAATATTTTTGGGATGAGAATACATGCAGGTTTTATAAATGATTTACAAAATAGACACAAGTACGTGAAACTACATTCTATGGTTGAATTATCGAAATCGAATATGCCCCTTTTTATTAAGTCTGGTAATCTAAGAATTAGGGAACAGACACCCTAATTGACGCGAATCCTAAAGATAGATCTATTGGGCCTAACAAACCCCATCCAAAGTATCGGATGCTTTAGTACTTCGAAATTTATATCATATCCGAAGGGTGTCCCGGAATGATGAGGATATTCTTATATATGCATCTTGTTAATGTCGGTTACCAGGTGTTCACCATATGAATGATTTTTATCTCTATGTATGGGATGTGTATTGAAATATGAAATCTTGTGGTCTATTATTATGATTTGATATATATAGGTTAAACCTATAACTCGCCAACATTTTTGTTGACGTTTTAAGCATGTTTATTCTCAGGTGACTATTAAGAGCTTCCGCTGTCGCATACTTAAATAAGGACGAGATTTGGAGTCCATGCTTGTATGATATTGTGTAAAAACTGCATTCAAGAAACTTATTTTGTTGTAACATATTTGTATTGTAAACCATTATGTAATGGTCGTGTGTAAACAGGATATTTTAGATTATCATTTTTTGATAATCTACGTAAAGCTTTTTATACCTTTATTGATGAAATAAAGGTTATGGTTTGTTTTAAAATGAATGCAGTCTTTGAAAAACGTCTCATATAGAGGTCAAAACCTCGCAACGAAATCAATTAATATGGAACGTTTTTAATCAATAAGAACGGGACATTTCAGTTGGTATCAGAGCGTTGCTCTTAGAGAACCAGAATTTTGCATTAGTGTGTCTTATCGAGTTTGTTAGGATGCATTAGTGAGTCTGGACTTCGACCGTGTTTACTTGAAAAATGATTGCTTAACAAATTTTGTTGGAAACTATATATTTTTAACATGTGAATATTATGTGATATATTAATCTCTTAACGCGTTTGATATTATGTGATAGATGTCTACCTCTAGAACAAGTCCCATTGACTCACCTAATAATAATGAAGAGTCAAATGTAAATTGGAATGATTCGTAGACTGATTCACAAGTTCCCGAAGAGGAACCGGAAGAAGAGTCGGAACCGGAAGAAGAATCGGAACCGGAAGAAGAATCGGAACCGGATGAAGAAATAGAACCGGTGGGGGAAATAATAAAACGGTTAAGTAAAAGAAAATCCTCAACCAACCGACCAAGGTTAATTATGGTCAATGGTGTTTCCGCCAAGGAAGCAAAATATTGGGAGGATTACCAATTCTCCGATGAATCGGATTCCGACGAGAATTCAGATGATGTTATAGAAATTACCCCAATTGAATTTAAAAAGACAAAAGAAAATAATAAGGGAAAGGGCATAAAAATAGAGAAATCTAATTCCAACCCCGATGAACTTTATATGTATCGTCAACCCCCGAAGTCCTTAAGTTGTAACAATGACCCGGGAACCTCTAAACCACCAGGTTTTTCTAAACCAATGTGGAAAACGACGGTTCGTATTAGGGGAACATCATATATCCCTAGAAACTTGACAAAACGAACCAAAATCGAAGAAGAAGAAACAAGCGATTCGGAATAAGATAGTTGTATTCGTGTGGTGTAATATATGTAATATAGTGTGCTTATGCTTTATGATATATGTAAAAATTACTTGTATTAATAAGTATTTTTTTTTATGAATCTAACTCTTGTCTATTTTACAGTATAAAAACACAAAATGGATAGACAACCCAATATTTTAAGAGACCTACCCGGAGACATGATTGATGAAATCTTGTCTAGAGTCGGTCAGAATTCTTCGGCACAACTATTTAAGGCGAGATCAGTTTGTAAGACATTCGAAGAACGTTCCAAGAATGCCTTGGTTTATAAAAGGCTTTCGTTCGAAAGATGGGGGATATCACATTGGGAAATCCATAAGTTACGATGTGTTTACTTTGACGCATATATTGCGGGGAACCCAAATGCTATTTTACGCAATGGGTTAAGAAATTATTTTGACTCAATATATCTGAATATTGGACTTCGTGATTTAGAAAAAGCGGCTAACATGCAACATAAAGAAGCATGTTATGCTTACGGATTAGTAATGTTCGCTTCTCACCAAAGTGAGAACAAGAACATCGGGCTACAACTATTAAACAAAACGTTTCCACAAGTGACGGAGTCGGTAATTGGGGTAAGAAATGAGGTTTTTAGATTGTTACAGGACTGTTGGACATTACGTAACCCTCGTCCCTTTGACGACGTTACAACACGCTGTCTTATCAACGGCCATAACGGTTATGTTCCACAAGACCAAGGATGGGAAGTAATCCTAGTAAAACCAGAATGCATGACTTGTTTCTGGACGTATGAATTACGTGTCTTTATTACCTTTGCTGAACGACTTGTGTACTAGCTAGAATTATCTTCACAACCATCTTGTATCAAATTTATTGTTTGCTATATTTCATGCTATATGTAAAATAAGCGGTATTGTAAGTTTGTAAAATATTGTGTAAAAGTTTGAACGCGAAATATTATTATAACCAGTTTTTCATATAGAATTGTAGTAGTTGAATTGTATATTAACTACTAAGTATGAACTTAACGGGTAGGTACTACCCGAATTTAAACTTATAAAACGCTAATATGAAGAAAAAGCTTTTATAAATGAGTTCATATTATGCTACGAAATACTATTAACTACTCTTAATATTCTGTATGATTAACTTGTTCCATTTGACTATTTTGAAGGGAATGGCACCGACTACTCGACACACCGTGAATATGAATGAAGAGGAATTCTGTATTTTTCTAGCTTCAAACATAGCCGCAGTACAGGCTGCACTACATACCAACAATAACCTTGGATCTAGCAGTACAGGAAATCATGTAGGATGTACTTACAAAGAATTCACTGCCTGCAAACCTTTGGAATTTGATGGAACCGAAGGACCGATCGGATTGAAACGGTGGACCTAGAAGGTCGAATCGGTGTTTGCCATAAGTAAGTGTACTGAAGAGGACAAAGTGAAGTACGCTACGCATACCTTCACAGGTTCTGCGTTAACATGGTGGAATACCTATCTAGAGCAAGTGGGACAAGACGATGCGTATGCACTACCGTGGTCAGCATTCAAGCACTTGATGAACGAGAAGTACCGTCCCAGAACCGAGGTCAATAAGCTCAAGACAGAACTTAGAGGGTTACGAACCCAAGGATTTGATATTACCATGTACGAAAGACGATTCACAGAATTGTGCCTATTGTGTCCGGGAGCATTCGAAGATGAGGAAGAGAAGATCGACGCGTTTGTGAAAGGATTACCGGAAAGAATCCAAGAAGATATAAGTTCACACGAGCCCGCCTCCATACAACAGGCATGTAGAATGGCTCACAAACTAGTGAACCAGATTGAAGAAAGAATTAAAGAACAGACTGCTGAAGAGGCCAATGTGAAGCAAGTCAAAAGAAAGTGGGAGAAAAACGGTGATAAGAATCACCAATACAACAACAGCAGCAATTACAACAATAATCGCAACAATTATCCCAACAATCGCAACATCAATCGCAACTACAACAAATGGCCCAACAACAACAACAACAACAACAGCAACTACAACAATCATCCCAATAACAATAATAACCGCAACAACAACAACAATCAGAAGCAGCTATGCCAAAGGTGTGAAAAGTATCACTCGGGGTTCTGCACCAAATTTTGCAACAAGTGTAAAAGAAATGGTCATAGCGCGGCGAAGTGTGAGGTCTACGGACCAGGGGTTAATAGAACGAAAGGAACAAATGGTGTTGGAATGAGTAATGGCGGAGCAAGTAGTGTCGGAGCAAGTTATGCCAATGTAGTTTGTTATAAATGTGGAAAACCGGGCCACATTATTAGAAATTGCCCGAACCAGGAGAAAACGAATGGACAAGGCCGCGGAAGAGTTTTCAATATTAATGCGGTAGAGGCACAGGAAGACCCGGAGCTTGTTACGGGTACGTTTCTTATTGACAATAAATCTGCTTACGTTTTATTTGATTCGGGTGCGGATAGAAGCTATATGAGTAGAGATTTTTGTGCTAAATTAAGTTGTCCATTGACGCCTTTGGATAGTAAATTTTTACTCGAATTAGCAAATGGTAAATTAATTTCAGCAGATAATATATGTCGGAATCGAGAAATTAAACTGGTTAGCGAAACATTTAAGATTGATTTGATACCAGTAGAGTTAGGGAGTTTTGATGTGATAATCGGTATGGACTGGTTGAAAGAAGTGAAAGCAGAGATCGTTTGTTACAAAAATGCAATTCGCATTATACGAAAAAAAGGAAAACCCTTAATGGTGTACGGAGAAAAGGGCAATACGAAGCTACATCTTATTAGTAATTTGAAGGCACAAAAACTAATAAGAAAAGGTTGCTATGCTGTTCTAGCACACGTCGAGAAAGTACAAACTGAAGAAAAGAGCATCAATGATGTTCCCATTGCAAAAGAATTTCCCGATGTATTTCCGAAAGAATTACCGGGATTACCCCCACATCGATCCGTTGAATTTCAAATAGATCTTGTACCAGTAGCTGCACCAATAGCTCGTGCTCCTTACAGACTCGCACCCAGCGAGATGAAAGAACTGCAAAGCCAATTACAAGAACTTTTAGAGCGTGGTTTCATTCGACCAAGCACATCACCGTGGGGAGCTCCTGTTTTGTTTGTCAAGAAGAAAGATGGTACATTCAGGTTGTGTATCGACTACCGAGAGTTGAACAAACTTACCATAAAGAACCGCTACCCACTACCGAGAATCGACGACTTATTTGATCAACTACAAGGCTCGTCTGTTTATTCAAAGATTGACTTACGTTCCGGGTATCATCAAATGCGGGTGAAAGAAGATGATATTCCAAAGACTGCTTTCAGAACACGTTACGTTCATTACGAGTTTATGGTCATGCCGTTTGGTTTAACTAATGCACCAGCTGTGTTCATGGACCTTATGAACCGAGTGTGTGGACCATACCTTGACAAGTTTGTCATTGTTTTCATTGATGACATACTTATTTACTCAAAGAATGACCAAGAACACGGTGAACATTTGAGAAATGTGTTAGAAGTATTGAGGAAGGAAGAATTGTACGCTAAGTTTTCAAAGTGTGCATTTTGGTTGGAAGAAGTTCAATTCCTCGGTCACATAGTGAACAAAGAAGGTATTAAGGTGGATCCGGCAAAGATAGAAACTGTTGAAAAGTGGGAAACCCCGAAAACTCCGAAACACATACGCCAGTTTTTAGGACTAGCTGGTTACTACAGAAGGTTCATCCAAGACTTTTCCAGAATAGCAAAACCCTTGACTGCATTAACGCATAAAGGGAAGAAATTTGAATGGAATGATGAACAAGAGAAAGCGTTTCAGTTATTGAAGAAAAAGCTAACTACGACACCTATATTGTCATTGCCTGAAGGGAATGATGATTTTGTGATTTATTGTGACGCATCAAAGCAAGGTCTCGGTTGTGTATTAATGCAACGAACGAAGGTGATTGCTTATGCGTCTAGACAATTGAAGATTCACGAACAAAATTATACGACGCATGATTTGGAATTAGGCGCGGTTGTTTTTGCATTAAAGACTTGGAGGCACTACTTATATGGGGTCAAAAGTATTATATATACCGACCACAAAAGTCTTCAACACATATTTAATCAGAAACAACTGAATAGGAGGCAGCGTAGGTGGATTGAATTATTGAATGATTACGACTTTGAGATTCGTTACCACCCGGGGAAGGTAAATGTGGTAGCCGATGCCTTGAGCAGGAAGGACAGAGAACCCATTCGAGTAAAATCTATGAATATAATGATTCATAATAACCTTACTACTCAAATAAAGGAGGCGCAACAAGGAGTTTTAAAAGAGGGAAATTTAAAGGATGAAATACCCAAAGGATCGGAGAAGCATCTTAATATTCGGGAAGACGGAACCCGGTATAGGGCTGAAAGGATTTGGGTACCAAAATTTGGAGATATGAGAGAAATGGTACTTAGAGAAGCTCATAAAACCAGATACTCAATACATCCTGGAACGGGGAAGATGTACAAGGATCTCAAGAAATATTTTTGGTGGCTGGGTATGAAAGCCGATGTTGCTAAATACGTAGGAGAATGTTTGACGTGTTCTAAGGTCAAAGCTGAGCATCAGAAACCATCAGGTCTACTTCAACAACCCGAAATCCCGGAATAGAAATGGGAAAACATTACCATGGATTTCATCACTAAATTGCCAAGGACTGCAAGTGGTTTTGATACTATTTGGGTAATAGTTGATCGTCTCACTAAATCAGCACACTTCCTGCCAATAAGAGAAGATGACAAGATGGAGAAGTTAGCACGACTGTATTTGAAGGAAGTCGTCTCCCGACATGGAATACCAATCTCTATTATCTCTGATAGGGATGGCAGATTTATTTCAAGATTCTGGCAGACATTACAGCAAGCATTAGGAACTCGTCTAGACATGAGTACTGCCTATCATCCACAAACTGATGGGCAGAGCGAAAGGACGATAAAAACGCTTGAAGACATGCTACGAGCATATGTTATTGATTTCGGAAACAGTTGGGATCGACATCTACCGTTAGCAGAATTTTCCTACAACAACAGCTACCATTCAAGCATTGAGATGGTGCCGTTTGAAGCACTTTATGGTAGAAAGTGCAGGTCTCTGATTTGTTGGAGTGAAGTGGGGGATAGACAGATTACGGGTCCAGATATTATACAAGAAACTACCGAGAAGATCATCCAAATTCAACAACGGTTGAAAACCACCCAAAGTCGACAAAAGAGCTACGCTGACATTAAAAGAAAAGATATCGAATTTGAAATTGGAGAGATGGTCATGCTTAAAGTTGCACCTTGGAAAGGCGTTGTTCGATTTGGTAAACGAGGGAAATTAAATCCAAGGTATATTGGACCATTCAAGATTATTGATCGTGTCGGACCAGTAGCTTACCGACTTGAGTTACCTCAACAACTCGCGGCTGTACATAACACTTTCCACGTCTCGAATTTGAAGAAATGTTTTGCTAAAGAAGATCTCACTATTCCGTTAGATGAAATCCAAATCAACGAAAAACTTCAATTCATCGAAGAACCCGTCGAAATAATGGATCGTGAGGTTAAATGACTTAAGCAAAACAAGATACCAATTGTTAAGGTTCGATGGAATGCTCGTAGAGGACCCGAGTTCACCTGGGAGCGTGAAGATCAGATGAAGAAGAAATACCCGCATCTATTTCCAGAAGATTCGTCAACACCTTCAACAGCTTAAAATTTCGGGACGAAATTTATTTAACGGGTAGGTACTGTAGTGACCCGAACTTTTCCATGTTTATATATATTAATTGAGATTGATATTTACATGATTAAATATTTCTAACATGTTAAGCAATCAAACTTATTAAGACTTGATTGATTGAAATATGTTTCATATAGACAATTGACCACCCAAGTTGATCGGTGATTCACGAACGTTAAAACTTGTAAAAACTATATGATGACATATATATGGATATATATATAGTTAACATGATACTATGATAAGTAAACATATCATTAAGTATATTAACAATGAACTACATATGTAAAAACAAGACTACTAACTTAATGATTTTTAAACGAGACATATATGTAACGATTATCGTTGTAAAGACATTTAATGATATTCATACATGATAATATCATGATAATATAATAATTTAAAATCTCATTTGATATTATAAACATTGGGTTAACAACATTTAACAAGATCGTTAACCTAAAGGTTTCAAAACAACACTTAAATGTAACGACTAACGATGATTTACGACTCAGTTAAAATGTATATACATGTAGTGTTTTAATATGTATTTATACACTTTTGAAAGACTTCAATACACTTATCAAAATACTTCTACTTAACAAAAATACTTACAATTACATCCTCGTTCAGTTTCATCAACAATTCTACTCGTATGCACCCGTATTCGTACTCGTACAATACACAGCTTTTAGATGTATGTACTATTGGTATATACACTCCAATGATCAGCTCTTAGCAGCCCATGTGAGTCACCTAACACATGTGGGAACCATCATTTGGCAACTAGCATGAAATATCTCATAAAATTACAAATATATGAGTAATCATTCATGACTTATTTACATGAAAACAAAATTACATATCCTTTATATCTAATCCATACACCAACGACCAAAAACACCTACAAACACTTTCATTCTTCAATTTTCTTCATCTAATTGATCTCTCTCAAGTTCTATCTTCAAGTTCTAAGTGTTCTTCATTTATTCTACAAGTTCTAGTTACATAAAATCAAGAATACTTTCAAGTTTGCTAGCTCACTTCCAATCTTGTAAGGTGATCATCCAATCTCAAGAAATCTTTGTTTCTTACAGTAGGTTATCATTCTAATACAAGGTAATAATCATATTCAAACTTTGGTTCAATTTCTATAACTATAACAATCTTATTTCGAGTGGAAATCTTACTTGAAATTGTTTTCGTGTCATGATTCTGCTTCAAGAACTTTCAAGCCATTCAAGGATCCTTTGAAGCTAGATCTATTTTTTTCATTTCCAGTAGGTTTATCCAAGGAACTTGAGGTAGTAATGATGTTCATAACATCATTCGATTCATACATATAAAGCTATCTTATTCGAAGGTTTAAACTTGTAATCACTAGAACATAGTTTAGTTAATTCTAAACTTGTTCGCAAATAAAAGTTAATCCTTCTAACTTGACTTTTAAAATCAACTAAACACATGTTCTATATCTATATGATATGCTAACTTAATGATTTAAAACCTGGAAACACGAAAAACACCGTAAAACCGGATTTACGCCGTCGTAGTAACACCGAGGGCTGTTTTGGGTTAGTTAATTAAAAACTATGATAAACTTTGATTTAAAAGTTGTTATTCTGGGAAAATGATTTTTATTATAAACATGAAACTATATCCAAAAATTATGGTTAAACTCAAAGTGGAAGTATGTTTTCTAAAACGGTCATCTAGACGTTGTTCTTTCATCTGAAATGAATACCTTTACAAAAACGACTTGTAACTTATTTTTCTGACTATAAACCTATACTTTTTCTGTTTTGATTCATAAAATAGAGTTCAATATGAAACTATAGCAATTTGATTCACTCAAAACGGATTTAAAATGAAGAAGTTATGGGTAAAACAAGATTGGATAATTTTTCTCATTTTAGCTACGTGAAAATTGGTAACAAATCTATTCCAACCATAACTTAATCAACTTGTATTGTATATTATGTAATCTTGAGATACCATAGACACGTATACAATGTTTCGACCTATCATGTCGACACATCTATATATATTTCGGAACAACCATAGACACTCTATATGTGAATGTTGGAGTTAGCTATACAGGGTTGAGGTTGATTCCAAAATATATATAGTTTGAGTTGTGATCAATACTGAGATACGTATACACTGGGTCATGGATTGATTCAAGATAATATTTATCGATTTATTTCTGTACATCTAACTGTGGACAACTAGTTGTAGGTTACTAACGAGGACAGCTGACTTAATAAACTTAAAATATCAAAATATATTAAAAGTGTTGTAAATATATTTTGAACATACTTTGATATATATGTATATATTGTTATAGGTTCGTGAATCAACCAGTGGCCAAGTCTTACTTCTCGACGAAGTAAAAATCTGTGAAAGTGAGTTATAGTCCCACTTTTAAAATCTAATATTTTTGGGATGAGAATACATGCAGGTTTTATAAATGATTTACAAAATAGACACAAGTACGTGAAACTACATTCTATGGTTGAATTATCGAAATCGAATATGCCCCTTTTTATTAAGTCTGGTAATCTAAGAATTAGGGAACAGACACTCTAATTGACACGAATCCTAAAGATAGATCTATTGGGCCTAACAAACCCCATCCAAAGTACCAGATGCTTTAGTACTTCGAAATTTATATCATATCCGAAGGGTGTCCCGGAATGATGGGGATATTCTTATATATGCATCTTGTTAATGTCGGTTACCAGGTGTTCACCATATGAATGATTTTTATCTCTATGTATGGGATGTGTATTGAAATATGAAATCTTGTGGTCTATTGTTACGATTTGATATATATAGGTTAAACCTATAACTCACCAACATTTTTGTTGACGTTTAAAGCATGTTTATTCTCAGGTGAATACTAAGAGCTTCCGCTGTTGCATACTAAAATAAGGACAAGATTTGGAGTCCATGTTTGTATGATATTGTGTAAAAACTGCATTCAAGAAACTGATTTCGATGTAACATATTTGTATTGTAAACCATTATGTAATGGTCGTGTGTAAACAGGATATTTTAGATTATCATTATTTGATAATCTACGTAAAGCTTTTTAAACCTTTATTTATGAAATAAAGGTTATGGTTTGTTTTAAAAATGAATGCAGTCTTTGAAAAACGTCTCATATAGAGGTCAAAACCTCGTAACGAAATCAATTAATATGGAACGTTTTTAATCAATAAGAACGGGACATTTCAGTTGGTATCCGAGCATTGGTCTTAGAGAACCAGAAAATTTACATTAGTGTGTCTTATCGAGTTTGTTAGGATGCATTAGTGAATGATGTTGTGTCGTGAGGGTACGAAATATACTATTATTTTTAATACAAAATACGTTACAAATTACACAAGTTATTTATTTATTTATAGAGTGGGATATACCTAAACCTTGCTACAACACTATAGGCAGTGTACCTAATCGTAGAGTAGTGTAGTTTTTAGTAAGTCCGGTTCGTTCTACAGGGAGCTGGTGATACTTACTATATTTTTAACAACTATATTTATACAAAATATATATAATTATATAAGTAGTAATATTATTATAAAAGGGGGGTTTTACCGTTTAATGACCGGTTAGTCGATTCTATATTTTAAGCGCAAAGATAAATGACGATAATTAAAGTGCGTAAAATAATGACAGTAAATAAAATTGCGAGTAATAAAATGACAGTAAATAAAGATACGATGAGAAGGTGTGAAAGGTATCACTCGGGGTTCTGCACCAAATTTTGCAACAAGTGTAAAAGAAATGGTCATAGCGCTGCGAAGTGTGATGTCTACGGACCAGGGGTTAACAGAACGAAAGGAACAAATGGTGTCGGAACAAGTAATGGCGGAGCAAGTAGTGTCGGAGCAAGTTATGCCAATGTAGTTTGTTATAAATGTGGAAAACCGGGCCACATTATTAGAAATTGCCCGAACCAGGAGAACACGAATGGACAAGGCCGCGGAAGAGTTTTCAATATTAATGCGGCAGAGGCACAGGAAGACCCGGAGCTTGTTACGGGTACGTTTCTTATTGACAATAAATCTGCTTACGTTTTATTTGATTCGGGTGCGGATAGAAGCTATATGAGTAGAGACTTTTGTGCTAAATTAAGTTGTCCATTGACGCCTTTGGATAGTAAATTTTTACTCGAATTAGCAAATGGTAAATTAATTTCAGCAGATAATATATGTCGGAATCGAGAAATTAAACTGGTTAGCGAAACATTTAAGATTGATTTGATACCAGTAGAGTTAGGGAGTTTTGATGTGATAATCGGTATGGACTGGTTGAAAGAAGTGAAAGCAGAGATCGTTTGTTACAAAAATGCAATTCGCATTATACGAGAAAAAGGAAAACCCTTAATGGTGTACGGAGAAAAGGGCAACACGAAGCTACATCTTATTAGTAATTTGAAGGCACAAAAACTAATAAGAAAAGGTTGCTATGCTGTTCTAGCACACGTCGAGAAAGTACAAACTGAAGAAAAGAGCATCAATGATGTTCCCATTGCAAAAGAATTTCCCGATGTATTTCCGAAAGAATTACCGGGATTACCCCCACAGCGATCCGTTGAATTTCAAATAGATCTTGTACCAGGAGCTGCACCAATAGCTCGTGCTCCTTACAGACTCGCACCCAGCGAGATGAAAGAACTGCAAAGCCAATTACAAGAACTTTTAGAGCGTGGTTTCATTCGACCAAGCACATCACCGTGGGGAGCTCCTGTTTTGTTTGTCAAGAAGAAAGATGGTACATTCAGGTTGTGTATCGACTACCGAGAGTTGAACAAACTTACCATCAAGAACCGCTACCCACTACCGAGAATCGACGACTTATTTGATCAACTACAAGGCTCGTCTGTTTATTCAAAGATTGACTTACGTTCCGGGTATCATCAAATGCGGGTGAAAGAAGATGATATTCCAAAGACTGCTTTCAGAACACGTTACGGTCATTACGAGTTTATGGTCATGCCGTTTGGTTTAACTAATGCACCAGCTGTGTTCATGGACCTTATGAACCGAGTGTGTGGACCATACCTTGACAAGTTTGTCATTGTTTTCATTGATGACATACTTATTTACTCAAAGAATGACCAAGAACACGGTGAACATTTGAGAAAGGTGTTAGAAGTATTGAGGAAGGAAGAATTGTATGCTAAGTTTTCAAAGTGTGCATTTTGGTTGGAAGAAGTTCAATTCCTCGGTCACATAGTTAACAAAGAAGGTATTAAGGTGGATCCGGCAAAGATAGAAACTGTTGAAAAGTGGGAAACCCCGAAAACTCCGAAACACATACGCCAGTTTTTAGGACTAGCTGGTTACTACAGAAGGTTCATCCAAGACTTTTCCAGAATAGCAAAACCCTTGACTGCATTAACGCATAAAGGGAAGAAATTTGAATGGAATGATGAACAAGAGAAAGCGTTTCAGTTATTGAAGAAAAAGCTAACTACGGCACCTATATTGTCATTGCCTGAAGGGAATGATGATTTTGTGATTTATTGTGACGCATCAAAGCAAGGTCTCGGTTGTGTATTAATGCAACGAACGAAGGTGATTGCTTATGCGTCTAGACAATTGAAAATTCACGAACAAAATTATACGACGCATGATTTGGAATTAGGCGCGGTTGTTTTTGCATTAAAGACTTGGAGGCACTACTTATATGGGGTCAAAAGTATTATATATACCGACCACAAAAGTCTTCAACACATATTTAATCAGAAACAACTGAATATGAGGCAGCGTAGGTGGATTGAATTATTGAATGATTACGACTTTGAGATTCGTTACCACCCGGGAAAGGCAAATGTGGTAGCCGATGCCTTGAGCAGGAAGGACAGAGAACCCATTCGAGTAAAATCTATGAATATAATGATTCATAATAACCTTACTACTCAAATAAAGGAGGCGCAACAAGGAGTTTTAAAAGAAGGAAATTTAAAGGATGAAATACCCAAAGGATCGGAGAAGCATCTTAATATTCGGGAAAACGGAACCCGGTATAGGGCTGAAAGGATTTGGGTACCAAGATTTGGAGATATGAGAGAAATGGTACTTAGAGAAGCTCATAAAACCAGATACTCAATACATCCTGGAACGGGGAAGATGTACAAGGATCTCAAGAAACATTTTTGGTGGCCGGGTATGAAAGCCGATGTTGCTAAATATGTAGGAGAATGTTTGACGTGTTCTAAGGTCAAAGCTGAGCATCAGAAACCATCAGGTCTACTTCAACAACCCAAAATCCCAGAATGGAAATGGGAAAACATTACCATGGATTTCATCACTAAATTGCCAAGGACGGCAAGTGGTTTTGATACTATTTGGGTAATAGTTGATCGTCTCACCAAATCAGCACACTTTCTGCCAATAAGAGAAGATGATAAGATGGAGAAGTTAGCACGACTGTATTTGAAGGAAGTCGTCTCCAGACATGGAATACCAATCTCTATTATCTCTGATAGGGATGGCAGATTTATTTCAAGATTCTGGCAGACATTACAGCAAGCATTAGGAACTCGTCTAGACATGAGTACTGCCTATCATCCACAAACTGATGGGCAGAGCGAAAGGACGATACAAACGCTTGAAGACATGCTACGAGCATGTGTTATTGATTTCGGAAATAGTTGGGATCGACATCTACCGTTAGCAGAATTTTCCTACAACAACAGCTACCATTCAAGCATTGAGATGGCGCTGTTTGAAGCACTTTATGGTAGAAAGTGCAGGTCTCCGATTTGTTGGAGTGAAGTGGGGGATAGACAGATTACGGGTCCGGAGATTATACAAGAAACTACCGAGAAGATCATCCAAATTCAACAACGGTTGAAAACCGCCCAAAGTCGACAAAAGAGCTACGCTGACATTAAAAGAAAAGATATAGAATTTGAAATTGGAGAGATGGTCATGCTTAAAGTTGCACCTTGGAAAGGCGTTGTTCGATTTGGTAAACGAGGGAAATTAAATCCAAGGTATATTGGACCATTCAAGATTATTGATCGTGTCGGACCAGTAGCTTACCGACTTGAGTTACCTCAACAACTCGCGGCTGTACATAACACTTTCCACGTCTCGAATTTGAAGAAATGTTTTGCTAAAGAAGATCTCACTATTCCGTTAGATGAAATCCAAATCAATGAAAAACTCCAATTCATCGAAGAACCCGTCGAAATAATGGATCGTGAGGTTAAAAGACTTAAGCAAAACAAGATACCAATTGTTAAGGTTCGATGGAATGCTCGTAGAGGACCCGAGTTCACCTGGGAGCGTGAAGATCAGATGAAGAAGAAATACCCGCATCTATTTCCAGAAGATTCGTCAACACCTTCAACAGCTTAAAATTTCGGGACGAAATTTATTTAACGGGTAGGTACTGTAGTGACCCGAACTTTTCCATGTTTATATATATTAATTGAGATTGATATTTACATGATTAAATGTTTCCAACATGTTAAGCAATCAAACTTGTTAAGACTTGATTAATTGAAATATGTTTCATATAGACAATTGACCACCCAAGTTGACCGGCGATTCACGAACGTTAAAACTTGTAAAAATGACTTGACGATATATATATGGATATACATATGGTTAACATGAGATTATGATAAGTAAGTATCTCCATAAGTATATTAACAATGAGTTATATACATATAAACAAGACTACTAACTTAAGGATTTCGAAACGAGACATATATGTAACGATTATCGTTGTAACGACATTTAAATGTATATATATCATATTAAGATATATTAATATATCATAATATCATGATAATATAATAATTTAACATCTCATTAGATATAATAAACAATGGGTTAACAACATTAATCGAGATCGTTAACTTAAAGGTTTCAAAACAACACTTACATGTAACGACTAACGATGACTTAACGACTCCGTTAAAATGTATATACATGTAGTGTATTTAGATGTATTAAAATACTTTTGGAAGACTTCAAGACATATATCAAAACACTCATACTTAACGAAAATGGTTACAGTTACTTTCCCATTCTTTTCTTTCATCAAGAATTCTAGTCGTATTCTTACCCGTATTATACACAGCTTCAAAACGTACTTACTATGGGTATATACCAATAGGAACTAGCATGGGATTCCACTCTTGATTATGTCATGTATGACTAATCAATTTTAACTTCTACCATGAGCTAGTCAACTAACTAGAACTCCTTTTAACCCCACTCACCACTCACCAATTAACACTCATCATTCACTCCATTTCACTTCCAAATCTCTTTCTAATTCTCTCTCAACACACCCACACTATTATGAACGTATTTTTCCAGTAGTTAATCATCATCTTCATCAAAAATCACTTCAAGAATCAAGCTATAATCATCATAGGAAGAACACTTCAAGAATACTTCAAAAATCCCTTCAAGTTTACTAATTTACTTCCAAGCTTTCTAATCCATTCCAAGTAATCATCTAAGATCAAGAAACCTTTGTTATATACAGTAGGTTATCTTTCTTATTCAAGGTAATATTCATATTCAAACTTTGATTCAATTTCAATAACTATAAACTATCTTAATTCGAGCAAAAATCTTACTTGAACTTGTTTTTGTGTCATGATCCTACTTCAAGAACTTTCAAGCCATCCAAGATCCTTTGAAGCTAGATCATTTCTTGTCACTTCCAGTAGGTTTACCTACTAAACTTGAGGTAGTAATGATGTTCATAACATCATTCGATTCATATATATAAAACTATCTTATTCGAAGGTTTAAACTCGTAATCACTAGAACATAGTTTAGTTAATTCTAAAATTGTTCGCAAACAAAAGTTAATCCTTCTAACTTGACTTTTAAAATTAACTAAACACATGTTCTATATCTATATGATATGCTAACTTAATGATTTAAAACCTGGAAACACGAAAAACACCGTAAAACCGGATTTACGCCGTCGTAGTAACACCGCGGGCTGTTTTGGGTTAGTTAATTAAAAACTATGATAAACTTTGATTTAAAAGTTGTTATTCTGAGAAAATGATTTTTATTATGAACATGAAACTATATCCAAAAATTATGGTTAAACTCAAAGTGGAAGTATGTTTTCTAAAATGGTCATCTAGACGTCGTTCTTTCGACTGAAATGACTACCTTTACAAAAATGACTTGTAACTTATTTTTCCGACTATAAACCTATACTTTTTCTGTTTAGATTCATAAAATACAGTTCATTATGAAACCATAGCAATTTGATTCATTCAAAACGGATTTAAAATGAAGAAGTTATGGGTAAAACAAGATTGGATAATTTTTCTCATTTTAGCTACGTGAAAATTTGTAACAAATCTATTCCAACCATAACTTAATCAACTTGTATTGTATATTATGTAATCTTGAGATACCATAGACACGTATACAATGTTTCGACCTATCATGTCGACACATCTATATATATTTCGGAACAACCATAGACACTCTATATGTGAATGTTGGAGTTAGCTATACAGGGTTGAGGTTGATTCCAAAATATATATAGTTTGAGTTGTGATCAATACTGAGATACGTATACACTGGGTCGTGGATTGATTCAAGATAATATTTATTGATTTATTTCTGTACATCTAACTGTGGACAACTAGTTGTAGGTTACTAACGAGGACAGCTGACTTAATAAACTTAAAACATCAAAATATATTAAAAGTGTTGTAAATATATTTTGAACATACTTTAATATATATGTATATATTGTTATAGGTTCGTGAATCAACAGTGGCCAAGTCTTACTTCTCGACGAAGTAAAAATCTGTGAAAGTGAGTTATAGTCCCACTTTTAAAATCTAATATTTTTGGGATGAGAATACATGCAGGTTTTATAAATGATTTACAAAATAGACACAAGTACGTGAAACTACATTCTATGGTTGAATTATCGAAATCGAATATGCCCCTTTTTATTAAGTCTGGTAATCTAAGAATTAGGGAACAGACACCCTAATTGACGCGAATCCTAAAGATAGATCTATTGGGCTTAACAAACCCCATCCAAAGTACCGGATGCTTTAGTACTTCGAAATTTATATCATATCCGAAGGGTGTCCCGGAATGATGGGGATATTCTTATATATGCATCTTGTTAATGTCGGTTACCAGGTGTTCACCATATGAATGATTTTTTATCTCTATGTATGGGATATGTATTGAAATATGAAATCTTGTGGTCTATTATTATGATTTGATATATATAGGTTAAACCTATAACTCACCAACATTTTTGTTGACGTTTTAAAGCATGTTTATTCTCAGGTGATTATTAAGAGCTTCCGCTGTCGCATACTTAAATAAGGACGAGATTTGGAGTCCACGCTTGTATGATATTGTGTAAAAACTGCATTCAAGAAACTTATTTTGTTGTAACATATTTGTATTGTAAACCATTATGTAATGGTCGTGTGTAAACAGGATATTTTAGATTATCATTATTTGATAATCTACGTAAAACTTTTAAACCTTTATTGATGAAATAAAGGTTATGGTTTGTTTTAAAATGAATGCAGTCTTTGAAAAACGTCTCATATAGAGGTCAAAACCTCGCAACGAAATCAATTAATATGGAACGTTTTTAATCAATAAGAACGGGACATTTCAGTTGGTATCAGAGCGTTGGTCTTAGAGAACCAGAATTTTGCATTAGTGTGTCTTATGTAGTTTGTTAGGATGCATTAGTGAGTCTGGACTTCGACCGTGTTTATTTGAAAAATGATTGCTTAACAAATTTTGTTGGAAACTATATATTTTTAACATGTGAATATTATGTGATATATTAATCTCTTAACGCGTTTGATATTATGTGATAGATGTCTACCTCTAGAACAAGTCCCATTGACTCACCTAATAATAATGAAGAGTCAAATGTAAATTGGAATGATTCGTGGACTGATTCACAAGTTCCCGAAGAGGAACCGGAAGAAGAGTCGGAACCAGAAGAAGAATCGGAATCGGAAGAAGAATCGGAACCGGATGAAGAAATAGAACCGGTGGGGGAAATAATAAAACGGTTAAGTAAAAGAAAATCCTCAACCAACCGACCAAGGTTAATTATGGTCAATGGTGTTTCCGCTAAGGAAGCAAAATATTGGGAGGATTACCAATTCTCCGATGAATCGGATTCCGACGAGAATTCCGATGATGTTATAGAAATTACCCCAACTGAATTTAAAAAAAAGAAAATAATAAGGGAAAGGGCATAAAAATAGAGAAATCTAATTCCAACCCCGATGAACTTTATATGTATCGTCAACCCCCGAAGTCCTTAAGTTGTAACAATGACCCGGGAACCTCTAAACCACCAGGTTTTTCTAAACCAATGTGGAAAATAACGGCTCGTATTAGGGGAACATCATATATCCCTAGAAACTTGGGAAAACGAACCAAAATCAAAAAAGAAGAAACAAGCGAGTCGGAATAAGATAGTTGTATTCGTGTGGTGTAATATATGTAATATAGTGTGCTTATGCTTTATGATATATGTAAAAATTGCTTGTATTAATAAGTATTTTTTTTATGAATCTAACTCTTGTCTATTTTACAGTATAAAAACACAAAATGGATAGACAACCCAATATTTTAAGAGACCTACCCGGAGACATGATTGATGAAATCTTGTCTAGAGTCGGTCAGAATTCCTCGGCACAACTATTTAAGGCGAGATCAGTTTGTAAGACATTCGAAGAACGTTCCAAGAATGATTTGGTTTATAAAAGGCTTTCGTTCGGAAGATGGGGGATATCACATTGGGAAATCCATAAGTTACGATGTGTTTACTTTGACGCATATATTGCGGGGAACCCAAATGCTATTTTACGCAACGGGTTAAGAAATTATTTTGACTCAGTATATCCAAATATAGGACTTCGTGATTTAGAAAAAGCGGCTAACATGCAACATAAAGAAGCATGTTATGCTTACGGGTTAGTAATGTTCGCTTCTCACCAAAGTGAGAACAAGAACATCGGGCTACAACTATTAAACAAAACGTTCCCTCAAGTGACGGAGTCGGTAATTGGGGTAAGAAATGAGGTTTTTAGGTTATTACGAGACTGTTGGTCATTACGTAACCCTCGTCCCTTTGACGACGTTACAACACGCTGTCTTATCAACGGCCATAACGGTTATGTTGCACAAGACCAAGGATGGGAAGTAGTCCTAGTAAAACCAGAATGCATGACTTGTTTCTGGACGTATGAATTACGTGTCTTTATTGCCTTTGCTGAACGACTTGTGTACTAGCTAGAATTGTCTTCACAACTATCTTGTATCAAAGTTATTGTGTGCTATATTTTATGCTTTATGTAAAATAAGCGGTATTGTAAGTTTGTAAAATATTGTATAAAAGTTTGAACGCGAAATATTATTATAATCAGTTTTTCATATAGAATTGTAGTAGTTGAATTGTATATTAGCTACTAAGTATGAACTTAACGGGTAGGTACTACCCGAATTTAAACTTATAAAACGCTAATATGAAGAAAAAGCTTTTATAAATGAGTTCATATTATGCTACGAAATACTATTAACTACTCTTAATATTCTGTATGATTAACTTGTTCCATTTAACTATTTTGAAGGAAATGGCACCGACTACTCGACACACCGTGAATATGAATGAAGAGGAATTCCGTACTTTTCTAGCTTCAAACATAGCCGCAGTACAGGCTGCGCTATATACCAACAATAATCTTGGATCTGGCAGTACAGGAAATCGTGTAGGATGCACCTACAAAGAATTCACTGCCTGCAAACCTTTGGAATTTGATGGAACCGAAGGACCGATCGGATTGAAACGGTGGACCGAGAAGGTCGAATCGGTGTTTGCCATAAGTAAGTGTACTGAAGAGGACAAAGTGAAGTACGCTACGCATACCTTTACAGGTTCTGCGTTAACATGGTGGAATACCTATCTAGAGCAAGTGGGACAAGATGATGCGTACGCACTACCGTGGTCAGCATTCAAGCACTTGATGAACGAGAAGTACCGTCCCAGAACCGAGGTCAATAAGCTCAAGACAGAACTTAGAGGGTTACGAACCCAAGGATTTGATATTACCACGTATGAAAGACGATTCACAGAATTGTGCCTATTGTGTCCGGGAGCATTCGAAGATGAGGAAGAGAAGATCGACGCGTTTGTGAAAGGATTACCAGAAAGAATCCAAGAAGATATAAGTTCACACGAGCCCGCCTCCATACAACAGGCATGTAGAATGGCTCACAAACTAGTGAACCAGATTGAAGAAAGAATTAAAGAACAGACTGCTGAAGAGGCCAATGTGAAGCAAGTCAAAAGAAAGTGGGAGGAAAACGGTGATAAGAATCACCAATACAATAACAACAGCAATTATAACAATAATCGCAACAACTATCCTAACAATCGCAACATCAATCGCAACTACAACAAACGGCCCAACAACAACAACAACAACAACAGCAACCACAACAATCATCTTAACAACAATAATAACCGCAACAACAACAACAATCAGAAGCAGCTATGCCAAAGGTGTGAAAGGTATCACTCGGGGTTCTGCACCAAATTTTGCAACAAGTGTAAAAGAAATGGTCATAGCGCTGCGAAGTGTGATGTCTACGGACCAGGGGTTAACAGAACGAAAGGAACAAATGGTGTCGGAACAAGTAATGGCGGAGCAAGTAGTGTCGGAGCAAGTTATGCCAATGTAGTTTGTTATAAATGTGGAAAACCGGGCCACATTATTAGAAATTGCCCGAACCAGGAGAACACGAATGGACAAGGCCGCGGAAGAGTTTTCAATATTAATGCGGCAGAGGCACAGGAAGACCCGGAGCTTGTTACGGGTACGTTTCTTATTGACAATAAATCTGCTTACGTTTTATTTGATTCGGGTGCGGATAGAAGCTATATGAGTAGAGACTTTTGTGCTAAATTAAGTTGTCCATTGACGCCTTTGGATAGTAAATTTTTACTCGAATTAGCAAATGGTAAATTAATTTCAGCAGATAATATATGTCGGAATCGAGAAATTAAACTGGTTAGCGAAACATTTAAGATTGATTTGATACCAGTAGAGTTAGGGAGTTTTGATGTGATAATCGGTATGGACTGGTTGAAAGAAGTGAAAGCAGAGATCGTTTGTTACAAAAATGCAATTCGCATTATACGAGAAAAAGGAAAACCCTTAATGGTGTACGGAGAAAAGGGCAACACGAAGCTACATCTTATTAGTAATTTGAAGGCACAAAAACTAATAAGAAAAGGTTGCTATGCTGTTCTAGCACACGTCGAGAAAGTACAAACTGAAGAAAAGAGCATCAATGATGTTCCCATTGCAAAAGAATTTCCCGATGTATTTCCGAAAGAATTACCGGGATTACCCCCACAGCGATCCGTTGAATTTCAAATAGATCTTGTACCAGGAGCTGCACCAATAGCTCGTGCTCCTTACAGACTCGCACCCAGCGAGATGAAAGAACTGCAAAGCCAATTACAAGAACTTTTAGAGCGTGGTTTCATTCGACCAAGCACATCACCGTGGGGAGCTCCTGTTTTGTTTGTCAAGAAGAAAGATGGTACATTCAGGTTGTGTATCGACTACCGAGAGTTGAACAAACTTACCATCAAGAACCGCTACCCACTACCGAGAATCGACGACTTATTTGATCAACTACAAGGCTCGTCTGTTTATTCAAAGATTGACTTACGTTCCGGGTATCATCAAATGCGGGTGAAAGAAGATGATATTCCAAAGACTGCTTTCAGAACACGTTACGGTCATTACGAGTTTATGGTCATGCCGTTTGGTTTAACTAATGCACCAGCTGTGTTCATGGACCTTATGAACCGAGTGTGTGGACCATACCTTGACAAGTTTGTCATTGTTTTCATTGATGACATACTTATTTACTCAAAGAATGACCAAGAACACGGTGAACATTTGAGAAAGGTGTTAGAAGTATTGAGGAAGGAAGAATTGTATGCTAAGTTTTCAAAGTGTGCATTTTGGTTGGAAGAAGTTCAATTCCTCGGTCACATAGTTAACAAAGAAGGTATTAAGGTGGATCCGGCAAAGATAGAAACTGTTGAAAAGTGGGAAACCCCGAAAACTCCGAAACACATACGCCAGTTTTTAGGACTAGCTGGTTACTACAGAAGGTTCATCCAAGACTTTTCCAGAATAGCAAAACCCTTGACTGCATTAACGCATAAAGGGAAGAAATTTGAATGGAATGATGAACAAGAGAAAGCGTTTCAGTTATTGAAGAAAAAGCTAACTACGGCACCTATATTGTCATTGCCTGAAGGGAATGATGATTTTGTGATTTATTGTGACGCATCAAAGCAAGGTCTCGGTTGTGTATTAATGCAACGAACGAAGGTGATTGCTTATGCGTCTAGACAATTGAAAATTCACGAACAAAATTATACGACGCATGATTTGGAATTAGGCGCGGTTGTTTTTGCATTAAAGACTTGGAGGCACTACTTATATGGGGTCAAAAGTATTATATATACCGACCACAAAAGTCTTCAACACATATTTAATCAGAAACAACTGAATATGAGGCAGCGTAGGTGGATTGAATTATTGAATGATTACGACTTTGAGATTCGTTACCACCCGGGAAAGGCAAATGTGGTAGCCGATGCCTTGAGCAGGAAGGACAGAGAACCCATTCGAGTAAAATCTATGAATATAATGATTCATAATAACCTTACTACTCAAATAAAGGAGGCGCAACAAGGAGTTTTAAAAGAAGGAAATTTAAAGGATGAAATACCCAAAGGATCGGAGAAGCATCTTAATATTCGGGAAAACGGAACCCGGTATAGGGCTGAAAGGATTTGGGTACCAAGATTTGGAGATATGAGAGAAATGGTACTTAGAGAAGCTCATAAAACCAGATACTCAATACATCCTGGAACGGGGAAGATGTACAAGGATCTCAAGAAACATTTTTGGTGGCCGGGTATGAAAGCCGATGTTGCTAAATATGTAGGAGAATGTTTGACGTGTTCTAAGGTCAAAGCTGAGCATCAGAAACCATCAGGTCTACTTCAACAACCCAAAATCCCAGAATGGAAATGGGAAAACATTACCATGGATTTCATCACTAAATTGCCAAGGACGGCAAGTGGTTTTGATACTATTTGGGTAATAGTTGATCGTCTCACCAAATCAGCACACTTTCTGCCAATAAGAGAAGATGATAAGATGGAGAAGTTAGCACGACTGTATTTGAAGGAAGTCGTCTCCAGACATGGAATACCAATCTCTATTATCTCTGATAGGGATGGCAGATTTATTTCAAGATTCTGGCAGACATTACAGCAAGCATTAGGAACTCGTCTAGACATGAGTACTGCCTATCATCCACAAACTGATGGGCAGAGCGAAAGGACGATACAAACGCTTGAAGACATGCTACGAGCATGTGTTATTGATTTCGGAAATAGTTGGGATCGACATCTACCGTTAGCAGAATTTTCCTACAACAACAGCTACCATTCAAGCATTGAGATGGCGCTGTTTGAAGCACTTTATGGTAGAAAGTGCAGGTCTCCGATTTGTTGGAGTGAAGTGGGGGATAGACAGATTACGGGTCCGGAGATTATACAAGAAACTACCGAGAAGATCATCCAAATTCAACAACGGTTGAAAACCGCCCAAAGTCGACAAAAGAGCTACGCTGACATTAAAAGAAAAGATATAGAATTTGAAATTGGAGAGATGGTCATGCTTAAAGTTGCACCTTGGAAAGGCGTTGTTCGATTTGGTAAACGAGGGAAATTAAATCCAAGGTATATTGGACCATTCAAGATTATTGATCGTGTCGGACCAGTAGCTTACCGACTTGAGTTACCTCAACAACTCGCGGCTGTACATAACACTTTCCACGTCTCGAATTTGAAGAAATGTTTTGCTAAAGAAGATCTCACTATTCCGTTAGATGAAATCCAAATCAATGAAAAACTCCAATTCATCGAAGAACCCGTCGAAATAATGGATCGTGAGGTTAAAAGACTTAAGCAAAACAAGATACCAATTGTTAAGGTTCGATGGAATGCTCGTAGAGGACCCGAGTTCACCTGGGAGCGTGAAGATCAGATGAAGAAGAAATACCCGCATCTATTTCCAGAAGATTCGTCAACACCTTCAACAGCTTAAAATTTCGGGACGAAATTTATTTAACGGGTAGGTACTGTAGTGACCCGAACTTTTCCATGTTTATATATATTAATTGAGATTGATATTTACATGATTAAATGTTTCCAACATGTTAAGCAATCAAACTTGTTAAGACTTGATTAATTGAAATATGTTTCATATAGACAATTGACCACCCAAGTTGACCGGCGATTCACGAACGTTAAAACTTGTAAAAATGACTTGACGATATATATATGGATATACATATGGTTAACATGAGATTATGATAAGTAAGTATCTCCATAAGTATATTAACAATGAGTTATATACATATAAACAAGACTACTAACTTAAGGATTTCGAAACGAGACATATATGTAACGATTATCGTTGTAACGACATTTAAATGTATATATATCATATTAAGATATATTAATATATCATAATATCATGATAATATAATAATTTAACATCTCATTAGATATAATAAACAATGGGTTAACAACATTAATCGAGATCGTTAACTTAAAGGTTTCAAAACAACACTTACATGTAACGACTAACGATGACTTAACGACTCCGTTAAAATGTATATACATGTAGTGTATTTAGATGTATTAAAATACTTTTGGAAGACTTCAAGACATATATCAAAACACTCATACTTAACGAAAATGGTTACAGTTACTTTCCCATTCTTTTCTTTCATCAAGAATTCTAGTCGTATTCTTACCCGTATTATACACAGCTTCAAAACGTACTTACTATGGGTATATACCAATAGGAACTAGCATGGGATTCCACTCTTGATTATGTCATGTATGACTAATCAATTTTAACTTCTACCATGAGCTAGTCAACTAACTAGAACTCCTTTTAACCCCACTCACCACTCACCAATTAACACTCATCATTCACTCCATTTCACTTCCAAATCTCTTTCTAATTCTCTCTCAACACACCCACACTATTATGAACGTATTTTTCCAGTAGTTAATCATCATCTTCATCAAAAATCACTTCAAGAATCAAGCTATAATCATCATAGGAAGAACACTTCAAGAATACTTCAAAAATCCCTTCAAGTTTACTAATTTACTTCCAAGCTTTCTAATCCATTCCAAGTAATCATCTAAGATCAAGAAACCTTTGTTATATACAGTAGGTTATCTTTCTTATTCAAGGTAATATTCATATTCAAACTTTGATTCAATTTCAATAACTATAAACTATCTTAATTCGAGCAAAAATCTTACTTGAACTTGTTTTTGTGTCATGATCCTACTTCAAGAACTTTCAAGCCATCCAAGATCCTTTGAAGCTAGATCATTTCTTGTCACTTCCAGTAGGTTTACCTACTAAACTTGAGGTAGTAATGATGTTCATAACATCATTCGATTCATATATATAAAACTATCTTATTCGAAGGTTTAAACTCGTAATCACTAGAACATAGTTTAGTTAATTCTAAAATTGTTCGCAAACAAAAGTTAATCCTTCTAACTTGACTTTTAAAATTAACTAAACACATGTTCTATATCTATATGATATGCTAACTTAATGATTTAAAACCTGGAAACACGAAAAACACCGTAAAACCGGATTTACGCCGTCGTAGTAACACCGCGGGCTGTTTTGGGTTAGTTAATTAAAAACTATGATAAACTTTGATTTAAAAGTTGTTATTCTGAGAAAATGATTTTTATTATGAACATGAAACTATATCCAAAAATTATGGTTAAACTCAAAGTGGAAGTATGTTTTCTAAAATGGTCATCTAGACGTCGTTCTTTCGACTGAAATGACTACCTTTACAAAAATGACTTGTAACTTATTTTTCCGACTATAAACCTATACTTTTTCTGTTTAGATTCATAAAATACAGTTCATTATGAAACCATAGCAATTTGATTCATTCAAAACGGATTTAAAATGAAGAAGTTATGGGTAAAACAAGATTGGATAATTTTTCTCATTTTAGCTACGTGAAAATTTGTAACAAATCTATTCCAACCATAACTTAATCAACTTGTATTGTATAT
This sequence comes from Rutidosis leptorrhynchoides, assembly GCF_046630445.1. Classification (NCBI taxonomy): domain Eukaryota; kingdom Viridiplantae; phylum Streptophyta; class Magnoliopsida; order Asterales; family Asteraceae; genus Rutidosis; species Rutidosis leptorrhynchoides. The sequence goes on along the minus strand of NC_092337.1, from coordinate 36,167,654 downwards.
TATGTAATCTTGAGATACCATAGACACGTATACAATGTTTCGACCTATCATGTCGACACATCTATATATATTTCGGAACAACCATAGACACTCTATATGTGAATGTTGGAGTTAGCTATACAGGGTTGAGGTTGATTCCAAAATATATATAGTTTGAGTTGTGATCAATACTGAGATACGTATACACTGGGTCGTGGATTGATTCAAGATAATATTTATTGATTTATTTCTGTACATCTAACTGTGGACAACTAGTTGTAGGTTACTAACGAGGACAGCTGACTTAATAAACTTAAAACATCAAAATATATTAAAAGTGTTGTAAATATATTTTGAACATACTTTAATATATATGTATATATTGTTATAGGTTCGTGAATCAACAGTGGCCAAGTCTTACTTCTCGACGAAGTAAAAATCTGTGAAAGTGAGTTATAGTCCCACTTTTAAAATCTAATATTTTTGGGATGAGAATACATGCAGGTTTTATAAATGATTTACAAAATAGACACAAGTACGTGAAACTACATTCTATGGTTGAATTATCGAAATCGAATATGCCCCTTTTTATTAAGTCTGGTAATCTAAGAATTAGGGAACAGACACCCTAATTGACGCGAATCCTAAAGATAGATCTATTGGGCTTAACAAACCCCATCCAAAGTACCGGATGCTTTAGTACTTCGAAATTTATATCATATCCGAAGGGTGTCCCGGAATGATGGGGATATTCTTATATATGCATCTTGTTAATGTCGGTTACCAGGTGTTCACCATATGAATGATTTTTTATCTCTATGTATGGGATATGTATTGAAATATGAAATCTTGTGGTCTATTATTATGATTTGATATATATAGGTTAAACCTATAACTCACCAACATTTTTGTTGACGTTTTAAAGCATGTTTATTCTCAGGTGATTATTAAGAGCTTCCGCTGTCGCATACTTAAATAAGGACGAGATTTGGAGTCCATGCTTGTATGATATTGTGTAAAAACTGCATTCAAGAAACTTATTTTGTTGTAACATATTTGTATTGTAAACCATTATGTAATGGTCGTGTGTAAACAGGATATTTTAGATTATCATTATTTGATAATCTACGTAAAACTTTTAAACCTTTATTGATGAAATAAAGGTTATGGTTTGTTTTAAAATGAATGCAGTCTTTGAAAAACGTCTCATATAGAGGTCAAAACCTCGCAACGAAATCAATTAATATGGAACGTTTTTAATCAATAAGAACGGGACATTTCAATTAACACCTAGTTTTATCGTTCATAAATATGTATAAACATGATTTTGAATTCATTTAGTTGAAATTTTTTCAAATTTTCACAAAATTTGGCAATTAAAACAAGTGTAAACCCGAAAGAATTTATAACCCTTCCCCACACTTGAGATCTTGCAATGCCCTCATTTGCAAGAAATCGGTAAAAATTTAAATTCATGAGGGTGATTAGTGTAGAAAAATGATTAAAAATACCGAGTTTGCAAACATATTGTTGTTATTTCACATTTGATATTTTGTTTCTTGTCGTCAAAATTAGTACCTTTTTCTGAACTTAATGACAGTCTTTGAAAGTGCGTTGTTTTACCCTGTTTTGTATATAACATAAAATACAAACATACATAATTTTGAAGTTGGGTATATTACCCCACGTTCAAAAATTTATAAAATCTAATATTTTTTTTGGCATACTTTAAATCAATTAAATTAAAAATAATGATAACAAAATTTCTCGTCCCGCCTTCGGTTAAAGTAATTTCGGTTCAACTACCTAATCTTCAACTCACGACGAATTTTAGAAATCATTTTTTTACTTAATGAAATAAAGTAAATTTTGTTTTTAAATTCACACAAAACTTAAATTTTAAAAGCATATTAATTTCATATAAAACCTACAAAATAAAATAAAAAAAATCAGAATGGGGGGAGAAAACTAGTTCTTTAGTGTCTGCTAGCGGAAAAGACCAATCGGATTCCATTCTCGAAACTACACGAGAACAGAACAACTAACTCTAGAGAGCATTTTCTTTTTAGAACACTTGAATCTCCCCACACTTAGGTAGCTGTGGTGTCGAAATTGTGAATAACTTCATCTTCAATTTCTCTTGGACCATAATCAACTTGCATATCTATGACTTTTTTTTAAGCCATTGGTCGGATTCCTGTGTAATATCCACAATTTCAACTAGTTTTGCCTTTTCTTTAGGCGATAGATTGGATACTAACCGGTTACATAACTTAGAGTTCCCCTTGGTTCTAGCATCGCGAATCCGTTTAATAAGTTTCTTCATTGAACTATTAATAACGGGATCATTTAATTTCGTATCAACAACGGGGTTCTTTGTTATCAGGTCATCATTAGGTGTTACTTCATTTTCCCCACACTTAGGCGTTTTATTATTGTTAAGCACTACCGTTGGAGTTGGTAAAACAACATGGTTCTTACCAATCGTTTCCGCTGGTTCAACGGTTTTGGTTGGTGGAGATTTAGACTTTCGAATCATAAAGGTGATCGATTTCTCATCATTACTAAGTGTCATTCTACCCTTTCTTACATCAAATAACGCCCCGGTGGACGCTAAGAATGGTCGACCTAAAATTAGAGGAACGTTTGAGTCCTCTTCTATGTCAATGACAATGAATTCGACTAGAAAGGTTAAATTACCTAATTGAACGGGTAGGTTATCAGCAATTCTAACTGGGTGCTTAATGGTTTGATCAAGGAGTCGAACACTCATATCCGTTGGACTTAACTCACCTACACCTAATCTCTTATATAATGAAAGAGGCATAATACTTACACTTGCACCTAAATCTGCTAGTGCATCATACATGACACAATCACTAAGTAGACAAGGAACAATAAATTCACCTGGATCACCTATCCTAGGTAGAGGTTTTGGTGGAACTGTCTTCACCGGGTTTACTTCTACGGTTTTTATTTCTTGCACTTTCTTATTCTTTTTCTTCTTCTTTCCAGAGGTATCACAAACTTTATTACCTATCACTTGCTCATACTCAACTCCTTTTCTTGAAAACGGGATGGGTGTTTGTATGGTGCCACCACTGGCTTTACATACTTGGGTGGTGGTGGTGTTGTAACTTCTTCATTGTTACTTACATCTAAAACTTTCCCATCTTCTGGTATTGGTTTTTCAGAATTTGTTGATATCATGTTAACATTTTCATTCCGAGGATTTACTTCATTATTACTCGGTAGCTTTCCTTGTTCCCTTTCACTCATCAATCTAACAAGAGTACCTACTTGTTTTTCTAGATTCAAAATGGAAGCTTGTTGAGTTCTAAATGACTGATCAAACCTCTCATTCGTTTGGGTTTGAGTTTCAATAAATTGTGTTTGAGATTCAACTAGCTTAAATACCACTTCTTCTAGATTTGACTTCTTCTCGTCGGTTTGTTGTGGTGGTTTATATAAGCCAGGTCTTTGTTGATTGAAAGTGTTGTTTTGAGTTGGTTGGTTATTCGTACCTTGTTGGTTGTACGAGTTATTGTTGGTTCTATTTGGATTGTAAAGAATGTTTTGATTTCGATTGAAGTTTAGCCTTGGCGGTTGATAATTATTTCCCGACCTTTGGTTCATGTAGGAAACATTCTCACGTTGTTCCATCGTTTGTTCAACATTACAATCTTTCGTTAAGTGTGGTCCACCGCATTGCTCACAACTGATTCGTATTGCGTGAATGTCTTTAGTCATCTTTTCCATTCATCTCTCGAAAGCATCTATTTTTGCGAAAACAGAATCAAAGTTATGGCTAGAATCGGCTCTAGCTGCTTTAGATGATCTAACGATATCTTTTTCTTGGTGCCACTCATGTGAGTGGGAAGCAGTGTTATCAATAATTTTGTAAGCATCAGTTTCGATTTTCTTCATAATAGAACCACCAGCTGCTGTGTCGATATCTTTTCCTGTAGCGATGTTTACGCCTTTATAGAAGATTTGCACTATTTGAAAAGTATCTAATCCGTGTTGAGGACATCCTCTCAACATCCTTCCGAATCTTGTTCACGCCTCATATAATGTTTCATTTGGTTTTTGCACGAACGTGGCAATTTCTCCTTGAAGTCTCACGGCTTTAGATGCCGGAAAGAATCTTTGAAGAAATTTCTCAACTAAAACATCCCATGTGTCAATCGTTCCTCCGGGTAATGATTCTAACCAATCTTTGGCTTCTCCCTTTAAAGTCCATGGGAACAACATAAGATAAATAGTTTCATCCTCAACTTCTCGGATTTTAAAGAGATTACAAATCCGATTAAAAGTTCGAAGATGTTCGTTTGGATCTTCTTTTGTTGTACCACCAAATTGGCACTGATTAGTGATCATGTGTAGGATTTGTCCTTTGATTTCAAAATCTGATGCTCTAACATCTGGCTGAATAATGGCGTGACCTTGGCCCGTGCGTGTGGCTCTCATTCGATCTTCCATACTTAGAGGTTCTGTTACTTCCATAATTGAATTTGTTGAATACGAATCACTAGAAGATTCCGATTTAACGGTTTGTGGTTCAGGAGGAATGATTAGTGGTTCAGGATCTTGGAATTGTCCTTGAATATCCTCCGGGTTCTTGGTTGTGAGAGCCTTTATATTTAGGGTTTAAAAATTGGATTATCGGAAATTTGAGTTGGAGTACTTGGTCGTCTAGATGGTGATTCTAAAGAAAAATCAACGGCGATAATATTGGCTAGATGTCTTGATCGAGTTACAGGTAGTGAATGTATGAAAGGTGGTGAACGTTTTGCTCGGTGCATTCACAGAATATCCTATTAGTTATAAAAATAGAAAAACTTATATAAGTTGTCCAATTAATAGACTTTTCTGATTTTGCCCACGTTTCGAATAGCCAAAAGATGCAGCAGAGGGGCAGGATTCGTTTGGTCTCAATATAATTGAGGACTGTTTGGCTCCAATAACCCGGTCCACGTACAAATCCAACTATTACTACGAACCAGAAAATTTTGATGTCTATCAATTTAACCACTTAAAATAAATTTTTGTAATTTTAAGAAATTTAGATAAGAAGTAGAATAAAAATCTATGTCCTAAAACTAGAATAGCGAGAAATAAGAAAGAAAAAGATTGCGCGTCGAAAAAGGTCGAAAAATAAAAGGTCGAAAAATAGGCGTCGAAAAATAAAAATAAGAAAGTAGCGCGAAAAACGGCGTCGCAAAATTCTAAAGCACATAAATCTTAGTCTAAGGAATAAGCACTTAAGGGATTTTACGGCAAACCTAAAAATTCTAGAAATAAAAATAACTATGGCAAAACTAAACTTAATACTAAAAATTGTAACTAGAGTCTAAAAATCTAAAGGTAATAAAAAAAAAAACTTTTTTTTTTAATTTTTTTTTATATTTCGCTTTTTAAGGATTTTAAATTTTTTTTTTTATATATTTTTTTTTAAAACTTTTTTTTAAAAAATAAAAAAAAATTTCTTTAAAAAAAACGATTTTTTTACAATTTTTTTTTAAAACGAATTTTTTTCTTTAAAAAAAACGATTTTTTTTACACAAATTTTTTTTTTTAAAAGGAATTAATAATTTTTTTATTATTATAATTTTTTTTCAAAACTTTTTTTTAACTCATTTACTATTCATGAATTGTAAATGAAAAGAAATTAATTAATTTACTATTCACATGAAAGCGACATGATAGAAATTATTAATTGCAAGTTACATAATATACCCCTGAAATATTTAATAAATACGACTTTTTAAAACTTTTAAAACTTTTACGATTCAAAATAGTAAAGGAAAGAAATTAATTAATTTACTATTCACATAAAAGCGACATTATAGAAATTATTAATTATAAGTTACATAATATATCCCTGAAATATTTAATAAATACGACTTTTTAAAACTTTTAAAACTTTTACGTATCAAATTTGATTCTAAAATATTATTATATTATTATATTTTATTTCAATATTATTATATTATTATATTTATTAAATTATTATATTTAAATTAATATATCTTTAAACAATCAAAAATTAAAAAAAAACTTAAATACCCCGTGAAAACACAAAAAGTGTCCCCGAAATTACTTTTTTTTATAACTATATTTTTACAGATATAAATTAAAAATATAGCGTTTTAGCGCTCCCCGGCAGCGGCGCCAAAAACTTGATGTTGTGTCGTGAGGGTACGAAATATACTATTATTTTTAATACAAAATACGTTACAAATTACACAAGTTATTTATTTATTTATAGAGTGGGATACACCTAAACCTTGCTACAACACTATAGGCAGTGTACCTAATCGTAGAGTAGTGTAGTTTTTAGTAAGTCCGGTTCGTTCCACAGGGAGCTGGTGATATTTACTATATTTTTAACAACTATATTTATACAAAATATATATAATTATATAAGTAGTAATATTATTATAAAAGGGGGGTTTTACCGTTTAATGACCGGTTAGTCGATTCTATATTTTAAGCGCAAAGATAAATGACGATAATTAAAGTGCGTAAAATAATGACAGTAAATAAAATTGCGAGTAATAAAATGACAGTAAATAAAGATACGATGAGAAATACAATAAAAGAATTATGCTTATTTAAACTTCCGTAATCATGATGTTTGAAGTGTTGATTTTAATTTATTACCATGGGTTAATTGTCCTTTGTCCTGGTTTATTTGATACGTCTATCTGGTTTTTGTCCATAATAGTCCATCGGTCATAAATATAAAGTGCGAGTATCCTCGTCAAATTACCCTTATACCCGAAGTCAAATATTCCAGCTGATTAAGGATTTAAACTGTGACGCAGTTATCACTTCTGTCAACAATTACACCAGTTATCACTGTATGTAATCCACCCCTGTTTTAATTAGTTTATGAATATTAATTCATCCACTTGATCAGAATGAATAATCAATTACCCAACCCAATTGATTAATTAAATGATTATAACAGATTCCATATGAACGTCACTAAATAGGACAACCATAATCATTATTAATTATTAGGTTAATTAATTTGAAGATAGGTTCGACAGACTCCAATGAGTTGTCACTCAATTAGACAATACCCCCATCTATTAATAGTCAATAGTCCAATTTCCACAAGTGTCGGTCTTTTGCCCAAACCTTAATTATGGTCCAAAGTTCAATAACCTCATCTTAATATTTTAGCCTAACATCACGATTACTTCGGCTCAAATAAGCATAATAATAACTTAGTTACGAGACATTAAATTAAAAAGGAAGAACATAGCTTACAGTGGTGATTAATCGCGTAGCGTTGCACGGACATAATTTCGACTTAAAACCCGTAAAACATTTCTTACAATAACCCAACTAAACCATAACTTTATTATTAAAATTAACTTATATTAAAATTATAATATAAATATATATTACATATTACAGAAGAGAGAAAGAAATATGAAGAAAGGTGTTCTTTTCATTACACCATGAATTTCATTTTATAGACAATTGGTTATTTGAAATTTTCACTTATGACCCCTTAACTATGCTCAATTAATAACTTTTTATTATTTATTATTATTCTTATTATGAATTATTTAAATATTATATTATATTCTTGAGCATAGTTAACTTGTAATTTTAGCTCCGTTGCGTCGAGCGTTGAAAGTTGGTTCATGTCTCGGTTCCGAATTTTCGAACGTCCTTGCGTACAATTTAATATCTTGTACTTTGCGTTTTGTAACTTGTACTCTTGTCATTTTTAGAAGTTTCTCATCAATAATTTGAACCACTTGGATTGTATCTTGTACATTTGAGCTTTTTGGACGTTTGCGTCTTCAAATCTTCGTTTTCGCCTTTTGTCTTCGCACTTATTTATTTAAACAATTACAATGAAAATATAATACAATTACATATGAAAACCTATTATTTAGGAGGGATATTGCTATGAAATATATGTTCCTTTTTAGCCTTATCAGTGAGTCTGGACTTCGACCGTGTTTTCTTTAAAAATAATTGCTTAACATTTTTGTTGGAAACTATATATTATTAACATGTATATATTATGTGATATATTAATCTCTTAACATATTTGATATTGTGTGATAGATGTCTACCTCTAGCACAAATCCCATTGACTCACCTAATAATAACGAAGAGTCGAATATATATTAGACTGATTCACAAGTTCCCGAAGAAGAACCAGAAGAAGAATCAGAACCGGAAGAAGAATCAGAACCGGAAGAGGAGGAACCGGAGGAGGAAATAGAACCGGTGGGGGAAATAATAAAACGGTTAAGTAAAAGAAAATCCTCAACCAACCGACCAAGGTTAATTATGGTCAATGGTGTTTCCGCCAAGGAAGCAAAATATTGGGAGGATTACCAATTCTCCGATGAATCGGATTCCGACGAGAATTCCGATGATGTTATAGAAATTACCCCAACTGAATTTAAAAAGGCAAAAGAAAATAATAAGGGAATTACGATTTGATATATATAGGTTAAACCTATAACTCACCAACATTTTTGTTGACGTTTAAAGCATGTTTATTCTCAGGTGAATACTAAGAGCTTCCGCTGTTGCATACTAAAATAAGGACAAGATTTGGAGTCCATGTTTGTATAATATTGTGTAAAAACTGCATTCAAGAAACTGATTTCGATGTAACATACTTGTATTGTAAACCATTATGTAATGGTCGTGTGTAAACAGGATATTTTAGATTATCATTATTTGATAATCTACGTAAAGCTTTTTAAACCTTTATTTATGAAATAAAGGTTATGGTTTGTTTTAAAAAATGAATGCAGTCTTTGAAAAACGTCTCATATAGAGGTCAAAACCTCGCAACGAAATCAATTAATATGGAACGTTTTTAATCAATAAGAACGGGACATTTCATAGTTCAACCACCCGGGCCAGCTAATCCTCCACTTAGGGTGAACCTCAAACGATCTAGGGTAGCACACCAAGCTCAACCCGTGAGGATCAGGGAACCTAGTCCAACTAGGATTGAACCAACCCTTTCCACAACACCCGAAGTAAGCAGTGACACTTCAGCAACAGCATCTGAATCATCTCCTTGAACATTCTCCTAAGAGAACTCGATACATGCCTGATGAGATGATTCAGACTCCGCCAACCCAACGAGTAACTAGATCTAGGACTTAGACACCCATCGTCCGCCAAACAGTTACTCCAACCATTGGTGATACGGACCAAGACCAAGAGCCAATTAGGTCACCCTCACCTATCTCCGTATCACATCCAAGAATAACAGTAAGCCCTACGCTAAATGAAGCGCAAGCTTCGGTAGGCAAGAGATCTAAACGCACGGATGGTAAAAAGAACACTAAGCCCATCCAATCTAAACAGGACTTAATAATAAATCCTACAAAGCAAGGTGCTTCGGCATCTAAGGAAGTAAAGTCTTCCTCTGTAGTAAAGTCTGCGTTGACTCAATCGATTGAGGAAACTCAATCATTGAAGTCCAGAACGGCCGAAGGGGAGCCGAAAAATCTTGAAAAGGCACCCTGCGTATCGGCTGGAAATCCTCCTGTACCTCAACGTACAACAGGGTCTCGAGGTCCGACTTATCTTGATGAGGAAGATCTGCCGCGTCCCATGGAAACGAGTCAACATGACAATCCTTCGGGATATTTATCAGACTTCCAGCAGACTGTTCCCTTGGTTCATGAAAGTGATCCATTGGTTCAAACCACTTCTCTTCCGGATTCTGAATCTCAGGGTCTGGAGGAACACCGATGGTCATTCGCGAGTATCATTCCCTTGTGCTTATGGTTAACCATGGTTGTGTGACTTTTGTATTAGCATATTAAATTGTGAACTATATGTTATTGGCGATGCTAGCTTATTGTGAAATGCGAATATTTAGTATGCATTGTGATTGCATGGTTGTTGAATTGCTAGCTCGTATGCGGTTTGTGTAAGTGTTTGCAAGTAAGTAGATTATATATGTATATGTATAATTATTGCATTCACTAAGCTTTATGCTTACCACTCTCGTTGTTTACCTTTTTACGGGTATTGTGATTGTGAAGCTAGCTAGTTGTTAGACTAGATATGTGTTGGAGCGCTTGGGCTCCATGAGTAGCTTTTGGATATTTGGACGCGGATTGGGGATTTGGTAGTCTCCGGGATTATGCTCTTGATATCGGGTTGGGTTATTGAGTATTAAACCGTATTTTGTGTGATTGAGTCATTATTACAATTGCTTTTGTAATGTGTCATTTGTGTACCAAGGGTCATTACAAATTGTTAAACGTATCGTTATGATATTATGTTTTTGGTTAAAACGGAGTTGTAAATGCTATGAACGCTTTAATGGGACATAACTTATATTAAAAAAATGTGTTTCGTTTTTGGTAAGCGGATTTGGGTCGTTACACAATGTGGAAGCTCGCGGTCGCGAGCTTCCACCCAACAACACCTTTCTCGTTTTTCGATTCCTTGTTTAACTCGCTTCGGACTCCTAACATCCTTGTGTCTTTGTTGGTTTAGAGTTTGGTGTCTTTGTTAATTTGTTTATAGCGTTGGCTTGTGTCCGGTTTGTTGTTCCTAAGTATTTCGGTTTTGGTTCCGTATGTTCAGGATGAGGCTTGGTTATAAGTTAACCGCTTTCTATGTACGAGCCTCATCGGGGTTATCACGTTGTATCCTTGTTGAAGACGTTTTCTTTTCGAAAACGTTTTCCGTTTTTATGCAAGTTCTCGTTTTTTTTGTCAAAAAAAAAAATTAAATAAAAAAATAAAAAAATGAGACTTTAACTGCCGGAATATGTTGTGAATTAAGATATGAAGGCTTAATTGTAACTCCATGATAGGTTTACATGAATGTACGATGTTTCATATAGGATGTTCCTCTATTACATGGACAATGTGTACACGTTCACATGGATAACATATCTATTACAGTAACATTTGAATTTTTGCCACCATCACAAAACTCATATTTTCATCTTTTGTGGAGATGATAAACGGCGATGAAGAATGTTGAGGCATGTAAAATTACTGCAAGAGACGGTGGCGACGGTGGTGAGGGAAAAAAATGCCGGAGATGTTGGTAAGGGAATGATCGCCAGAGGATATAGGTGAAGGCGGTGGAGAAGAAATGGAAAGGGGTAGGAATGTAGGTAGTAAATAACCATCTATTTTAATACACAAATAAAATAAATAAATAAAACCTATCAATTATCAATTATAATTTATAAACCCAAGTTCATTATCATTTAATATAACACGAGTTGATAAATAGAAATATTAACTTTTTTGTGAATATATCGCCTTATTTGGCGTTTTTGAAGTCTAATATACAAGAGAATCTCAAGTAAAAACCACGAAACCGGCAATTTTCACAATATTATACGTATAATTATTATTTGATTATATTTATATATTAAATTAATATGTACTCCGGATATATTACTCCGTAGTAAGTATTAAAATGTAAATTTACCGTATAAATAAATTTTAATTTTAAATTTTAATATAACGTCCAATAAATAAATAATAAATTAATAACACTTGTCAATACACCATTCATCCATATTTTTCATAATCCAATCCTGTCTTTATTTCCCCGGGTATTTAATTTAATTTAATTAATTAACTAATTCTGTAACCCAAACACGCTGATGCGATCGGCAGGAACACACCATTGTACGGACACTCAAATCTCTCGTGTAAGTTAATTGATATACTAATCAGTATTTATCAATCTATAATTACACCGTTTAGATCCAAATTACATTTTAATTTCTTGTCCACAATTCAATTCACTCTTAATGTAATAGTATCTCGTTGTTGAATTGGTTGTTCTATCTGACTTCGCTATCTGTAAGTATCATCAATCACACAGATATGAACGTTATGCCTGTTTTATTTACTTGATTTGCTACTGTATAATATAAACAATTTATTTGTATTGTCAATAGCAGTACGTTAAATTTGAAATAGTTCCGTACATTTATTTTGAATATTTGATTAATTGTATCATTTGAACTATATTAGGTTTGCAAATATGAGGTGAAATCAATTAGATGCGGTGTATGTTTTGTAAGTGTTGTTTATTTAATTAAGTGATGATTCTAGTGTTTTAGGGATTAATATGCAGGTTGATTAGTGAATATGGGTATTTACTTGAGTACGCCTAAAACCGATAAGACGTATGAGGATGGTGAGAATGAGAAATTAAGATATGGAGTTTCATCAATGCAAGGGTGGCGTATGTCGATGGAAGATGCTGTAAGTGGCTTGTCTTGGTTACATTGTTAGTATCAGATTTTAAACGATAAGCTGTTGTGCATAACTATTTGATTTTTTTCTTATTGTGGCTTCATAACCTTAGGGTTTAATTTGTTGCATACGCCTTTGTTCCAAAATTTTGATGTGGACATGGTACATACCAAGCATTTAATCTGCCTATCTGTGCTGTTTGGTAGCATGCTGCTGTACTTGAATTGGATAAATCAGCATCTTTCTTTGGTGTTTATGATGGCCATGGAGGTCAGTACATGGACATACATAATACAAAAGCGTTTGTTTCTTCATTTGAAATGGACATTATACCTTCATATAAAGTTGTTGGTATATTTAGGGAACAAAGTTAACTTCAATCACTCACCTTCACTCTCTTGACCTTATGTTCCTGCAACAAACACTTATTTATTTACGAGTATTATTTTTCTCAGTTTCACTGTCTTAACTTTGTTTATTGACAATTAATGCTGATTTTAACTTGCTATTGAATTGTTGAATTTTGTGCTATGGTTCAATGGCAGTACTTTATGCAAATCATGTTTTGTTGATGGTTTCCAGTAATAAGACACTAATAGCATAAATTGCAGTAATTTATGGAAGATAATAATGAGGATAACATCCGATATAATAATCTTTATCAAAATTTCAAGATAACAAAACACAAGGGAACAATTTTAAAAATATCCAGAACACATAATTCGTTGAAACATTATTTGCCTCACCAGGTTTATTGGTTAAATTATTAAGGTATCATTTAGATAGATAATTAATATGAAATGAAAATGCATACTTTAAGAAAAGGTCTTAATATTAATGTTGATAACATCTGTAACGAGTTATGCTGACTGTACTTTCTTTGCTAAGTTTTTTTAACTTGCAGGTCAGGCGGTTTCGAAGTTCTGTGCCAAGTTTCTTCACCAACAAGTGCTCAAACATGAAGCTTATTCTGCTGGTGATATCGGCACTGCTGCCCAAAAATCTTTTCTAAGGTTACTCTTATATATTACTTATATCCAGTCATCAATCTAGTGACATAGATTATCTGCAGTTGCAATAATTAGGCTTTAATGATAGACATATTCAGATTCATTATTTAGGTGGTTAATTACACAAGTTTTATGCTGGCTGTAACGAAAGTGAACATCTAAGGTTAAACAAAAACTACTTATCTGAATATTGGAAATTTCAAAAACTACACTATTCTTATTGGGTGTATGATGTATTCTTGAATTTCAGTACATATATAGCTTGGTGAAAATAGATGTTACTTCTTTTGTCTATTATCTTAACAAATTTGTATGCTGATTTAGAATGGACGAAATGATGTGCGGACAACGCGGCTGAAGAGAGTTAGCTATTTTGGGGAACAGAATGGATCAATTCGGTGGCATGATTCAAGGACTAATTTGGTCACCCAGGAGTGGCAACTTAAAAGCTCTAGAAGATAATTGGTCCTCCGAGGAGGTACTTTTTATGTATGCACCAAATAAATAATAATATGTACTTGATTATACCTGGGAACAAACTACTTTTAATTATCATATTATTGGTAATTTGGTTTAGTGTTGCATTCAGGGCTCTTAAACGTTTTATTTTATTTATTGATGTAGGGACCGCACTCCAATTATGAAGGACCAACGTGTGGTAGCACAGCTTGCGTTGCAATCATCCATGATAACCAAATTGTTGTAGCCAATGCTGGTGATTCTCGGTGCGTGATATCTCGTAAGGGTCAGGTATTGTGCAATTTATTATACTATATCTATATTTATATTTTTATTGGAACATATTTATTGGATAGAACTTCTATTTCAACGAGCAAACTATTTTAGAATTTTTTAACATCAAAGGTAAATTTTTGATGGTCTTTTATTACATTTCACAGATGTCATCATGTATAGTTCTGTATTTTCAGTTACGAGGTATGCATTTTTGTAACCATTTATACAGGCTTATGATCTATCGAAAGACCACAAGCCTGATCTTCAAGTTGAGAAAGAAAGAATATACAAAGCTGGTGGTTATATTCAATTTGGCCGAGTTAACGGGAGTCTAAACTTAGCCAGAGCTATTGGTAATTCTTTGTTATTTATTTTCTTGTATCAATGTGTTGATTTCAGATTAGGTTTTTCATTTAACAGATGTAAAAGACTAAATATAAACACCAAATGGTCCAAAGGGGTTGAAATTTGCTCAGAGTGCATCTCAGATGCATTCAACCTCCTATTAGTCATTTTATTCAAATAATTAGATTATCGGGTAATATAATTCTTTGGTACTGTATTATTTAACAACGATGTAAAATTTGGTCAACCCGACCCGTTTTGTTCCTTGCAATGAGTATCTGTTGTGACTCGTGATCGTTTATCATATTTCAGGTGACATGGAGCTGAAAACAGATAAAACACTTCCTCCTGAAGAGCAAATTTTAACTGCCAATCCTGATATAAACTCAGTATGTGCATTTACATTATTAATTTTCTGGACATATATAGCAACATAGTATGATAAGTTGCTTGTATTTTTCCAAAAAACACAAGCTACTTGAATTTATTATTATGTTTTCATTTAAAGCTGATATGCTTATGATTGTGGCATCCGATAACCTGACTTGCTTTTTCGTTTCTTCATCAAACTAGATTGAGCTTTGCGAAGATGATGATTTTCTTGTTCTTGCCTGCGATGGGATATGGTATATCTTTTTCGTCTCTTATGTTTCTTATTCTATGCAAGATTATTAGATAACTTCAATAAAAATATGTCCGATATATAATATCATGTCACTAAACTAGAGTCTCTTAGTTTATCTGTATAATTAATTTGAGGATATCACTATCAGCAATAGTGCATGAATAATTTTGTCAGCCAATAACCGTATTGTTGAAATAATAATAAAATTGGTTGTTGGTGGATGTAGTTGGTGAAATAAGTGGATGGTTGTTGGTGAGTTGTAGGTAAGACTTTTCATTACCTAACCTGCCTAACTCTTACCAAATCCTAATTCTTACTACTATAAATAGAGCCATAAGCAAGCATTCAAATCATCCCAAAACACATTCTTCTTCTTATATTCTAAGAGTGTAATAGAGAGTTTGAGTTTAGTCTCCTAATTGCAAGAGATATAAGCATTAGTAATTATCCTTGTAATTAGAGAGAAGTTGTAATTCCTATTATTCTTATTAGTGAAACGTTTCTTTCCTTGCCCGTGGTTTTTACCCTATTGGGGTTTTCCACGTTAAATCTCGGTGTTCCTTTATTATCGTTTTCATATTATTACTAGTGGTTTGCTATAATTCGGTGTCACTTTTCTCAACAAGTGGTATCAAGAGCTAAGGTCTAATATCTAGTGTGTATTAATCTACTTATCGTATGCTCTGTGGTTGCCACGAGAGTGGATCGTCCACATCAGAAAATAAGTAAGATTATTTTCACTCGGTAAAAGTCCTTGGGTGTTATTTCAAGAAAAATAGTATTGTCGAAAAGAAGATTGTAATTATAGCAATGTCTACGAAATTTGAAATTGAAAAGTTCAACGGGAGTAACTTCTCGTTATGGAAACTAAAGATGAAAGCTATCCTGAGAAAGGATAAGTGTTTGGAAGCCATCAGTGGACGTTCCGCCGAAGTCACTGATGAAAAATGGGAAGAGATGGACGGCCAGGCTATCGCAAATCTTCATCTGGCACTAGCAGATGGTGTTTTGTCTAGCATTGAAGAAAAGAAGACGGCGAAAGAGATTTGGGATCACCTCGTAAAATTGTACGAGACCAAATCACTCCACAACAAGATATTCCTTAAGAGGAAACTTTATGCGCTACGTATGAATGAATCTACTTCAGTTAATGAGCACATTAATTCTTTGAATACTCTATTTTCTCAACTCGCTTCGTTAAGTTGCAATATAGAGCCAAAAGAACGTGCTGAACTTTTACTTCAGAGTCTACCTGACTCGTATGATCAACTCATTATTAACTTAACCAATAATGTTCTCTCGGAGTATCTAGTCTATGATGAAGTTGCGGCTGCTATTCTAGAAGAAGAAAATCGGCGCAATAACAAGGAGGACAAACAGGCCGGTTCACGACAAGTGGAGGCCTTGGTGATTGAAATGTCCCGTTCTTATTGATTAAAAACGTTCCATATTAATTGATTTCGTTGCGAGGTTTTGACCTCTATATGAGACGTTTTTCAAAGACTGCATTCATTTTAAAACAAACCATAACCTTTATTTCATCAATAAAGGTTTAAAAAGCTTTACGTAGATTATCAAATAATGATAATCTAAAATATCCTGTTTACACACGACCATTACATAATGGTTTACAATACAAATATGTTACAACAAAATAAGTTTCTTGAATGCAGTTTTTACATAATATCATACAAGCATGGACTCCAAATCTCGTCCTTATTTAAGTATGCGACAGCGGAAGCTCTTAATAATCACCTGAGAATAAACATGCTTAAAACGTCAACAAAAATGTTGGTGAGTTATAGGTTTAAACTATATATATATCAAATCATAATAATAGACCACAAGATTTCATATTTCAATACACACCCCATACATAGAGATAAAAATCATTCATATGGTGAACACCTGGTAACCGACATTAACAAGATGCATATATAAGAATATCCCCATCATTCCGGGACACCCTTCGGATATGATATAAATTTCGAAGTACTAAAGCATCCGGTACTTTGGATGGGGTTTGTTAGGCCCAATAGATCTATCTTTAGGATTCGCGTCAATTAGGGTGTCTGTTCCCTAATTCTTAGATTACCAGACTTAATAAAAAGGGGCATATTCGATTTCGATAATTCAACCATAGAATGTAGTTTCACGTACTTGTGTCTATTTCGTAAATCATTTATAAAACCTGCATGTATTCTCATCCCAAAAATATTAGATTTTAAAAGTGGGACTATAACTCACTTTCACAGATTTTTACTTCGTCGGGAAGTAAGACTTGGCCACTGGTTGATTCACGAACCTATAACAATATATACATATATATCAAAGTATGTTTAAAATATATTTACAACACTTTTAATATATTTTGATGTTTTAAGTTTATTAAGTCAGCTGTCCTCGTTAGTAACCTACCACTAGTTGTCCACAGTTAGATGTACAGAAATAAATCGATAAATATTATCTTGAATCAATCCACGACCCAGTGTATACGTATCTCAGTATTGATCACAACTCAAACTATATATATTTTGGAATCAACCTCAACCCTGTATAGCTAACTCCAACATTCACATATATAGAGTGTCTATGGTTGTTCCGAAATATATATAGATGTGTCGACATGATAGGTCGAAACATTGTATACGTGTCTATGGTATCTCAAGATTACATAATATACAATACAAGTTGATTAAGTTATGGTTGGAATAGATTTGTTACCAATTTTCACGTAGCTAAAATGAGAAAAATTATCCAATCTTGTTTTACCCATAACTTCTTCATTTTAAATCCGTTTTGAGTGAATCAAATTGCTATGGTTTCATATTGAACTCTATTTTATGAATCTAAACAGAAAAAGTATAGGTTTATAGTCGGAAAAATAAGTTACAAGTCGTTTTTGTAAAGGTAGTCATTTCAGTCGAAAGAACGACGTCTAGATGACCATTTTAGAAAACATACTTCCACTTTGAGTTTAACCATAATTTTTGGATATAGTTTCATGTTCATAATAAAAATCATTTTCTCAGAATAACAACTTTTAAATCAAAGTTTATCATAGTTTTTAATTAACTAACCCAAAACAGCCCGCGGTGTTACTACGACGGCGTAAATCCGGTTTTACGGTGTTTTTCATGTTTCCAGGTTTTAAATCATTAAGTTAGCATATCATATAGATATAGAACATGTGTTTAGTTGATTTTAAAAGTCAAGTTAGAAGGATTAACTTTTGTTTGCGAACAAGTTTAGAATTAACTAAACTATGTTCTAGTGATTACAAGTTTAAACCTTCGAATAAGATAGCTTTATATGTATGAATCGAATGATGTTATGAACATCATTACTACCTTAAGTTCCTTGGATAAACCTACTGGAAAAGAGAAAAATGGATCTAGCTTCAACGGATCCTTGGATGGCTCGAAGTTCTTGAAGCAGAATCATTACACGAAAACAAGTTCAAGTAAGATCATCACTTGAAATAAGATTGTTATAGTTATAGAAATTGAACCAAAGTTTGAATATGATTATTACCTTGTATTAGAATGATAACCTACTGTAAGAAACAAAGATTTCTTGAGGTTGGATGATCACCTTACAAGATTGGAAGTGAGGTAGCAAACTTGAAAGTATTCTTGATTTTATGTAACTAGAACTTGTAGAATTTATGAAGAACACTTAGAACTTGAAGATAGAACTTGAGAGAGATCAATTAGATGAAGAAAATTGAAGAATGAAAGTGTTTGTAGGTGTTTTTGGTCGTTGGTGTATGGATTAGATATAAAGGATATGTAATTTTGTTTTCATGTAAATAAGTCATGAATGATTACTCATATTTTTGTAATTTTATGAGATATTTCATGCTAGTTCCCAAATGATGGTTCCCACATGTGTTAGGTGACTCACATGGGCTGCTAAGAGCTGATCATTGGAGTGTATATACCAATAGTACATACATCTAAAAGCTGTGTATTGTACGAGTACGAATACGGGTGCATACGAGTAGAATTGTTGATGAAACTGAACGAGGATGTAATTGTAAGCATTTTTGTTAAGTAGAAGTATTTTGATAAGTGTATCGAAGTCTTTCAAAAGTGTATAAATACATATTAAAACACTACATGTATATACATTTTAACTGAGTCGTTAAGTCATCGTTAGTCGTTACATGTAAGTGTTGTTTTGAAACCTTTAGGTTAACGATCTTGTTAAATGTTGTTAACCCAATGTTTATAATATCAAATGAGATTTTAAATTATTATATTATCATGATATTATCATGTATGAATATCTCTTAATATGATATATATACATTAAATGTCTTTACAACGATAATCGTTACATATATGTCTCGTTTAAAAATCATTAAGTTAGTAGTCTTGTTTTTACATATGTAGTTCATTGTTAATATACTTAATGATATGTTTACTTATCATAGTATCATGTTAACTATATATATATCTATATATATGTCATCATATAGTTTTTACAAGTTTTAACGTTCGTGAATCACCGGTCAACTTGGGTGGTCAATTGTCTATATGAAACATATTTCAATTAATCAAGTCTTAACAAGTTTGATTGCTTAACATGTTGGAAACATTTAATCATGTAAATATCAATCTCAATTAATATATATAAACATGGAAAAGTTCGGGTCACTACAGTACCTACCCGTTAAATAAATTTCGTCCCGAAATTTTAAGCTGTTGAAGGTGTTGACGAATCTTCTGGAAATAGATGCGGGTATTTCTTCTTCATCTGATTTTCACGCTCCCAGGTGAACTCGGGTCCTCTACGAGCATTCCATCGAACCTTAACAATTGGTATCTTGTTTTGCTTAAGTCTTTTAACCTCACGATCCATTATTTCGACGGGTTCTTCGATGAATTGAAGTTTTTCGTTGATTTGGATTTCATCTAACGGAATAGTGAGATCTTCTTTAGCAAAACATTTCTTCAAATTCGAGACGTGGAAAGTGTTATGTACAGCCGCGAGTTGTTGAGGTAACTCAAGTCGGTAAGCTACTGGTCCGACACGATCAATAATCTTGAATGGTCCAATATACCTTGGATTTAATTTCCCTCGTTTACCAAATCGAACAACGCCTTTCCAAGGTGCAACTTTAAGCATGACCATCTCTCCAATTTCAAATTCTATATCTTTTCTTTTAATGTCAGCGTAGCTCTTTTGTCGACTTTGGGCGGTTTTCAACCGTTGTTGAATTTGGATGATCTTCTCGGTAGTTTCTTGTATAATCTCCGGACCCGTAATCTGTCTATCCCCCACTTCACTCCAATAAATCGGAGACCTGCACTTTCTACCATAAAGTGCTTCAAACGGCGCCATCTCAATGCTTGAATGGTAGCTGTTGTTGTAGGAAAATTCTGCTAACGGTAGATGTCGATCCCTGATAATGCTAAAAACGAACATATATTTCATAGCATTATTCCTCAAGAAAGACAAGCTTTTAGTTGCAATTGTTCTATTTACAAGTGATATTCGTTTAAATAATAAAAGGTGAAGACCAAAGACAGATTCGACGATTTGAAGACGCAAACTACCAAAAAGCTCAAAAGAACAAAAGACAATCAAAGAGGTTCCAATTATTGATAAGAAACGTCTCGAAATTACAAAAGTACAAGATTCAAAACACAAAGTACAAAATATTAAATTGTACGCGAGGACGTTCGAAAATCCGGAACCGGGACCAGAGTCAACTCTTAACGCTCGACGCAACGGACTAAAAATTACAAGTTAACTATGTATATAAATATAATATAATATATAATTAATTATATTAATTATATATATATTATATATATATATTAAAAACCGTCGGCAGAGAAAACTCCAAGGACTGAGCTGTAAATACTATCT
The DNA here is from genome assembly GCF_046630445.1 of Rutidosis leptorrhynchoides. Taxonomy (NCBI): domain Eukaryota; kingdom Viridiplantae; phylum Streptophyta; class Magnoliopsida; order Asterales; family Asteraceae; genus Rutidosis; species Rutidosis leptorrhynchoides. The sequence goes on along the minus strand of NC_092337.1, from coordinate 36,146,835 downwards.
CCGCGACTCGCGGAGTTTGAAGAGCATTTTGCCGCGAGTCGCGGAGCCCCAAAATTCAACTCTGGCTATAAAGCAAACCGAATTCTGATCAAATTTGATAATCTTTTTCTATCTCTCTCTCAATATATACGTAATATATATATATATAATTTATATTTTAATTTTAATTTTAATTTTAAATCCTAATAATAAGGGTATGTTAGCGAATGTTGTAAGGGTGTAAGTCGAAATTATGTCCGTGTAACGCTACGCTATTTTTTAATCATTGTAAGTTATGTTCAACCTTTTTACATTAATGTCTCGTAGCTAAGTTATTATTATGCTTATTTAAAACGAAGTAATCATGATGTTGGGCTAATTACTAAAATTGGGTAATTGGGCTTTGTACCATAATTGGGGTTTGGACAAAAGAACGACACTTGTGGAAACTAGACTATGGGCTATTAATGGGCTTTATATTTGTTTAACTAAATGAAAGTTTGTTAATGTTAATATAAAGATTTACAATTGAGCGTCCCTATAAATTACCATATACACTCGATCGGACACGATGGGCGGGGTATTTATATGTACGAATAATCGTTCATTTAACCAGACAGGGGAATGGATTAATAGCCACTAGAATAATTAAAACAGGGGTGAAATTACATTCAAGGGTAATTGGTGTAATTGTTAACAAAGTAGTAAAACCTTGGTTTACACGCAGTCGATAACCTGGTGTATTCATTAAACAAAGTATTAAAACCTTGTTACAATTCGAATCCCCAATTAGTTGGAATATTTAACTTCGGGTATAATAATAATTTGACGAGGACACTCGCACTTTATATTTATGACTGATGGACTGTTATGGACAAAAACCAGATGGACATATTGAATAATCCAGGACAAAGGACAATTAACCCATGGACATAAAACTAAAATCAACACGTCAAACATCATGATTACGGAAGTTTAAATAAGCATAATTCTTTTATTTCATATTTAATTTCCTTTATTTTATATTTAATTGCACTTCTAATTATCGCACTTTTATTTATTGTTATTTAATCGCACTTTTAATTATCGTACTTTTTAATTATCGCAATTTCATTATCGTTATTTACTTTATGCTTTAATTTAAGTCTTGTATTTATTTTATATTTTACATTAGGTTTTAACTGCGACTAAAGTTTTAAAATCGACAAACCGGTCATTAAACGGTAAAAACCCCCCTTTATATAATAATAATATTACTTATATATATATTTGTATTTTTATAAAAGTAAACTAATATAGCGTTGAACTTTGTTTAAAGATTTCCCTGTGGAACGAACCGGACTTACTAAAAACTACACTACTGTACGATTAGGTACACTGCCTATAAGTGTTGTAGCAAGGTTTAAGTATATCCATTCTATAAATAAATAAATATCTTGTGTAAAATTGTATCGTATTAAATAGTGTTTTCTAATAAAATTTAATAGTATTTTATACCCCTTAGCTTTAACATCAAGTATTTTTGGCGCCGCTGCCGGGGAATCATCTTAAAAGCCGGAAGCGCAACGCTAATATAAAAAAAAAAAAAAATTTTAGTTAACTTTTATTAAAATTCGTTTTTGTAAAAATACGTGTTAAAAAATATAAAAAGAAAAACAAAAATATAAGTATTTTTAAGATTTTGTTAAATATTTAAGTTTTATAAGTTTCTTTATTTTTATTTTAGTTTATAAAAATATAAGTTTTATTTTAAAATCTTTTATTTATTTAAAAAACAGAAAACATAAAATAAAAAAAATAAAAAAATAAAAATAAAGAAAACGCGTAAAATTTCAAACCTGTCAGCTGAAATTCTGAACCCCGCGACTCGCGGGGTTTTCTTTATAAATTGCCGCAACTCGCGGAGATTGTCTGACACGCGAACAGATGCCCTAATTCAGCATTTATTACGGGATTTAATTAATTATTATTATTATTTAACCCTTATTATTATTATTATTATTATTATTATTATTATTATTATTTTTAGTTTTATTTTTACTTTTACTTTTTATTATATATTTAGTTTAAATAAGTTTAATTAATTTGTAAAATTAATAGTTTAATAAAATAAATAATATAAAAATAATATTTTTATAAAAATTGTACTTTTTACAACTTTTTGTATATTTTTATATTTTGTCCCTTTTTAATCGTTGTAGCGTAATATTTGTATTTTTTGCTCATATTTAATTTTAAACTTAGTTTTTGCTATAGTTATTTTTACTCCTAGATTTTTAGGCTTTGCCGTAGAATTCCTTAAGTGCTTTTTCTTTAGACTAAGATTTAGGTGCTTTAGAATTTTGCGACGCCTTTTTAAGTTTTAGTTTCTTTTTAAGTTATTTCCATTTGGGATTTAGTTTTTCCTTGTAAGCTTTAATATTTTTAGACCTTTTACTATGTATCAATTATCATTCCAATTAGTAATATCAATTTGCGATTATAATTTTAAGTTAGTTGTAGTAATAAGGTTAAATTAGGTTAGTATTTTTAAGTTTTTATAAGTTTCTTTTATTTTTCCGTCACCTTTTATTTTTCAACCATTTTTTTCTTTTTCTACCTTTTTCGACGCGCAATCTTTTTCTCTCTTATTTCTCGCCATTCTAGTTTTTAGGACTTAGAATTTTTTCTACTTCTTATCTAAATTTCTTAAAATTACGAAAATTTATTTTGAGTGGTTAAATTAATAGACATCAAAATTTTCTGGTTCGTAGTAATAGTTGGATTTGTACGTGGACCGGGTTATTGGAGCCAAACAGTCCTCAATTATATTGAGACCAAACGAATCCTGCCCCTCTGCTGCATCTTTTGGCTATTCGAAACGTGGGCAAAATCAGAAAAGTCTATTGATTGGATAACTTATTATAATTTTTCTTTCCTTTTTAAAACTAATAGGATATTCAGTGAATGCACCGAGCAAGACGTTCACCACCTTTTGTACGTTCACCACCTGTAACTAGATCAAGACATTTAGCAAATATAACCGCCGTTGATTTTTCTTTAGAATCGTCATCTAGTCGACCAAGTACTTCAGTTCAAATTTCCGATAATCCATTTTTTGAACCCAACCTCACAATTGAGAATCCAGAAAATATTCAGGAACGGTTCATAGATCCTGAACCACTAAACTTTCCTCCGGAACCACCAATCATTCAAACAGAGATTGTTGAGGAACGAACCATTAAATCTGAAGCATCTAGTGATACCGATTCAACAAATTCAATTATGGAGAATCTGGAACCTTTAAGTATGGAAGACCGAATGAGAGCTAAACGCACTGGCCAAGGTCACGCAATTACTCATCCAGACATTAATGCGCCAGATTATGAAATCAAAGGACAAATTCTACACATGGTGACTAATCAATGCCAGTTTAGTGGTGCGCCGAAGGAAGATCCAAATGAACATCTACGTACCTTTAATAGGATCTGCACACTATTTAAAATCCGAGAAGTGGAGGATGAACAGATATATCTCATGTTATTTCCCTGGACTTTAAAGGGAGAAGCCAAAGATTGGTTGGAATCGTTACCTGAAGGGGCGATCGATACATGGGACGTTTTAATTGACAAATTTCTTAAACAATTCTTTCCTGCATCTAAAGCCGTAAGACTTCAAGCAGAAATTGTTACGTTCACACAGAAGCCAAATGAAACTCTATATGAGGCGTGGACAAGATATGGAAAGTTGTTAAGAGGATGTCCGCAACATGGTTTAGACACCTGTCAAATAGTACAAATATTCTACCGAGGATGCGACATCACTACAAGGAAAGACATAGATATAGCAGCTGGTGGTTCTATTATGAAGAAAACCGAAACTGATGCTTACAAAATTATTGATAATACTGCTTCCCACTCACATGAGTGGCACCAAGAAAAAGACATCATTAGATCATCTAAAGCAGCTAGAGCCGATTCTAGCCATGACTTAGATTCCATTTCGGCAAAGATAGATGCTTTCGAGAGACGAATGGAAAAGATGACTAAGGATATTCACTCAATACGAATTAGTTGTGAGCAGTGTGGAGGACCACATTTGACAAAAGATTGTCTAAGTATTGAATTAACAATGGAACAAAGAGAGAATATTTCATACATAAACCAAAGGCCTGGAAATAATTATCAGAATAATTATCAACCGCCAAGACCGATTTACAATCAAAACCAGAATTATAACCGAAATATTCCATACAATAACCAACAAGGTCCTAGCAATCAACAAGTATCCAATAATACTTACAATCAGCAAAGACCAAATTTTCAAAACAAACCACCACAACAAACCGATGATAAAAAGCCGAATTTAGAAGATATGATGACAAAGCTAGTTGAAACTCAAACGCAGTTTTTCACATCTCAAAAACAAACCAATGAACAAAATGCTCAAGCATTTAGAAATCAACAAGCTTCTATTCAAAATCTGGAACAAGAAGTAAGTAACCTAGCAAGGTTAATAGGTGAAAGAAAACCGGGAAGTTTACCTAGTGATACAAATGCTAACCCCCGGAATGAAACAGCTAAAGCTATTACCACAAGAAGTGGTACAACACTTAAATCACCTGAAATACCTGTAACTTCTGATGAAACTATTCCTACTCCACAAGAACCACAACCTGATCAAGATAAGGAAAAAGAACCGGTAGTTGAAAAGGTTAATGAAGATAACACAGTTAAGGATAAACCTTATGTTAAACCATACCAACCACCACTTCCTTACCCGAGTAAAATGAAGAAAGAAAAACTTGAAGCAGAGCAATCCAAATTTTTGGATATGTTTAAACAGATAAATGTAAATCTTCCTTTCATTGATGTGATTTCAGGAATGCCTAGATATGCTAAATTCTTGAAAGATCTGATCACGAATAGAAAGAAAATGGAAGAACTTTCGGCTGTTACTATGAATGCTAATTGTTCAGCAGTGCTGTTGAATAAGATACCAGAAAAATTATCTGATCCAGGAAGTTTCACAATTCCATGTTTTCTGGGTAGTCTTAGTTCAATAGAAGCATTGGCAGACTTAGGTGCTAGTATAAATCTAATGCCGTATTCACTATACGCTAAACTAGACCTTGGAGAATTGAAACCAACAAGAATAAGTATACAACTAGCCGACCGATCAATAAAATATCCTAGAGGGATAATGGAGAACATGCTAGTTAAAGTTGGTACTTTAGTATTTCCAGTAGATTTTGTTGTTTTGGACATGGAAGAAGATTCTCAAGTTCCTCTCATATTAGGAAGACCATTCTTAAACACGGCTAAAGCAATGATAGACGTGTTCGGTAAGAAACTGACCCTAAGTATAGAGGACGAGAGTGTTACCTTTTCAGTTGATAGAGCAATGCAACAACCGCAATCTGCAGATGATACATGTTATTATATTCAAACTATAGATGCACATGCAGAATTGTTAGAAGAATTTCCAGAATTACAAGGAACAGGAGAATGTTCTTTAGGAGAAGGTAATGAACCAATTGATGAAGCTGAAATGTTAGCTACACTTATAGCTAATGGATATGAACCAACAACAGAAGAAATTCAAATGCTAAAAGAAGAAGACAGATATCGATATAAATCATCAATAGAAGAACCTCCGAAATTAGAGTTAAAGCCACTTCCAAACCATTTGGAATACGCTTATTTACATGGTGAATCTGAATTACCTGTAATAATATCGTCTTCTCTTACTGAAAATGAGAAAACACAACTCATTTCTGTGTTGAAAGCTCATAAACCAGCCATTGCATGGAAAATTCATGATATTAAAGGAATAAGTCCTTCGTATTGCACACATAAAATCCTTATGGAAGAAGGTCAGAAAACGTATGTGCAACGTCAACGAAGACTAAATCCTAATATGCAAGATGTTGTTAAAAAGGAAATTATTAAACTGCTAGATGCAGGTTTGATATATCCAATTTCTGATAGTCCATGGGTAAGCCCAGTTCAATGCGTACCTAAGAAGGGTGGCATGACTGTCATTATAAATGAGAAAAATGAGCTTATTCCTACTAGGACTGTAACAGGATGGCGTGTATGTATTGATTATAGAAAATTAAATGACGCCACCAGAAAAGATCACTTTCCCTTACCTTTCATAGATCAAATGTTGGAAAGATTAGCCGGAAATAGTTACTATTGTTTTCTAGATGGATTTTCCGGATATTTTCAAATTCCAATAGCACCCGAAGATCAAGAGAAAACCACATTCACGTGCCCTTATGGTACTTTTGCTTACAAACGCATGCCATTTGGACTTTGTAACGCCCCTGCAACCTTTCAAAGGTGTATGATGGCGATTTTTCATGACATGATAGAAGAATGCATGGAAGTTTTCATGGATGACTTTTCAGTCTTCGGTGATACATTTAAATCATGTCTAGTTAATCTGGAACGAATGCTAATTAGATGCGAAAAATCAAATCTAGTACTTAATTGGGAGAAATGCCATTTCATGGTTAAAGAAGGCATCGTTCTTGGACATAAACTTTCAAAAGAAGGAATTGAAGTGGATAGAGCTAAAGTAGATGTAATTGCTAAACTTTCACATCCCACCAATGTTAGAGGAGTTAGGAGTTTTCTAGGGCATGCCGGTTTTTACCGACGTTTCATAAAAGATTTTTCTAAAATTGCCACTCCTATGAATAAACTCCTAGAAAAGGATGCTCCATTCATCTTTTCAGATGAGTGTATCAAATCTTTTAATATTCTTAAAGAAAAACTCACTAATGCACCGATCATGATAACACCAAATTGGAATCTACCATTTGAACTAATGTGCGATGCAAGTGATTTTGCAATGGGAGCCGTTTTAGGACAAAGGATTGAAAAACGATTTCAACCTATATACTATGCTAGTAAAACGTTACAAGGAGCACAAACGAACTATACAACTACTGAAAAAGAACTCCTTGCTATTGTCTTTGCTTTTGACAAATTCCGAGCATATCTCGTTTTAGCAAAAACGGTGGTCTATACCGACCATTCTGCTCTTAGATACCTATTTTCAAAACAAGATGCTAAACCAAGATTAATCCGTTGGATCTTACTCTTACAAGAGTTTGATATTGAAATCCGAGATAAAAGAGGAGCAGAAAATCTTGCCGCTGATCATCTTTCTCGTCTTGAAAATCCCGATCTAGAAGTTCTAAATGAATCAGCCATACAAGACAACTTTCCTGATGAATATCTATTGAAGATAGATTATAAAGAAATCCCATGGTTTGCAGACTATGCAAACTACTTAGTTTGTGGATTCCTTGAAAAAGGATTATCGTACCAAAGACGAAAGAAATTCTTCAGTGATATAAAACACTATTTCTGGGAAGATCCACATCTGTTTAAAAGTTGTCCCGATGGAATAATACGCCGATGTGTATTTGGAGATGAAGCTAGTAAAATTTTAAACCATTGTCACACAGGACCAACAGGAGGGCATTATGGGCCTCAACTAACAGCAAGAAAAGTTTATGAAGCTGGATTCTATTGGCCTACAATTTACAAAGACGCACACCTTCTTTGCAAATCCTGTGATGCATGTCAAAGGGCCGGAAAAATAAGTCAACGTGATGAAATGCCACAAAATGTCATCCAAGTATGTGAAGTATTTGACATTTGGGGTATTGACTTTATGGGTCCATTTCCAAAATCTCATAATAATCTATATATACTCGTAGCCATTGATTATGTATCTAAATGGCCGGAAGCACAAGCTCTCCCAACTAACGATGCACGAGTTGTAGTCAACTTTTTAAAACGTCTTTTTGCAAGGTTTGGAACACCGAAAGCTTTAATAAGTGATCGGGGTACTCATTTCTGTAATAATCAACTTGAGAAAGTTCTTAAAAGATATGGAGTAACTCATAAAATCTCCACCGCATATCATCCACAAACAAGTGGACAAGTTGAAAATACCAACCGAGCTTTAAAACGTATTCTAGAGAAAACCGTAGGATCAAATTCGAAGGAATGGTCCATTAAATTGGAGGATGCACTCTGGGCTTTTAGAACAGCCTACAAAACTCCAATTGGAACCACACCTTTTAGACTTGTTTATGGAAAAGCATGTCATCTTCCAGTAGAAATTGAACACAAAGCATTTTGGGCTTTGAAGACATGTAATCTTGATTTACATGAAGCTGGACGTCTACGATTAAGTCAACTAAATGAATTAGAAGAATTAAGACATGAAGCATACGAAAATTCATTAATCTATAAAGAACGAACGAAGAAATGGCATGATAAAAGAATCAGAAGTTCAAAAGAATTTAAAGAAGGAGACAGAGTTCTTCTTTTCAATTCACGATTCAAGCTATTCCCTGGAAAATTGAAATCAAGATGGTCTGGACCATTCATAGTCAAAAGAGTTTTCCCATACGGAACGATAGAATTAATAAATTCAAATGGGATGGCATTTAAAGTTAATGGTCACAGAGTTAAACATTACATACATGGTCCGATGGAAGTCGACAACGAAGTTAATCACAATTTCGACACCACAGCTAACTAAGTGTGGGGAGAATCAAGTCTTTAAAGGATAATATGTATTTCTGTTAGAGTTAGATTGTCTGTTTTCGTGTAGTTCTCGAAAATGGAACACGTATGGTCTTTCCCTAGCAGACCCTAAAGAACTAGTCTTCTCCCCCCATTCTGAATTTTTATTTTTTTTAGGTTTTTACGATATGAAGACTGCCTGTGAACTAAACCATGGTCTAATGCTACATGCTTTGATCACTAAAAGAAATAATGACATACTACCGAGCGAATTAGTATCAGTAATCAGAGAAAGAATGGACGGAGTTAGAAAAGGATCCAGATGCGAAGATAATAAGTTACAATTTGGTAAAGGAAAATCAAAATCCGCAGCGAAAAGAAGAGCACGACACCTAGAACGATGTCACAAATGCGGAAAATGGTCACATGGAGGTAAATGTTCAAATAATCAAACCTATTCAAATACCGAATTTGTTACTTTATGCAGAGACGGACCGTTCATATGTTTAGAAGAAAAGACACTGAATGCTCGAGGTTACGCCTTTGGAGCCATGGAAAACCAATTAAACCGACTATCTTATGAATGGAATAGATCATATAACTAAGAAATCTATTTCACAGGTATGTCTGTACAGTTTTTATTTTTATTTTTATTTTTAACCTTTTGATAATAAACGCTAATTTGTTCGCTAAAAAGTATTAAATTGGTATTGAATAAAATTAGGTTTGGCGACCGAAATTATTGATATCATTCAAAAATTTATTACATCACTGCGAAATTTAACGTTTATTCTTAAGGTATAAATATCTTTAATCAATCAACCCAAAATATTTCAAAAATTCGTCATGAGTTAAATTAGGTCTTGGAACCGAAATTACTTTACCGAAAAGAGGGGCGCATATTTTTGATAATATTTGATTGATTAAAGTGGGATAAAAAGACAAAAAGATTTTTAATTTTATTTTTACCATGTTTAATATTTAAATCTTAAATTAATATTGTAAACTTTGTAAAAACAATATATTTAAAATTGTAAATATTTGAAAAATTAATATAAGTTTGATATGAATTTATAAATTTTTAAATTAAGTTTGGTGTGAATTTTTAATTTTTAAAATATTAATTTTTAATTTTATGCATTTTAAATTTTGAGTTTGGTGTGAATTTTTAATATTAATTTTGAATTTTATATTTATGTTGTGTGAATTTAAAAACAAAAATTTACTTTATCTCATTAAGTTAAGAATATGATTTTTAAAATTCGTCGTAAGTTGAAGACTAGGTCTTTGAACCGAAATTGCTTTACCCGAGGGAGGGACGAGAACTTTTATTATCATTATTTTTAATCTTATTGATTTAAAGTATGCCAAAAACATTGAAAAAACCCAAAAATCTTAGCTTTTAAAACAATCGCTACAAAAAGACAAATTTTAAAATTTTGTCGAAGGACGGACTAGGACATCGATCCGAAACGACCTCGTCCTAAATAACAAGGGAAACAAAATTTTAAAATTAATTACTAAATTGTTTTAATAAGTTAAAGATTATATAAAAAAAAAAAAAAATACCAAACTCCGCGAGTCGCGGAGTTTGGAGGGTAAATCCCCGCGACTCGCGGAGGGACCAAAACCCAGAAAAAAAAATAAAAGAGCTGCACGAACTGATCAGCTCCCACACACAAAAACAACTCGAAAACACTGCGAAAAACCCACGAAAAACCACCCAAAAACACCCCAAAAATCCCAATTTTTAACCGTTAATCACCAAATTTTTTGCTAAAATCATGTTGAGAAGGATGCTATCTAAGAATTACTCAAGAAAAACGGTAAATTTCTACACCTAAACACCATTAATTCGAAATTAGGTGTTCTTGAGCTATTTTTTCCCCAATTTGATTTTGATGCTTTTTAGTGTAATTAGACTTAAATTGTTTATGTATTATGCTTGTATAACCTAGATTGATGCTGTTTAACATGATTAGAAGCCTTAAACTTCAAATTTTGAATAATCTAGGGTTTGTGTTCTTGAGCAAATTTGGGGCTTTTTGATATAAACAGGTTATGGCCGATTTTTGTCATGAATTGTTGCTAAATTAAGTAGTGTAACATGTCTAGGTAGTTAAATGATCCAAACTTTGAGCCTAAACATGATTTTGAGAATTAAAGTGGACTTTTTCAAGTCCAAAATTCATGAACTTGATTTTTGAAAGATAATGCCATTTGAGACTTGTTTGATTGCTAGTAATGATTATTTTGACATGTTATTTGAGTTGAATGCTTATGAACTTGGCGAACATTTTTGTATATGCTTATTTGAAAAAGTGTAGATTTGATAAAAATATGAAAATGAGCTTAAGTTTGATATAAATTGATAATGTCATTGTAATTATTTTGATTGATGATTTTGCTGACACTAATGCATATTTGGATGCACAAAATTTGTGTTTGATGTGTTTTACAGAATGAAAGGGGTGAATCTTCATCCCAAGCCCGCAATGCTCCTGCCGAGAATTTGGAACAACAGGAGGTAGATAACTATTACAAGCAGGATGTACCTCATCCAGTCATGACCTTTTCCGATATGCATTTGGAAGAGTTGCACCCGAACCTGAGATTTGACAGACTTTGGATAGATTATCCAAAATATCAACGGGGTTTGCATACTCTTCACTCCAAGGTTGTTGAGGTACCGAGGGTCATAGAATGGGGACCCTTAGAAGCTGTAGAATTGGCCGGGCCAATTAGGGAATTACTTGTACAGAGGTATGGTAATTCTTCTTTTAATGACTGGATATGTTTATTCACCATACGCAGACCTGTATATAAAGTATGGTGTGAAGAGTTGTTATGTAGTATAGAGTTGAATGATCGGGTAGCTAGTTTAACCGATCGTTCTTTTATTAGATTTTTGTTAGGCGGTTCGATGCGCCACATGTCTTTACTGGACATGGCTCAGGCTTTACGTATATATACGCCTGAGGAGTTAGCGTCTGCCGATTGTAGAGGATTGATACTAAACGGTAGAAGGATAGATGAGAATTTTGATACACACGGTGTGTGGAGTCAAATGACAAGCCATCACCGTTTCAAAGGGGGAAACTACTCTTATTTGGATATAGATAGAGCCGAATTAAGAGTGATACATAGGTTTGTAGCTAATTCGATTACACAAAGGGGTAAGAACAAAGAAAAAGTAAATGAACAAGATTTGTTTTACCATATGTGTATTCGAGACCCACAGAGCGCTGTAAGTATACCATATTGTGTGGGTTATTATTTATCAGCTATGGTTCGGGGGATGCGACCACATAGCATAATAGGAGGTGGTATTTTTATTACTTTGATTGGTGAATATCTCGGTGTGGATATAAGTCGGGGGGGATTATTACTAGAAGAGCCGGAACCCCGCGACACTATAGGTTTAAATGTATACCATGGTGCGAAAGTTTTGAAGAGGCGAAATAACGCCGCAGTACGATACCATGGTAGACATCCACAGGTGGAGAGAAACCAGCAGCAAGGTAATGTAGGAGGGGGGAATGAGATGCAAGAAATGCATAGGTTTATAGCTTCTCAGGAATACGAAAATGCTAGACAGAGAGCATTTGAAGATTGGCAAGTTCATCAGAACCAGATCATAGCTCATTGCCAACACATAGGTAGAAACTATATTCCTACACCGAAACCCGTCTTCCCTCCTTGGTCTATAGAGATGCAGCCACCATATCCTACGTATGACCCTGCCGAAGCATTCTATAGCACTTATGGTTATGCCTGGAACCCCTATTGGTACCAATATCATCCTTAGTTTACTTATTTTTATTTTTTTATTTTGTAATTTGTAATTATTGATACATTTAATATTTTTGTTAATATTGTAATCATTTTTATAATTATCTAACTTTTATTCTTAGATTTTAATAATTTTTGAACGTGGGGTAATATACCAAACTTCAAAAATATGTATATATGTTTGCAGTTTATCTTATGTACACAACAGGGTCAAACAACGCATTTTCAAAGACTGGCATTAAGTTCAGCAAAAACAACTAATTTTGACGACAAGATGCAAAATATATGTGAAATAACAACAAGACGGAATGAACAAATGATGTGCACCATTTATCATTCAGCAAACAAACGCCAATATATTTGGAAACTTTGGTAAAAATTTAATCATTTTCACACAAATCACCCTCAATAATTTAAATTGTTACTGATTTCTTGCAAATGAGGGCATTGCAAGATCTTAAGTGTGGGAAGGGATTAAATTCTTTCGGATTTTAAAATTTTTATATTAAACACTTGGTTACCATTAAAAATACTAGTAAAGCAGTAGTTGTATTAGAATCTAGTGCTCTCTGATAAAAAAGAACAGCCCTAGTCTTATATACTGACTACCCAATTCTAGTAAAATTTTTCAAAATTTTCAATTAAATGAATTCAAAATCATGTTTATACATATTTATGAACGATAAAACTAGGTTTTAACACCGAAATTATTGTTACCTCGGAAAGGACATAAATTGAGAAACAAACTAAAATGTTAAAATTCATTTAAAATGGAATAGAGGACGATAAAAAGGAAAATAAAAGCCAAGTGTGAGAAAATTTACCAAGTTATTTTAAACATATGTCACATATATCTGTAACAAATAACTGAAAATACTTTTGCTTTGAACTAAACTAAACTGTTTTACCCGATGAAAGAAAAGAAAAGATGGATCTACACGATGAATCAATTCCATCATTAAAAGGAAGTAAAGTCTTCCGAAAAAGACACGCGCTTCTTGATTTAGGTCATGAAGTTGTCGTCCAGACCAGCTGTAGGTTGACGAAAAATCTAGAAAAGTCATCACTAAAATCAGCAGGAAATCCACGGACCTCAGCATTAAACAGGGTCGCCAAGTGGTCAGATTTATCCTAACCATGAGAAGGATTTATCTTGTACAATGGGGGGGCACCATGCAAATTAGCTGGATAAGACTAATGAATCAGATCCCCAGAAAGGATAATCTCCTTAAAGATTAAAAATCAGCTTTTAAGACTGATATTACTCAATCCTTGAGATTGACCTTAAAGATTGAGAATTCAAACTCATGGAATTCAATGATATCTAAACTCGAGCTTGAACGAGAAAATATTTTGATCAAAATTACAAACCAATTTGTTTTCTGAAAATCCATTTTCAATGCGTTCATTACCATTGAACGTAAAATCCTAGGAATTCACCTGGAATTCATTAGGTCACCTGAACTAAATCGGGTGTCAACCGTAAGAACGGTGGTTGCATAGTGGTCAAAGACAGGACCTTGTGCCATACCGAAAAATTATAAGGATGAGCTTTACTATTGCTCCTACCAAGGATAGTAATTGCGTCCGACACGTTATAGACCATAATCAAAAGCATGTCACGGGACATTGCCTTAACAGTTGCTTGTTCAACGCTTTCCTTTACAACCGGACGGTAGTTTACCGAAAGGTAATATACGGGACAAGTAAACTGGACGTGTTGCTTTCCAAATACAAGGTTAGCAAGTGGGTGACACAAAACCGCAAGTTTTGAGCTAAAATTTTCAAATCTGAAACCCACCAAACCCACAAAAATATTTTGCAAACACCGGTAAAGGGTTATTCCGGAAAACTTATCTAGGGTAAAAACTAGATTTCAAAAGATCAAATGTTTTCATAAAGATCCAATTTCCTTAATGGATCTAAATTTTTATAGTCATGTGGGACTGTAAACCATATCGTTACTACCATTGTTTATACCGCCGTATAGAAATCACTGATGTACAAAGTGTGAAGAATAAAGAAGTGATTCTAGTATTTCAAGACGATATTGCTTGAGGACAAGCAACGCTCAAGTGTGGGAATATTTGATAATGCTAAAAACGAACATATATTTCATAGCATTATTCCTCAAGAAAGACAAGCTTTTAGTTGCAATTGTTCTATTTACAAGTGATATTCGTTTAAATAATAAAAGGTGAAGACCAAAGACAGATTCGACGATTTGAAGACGCAAACGACCAAAAAGCTCAAAAGAACAAAAGACAATCAAAGAGGTTCCAATTATTGATAAGAAACGTCTCGAAATTACAAAAGTACAAGATTCAAAACACAAAGTACAAAATATTAAATTGTACGCGAGGACGTTCGAAAATCCGGAACCGGGACCAGAGTCAACTCTTAACGCTCGACGCAACGGACTAAAAATTACAAGTTAACTATGTATATAAATATAATATAATATATAATTAATTATATTAATTATATATATATTATATATATATATTAAAAACCGTCGGCAGAGAAAACTCCAAGGACTGAGCTGTAAATACTATCTCCGCGACTCGCGGAGTTTGAAGAGCATTTTTCCGCGAGTCGCGGAGCCCCAAAATTCAACTCTGGCTATAAAGCAAACCGAATTCTGATCAAATTTGATAATCTTTTTCTATCTCTCTCTCAATATATACGTAATATATATATATAATTTATATTTTAATTTTAATTTTAATTTTAAATCCTAATAATAAGGGTATGTTAGCGAATGTTGTAAGGGTGTAAGTCGAAATTCTGTCCGTGTAACGCTACGCTATTTTTTAATCATTGTAAGTTATGTTCAACCTTTTTACATTAATGTCTCGTAGCTAAGTTATTATTATGCTTATTTAAAACGAAGTAATCATGATGTTGGGCTAATTACTAAAATTGGGTAATTGGGCTTTGTACCATAATTGGGGTTTGGACAAAAGAACGACACTTGTGGAAACTAGACTATGGGCTATTAATGGGCTTTATATTTGTTTAACTAAATGAAAGTTTGTTAATGTTAATATAAAGATTTACAATTGAGCGTCCCTATAAATTACCATATACACTCGATCGGACACGATGGGCGGGGTATTTATATGTACGAATAATCGTTCATTTAACCAGACACGGGAATGGATTAATAGCCACTAGAATAATTAAAACAGGGGTGAAATTACATTCAAGGGTAATTGGTGTAATTGTTAACAAAGTAGTAAAACCTTGGTTTACACGCAGTCGATAACCTGGTGTATTCATTAAACAAAGTATTAAAACCTTGTTACAATTCGAATCCCCAATTAGTTGGAATATTTAACTTCGGGTATAATAATAATTTGACGAGGACACTCGCACTTTATATTTATGACTGATGGACTGTTATGGACAAAAACCAGATGGACATATTGAATAATCCAGGACAAAGGACAATTAACCCATGGGCATAAAACTAAAATCAACACGTCAAACATCATGATTACGGAAGTTTAAATAAGCATAATTCTTTTATTTCATATTTAATTTCCTTTATTTTATATTTAATTGCACTTCTAATTATCGCACTTTTATTTATTGTTATTTAATCGCACTTTTAATTATCGTACTTTTTAATTATCGCAATTTCATTATCGTTATTTACTTTATGCTTTAATTTAAGTCTTGTATTTATTTTATATTTTACATTAGGTTTTAACTGCGACTAAAGTTTTAAAATCGACAAACCGGTCATTAAACGGTAAAAACCCCCCTTTATATAATAATAATATTACTTATATATATATTTGTATTTTTATAAAAGTAAACTAATATAGCGTTGAACTTTGTTTAAAGATTTCCCTGTGGAACGAACCGGACTTACTAAAAACTACACTACTGTACGATTAGGTACACTGCCTATAAGTGTTGTAGCAAGGTTTAAGTATATCCATTCTATAAATAAATAAATATCTTGTGTAAAATTGTATCGTATTAAATAGTGTTTTCTAATAAAATTTAATAGTATTTTATACCCCTTAGCTTTAACATCAATCCCAACTGTTTCCGAAATCAATAACACATGCTCGTAGCATGTCTTCAAGCGTTTGTATAGTCCTTTCGCTCTGCCCATCAGTTTGTGGATGATAGGCAGTACTCATGTGTAGACGAGTTCCTAATGCTTGCTGTAATGTCTGCCAGAATCTTGAAATAAATCTACCATCCCTATCAGAGATAATAGAGATTGGTATTCCATGTCTGGAGACGACTTCCTTCAAATACAGTCGTGCTAACTTCTCCATCTTGTCATCTTCTCTTATTGGCAGGAAGTGTGCTGATTTGGTGAGACGATCAACTATTACCCAAATAGTAACAAAACCACTTGCAGTCCTTGGCAATTTAGTGATGAAATCCATGGTAATGTTTTCCCATTTCCATTCCGGGATTTCGGGTTGTTGAAGTAGACCTGATGGTTTCTGATGCTCAGCTTTGACCTTAGAACACGTCAAACATTCTCCTACATATTTAGCAACATCGGCTTTCATACCCGGCCACCAAAAATGTTTCTTGAGATCCTTGTACATCTTCCCCGTTCCAGGATGTATTGAGTATCTGGTTTTATGAGCTTCTCTAAGTACCATTTCTCTCATATCTCCAACTTTTGGTACCCAAATCCTTTCAGCCCTATACCGGGTTCCGTCTTCCCGAATATTAAGATGCTTCTCCGATCCTTTGGGTATTTCATCCTTTAAATTTCCCTCTTTTAAAACTCCTTGTTGCGCCTCCTTTATTTGAGTAGTAAGGTTAGTGTGAATCATTATATTCATAGATTTTACTCGAATGTGTTCTCTGTCCTTTCTGCTCAAGGCGTCGGCTACCACATTTGCCTTCCCCGGGTGGTAACGAATCTCAAAGTCGTAATCATTCAACAATTCAATCCACCTACGCTGCCTCATATTCAGTTGTTTCTGATTAAATATGTGTTGAAGACTTTTGTGGTCGGTATATATAATACTTTTGACCCCATATAAGTAGTGCCTCCAAGTCTTTAATGCAAAAACAACCGCGCCTAATTCCAAATCATGCGTTGTATAATTTTGTTCGTGAATCTTCAATTGTCTAGACGCATAAGCAATCACCTTCGTTCGTTGCATTAATACACAACCGAGACCTTGCTTTGATGCGTCACAATAAATCACAAAATCATCATTCCCTTCAGGCAATGACAATATAGGTGCCGTAGTTAGCTTTTTCTTCAATAACTGAAACGCTTTCTCTTGTTCATCATTCCATTCAAATTTCTTCCCTTTATGCGTTAATGCAGTCAAGGGTTTTGCTATTCTGGAAAAGTCTTGGATGAACCTTCTGTAGTAACCAGCTAGTCCTAAAAACTGGCGTATGTGTTTCGGAGTTTTCGGGGTTTCTCACTTTTCAACAGTTTCTATCTTTGCCGGATCCACCTTAATACCTTCTTTGTTCACTATGTGACCGAGGAATTGAACTTCTTCCAACCAAAATGCACACTTTGAAAACTTAGCGTACAATTCTTCCTTCCTCAATACTTCTAACAACTTTCTCAAATGTTCACCGTGTTCTTGGTCATTCTTTGAGTAAATAAGTATGTCATCAATGAAAACAATGACAAACTTGTCAAGGTATGGTCCACACACTCGGTTCATAAGGTCCATGAACACAGCTGGTGCATTAGTTAAACCAAACGGCATGACCATAAACTCGTAATGACCGTAACGTGTTCTGAAAGTAGTCTTTGGAATATCATCTTCTTTCACCCGCATTTGATGATACCCGGAACGTAAGTCAATCTTTGAATAAATAGACGAGCCTTGTAGTTGATCAAATAAGTCGTCGATTCTCGGTAGTGGGTAGCGGTTCTTGATGGTAAGTTTGTTCAACTCTCGGTAGTCGATACACAACCTGAATGTACCATCTTTCTTCTTGACAAACAAAACAGGAGCTCCCCACGGTGATGTGCTTGGTCGAATGAAACCACGCTCTAAAAGTTCTTGTAATTGGCTTTGCAGTTCTTTCATCTCGCTGGGTGCGAGTCTGTAAGGAGCACGAGCTATTGGTGCAGCTCCTGGTACAAGATCTATTTGAAATTCAACGGATCGATGTGGGGGTAATCCCGGTAATTCTTTCGGAAATACATCGGAAAATTCTTTTGCAATGGGAAGATCATTGATGCTCTTTTCTTCAGTTTGTACTTTCTCGAAGTGTGCTAAAACAGCATAGCAACCTTTTCTTATTAGTTTTTGTGCCTTCAAATTACTAATAAGATGTAGCTTCGTGTTGCCCTTTTCTCCGTACACCATTAAGGGTTTTCCTTTTTCTCGTATAATGCGAATTGCATTTTTGTAACAAACGATCTCTGCTTTCACTTCTTTCAACCAGTCCATACCGATTATCACATCAAAACTCCCTAACTCTACTGGTATCAAATCAATCTTAAATGTTTCGCTAACCAGTTTAATTTCTCGATTCCGACATATATTATCTGTTGAAATTAATTTACCATTTGCTAATTCGAGTAAAAATTTACTATCCAAAGGCGTCAATGGACAACTTAATTTAGCACAAAAATCTCTACTCATATAGCTTCTATCCGCACCCGAATCAAATAAAACATAAGCAGATTTATTGTCAATAAGAAACGTACCCGTAACAAGCTCCGGGTCTTCTTGTGCCTCTGCCGCATTAATATTGAAAACTCTTCCGCGGCCTTGTCCATTCGTGTTCTCCTGGTTCGGGCAATTTCTAATAATGTGGCCCGGTTTTTCACATTTATAACAAACTACATTGGCATAACTTGCTCCGACACTACTTGCTCCGCCATTACTCGTTCCGACACCATTTGTTCCTTTCGTTCTATTAACCCCTGGTCCGTAGACCTCACACTTCGCCGCGCTATGACCATTTCTTTTACACTTGTTGCAAAATTTAGTGCAGAACCCCGAGTGATACTTTTCACACCTTTGGCATAGTTGCTTCTGATTGTTGTTGTTGCGGTTATTATTGTTGTTGGGATGATTGTTGTAGTTGCTGTTGTTGCTGTTGTTGTTGTTGTTGTTGTTGGGCCGTTTGTTGTAGTTGCGATTGATGTTGCGATTGTTGGGATAATTGTTGCGATTATTGTTGTAATTGCTGTTGTTGTTGTATTGGTGATTCTTATCACCGTTTTCCTCCCATTTTCTTTTGACTTGCTTCACATTGGCCTCTTCAGCAGTCTGTTCTTTAATTCTTTCTTCAATCTAGTTCACTTGTTTATGAGCCATTCTACATGCCTGTTGTATGGAGGCGGGCTCGTGTGAACTTATATCTTCTTGGATTCTTTCCGGTAATCCTTTCACAAACGCGTCGATCTTCTCTTCCTCATCTTCGAATGCTCCCGGACACAATAGGCACAATTCTGTGAATCGTCTTTCGTACTTGGTAATATCAAATCCTTGGGTTCGTAACCCTCTAAGTTCTGTCTTGAGCTTATTGACCTCGGTTCTGGGACGGTACTTCTCGTTCATCAAGTGCTTGAATGCTGACCACGGTAGTGCGTACGCATCGGCTTGTCCCACTTGCTCTAGATAGGTATTCCACCATGTTAACGCAGAACCTGTGAAGGTATGCGTAGCGTACTTCACTTTGTCCTCTTCAGTACACTTACTTATGGCAAACACCGATTCGACCTTCTCGGTCCACCGTTTCAATCCGATCGGTCCTTCGGTTCCATCAAATTCTAAAGGTTTGCAGGCAGTGAATTCTTTGTAGGTGCATCCTACACAATTTCCTGTACTGCTAGATCCAAGGTTATTGTTGGTATGTAGCGCAGCCTGTACTGCGGCTATGTTTGAAGCTAGAAAAGTACGGAATTCCTCTTCGTTCATATTCATGGTGTGTCGAGTAGTCGGTGCCATTTCCTTCAAAATAGTCAAATGGAACAAGTTAATCATACAGAATATTAAGAGTAGTTAATAGTATTTCGTAGCATAATATGAACTCATTTATAAAAGCTTTTTCTTCATATTAGCGTTTTATAAGTTTAAATTCGGGTAGTACCTACCCGTTAAGTTCATACTTAGTAGCTAATATACAATTCAACTACTACAATTCTATATGAAAAAACTGATTATAATAATATTTCGCGTTCAAACTTTTACACAATATTTTACAAACTTACAATACCGCTTATTTTACATATAGCATGAAATATAGCACACAATAAATTTGATACAAGATGGTTGTGAAGATAATTCTAGCTAGTACACAAGTCGTTCAGCAAAGGCAATAAAGACACGTAATTCATACGTCCAGAAACAAGTCATGCATTCTGGTTTTACTAGGATTACTTCCCATCCTTGGTCTTGTGGAACATAACCGTTATGGCCGTTGATAAGACAGTGTGTTGTAACATCGTCAAAGGGACGAGGGTTACGTAATGTCCAACAGTCCCGTAACAATCTAAAAACCTCATTTCTTACCCCAATTACCGACTCCGTCACTTGTGGGAACGTTTTGTTTAATAGTTGTAGCCCGATGTTCTTGTTCTCACTTTGGTGAGAAGCGAACATTACTAATCCGTAAGCATAACATGCTTCTTTATGTTGCATGTAAGCCGCTTTTTCTAAATCACGAAGTCCAATATTCGGATATATTGAGTCAAAATAATTTCTTAACCCATTGCGTAAAATAGCATTTGGGTTCCCCGCAATAAATGCGTCAAAGTAAACACATCGTAACTTATGGATTTCTCAATGTGATATCCCCCATCTTTCGAACGAAAGCCTTTTATAAACCAAGGTATTCTTGGAACGTTCTTCGAATGTCTTACAAACTGATCTCGCCTTAAATAGTTGTGCCGAAGAATTCTGACCGACTCTAGACAAGATTTCATCAATCATGTCTCCGGGTAGGTCTCTTAAAATATTGGGTTGTCTATCCATTTTGTATTTTTATACTGTAAAATAGACAAGAGTTAGATTCATAAAAAAAAATACTTATTAATACAAGCAATTTTTACATATATCATAAAGCATAAGCACACTATATTACATATATTACACCACACGAATACAACTATCTTATTCTGACTCGCTTGTTTCTTCTTCTTCGGTTTTGGTTCATTTTGCCAAGTTTCTAGGGATATATGATGTTTCCCTAATACGATCCGTCGTTTTCCACATTGGTTTAGAAAAACCTGGTGGTTTAGAGGTTCCCGGGTCATTGTTACAACTTAAGGACTTCGGGGGTTGACGATACATATAAAGTTCATCGGGGTTGGAATTAGATTTCTCTATTTTTATGCCCTTTCCCTTATTATTTTCTTTTGCCTTTTTAAATTCAATTGGGGTAATTTCTATAACATCATCGGAATTCTCGTCGGAATCCGATTCATCGGAGAATTGGTAATCCTCCCAATATTTTGCTTCCTTGGCGGAAACACCATTGACCATAATTAACCTTGGTCGGTTGGTTGAGGATTTTCTTTTACTTAACCGTTTTATTATTTCCCCCACCGGTTCTATTTCTTCATCTGGTTCCGATTCTTCTTCCGGTTCCGATTCTTCTTCCGGTTCCGACTCTTCTTCCGGTTCCTCTTCGGGAACTTATGAATCAGTCCACAAATCATTCCAATTTATATTTGACTCTTCATTATTATTAGGTGAGTCAATGGGACTTGTTCTAGAGGTAGACATCTATCACATAATATCAAACGCGTTAAGAGATTAATATATCACATAATATTCACATGTTAAAAATATATAGTTTCCAACAAAATTTGTTAAGCAATCATTTTTCAAGTAAACACGGTCGAAGTCCAGACTCACTAATGCATCCTAACAAACTCGATAAGACACACTAATGCAAAATTCTGGTTCTCTAAGACCAACGCTCGGATACCAACTGAAATGTCCCGTTCTTATTGATTAAAAACGTTCCATATTAATTGATTTCGTTGCGAGGTTTTGACCTCTATATGAGACGTTTTTCAAAGACTGCATTCATTTTAAAACAAACCATAACCTTTATTTCATCAATAAAGGTTTAAAAAGCTTTACGTAGATTATCAAATAATGATAATTTAAAATATCCTGTTTACACACGACCATTACATAATGGTTTACAATACAAATATGTTACAACAAAATAAGTTTCTTGAATGCAGTTTTTACATAATATCATACAAGCATGGACTCCAAATCTCGTCCTTATTTAAGTATGCGACAGCGGAAGCTCTTAATAATCACCTGAGAATAAACATGCTTAAAACGTCAACAAAAATGTTGGTGAGTTATAGGTTTAACCTATATATATATCAAATCATAATAATAGACCACAAGATTTCATATTTCAATACACACCCCATACATAGAGATAAAAATCATTCATATGGTGAACACCTGGTAACCGACATTAACAAGATGCATATATAAGAATATCCCCATCATTCCGGGACACCCTTCGGATATGATATAAATTTCGAAGTACTAAAGCATCCGGTACTTTGGATGGGGTTTGTTAGGCCCAATAGATCTATCTTTAGGATTCGCGTCAATTAGGGTGTCTGTTCCCTAATTCTTAGATTACCAGACTTAATAAAAAGGGGCATATTCGATTTCGATAATTCAACCATAGAATGTAGTTTCACGTACTTGTGTCTATTTCGTAAATCATTTATAAAACCTGCATGTATTCTCATCCCAAAAATATTAGATTTTAAAAGTGGGACTATAACTCACTTTCACAGATTTTTACTTCGTCGGGAAGTAAGACTTGGCCACTGGTTGATTCACGAACCTATAACAATATATACATATATATCAAAGTATGTTTAAAATATATTTACAACACTTTTAATATATTTTGATGTTTTAAGTTTATTAAGTCAGCTGTCCTCGTTAGTAACCTACCACTAGTTGTCCACAGTTAGATGTACAGAAATAAATCGATAAATATTATCTTGAATCAATCCACGACCCAGTGTATACGTATCTCAGTATTGATCACAACTCAAACTATATATATTTTGGAATCAACCTCAACCCTGTATAGCTAACTCCAACATTCACATATAGAGTGTCTATGGTTGTTCCGAAATATATATAGATGTGTCGACATGATAGGTCGAAACATTGTATACGTGTCTATGGTATCTCAAGATTACATAATATACAATACAAGTTGATTAAGTTATGGTTGGAATAGATTTGTTACCAATTTTCACGTAGCTAAAATGAGAAAAATTATCCAATCTTGTTTTACCCATAACTTCTTCATTTTAAATCCGTTTTGAGTGAATCAAATTGCTATGATTTCATATTGAACTCTATTTTATGAATCTAAACAGAAAAAGTATAGGTTTATAGTTGGAAAAATAAGTTACAAGTCGTTTTTGTAAAGGTAGTCATTTCAGTCGAAAGAACGACGTCTAGATGACCATTTTAGAAAACATACTTCCACTTTGAGTTTAACCATAATTTTTGGATATAGTTTCATGTTCATAATAAAAATCATTTTCTCAGAATAACAACTTTTAAATCAAAGTTTATCATAGTTTTTAATTAACTAACCCAAAACAGCCCGCGGTGTTACTACGACGGCGTAAATCCGGTTTTACGGTGTTTTTCATGTTTTCAGGTTTTAAATCATTAAGTTAGCATATCATATAGATATAGAACATGTGTTTAGTTGATTTTAAAAGTCAAGTTAGAAGGATTAACTTTTGTTTGCGAACAAGTTTAGAATTAACTAAACTATGTTCTAGTGATTACAAGTTTAAACCTTCGAATAAGATAGCTTTATATGTATGAATCGAATGATGTTATGAACATCATTACTACCTTAAGTTCCTTGGATAAACCTACTGGAAAAGAGAAAAATGGATCTAGCTTCAACGGATCCTTGGATGGCTCGAAGTTCTTGAAGCAGAATCATTACACGAAAACAAGTTCAAGTAAGATCATCACTTGAAATAAGATTGTTATAGTTATAGAAATTGAACCAAAGTTTGAATATGATTATTACCTTGTATTAGAATGATAACCTACTGTAAGAAACAAAGATTTCTTGAGGTTGGATGATCACCTTACAAGATTGGAAGTGAGCTAGCAAACTTGAAAGTATTCTTGATTTTATGTAACTAGAACTTGTAGAATTTATGAAGAACACTTAGAACTTGAAGATAGAACTTGAGAGAGATCAATTAGATGAAGAAAATTGAAGAATGAAAGTGTTTGTAGGTGTTTTTGGTCGTTGGTGTATGGATTAGATATAAAGGATATGTAATTTTGTTTTCATGTAAATAAGTCATGAATGATTACTCATATTTTTGTAATTTTATGAGATATTTCATGCTAGTTGCCAAATGATGGTTCCCACATGTGTTAGGTGACTCACATGGGCTGCTAAGAGCTGATCATTGGAGTGTATATACCAATAGTACATACATCTAAAAGCTGTGTATTGTACGAGTACGAATACGGGTGCATACGAGTAGAATTGTTGATGAAACTGAACGAGGATGTAATTGTAAGCATTTTTGTTAAGTAGAAGTATTTTGATAAGTGTATCGAAGTCTTTCAAAAGTGTATAAATACATATTAAAACACTACATGTATATACATTTTAACTGAGTCGTTAAGTCATCGTTAGTCGTTACATGTAAGTGTTGTTTTGAAACCTTTAGGTTAACGATCTTGTTAAATGTTGTTAACCCAATGTTTATAATATCAAATGAGATTTTAAATTATTATATTATCATGATATTATCATGTATGAATATCTCTTAATATGATATATATACATTAAATGTCTTTACAACGATAATCGTTACATATATGTCTCGTTTAAAAATCATTAAGTTAGTAGTCTTGTTTTTACATATGTAGTTCATTGTTAATATACTTAATGATATGTTTACTTATCATCATGTTAACTATATATATATCCATATATATGTCATCATATAGTTTTTACAAGTTTTAACGTTCGTGAATCACCGGTCAACTTGGGTGGTCAATTGTCTATATGAAACATATTTCAATTAATCAAGTCTTAACAAGTTTGATTGCTTAACATGTTGGAAACATTTAATCATGTAAATATCAATCTCAATTAATATATATAAACATGGAAAAGTTCGGGTCACTACAGTGATGTCAGGAGGTAGATCAACGGAACGTGGCCCAAGTGGGAGTCACAATCATGGTAAACCGAAGTCTAAAAAGAAGAAGACCTATACATGCTACAATTGTGGCAAGAAAGGTCACCTGAAGAAGGATTGTCGGAGTTTAAATAACTCAAATCCTCAAGGAAATATTGTAAGCACTTCAGATGATGGGACTGCTTTGGTTAGTGAAGCAGTGGTAGCAAATGAAGGCAGAAAGACATTTGTTGATGTCTGGTTATTTGACTCGGGAGCTACTTTTCACATGACCCCTAGAAGAGAATGGTTCAAACAATATGAACGTATCTCAGGAGGATCTGTATACAGTTGCAATGATCATGAACTAAAGATCATTGGAATTGGAGATATCATTCTGAAGATGCACGATGGTACAGTTCGTACTATTCAAGGTGTACGACACGTGGAGGGTTTGAAGAAGAACTTATTGTCTTTAGGACAATTGGATGATCTTGGTTGTAAAATGGTGATACATGAGAAGATCATGATAATCAAGAAAGGCGCGGTTGTACTTATAAAAGGAGAAAAGGTGGGTGCTAATTTATACATTCTGAAAGGCGAGACGGTACAGGAATCGGAAGCATCTGTTGCTTCGAATAGTTCAAGTGATAAAGTTGCTATGACATGGCATCAAAAGCTTGGACACATGTCTGAGCAAGGTATGAAGATTCTTGTTGAAAGAAATCTTATTCCTGGTCTTACAAAGGTATCGCTACCTTTCTGTGAGCATTGTGTAATCAGCAAGCAACATCGCCTGAAGTTTAACACATCAAATTCTAGAAGTAAATTGGTTCTAGAATTGGTTCACTCTGATGTGTGACAAGCACCAGTTCAATCCCTAGGAGAAGCAAAGTATTTTGTATCATTTATTGATGATTACACTAGGAGATGTTGGGTGTACCCAATCAAGAGGAAGGCGGATGTGTTTGAAGTTTTCAAAGTTTACAAAGCGCGGGTTGAACTTGAATCTGGTAAAAAGATCAAGTGTTTGAGGACAGATAATGGAGGAGAATACACTGGTGATGAATTTGATAAGTTTTGCAAACAAGAAGGTATCAAAAGGCAGTTCACAACAGCATACACTCCTCAACAAAACGGAGTGGCAGAGCGGATGAACAGAACCTTGTTAGATAGAACAAGGGCGATGTTGGCAACTGCAAGCTTGGAAAAATCATTCTGGGCAGAAGCAGTAAGTACTGCCTGTTACGTGATAAATCGGTCACCATCAACTGCAATTGATTTGAAATCGCCGATGGAAATGTGGACTGAAAAACCAGTTAATTATTCTGACCTTCATGTATTTGGAAGTCCTGTGTACGCAATGTACAATTCTCAAGAAACGACAAAGTTGGATCCGAAGTCCAGAAAGTGTTTGTTCTTGGGGTATGCTGATGGAGTTAAGGGGTATCGCTTGTGGGACCCCACTGCCCACAAAGTAGTCATCAGCAGAGATGTTGTCTTTACAGAAGACAAAGATCTTGAAGATGTTAGCACTTCAAAAGAAACTATACCGATACAGGTGGGTAATGAATTTCATAAAGATTCTTCTGAAGCAGTACCAGAGCACGATGAAAATCAAGTAGTCGTTGATGAAGCTCCAGTGACTCGTATTTCTAATCGGGAAAGGAAACGTCCAGGGTGGCACTCAGATTATATTATGGAAAGCAATGTTGCATATTGTCTTCTAACAGAGGAAGGAGAGCCAACAACTCTTCGCGAGGCACTAAATCATTCAGATGCATCTCAGTGTATGACGGCTATGCAGGAAGAAATTGAAGCTCTTCATAAAAATAAAACATGGGAACTTGTGCCATTGCCGAAAGGTAGAAAACCTATTGGAAATAAATGGGTGTATAAGATCAAGCGAAATGGCGATGATCAAGTGGAGCGGTATCGTGCAAGACTGGTGGTTAAAGGATATGCTCAGAAAAAAGGTACAGACTTTAATGAAATATTTTCTCCTGTGGTTCGACTTACAACAATTCGAGTAGTTCTAGCGATGTGTGCTACATTTGATTTGCATCTAGAGCAGCTAGATGTGAAAAATACATTTCTTCATGGAAATCTTGAAGAAGAAATTTATATGCTTCAACCATAAGGTTTTGAACTACAAGGAAAAAAGAACTTGGTTTGCAGGTTAAAGAAATCTCTGTATGGTCTCAAACAGGCGCCGAGATGTTGGTACAAGAGATTTGATTCTTTCATAATGAGCCTTGAATATAACAGACTTTATGCAGACCCTTGTGCATATTTCAAGAGGTTTGGGGACAATGATTTTGTCATTTTGCTGTTATATGTAGACGACATGTTGGTTGCAGGCCCCAACAAAGATCGTATTAATAAGCTGAAGGCTCAATTGGCTAGGGAGTTTGAAATGAAAGACTTGGGTGCCGCAAACAAGATTCTAGGGATGCAAATTCACCGAGACAGAGATAATAGGAAGATATGGCTTTCTCAAAAGAATTATTTGAGGAAAATCTTAGAGCGTTTCAATATGCAAGATAGTAAGTCAATCTCAACCCCACTTCCTACTAATCTCAAGTTATCCTCCGTTATGTGTCCTAGCAGTGAAGACGAGAGGAAGGAGATGTCTCGAGTACCGTATGCATCAGCAGTGGGAAGTTTAATGTTCGCAATGATATGTACAAGACCAGACATTGCACATGCAGTGGGAGTAGTTAGTCGGTACATGGCGAATCCTGGTAAAGAGCATTGGAATGCGGTAAAGAGGATCCTTAAATACATCAAGGGAACCTTAGATGTTGCATTATGTTATGGGGAACCGAAATTTATTGTCAAAGGGTATGTTGATTCAGATTATGCAGGTGATATCGATAAAAGTAAATCTACCACTGCATATGTTTTCACACTTTGTGGTGGAATAGTAAGCTGGGTTTCAAAACTGCAGTCAGTTGTGGCGACGTCAACAACAGAGGTAGAATATGTAGCAGCTACTCAAGCTACTAAAGAGGCAGTATGGTTGAAAATGTTGTTGGAGGAACTCGGGCACAAACAAGAGAATATCACTCTATTCTGTGACAACCAGAGTGCCTTGCATCTTGCAAGGAATCCGGCATTTCATTCAAAGACAAAGCATATACGAGTTCAGTATCACTTCGTTCGTGAGAAAGTGGAAGAAGGAACCGTGGATATGCAGAAAATTCATACTGACGACAATGTGGCCGATTTTCTAACAAAGTCAATCAATCGTGACAAGTTTATTTGGTGCCGTTCCTCATGCGGCCTAGCAGAAACGTAAAGAACATCATTGGCAAGGAAGGATTATCGTGTGAAGATTGATTGAGTCTTAAATCAAATCTTCAAGTGGGAGATTGTTGAAATAATAATAAAATTGGTTGTTGGTGGATGTAGTTGGTGAAATAAGTGGATGGTTGTTGGTGAGTTGTAGGTAAGACTTTTCATTACCTAACTTGCCTAACTCTCACCAAATCCTAATTCTTACTACTATAAATAGAGCCATAAGCAAGCATTCAAATCATCCCAAAACACATTCTTCTGCTTATATTCTAAGAGTGTAATAGAGAGTTTGAGTTTAGTCTCCTAATTGCAAGAGATATAAGCATTAGTAATTATCCTTGTAATTAGAGAGAAGTTGTAATTCCTATTATTCTTATTAGTGAAACGTTTCTTTCCTTGCCCGTGGTTTTTACCCTATTGGGGTTTTCCACGTTAAATCTCGGTGTTCCTTTATTATTGTTTTCATATTATTACTAGTGGTTTGCTATAATTCGGTGTCACTTTTCTCAACACGTATGGTACCTATCTATGGGCTTTTGGTCTTCAATGGGATTAAGTTGGCGTTGCAGAACCGTTTTAAACATATTTTATCGCAATCTCGATGTGTTTTTCCAAAATGACTTAGTCGAAGGCGACGCTTATAAATTCTGTTGGTGCATATAAATCCCCAGTTCTTATCAACCGAGGCAAACATGACTGTCGACCGACTGTCATATCAATCGACCGATGTTGGAGACAGTCGACCGACTGTCTCCCTGAGAATATAAATACGGGTTGCCTTGTTCATTTGAGTTGTTGACGGTTCCAACACTATTCACTGCCGCCGCTCGTTTTCTCTCGTCCCAAAAACCCACACAAGTCGAATCTAGACTCTAGGCATCGATCTAATCCGGTCCAAAAGGATCCGGTTCGACCCATTCGATCCCGAACGTCAACGATTCACGAAAACCTTCGATCCCAAGATCCATCGAGCTCCAACAAAGTGGTATCAGAGCTACGGCTTGTAGGATCGATCGTTCATAGCGTGAATTCGTTTTTGAGTCATAAAGAAATTCGATTTTTAAAGTTTTTTCCGGTTCAAACATTGGTTTGTAAAGTCAAATCGAGTATTGTTTTTGAAAATCTAAAATTGCAAAAGTGTTCTAAATAGTGTCACGTACCTTTCTGCAAGTTTACAACTTCTAATTCGTTCATTTGAATCTCCTCCACCGTGAACCACCACCTCCCGTCGCTGCCATTTTCTGCAAATAAAATTGTTCTAAGTCGACCCATTGTCAACCTACTTCGACCGATTGTCCTTACTCCTCGACCGACTTGTGTAGTAAACCGACCGACTTTGATAAACCGGCCAATTGAATAAAGTAATACCAAAGTGACATAATACACCCAGACTATCGACCTATTGTCCTTAGACAGTCGACCGACTGTCTAATCCTCGACCGATTGTCTATTTTCATCGACCGACGTTGGTTCTTAAAAAAAAAAAAAAAAAGCAAGCAAGAAGTAGATTTAATAAATTGTTTTTGCTGATCACAAGGAAAGAAAACGTAAATACGAGCTTTTGGTTCTTTTTGATCGAGCAATATAAACAAAGAACAAGAGAGGAGTTTTGGTGTTTTGATTTCAATTGAATTAAGAAGGTGATTGAAATTTAATTAAAAAAATTGATTGATTGATTTTAGTGATTTTTGAGGCGTGAGAGCTTCATACGAGAAGCAAACTCAAAGGAAAGAAGTAGAGCATTTGATTATTAAATATTAAGTGAAGTGTTGGTGTGCAGTCAAGTCATGAAACTCACTTTTGGTTTCTAGTGTTGAGAAGGTTATATAATTGAGTTATACTACGTACAGTATATGTTAATAGAGGATATAATTGAGGTAAGATCACATTGTGTGTAAACACGTGTTGGTCTTGTTGCTGTGAGTCACGCAAGGCAGAGAAGCAAATATTATTTAATTGTTTTTGTGTTGGTGTTTGGAATTGTATAGAACAAAGAAAGAAAAGAGCAACTTAATTAATTTTTGTGGAGTTGGTTGGTCACGTGAAAGAATAAGGAAAGTGTGATTGAATGATATAGCTGTGGGACCCTCTTGATGCTTGTTTTCCTTGTGTAGAACGATAGCATAAGTCAAAGAATGGATGCTACCACATGATGAAATTAAATGAAATTGTGGAATTATAAAGAAAATGACTGAATACTTTATTGATGTATTTTTTGGTGGAAATTTGGCAGACCCCACTTCCATTTCTTTCTTTTAATTTCGATGAGCCCACAAGGTTTACTAGAAATCAGAAATTTTTTCTAAGACAGATAAGCAAGTGTTATTTGACTTGAGCTCCTTGGTCCAACACACATATTCTTAGTGATAATTTTTTATATTTGGACCAAATTTCAATATTTTGCGAGATTTTTGTGAGATTTTTGTGAGATTTTAAGGATTTAAACGGTTTTATTCATCACAATGTTTTATTCAATTTACTCGTGTGACGAAATGAAGGAAAATAAGGGACAAACGTTGAAACGGGAATGGAAAAGATTTGCAGCACGGAGTACTGAGACTTTAGAGGACACGATAACGAGATATTGTCATTTAATATCCGAGATGAAAAATTGTAGAATCGAGGTGACACAAGATAAGGCTGTAAAAGTTCTAAAAGAGGGATTGCCAAGGAAATGGAATGCATGTATTGAGCAACTTGAAGAGAGAGCTTGGGTTAGAGATACTGTTCTCACTCTCAATTCAGTTATTTCCATGTTGAGAGAGAAGATATCAGAACAATATGCTATAAGAAATATGCTTCAAGATCTTAAGATAAATGATAAGTCTTCATCCGGGTCTAAGAATGAAGTTAATTCTAGTGATTGCTATACGGTTAAATCTTCCAGTGATCATGTTGATGCTGATACTGAGATTGAAAATCTGGCTAGAGTTGAAGAGCCGGTTGTGAATGCTGTTGCTGATGATTCAGATAATGTTGAGCAGGATGCGGTCATCACTAAATCAGTATTGAATTCAGAATCTGAAGAAGACAGTTGCGCTAAGGAGAATAGTACGTTCATGAAAGATGCATCTAGCAGCTCTAAGGTACATGTTGAACCTTCCTTTGTATGTAATAATTGTGTTAGTCATAAACGTGAGATTGCTAAACTGGAATGCATAGTTTCTAAACTGAATGGAATCCCCTTAGATTGTGTTTACTGTCCCGAGTTAAAACGGGAGCTTCAGATTTTTAAGGCGAGTTATCTAGAGATGAAATCCCTGTACGAGACTAATTTAATTCAGTTTAACAATAAAAAGGAATTCAGGGAGACAATCAAAACTCTAGAAAATCAAGTTCATGATTTAAGAGCTACAATTTCAGGGGACCAAAAGTCCATAATGATGTACTTAAATCAACTTGAATGTGCTAAGAGAGAAAAGGAAGAGTTTAAGATTAAGTATGAGTCAGAAAAAGCTAGAAATGACACTTGGCAGCGAATGTCATATGTCATTGACTATACTGTCTACAACAAGAATGATGGTAAAAAGGGTTTAGGTTATAATGAATGTCCTCCTCCTCTTAAGAATGAGTACATTAATAAGCCTTCTGACTCTTGTCTTAGTGAAATCCTAAGTGCTAAATCTGTAGAGACTGAGAAGGTTGAGACTCCTAAGCTTGTTAAGAAAGATCTAGGTAAGTCCCATGAGTTAGTTGATGGAATTGTTGAAGATTCGATTTCTGAGGATGAGTCTGGTACTCTAGGTTTAGCAACATCGGATCCCACCCCTGTGCAAAAACCTGTTGAAAAACCTGAGTCAGAATTTAGAAAAACTTCCAAACCCAAATCCTCTAGGTCTAAATCGAAATCAAAGGTTAAGCCTGATTACAGTTATGTGACCAATCCTGTTAAATTTATTAATGAAGGAGAATTACCAAAGGTACCTCTCCCGAGTCAAAATGTGAAAACTGGATACGTACCGCCGCATAGGAGAAATGTTAATCAGGAACCTATTTTGAAAGAGAAAGTGACTCATCGTCCTAGAAAGTTTGTAGACCGTAGGACATGTTTTGATTATGGAGAATATGGACACGTTGCTTGGAAATGTCCAAACTACGTGCGTACACCACATAGGAAGGTTGACCTAAACCAAACGTTTATTGAAAATTCTTCTAGGCCAAATTGGAAGAATAATAAATTTTTCAAAAATCGTTCAACCTCACATATTAAAAACCGTGTTTTTACTCCAATTGCTAAGATTTCCACGCCCATTAATGTTAATGAAACACCGGTTTATCATAAACAGTCGCCATCTAAGCGTCGTGTCTGGAAATCTAAGTCTGAGGGATGAGGTAGTTCAAGTAGTGATAATGGTAATGTGACACCTTTGGGATCCACGGGAAAATGGGTGGATTTACAGGTTGTTGGTGTCGACGGGAAACCCACTGCCATTCGGGCTTGGGTTCCCATTTTGAACTAATTTTATTTTTGAGATTTTGCAGGTCGCCATGTTTGTTTGACCTTGTTGATAGTACCTGGATTATCGACAATGGAGCGGTCTAGCACGTATGTGACCAGGACTGATGGTTTGCATATATTTCAGTATGCAACCCGAAATGAAACGTATTTTATTGACTTCTACATAATTCAGTGTAGAACTTGTTTAATAATGTCATTTGGTGTCAAAATCTGATATCGTCCGAGAAACGAAACGTCAAATGAGTAACCAACTCTTTTTATGTTTTCTTTACTGTATTATTTGCATCTACATGTTAGATTATTTATGATTTGCATGCTATTTTTATTTTCTATTCTGCATATTTTCTTATATTTTTGTAAATCCAAAAAGCCAAAAAGATTTTAGGTTTTTAGTATTTTAGGGGGAGAAATGATGCAAACATCAACATCAGAAATTCAGAAAATTAAAAATTAATGCTACATCATAATTAGAAAACCATAAAAATGAGTTGTATGATCTAAATGTGGAAAATGAGATACAGACTTAATCATAGAATGAGATGATCATAATCACAATCATGTAAATATCTTGATAAGGAACTCATGGAAAGGTTTACAGCGGTTGAGGGTAGTCACTTAATTACCACAGGTGCATACTTTAAAGAAAATTGTTGAGGAAATCAACAAAAGGTGAGGGTATCCCCTATCATGACGTATAATCTAGAAACACATGATGTAGAATATCCCCAAGCAAATTCCAAATTGCTGCACCATTGAGTCTCACGACTAATTGAGATATTAATAAGCGTTGAAAATGTTCTAATTGACTATGCATACCGACTTCTATCAAACTTTAATTCTTGAATCGTACCTAAACTCCAAAATAGTAAGTTTATCTCAATAAGAGTGTCTTTCCTGTGAACGGGTTGAAAAGTGTGGTTCTATATTACAGACGGTCCATGAATGAATGATTTAAGTTAATTGATACATAAATGAAGAAAAGAGATCTTCATCGCAAGGAAGTCAATTCGAGAACTAAATCAAAGTCAAGACTGCAATGTGTTGTTTAAAAAAAAAAATGGCACATTGCATATCAAGTTATTATATCATGAAAACAAAAGTGAAATCATGGAAGACGAAAATATCAAGGTCAAGATAATGATGAAATCGAGAAGAGAAGTCTTTGCAAGAATACAAATGAGTGTGAAGATTACCAAGAAGAACTTAAATCATTCATACTTCAACAAAACCATTCTATTGGACTTATTATCATTGTCTGTGATATGGGACTGTACCCATTAAGGCCTAGACAGCGAAAGATATTTTCAGAGAGATATTATGAATACTTACTTATTAAGAAAGCTACGTCTTTCATTCCGTTTCCTCCAATAACTTTAATAATAAAGAAGGAATGAGATTGATAGCAGTTGGTTGATTGCACGATTGATAGAATATTGAATATACTATGAGATCCATCAGAATCATATGAATTGAAAAGTATACGTTACGATAGAAGCTAATGGCTGACAGGGATATTCCAAAAATTACTATGAGAATCTTCCTGTTCAATTAGACCTATCGTATGTGCTTGTGGTAACGGAAAGCGTCAATAGACTTGTGCTCAATTGACTACCTAATAAATCGTGCGATCTCAAATGATGTCTAAGTCAATGATTGAATCTAACATAGCAATATGTTAATGTAATTAATTAACTTGATCATCAAAATGTCTAAGAGGAAAGTCTGTAAAAGGTTGATGAAAATAGAAACCATGTTAAAATCATTTCTCTGTTATTGTTTGCTTTTATTTGTGAAATTTTGTGTACATACTGTTGTCTGAATGTTAATTGAACATGTATACATTTTGATAATTTAGCTTCCTTAGGTTTATGACTTACAGAAACTGCTTCCTGTAAATAACATGTTTTTGTGCCATACAATCTTGGATCTTTCTTAACCTTGATCATTGACTTTCTGACATGAATTGTACTTCATTTGCATTTTTATTGTGATAAGTTTTAAAATCCTAAAAAAAAAAAAAATTCAGTGTGTTGATATTTATTTTGAAAAATACAAAAACATTTTAATTGATTGTATGATTATGTGTGCTTTTGCATGATAGTTGTAGTTTTTTGCGTGTTTTATTGTATCTGCATATAGATTACTTTATGTATCTTAGTTGTTGCATGCATGCATTCATATTATACAAAACAAAAA
The DNA here is from genome assembly GCF_046630445.1 of Rutidosis leptorrhynchoides. NCBI lineage: Eukaryota > Viridiplantae > Streptophyta > Magnoliopsida > Asterales > Asteraceae > Rutidosis > Rutidosis leptorrhynchoides. The sequence continues at coordinate 36,111,428 of NC_092337.1, read as the reverse complement.
GATTTTTGGTATGTTTTAGCATAAATTTTAGAAAATTCAAAAATATTTTCGGTCTTATTTATTTTCTGGTTACTCATGTGAGATGAAACTGACGTGTCAGACTGAAGTTAAGTTTTGTTGAAAAGCAATAAGTGTTTTTGCTGTTTGAAAATTCAAGAGTTTTGAACGTTTACAACAATGTGATTTGAATTTTGAATGTATGTGAAAAATGTTGAGTCAAAATGGTTAAACCTGTGTTTGTTTGAACTGTATGTTTGTATGACCAACATTTTGTCAGAGTTGATATACGTACGAGCCATGTTAACTGAAAGAAGAAGTTAAAGTTGGAGCTTCGGGAGTTCTGATGAACATGAAGGAATGGCGTACGTGATAGAAAGGAATAAAGCTGCTTAATTAATAGTCTCGATGATTATAATGTTAAGAAGCTTTTGAAGAAAATAGAACTTATTGTGGGATAATCAGAAGCGTCTGATTATTTATGGGCCAAACATTGTCAAATCTTAAGACTCCGCTGCTTCTAAGAAGATTTGAAGAGATTGAAGAACCTGAAGTCACAACAGTCATAAGTTAGGGTTAATCTAATGACTGTCGAGCTTTGAAGATTGCTGAGTATAAGTCTCCGAGTATCAAAAGAGATTTTACTTAAAGGTTCAACAAATTGTATTTCTTGATAATTGTATCGACTTGCAATTGTCACTGGAATATGATAAGGATAAAGATGAAGAGAGAAGACGAGTAGAGAAAATATGTGCCATATAAGGGAGTTTATTGGTGCATAAGGGTATTCAAGTAAATCAGAATGTAATACCACATCCTAGGGGGAGTATGTTGATCCTCAATGGAGTTTGGTGGTGTTTATGTCCGAGTTAAGAAGAAATGTTGATAGAACTAGGTCTTAGGGGGAGTTTGTTGGTGCATATAAATCCCCAGTTCTTATCAACCGAGGCAAACATGACTGTCGACCGACTGTCATATCAATCGACCGATGTTGGAGACAGTCGACCGACTGTCTCCCTGAGAATATAAATACGGGTTTCCTTGTTCATTTGAGTAGTTGACGGTTCCAACACTATTCACTGCCGCCGCTCGTTTTCTCTCGTCCCAAAAACCCACACAAGTCGAATCTAGACTCTAGGCATCGATCTAATCCGGTCCAAAAGGATCCGGTTCGACCCATTCGATCCCGAACGTCAACGATTCACGAAAACCTTCGATCCCAAGATCCATCGAGCTCCAACAAATTCTTCTATTATTCAGGGATTGCATGTCAAGCCAACAACTGGTGGACTTTGTTCACGAACAACTAAAAACCGCAAGTCTATTAACACATCACTAATAGGGTATTTGGATTTTGTGTGTTGACATTGATTATTATTATTGTTGCTTCTAGTTAGTTTTAAAGTAGCTGCAACAATAATGATAATCAGAATTACCTAAATACCCCTACCTTTGACTTGTTTTTAACTTGCAACTTTGCAAGGCATCTCATTATTCCACAAAAAAGGACCTTTCTGGTCATTTTTGAAATAATAAGAAAAATAACAGAAAATGTCAAACGCGCAGACAGTTGTGTATAGTTTATAACTACCACCTCGAACAACAACGTTGAAAGTTGAAACATTCTCCTATAGTTTATTTTATAACAAAAGATTATTTGATTCTATGCTTTGACTAAGGCAGCAGCCATGAATGATACAGGAAAGTAAACTCTCGGCCGTTTGTGAGAAGGTTTTCGACAGGTGTTTAGCACCCGTTTCTGGTGGTGAAGGATGTGACAATATGACTATGATCTTGGTCCAATTCAAGAAACCTGAATCTGGTCCTTCCACTTCACAACTGTCATATGCATCTAATGATCAAGAAGAACCTGGATCAAATTAGCTGTTATCTTTTGTATCTTGACATGTTTTTTTTTTTTTTTCCTTATTCTGTAAATGTTGAAGGTTAAAACTTCATTGCTACTTGGCTGACATACATGGCCGTCCTTTAGGGTGTACCACTGTACCGGCCTTCATCCTACAAAATTATTATTTATACTGGTACACTCATGCGGGATCAAGGGTTATCATTAATTATATGTGTTGTTTTGTTTTGTTTTTTTTTTTTTTTTTTTTTTTGTTTGAACGGCCCTTCAGTATATGTTAGGTGAAACTGTTAGTTGTCAGTTGTCATATTAATTATCGATAGCACTTTGATAGTATCTTACTTTTTTTTTTTTTTTTAAAGGCCATTCAGTATATGTTAGGTGAAACTGTTAATTGAATACTTGAACCGAAAGTGTGGAATAATGAATAAAACTCAATCTAAGGCAATCAATAAAGAATAAGTATATATACATGAGAGGCCATTTATACAATATATATTATATACTCCATATAACAAACAAATGACTTCCTAATTTTGCATATGTGTGACTCTTTTTCACTTTAAGACTCGTATAATCTTTGTTGAAAACAGTGGTTTTGTTAGAGAATTGATAAGAAAGAATATAGTTGTTTCTCTCCATTAAATGGTGTTTAATCAATTATTATTTTAAGTCATGATGTAACAATAACCATTTGGTTCTTTTCTTAGATAATGTTAGCAGGATCTATCCATAATAAAACAAACTGAGTCTTTTGACCCCTTCAGCCTATTTGACACCTGTTACTAATGGTTAGGTCCATAACCTTTGCGCCCTAAAATAGGAGTTGGCAGAATGAAAATTCGGGTTAAAGTTGTAAATGCTGAACCGTACTAAAATCTTGCTTTACTAAATAAAGTTTTGATATTTTGATCTGCAGGATTATGTCAGAAACCAGCTCATACAGTTTGAGTAAATACTTACAACAGAGATATTTGTTGTTGCCATCTTCGGGTTGAGGCGTGAATATTTGGGACGAATTTTGAGATAGCGTTGTTGGTGGGTCCACCGGCGTTTAAGTGGGTACTTGTGATTACAAGGGTTTGTGGATCCATTTTGTTCGGTACATTTTTTTTTTGGTTTTTGAAGTACAAAAGACTAATGCCATTGTAGATGATCAGTGAAAGCTTGTAGTTACCATTTTGTAGTGACTGATTATGAATGCAAATCATTTTAAAGGGAGTTTGAACTTGGAATTTTTGGTTCAAAAGTGAAAATGTAAAACTGAACAATCAAAATCATATAAGCAATTAAAACTTGTTATACAGCAAAACACTCAGAATTGTAAGCTTTAGGCCTTTATGTGTTCCAATCTAAGATGGAAATTTTTTTTGACAAATAAGATTCAATAGAATTATAACAAGCCAAAGAACCTTTTGATTGTGTCTAGGAGTAGGAGCAGTAACTAGCAATATCTAAAACTGAGCTACCATTATTTCTCTCTCAATTTCAGATCAAATATAAAAAAAAATAATAAAATGCTGGTGCTCATTCATTTAACAGTCATAATAAAATATATCAACAATGAGACTTCCTTCATGACAACAGCATACAATCAAGGAGATCAGTGTAGAGGAGCAGAGACTGTTGGACTTATTTATTTGAAGCAGGTGGAGATGAGTGAAGCCGTGCGTTACGAGCTCTGTCAGCTTTCTCCAAGTAGTCTTGATGTGATAGTTGTTTTGTACCTTGAATAAGCAAACATCAGTTAAATCTACCTAATAATATAAAGTACAGTACGGAGTATTTGCTACTCTAGAAAGCACACAAGCTGTCACACAAGATATGCTGTTGGCCAAAAAGGATGGATGAATATATGATAATTGAAACCCATGTATGTAAAAAAGGGGCACTTTGAGTTGTAATTCCTGGAAGCTAAAACAGATTTATTACAACGGAACGCGTTAAATGGGTCAAACTCAAACGTCACCTAGCGTGTATATAGATACCTAAAAGTTGCAGCTCCAGAAACATTCTATTTATAAAACTTTGCTGTTATTTGAAAATTTGGAAATACAACACAGTTTCTTATATATAAAAGTGGTGACAAGAATGCTCACCAGATTTGTACCTGTTAAGGCTTGAACCTGCACTTGATCAGAGTAACACACACTAGCCGAATAAAACACAGAAAAAAGAACACGACACGAGAATTATAGCGGTTCGGTTTCTAGGTGAAACCTACATCCACTTTAGAACCAGAGAGTATTATTATTAATTTGGAGGTGATGCAAAGTACATACAATTGAGAGACTATTTATAGACAAGGATTAAAATAAACCCTAGTCTAAATAAAACCCTAAACCGGCCCAAACTAAATTAGGGTTGGCCATTCCCTAACTTAGTCACCAAGAAAACAGCGGGCCATTTACTTAGCTTGACAGCTAAGCAATACGAAGCCTACACCTTTAACAATCTCCCACTTGGAGGCTTCGAGTACCATCGATCTGCACTCTGTACTTCTGCTCTGCAAGTCTTTGCTCGTCTCTTCTCTCTCTAGTTCCTGCCTTCTCTTCAATGTTCCTGAAGGCCAGTTGAAGCTATGCACAACTTCAACTTATCCAGCGTTACTGGTTTGGTGAACATATCTGCTGGATTCTTTGAACCTGAAATGCTCTCCAGATTAAATGTTCCATTGCTTATCCGTTCTCTGATAAAGTGATACTTCATGCCAATGTGCTTCGTCTTAGCATGATAGACTGGATTCTTCGCTAATTTGATTGCGCTCTCATTATCACAATATAAGACATATTCTATCTGTTTGCTGCCCAGTTCTTTCATGAATGTCTTCAACCACACTAGTTCTTTACTGGCATCAGCCAAGGCCATGTATTCTGCTTCAGTAGTAGATAGAGCCACGCTCTTTTGAAGCCTAGACATCCAACTCACTGATGTTCCTCCTATAGTGAATACATACCCGGTGGTGCTCTTGAAGGTATTATTGCATCTACCCAGATCTGCATCAGAATAACCCCTGAGAGTAGTATCCCTGCCCTTGAAACATAACTCAACTTTGGGAGTACCCTTTAAATACCGCAGTATCCACTTCACTGCTTCCCAATGTTCTTTCCCCGGAGCTGACATAAAGCGACTAACCATCCCAACTACATGTGCTATATCAGGTCTTGTACACACCATAGCGTACATTAGACTACCTACTGTGGATGCATAAGGAACCTTAGCCATTTCTGCTTTTTCTACTTCAGTTTTAGGAGACTGATGTTTAGAAAGCTTTAGATGACTTCCCAACGGTGTGTTTCTGGGCTTTGTAGACTCACAATTCATTCTGAACTTTTCAAGAACCTTGCGAATATACTTTTCTTGAGATAAAGAAACTGACCCATCTTTATTCCTGCATATACTCATACCGAGAATCTGCTTAGCTGGCCCGAGATCCTTCATTTCAAATTCTCTAGATAATTGCTTCTTCAAATTGCGTATTTCAACCATATCAAAACCTGCAATTAACATATCATCGACATAAAGAAGCAATATAATATAGGAGCTCTTGAACTTCTTCAAATAACAGCAATGATCTGTAGAACTTCTCACGAATCCTGTCTTCTCCATGAAATTATCAAATTTCAAATACCACTGTCTGGGAGCTTGTTTCAAACCATACAAGCTTCTCTTTAGATTACACACAAGACTCTCCTTTCCTTTGACACAAAACCCCTCTGGTTGAGACATATAAATGTCTTCTTCAATGTCGCCATGCAGAAAGGCTGTTTTAACGTCCAACTGTTCTAAGTGTAACTTCTCGGTTGCCACCATACTTAGAACTAATCTGATAGTCGTCATCTTCACTACTGGAGAAAAGATTTCAGCATAGTCGACTCCTTTCTTTTGTTGAAATCCTTTGACAACTAATCTTGCTTTGTATCGTTTAGAACCATCTGCTTCATCTTTGACTCTGAAAACCCATTTATTCTGTAAGACTCTTTTTCCTACAGAATCTTTTTCCTGGTGGTAACTTGGTCAACCTCCAAGTTTGATTTTTCAATAAAGATTCCATCTCGCTTTTCATAGCCTGCTCCCACTGGAACGAATCTTTCACCTTCATTGCCTCAGAATAACTTTCTGGTTCCCCATTTTCTGTCAAAAGAAGATAGTTAACTGTTGGACTAAACCTCTCTGGCTGTCTTGTGACTCGTGTAGATCTCCTGACCCAATTGGACTGGTCAGGTTGTAGTGGGGGCTGTGGGGGCTGCTCATCATCAGAATCTGAGCTCCCACTATCTGAAGTCTGCTCGTGATCAGACTCCGAGCTTTCACTGTTAGGAACTCCCACTGAAACTTCAGTTTCATACTCTGGAGTTTCCCTTTCATCTTCTCTAGTTGTCTCTGTGTCAACCTCAAATTCAACTGATTCTTTTCCTTTTGGTGTTGAGTTGAAATCCTTGTACAATTCTGCTTCATTGAAGGTGGCATGTTTACTTCTAATAACATGTTTTCCCTTGTTATCCCATAACCTGTAACCCATGTCATCTCCCCCATAACCAATGAACACGTACTTCTTTGCTTTTGCATCGAGTTTGTCACTATTAACTATAAGAGAGAAAGAAAGAACTGTGTTCTTGTATTTGTGTGTTATACCAGTACATGAGACCTTCTATTTATAGAAGGTATACTTACATTAACAATCCCTAAACTATTATTACAATGCTATATTACAATATAAGTAGTTGTCTAATATTCCCCCGCAAGCTAAGGTCGGGTAACAACCTGTAGCTTGGATCGTAACTGGAGAAATCTTGGTGAGGACAATGGCTTGGTGAAGATATCAGCAATCTGATCATCAGTAGTTATAAACTGAACTGAAAGTTTTTGTTGAGCAACTCTTTCTCGAACAAAGTGAAAATCAACTTCTACATGTTTTGTACGTGCATGAAAGACTGGGTTAGCTGAGAGATACGTAGCGCCAAGGTTATCACACCATAAGGTAGGAACCGATTTAACAGGAACACGAAGTTCACGTAATAGATCTTGAAGCCATGTTAGTTCTGCAACCGTGTCAGCTAGGGCCTTGTATTCAGATTCTGTTGAGGATCGAGAGACAGTCTTTTGTTTTCGGGCTGACCATGATACTAGGGTTTGAACCAAGATATATAGCATATCCTCCCGTGGATCGACGGTCATCTGGACAACCTGCCCAGTCAGCATCAGAGAAGCTAGTCAGCGAGTTGTATGCTGAATCAGTATAGGCATGAAGCACTGTTCCGAAGTCGTGCATAAATCATAAACCATAATTGGCAGTGCCTTGTAAGTAACGGAGAATTCGTTTAACTGCTGACCAATGATTTATCGTGGGACAATGCATGTACTGACAGACTTTGTTGACTGCGAAAGTGATGTCCGGTCGAGACAATGTAACGTATTGAAGGGCACCTACAATTTGACGGTATTGAACAGGGTTGTCAAATGTTGCACTATCACCAAGAGCAAGTTTGGCGTTGGTTGTCATCGGAGATGAAACTGGTTTAGCATTAGATAAGTCGGCGCGTTCCAAAAGTTCACGGATGTATTTGCGTTGTGATAGAATCATGTCATTACCATTCCTTGTGACTTCAATCCCTAGAAAATAAGATAAGTTACCCATGTCTTTAACAGCAAATGAGCGGCTTAGACTTTGTACCACCCTATCTATTTCTTTTGTATCGTTCCCTGTTAAAATAATGTCATCAACATACACAAGCATATATAGAAGAGTGTTCCCACTAGAGTAGATGAATAAGGAAGTATCCGTTTTCGACCCATGAAATCCAAGAGAATGAAGTGCCGTAGAGAGTCGATGAAACCATGCTCTAGGTGCTTGCTTTAATCCATATAAGGCTTTGTGAAGGAGGTACACATGATTCGGTGTAGCTGAATTGACGAATCCCGGTGGTTGTTGTAGATAAACTGTTTCATGAAGATCACCATGTAAAAAGGCATTTTGTACATCAAGTTGCCTGAGGGACCATTTCTGAGACACAGCCAAGGAGAGAACCACACGAATGGTTGATTTTACAACGGGGCTAAATGTTTCCTGATAGTCGATGCCTGGTTGTTGTCGAAACCCTTTAGCAACTAAACGTGCTTTGTAGCGTTGTACTGCCCCTGTTTGATCCCGTTTTAATTTGTATACCCACTTGCAATCAACGACATTAGAATTTGGAACACGAGGTACTAGTGACCAAGTACCATTCCGCACCAACGCTGAATACTCTTCAGTCATGGCTTTACGCCAGTGAGGATCTTTGTTAGCAATGGTAAAGTTTGCTGGTTCAGTATCGGACGAGGGACCTCTTGTATGATAGGAGGTGGCTTTATGTTGGCGGATTTGTTTAGGATTGGGGCGAAGATTGGCTGGTCGAGAACGAGGAGGTGGCTCAGTGTTTGTGGAAGTGGTGGTAGTAGAACGAGGAGGTGGCTCAGTGTTTGTGGAAGTGGTGGTAGTAGTAGCAGTAGTCTGAGGTAGTTGGTTATGACTTTGTTTAGGTGGTGATGAGGAGGTTTTGGAGCGACGATGATATGTGTGAATGATTGGTGGTTTGATCGTGCCGTTTCCAAGCGGTGTAGTGGTGGTATTTTGTGGTTCTGGTGGGACAGAATGTGTTTTAGGAACGGTGGAAGGTGAATCTTTAGTTTGTGAGGTAGGATTTGGATATTTAGAGATGTAGGGATTGACTGGATGTGTAGAAATGGTTGTATCAGATTGTTTAAAAGGAAAAGATTGCTCATTGAATCGAACATGGCGGGCTATATAAATATGATCCGACTTTGGGTCGAAACATCGATAGCCATGATGGGCAGTACTGTAACCAAGAAATACACAAGGTGTAGATCGAAAATCCATTTTGTGTTGGTTGTATGAACGAAGATGAGGGTAGCATTGGTGTGATGACCCGGGAATTTCCGACCAAATTTAAACATAATCTTATATGATTCGACTCGATAAGCAAAGTCTATTAAACCGAGTCTCATTATGTTTGAACTATTTCATGATAATATTTGACCTTTAACTATTTCCGACGATTCACGAACCTTTAATTGTAACTAAGAATGTAAATATAAATAATTATATATAAAACTAATTATATTAGTATTAATGAACTATTAAGTAATTTTGTTATTATAAAAGATAACATTTAATAACTAAAGATTTTCATTTTGAATATATATAGTATATTGTATATAAATGATTCAAACATATTTTACCAACGTTATCAAAATATTAAATGTACAATGTTATACTTTGTAGTTAATTGTTTAATATATATAATTAATCATCTACTCAACATTTAAAACATGATTTTATATATATGGTAGTATACACATATACATAAATATAACTATATATATATATATGATTTTATACATAATTATTATATTATGTATATGTAGAAATTTATAATATATCTATGATGAAATAATGTACTATTTTAATAAATATATATAATACTTACATATATAAAACATTTATATTTTTCATAATTACATACATAAGTATAATATAATTAGTATGTAAATAAATATTATAATATATTTATATTAAAATGCATAAATATATAATATTCAGTATATGTTACAATACATATTACATAATTATTAAATATTACATAATAATAGATGATATTAATAAATTAAATTTAAATACAAATATAGTTGTTGTAGTAATGTTATTTGTATCGTCAAATATCAATATTTGTATTCATAATATCACTTTATATCATATAAAGATGAAATTGGATGTATAAATTAGATTATTATTACTAATATTATTATTATCGATAAAATATTAATATTATCATAATTAGTATGGTATTATTATTATTATTATTATTATTATTATTATCATTTTTACAATTATTATTATCATTAATATTATATTTATCATTATTATTAATTTTATTAATATTATTAGATATTAATAGTATTGTTATTATATATTATTATTATTAATTAAAAAAAAAACAGTAGGGATCTATATTATACGCTTGACCTCTGTATCCTTTATCTCTATTATTATTATTTTTTTTGTTTCTTTCCTGCTCCCAACTCGTGAACCTGTGTTGACATTTTATCCATTTTTTATCAACCGATCTCTATTATTACAACATGATTATGTATAATTGCAAATCAAATAAAAAAGAAATCCAATGGGATTAAAGAGCACAGCGATATTTTTTTTTCTTCTTCTCTGCACGCTCCAATTTTTTTTTCTCTTAATTCAATTTCGAATAAAGTTTCAAAATCTAAAAATGCAGAAAGGTTAGAAATCTTTCTTTGAATCTATCTGCAAAATCTCAACTCTCAAATCTTTATATCGATCTTGAATTTTGAAGTCAAAGTTTAGTTTAAAAAAAGTCAACAATTGTTCTTGAGACAAATTCGCGTTCGTGTATATGTTTCTGATCAAATTGACGATTCCAGTAGTTTTTATACATGTTTAGAAAACTATTTCGTGTTATAAACATTATCTATAATGTTATCTATTACGAAATCAATTTTTTTTGTTTTGTTCCAAGAACCGACGCTGCAGTAGGCCTTTAGTGTTTTTTTTTTTTTATTTTAGAACCCAAATTATTTTTTTTCTGTAATGTTTTGAAGCTTTAAAGGGAACCCCGATTTTTTTTTTTTTTTTTTTGGTTATTGATGTTTTGTTGAATCCATGAGACTTGTGGAGAAGAAGAGGAATAGAAGAAAAACAGTTTATATATAAAATTTAAATTCGATATTAGTACAGAGAATCAGAATTGGTGGGATGGTCGAGAGTGTTTGCGTGTGAGCATGTGGTCACGAGATCGAGTCCAGAGGACGGTAGTTTCTTTTTTTTTTTGAAACTCTTTTCATGTGAGGTAGTTCTCTTTTCTAATTTTATTATTGTTATTATATATTAATTATTATTAGTATTATTATTATTATTATTATTGTGATTGTGATTGTTTTGATTGTTATTGTTATTGTTATTATTAGTATCATACTTGTTATCATATTTGAAAGTATTATAGACATTACTATTATTATTATGATAGGTATTAATAATATTATTATTAGTAATAAACTTATCATTTTAGTATTTTATCATCATTAGGATTATGATTATGATTATCATTATTATTATTATGAAGGAAATAAAAATATATTATTATCATCAATATTAGAATTTGTACCGGTTTATAAATAATAGTATCATCAGTACATTTACAATTAATAATATCATATTTATCAGTATCATCATTAATATTTACTAGTATTATTATGATTATCATTTATCATTTTATAAATATTAGAACCCTTATTATTAACATAAGTATGGTATTAGTATTAATATTATTTTAGAGTTATTATTATTAGTATCATTAACAGTTATCATTTTCATTTTTTTTGCTATTAGTATTATCATTATTAATAAAATTATTATTATTATTAGTAAATCATTATTATCTAAATTATTATTTTAACAAATAAATCTTTTGTACACTATATATATACTTATGGTATATACTAGGATTGTATTAATAATTCACATAACAAACTAATAAAATTTCATAAATACAATACTAACCACAAATATATGTATATAAATATATTAATGTCACTATTTATATAAACGTAAATCATTATAGATATATATATACATAAAATCGATATATATATATATAAAATATAACTTAAAATATAATATAAGTATACGTTTTAAAATAAAGGTTAGAATAAATTCTACAAAACTATAATATATAAATAATACATATTAATAAATGAAATTTTGTAACTTACATTATACGTATTAATATATACACAATTGATATGGGTTCGTGAATCCGAGGCCAACCCTGCATTGTTCAATGATGTCATATGTATTTTTACTACAAAATACAGTATCGTGAGTTTCATTTGCCTTTTTACCCTTTATATTTTTGGGCTGAGAATACATGCGCAACTTTTATAACTGTTTTACGAAATTGACACAAGTACGTGAAACTACATTTTATGGTTGGATTATCGAAGTCGAATATGCCCCTTTTTATTAAGTCTGGTAATCTAAGAATTAGGGAACAGACACCCTAATTGACGCGAATCCTAAAGATAGATCTATCGGGCCCAACAAGCCCCATCCAAAGTACCGGATGTTTTAGTACTTCGAAATTTATATCATGTTCGAAGGAGGATCCCGGAATGATGGGGATATTCTTATATATGCATATTGTTAATGTCGGTTACCAGGTGTTCAATCCATATGAATGATATTTTTGTCTCTATGCATGGGACGTATGTTTATGAGAAATGGAAATCTGAAATCTTGTGGTCTATTAAAATGATGGAAACGATTGTTTAAGTTAAACTAATGAACTCACCAACCTTTTGGTTGACACTTTAAAGCATGTTTATTCTCAGGTACGAAAGAAATCTTCCGCTGTGTATTTGCTCATTTTATAGATATTACTTGGAGTCATTCATGGCATATTTCAAAAGACGTTGCATTCGAGTCGTCGAGTTCATCAAGATTATTATCAAGTCAATTATAGTTGGATATATTATGAAATGGTATGCATGCATGTCAACTTTCGATGTAATGAAAGTTTGTCTTTTCAAAAACGAATGCAATGTTTGTAAAATGTATCATATAGAGGTCAAGTACCTCGCGATGTAATCAACTGTTGTGAATCGTTTATAATCGATATGGACTTCGTCCGGATGGATTAGGACGGGTCTTCACAGTTGGTATCAGAGCGGTGGTCTTAGCGAACCAGGTCTTGCATTAGTGAGTCTAACTGATAGTCGTTAGAATGCATTAATGAGTCTGGACTTCGACCGTGTTTGCATGTCAAAAGTTTTGCTTATCATTTAGTGTCGAAAAATTATTTGCTTATCATCCTTAAAGTCTAAGACACGTCTTACTGCCTTTATTGCATAGACAGTGTATAGTTAAATTCATATAGCGTATCTGTTATTGTTACCTTTGCCTGACAGCTTCCGTAGATTCCTCCGTAGCTTATGGGATTTTAGTATTATATATGCATATGTAAATTATGTATTGCAGGGTACTAATCTACATCCTATAATCTATTTCTTATCGAAAATCCTTCATCTGGTCGTACGAGATGAATCCCTCAACCAGTTCGAGTCCATCAGATTTCGATAGCTATTTCGATAGTTATTCCGACAGCTATTTCAATATGGATTTCCACTCGAGCTCCGAAAGCAGAGTAACCGAAATGAATCGATCAATTAGCCATCATCTATTCTGAATGAATTGGAGATGGGTTCGTAGTCGACTTAATCAATGGAAACGCGAAGAAGGCGATCATTTCCACTAATCAAATTCACCTCTTGACAATGAACCTAAAACGTTTACCGGCGAACCTGTTCGAGACACCATTTTCTCTCTCATTTCCAAAGTATCTCATCACGATCATATACTATCTCAGATTCTAAACCTCATTCATCCGCTCGTCCGAACCGACAATCATCCCGGTGTAATAGAAGAAGTTAACGAACTTCGCGCATAAGTTGTAGTCTTGGAAAATATGGTGCAAAACGTACCAGCTTCATCCAAATCACCGGCACCAACAGTACCACCAACAATCCAAATTTCAATATCACATGCCTCAACATCTCAATCTATACCTCGAGTATAATCATCATTCTACATGACATTCTACATCAGTTATCTTCGTTCGACATGGTGATTATGTAATCTCTAATGTTTTAGAGATTATTTATTCTAGTTCCAACTGAAAACTAAATGAGTTTAATATCATGTTAACTCATTAAATTCATGATTACATCTGAAGAAAATATATATGTATATATGTTTTCATAAAGATTGTAATTAAAAATTCTTTTGTACAAACTGTTAATAATAAAAATATTTTAACGGGTAGGTAATACCCGAGGAATATTTAAATTTCATATTAATAAGTTACACTGTATATTCTTCGAATCTGATTCAACAGTTATTCACTATCCTATTTACAACCACCGGGATACTTATCCGTTCACCAAAGAATAACTATTTTCATTCAAATTCAATTTCATATTTGAATTTTGACCTATCAGAATCCAACAAGTGGCATAATGAAGAAATAATGGACACAATAAAAATTGATTAGAAACAGACTAATTAACAATATTAAATTTTATTAAGAAACCACGCTAACAAAATCCTAGCTAACTGTTCCTAGCTAACTGTTAATTCCGTATTACATTTTATTTATCGCAATTTATTTATCGCAATTTATTTATCGCAATTTATTTTATCGCAATTTATATTCTCGCAATTTTATTTATTGTCATTTAATTTCTGTTATTTACTTTACGCACTTTATTTATCGTCATTTAATTTCTGTTATTTATTTTACGCACTTTAAATATCGGGACACGTATACAAGGTTTTGACATATCATATCGACACATCTATATATATTATTTGGAATCACCATAGACACTCTATATGCAGTAATGATCGAGTTCTCTATACAGGGTTGAGGTTGATTCTATAATAATATATATACTTTGAGTTGTGATCGAGTCTGAGACATGTACACGGGTCACGATACGTATTAATTAATTCAAATATTATATATTAAACTATATATGAATGATTGCACTGTCAACTGTGGACTATCGACTGTGGACTAATAACATTGAACAATTAAAATGAATTAAAATATTGAATATAACATATGAAACTAAACAATTCTTCAAGTTTGCCACTTGATTTCATCTTAAACCTCATTTGTATCTTCACGATTACATTCTGCGTTCAAACCTTTCATGATTCTTGAAAACACCTCAATCGATAGGATGAATCAACCGCACTTCATCTACGGAAGGAAAGATTTATGCATATAGTTATGCACCTGAGAAACTCTCGGCAATTGAGTAAAAGTTCAACACGTAGCCGCGTCAGATCCTTTGGCATTTATTAACAAAAACAACTTTGCGATCCCTTTTCAAAATTAGCCAATTTTGTCACAGCTCCAACAAGTCAACTTCGACTTTTCGTACGAAACAACCTTATTATAACGTTTATATATACGCGTGCTCTTTTATTGTTACCAGGTAACCTTTCATATTCCATCATATTACCATCAGCGTTTAATCATCTAAAAACACAATTCTCCTGAAACCACCTCGGATTAATAACCGATGATTTAGATATCATAGCATTAAATGCAGAGGAAACAGAAAAATGGTAGATGGTCTAAACGGACAAAAGTTTGATGATAAAGAAAGGAGTGTTAGGAACGCTCGATAGAAAATTGGGTATTGAAAAACAGATTGAGTTACCCATGAAGGAGACCAAGGACAAATACAAGGACCAAATCCTATATTCAAAGGATTCAGGTAATTCTGGATCCGTTGAAATCTTTAGAGAATATCTTGCTCCGAAGTCATGTTAAAATCTTGCGGAAAATCTTTCTCCATCAACCGTCGAACTTAGAAATTCCAAAATATCATCATCAATATCTTTGATATTTCTGAGGATATTTTCATAAATATTCTCGTCCGAAATTATATACCTCTTCGTGCTTCCTGTGTATCAATATATTGGAAACATTCAATAGAAAATATAGTACCGAAAAGCAGATTATGCGAAACTATGAAGAAAGCCGTGGATAAATCACAAAGAATAAGTTTGACTTCAAAGAATCCAAATAATTCAATGTCTGCTAAAGTCTATAGTGAATAACTTGCTCCTTACGCTAAACCCTTGCAGACAATAGTTTCTATCATCCTCTGATCTTAGATATTCTGAGATATTATCGTACCTTTCATTATAAATATCCTCCATATTTCTGGAGATATTTTTATAACTATTCTTATTCTTATCTGAAATCATTAATCTTTTCGTGCTATCAGTATTACATCATATAGAAACTGTTAGTTTCTATATTCTGTAAATTTTCAAGCTTAAAATATGAATGTTATTGTAGTAATGATGGGAACTGATGCATGAGTTAGTATAATATAATGACACTTGATCAACGTGATTATATTACAGTAAGTCATGCTGAGTTTCTAAATGAAACGTGATGATTCACAGATCATAACGTCATCATGTGCCATGTTACATAACTCTTTCATCCTACTTAACTCCGTAACAAATCAAGAAAATGTATTCTTGATGGTTCTATCTTCCGTGATGTTGATAAATTTGAAAATCAAATCGTGCTATCACGTTCCTTCATGCTTAGAACATTATAATCATTCGAAACTCTATATCTATAAATTCTGGACCATTATTCGCTTGACTTGAAGTCGGGAAGAGAAAACAAAAGCATAGAGCTTTGAAATATAAGGGAGAATATAAAGTCCGATAACAACACATAAATTACAAACCGTGTATATCAATGTTTATCGCAACATAAAGACACGGGAGAATTAAAAACATTATAATCCCGAGGGCGAAGTAGAAGAAAGCATATTCCTCTGGTGGAAGTTGAAAAAGGAGAATGATTGTTGCGATAGTAAGGATGAGGACAAGGATCAGAACTGGATTAATCATTTTCAGAATCTTTTGGATGTATGAACTAAGAAAGAAAGTATAAGAATGGTGAGAATAATGGAAAGGAAGAGCTTAATTTATACTGGAAATATCAGACGTAGTAATCGGGGCAGATCACCGTATTTAATTAAAGAGATCTTAATTTCCATAAATCCCGAAGAATCAGATTTTATAGATCTTCAAGATTTTCTTTAAATCCCTTAAATTCCGGAATTCAACCAAGGCAATGTCAAAAGTTAAGACGCGCCTTATTTTCTAAATTCAAACCTGACTACGTCAAAAGTTAAAAACAAATCTTTGTTTCTCATTTCATCCTTTTGTGAATAGCTTCATTCGCACTCTTCGAATAATCGAATTATTTTTATCCATATTACTCAATGATGATAAAACTCAAGTTATCAACTCATATTCGTCAGGAAAACATATTTATTGTTAGCTATGACGACCTCACTCAAATTTCGGGACGAAATTTCTTTAACGGGTAGGTACTGTGATGACCCGGGAATTTCCGACCAAATTTAAACATAATCTTATATGATTCGACTCGATAAGCAAAGTCTATTAAACCGAGTCTCATTATGTTTGAACTATTTCATGATAACATTTGACCTTTAACTATTTCCGACGATTCACGAACCTTTAATTGTAACTAAGAATGTAAATATAAATAATTATATATAAAACTAATTATATTAGTATTAATGAACTATTAAGTAATTTTGTTATTATAAAAGATAACATTTAATAACTAAAGATTTTCATTTTGAATATATATAGTATATTGTATATAAATGATTCAAACATATTTTACCAACGTTATCAAAATATTAAATGTACAATGTTATACTTTGTAGTTAATTGTTTAATATATATAATTAATCATCTACTCAACATTTAAAACATGATTTTATATATATGGTAGTATACACATATACATAAATATAACTATATATATATATATGATTTTATACATAATTATTATATTATGTATATGTAGAAATTTATAATATATCTATGATGAAATAATGTACTATTTTAATAAATATATATAATACTTACATATATAAAACATTTATATTTTTCATAATTACATACATAAGTATAATATAATTAGTATGTAAATAAATATTATAATATATTTATATTAAAATGCATAAATATATAATATTCAGTATATGTTACAATACATATTACATAATTATTAAATATTACATAATAATAGATGATATTAATAAATTAAATTTAAATACAAATATAGTTGTTGTAGTAATGTTATTTGTATCGTCAAATATCAATATTTGTATTCATAATATCACTTTATATCATATAAAGATGAAATTGGATGTATAAATTAGATTATTATTACTAATATTATTATTATCGATAAAATATTAATATTATCATAATTAGTATGGTATTATTATTATTATTATTATTATTATTATTATCATTTTTACAATTATTATTATCATTAATATTATATTTATCATTATTATTAATTTTATTAATATTATTAGATATTAATAGTATTGTTATTATATATTATTATTATTAATTAAAAAAAAAACAGTAGGGATCTATATTATACGCTTGACCTCTGTATCCTTTATCTCTATTATTATTATTTTTTTTGTTTCTTTCCTGCTCCCAACTCGTGAACCTGTGTTGACATTTTATCCATTTTTTATCAACCGATCTCTATTATTACAACATGATTATGTATAATTGCAAATCAAATAAAAAAGAAATCCAATGGGATTAAAGAGCACAGCGATATTTTTTTTTCTTCTTCTCTGCACGCTCCAATTTTTTTTTCTCTTAATTCAATTTCGAATAAAGTTTCAAAATCTAAAAATGCAGAAAGGTTAGAAATCTTTCTTTGAATCTATCTGCAAAATCTCAACTCTCAAATCTTTATATCGATCTTGAATTTTGAAGTCAAAGTTTAGTTTAAAAAAAGTCAACAATTGTTCTTGAGACAAATTCGCGTTCGTGTATATGTTTCTGATCAAATTGACGATTCCAGTAGTTTTTATACATGTTTAGAAAACTATTTCGTGTTATAAACATTATCTATAATGTTATCTATTACGAAATCAATTTTTTTTGTTTTGTTCCAAGAACCGACGCTGCAGTAGGCCTTTAGTGTTTTTTTTTTTATTTTAGAACCCAAATTATTATTTTTTCTGTAATGTTTTGAAGCTTTAAAGGGAACCCCGATTTTTTTTTTTTTTTTTTTTTTGGTTATTGATGTTTTGTTGAATCCATGAGACTTGTGGAGAAGAAGAGGAATAGAAGAAAAACAGTTTATATATAAAATTTAAATTCGATATTAGTACAGAGAATCAGAATTGGTGGGATGGTCGAGAGTGTTTGCGTGTGAGCATGTGGTCACGAGATCGAGTCCAGAGGACGGTAGTTTCTTTTTTTTTTTTGAAACTCTTTTCATGTGAGGTAGTTCTCTTTTCTAATTTTATTATTGTTATTATATATTAATTATTATTAGTATTATTATTATTATTATTGTGATTGTGATTGTTTTGATTGTTATTGTTATTGTTATTATTAGTATCATACTTGTTATCATATTTGAAAGTATTATAGACATTACTATTATTATTATGATAGGTATTAATAATATTATTATTAGTAATAAACTTATCATTTTAGTATTTTATCATCATTAGGATTATGATTATGATTATCATTATTATTATTATGAAGGAAATAAAAATATATTATTATCATCAATATTAGAATTTGTACCGGTTTATAAATAATAGTATCATCAGTACATTTACAATTAATAATATCATATTTATCAGTATCATCATTAATATTTACTAGTATTATTATGATTATCATTTATCATTTTATAAATATTAGAACCCTTATTATTAACATAAGTATGGTATTAGTATTAATATTATTTTAGAGTTATTATTATTAGTATCATTAACAGTTATCATTTTCATTTTTTTTGCTATTAGTATTATCATTATTAATAAAATTATTATTATTATTAGTAAATCATTATTATCTAAATTATTATTTTAACAAATAAATCTTTTGTACACTATATATATACTTATGGTATATACTAGGATTGTATTAATAATTCACATAACAAACTAATAAAATTTCATAAATACAATACTAACCACAAATATATGTATATAAATATATTAATGTCACTATTTATATAAACGTAAATCATTATAGATATATATATACATAAAATCGATATATATATATATAAAATATAACTTAAAATATAATATAAGTATACGTTTTAAAATAAAGGTTAGAATAAATTCTACAAAACTATAATATATAAATAATACATATTAATAAATGAAATTTTGTAACTTACATTATACGTATTAATATATACACAATTGATATAGGTTCGTGAATCCGAGGCCAACCCTGCATTGTTCAATGATGTCATATGTATTTTTACTACAAAATACAGTATCGTGAGTTTCATTTGCCTTTTTACCCTTTATATTTTTGGGCTGAGAATACATGCGCAACTTTTATAACTGTTTTACGAAATTGACACAAGTACGTGAAACTACATTTTATGGTTGGATTATCGAAGTCGAATATGCCCCTTTTTATTAAGTCTGGTAATCTAAGAATTAGGGAACAGACACCCTAATTGACGCGAATCCTAAAGATAGATCTATCGGGCCCAACAAGCCCCATCCAAAGTACCGGATGTTTTAGTACTTCGAAATTTATATCATGTCCGAAGGAGGATCCCGGAATGATGGGGATATTCTTATATATGCATATTGTTAATGTCGGTTACCAGGTGTTCAATCCATATGAATGATATTTTTGTCTCTATGCATGGGACGTATGTTTATGAGAAATGGAAATCTGAAATCTTGTGGTCTATTAAAATGATGGAAACGATTGTTTAAGTTAAACTAATGAACTCACCAACCTTTTGGTTGACACTTTAAAGCATGTTTATTCTCAGGTACGAAAGAAATCTTCCGCTGTGTATTTGCTCATTTTATAGATATTACTTGGAGTCATTCATGGCATATTTCAAAAGACGTTGCATTCGAGTCGTCGAGTTCATCAAGATTATTATCAAGTCAATTATAGTTGGATATATTATGAAATGGTATGCATGCATGTCAACTTTCGATGTAATGAAAGTTTGTCTTTTCAAAAACGAATGCAATGTTTGTAAAATGTATCATATAGAGGTCAAGTACCTCGCGATGTAATCAACTGTTGTGAATCGTTTATAATCGATATGGACTTCGTCCGGATGGATTAGGACGGGTCTTCACAATTGGCACCCAAAAACTCGAAGAAATGAAAAATCAGGTTTATGTTTGAACACATGTTCAAAGGGTGAGGTTGCTGAGTTTGTTCTGGATGGCATTCGATTGATAAGATATACTGCAGTTTCAAAAGCAAAATGCCAAAAACGTTGCGGTACATGTGATTGAGCGAGTAGAGTAAGACCGGTTTCAACATCATGACGATGTCGTCTTTCAACCAAACCATTTTGTTCACTTGTATGAGGACAGGAAAGACGATGATTGATGCCTAGTGGAGAAAAGAATTGAGAGAGATTTCTAAATTCACCTCCCCAATCAGTTTGGACAGATTTGAGTTTGGTCTGAAATTGTCGTTCAACCATTGCCACAAATTGCTTAAAGGTGGCGTAAACATCAGATTTGAGTTTTAATGGAAAAAACCACATAAATCGTGAAAAGTGATCAACACACAGCAAAAAGTATTTGTGACCATCAAAGGAGGTAACAGGCGCAGGTCCCCATACATCACAAAAGACTAAATCCAGAATGTGCGAACTTTTATAAGTAGATGGTAATAGATTAAGTTTAGAGGATTTTCCAACATTACATGAATCACAGAAGGTGGTTGTAAACTTATTTTGTAAAGGCAAATGATATTTAGATAACATGGACTTCAACAGTTGTGGATGTGGATGTCCGAGTCTTTGATGCCATGTAATTGAAGATGCACGGGTAGTGGAGAATGCTATTTTGTGAACTGGTGAAGACTGAGGAAGATGGAATGAGTAAAGACCACCATTACTTGGACCCGTGAGGAGGGTAGTGTGTGTAATCTTGTCCTTCACAACAAAGAAAGTTGAGTGAAATTCAAAATACACATTGTTATCAAGACAAAACTTTTGTACAGAAAGTAATTTATGTTTTATTTCAGGAACATGAAGTATGTCTTTGAGGGAAAAAGTTTTGTTTGGAGACGAAAATTGTGAGGAACCAACGTGTAGAATGGGTAAACCCTTACCATTGCCAACATGAAGATTATCCTCACCGTAGTAGACCTCGGAGTTGCCAAAGTTGGATAGGTCTGGAGCAACATGGTGACTAGAGCCTGTGTCTGGGATCCAAGAGGTTGACGCTTGAGAGCGATAGTCTGTAAAGTTGGCTGAAGGTGACTGTCGTCTCATTGTAGCAGGGTTACGATTAGGGCATTGAGATGGGATGTGCCCAATCCCACACCTGTTGCATGTGCCAAAAACTGTGTTTTGATTAGAAGCCCAGTTAAATGAATTTCGATTACCTGCTTGATTTCTGTTGTTATAGTTGCCTCGTCCACGTCTGTAATCACGTCCACGACCACGGTTATTGCCAGATCGGTTAGTGTACATGGCTTGTGAAGCCGGTGTATAGGCAAGTTGAGCTTGGAGTCCAAGTTGAGATAAAAGCAATTGTACGGCTTGAAGCTGATCTGTTTGTGAAGCGGGCAAGACATTATTAGGAGCTGTTGAATTGCGACTTTGTGTGCTAGTCGTGAATGCTTGAGCTGAAGGAATGTCGGGTACAGATTTCTTGATCATATAGTCGTGGTCTGATAGCAGACCATGAAGGTCTACAAAGGTAGGAGGCTTTTCGCGGCCCAGAAGGCTTGATTTTAAACCGTTGTATTCCTCTCGTAGTCCTGATATAACTAGCATCACCAAATCTTTTTCTTTCATCTTTTCGCCTATGTTAGCGAGCGCAACATCGTATTCTTGAGTCCTAGTTAAGTAGTCTGCGGTTGTTTCATCTGGCTTCATCTGTAGTCTGAGGAGCTGAGTTTTCAAAGTGTATTCTCGAGAGGAAGTGTGAGGAGCGTAGGCACGCTCAAGGGACAACCAGAGATCACGAGACGTTAGTCCTTGAACATGTTGGAATGATGCTTCGGATATGGTAGAAATGAGGAGCATTCTTATATGAGCATCATTAGAGACCCAATTAATGTAATTGGGGTTTGGTGTTTGAGACTGTGTTTCTTCATTTTTTTCTGATGATGGGATCGTTGATGGGACATTTTTAGGTGGACAAGGGATTGTGCCATCAATATAGTCAAATAATTTGTTGGTGACGAAGAATGGTTGAACCATTGTCTTCCAGTAACCATAGTTCGTGGGAGATAAGGCGAAACCAAATTTGATAGAGCTGTGTGCGGCTTTCTCTGTTGGAGTAAAGGTAGCTAGCATTGCCATTTTCAGAAATAGATAAAAGATTTTTTTTTTTTTATATATATATAATTTTTTTTTTTTTTAATATATAAAAGGAGGGGGGGAGAGTTTTAACTAGGAGTTTTTTTTTTTTTTACTCTTTCCAAGTTCCTTTCCAAAACAGAACCAAAAAGAAAGAAACCGGCGATGAACGGTGGCCGACGGCGATGAACAGTGGATGACGGCGACGGTGAACAGTGGTGCCGGAGATGAACAGTGACCGAAAAAAATTCTAAAAAATTCAGGGTTAGGTCGGAATTTGATTCCGAAGCTAATGGTGTTGGCCGTTTTCCCTGATTTAAGCTGGATCGGGCTAGATCTAAAAAAGATCGGAAAATATCCGGCTACTTTTGGTGTTCTTTGAGGCTGAAAATTATGGTTTTGATTCGGATTATAGTTCCGAACTTAGTGGAGTTTGTAATTTTCGCTGATTTGAGGTAGTTGATCTTCAGTTACATTTTCTTCACTGAAGATCATGGCGGTGGGTTTGTGTGATGACAGGTTTGGGTGTTATGACCCGAAAGCCTCGTTTCTGATGTGAAGGTTCAGGCAAGGCTGCAACCACAGAGCATACTACGAGTTTTTAAGGTCAGTTTTTTTTTTTTGGTCGGAATTGTTGCCGGAAAATAGCTTGGCTGCCGGAATTGTTGCCGGACTTTGGCCTTTACAGCTCTTGATACCATATTAACTATAAGAGAGAAAGAAAGAACTGTGTTCTTGTATTTGTGTGTTATACCAGTACATGAGACCTTCTATTTATAGAAGGTATACTTACATTAACAATCCCTAAACTATGATTACAATGCTATATTACAATATAAGTAGTTGTCTAATAGTCACCATCTTTATTAATATTAATATCATATGCGCACCCAAAGATTTTTAGATGCTCATAACTAATTGCTATACCTCTCCATTCTTCTTCGGGTATTTTGAAATCAAGCGGAGCTGATGGAGAACGGTTAATCAAATAAGCGGCAGTGCTTACTGCATCAGCCCATAGAGTCTTTGGTAGCCCACAATTAAGTCTCATGCTACGTGCTCTCTCATTTAAAGTACGATTCATTCTTTCTGCAACTCCGTTTTGTTGTGGAGTACCTGGAACCGTCTTGATCATCCGAATGCCATGATCAGCACAATAGTTAACGAATTCGGTGCTGATGTATTCTCCTCCATTATCCGACTTCAAACATTTTACCTTCAAATCACAAGATAATTCAACAGCAGATTTCCATTTCTTAAAAGCTTCAAATACATCGGATTTATTTTTAAGAAAGTAAACTCATACCTTGCGTGTTGAATCGTCAATGAAAGTAACATAATAGTGTGCTCCTCCCAATGAAGAAACAGGAGTAGGCCCGAACATATCCGTGTGTACTAGCTCCAACTTCTGAGCCTTTAATGTTCTGCCTGCTTTTGCAAAGGTGACCTTCTTCTTCTTTCCTAGAACACATGAGTCGCAAAAGTTCGATTCAACTCTCTTTAGACCATGAATTTTACCATTAGACACTAGCATTTTCATTCCTTTGTCACTCATGTGACCTAAACGTTGGTGCCACTGACTGGTTAAGCTACGATCATTGGAAACTGTATTTACTTCATTAGCTGGAACTTCTACCATATAAAGAGTGCCTCTCTTCTTACCCTTGGCTATTACTAAGTTCCCCTTTATTACTTTCCACTGACCTTCACCAAATAGCACACTATATCCTTGATCATCAAGCTGTGGACAGAGATTAGTTTCTTCTTTAGGCCAGGAATAACTCGGACATCTTCCAAGGTCCAATTAGTGCCCAAAGAGGTCTTCAGCTCTAAGTCTCCAATCCCTGTAATGTCAAGACAATGATCATTAGCCAAACGAACTTTACCAAGGTTACCTGTTCGTAGATTCTTCATCAAATGTGGACTTGGAGTAGCATGAAACGATGCTCCTGAATCCATAACCCATGCATCAATTGTATTCTCAATACAGCAAACAAGGACGTTATCATAATCATCTGTTGCAACTGCAACATTTACTTCCTTTGGCTTTGATGATGTTACTGGCTTAGTGCACTGGTTTCTGAAGTGCCCAGTCTCCTGACAATTCCAACATTTAATATCATTCCTCGTTCTCGACACACTCCTCCTTCTTGACTTTGACCTGCCCCTGGTGGTGTTACTTCTGCCTTTTATCCTACCCCTCTCTTCTATGCTCAACAAGTTTCCTGATGGTTCTCCTGAACTCTTTCTTCTTATATCTTTTCCAAGAATAAAATCACGAATGCTCTCAAACTTTAGCTTTGAGGACTCTGTGGATCCACTGATAGCTGTGACTGAACCTGACCAGCTTTCAGGTAACGAAGATAATAATAGAAGAGCTTTGACTTCGTCATCGAACTTGATATCAACTGACAGTAACCGAGAGATAATATTGTTGAAGTTATTAACATGGTTTGTTACTGAAGCACCTTCTTTTAACCTGGTGTTTACCAACTGTCTGATCAAAAACACCTTGTTAGAAGCAGACGGCTTCTCACACATATTTGTTAAGGTCTTCATCAAACCATGTGTCGTGGTTTCGTTCACAATGTTAAAGGCAACACTTTTTGTCAACGTGAGTCTGACAACTGCTAGGGCTTTCCTGTCAAGTGTTTTCCACTCGTCGTCTTTCATTCCTTCTGGTTTATTCTCATTCAAGGCATCGATCAGATCCTTCTGACATAACAAATCTTCAACCTGCATCTTCCACCACCCAAAATCTTGCCCGTCAAACTTGTCGATTTTGATTCTTCCTTCTTCTACCATTGTAAAAGCTTTATAAGATCTGATGGACAGCAGCAAAACACACCTGTGAAATATTAGCAGCTGTGATGATCAGAAAAATGGCAGCAGCTGTGATCAGCTGCAGAGGCTTAATCGTAACAGCAGCAGCTGTTGGTGACGGCTAGGGTTTGACGTGCAAACAGCTGTAATCAGCTAGGGTTCCTGAGCAACAGCTGTTAGAACCTTTGAAAAAAAAAACAGCAGCAGGTCTGGATCAGCTGCAAAGGGCTGCTATAATTAACGGCTAGGGTTGATCTTGATCGTAACAACAGGAGCAGCTTGATCCGTAATAGCAGCAGCAGCCGGATCTGTGCAGCAGCAGCAGCCTGATCTGAAACAGGTGAGCAGCAAACGTGGTCTGTAATAGCAGCAGACCTGATGCAATCGGCTAGGGTTAAAACCTAAGCTCTAGATACCAGTTGTTAAGGCTTGAACCTGCACTTGATCAGAGTAACACACACTAGCCGAATAAAACACAGAAAAAAGAACACGACACGAGAATTATAGTGGTTCGGTTTCTAGGTGAAACCTACATCCACTTTAGAACTAGAGAGTATTATTATTAATTTGGAGGTGATGCAAAGTACATACAATTGAGAGACTATTTATAGACAAGGATTAAAATAAACCCTAGTCTAAATAAAACCCTAAACCGGCCCAAACTAAATTAGGGTTGGCCATTCCCTAACTTAGTCACCAAGAAAACAGCTGGCCATTTACTTAGCTTGACAGCTAAGCAATACGAAGCCTACACCTTTAACAGTACCCTTACCTCAACCACCAACTAAAACGTACCTCAATTATTCAGCCTTTTCAAGTCCTTAACTTACCTGGTGTTTGATATAAACTAAAGTTTTAGATACTCATCGGTATAACTGACCAACTTTTCAGTTAATACTTAAATCTGTTTATAAGTGCAGTGAAGAATACTCCTTATAAATGTATGAAGTTTGTGCATAGCAAGGAACAATGCCCACTGACGAGCATACCTCTACTTTACATAAACGTGTATATCTATGGTACTTAACAAATCAACAATATGTCAGATGGGGCTTGGGTTAAAACACATTGTTCATTACAGGCCTAAGCAGATTGGGTCAGATCAAGTTAATCCACAAACATTTCTTCTGTCCATTATTTGTAGTTAGTTGATTTGTTAGATATTACTAAAAAACAAAGTTACAATAATGATAAAACCTTCTTGATGTATAACGACGTGGGAAGTCATAAGCATTAAAAAATCAACATACACTTTGCATCGTTGAGTAACTTTTCACGCGTTAACTCATTTCCTTTTTCAGCTACATTTTTCTAAGTTCAATACGTTCGGGATGAACCAGAATCCAACTCAATCCACTCACAAGAAGTACTTACATGGAAAAATTCCTCTAAATCCACCCAACATGACATTTTATGTATTATAATTGTAAGTTTTGATGTTCAGATAAAGACCCTTGGTTATAAAGTCATATAGCAGGACCAATGGAAACATAATTACTTTTAATCAAAAATTTCATGATCAACTTTCCTGCTGCTAACATTAACTCAATATTCGTTAATTATGGAGTATAAATTTGAGTATATAACCCCTAACGATGAAATAATCATAAACCAGTAGAATAATATAAGCATGAGCACAATACTATAATAACCTACTTACAGCTATTATTATTTAATTCACAGCCCTAATAATGTGAAATTTGTAGAATTTTATACAACAAATGATAAAGCGGAAATTGATTAAACATATAGGGAATCATATCAACAGATGAATAGATAAAATAAAATAAAATAAAAAACCCTAATTTTAAGAATAATTTGTACCTCGGTTCATGAGGTACCATGGAACACCAAATATAACGCCGATGATGGCCATACCAGCCATCACATGCTTCTTTTCGCCACTGTATATATAGTGTTCCATTTTTGCCCTAAATCCGTTGGTATTCATCTGTTCGCTTCCCATTTTTTTATTCTTTTTCTTTCCTTTCAATAGGTATAAACCCTTTTCTCCTCCCTCTGTGAATAAGATGCAAATAAACCCTTTCTGGGCTCTGTTTGGACTTTGGACGAGTTTTAGGACCAAGTGACATACGGAGTATATTTTTTAACGATTTTTTTAAAAATATATAATTTTGTATAATTAATTATATTGAATATTAAAGATAATTATTAGTTTTTATGTCTGCAAAATAACTTAATCCTATCTGTAACATTTAGAAGTACATTTCTAAGTTTTCGAGATTACGGACAGAATAAGACATTACTTTATCTTATGTTTTCAGAAAAACAAACAGTATGCATTAAAAACATCTGCAAGCGCATACATAAGACATCGTAAGGTCAGAACGAAAAACAAACGACACCTAAGTCAAAGTTAGAATCCCCAAATTTATAGAACCATTCATAATTACTTAATTTGTGGAATTGATGTGATAATGCCGTAGTGGTAAGATTAATGATTACGCATAATAACATGTATCCTTAAGCACATTAACATGACATGTAATTTTTTTTTACATTACTTAGGTTTAACCAATTCAACAAATTTAACATTATGCTACGAATATGCTACGGTATAAACAAATTTAACGTGCCATGGAGTAAAACAGATGCGCATTCATGCCGTAAAGTTTAAAGAGTTTAATGTTTAACCAAAAAATAAAAAATATGTATGCTTTGTAATCAGTGGCGGAAGCAGGAAATTTATTCACCGGGGGCGAATTTTTTTTTTTAAAGCGTAGCAACTTTTTTGGACAAAATATGAAGATTTTTGAGCAAAATTTAGACGTTTTTGAGCAAAATTTCGAGGTTTTTGGGTAAAATATGGAGGCTTTTGGGGCAAATTATGGAGAGATATGGGCAAAATAAAAAAACCACCGCGGACAAAATCGAAAAACTCAAAATTTTTACACTAAAAATTGTAAATCCACTGGGGCGGCTGGCCCCCTCTGCCCCTTAATATTACCGCCCCTGTTTGTAATACACTATATTTTTAAAAATAGGCATTCCACATGTAGAGCACTGGGAGATAATATATCCAAACTCAATTTTGATAGATCCGCTTTCATTTAAGAATATCTTACATAAGTACTCTCAAATAAAGTCTAACATAAGATTTGTGTAAGACATAACTTAAAGATATTTTAGGCTTTTCTAGTGGATTTATCAAAATCATGAGTGAAAATATCACTACCCATATGTAGATTGGAGATAAATGATCGATTTAAACTTTTGCTATATAATAATTATCGGTATTTCATTTCGATTTTTCGGTACTGAACCGGTGTTGTACGTTTACTACATAAACCGTATCAACATAATATCAAAAACCGATACCGAATCTCTATCGGTTTGAACCTGTACCAAATTGGTTTCGATACGATTTTAGTATTTCGGGTTTTTTTTCATGCCGATTTCAAAGTTTAAATACTCTACTCTTAACTGAAAAGTCTAGCAAATACCAACGAGATCACAAAATAGATACTATTCAAAACACACTCAACTCAGTCAAACATCGAGATAAAACAAGAAAATACGAGTTTGTTTAATCATTTTACCTATTTTCTTTACGAGTTTAGTTTAAAGAGTAAAGCATCAACCAGCGATGGAGCTTCTATAGGGCAGAGGGGTGCTATGATCCCTCCAAAAAATATGTCCTTAATAGCAAACTCTATATTTCTAGAAGCTAGACATGGTAAAATTAAATATTGGCCTCACCAGCCTCACTAGCATACGGTTTTAAAAATAGAACAGGCTAGCTTCACGCCTTCACATATTTCTTCCTCCCATTGGGCTTAAAAAAGATAACATATATTATTTTGACATTAAGGGTCATCGAGCCGAATTGTAGTGTTTTTCTTTGTCCGCCATTAATCATTCTATCTACGTTATTTGAATTTGATGGATTTTAATTATATATAAGAGACTACATGTTTCGACTGAATTATTATGGCCCCTCATTGTTAACGTTCAAGCTCCGTCGCTGGCATCAACAAAGGTCGATATCGATGTTCTTCAATTCATAATCAAACACATATAATAGTAGTATTGAACGGAGTTTTGCTCCCTTAGTTTGTCTTTAAAGAGACTTGAACTGAGAGGGCGATATTGTCATTTAATATCAACATCACGCTAACAATGCGTGATAGTCTAACAAACCTTTTCAGACTGTGTTCGTTCCAACAAGTGACACACTGACATTTAACAAAATTCAAAATTATTTTTTTAATTAATAAAGTCGAATTTAGGCTTCTTTTCGATGAGAGATGATTCTCACACACCACTTTTTGATCTCTATACACTTTTGTTTCATAAATTGACAGTTATGCCCCTAGAAAGTTAAACTTATATTATTATTATAAGTATAATTAAGGGTATATTAGGTAATTAAGTGTACATTTAACAAAATGTAGTGCGTGAGAATCCGTATCTTTTAGTACCTTTTAGATCAGGTCATAAATCGTAACTTCATCTCTTCTAGAAACATCTCAACCATCCTTCATCAACCTACTCTCACCTTCGTCCCGTCTCGCCGCCGTGTAGTTCCCCGGTCGATCGGTACTCTTCTTAGGGTTCGATTGGTACATTTTAGCTTTTACGCATATGAACGTCAAAATTTACGTGAAATCACTCGATTTAATCATTTCCGTGCCCTAGCTGTAATTTGTTGTAAAATTAAACTCACATATTTGAATGTCGGAGCCTTCTCTCGTGAATTTATCGATGGATTGTGCTGATTCGGAATCACGCCCCGTTTTAGGACCGGCTGGGAATAAGACTAGATCGGCCGTTGAATTGCGTAAACCGGCAGCTAAACCTAAAGTTAAACTCGGAAGACCTGAGGAAATTAAGAAATCTCCGTCGTCGGTGAAGCTTGCGGTGAAGTTACCGCTGCGTTCTAACTCAATAACATCTCCGCCGTCGTCGATTTTGAAGTCAAATTTATCGATGAATGCGTCGTGCTCTTCAGATGCTTCTTCCGATTCATCTCAAAGTCGTGCGTCTACCGGGAAGGTTAGTCGACGTAGTTTGACACCTAAGCAATCTGTTATTTCGAGAACCGGAAAGAGTGAGAATGCTTTGAAAACTGTTACGAAAATAGGTAAAGTTGAGACTGTATCTAGAGGTGGAAGTATTGATAATAATGGTGCGGAGAGTGATAGTTGTTTGGAGGCTTCATCTGACAGTACACCAGGACGTAAGAGATGTGCTTGGGTGACTGCTAATACTGGTATAATTTTCTCTAGACTTGAAATCAACTGAATTAGGGATTGTAGATTATTGCAACTGATATAGGAATTCACCATAAGATTAGAGCTGTCTAATTGTTTCTGGAACTCCTTATAACATTTTTCATGTTACTTCGATTCTGTAGAATAGATATAGCAGAGAAATGTTGCATTGTACATATTGAGTCATAACTTATAAGCATGTTAAGGTGCCTTATAGTATGATATATATAATATATTAGGTCTTATGATTCCTGTCTATGCTCAATTGGAATTTTTTGCAGTACGATATAAGTGATACACGTGTTTCATTATGACGATCATCATTTTATATCTATATAGTGGGCTGTTAGGGTTATCAGCTTTGTAAGCATTGGTACATCTTGAACTACTAAATCATAGACCTCAGCGATTGGCGCTCTGATAACTTTTTGAAAAAAAAACTTATGAAGGGGCTTTCGTGGATATATACATCATTACTCTATTGTTTGATAAAGATATTTCTCTTATTACTATGAGTTGTAGATTTTACACGCCAGATCAAAATCAAGAATTGGTAGATATGAAACTGATTTTATTTGATCAGTTAAGATATTTGTTGCAGATTACGTTGTACAATAGGAGACTCAGAAACCCTTTAGAGAACTTGTGCTGGATAAATGTAGATTAGCGTGATTAACAAAACCTTCCGCATTGTTTGCTAGTATCGTATACTGATGTAAGAGTTCTCAGTAGGATGCATGTAATGAATATACTTTATACTTTTAGAAGATGCTTCTCTAGCTTTTGCATTTAGAATGAAGTAACCAAGTCCTTACTTTTTTGTGAATGTTAGTTCTTAAAGTCATTAAAACCTTAACTTGGCTAGTAGGGAGTATCATTTGTCTGACCTTATCTACGAGTAACGTCTCTCCCGAATGTTCTTTTCAAAACTAGGAAATATCATCTAGATCTAAGAGTTCTCGGTACGATGTATTGTAATGATTATACTTAAGTTTTAAAGCATGCTCCTATAGCTTGTGCAACTATAGTAAGTAATTTAAGTCCTTACTTTTTTGTATATTCTCAGTTTTCAAAATCATTAAAACATTTATTTGGCTAGTATCATGTAAAATCTTACTCGTACTATTTAATTGTGATTAGAAGGTGATCCAGTCTTAGGAGCTCGAGCAATTTAGGCATTCGATGTCGCTTAACGTGCGCATGAAAATGGTTATATATTGTTAATAAAGGACTCATCTATAAACCCTTCATTTTGTCGTGGGATCTTTGGTCTGAGTGTAATTCCAGAAAATTTGAAGGAAAAATATCTTCTGTTTCTGGTTATTTGAAGCAGAATTGTCATATTCACTTTGATCATGTTCTAATTAGGGTGTAACAATTGCCCTGTTTCAATGTTGCTTATATAGAATATCTTACCTTCAATGTCTTAAACATTATTTGTTGTCAAATATATGTGTCTCAGTATATGAATCGAGGATCTTGCACTATGGAATTGGTTATGCTGTTAATGTTTTACCCTTTCGTTGATCATGTTAATATTGCATCGACCAAGTGACACGTGTAGGTATTTTACTTACTAAATTCGCAAGCTATGACATATCTAGCGATTCACATGATAAATTAAGATTGCGTTATGCTATCTTATAAAATTCAGATTCAATAATGTTCCTTATGAAGAGACATACATTTGTTTCTAATTCTGTCTTCTTTTGTTTGCTAATCTTCTCCTAATTCCCTTTTGTTTTGGTTTTGAAGATAATTGTTATGCAATTTTCCATGACAAAGAATGGGGAGTCCCGGTACATGATGACAAGTATGCACCTTATTTTTCTCTCTTTTTGTCATTTGTTTTTTTGTGTGTGTGTGTGTGTGTGCGGGCGGGCGCACGCGCGTGCGTTTCTTATTAATTTGATGGAAGCATAAATGGAAGTTCCAATTTGTTATCTAACCGTCATAATGTATGTCACTGAATGATATCTGTCAGGAAACTATTTGAATTGCTCAGTTTATCAACTGCGTTGGCTGAACACACTTGGCCCACTATCCTCAACAAAAGGCATCTATTTAGGTATACATATTATATTATTATTTATTTATTTTATTATTATTTTTCCATGAAGAAATTATATAAAACTTGCTGTGTGCACAGAGAAGTGTTTCACGGATTCGACCCCATTACTGTCTCAAAGTTAAATGATAAGAAAATATCGGCACCAGGAAACCCTGCAAATTCTCTTCTCTCAGAACTTAAATTGCGAGGAATAATTGAAAATGCACGCCAAGTTTGTAAGGTATCTCTCGTACCATATGAGTTTAATCTTTATACTTACTGTTTTAACACTACACATGAGTTTAATTTTTATACTTTCTGTTTTAACACTGCAGATAGCCAATGAGTTTGGGTCGTTTGACAAGTACATATGGGGTTTTATAAACCATAAGCCTATAGTTAACAAATTTCGTTACCCTCGCCAAGTACCAATCAAGATATCAAAGGCAGAGTCAATAAGCAAAGACATGGTCAAAAGAGGTTTCCGAGGTGTGGGTCCCACTGTCGTATACTCTTTTCTACAAGTGGCAGGCCTTACTAATGACCATCTCGTTAGTTGCTTCAGGTTCAATGAATGTATAGATGTGGGACCCACAACGGACATACCAGATGAGAGCCTAAATGGTAAGTCTGATGGGAGGCGATCTGAGGATGGGAATGGGTTGGGGCTAACGAGGGTTATTGATGAATTGCATTTATCGGGTGAGTAGTTGTTGATGGTTGATGGAAATCTGTAATGAGATATGGCAACAACAGCTTGTGTACAAATTGTTGTATGGATGGATGGTGTTTGTAGGTTGTAGATTAAAAGGCACATACATGATAATGATGTTGATTATGAAGATGATAATTGTGATATTCTATTCTTTAATTGCCTATGTTATGTTCCTTAGTTTCTTAACTAAATATATACGAGGTCAATCATAGTGAAATGTTACTTCTAACATAGTCCTTTAACATGTAGTGGATAACTGGTTGGATTGGGTTATATTTTATACGGATTGGGTTATATTTTATACAAGTGTACAACTAATGAAAAGTAACAACAGAAATGGTTTCTTTAGAGTATTTCACATCTGAAATCCAACTTTTTAAGCTGATTTATATAAAAGAAATTGAAATTGAAATTGAATTACCCCGTAGTATTATTGTATGGATTTTTATTTAATTTAATTCTATTTATTTATTTATTTATCTATTTTTTATACGAAAAAATCATAACATATATAACAAGGGAAACTTCCATTAAAAAACAAAGTCCAAAAATAACCACATAATTCAAGACACAAATGCCCCAAAGCAAACCTTTAAACCAGACTTCCTCCCAAGCCTACGAGTAAAAGCTAACCTAAACGAAAGAAATTACAAGCCTAAACGAATCAAAAACTAAAGAGATGGCAAACAAAAGCCTCAAAACGACACAACCAAATGTCAAAATCGAGAGATCCAATTAACCCGAGGGGCCTCCCATATCATCAACGCCATTCATAGAGAGACAAACTATTCTGCCGCAGCACTAACTTTTTTACTCTTCGGGCCGGACTTGATAAGCTTCCTTTCACGTTAGAAAATCTAATAGACTTACCCGATCTAGAAGAATGAGAACTCTCTTGTATGTATTCTGATAACATATGTCTTCCAAACATTAATTTGATTTTAATGAAGCGGCTGTTATAATATATAAATATATATATATAAATGGATAGTCAATTATTGATACACAAAAGTAATATTATTGTATTACCTAAACTTGTGATATTTTTGCTATAAATAGCCATGAATGCAAGCATTAAACTTGCACCATTTCTCACACTTACAAAGTGTTTCTTTCTTTCTCTCCATTATCATCTTTGTTCTTACACTTCATTAATAGTATTCTAAATCAAGAATCAAATCACTAAAGGTAGTTATAAGCCTACTGAATTATAACATCAAGAATCAAACCACTAAAGGTAGTTATAAGCCTACTGAATTATAACACGTTATCAGAACGATAATCTTAATACTAAATATGGTTGGCTCTGCCACCAAAATGATATATGGTCGGTTATACCACCAAAATGATATATGGTCGGTTATACCACCAAAATGATATATGGTCGGTTATACCACCAGAATGATATAGGTCGGTTATACCACCTGAAAAAATATATGGTCGACACTGTCGCCAAATTTTCATTTATGTTTACTAATATTTATATTTTTGTTATATAACATTTATTTATGATTGCTTACACATGGTCGACACTGTCACCTACTTATCATTTATGTTATATTAAATTTATGTTTAATGTTTATATACTTATGAATATAAATTGACTCTAATTTATCATGATGTTTGTTTTAATTTTTGATAATAGAAAATGTCGAATCTGGAAAAGCTTAAATTTACTCCTTTAGAATCAACTGGAAACAACTACATGCCATGGGTTATAAAAGTAAAAATGCATCTTAAATCAATGGGCATTCTTGAAACCATAAATGAAAACAACACTTGTTCTGAAAAAGAACAAGCTACGGCATGTTGCTTTATTCATCAACATATTGATGAATGCTTACAAAATAATTATGTGACTGTAGAAGATCCCCATGTTTTATGGGAAGGTCTCAAAAGCAGATTCAATAATCAAAGAGAAATTTTACTTCCAGCTGCAATGGAACAATGGAGAACATTAAGGTTCCAAGACTTTAAGAAAGTAACTGAATACAGCTCAGCTCTGTATAATACATGTTCACAACTTAAATTCTGTGGACATGAAATTAGTGATGCAGACATGATGGAGAAAACTTTCTCCACAATGAATGCTGCAAACATCACAGTGCAAAGAAATTTGAGAATGCTAAAGTTCAAAACATATCCTGAACTTAATTCATATCTCTTAGTTGCAGAGCAAAATGATGAGCTATTAATGAAAAATCAGCAATCCCGTCCTACTAGTACACTTGCAATCCCTGAAGCAAATACTGCAAATAATTATAAACAGGGACAAGGACGCGGGCAAGGTCGTGGTTATAATAACCATCACCATCATCATGCCAAAAGCCATAACTATGGTAGAAACCATCCTTATGGTAATGGTAATGGGCGTGGACGTGGTCGTGGTCGTGGCCGTGGTGGTCAAAGAAATAGTAATCCACGAAAATATAAATATCAACCACAAAACAAGCCCACTAAACAAGATGTTGAAGAAAATTCTTCTAAAAATTCTGAAGAATCTTGCTACAGATGTGGTAGAATGGGCCACTGGGCTAATACTTGCCGAACATCTAAACATCTTGTTAAGATGTATCAGGATTCGCTGAAAGATAAAGAAAAGGAAGTAAACTTTGTGGATAACGTCGATCCAACAGTCACTGAGAAACCATCTGATTTATATGAAGATTTCTTGAATGTTTAAGTTGTGTGTCTTTCGAAAAATAAACGATTTAATATCGTCTGTCTTTGTCATTATGTTTGCTAAATGTTTCAGTACTATCTATTTGCGTTTAAAATATTGTGTAATATTAATGTACTCACTATTTATTTCTTATATATGAAGTTCAATATGAATTTTGCTGGAATACAACATCAATCAAGTGGTGGAGATCTCTGTATAGCAGACAGTGGAACTACACACACTATACTTAAATCCGAGAAATATTTTATTGATCTAAAACCAACGGAAGGAACTATACATACAATATCAGGACCTGCTAACTTGATAAAAGGGATAGGAAAGGCAAATTTCATACTACCAAATGGTACAAAATTTTTAATAAATGATGCCTTATTTTCTCCCAAGTCAAGCAGAAATTTATTGAGTTTCTCCGACATATACCTTAACGGGTATGATTATCAGTCAGTGACAACAGAAAATGAGAAATATTTAAGTATCACTGACAAGAGTCATGTGGTTGAAAAACTGCCAAGACTTAGTTCTGGATTACATTATACACATATAAATGTACCAGAAATACATATGGTAGTTAACGAAAAATATATTGATCCTGGTGTATTCAGTTTATGGCATAACAGATTAGGCCATCCAGGATCAACAATGATGAAAAGGATTATTGAATGTACTCATGGACATCCACTAAAGGATAGAAAAATCCATCATGATACAATGGTTCCATGTACATCTTGCTCTCTTGGAAAATTGATAACTAGACCCTCACCACTTAAGGTTGAGAAAGAATCACCAATGTTTCTTGAAAGAATTCAAGGTGATATATGTGGACCAATTCATCCACCATGTGGACCATTTAGATATTTCATGGTTCTAATAGACGCATCTAGCAGATGGTCTCATGTTTGTCTGTTATCAAGCCGTAATGTGGCATTTGCAAAATTTCTTGCCCAAATTATTAAATTGAGAGCTCATTTTCCTGATTACACCATTAAAAGGGTGAGACTTGATAATGCTGGTGAATTTACATCTCAAGCATTTAATGACTATTGCATGTCTATAGGAATTGTTGTTGAACATTCTGTTGCTCATGTGCATACACAAAATGGTTTAGCCGAGTCATTGATTAAACGTTTACAATTAATCGCTAGACCATTGATAATGAGAACAAAACTCCCTGTATCTATATGGGGTCATGCAATTTTACATGCTGCTGCATTGATTCGCATCAGACCAAGTGCAAGTCATAAATATTCCCCCCTACAACTTGCTTTTGGTCAAGAGCCAAATATTTCCCATCTTAGAACATTTGGTTGTGCAGTGTATGTTCCAATTGCGACA
The DNA here is from genome assembly GCF_046630445.1 of Rutidosis leptorrhynchoides. Lineage (NCBI taxonomy): Eukaryota > Viridiplantae > Streptophyta > Magnoliopsida > Asterales > Asteraceae > Rutidosis > Rutidosis leptorrhynchoides. The sequence continues at coordinate 36,073,689 of NC_092337.1, read as the reverse complement.
CCACAACGTACAAAAATGGGTCCTCAAAGGAGGTTGGGAATATATGTTGGATATGAAACATCTTCAATATTAAGGTATATTGAACCTATGACAGGTGACGTTTTTACAGCACGTTTTGCTGATTGTCATTTTAATGAAACATTGTTCCCTAGATTAGGGGGAGAAATGAAAAATAAAGAAAATGATGTTTCATGGTGTGAACCTCAATTAAAGTATCTTGATCCTCGCACAAAAGAATGCGAGACAGAAGTTCAAAAGATAATGCATATACAAGAACTTGCAAATCAATTGCCTGATGCATTTACAGATACAAAAACGGTGACAAAATCATATATACCAGCAGTAAATACTCCAGCTCGAATTGAAATTCCAAAAGCTGGCAATAACGTCACTCATGAATCTTTGCCACGTCAGAAACGTGGAAGACCAATCGGTTCAAAGGATAAAAATCCTCGAAAAAGAAAATCAGCTGATAATGAAGTAAAAGAAAGTGTTCAAGAAGAACCACAAATCAGTACTCCTACTGCAGAGGAGATTGATGATGTCAATACAGAAATTGCAATCAATTATGCATATTCAAAAATATTATGGAACCGAAATGAAATGAAAAATCTTGATGAGAAATTTTCATTTAATGTTGCATATGACATCATGAATAATGATGATGATCCAGAACCAACATCTATGGTTGAATGTCAAAATAGACATGATTGGGCTCAATGGAAAGAAGCAATACGAGCTGAATTAGAATCACTCAATAAAAGAAAAGTTTTCGGATACATCATTCTCACTCCTAAAGATGTGAAACCTGTAGGATACAGATGGATTTTTGTCCGAAAAAGAAATGAGAAAAATGAAGTTACAAGGTATAAAGCTAGACTTGTAGCTCAAGGTTTTTCTCAAAGACCGGGAATTGATTATGAAGAAACTTATTCCCCTATTATGGATGCAATTACTTTTAGGTACTTAATCAGTCTGGCAGTTTCTAAAAATTTAGAAATGCATCTCATGGATGTTGTGACTGCTTACCTATATGGATCACTTGATAGTGATATATATATGAAGATACCTGAAGGATTTAAGGTACCAGAAGCATCAAATGCAAAACCCAAAGAAATGTATTCGATTAAATTACAAAGATCTTTATATGGGTTAAAACAATCGGGACGTATGTGGTATAACCGATTAAGTGATTACTTGATAAGCAAAGGGTATACAAATAATCTTACTTGCCCTTGTGTTTTCATTAAGAAAACAACATCCGGATATGTGATCATAGCTGTTTATGTTGATGATCTTAACATCATAGGTACAAATAAAGAGATCCATGAAGCCATTCAACTTCTAAAGAAAGAATTTGAAATGAAAGATCTCGGAAAAACCAAGTATTGTCTTGGTTTACAAATTGAGCATATGCCTAATGGTTTACTTGTACATCAAACAACATATACTGAAAAGATTTTGAAACGTTTCAATATGGACAAGGCAAAACCATTAAGTACTCCTATGGTTGTTAGATCACTCAATGTTGAAACTGATCCATTTCGTCCATGTGAAGATCATGAAGATATTCTTGGACCAGAAGTACCATATCTTAGTGCAATTGGAGCTCTTATGTATCTTACAAATTGTAGAAGACTTGACATTTCTTTTGCAGTTAATTTGTTGGCAAGGTTCAGCTCTGCTCCTACCAAAAGACACTGGAATGGGATCAAACACATATTTCGATACCTTCGAGGAACTACTGATTTAGGATTATTTTATTCTAACGAATCAAAACAAGATTTGGTTGGTTATGCAGATGCAGGTTATTTATCTGATCCACATAAAGCTAAATCTCAAACTGGATATGTATTCCTAAATGGAGGTACTGCAATATCATGGCGTTCTCAAAAACAAACACTTGTTGCTACATCGTCAAATCATGCCGAAGTGATTGCATTACATGAAGCTACTCGAGAATGTTTTTTGGTTGAGATCAATGACACAACTCATTACTGATTCTTGTGGACTAGAACGCGATAAAAGTCCAACAACTATCTATGAAGATAATGCAGCTTGCATAGCACAGATGAAAGAAGGGTATATCAAAAGTGACCGAACAAAACACATACCACCTAGATTCTTCTCATACACTCAAAATCTCATTAAGGACAACCAGATTGAAATGAGATATGTGCAATCTAGCAAAAACTCTGCTGATCTTTTCACGAAAGCACTTCCAACTGCTATTTTCAGAACACACGTTCATAACATTGGCATGAGACATGTTCAAAAGATGTAACAACCGAAGCGATGTCTACTTGAGGGGGAGTCAACTCCATGCTGCACTCTTTTTCCCTTAGCTAAAGTTTTTCCCACTGGGTTTTCTTTAGCAAGGTTTTTAACGAGGCAGTAACTTACAGTTGATCTTCAACAAACAAAATTGCTATCCAAGGGGGAGTGTTATAATATATAAATATATATATATAAATGGATAGTCAATTATTGATACACAAAAGTAATATTATTGTATTACCTAAACTTGTGATATTTTTGCTATAAATAGCCATGAATGCAAGCATTAAACTTGCACCATTTCTCACACTTACAAAGTGTTTCTTTCTTTCTCTCCATTATCATCTTTGTTCTTACACTTCATTAATAGTATTCTAAATCAAGAATCAAATCACTAAAGGTAGTTATAAGCCTACTGAATTATAACATCAAGAATCAAACCACTAAAGGTAGTTATAAGCCTACTGAATTATAACAGCGGCAACTTTTTTTTGACAAATATGTCTTGTAGTTCATTCATGATAAATAAAGTTAGTCTATAAATTATTTGCAAAATATAAATAGTTTAGAGAAGATAAACGGTGATCATTTGTTGTTGATTGAACCGCGGCGGAGGATCGAAGAAAACGTAGGTTGATACAGTCGAATATGTCTTGTAGATGATGCACAACGACCTGGATAAATAAAGCTGGCTTCTTGCAAAACGTCCAGTTTTAAGCGGTAAATAAAGAAGCTTTTCCGACAGCTAATGGCTTTTATTAATAAGTCGCCTGCATCCTTGTTCCAGTATCCTATAACCTTTATAATCGGTTCAAGAGGAAGAGGCGGTTTTCTATCGAACCAGCAATGGAGGACCCAACACCATTTTTTTTGTTTTATGATGATGATGATTCAGTAGTAACCACACCTCTATGAAGGATGTGTGCCTCGAGCTGATATCATCATACACAAGTCCAACTTGACCGTCTAGATCAACCAAATGCTCCCTGGTAACCCAATGATTAGTAAGTGTATTAGGAGGATCTATCAACCCAAATTCCTCTTTCGTCATGTCAAAACATACTACTTTCCTTGTTGCATTATAGGGCAAATATTGAAGAAGAGTACTAACCAACCAGTGCAAACATCCATTAGCAAATACAGCTTCACCACTTATGGGATACGGTGGAACTGCGGGTATCTCCCGCCATGATGATGATGATGATGAGTTGGTGGTGCCACCTAATACATCATGAACCATGGTGCATAAATCCTCCTTCACCACATCACCACCACGATCGCGCTGATACGACCCAATCTTCTTTTGTTGATTTCGAAGCACAACACACACCATTTTGTATGTATTGGTAGAATCATCAAAACCAAGCCCGCATGCCTCACGTTCATGAAACGCCGATGTACATGACCAAATTTTGATGGGTGGCAGCTTATAGAAACATTCTTTCTTTAAAGGATTGATCACAAGTAGAACGGTGGTACTGTCGTCGACGTTGTGGTCTTGTGATGAAAATATCAGACCCTTGCAGGAACCTAGAATTATGTCTTTTTCTAGATAAAATCTAGGACCCCAGTTTTTACAGCCAAACTCCATATACGGTGTTGGTGGATTCTTCTTTGTTGTGATCACCACCTCTTCATGACTAGTTGCACTAGATTTTTCTTCTTCTTTAGCTACCAACATAGTGAGTGATGTAGATACATACGGATATACATCTAACTGGAACATCATGAGCATCGCGGGATCATCATCTTTCATAGCTCCTTGTTTGGCATTATACATGATTTCAAGATACGGATCGTTAATATACTTGCACCATACCTTGCTTACACATTGAAAACGTGCCAAAGATTTTAGAGGCATTCTAGACAAGATATTGTATATGCTGTCAACAGGCAACTCATCACCACATGTACTTGTCATCGATATAGCACTGGTCTTTTTTTGTTTTTTATGATGATGATAAATAGACAACCCCTCTAAAGCTTTCATCTTTTTCATAGGGTTGTGGATACCGGTATTCTCCCGGGGATTGTGGCCAGATTTTGCCATTGATGATATATTTTCTGGGTTTACCTCTTTTCTTCTTCTTCTTCTTCTTCTTCTTCTTCTTCTTCTTCTTCTTCTTCTTCTTCTTCTTCTGTACATGTTGTTGCAACAACGGATGATGGCCATGTTAGGTACGTTGGGGCTTGCTTGTTCCATATGGTGATGATGAAATCTGTATTCGATTTTGTTGATTTTGTTACTGAAGAAACCCTAGTTCTGGTTGTTGAATAAGACGATACGTACGCAGAGGAAATTACGAGGTGTATGAAATTATGTACTCCGTAGTTAACACAATTAAATGTGTTGTAAATCCGAATAACCGCCATTTAAATAACAATTAATCGTCATGTACAATACATTCTAACATGTCAGGGGTCGTTAGACAATCGTTTCTTAAATATCAGAATTGAAAACTAAAATTAATTTGTAACATTCACTAAGGACTCGTCTATTGTAAGCTTCACTATTTAATTTGATTATAAGTAATAAAGTTATAATTCTAAATTCTAAAGTACAAATATACAAATAAAATAAAAAGTTGATCAAAGTTTTTTTAAAAAGTAAAATTTGCTAAACGTATATCTTTTAAAATTGTTATAACATGCATAAAATAGTCTTCTATCTTACTAAACCGGTAACTTAATTCCACGTGTCAAGCAACCAGATCCCCTAAACATTTATCTATTTTTTCCTTAATTCTACAGTTAATCACTAATTTTCTCTAATTTCGTATGCTGACACGTGTCCCAAAGTAATTAACTCCTCTAATAAAACACACATACTATTATCTGAAGGTTAAAACGTTGAAGTTCAAAAGTTCGTAGTAATCAAGAAGCCGATTGCGAAACTGGAATATGTTTCAATTTAATTACAACATAACCAAAAAAAAGTATAATTGCTATTCAAGATTTAATCCGGCTTTCTAACAATCAAGTCATCTGATCACTTCATGGCTGGTATACTTTTAATCTTCTTCGTATTTGTTTTATGTTTACCAGTTATAATTTTTTTTTTTGATTTTTGGTGTTGAACATAATTAAAATTATTTAATTTAATCACACACAATTGTTAACCATTTACATGTTATGGTGGTTAAATTCATTAACATGTATTTTAGTCAATCTCATCATTCATATATTTGAATATTTCGTAATTAAAACAAAGAATATTTGATAATTGATAATTGATTTTTGAATATGTGAATATTTGATTAGTTCTGTGTTAAGTATTTTTAATTTTTTGTTTTTTTTCCCCACAATGTTTTATAAACGGAAATTAAATTAATTACGATTAACTTATTTTGAATTTCAAATCCCATTTACAGTTTTCTTCCCGTGTTTATCATATATCAAAATCCCGAAAAAATGGATTTCAAATCCCATTCACCAGTTATATTTATTTTATTTTTTTGGTGTTGAACTTAATTAAAATTATTTATTTTAATCACACACAATTGTTAACCATTTACATGTTATGGTGGTTAAATTCATTAATTATTCACGTATTTTAGTCGATCTGATCATTCATATATTTGAATATTTCGTAATTAAAATAAAGAATATTTGATAATTAATAACTGATATTTGAATATGTGAATATTATATTAGTTCTGTTTTAAGTATTTTTAATTTTTTTTCCATAATGTGTGATAAACGGAATTTAAATCAATTCCGATAATCTTATTTGAATTTCAAATCCCATTTACAGTTTTCTTCCCGTGTTTATCATATATCAAACTCCCGAAAAAATGGGTTTTAACAACTGAATCCCTGTTAATTAGCAATCATGTGTTACTCTCCTAAATTATGTGTCGACAGTTTTCTTTTTTGCATATATATATATATATATATATCCTTCAAACCCTACTAAGTTGCTTACAATTTTGCACATAAAATATCACGTTTTTACTCTTACATTCACAAAATTCCACAACAACATGACTACCAACTTGCAACTGATTAAGGCACTCAGCCCAAAGAAGCCATTTGTAAACATCAGGGTTAAACTGCCATCTATGGAGACAATTACAATTAAGAATTTTGATCAGGGCAGACCTTTTCTGGACTTAATTGTATCCGATGATGAGGTATTCATTTTTTATTTTACCACTTACGCTTTAACAAATATAAATCTATAACTTTGTGATACATCATCATCAGCATTATATGCTTATATAAATTTCTGTGTCTCTAGATCTGACTATATGCACATTTGAAGAGACCCGTCCTAATCCATCCGGACGAAATCCATATCGATTACAAACGATTCACAATAGTTGGTTACATCGCGAGGTGCTTGACCTCTATATGATACATTTTACAAACATTGCATTCGTTTTAAAAGACAAACTTTCTTTTCATCGAAAGTTGACAGGCATGCATACCATTTCATAATATATCCAACTATAATTGACTTAATAATAATCTTGATGAACTCGACGACTCGAATGCAACGTCTTTTGAAATATGCCATGAATGACTCCATGTAAAATGAGCAAATGCACAGCGGAAGATTTCTTTCATACCTGAGAATAAACATGCTTTAAAGTGTCAACCAAAAGGTTGGTGAGTTCATTAGTTTAACATAAATAATCATTTCCATCATTTTAATAGACCACAAGATTTTTATTTCTCATAAATATGCGTCCCATGCATAGAGACAAAAATAATCATTCATATGGATTGAACACCTGGTAACCGACATTAACAAGATGCATATAGAATATCCCCATCATTCTGGGACACCCATCGGACATGATAAAATCGAAGTACTAAAGCATTCCAAATTCCAGAATGGGGCTTGTTGAACCCGATAGATCTATCTTTAGGATTCGCGTCAATTAATAGAATGGTTTACTAATTCTTAGGTTACCAAGTAAAAGGGGCATATTCGGCTTCGATCATTCAACCATATAATGTAGTTTCGATTACTTGTGTCTATTTCGTAAAACATTTATAAAAATTGCGCATGTATTCTCAGCCCAAAAATATAAAGGGTAAAAAGGCAAATGAAACTCACAGTAATGTATTTTGTAGTAAAAATACATATAACGATATTGATCAACAGAACAATGCAGGGTTGGCCTCGGATTCACGAACCTATATCATTCATTTATATATTAACACATATAATTACAATTAAACAAGTTTTATATATTAACATTAATATACTTAATAATTTGTATGTCATATTAATAAATAGTTTAATTATAACTATTTATATATTTTAGCTAAATAATTAATATTCTTATATAAATATATGATTATATTAAAATACAATTTAGTTGATATGTTATAATAATAACTTTTTATTTAAATCAATATATATACTATTAGTATAGTTAGGATATATGTAAAAATATATTTTTTATATAAATATCATTCGTTTATTAAAGTTCTAATTATAATAATACTAAAAAATATAATATTGGTAATGATAAAAATAATACTAATGATAATACTAATAATAATAATAGTAATAATAATATTATTAATAGTCATAAAAATCTTCGTGTTTAGTTCCTAAACTTATAGTTATAACTTCAAAAATCCTAATTCATAATCACATACATAATCGTACACGTATTAATATAATTGTAATCTTTTTACATAATCTTTACTATATCATCTTTTATTAACTTCTTAATATAAATATGTTTATAGTATTAATTAACATGTTCAATAATAATAATAATGATAATAATAATAATAATAATAATAATAATAATAATAATAATAATAATAATAATAATAATAATAATAATAATAATAATAATAATAATAATACCTTTTAAAGCTTTTCCAAAAACAAAATGCCCCAGACAGGGCTCGAACCCGAAACCTCTCGCTAACCCGAATATTCCCTAAACCAGCTGAGCTACTTGTTTTTCTGTTATAATTTACTCACCAAAACTATATAACCCGCTTTATTAAACTGTTCTTCTTCTTCTTCTTAAAAGCAAAAACCATTTTACAATTTCATCATCATAAATGATATCATCATTTTCTATTATTATCTTTCCTTAACACCATCACGAAATCATCATTATTATTTGTAACACAGTTCTTGCTCGACAAACATAGAAAACAGAAATAAGAACACATCGAGTAGCAGACCCGATTTAAGGATGTATGGTGATGGTACTGGACCATTTAATGGGCCGTTTATGGACTGATATAATAAAAAGAATAGTGTTGGGCTTCGTGGTTTGATGGACGGATCAATAATTAAATAAAAAAAATTGATAATAGAAGCAGCTCATACGAATAACACAGAAATTATTGGTGGTCTCTGTGATGGGATTCGAACGAAACATCAGAAAATTATGGATTGGTATAGGGTTTAGGTTTTTAAATTGGAACAGATATGATCGGTTATGACTGGTCTGAATTATCAGAAAAAAAATAAGCAGAAGCAGCTACAGAGGTTGTTCGATGAAGATGAAAGCAAAATTGTGATTTTTAAATTCAGATACTTTTAGGTTACGATTACTACATGAAATATGTAGTAATCGATTCACTGAACCTTCGTGCATCATCAATTTTACCATAGATAACATCCGAGTCATGAATTCGAATTATAAAAAGACGGTTGACTTTTTGATCCGATGTTTGACTCCTCGAATTTGAGCTTGATTCAGCGAATTAAGACCTGAGAACTTGAAGAAACATTCACGTCGTGATTTAGATCACGTCTGTATTTTTAGGTTTTTTAAAAATTGATTCGATTTTGAATTGTTGCTTTGAGCATGATACGAACAGATGAACTGGGCTCTTAACATTAATTTCTGTTTGATTTTCCAATTATCAAAAGAGAATAGCAGTGTATTTGATAATGATGATGGTAATTGATTGATTAAAACAGATAACCTAGCTGATCGATTTTTATATATTGTGTGGGTGTGGGTCGACATATCCTCACGAGCAGAACAAGTAAAGAAGATAAAAATAAAATAACTAATAGTGATATCAATAGATAAATATTACGCGTACATATATCAGTATTTATATATGATAATTTATCTTAATAATTAATAATAATACCTTTAATATTATAACTAATAATAATAAAAATAAAAATAAGGATAATATGATAGTAATAATAATAATATTAATAATAATGATAACAATAGTAATAATAGTAATTATGGAAATAATAATAATAATAGTGTTAATATTAATAATATTAATATAACAAGTTATTCTTAACATATACATACTCATATAGAATGAAATGTTATAAATTTTCTACATGTAATATTTATAAGTTAATTTATAAATTATAAATTATATATATATATATATATATATATATATATATATATATATATATATATTACACTATACATATCATAATCATACATAAAAATTTATATATATCTTATATATATTAACCCACAATTGTATATATAAGGATTCGTTATTAACTAAGAAAAATTAAAACGCATATTTCTAAACAAAGTAATAAAAGTTTATATATTTCAAAATATTATATATATAATTACATTTTAATTACAAATTTTTATTTTATATCATAAATTATCTTGCGTCATTAATTCTAACAACAAAACTATATATTATGGTTTCAAGTTATATTAAATATATATCTATCTATATATACACATATCTAATTCTAAACAATTGTTCTTGAATCGTCGAGAGTAGTCGAAGGTCAATTGAGTATATGAACATCGTTTCAAAATTTTCTAGACTCAACATTACATACTTCGCTTATCGTATCGAAAACATATAAAGATTAAGTTTAAATTTAGTCGGAAATTCCCGGGTCGTCACAACATTTAGTTTACAAACTTTTTTTTCATGTTCACAACAGGGTGAACGTATTGCTGTAACTATCAAACATATTTTGAAGCCAAAATATGCGAATGTTTTGATGGAACAAAAACACTACCTACTCAAAAGTGCATTTGTCAACAATAATCCATTTAAAGGAAGGACCACACATTGGTCCCATAAATCAAAGCTGATGCTCAATGACAAAACAGTAGTCATGCCACTTGAAACAAATGACTGGAATGGTCATGATGGTTTCAAATTTGTGCCTTTTACTGATCTACTACCAGATAAAATATCTTAAGGAAAAACTGCGGGTAGTATTATTGTTAAGATGATCTTTTGTCACTTCATAAACTTCATTTATTTATATATACTACTTTATTTATAATTTTTATTTCAGATGTGATTGGAATGGTGGTAAAATACAGCGAAGAGAAAAAATATGGTGATGGTGATGACGAGCAGAACAAATACAGAGTCATCGATTTGAAAGATATAGAGTACTAATTTTTAATAACACTTTTATTTATCAACAATATAAATTAATTGCCTTTAATGGATCTGCTACTAATTTAAATTTACATATATCACATTTGCTTAATCTTAGTGGATTAGTTGTGTGACGACCCGGGAATTTCCGACCAAATTTAAACTTAATCTTAATATGAATTCTACACGATAAGCAAAGTCTGAAATGTTGAGTCTCAAAGATTTTGAAATTGTTTTATATATTCAATTGACCTTCGACCATTCCCGACGATTCACGATCAATTGTGTGTAAATAAATATGTAAAATAAAATACAAGATAAGGAAGTTTTTACTAAAATAAATCTATGTATAGATATATATGAATTTTATACAAAATTATTAGATGTATATTGAGATATATAAAAGTTATAGATATTATGAAATTATTCAATATTATAAATAATATGAAATATTAATATATTAGATATAATCACAAATTAAGAATATTGTATCATAATATTATTATTACTTTCATTATAATTAATAATACTAATATCAATGATAGTATTAATTATATTATTATTATTGATATAATTGTGATTAATAAATTTTAATAGTTTTAAGGTTATCATAATAAAGATTTCTATTATAAATATTTTTATGAGAAAAATTGAAATTACAAATTAGTTATGATTTAAAATAAATTGTTGGTTGTTAGTATCTTTAAAATTATAATTCTTATTATTATGCTTATCATTATTATTATTATTAAATATTAATAATATTTTTATGTTAAAAATAAACATGAAATTGATATATATAAATATTATTATCAATATTAATAAAATTATTATTATTATTATTATTATTATTATTATTATTATAATTATCATTAATAATACAATTATTATCAAATTCACTAAAATTAATATTATTAAGACTTATTATTATTTTTATTATTAATATTATTATTATTATCAATATTATTATTATTAATATTAGTATTCTGATTTTTATTAAAAATAAATGATATTCTTAAAGTTAATTAATAGATTTATATTATTAGGTAATACTACAAAACTTAACATGATATATACATAAATATATATAAATATAAATATAAATATAAATATATAAATATATACATATATACATATAAGTACCGTTATATATTTTTAATAGATATAGGTACAGACGCATAATTGATATCAATTATCAGATTCATTATCTATTTGTCTGTTTACTTTATTTTCTTCCCTGTCTTTCTCTTATCTCCTTCTACCCGTGATTAATTGTCCATGATAAGGAAATTGATTATATATTGTTTGATGAAGAAGAGTCGTTCAAAAATCCATTCACAATATCCATCAATTTTAGTTTTTTTTTTCTTTTATAAAAGCATTTATATTTTTTTTTACCGATAACCTATGTTCTTATCAAGCTATTCCATAATTCGAATTCAACCATCATTCAAAAATCTAAAAATGCAGAAGTGATCAAAATCATGTCGTGATCCTATCTGCAAAGTTTTAATTATTGATTCGCAAAATCAAAGTCAAATTTTGGAGTCAAACTTTCAAAATTGAAAAGTCAACAAATGTTCATCACACAAATTCGACATTTCTGTGATGATTTAATCTAAATTAACGATTCCATTAGTTTTTAAAAGTGATTTTAAATGTATTTCGTATTGTAACATTTGTCCAAATCTTTCTTGAATGTGAAATCAATTTTTTTTACAAATAGCGACGGCAGCAGGAGCAGCTGCTTCTGTTTTTTTTTAATTTTTATTTTTATTTTTTATTTTTCTTTTCTCTCTTTCCAAATTCACAAATGTTTACAAGATTAAAATGAAGCAATGAATTTGTTACTTTGGTTTTGAACTTGGAATTGATCGATTAACTTAAGGATGAAGAAAATGAACATGAAAAGAAATCAGGTTATAAGTATATAATTGGGTTTAATTTCAGAAAAACGAATCTGGTCTAGTGGTAAAGGGATTTGTTGAGTGAGTGGGAGGTCACGGGTTCGAGTCCAGGGGCTGTCACAGATTTTTTTCTGAACCCATTTCACTTGAGGTAGTTTTCAAATTCTATTATTATTATTATTAGTTACTAATTATGATTATGATTATCATTGTTGTTATTATTGTAGCTACTATTAGTCCTAGTATCATAATTATTATTAGAATTGTAAATATTATTGTTATTATCATTTAGTTATTATTAACTAATAATATTAAGTATTAGTATTATTATTATTATTATTATTATTATTAAAATTAACATGATTATGATTATTATGAATATTATAAAGTTTTATAAATATATAGATTAAAGATTTTGAATAACATTATTTTGTCATCATTCGTAGTAATATCATTATTAATAAAGTTATTATTATTAGTAACTCATTAATATAAAAACTATCATTTTTAATAAATAAATATTTTTATACCAATTATATTTAGTACATATACTATAACGATATTAACATCTCATATAACTACATATTAACATTATATAGATAAATATATATTTTTATCATGTATAAACTCTAAAATAAATTGTTATATTATCTATATAAATATATAAACTAAATATATTAAATTATCTATGTCTATATAACATATGAGATAACAAGTATATTATTAATAATAATATATATAAACTTGTTCGAATACGAATTATTAAACTTTTCGATTACGATTATATGTTTTAATAGATATACAAATGATATAGGTTCGTGAATCCGAGGCCAACCCTGCATTGTTCAATATAGTCATATGTATTTTTACTACAAAATACATTAGGTGAGTTTCATTTGCTCCCTTTTTAAATGCTTTTGCAATATATATTTTTGGGACTGAGAATAAATGCGCTATTTTTATAACTGTTTTACGAAATAGACACAAATACTTGAAACTACATTATATGGTTGAATGATCGAAGCCGAATATGCCCCTTTTTGCTTGGTAGCCTAAGAATTAGTAAACCGATCTACTAATTGACGCGAATCCTAAAGATAGATCTATTGGGCCCAACAAGCCCCATCCAAAGTACCGAATGCTTTAGTACTTCGAAATTTATATCATGTCTGAAAGAGGATCCCGGAATGATGGGAATATTCTTATATGTATATTGTGAATGTCGGTTACCAGGTGTTCAATCCATATGAATGATATTTTTGTCTCTATGCATGGGACGTATGTTTATGAGAAATGGAAATATGAAATCTTGTGGTCTATTAAAATTATGAAATGATTATTTATGTTAAACTAATGAACTCACCAACCTTTTGGTTGACACTTGAAAGCATGTTTATTCTCAGGTACGAAAGAAATCTTCCGCTGTGCATTTGCTCATTTTAGAAATATTACTTGAAGTCATTCATGGCATATTTCAAAAGACGTTGCATTCGAGTCGTTGCGTTCATCAAGATTATTATTAAGTCAATTGTAGTTAGATATATTATGAAATGGTATGCCTGCCGTCAACTTTTAATGTAATGAAAGATTGTCTTTTCAAAAACGAATGCAATGTTTGTAAAATGTATCATATAGAGGTCAAGTACCTCGCGATGTAATCAACTATTGTGAATCGTTTATAATCAATATGGACTTCATCCGGATGCATTAGGACGGGTCACTACAGTTGGTATCAGAGCGGTGGTTTTAGCGAACCAGGTCTTGCATTAGTGTGTCAATCTGATAGTCTTTAGGATGCATTAGTGAGTCTGGACTTCGACCGTGTCTGCATGTCAAAATTTTTGCTTATCATTTTTGTCGAAAAATCATCTGCTTATCATCCTTAGAAAATTACCTTCTCATTATTCTTAGTCTAGACACATTTTACTGCATTGACTGCATGAATAGTGTATAGACAAAATTCATATCTTAGCATATCTACTCATCCATATTGTAACGACCCGGATTTTTCCGATCGTTTTATACTTATAAGATTAATATTTACATAAATTAAACCTTACCAACATAATAAGCAATCTAAATTGTTGAGTCTTGTGTTTTCGAAAAGAGTTTTACACAACGTTTGACCGTCCAATTTGACTGATAATATCACGAACTATATAACATACGATAATTATACGTTTGTGTATATATATGTATTTATATATATTTAACATGATCTAAGGATGGTTTAACATCTCATTGTGTACTAATAACAATGAGTTATAAGTATACTTTGAAACTACTAACTTAAGTTTTCAAAACGATAACTATACGTAACGTTCTTTGACATAAATACTTATAACTTGTAATGCTTATACATGTATCGTATAGATATGTATTTAATCACTTTTAAAAGGCTTAATACATAAAACAATATAAGTATATTCACAAAAGATAGTTATATTTGAATTCTAGTTCCGTTTCCTCAAGATTTCTACACGTACACCTAGGGTATATGTACCCGTATCATTCCCAGCTTCTATACGTATTTACAATTAGTATATACATATCAAATCAACATCTTAATCACCTTTATTACTGCCCTATATAAGAGGTAATTAGAATTTGGAAGTAAGCATGACTAATTACACAAAAATACAACATGAAATCTTGTCTTCGTCCCCCATAATTCACGTTTTTAAGGAGCCATGAGGATCATTATTTTGATTCAATTTATATCTTCATTTCTTAGCTAAACACACACAAACTTATAAGCCTTAAACACCTTAATCATCTCAGCAAATAACCATAAAGATCTAGCTTCAAAAACAAGCCTTAATCATCATAATAAATTCCTTACAAGAACACTTCAATAATCCTTCCAAGAATACAAGTTTACTTTCAACTTTTCAATCCAACTCCACCACTCTTTTGGTTTTAGGATTTTTCTTATCTTTTGCAGTAACTTTATCCAAGTAACTTGAGGTAGTAACCTTGTTCATAATTTTATTCGATTCATATTCATATAGCTATCTTATTTTGTGTTGTAAAATTTTAACAACAAGAACATAGTTTGAATGATTTCAAACTTGTTCGCAAACTAAATAGATCCTTCTAACTTAACTTTTAAAACACTTCAAGACCTGTAATATATCATAATGATATGCTAACTTAACAAGATACAACTTGTTTTTACAAAGAACACCTTAAAACTGAATCTACGTCGTCGGAGTGCAACCGGGGGCTGTTTTGGGTTGGATAATTAAAAACCATTTTAAACTTTGAATTGGAAGTTCATATCTTGGAAAAATGATATTTCTTATGAATATGTTAACACATAAAAATTTCATGGTTTAATTCAAAGTATAAGTATTTTTATAAAAATGATCATTAGATGTTGTTTTTATGAGGGAAAATGATCACTTTCATAAGATTCACCAAAGTTTGACCTATAACCTGTGATTTTGAATGCAAACTAAGGTATTTACAGTTCATATTCATAAATAATGACTCGATCCAAGGAAGTGGGAAGTTGAACCAACAAAAACGGAGTTATATTGAAGAAACTACGGCTAAAACAAAATTGGGTATCCGAAGCTAGTTTAGCTACGAAATTAATTGGAGTAAAACTAAACTAATCATATCTTTGCTAATTAATATGATATTTTATATATATTTACTTATGATTTGATTTTATATATTTCAGGACCACCCGTAAACAACACGAGAAGATTAATCATAAGACCTCATGATTGTATGCAACACGTCATTTGACAACACGGTACTTTATGTACGCAACACGTCATTTGACAACATGGTACCATGGGTCGAGATTAATTCTGATCAATACGAATACGATGGGGTCTTTATTTATTTTATTGAGCAACTAATTGTGGACCACTAACATCGGACTGCTAACTACGGACTAATAGATATTAAAAGTATTATAAGTATATATGTAACGATTATTTGAAAAGAAAATATGTTAATATATTATATATATGGTTAGGTTCGTGATATCTATCGGAGACCAAGTCGTGTTAAATATCTTCAAAGCAAAAGTGAGTATATAGTCCCACTTTTAAACTCTAAATATTTCGGGATGAGAATACATGCATTTTATGATTTACGTTATGGACACAAGTGATTAAAAATATATATTCTACGTTGAGTTGTACCACTGGCATACTTCCCTGTAACTTGGTAACTACTATTTACATGAGGTATTGTAAACGCGAATCCTGTTGATAGATCTATCGGGCCTGACAACCCCAACCGGACTGGACGACCAGTATTCAACGGTTGCACAGTACTTCGTTTCGGTGACTACACTTGGTACGGTGTAGTAAGATTTTATAATAAAGGGAATATGCGACGTTGATTAAATGTTAAGTATGGTTATCAAGTGCTCAACAACTTAGAATATTTTTATTAAAATGTTTATATATGAAATCTTGTGGTCTATATTTATAACGCTGCCGGCATTAAACCTATATCTCACCAACTTTATGTTGACGTTTTAAGCATGTTTATTCTCAGGTGATAACTAAAAGCTTCTGTTGCGTCATGTTGAATTTAAGCAAGATCTGGAGTATGCATATTTGTGTCAAAAATAAAACTGCATATCGGAGGATTTGTAATGTAAAATATGTTGGAAATCGTATTGTTATCATCATATGTAATGTTTGTAAGGCTAAGATTATCGCTAAATGATAATCATTATTATGTTGGTTAAACCTTGTATTTTAATAAAAGTTATGGTTTGTATTGTAAAAACGAATGCAGTTTTCTTTAAAAAATGTCGCATATAGAGGTCAATACCTCGCGATAAAATCATATGTTAATATATTTGTCCTTATGGTTTAGGACGGGTTATGACATGTGGTATCAGAGCGTTGGTCTTAGAGAACCAGAAAATTTGCATTAGTGTGGCTTATAGAGTTTGTTAGGATGCATTAGTGAATCTGGACTTTGACCGTGTTTGATTTCGAAAACTATTACTTATCCTTGTTGGTTAAAAATTAATATGTAAATATTATGTGGTACTAACGTGCTAGTTGTTATGTGATAGATGTTTGGCTTAGAACTTGTTATCACATTCAGCGACTACGAACCAGAATCCTCAGATAATTTTCCAGTCATTAACCTATCCGATGATGAAAACGACACCTTTGGGGAAGACTCACAATTTCCGGATGAATCAATTGAAGAGGAACCGGAAAGTGATCCTGAGGAGGAAGAAATACAGGAAATTACGAAAGACAAGTTCGAACGAGGAAAGAAACGAAAGGCTACTGAATTGGAAAATCCAAATTCCGAGTTTAGTGAGGATGTTGTGGCACCAACTCCACCAGATACTTCCACCCCTATTCCCGCTATTCCTATTAGTTCTATCCCGACATCCAGTTCTTCGGTCCCTCAGCCAAAACGCAGGGAGACAGCCAGGATAACCTTTAAGCGATTTCTTTGAACACAAACGTTTTGGGATATAGGCTAAATGATGCGCCGTTGTTTTAAATCATGGGATCATATAACATTTTGTATAATATTACTAGTGTGGTTTGCTTGATGTTTGATGTAAGATAAGCATATGTAAAATAGTGAAGTGTGAAATGCAATAATTTTTCATGGTTGAGTATTATTTGGGTGGTAGTAATTGATTTCCGTACTAAGCTATTAAGTATGAACTTTAACTGGTAGGTACTACCCTAGATATAATTATAAAAGGCTAATAAGAAGAAAAGGCTTTTATAATAATAACTGGTTTATATTATTAATAAGCTACGAAGTACTGTAAATACACACTACATCTATAATATTCCATGTGAATAATTATTTTTTTCATTGTTATTGAAGATTATGGCGCGATTGAACCGAATGACGGAACAAGAAATCGAGGAACTCATCAATCAGCGAGTGAATGACAGAATGTTATGGGTTGAGGCTGTAAGAGGTGCTGCAGTTAACCCAAATCCTCGTGTGGGATGCACCTACAAAACTTTTCAAGGTTGCAAGCCCTCATCATTCAGTGGAACAGAAGGACCGGTTGGTTTAACCCGGTGGATCGAAAAAATTGAGTCTGTGTTTAAAATCAGTGGTTGTATTAAGAAGGACATGACCAAGTATGCATCGTGTACCCTACAAGATAGTGCACTTACATGGTGGAAAAACTATGTGAAGGCCGTAGGAGGAGATGTAGCTTATGATACTCCATGGGAAGAATTCAAAACAATGCTAATCAACGAGTATTGTCCAAGGAACGAGGTTAGGAAGTTGGAAGCTGAATTACGAAGTCTGAAAGTTGTTGGTACTGAACTCACCAACTACAATCAACGATTCATGGAATTAGCTTTGCTATGTCCCGAATTGGTACCAACCGAAGAACGGAAGATAGAACTGTACAAAGATGGTTTGCCTAAAAATGTCAAAGCAAATGTTACAGCATCGAAACCCAAGACTATTCACGAAGCCATCACCATGGCAAACGAGTTGATGGACCAGATTATTCTGGATAAGAACACCGATGTCAAGACATCGGAAAACAAAATAAAGTGGGAAGGTAATCATCAACAATCCAACAAGAAACAAGAAACCACACAAGGTGCGGGTAGTGGTTCAAGCTCAGGTTACAAGGGACGAAATCCTTTATGTAACAGATGCCACAAACATCACTCTGGTTATTGTAATGTGGTGTGCAATAATTGTAATCGATGGGGTCATCTTACTGAAGATTGTAGGGTTCCCGTTACAAATGCAAATGGCACCAAGACTCCTGCCACCAATGCAAATGGAACTGCCTTGGCCACTGTTACCTATTATGGGTGTGGGAAACAGGGTCATTATAAGAGCCAGTGCCCGAATCCAGAGAAGAATAACGGATCTGCACGTGGAAGAGCATTTATTATTAACGCTAGAGAGGCGTGTGAAGACCCGGAGCTTGTCACGGGTACATTTATCATTAATAACTTATCAGCATCTATTATATTTGATACTGGTGCCGATAGAAGTTACGTGTGTAGAGACTTTTACGCTAAATTGAATTGTTCATCATTACCTCTAGATGCTAAGTACATGATTGAGTTAGCTAATGGTAAACTAATTAAAGCCGATAAAATTTGCCGTGATTGTAAAATAAATTTAGCCGGAGAAACATTTAAGATTGATTTGATACCCGTAGAATTAGGAAGTTTTGACGTAATTATCAGTATGGACTGGATGTCCAAAGTAGGAGTCGAAGTGGTGTGTGCTGAAAAGGCAATTCGTATTCCTCGAAAGGATAAATCAATGATAATGATTTACGGAGATAAAGGTAACCCAAACCTAAATCTCATTAGTTGTTTGAAAGCTTAAAAGTGCTTAGAAAAGGGATGTTATGCCATCCTAGCACATGTAAAGAAAGTTGAAGAAAAGGAGAAGAATATTAACGATGTAAATGTAGTAAGAGACTTTCCCGATGTATTTCCGAAAGAATTACCGGGACTACCTCCTTTCAGGTCTGTAGAATTTCAAATAGATCTTGTACCAGGAGCTGCACCGGTTGCTCGTGCTCCATATAGACTTGCACCGTCCGAGTTAAAAGAACTTCAGAGTCAGTTAAAAGAATTACTGGACCGTGGATTCATACGACCAAGTACTTCACCGTGGGGAGCTCCAATTTTATTTGTTAAAAAGAAAGATGGATCTTTTAGGATGTGTATAGATTATCGTGAATTAAATAAGTTAACTATCAAGAATCGGTATCCACTATCGAGAATTGACGACTTATTTGATCAACTGCAAGGATCATGTGTTTACTCGAAAATCGACTTAAGATCGGGCTATCATCAACTACGTTTCAAAGAAGAAGATATTCCAAAAACTGCTTTCCGGACACGCTACGGTCATTACGAATTTTTGGTCATGCCGTTTGGATTAACGAATGCGCCAGCTGTATTCATGGACCTCATGAATCGAGTTTGTAGTCCGTATCTAGATAAGTTTGTTATCGTTTTCATTGATGATATTCTCATCTATTCCAAAAATGAGCAAGAGCATGAGCAGCATTTAAGGTTGGTATTAGAATTGTTAAGAAAAGAACAGTTATATGCCAAATTTTCTAAATGTGCTTTTTGGTTGAAAGAAGTGCAATTTCTTGGCCACGTTGTTAGTAGCAAAGGAATTCAGGTTGACCCAGCTAAAATTGAGGCCATTGAAAAATGGGAGACTCCTAAGACACCAACGCAGATACGCCAATTTTTGGGTTTAGCTGGTTATTATAGAAGGTTTATTCAAGATTTTTCCCGAATAGCTAAGCCATTGACAGCGTTAACGCAAAAAGGGAAGAAGTATGAATGGACTTCTGAGCAGGAGAGTGCATTTCATTTACTGAAGAAGAAGTTGACTACAGCGCCTATTTTATCGTTACCTGAAGGGAACGATGATTTTGAGATATATTGAGACGCTTCGCGACAAGGTTTTGGTTGCGTCCTTATGCAACGAAAGAAAGTTATTGCGTACGCATCCCGACAATTGAAGATTCACGAGTGAAATTATACGACGCATGATCTAGAACTGGGAGCAGTAGTGTTTGCATTGAAGATATGGAGACACTACTTATATGGGGTTAAATGCACTGTGTTTACCGATCATAAAAGCCTTCAACATATTTTCGATCAGAAACAGCTGAACATGAGGCAACGTAGGTGGGTCGAGCTAATAAACGACTATGATTGTGAGATTTGCTATCATCCCGGGAAAGCGAATGTAGTGGCCGACGCTCTAAGCAGAAAGGAACGGCAATTCGAGTACAAGCGATGAACATAAAAATTCGCATGAATCTCAACTCACAAATCAAAGAGGCTCAACGAAAAGCTCTTACTAAAGAAAACATAGGAAATGAAATAATGAAGAAGTATGAGAAGCAACTCGTTATACGGGAAGACGGAATTTGATATTTTGCAAACCGTATTTGGGTACCAAAGTTGGGTAGATTAAGGAAGTTGATATTGAACGAGGCACATAAGACAAGATACTCGATACATCCTGGAGTTGGAAAGATGTATCAAGATCTTAAGACACATTATTGGTGGCCTAATTTAAAGACAGATGTTGCAACATATGTTGGGGAATGTTTAACTTGTTCCAAAGTTAAAGTAGAACACCAGAAGCCATCAGGGTTACTTCAACAACCCGAAATCCCATAATGGAAATGGGATGGTATTACCATGGATTTCATCACAAAGTTACCTAAGACTGCCTGGGGTTATGACACCATTTGGGTAATAGTTGATCGTCTCACCAAATCTGCACATTTCTTGCCTATAAAGGAAACAGATAGAATGGATAAACTATTACGATTATACATAAAGGAAATTGTTTCAAGGCATGGAATATCTATTTCCATTATATCTGATTGTGATAGTAGATTTAGATCAAAGTTCTGGCAATCTCTACAGGAGGCCCTGGGAACTCGTTTGGATATGAGCACCGCATATCATCCGCAAACTAACGGGCAGAGTGAAAGAACAATTCAGACTCTGGAAGACATGCTCAAGGCATGTGTGATCGATTTTGGAAACGGATGGGATAAATATCTACCATTAGCAGAATTCTCGTATAATAATAGTTATCATGCGAGCATTAAAGCTGCACCATTCGAAGCACTGTATGGAAGGAAGTGTAGATCCCCTATCTGTTGGAATGAAGTGGGAGATCGACGATTAACTGGTTCTGAGATCATACACGAAACTACTGAGAAGATAGTACAAATCAAGGAGAGATTGAAAACAGCCCGTAGTCGCCAAAAGAGCTACGCCGATGTTCGAAGGAAACCATTAGAGTTTCAGATTGGAGACATTGTTATGCTAAAGGTGTCACCTTGGAAAGGTCTAATACGTTTTGGAAAAAGAGGTAAACTGAACCCAAGGTATGTAGGCCCGTTCAAGATCATCGAACGCATCGGACCGGTAGCTTATCGACTCGAGTTACCACAACAAATCGCCGGAGTACATAATACATTTCACATTTCAAACCTTAAGAAGTGTCTTGTAAAGGAAGACCTCACCATTCCTCTTGAGGAAATCCAAGTCGACGAGAAACTACAATTCATAGAAGAACCAGTCGAAATCATGGACCGTGAAGTTAAACGGCTCAAGCAGAGCAACATACCAATCGTTAAGGTTCATTTGAATGCTCGAATGGGTCCTAAGTTTACTTGGGAACAAGAGGATCAAATGAAACAAAAGTACCCACATTTGTTTCCCGATGACGCAAAATAGGTACAATTTTAAAATTTCGGGACGAAATTTATTTAACGGGTAGGTACTGTAACGACCCGGATTTTTCCGATCATTTTATACTTATAAGATTAATATTTACATAAATTTAACCTTACTAACATAATAAGCAATCTAAATTGTTGAGTCTTGTGTTTTCGAAAAGAGTTTTACACAACGTTTGACCGTCCAATTTGACTGATGATATCACGAACTATATAACATACGATAATTATACGTTTGTGTATATATATGTATTTATATATATTTAACATGATCTAAGGATGGTTTAAGATCTCATTGTGTACTAATAACAATGAGTTATAAGTATACTTTGAAACTACTAAATTAAGTTTTCAAAACGATAACTATACGTAACGTTCTTTGACATAAATACTTATAACTTGTAATGCTTATACATGTATCGTATAGATATGTATTTAATCACTTTTAAAAGGCTTAATACATAAAACAATATAAGTATATTCACAAAAGATAGTTATATTTGAATTCTAGTTCCGTTTCCTCAAGATTTCTACAAGTACACCTAGGGTATATGTACCCGTATCATACCCAGCTTCTATACGTATTTACTATTAGTATATATATATATCAAATCAACATCTTAATCACCTTTATTACTACCCTAGATAAGAGGTAATTAGAATTTGGAAGTAAGCATGACTAATTACACAAAAATACAACATGAAATCTTGTCTTTGTCCCCCATAATTCACGTTTTTAAGGAGCCATAAGGATCATCATTTTGATTCAATTTATATCTTCATTTCTTAGCTAAACACACACAAACTTATAAGCCTTAAACACCTTAATCATCTCAGCAAATAACCATGAAGATCTAGCTTCAAAAACAAGCCTTAATCATCATAATAAATTCCTTACAAGAACACTTCAATAATCCTTCCAAGAATACAAGTTTACTTTCAACTTTTCAATCCAACTCCACCACTCTTTTGGTTTTAGGAATTTTCTTATCTTTTGCAGTAACTTTGTCCAAGTAACTTGAGGTAGTAACCTTGTTCATAATTTTATTCGATTCATATTCATATAGCTATCTTATTTTGTGTTGTAAAATTTTAACAACAAGAACATAGTTTGAATGATTTCAAACTTGTTCGCAAACTAAATAGATCCTTATAACTTAACTTTTAAAACACTTCAAGACCTGTAATATATCATAATGATATGCTAACTTAACAAGATACAACTTGTTTTTACAAAGAACACCTTAAAACTGAATCTACGTCGTCGGAGTGCAACCGGGGGCTGTTTTGGGTTGAATAATTAAAAACCATTTTAAACTTTGAATTGGAAGTTCATATCTTGGAAAAATGATATTTCTTATGAATATGTTAACACATAAAAATTTCATGGTTTAATTCAAAGTATAAGTATTTTTATAAAAATGATCATTAGATGTTGTTTTTATGAGGGAAAATGATCACTTTCATAAGATTCACCAAAGTTTGACCTATAACCTGTGATTTCGAATGCAAACTAAGGTATTTACAGTTCATATTCATAAATAATGACTCGATCCAAGGAAGTGGGAAGTTGAACCAACAAAAACGGAGTTATATTGAAGAAACTACGGCTAAAACAAAATTGGGTATCCGAAGCTAGTTTAGCTACGAAATTAATTGGAGTAAAACTAAACTAATCATATCTTTGCTAATTAATATGATATTTTATATATATTTACTTATGATTTGATTTTATATATTTTAGGACCACCCGTAAACAACACGATAAGATTAATCATAAGACCTCATGATTGTACGCAACACGTCATTTGACAACACGGTACTTTATGTACGCAACACGTCATTTGACAACATGGTACCATGGGTCGAGATTAATTCTGATCAATACGAATACGATGGGGTCTTTATTTATTTTATTGAGCAACTAATTGTGGACCGCTAACATCGGACTGCTAACTACGGACTAATAGATATTAAAAGTATTATAAGTATATATGTAACGATTATTTGAAAAGAAAATATGTTAATATATTATATATATGGTTAGGTTCGTGATATCTATCGGAGACCAAGTCGTGTTAAATATCTTCAAAGCAAAAGTGAGTATATAGTCCCACTTTTAAACTCTAAATATTTCGGGATGAGAATACATGCATTTTATGATTTACGTTATGGACACAAGTGATTAAAAATATATATTCTACGTTGAGTTGTACCACTGGCATACTTCCCTGTAACTTGGTAACTACTATTTACATGAGGTATTGTAAACGCGAATCCTGTTGATAGATCTATCGGGCCTGACAACCCCAACCGGACTGGACGACCAGTATTCAACGGTTGCACAGTACTTCGTTTCGGTGACTACACTTGGTACGGTGTAGTAAGATTTCATAATAAAGGGAATATGCGACGTTGATTAAATGTTAAGTATGGTTATCAAGTGCTCAACAACTTAGAATATTTTTATTAAAATGTTTATATATGAAATCTTGTGGTCTATATTTATAACGCTGCCGGCATTAAACCTATATCTCACCAACTTTATGTTGACGTTTTAAGCATGTTTATTCTCAGGTGATAACTAAAAGCTTCCGCTGCTTCATGTTGAATTTAAGCAAGATCTGGAGTATGCATATTTGTGTCAAAAATAAAACTGCATATCGGAGGATTTGTAATGTAAAATATGTTGGAAATCGTATTGTTATCATCACATGTAATGTTTGTAAGGCTAAGATTATCGCTAAATGATAATCATTATTATGTTGGTTAAACCTTGTATTTTAATAAAAGTTATGGTTTGTATTGTAAAAACGAATGCAGTTTTCTTTGAAAAATGTCGCATATAGAGGTCAATACCTCGCGATGAAATCATATGTTAATATATTTGTCCTTATGGTTTAGGACGGGTTATGACACATATCTTAGCGTATCTGTCACTGTAGACTTTATCTGACATGTTTCCTTAATTTTCTCCGTAATTCACGGGATCTTTGGAAGTATGTATAGATATTCTACATATAATTAGAATATCATTCGATATTCGAAAATCATTTCATATCAAAACACTTTAACTGATCGTGAGAGATGGATCCTACACCTAGCTTGGATTCCATTAGTTCCGGAAGTGATTTCGAGATGTATATTGAAGCAGACTCCGAAGTCAATGAACCAGAAGTGCCTCAGCCATTTAGTTATTTTTCTTTCTGGAAAAGATGGGGGTGGGTCCGAGACTTACTCACTCGATGGAGAAATGAAGAAGGCGAGCCCTACTGCGAACCAAACTTACCTCCTAACATCGGAGAAAATGATGTACTCACCGGTGAACCTATGCGCAACACTGTATTCACCCTTCTTGCTAAAGTTTTCCACCTCGAAGGTCGCATTACTGCAATCTCAGAAAATATTCAACCTCTACTTCCGAATACCAATCGAAGGGGAATATTAGAAGAAGTTAGGGAACTTTGAATTGATAATCAAGATCTATCTAATCAAATGAGTGGATGGATAGAAATGATAGAGGGTAGGATAGAAACCCTGACAAGAATGGTGCGTGATTTACAAGCTATACTTACTACACCAACATCATCACCAACCTCAGCACCAACAACACTTATAGCACCGACAGCAACAGTACCACCATCAGCAGCACCAGCAGCATAACTAGTACCAACAACAACAACATCATCACACGTCTCAACCTCGCAATATATACCTCAAGCATAATCATCGTTCTACGAATCGTTCTACATAAACTATCTTCGTCCTTCATGGCGATTACGTAATCTCTAATGTTTTAGATATTATGTACTCTAGTTCTAGCCGTAAACCTAATGAGTTTAATATCGCATTGACTCATTAAATCCATGATTACATCTGAAGAAAATATATATGTATATATATTGTTTCATAAAGATTGTAATTAAAAAAATTCTTTCGTACAAACTGTTAATGGTGAAAATATTTTAACGGGTAGGTAATACCCTAGGAATATTTAAGATTTCACATTAATAAGTTACACTGTACATTCTTCTAATCTGATTCAACGGTTATTTACTATCCTACTTACATCCACAAATATACGTATCTGTTCACCGCAGAATAACCATATTCATCCAATTTCATATTTGGATTTTGATTTATCAGAATCCAACAAGTGGCATAATGAAGAAAACATTTGACAAAATAAAATTTGTTAGAAACAAACAAATTAACTATAAGAAATTCTGTTAAGAAACCACGCTAACAAAACCCTAGCTAAGTGTTCCTAGCTAACTGTTAATTCCTTATTACATTTTATTTATCGCAGTTTATTTATCGCAATTTAATTATCGCAATTTTATTTATCGTCATTTAATTTCTGTTATTTATTTTACGCATTTTAAATATCGGGACACGTATACAAGGTTTTGACATATCATATCGACGCATCTATATATATTATTTGGAATAACCATAGACACTCTATATGCAGTAATGCTGGAGTTAGCTATACAGGGTTGAGGTTTATTCTACAATAATATATATAGTTTGAGTTGTGATCGAGTCTGAGACATGTACACGGGTCACGACACGTATTAATTAATTCGAATATTATTTATTGCTAACTGTGGACTATCAATTGAGGATTACCAACATTGAACAATTAAAATGAATTAAAATATTGATTAAAATATATGAAACTAAACAATTCTTCAAGTTTGCCACTTGATTTCATCTTAAACCCCATTTGTATCTTGACGATTACAATCTGCGTTCAAACCTTTCATGATTCTTGAAAACACCTCAATCGATAGGATGAATCAACCGCACTTCATCTACGAAAGAAAAGATTTATGCATATAGTTATGCACCTGAGAAACTCTCAGCAACTGAGAAAAAGTTTAACACATAGCCGCGTCATATCCTTTGACATTTATTAGCAAAAAATAACTTTGCGATCCCTTTTCAAAGTAGCCAATTTTGTCACAGCTCCAGCAAGTCAACTTCGACTTTTCATTCGAAGTAGTCTTACTATAATCCTGATATATACGATTACCCTTTTGATACCGGAGAATTCTTTTATATTCCACCATATTACCAGCACACGTACCAACAACCTCGATGCTTCTTGGCTTAAATCTCTCTGAAATCATTATATTTACTCATCCGCATCTTGTAACGAGAACTGCCATACCAATTACCGGGAATCAGCAATCAGTACCTTGAAAACTCACATCATATCTACATCAACAGTTATATGTATGACACTTATCTCTTAGAATTATGATCTTTCATTCTGAAATTCTAAAAAGCACCCAGTCTGCAAATTAATGCTCTGAATTTTAAAAAGTTGAATGAAGCAACAAAAACTGTAAATGACCTCAACAGTTAAAAGTTGATGATAAAGAATGGAGTATTGGAAACACTCAATAGAAAATTTAGTACCGAAAAGCGGATTATGTGAAACTATGAAGGAAACCGTGGACAAATCACAAAGAATAAGTTTGACTTCAAAGAATCCAAATAATTCAATGCCTGCAGAAGTCTTTAGCGAATATCTTGATCCTTACTCTAAACCCTTACGAACAATAGTCTCCATCATCCTCTGATCTTAGATATTCAAAGATATTATCGTATCTTTCATTATAAATATCCTCCATATTTCTGAAGATATTTTCATAACTGTTCTCATCTGAAATCATTAATCTCTTCATACTATCAGTGTTACATCATATAGAAACTGTTAGTTACTATATTCTGTAAACTTTTGAGCTTAAAATATGAATGTTATGGAAGTAATGTTGGGAACTGATGCATGAGTTAGTATAATATAATGACACTTGATCAACGTGATTATATTACAAAAAGTCATGCTGAGTTTCTAAATGGAACATGATGATTCACAGATTATAACATCGTCATGTGTCATGTTACATAACTCTTTCATTCTGATTAACTTCTGAACACATCAAGAAAATACATTCTTGATAGTTCTATTCTCAGTGATTCTGGTAATTTGACAAATCAAATCGTGCTATTACGTTCTTTCTTGTTTAGAACATTAAGCTCATTCAAAACTCCACACCTATGAATTCTGGACCGTTACTTGCGAAAAGAAAACAAAAGCATGAAGCTCTGAAATAGAAAGGGGGTATAAATTGCAGCAAATAGGAGAGAGCATTAACTGTGGATGACAATAATTATAGGAGACAGAAGCAAGGACATCGAAATATAAGAGAAAATATAAAGCCCAATAACAACACGGAGGTTACAAACCATGGATATTAATACAAATAGCAATATAAAGACACGATATAATTAAGAATAGTATCACCCCAAGGTAATAGTAGAAGTAAACAGATTCTTCTGATGAAAGATTGAAAAGAAGGATGACAGAAATGATAATTAGAAAAATATCAAGGATTAGAACTGGATTAAGCATTTTCACAATCTTTTGGATGTATGAACTAAGAAAGAAAGTATAGGAATGGTGAGAATAATGGAACGGAAGAGCTTAATTTATTATGGAAATATCAGATAGAGTAATCGAGGCAGATCATCGTATTTAATTATAGAGATCTTAATTTCCTTACTCGTCGAAGAATCAAATCTTTTAGATTTCGAAGATTTTCTTTAAATCCCTTGAATTCCGGAATTCAACCATGACTAGTCAAAAGTTATGATGAAACTTGTCTTTCTCATTTCACTATATAGTGATAGCTTCATTCGTACGCTTCGAGTAATCGAATTGTCTTATTCATATTACACAACGGTAATAAAACTCTAACTATCAACTTGTATTCGTCATGAAAACATTTTTATTGTTAACCATGACAACCACACTCAAATTTCGGGACGAAATTTCTTTAACGGGTAGGTACTGTGACGACCCGGGAATTTCCGACCAAATTTAAACTTAATCTTAATATGAATTCGACACGATAAGCAAAGTCTGAAATGTTGAGTCTCAAAGATTTTGAAATTGTTTTATATATTCAATTGACCTTCGACCATTCCCGACGATTCACGATCAATTGTGTGTAAATAAATATGTAAAATAAAATACAAGATAAGGAAGTTTTTATTAAAATAAATCTATGTATAGATATATATGAATTTTATACAAAATTATTAGATGTATATTGAGATATATAAAAGTTATAGATATTATGAAATTATTCAATATTATAAATAATATGAAATATTAATATCTTAGATATAATCACAAATTAAGAATATTGTATCATAATATTATTATTACTTTCATTATAATTAATAATACTAATATCAATGATAGTATTAATTATATTATTATTATTGATATAATTGTGATTAATAAATTTTAATAGTTTTAAGGTTATCATAATAAAGATTTCTATTATAAATATTTTTATGAGAAAGATTGAAATTACAAATTAGTTATGATTTAAAATAAATTGTTGGTTATTAGTATCTTTAAAATTATAATTCTTATTATTATGCTTATCATTATTATTATTAAATATTATTAATATTTTTATGTTAAAAATAAAATTGAAATTGATATATATAAATATTATTATCAATATTAATAAAATTATTATTATTATTATTATTATTATTATAATTATCATTAATAATACAATTATTATCAAATTCACTAAAATTAATATTATTGAGACTTATTATTATTTTTATTATTATTATTATCAATATTATTATTATTAATATTAGTATTCTGATTTTTATTAAAAATAAATGATATTCTCAAAATTAATTAATAGATTTATATTGTTAGGTAATACTACAAAACTTAACATGATATATACATAAATATATATAAATATAAATATATAAATATATACATATAAGTACCGTTATATATTTTTAATAGATATAGGTACAGACGCGTAATTGATATCAATTATCAGATTCATTATCTATTTGTCTGTTTACTTTGTTTTCTTCCCTGTCCTTCTCTTATCTCCTTCTACCCTTGATTAATTGTCCATGATAAGGAAATTGATTATATATTGTTTGATGAAGAAGAGTCGTTCAAAAATCCATTCACAATATCCATCAATTTCAGCTTTTTTTTCTTTTACAGAAGCATTTATATTTTTTTTTACCGATAACCTATGTTCTTGTCAAGCTATTCCATAATTCGAATTCAACCATCATTCAAAAATCTAAAAATGCAGAAGTGATCAAAATCATGTTGTGATCCTATCTGCAAAGTTTTAATTACTGATTCGCAAAATCAAAGTCGAATTTTGGAGTCAAACTTTCGAAATTGAAAAGTCAACAAATGTTCATCACACAAATTCGACATTTCTGTGATGATTTAATCTAAATTAACGATTCCATTAGTTTTTAAAAGTGATTTTAAATGTATTTCGTATTGTAACATTTGTCCAAATCTTTCTTGAATGTGAAATCAATTTTTTTTTACAAATAGCGACGGCAGCAGGAGCAGCTGCTTCTGTTTTTTTTTTTATTTTTCTTTTCTCTCTTTCTAAATTCACAAACGTTTACAAGATTAAAATGAAGCAATGAATTTGTTACTTTGGTTTTGAACTTGGAATTGATCGATTAACTTAAGGATGAAGAAAACGAACATGAAAAGAAATCGGGTTATAAGTATATAATTGGGTTTAATTTCAGAAAAACGAATATGGTCTAGTGGTAAAGGGATTTGTTGAGTGAGTGGGAGATCACGGGTTCGAGTCCAGGGGCTGTCACAGATTTTTTTTCTGAACCCATTTCACTTGAGGTAGTTTTCAAATTCTATTATTATTATTATTAGTTACTAATTATGATTATGATTATCATTGTTGTTATTATTGTAGCTACTATTAGTCCTAGTATCATAATTATTATTAGAATTGTAAATATTATTGTTATTATCATTTAGTTATTATGTAAGACCCGAATATTTTATTGTACTTATGTGTTTATAAGTTATTCAAGTTGTGGGGTTTAGGTTGTATTTAATTAAAAGGCAAAAGAAGCTGAACTGGGCATTTGGCGCGCCGCGCGGCCTTATGGCGGGCCGCGCCATTACGGGCTGACAGCTCACTTTGTTTTTAATTAGATATTTTGAGGGTAATTGGGTAAATTCACTTGAGGGCCGACCTTAAGGCCCTAGATCAGTTTTGGGGAGCCTCATAACTCCATTTTCATCTACTTCACTTCTTCCAATTTAGTTTCTAGAGAGAGAGAGATTCTTAGTGAGGGAAAGCTTGAATCAAGGAAGAAGGAGGCGATTTCGGATCAAAGTGCGGGTATTAAAGTTGTTCATCTTTCCTCTAGCTACATTTTGATCATAGTGGTATGCTCTAATCTTGATTTCCTTGTTTAATTTGTGAAAGGGTTAGAGTTAGGGGTTAATGATGAACTTAAAACCCATTTGTGGGTGAATGGGGTGTTTTTGAATGAATTTGGGTCATGAAGACTCAAAGATGACTAACTAGGGTTTTCAAGTGTTAGATTGATGATTATGAACTTAATTGGTTAGTTAAAGTACTAGAACACTTTAATGATATGTAAATGGGTGTTATTGGGTATGGATGACCCAAATGGGTGTGTTGACTTTGAAATGGGTCAAATGAGTCTTTAATTACCTAAGCGGCCTAGCAAGTATGAAAACGAGTTAGCCTTGTGACCTAAGTGTGTTTTAAACCCATCTTGACGAATGATTAGGGTTTTGGTGTGTGTTGACCCAATTTAGGGTTAAGGGTGCAAATGGGTTGAAATTGCACCTTGGGTCAAAATGGCTTAGAATGGTGAAAGGGTTTGGTTGACCGACTTGAGTTTGCATTTGATTATATGTATAATGTGATAGGTACGTTACTTTGAGGTTTCGCAAGCTCGGGTATCTTTTCACAAGACTTTGAGGTGAGTGGAATAATTATATGCGTATGTATATAATGTATCTATTTGTTGTAGTGTGAAATGTGTAGTGTCGAGGTGCTAAGACACCATGTTTCACGTGAAGAGTGTAGCATCGAGGTGTTAAGATGCCACTCGGGTGTAGCATCGAGGTGTTAAGATGCCACCTAGGAGTGTAGTGTCGAGGTGTTAAGACACCACTCCGTAAATTAATGAGTGATGCATCGAGGTGTTAAGATGCCACTCGGGGTGATGTGCCGAGGTGTTAAGGTGCCACCCTAGGGGTTAGTGGTGCGAGGTGTTAAGTGCCCTAACGGATGTTGTGAACACCGATGGCGTTTTCGCGAGCGCCGTTCCCTTGTACTATTGGTTAACCATGGTTATTTGTGTGGTAAGCATATTATATTATTCGAGTTATATTTATATGCGGTTGTTATGCTAGCTTGTGGTATTGGAGGTTTATAGCCTGTTATTGCGACGATAAGCTAATTGTGTTTGTTAGCATGTTTGCGGTTTGTGTAAGTGTATGCAAGTAGGTATAATTATATATGTATTCGTATAATTATTGCATTCACTAAGCTTTGCTTACCCTCTCGTTGTTTACTATTTTTATAGGTTCGGTTGTGGACAAGGGTAAGGGCATTATCATGGATTAGAGATTCCGCTTGTTGATTAGGGGACGCTTTTTGGAAGTGTTAGTTCTTGGAGTTTGACCTAGACTTGGGTAGTTTAATCCCAAACGCCATGCTCGTAGTGTAGTTTGGTACTTAAACTTTTTGGCGGTCGAAACTCATATTTTGTATTAAACTCGTAAAACGGCCGAAGTGGGCCCCGCTTTGTAAAACTTATTTTACGTTTGAATTGTGTTAGTTTTACATATTTGAATGTGTGGTTAAAAGCGTGTCGTCTAAAAATGTCGAGAACTGGTCGATCTTTTTCGCATTTTGAAACTTTCCGGACAGGCCCGAATGGCGCGCCGCGCAGCCATCCTGGCGCGCCGCGCCACTTCTCTGTACAGCAATTTTTTTTTTTTATTTTGTATTCTGGTCGCGGTTTGGTTTGGGTTGTTACAAGTGGTATCAGAGCATGGTCTAAGGGATTTAGGCGACTTGAGATAGGTGCCTAGACTTAGACTTTAATGTGTATGCGCTTTTTGCGGGACTTGTAGGAGACGGGTCGGACCGGGGATTTGGATAGTGCATAGGTCTATGTGAACTAACCTTGCACTAATCGTTTTGTGTTGTTTTATCAATCATCAAGCGAGATAGACGTTGTACTAGCAAGTTAATGCGACGTGCTCGCGTAACAATGATTAGCTACCATTGTTACGGGTTCAAGACGTGTCAAACAAGCAATGTACGATGAGTATCAACCAAGATGGGGCGGTGTGGTATATGTATGTCGTTCCTTTTCGTTTCGTTGTTTAATCTATATGCATTCTTTAGAATGAAGACGGAAGATGGAACCAGAACGGACGCGCCTATTCATGAGGGGAAGGATGAGTTAACATTAAGGATTGAGGCGGAGTTCGAACGCTATATCTTGATTTTCGCCAACAAGGTTAAGTAAGTTCTCCAAGAGTCGTTCGAGGGAATAGTGACCGAGATGGTTCGAGACCGAGTGCCTAAGGTCGTGAAGGAAGAGTTAGAAAAGAGGTTTCCTAAACCTCAAGGTGACGGTGACGAAGGAGCAACTATGGGGATTAAATCTCATGCTTCAAAATTTGCTGATCACTCTTTGGGTAAGAGAAAGTTAGAATCAAGAGGTGCTCCTAGTAAAAGGGCGAGAAGTACGCCCGGAGGTGTTGAAAAAGTGAAGAAGAGGAGTAAGACAGGTTATGGGCCTACGTGCTTTCGGTGTGGAGGACGAGGTCATTTTGCACGGGATTGTACGAGTGTACCTTTAAGCACGATCAAGTGCTTTAATTGCCAAAAGAAGGGACACCGTAAGTCGGAGTGTTCCGAATCGTTTGTAGATCGGGTTAGGAGGTTAGAGCATGACTATCTGATGATCAGTGGAGCACAAGGGTCCAACGATGATGTTTCAGGTATTTTCATCTTTGGTACAAATATGCCTTATTATTGTTTATTTGTGCCGATGGATTCGTGTATGTATTAGGGACTTAAACTTTGCTTCGAGATCTATTTAGACTCAAGTGAACTCGGTGAAGATTCAATTTGTTGATGGTTTTGATGATAGTGCACCAGGGTAGCGCCTGAGTCGTTGACTCGTGGAAACGCGCCCTGGGGACGAATGCATAGTGGTAATACGTAGTATTGATGCGGGTGACATTCCTAATGGAAACACCCTATGATGACATTTGTATTGACGGACGAGGGCGTAAGACTTGGTGCAACCAAGCATTTCTTAGTGATAGGGTAAATGAATCCACTAAGCCATGAGAACGAACTTTGGCGTTAGGTTGTGAGCGCGTGTTCGCGTTTGTAGTGAAGTGGGTGAAACCCTTGAGAGCATGTGTGTATCGTTGACCGGATGCTTTCGTAGTGGTAACGGGTAGAAAGGATTTGATAGTTGGAAAAGTCTACCTTGCAGGTAGCGGTAATTTCGTTCTAAAAGGATACGTGTTATGTTAACATTATGTCATCACTTTAGTGGCGCAATCGGGTGACGGTAGACGTTAGTATTTATTATTATCGAATTGAGCTCTCGAGAATTCAGGAAGAGGGACCGACGCCAAGTATGGTCGTGTACGACGGTAAATGGCGAAATCGTTTGACTTTGTAATCTTGACGATTTGATTTAGGAACGAGGTTCTACGTTGGGAAGTTGGTAGTGTTACATCAAAGAAATTGTCATAACCCGTCCTTAACCGTAAGAACGTGTTAGATAACGTATGATTTCATTGCGAGGTATTGACCTCTATATGCGACATTTTTAAAAGAAAAACTGCATATATTATACATTACAAACCATGATTCTTATTTTTGATACAAGCTTTGGACGAAATAAAGATGATTATCGTTTAGCGATAATCTTCAACTTACAAACTTTACAAATGATGATAACAACACGATTTCTAGCATATTTTACAACACAAGTTCTTGGATATGCAGTCTTATTTTTGACACAAATATGCGTACGCAAGATCCTGCTCAAATTCAACATAATGCAGCGGAAGCTTTTAGAAATCACCTGAGAATAGACATGTTTTAAAAGGTCAACATAAAGTTGGTGAGATATAGGTTTAGTGCCGGCAGCAATATATATATAGACCACAAGATTTCGTATATAAACAGTTTAATAAAAATATTCTAAGTGGTTGAGCACTTGGTAACCATACTTAACAATTAATCACGTCGCATATTCCCTTTAATATGAAATCTTACTACACTGTACCAAGTGTAGTCACGAAACGAAGTACTGTGCAACCGTTGAATACTGGTCGTCCAGTCCGGTTGGGGTTGTCAGGCCCGATAGATCTATCAACAGGATTCGCGTTTACAATACCGCTGTAAATATTAGTTACCAAGCTACAGGGAAGTATGCCAGTGGTACAACTCAACGTAGAATATATTTTTCAGTTACTTGTGTCCATATTGTAAAACATAAAATACATGTATTCTCATCCCGAAATATTTAGAGTTTAAAAGTGGGACTATATACTCACTTTCGTCTTGAAGATATATATATATAATTTGACTTGGTCTCCGGTTGATATCACGAACCTATCCATATATAATATCAATACCTTTTCTTTTTAAACAAACGTCACATATATATACTTGTTATACTTTTAATACTTTGAATAATTCCTTAGTCCGTAGTTAGCAGTTCGTTGTTAGTAATTCAATTTTAATGGTTCATTTTTAGATGTTTAATATACCCGCAATGAAATAAATAAAACCCCCAACGAAATAAATAAAACCCCATCGTATATGTATTGGTCGAGATTAATCTTGACCCACGGTACCGGTGTTGTCAAATGACGTGTTGCGTACATAAAGTACCGGTGTTGTCAAATGACGTGTTGCGTACAATCATGGGATCTTATGATTAATCTTCTCGTGTTGTTTACGGGTGATCCTGAACCATATAAAATTGAATTATATAAAATATCATGTTATCTTAGAAAGATGTGATTTTATTTAATTTTTCCCAATTAATCCCGAAGTTAAACAAGTCTTGGATAACCAATTTTGTTTCGGTCATAGTTTCTTCGTTACAAATCCGTTTTCGTTGATTCAACTTGCCATCTCCTTGGATCGAGTCCCTCTTTAAGACTATAAACTGAAAATACCTTGGTTTGTATTCAAAATCACACGGCATAGGTGAAACTTTAGTGAAACTTATGAAGTTAAACATTTTCCTTTATGTAAACAACCTTAAATGATTATTTTTCTAAAAATACTTATACTTTGAATTAAATCATGAAATTTTTATGTGTTATCATATCCATAGTAAAAATCATTTTTCCAGAACATAAACCTCCAATTCAAAGTTTAAGATAGTTTTTAATTATCCAACCCAAAACAGTCCCCAGTGGCACTCCGACGTCGTAAAAACAGTTTTTAAGATAATCTTTGAAAAACTAAGTTATACCTTGTTAAATTAGCATATATTTAAGTTATATTACAAGTCTTGGAGTATTTTAAAAGTTAAGTTAGAAGGATCTATTTAGTTTGCAAACAAGTTTGAAAACATTCAAACTATGTTCTTGTTGTTAAAATTTTATACCACAAAATAAGATAGCTATATATATATGAATCGAATAAGGTTATGAACATAGATTCTACCTAAAATTCCTTGGACAAGGTTGCTGTAAAAGAGGAGTAAGAACCTAGAACCAAAAGGGTGATGGAAGTGGATGAAAGATTGGAAGTAAGTTGGTGTTCTTGGAAGGTTTTCTTGAAGTATTTTTGTAAGGGTTTTCTTATGATGATTAAGTGATGTTTTGAAGCTAAAAACTTATGAGGACCTTGAAGAACACTTGAAGGTTGAAGATAAGAGAGTTTAGAAGATCATTTAACTTGAAAGAAAATTGTTATGAAAGTGTGCATATGTGTATATAGGCGTATATATGTATATGTATATATAGACTTTATTTTTTTGATTTTTAGCTCAAAAGTCCTCATATATGATCCCACATGTATTGACTAATCAAAGGCTGCTAAGATCATATAATTGAAGTCTAATAATTGGTATTTTTCAATAGTAAAACTTCTAGAAACTGCGTATTTATACGGGTACATATACCCTAAGTATACGTATAGAAATCTTGTGAAAACGGAACGAGGATTCAAATATAGCTATCTTTTGTGAATATACTTATATGGTTTTATGTATTTAAGTCCTTAAAAATGATTAAATACATTACTTATACGATATATGTATAAACATTATATGTCATAAGTATTTAAGTCAAATAACGTTACGTATGGTTATCGTTTTGAAAACTTAAGTTAGTAGTTTCAAAATATACTTATAACTTATTGTTATTAATACAAAATGAGGTATTAAAACATCCTTAAATCATGTTAAACATGTATATATACATATATATATACAAACGTATAATTATCATATATTGTATAGTTCGTGATATCATCGGTCAAACTAGACGGTCAAACGTTGTGTAAATCTCTTTTCGAAAAACATAAGTCTCGACAATTTGGATTGCTTATCATGTTGGTAAGGTTTAATTTATGTAAATATTAATCTTATAAGTATAGAATGATCGAAAAAGTGCGGGTCGTTACATTACCTCCCCGTTAAATAAATTTCGTCCCGAAATTTTAAAATTGTACCTATTTTGCGTCATCGAGAAACAAGTGTGGATACTTTTGTTTCATCTGATCCTCTCGTTCCCAAGTAAACTCGGGACCTCTTCTAGCATTCCAACGAACCTTAACAATCGGTATGTTGCTCTGTTTGAGCTGTTTAACTTCACGGTCCATGATTTCGATTGGTTCTTCGACGAATTGTAGTTTCTCGTCGATATGGATTTCTTCAAGAGGAATAGTGAGGTCTTCCTTTGCAAGACACTTCTTAAGGTTTGAGACGTGAAAGGTATTATGTACCCCGGCGAGTTGTTGCGGTAACTCAAGTCGATAAGCTACCGGTCCAATGCGTTCAATAATCTTGAACGGGCCTACATATCTTGGGTTCAGCTTACCCCTTTTGCCGAAACGTATTACACCTTTCCAAGGTGACACCTTTAACATAACCATGTCCCCGACCTGAAACTCTAATGGTTTCCTTCGGACATCGGCGTAGCTCTTTTGGCGACTACGGGCTGTTTTCAATCTCTCCTTGATTTGTACTATCTTCTCAGTCGTTTCGTGTATGATCTCGGGACCAGTTAATTGTCGATCTCCTACTTCATTCCAATAGATAGGAGATCTACACTTCCTTCCATACAATGCTTCGAATGGCGCAGCTCCAATGCTCGCATGATAACTATTATTATACGAGAATTCTGCTAACGGTAAATACTTATCCCATCCGTTTCCAAAATCGATCACACATGCCCTGAGCATATCTTCAAGAGTCTGAATTGTTCTTTCACTCTGCCCGTCCGTTTGCGGATGATATGCGGTACTCATATCTAAACGAGTTCCTAGTGCCTCCTGTAGTGCTTGCCAGAACTTTGAGGTAAATCTACTATCACGATCAGATATAATGGAAATAGGTATTCCATGCCTTGAAACAACTTCCTTTATATACAATCGTAATAGTTTCTCCATTCTATCCGTTTCCTTTATAGGCAAGAAATGTGCAGACTTGGTGAGACGATCAACAATCACCCAAATGGTGTCGTAACCCCAGGCAGTCTTTGGTAACTTCGTGATGAAATCCATGGTAATACCATCCCATTTCCATTCTGGGATTTCTGGTTGTTGAAGTAACCCTGACGGCTTTTGGTGTTCTGCTTTGACCTTGGAACAAGTTAAACACTCCCCAACATATGTTGCTACGCCTGTCTTTAAATTAGGCCACCAATAACGTGTCTTAAGATCTTGATACATCTTTCCAACTCCAGGATGTATCGAGTATCTTGTCTTATGTGCCTCATTCAATATCAACTTCCTTAATCCACCCAACTTCGGTACCCAAATACGATTTGCAAAATATCGAATTTCGTCTTCCCGTATAACGAGTTGCTTCTCATACTTCTTCATTATTTCATTTCTTATGTTTTCTTTATTGAGTGCTTCTTGTTGAACTTCTTTGATTTGTGAGTTGAGATTCATGCGAATTTTTATGTTCATTGCTCGAACTCGGATTGGTTCTCGTTCCTTTCTGCTTAGAGCATCGGCCACTACGTTCGCTTTCCCGGGATGATAACGAATTTCACAATCATAGTCATTTATTAACTCGACCCACCTACGTTGCCTCATGTTCAACTGTTTCTGATCAAAAATATGTTGAAGGCTTTTATGATCAGTAAACACAGTGCATTTAACCCCATACAAGTAGTGTCTCCATATCTTCAATGCAAACACGACTGCTCCCAGTTCTAGATCATGCGTCGTATAATTCCGCTCGTGAATCTTTAATTGTCGGGATGCGTATGCAATAACTTTCTTCCGTTACATAAGAACGCAACCAAAACCTTGTCGCGAAGCGTCACAATATATTTCAAAATCATCGTTCCCTTCTGGTAACGATAAAATAGGCGCCGTATTTAACTTCTTCTTTAGTAATTGAAATGCACTCTCCTGCTCAGAAGTCCATTCATATTTCTTCCCTTTTTGTGTTAACGCTGTCAACGGCTTAGCTATTCGGGAAAAATCTTGAATAAACCTTCTATAATAACCGGCTAAACCCAAAAATTGGCGTATCTGCATTGCTGTCTTAGGAGTCTCCCATTTTTCAATGGCTTCAATTTTTGCTGGATCAACCTGAATTCCTTTGCTACTAACAACGTGGCCAAGAAATTGCACTTCTTTCAACCAGAAAGCACATTTAGAAAATTTAGCATATAGCTGTTCTTTTCTTAACAACTCTAATATTAAACTTAAATGCTGCTCATGCTCTTGCTCACTCTTGGAATAGATAAGAATGTCATCAATGAAAACAATAACAAACTTATCTAAATATGGACTACAAACTCGATTCATGAGGTCCATGAATACAGCTGGCGCATTCGTCAATCCAAACGGCATGACCAAAAATTCGTAATGACCGTAACGTGTTCGAAAAGCAGTTTTCGGTATATCTTCTTCTTTGACACGTAATTGATGATAACCCGATCTTAGGTCGATTTTCGAATAAACACATGATCCTTGGAGTTGATCAAATAAGTCGTCAATTCTCGGTAGTGGATACCGATTCTTGATAGTTAACTTATTTAATTCACGATAATCTATACACATTCGGAAAGATCCGTCTTTCTTCTTGACGAATAAAATTGGAGCTCCCCACGGTGAAGTACTTGGTCGTATGAATCCACGATCCAGTAATTCTTTTAACTGACTCTGAAGTTCTTTTAACTCGGACGGTGCAAGTCTATATGGAGCACGGGCAACCGGTGCAGCTCCTGGTACAAGATCTATTTGAAATTCTACAGATCTAAATGGAGGTAATCCCGGCAACTCTTCCGGAAATACTTCAGGAAAATCTCTTGCCACAGGCACGTCATTGATGCACTTCTCTTTTTCTTTCTTTTCGACTTTATTAACATGTGCTAAGATAGCATAGCACCCTTTCTTCAAGTACTTTTGAGCTTTCAAATAACTAATGAGTTTTAGCTTTGAGTTACCCTTCTCTCCATAAATCATTACTGGCGTTTTATCCTTACGAGGAATGCGAATTGCCTTCTTGGCGCACACAACTTCAGCTCCTATTTTGGACATCCAGTCCATGCCGATTATTACATCAAAACTTCCTAATTCTACGGGTATCAAATCAATCTTAAATGTTTCTCCGGCTAAATTTATTTTACAATCACGGCAAATTTTATCGGCTTTAATTAGTTTACCATTAGCTAACTCAATCATGTACTTAGCATCTAGAGGTAATGATGAACAATTCAATTTAGCGTGAAAGTCTCTACACACGTAACTTCTATCAGCACCAGTATCAAATATAATAGATGCGGATAAGTTATTAATGGTAAACGTACCCGTAACAAGCTCCGGATCTTCGCGTGCCTCTCTAGCATTAATAACAAATGCTCTCCCACGTGCAGGTCTGACATTCTTCTCTGAATTCGGGCACTGACTCTTATAGTGACCTTGTTTTCCACACCCAAAACAAGTAACGGTAGCCAAAGCAGTTCTATTTGCATTGGTGGCAGGAGTCTTGGTACCATTTGTATTTGTAACGAGAGCCCTACAATCTTCAGCAAGATGACCCTGTCGATTACACTTGGTGCATAACACACTACAGTAACCAAAGTGATGTTTGTGACAACGGTTGCATAAAGGATTTTGTCCTTTGTAACCAAAGCTTGAACCACTACCTGCACCTTGCGTGGTTTCTTGTTTCTTAAAAGATTGTTGTTGGTTACCTCGATCATAATTTCCATTCCACTTTCTTTTGTTACCTGATACCTTCACATCAGTATTGGATGCTTTCTTATCCATGATGACCTGATCCATTAGCTCGTTTGCCATGGTTATAGCTTCATGAATTGTCTTAGGTTTCGATGCTGTAACATTTGCCTTGACCTTTTTGGGCAAACCATCTTTGTACATTTCAATCTTCCGTTCTTCGGTTGGAACCAATTCAGGACATAGCAAAACTAATTCCATGAATCGCTGATTGTAGTTGGTGATTTCAGTACCAACAACCTTCAGGCTTCGTAATTCATCTTCCAACTTTCTAACCTCGTTCCTTGGACAATACTCGTTGATTAACATTATTTTGAATTCTTCCCATGGAGTATCATAAGCTACATCTCCTCCTACAGCCTTCACATAATTTTTCCACCACGTGAGTGCACTATCTTGTAAAGTGCACGATGCATACTTGGTCATGTCCTTTTCAACACAACCACTGATTTTAAACACAGTCTCCATCTTTTCTATCCACCGGGTTAAACCGATCGGTCCTTCTGTTCCACTGAATGATGAGGGCTTGCAAGCTTGAAAAGTTTTGTAAGTGCACCCCACACGAGGATTTGGGTTAACTGCAGCACCTCTTGCAGCCTCGACCCATAACATTCTGTCGTTCACTCGCTGATTGATGAGTTCCTGGATTTCTTGTTCCGTCATTCGGTTCAATCGCGCCATATTCTTCTATAAGAATGAAAAGAAAATAATTATTCACATGGAATATTATAGATGTAGTGTATATTTACAGTACATTATAGCTTATTAATAATATGAACCAGGTATTATTATAAAAGCCTTTTCTTCTTATTAGCGTTTTATAATTATATCTAGGGTAGTACCTACCCGTTAATGTCCATACTTAATAGCTTAGTACAGAATCAATTACTACCATCTAAATAATACTTAACCATGGAAAATTATTGCATTTCACACTTCACTATTTTACATATGCTTATCTTACATCGAACATTAAGCAAACCACACTAATAATATTATACAAAACATTATATGATCCCATGGTTTAATACGGCAGCGCATCGTTTGGTCTATTTTCTAGGACGTTTAGGTTCAAAGAATCGCTTAACGCTTATCCTGGCTGTCTGCCTATATTTTGGCTGTGGGACTGAAGAACTGGATGCCGGGATAGAACGAATAGGAATAGCGGGAATAGGGGTGGTAGTGTCTAGTGGAGTTGGTGCCACATCATCCTTATTAAACTCAGGATTTGAATTTTCTAATTCATTAGCCTTTCGTTTCTTTCCTAGTTCGAACTCTTCTTTTGTAATTTCCTGTATTTCTTCCTCGGGTTCACTTTCCTCCTCGGGTTCACTTTCCTCCTCGGGTTCACTTTCCTCCTCGGGTTCACTTTCCGGGTTCTCTATAGTCGGTTCATCCGGAATTTGTGAGTCTTCCCCAAAGATATTATTTTCGTCATCGGATAGGTTAATGACTGGAACACCATCTGAAGATTCTGGTTCGGAGTCGCTGAATGTGATAACAAGTTTTGAGCCCGACATCTATCACACAACAACTAACCCATTAGTACTACATAATATTTACATATAAATTTTAACCAACAATGATAAGCAATGGTTTTTAAATCAGACCCGGTCAAAGTCCAGACTTACTAATGTATCCTAACGACTTATCAGTTAGACACACTAATGCAAACCTGGTTCGCTAAGACCACCGCTCTGATACCACATGTCATAACCCGTCCTTAACCGTAAGAACGTGTTAGATAACGTATGATTTCATTGCGAGGTATTGACCTCTATATGCGACATTTTTAAAAGAAAAACTGCATATATTATACATTACAAACCATGATTCTTATTTTTGATACAAGCTTTGGACGAAATAAAGATGATTATCGTTTAGCGATAATCTTCGACTTACAAACTTTACAAATGATGATAACAACACGATTTCTAGCATATTTTACAACACAAGTTCTTGGATATGCAGTCTTATTTTTGACACAAATATGCGTACGCAAGATCCTGCTCAAATTCAACATAATGCAGAGGAAGCTTTTAGAAATCACCTGAGAATAGACATGTTTTAAAAGGTCAACATAAAGTTGGTGAGATATAGGTTTAGTGCCGGCAGCAATATATATATAGACCACAAGATTTCGTATATAAACAGTTTAATAAAAATATTCTAAGTGGTTGAGCACTTGGTAACCATACTTAACAATTAATCACGTCGCATATTCCCTTTAATATGAAATTTTACTACACTGTACCAAGTGTAGTCACGAAACGAAGTACTGTGCAACCGTTGAATACTGGTCGTCCAGTCCGGTTGGGGTTGTCAGGCCCAATAGATCTATCAACAGGATTCACGTTTACAATACCGCTGTAAATATTAGTTACCAAGCTACAGGGAAGTATGCCAGTGGTACAACTCAACGTAG
This sequence comes from Rutidosis leptorrhynchoides, assembly GCF_046630445.1. NCBI lineage: Eukaryota > Viridiplantae > Streptophyta > Magnoliopsida > Asterales > Asteraceae > Rutidosis > Rutidosis leptorrhynchoides. Next base: position 36,029,142 of record NC_092337.1, on the reverse strand, counting down.
AATATATTTTTCAGTTACTTGTGTCCATATTGTAAAACATAAAATACATGTATTCTCATCCCGAAATATTTAGAGTTTAAAAGTGGGACTATATACTCACTTTCGTCTTGAAGATATATATATATAATTTGACTTGGTCTCCGGTTGATATCACGAACCTATCCATATATAATATCAATACCTTTTCTTTTTAAACAAACGTCACATATATATACTTGTTATACTTTTAATACTTTGAATAATTCCTTAGTCCGTAGTTAGCAGTTCGTTGTTAGTAATTCAATTTTAATGGTTCATTTTTAGATGTTTAATATACCCGAAATGAAATAAATAAAACCCCCAACGAAATAAATAAAACCCCATCGTATATGTATTGGTCGAGATTAATCTTGACCCACGGTACCGGTGTTGTCAAATGACGTGTTGCGTACATAAAGTACCGGTGTTGTCAAATGACGTGTTGCGTACAATCATGGAATCTTATGATTAATCTTCTCGTGTTGTTTACGGGTGATCCTGAACCATATAAAATTGAATTATATAAAATATCATGTTATCTTAGAAAGATGTGATTTTATTTAATTTTTTCCAATTAATCCCGAAGTTAAACAAGTCTTGGATAACCAATTTTGTTTCGGTCATAGTTTCTTCGTTACAAATCCGTTTTCGTTGATTCAACTTGCCATCTCCTTGGATCGAGTCCCTCTTTAATACTATGAACTGAAAATACCTTGGTTTGTATTCAAAATCACACGACATAGGTGAAACTTTAGTGAAACTTATGAAGTTAAACATTTTCCTTTATGTAAACAACCTTAAATGATTATTTTTCTAAAAATACTTATACTTTGAATTAAATCATGAAATTTTTATGTGTTATCATATCCATAGTAAAAATCATTTTTCCAGAACATAAACCTCCAATTCAAAGTTTAAGATAGTTTTTAATTATCCAACCCAAAACAGTCCCCAGTGGCACTCCGACGTCGTAAAAACAGTTTTTAAGATAATCTTTGAAAAACCAAGTTATACCTTGTTAAATTAGCATATATTTAAGTTATATTACAGGTCTTGGAGTATTTTAAAAGTTAAATTAGAAAGATCTATTTAGTTTGCAAACAAGTTTGAAAACATTCAAACTATGTTCTTGTTGTTAAAATTTTATACCACAAAATAAGATAGCTATATATATATGAATCGAATAAGGTTATGAACATAGATTCTACCTCAAATTCCTTGGACAAGGTTGCTGTAAAAGAGGAGTAAGAACCTAGAACCAAAAGGGTGATGGAAGTGGATGAAAGATTGGAAGTAAGTTGGTGTTCTTGGAAGGTTTTCTTGAAGTATTTTTGTAAGGGTTTTCTTATGATGATTAAGTGATGTTTTGAAGCTAAAAACTTATGAGGACCTTGAAGAACACTTGAAGGTTGAAGATAAGAGAGTTTAGAAGATCATTTAACTTGAAAGAAAATTGTTATGAAAGTGTGCATATGTGTATATAGGCGTATATATGTATATGTATATATAGACTTTATTTTTTTGATTTTTAGCTCAAAAGTCCTCATATATGATCCCACATGTATTGACTAATCAAAGGCTGCTAAGATCATATAATTGAAGTCTAATAATTGGTATTTTTCAATAGTAAAACTTCTAGAAACTGCGTATTTATACGGGTACATATACCCTAAGTATACGTATAGAAATCTTGTGAAAACGGAACGAGGATTCAAATATAGCTATCTTTTGTGAATATACTTATATGGTTTTATGTATTTAAGTCCTTAAAAATGATTAAATACATTACTTATACGATATATGTATAAACATTATATGTCATAAGTATTTAAGTCAAATAACGTTACGTATGGTTATCGTTTTGAAAACTTAAGTTAGTAGTTTCAAAATATACTTATAACTTATTGTTATTAATACAAAATGAGGTATTAAAACATCCTTAAATCATGTTAAACATGTATATATACATATATATATACAAACGTATAATTATCATATATTGTATAGTTCGTGATATCATCGGTCAAACTAGACGGTCAAACGTTGTGTAAATCTCTTTTCGAAAAACATAAGTCTCGACAATTTGGATTGCTTATCATGTTGGTAAGGTTTAATTTATGTAAATATTAATCTTATAAGTATAGAATGATCGAAAAAGTGCGGGTCGTTACAGAAATTGTGTCGACTTTATTAGGATTTATATTCCTACCGAGGAAGTGTAATGGGATTTGAGAAAGGGTACGATGCCTCATTGTCGTATACTTTGGGTAGTAGTTACAAAATAGCCATTTTGTGTACTACGAGGAAATTAGATATATGTGTTTATTTGGGGTCATCTCTCTGTTAACCGCGTTTGACTTGTGATAGGTGATGAGGGATATTCGGAAGGATTAACTCTTCGTTACCACCCTTGGTTGTGATGGATGGCAAGCGGCTCTCGGGAAGAACCGTTACTTGTATATTTACGATTTTAATTGCCCGTAGGAATTGTGCACATAGCCGTTTTGTGCACATGGTTGTGAGTAATAGTCGATTTTACTCACATATTGGTATTAATAGTGCGGTAGCCGTGTTTCACTCACATATTGTTGGTAGTGTTGCAATAGCCGTTTTTGCGCACTACGGATATATCACGATAGCCGTTTTTGTACACCTTGAGTTTTGTATTGAATAACCTTCTTATTGTTAGTATTGAAAACTACTGGTTGTATACGCCGGTGGTTCGGTCATGAGGACCATGTTGTGTGACTAGTGATACAATAGACGTGTTCTGATCAAATACTTGCGGTAGATGCGTATTAGCCGTGTATGCGTACTAAGAGGGGTGTTAGGTGGAAGGTGTTATCCGTAAGGATTCATTTTTACTTGGCCTTCATCTTTTGGGTTGTTGACATTAGGTTGAGACTTGGTGGTTTTTAGCATTGTACTTGGTAAGGGTACGCTAGGAGATTGATATCTTGGCACGAGATCGGTTAAGTTCTTCCCGATATAAGGGATTGAGCAAACTTTGTGCTCGGAATTGTGGACTTTAGTAAATTGCGGGTGACAATTTGGTTATTAATGATGACTCTTAGAGAATGATTGCCTAGAGAAGTTGGAAGAATACGTGACGACTTCGCGTATTCTAAGTGATCATTATAGACTTCGGATGTTGTGTGTATTGCACGTTTCGGAATGCGTGCAAGTGTCTATTTATTTATTGGAATAATCTTCGAATTAATGATTAATTGACTATTCGATTTCAATGGAGGTTTTGTGATTGTGTGGCGAGTGTTGTATGCTCTTGACGGCCACTCTTTTCTTTTATGATTTTGGGGGTGTACGCGGTGTGCCGTTCTAGAGGCATTTCCGTTAATCGCGTTCGTGTGCGAGTAGAGTCTTGGTGGTTAACTATCCTTATGTATATAGGTAACCGGGTTAATGGTTAGGACCAAGTTGGAAAGGTGTAAGCCTTGGTGTTCCAAGCGCTTCCTTAGTGTTGAGATGGAATATAAGTAGACTAGCTATGCGTCCTAGGTGGATAGTGACTAGCAGGTGCCGCTAGGAAGTCATGGGTGTCGAGCCGTAAGGTTCGTTAGATTTGTGTGACCGCGTGTAGTTAGGTGACGTGTGACATCAGGAGTAGACCCCGTAAGTGTCGAGTCTGGGAGACTCGGTGTTAGTAATCGGAGTTGGATAACACAACGTCAGGTGCCTCCTTATACCTACTAGTGTAACTTTTGACCCCGATGATGTGATTGCTTTGATTTTGGGTACCGGTGAGAAACTCGAATTTACAACGGTGGTATAGTGTGATGTTTAGCGAGCGTTGACACTCAAATGATTTGAAAGACCGTGGTTCGAATATCTTATAGCGAGTCCTTGAAAGGATTATTTAGTATGACCAACGCCGGAGAATGCGGAAAAGTTCCTATCTAGTAGACGTGACGAGCGAACGGGTGTCACTCATTTAGGAAAGGAAAGATTCGATGCTCTTCGAAAAAGTCCCAAGTTGGACTTTGGAGTTAATTGCGAAGGTAGTTAGCGACGTGAGACGGTATGGCGAAGTTCTCGATAGAGGGATACGAGAGATTTTTGAAAAGTGTCGGGATGATTCCCGAATATTCCACGATTGATAGGCGTGACGACAATGATTGTCGGTGGATTGTACTACTTTTAGGACTATTGTGGAGTGTAGGGTACGAGTTTGGATACTCGGCGTAAGAGCAAACGGTTGTAGTTATTGGGTCTCGTGGGTTGATTACCTGATATCGTGAAATGATGGAGTGCTATGGCTTTTGGAAAGATATATTATGATGTTTTCACGGTGTATTTCCGAGTGAGTGGTGAGAATTTTGATCGAATGGAAGTGTGAAGTACGGTTGTTGTATTATGATGCGTTAGTGTACGAAGTGAGAACCCGGATGAGTGATTGCTACAAGTGTAATTCCGCATTGGAGACGAAAATGTTCAAGGTAGAGTGCCTTCTAGTATTTGGTGCGGATCACGAGGACGTGATCCAATCTAAGTGGGGGAGAGTTGTAAGACCCGAATATTTTATTGTACTTATGTGTGTATAAGTTATTCAAGTTGTGGGGTTTAGGTTGTATTTAATTAAAAGGCAAAAGAAGCTGAACTGGGCATTTGGCGCGCGGCGCGGCCTTATGGATCGCCGCGCCATTACGGGCTGACAGCTCACTTTGTTTTTAATTAGATATTTTGAGGGCAATTGGGTAAATTCACTTGAGGGCCGACCTTAAGGCCCTAGATCAGTTTTGGGGAGCCTCATAACTCCATTTTCATCTACTTCACTTCTTCCAATTTAGTTTCTAGAGAGAGAGAGATTCTTAGTGAGGGAAAGCTTGAATCAAGGAAGAAGGAGGCGATTTCGGATCAAAGTGCGGGTATTAAAGTTGTTCATCTTTCCTCTAGCTACGTTTTGATCATAGTGGTATGCTCTAATCTTGATTTCCTTGTTTAATTTGTGAAAGGGTTAGAGTTAGGGGTTAATGATGAACTTAAAACCCATTTGTGGGTGAATGGGGTGTTTTTGGATGAATTTGGGTCATGAAGACTCAAAGATGACTAATTAGGGTTTTCAAGTGTTAGATTGATGATTATGAACTTAATTGGTTAGTTAAAGTACTAGAACACTTTAATGATATGTAAATGGGTGTTATTGGGTATGGATGACCCAAATGGGTGTGTTGACTTTGAAATGGGTCAAATGAGTCTTTAATGACCTAAGCGGCCTAGCAAGTATGAAAACGAGTTAGCCTTGTGACCTAAGTGTGTTTTAAACCCATCTTGACGAATGATTAGGGTTTTGGTGTGTGTTGACCCAATTTAGGGTTAAGGGTGCAAATGGGTTGAAATTGCACCTTGGGTCAAAATGGCTTAGAATGGTGAAAGGGTTTGGTTGACCGACTTGAGTTTGCGTTTGATTATATGTATAATGTGATAGGTACGTTACTTTGAGGTTTCGCAAGCTCGGGTATCTTTTCACAAGACTTTGAGGTGAGTGGAATAATTATATGCGTATGTATATAATGTATCTATTTGTTGTAGCGTGAAATGTGTAGTGTCGAGGTGCTAAGACACCATGTTTCACGTGAAGAGTGTAGCATCGAGGTGTTAAGATGCCACTCGGGTGTAGCATCGAGGTGTTAAGATGCCACCTAGGAGTGTAGTGTCGAGGTGTTAAGACACCACTCCGTAAATTAATGAGTGATGCATCGAGGTGTTAAGATGCCACTCGGGGTGATGTGCCGAGGTGTTAAGGTGCCACCCTAGGGATTAGTGGTGCGAGGTGTTAAGTGCCCTAACGGATGTTGTGAACACCGATGGCGTTTTCGCGAGCGCCGTTCCCTTGTACTATTGGTTAACCATGGTTATTTGTGTGGTAAGCATATTATATTATTCGAGTTATATTTATATGCGGTTGTTATGCTAGCTTGTGGTATTGGAGGTTTATAGCTTGTTATTGCGACAATAAGCTAATTGTGTTTGTTAGCATGTTTGCGGTTTGTGTAAGTGTATGCAAGTAGGTATAATTATATATGTATTCGTATGATTATTGCATTCACTAAGCTTTGCTTACCCTCTCGTTGTTTACTATTTTTATAGGTTCGGTTGTGGACAAGGGTAAGGGCATTATCATGGATTAGAGATTCCGCTTGTTGATTAGGGGACGCTTTTTGGAAGTGTTAGTTCTTGGAGTTTGACCGAGACTTGGGTAGTTTAATCCCAAACGCCATGCTCGTAGTGTAGTTTGGTACTTAAACTTTTTGACGGTCGAAACTCATATTTTGTATTAAACTCGTAAAACGGCCGAAGTGGGCCCCGCTTTGTAAAACTTATTTTACGTTTGAATTGTGTTAGTTTTACATATTTGAATGTGTGGTTAAAAGCGTGTCGTCTAAAAATGTCGGGAACTGGTCGATATTTTTCGCATTTTGAAACTTTCCGGACAGGCCCGAATGGCGCGCCGCGCTGCCATCCTGGCGCGCCGCGCCACTTCTCTGTACAGCAATTTTTTTTTTTTTTATTTTGTATTCTGGTCGCGGTTTGGTTTGGGTTGTTACATATTATTAACTAATAATATTAAGTATTAGTATTATTATTATTATTAAAATTAACATGATTATGATTATTATGAATATTATAAAGTTTTATAAATATATAGATTAAAGATTTTGAATAATATTATTTTGTCATCATTCGTAGTAATATCATTATTAATAAAGTTATTATTATTAGTAACTCATTAATATAAAAACTATCATTTTAACAAATAAATATTTTTATACAAATTATATTTAGTACATATACTATAACGATATTAACATCTCATATAACTACATATTAACATTATATAGATAAATATATATTTTTTATCATGTATAAACCCTAAAATAAATTGTTATATTATCTATATAAATATATAAACTAAATATATTAAATTATCTATATCTATATAACATATGAGATAACAAGTATATTATTAATAATAATATATATAAACTTGTTCGAATACGAATTATTAAACTTTTCGATTACGATTATATGTTTTAATAGATATACAAATGATATAGGTTCGTGAATCCGAGGCCAACCCTGCATTGTTCAATATAGTCATATGTATTTTTACTACAAAATACATTAGGTGAGTTTCATTTGCTCCCTTTTTAAATGCTTTTGCAATATATATTTTTGGGACTGAGAATACATGCGCTGTTTTTATAACTGTTTTACGAAATAGACACAAGTACTTGAAACTACATTCTATGGTTGAATGATCGAAGCCGAATATGCCCCTTTTTGCTTGGTAGCCTAAGAATTAGTAAACCGATCTACTAATTGACGCGAATCCTAAAGATAGATCTATTGGGCCCAACAAGCCCCATCCAAAGTACCGGATGCTTTAGTACTTCGAAATTTATATCATGTCCGAAGGACGATCCCGGAATGATGGGGATATTCTTATATGTATATTGTAAATGTCGGTTACCAGGTGTTCAATTCATATGAATGATATTTTTGTCTCTATGCATGGGACGTATGTTTATAAGAAATGGAAATATAAAATCTTGTGGTCTATTAAAATTATGAAATGATTATTTATGTTAAACTAATGAACTCACCAACCTTTTGGTTGACACTTGAAAGCATGTTTATTCTCATGTACGAAAGAAATCTTCCGCTGTGCATTTGCTCATTTTAGAAATATTACTTAAAGTCATTCATGGCATATTTCAAAAGACGTTGCATTCGAGTCGTTGCGTTCATCAAGATTATTATTAAGTCAATTGTAGTTAGATATATTATGAAATGGTATGCCTGCCGTCAACTTTCAATGTAATGAAAGATTGTCTTTTCAAAAACGAATGCAATGTTTGTAAAATGTATCATATAGAGGTCAAGTACCTCTCGATGTAATCAACTGTTGTGAATCGTTTATAATCAATATGGACTTCATCCGGATGAATTAGGACGGGTCTCTACAAGTTGTCTCATGCACCTTATGGGGTAAATATATGCGCTTATTTGAGAACTTTTTGGAAACATCACCAGAAAAGGAGTATATTATCTTGATAATACAATTTGGCAAGACTAAACAACATGGAGGTTAGTACGCAAACTATAGTTCATTAACAAATTTCTCATTATTATTATCAATTACTTTACTCATCAGAACCTGCAGTGTGTATAATACTATTATCTTAATTACAGTTTTATTTTGCATCAATTTCAGACCAAATGACTGTTAGAACTGATTGGAACTACACGAGGGTCATGCTGAACCCTGATATCCAAGTAGCCAAGGAATTTCGCGCACGGTATACATTTTTCAGTGTTGTTTTGCACATCTCATTAGCATATAATTTCAACTTATATTTACTTTATTATAAGTCTTCATTTAATCTTTTTACTATACATGCCCAGAAATTTAACTCATGATACTGATTGCTTTATTTATTTTCATTTTTTATTTGTTTCTTTCCGTAAAAGTCTAATTCAATATTTACGTGTACACAACTTATACTAATACATATTAATGCTGTTACAGCATGTGGAAAACATATCAATATTTTTAATTATTTACATTTTAACTACTTTTCAATAATTTGTAGCGTTTGCCAAACGAAATGGTGTATCTACCTGGCATACGAAGTGGTAAAAGAGTATCTTGCTTCAATTTCAATTCAAAAAAGTACAAATGGCGCTTGAAACAAGAGAAATCGAAGAAGAAACCAAATCTATGTGTCTCATATGGATTTAAACGCTTTCGCAAGGAAAATCGACTAACGCCTGGGCGAAAATACTTATTCAATTATTATTATAAAGAGCGTTCTTTTTACCTATTTGGCGATGTCAACAGTAGATATCTTAGTCATTTGTTTTGAATAATTTTATGAACGCATTTTATCAAAGTTTAATGATGAGTATGCTATTGAATAAAACAATATTCGATAAACAACAAACAGCTTAGGGAAAAAACAACTCAAATCCATATTTGAATATACGTTTCTAATGAACTATAAAATATATGCGAATGAGTCCCCGTGCAACGCACGGGCTCATAAATCTAGTAGTTATATATAACGGTTACATATTAATTTTAAGTTATTAAATCATATAACTATTAATTTATAACCAGTGATTCGCTGAATTTAAATAAATATCAATCTTAATCTTAATATATTTTTAAAAACAATTATGAATATGAATAAACGTACATTTAAAATTTAAATTGAACAATTTTACATAGTCATATAACTGAATATGTTATAAAATTTATATGTAAAATAAATAATGAAAATAGTTTGAATTTTAACTTAAAAGATGAAACGATTTGTTATTGTAATTCTACAACATAATCTCTTAAAGTAGACTTTTGTGACAGTTTTGATTGTCGTGTTTTATGTTAAATGTGCAAATTATAAGAAACAATATAAGTTATTATAAAAAAACAATTATAAGTTGTTATAAAGTGTGTATAGTGATTGACACCAAGTGACACGAAACGACCAGCCCACGATGATTTTTCTTTCCCGTCAGGGCTCGTGTACCCGTTTATGGGTTAATTTTTCACCCATGTCCGTAACTTGCGGATACCAGTGACCCATGGATTATAAAAACTAACACAACAAGAAAAACTAAGGTTGCGTTTGATAATACTGAATACTTTAACCCTCAATGGTTCGTAATATGAATGATTCAAAGGTTCTTAATGGAAATGATAATAGCATGTTTGACACAAAAATTATATGAATTATGTAATTGATGTAAAATTACTTATTAACATTTTGCATGAATAAAAAATAAATATGTTGTTTGATAAGTATCTTAATATAATTTAAAAAAGATACTACACAAAAATTTAGGTGTTTAATAGTTAAGAAAATATCTCAATTTAGATTGTTTCAACACTGAATGTTGAACTATTCAACACCGTATGTTATTCTGAGGTCAGAAACAAAATACTGAATGATTCAACATAACTAATCAAACGCACTGTAAGAAATGTATGCAAATAGTTCATAATTTAATTATAATAAATATTATGTGTAATTAAATGTAAGTAAGCGAGCCAACAATCTGCGAGTTACTTAAACGGTTTTTACGGATTCACGAGTCGAATTTTATTCGCGACGTGTATTAATATTCATGAACAACGAATAAAATTCTTTACTCGACTTAAAATTTTTATGTAACCTATTAACATACGACAATATTTAGAATTTTTAAGTAAACTAGTTGAAAGATCCATGGAACCACGGGTCAGTTTAATACTATTTTTTTAATGATATATTTAACTAATATTAATATTATTGTTCAACTTTGATATATTAATTGGAAAATACGACTAAAAGGATATATTGTTTGACGTATTTTCTACTTATTTTTTATAATAAAAAAAAAACTGAATAACTTAGCTTGTTTTTAACATCTTTTTAGTATCACAAATGTATTGACACATAATTTATAAAAAAAGAAAACTCATTAGACCTTTTAGTGTCAAAAACGTTATTACCACTTAAAATTCCCTTTAGTTTTTTTCAAAGGTTAAAAAATTCTATTTAATATATTATGACGTTTTAAAGTAACGTATTAATGCGTGAAATCGTGGCCAAACAGAAAATAGAAAACGAGATAGACAAAGTAAAAGCCTCGGCTTGTTTACTCCTGAAAATTAGACTTAATAATGTAACGACCCGGAAATTTCCGACCAAATTTAAACTCTAATCTCTATATGGTTCCGACACGATAAGCAAAAACCCTAAAGTTGACCCGCACTTTTTCGATCATTCTATACTTATAAGATTAATATTTACATAAATTAAACCTTACCAACATGATAAGCAATCCAAATTGTTGAGATTTATGTTTTCGAAAAGAGTTTTACACAACGTTTGACCGTCTAGTTTGACCGATGATATCACGAACTATACAATATATGATAATTATACGTTTGTGTATATATATGTATATATACATATTTAACATGATTAATGAATGTTTTAATATCTCATTTTGTATTAATAACAATAAGTTATAAGTATATTTTGAAACTACTAACTTAAGTTTTCAAAACGATAACTATACGTAACGTTATTTGACATAAATACTTAAGACTTATAATGTTTATACATATATCGTATAAGTAATGTATTTAATCACTTTTAAAGACTTAAATACATAAAATCATATAAGTGTATTCACAAAAGATAGCTATATTTGAATCCTCATTCCATTTTTCACAAAATTTCTATACGTATATCTAGAGTATTTGTACTCGTATCATACCTAGCTTCTATACGTATTTACTATTGGTATATACACATCAAATCACCACCTAACCAGCCCTTGTTACTACCCTAGGTATAAGGTAATTGCTTTTGTATTATTGTTTGACAAATACATAAGATTACAAACTAAAATTTTGTCATGTTATCCTTAAAGATCACATTTTTAGGAGTATATATGTATCATCATTTTTGATTCATTTACTACTTCAATCTCCTAGCTAAAACACACACACTTATAACCCTTAAACACCTTCAACAATCCAGCAAAGTTCCATAAAGATATAGCTTCAAAAACCTTACTTAAACACCATAAGAAAACCATACAAAAACACTTCAAGAAATCCTTCCAAGAACACAAACTTACTTCCAATCTTTCATCCACTTCCATCACCCTTTTGGTTCTAGCTTTTTAATCCTCTTTTACAGCAACCTTATCCAAGGAACTTGAGGTAGAATCTATGTTCATAACCTTATTCGATTCATATATATATAGCTATCATATTTTGTGGTATAAAAGTTTAACAACAAGAACATAGTTTGAAAGTTTTCAAACTTGTTTGCAAACTAAATAGATCCTTCTAACTTAACTTTTAAAATACTTCAAGACCTATAATATAACTTATGTATATGCTAATTTAACAAGGTATAACTTGGTTTTTCAAAGAATACCTTAAAAACTGTTTTTACGACGTCGGAGTGCAACCGGGGACTGTTTTGGATTGGATAATTAAAAACCATCTTAAACTTTGAATTGAAGGTTTATGTTCTGGAAAAATGATTTTTAATATGAATATGATAACACATAAAAATTTCATGATTTAATTCAAAGTATAAGTATTTTTAGAAAAATAATCATTTAAGATTGTTTACATAAAGGAAAATGTTTAACTTCATATATTTCACTAATGTTTCACTTATGCCGTATGATTTTGAATACAAACCAAGGTATTTACAGTTCATAGTCTTAAAGAAGAACTCGATCCAAGAAGATGGCAATTTGAATCAACGAAAACGGATTTGTAACGAAGAAACTATGACCGAAACAAAATTGGTTATCCTAGATCATTTCAACTACGGGATCAATTGGAAAAAAATGATATAAATCACATATTTCTAAAGATAACATGATATTTTATATATATGTACTTATAATTCAATTTTATATGGTTCAGGATCACCCGTAAACAATACGAGAAGATTAATCATAAGATCCCATGATTGTACGCAACACGTCATTTGACAACACCGGTACTTTATGTACGCAACACGTCATTTGACAACACCGGTACCATGGGTCAAGATTAATCTCGACCAATACATATACGATGGGGTTTTATTTATTTCGTTGGGGGTTTTATTTATTGCGGGTATATTAAACATCTAAAAAAAAATGAACCATTAAAATTGAATTGCTAACCTCGGACAGCTAACTTCGGACTAAGGAAATATTCAAAGTATTAAAAGTATAACAAGTATATATTTATAACGTTTGTTTAAAAATGAAAATATATTGATATATTATATATGGATAGGTTCGTGATATCAACCGGAAGACCAAGTCAAAAATATATATATCTTCGAGACAACAGTGAGTATATAGTCCCACTTTTAAACTCTAAATATTTCGGGATGAGAATACATGTATTTTATGTTTTACATTATGGACACAAGTAACTGAAAAATATATTCTACGTTGAGTTGTACCACTGGCATACTTCCCTGTAGCTTGGTAACAAATATTTACAGCGGTATTGTAAACGCGAATCCTGTTGATAGATCTATCGGGCCTGACAACCCCAACCGGACTGGACGACCAGTATTCAACGGTTGCACAGTACTTCGTTTCGTGACTACACTTGGTACAGTGTAGTAAGATTTCATATTAAAGGGAATATGCGACGTGATTAAATGTTAAGTATGGTTACCAAGTGCTCAACCACTTAGAATATTTTTATTGAAATGATTATATACGAAATCTTGTGGTCCATTGTTATAACGCTGCTAGCATCAAACCTATATATCTCACCAACTTTATGTTGACGTTTTAAAGCATGTTATTCTCAGGTACGAATTAAGTCTTCCGCTGTGCATTAGCTCATGTTAAGGATACTACTTGGGACCATTTAAGCTATGATACAAGGACGTTGCATTCGAGTCATTGAAGTTCATTAAAGACTATTGTTATGAAAATGGCAGATTAGATCATTTGGTTGTTATAAAATGTTAGGCTAATATGTCAACTCTCGATGTAATAATAGATTGCCTTTAAGAAATAAATGCAACGTTTGTAAAATGTATCATATAGAGGTCAAGTACCTCGCGATGTTATCAACTATTGTAATTCGTTTTTAATCTATATGGACGATGTCCGGATGATTAGTTTCGGATCCTTTCAGTTGGTATCAGAGCGTTGGTCTTAGCGAACCAGGCCTTGCATTAGTGTGTCTAACTAGTAGTTGTTAGGATACATTAAGTAAGTCTGGACTTTGACCGTGTCTGCCTGTCAAAAGTTTTGCTTATCAATCCTAGTCGGAAATCATCTGCTTATCATTCTTAGAGAACTGTCTGCTTATCATTCTTAAGTCTAGACACGTCTTATTGCATTTAAGTGCATCGATAGTGTATAGACAAAAATTCATATCCTAGCGTATCTGTTACTCTAGACATTGCCTGACGTATTTCAAAGATTCTCCGTAATTCACGGGATTTCGGTATTATATATACATATGAAAATTATGTATTGAAGAGTACCAAACCCAACTCCTATAATCTATTCCAAACCAAAAAAAAAAATTCATTTCTCCAACTATACAAGATGAATTCTTCATCCAGTTCGAATTCCTCCAACTTCGATAGCTACGCCGACATGGATTTCCATTCGAGCTCCGAGAACAGCGTCACCGGAATGGATCAACCAATTTCCCATCATCTATTCTGGATGAACTGGGGATGGGTTCGTAATATACTAAATTTCTGGAGGCAAGAAGAAGGTGATCCATTTCATCCACCAAATTGCCCTCTTAACGATGAACCTGAAGCACTTACCGGCGAACCCATTCGAAACACCATTTTCTCACTCATTTCTAGAGTATCTCGTCATGATTACATACTATCCCATATTTCAAATCTTGTTCATTCGCTCGTTCCAACCGTCAATCATCCCGGTATAATAGAAGAAGTCAACGAACTCCGTGCTCGGGTAGTGGTTTTGGAGAATATGGTGCGAAGGTTACAAACACCAACAGCAGCACCAGCAGCATAATCCGTACTACCATCGTCAACGCCGACAGTACCTTTATCACCCCAATCACAATCTCAACATCACAATCTGTATCTCGAATATCAACATCACACGACTCAATATCTGTACTTCGAGTATGATCTTCGTTCTATATATCGTTCTACATCGATTATCTTCGCTTTACGTATCGTATGACGATTATGTAATTTCTAAAGTCTTAGAGATTATGTAATCTAGTTAACGATAAATCAAATGAGTTTAATATCTTATTGACTCATTAAATCTATGATTATCTCTGAAGAAAATATATATGCAAGTATATTTTCATAAAGATAGTAATTAAAAATTCCTTCGTACAAACTATTAATGATGAAAATATTTTAACGGGTGGGTAGTACCCGAGGAATATTTAGAATTCACATTAATAAGTTATATTGTACATTCTTGAATCTGATTCAACGGTTATCTATTATCTTACTTACAACCACCGATATTCGTATCCGCTCACCCCAGAATAACCATTTTCAATCAAATTTCATATTCGGATTTTGACCTACCAGAATCCAACAAGTGGCATAAAGAAGAAAACATTGGACAATTAAAATGAATTAAAATGTTGATTGTAACATATGAAACTAAACAATTCTTCAAGTTTGCCACTTGATTTCATCCTAAACCTCATTTGTATCTCGACGTTTACAATCCGCGTACAAACCTATCAGGATTCTTGAAAATACCTCAATCGAGAAGTTGAACCGACCGCACTTCATCTACTGAAGAAAAGATCTATACACATGAAAAACTCTTGAACCCAAAGTCATAGTTTAACACGTACCGCGGAGAATTCTTTAGCATTTATTAGCAAAAACAACCTTACGATTCCTTTTCAAAGTAGCCAATTTTGTCACAGCTTCAGCAGAACAACTTCGACCATTCATTCGAATAAGTCTTATTATAACTTTGATATATACGATTGGTTTTCCTCATCGTTATCGGGAACCTTTCATACTCCGCCATGTTATCATCAGCATTTAATCATCTAAAAACACAATTCGCCCAAAAACACCTCGGATTGATAATCGACGATTCAGATATGACTGCATTAAATGCAGAGGAAACAGTAAAATTTTAGATGGCCTAAATGGCCAAAAGTTTGATGATAAAAAAGGGAATGTTAGGAACGCTCAATAGAAAATTTAGTGCTGAAAAATGGATTGAGCTAATCGTGAAGGAAACAAAGAACAAATACAAGGAATGAACCTGCCTTCAAATAATGCAAATGATTCAGTGTCTGTTGAAACCGTCAGTATGAACCCTACTCCTTATTCTAAACTTTTTCGGATAATATTATTCATCATCATCTTATCTTAGATATTATAAGATATCTTCATATTTTCCGCTATACATATTCTCCATATTTCTAAAGATATTTTCACAACTATTCCTATCTGCAATCATCTATCTCCCCGTAATATCTGCGTTACAACATAAAAGAAACTGTGTTAGTTTCTAAATTCTGAAATCTTCAAGTTTAAAATATGAATGTTTTGAAGCAGTATTGGGAACTGATGCGTGAATTAGTATAATATAATGAAACTTGATCAACTTCATTATATTACAGTAAGTCATGTTAAGTTTCTAATGGAATGTGATGATTCACAGTACCGTCATCATGTGCCATGTTACACGGCTCTTACATTCTATCAAGTCTTCAAACATATTAGAACGTATCACCTTGATAGTTCTATTTTTTTTTTTCGGAATATTCGAGTAATTTAACGAATCAAGATCGTGCCATTACAATTTCATTCTAAAACCAATAGCAAGGTTCATTCCAAATTTCCTACCTACGAATTTCGGACCATTGTTCGCTTGGCTCGAGGACGGGAAGAAGAAATGAAGGGACAAAACTTCAGAATAGAAATAGGAACATAAACCACAGCAAATAAGAGAGAGCATTAACTGTGGATGACAATGATTTTAAGGGACGAGAGTAGGAACATCGAAATATAAGGGAAGGTATAAAACCTAACAACAACCCCGAAACTACAAACTGTGCATATCAATACGTATTGCAACGTAAAGGCACGGGAGAATTAAAAACATTATAATTCCAAGGAAAGGATAAAAGAGAATAGATTCTTCTGGTGATAGATGAAAAAGAAGAATGAAAGATATGAAAGTTAGAAATATAACAAGGGTTAGAATGGGATGGAGCATATTAGCGAATGTCTTAAAGGAGGAACTAAAGAGAAAGAATAGAAGATGTGGGAAGAAAGAAAGGGAAGGAGGTAAATTTATAGTGAAATATTCGACAAAGAAATCAAAACAGATTGCCGCGTTAAATCAAAGAAGATCCTGATCGCCGCAAAACTAAATCTTATTACATAAGATTTTCTTTAAAACCCTTAAATCCCGGAAATCGATCATAATCACGTCATCGGTTACAACAATTCTATATTTACTCATTTCACTCTTTTGTGATAGCTTCGCTCGTGCGTCTCACATAACCAAATCGTTTTATCTAAATCTTTCAATAATGATAAAATTTCATTATTACCTCATATTCGTCATGAAAACATTCCTATTGTTGTTTATGACAACCTCTACCAAATTTCGAGGACGAAATTTCTTTAACGGATGGGTACTGTAACGACCCGGAAATTTCCGACCAAATTTAAACTCTAATCTCTATATGGTTCCGACACGATAAGCAAAAACCCTAAAGTTGACCCGCACTTTTTCGATCATTCTATACTTATAAGATTAATATTTACATAAATTAAACCTTACCAACATGATAAGCAATCCAAATTGTTGAGATTTATGTTTTCGAAAAGAGTTTTACACAACGTTTGACCGTCTAGTTTGACCGATGATATCACGAACTATACAATATATGATAATTATACGTTTGTGTATATATATGTATATATACATATTTAACATGATTAATGAATGTTTTAATATCTCATTTTGTATTAATAACAATAAGTTATAAGTATATTTTGAAACTACTAACTTAAGTTTTCAAAACGATAACTATACGTAACGTTATTTGACATAAATACTTAAGACTTATAATGTTTATACATATATCGTATAAGTAATGTATTTAATCACTTTTAAAGACTTAAATACATAAAATCATATAAGTGTATTCACAAAAGATAGCTATATTTGAATCCTCATTCCATTTTTCACAAAATTTCTATACGTATATCTAGAGTATTTGTACTCGTATCATACCTAGCTTCTATACGTATTTACTATTGGTATATACACATCAAATCACCACCTAACCAGCCCTTGTTACTACCCTAGGTATAAGGTAATTGCTTTTGTATTATTGTTTGACAAATACATAAGATTACAAACTAAAATTTTGTCATGTTATCCTTAAAGATCACATTTTTAGGAGTATATATGTATCATCATTTTTGATTCATTTACTACTTCAATCTCCTAGCTAAAACACACACACTTATAACCCTTAAACACCTTCAACAATCCAGCAAAGTTCCATAAAGATATAGCTTCAAAAACCTTACTTAAACACCATAAGAAAACCATACAAAAACACTTCAAGAAATCCTTCCAAGAACACAAACTTACTTCCAATCTTTCATCCACTTCCATCACCCTTTTGGTTCTAGCTTTTTAATCCTCTTTTACAGCAACCTTATCCAAGGAACTTGAGGTAGAATCTATGTTCATAACCTTATTCGATTCATATATATATAGCTATCATATTTTGTGGTATAAAAGTTTAACAACAAGAACATAGTTTGAAAGTTTTCAAACTTGTTTGCAAACTAAATAGATCCTTCTAACTTAACTTTTAAAATACTTCAAGACCTATAATATAACTTATGTATATGCTAATTTAACAAGGTATAACTTGGTTTTTCAAAGAATACCTTAAAAACTGTTTTTACGACGTCGGAGTGCAACCGGGGACTGTTTTGGATTGGATAATTAAAAACCATCTTAAACTTTGAATTGAAGGTTTATGTTCTGGAAAAATGATTTTTAATATGAATATGATAACACATAAAAATTTCATGATTTAATTCAAAGTATAAGTATTTTTAGAAAAATAATCATTTAAGATTGTTTACATAAAGGAAAATGTTTAACTTCATATATTTCACTAATGTTTCACTTATGCCGTATGATTTTGAATACAAACCAAGGTATTTACAGTTCATAGTCTTAAAGAAGAACTCGATCCAAGAAGATGGCAATTTGAATCAACGAAAACGGATTTGTAACGAAGAAACTATGACCGAAACAAAATTGGTTATCCTAGATCATTTCAACTACGGGATCAATTGGAAAAAAATGATATAAATCACATATTTCTAAAGATAACATGATATTTTATATATATGTACTTATAATTCAATTTTATATGGTTCAGGATCACCCGTAAACAATACGAGAAGATTAATCATAAGATCCCATGATTGTACGCAACACGTCATTTGACAACACCGGTACTTTATGTACGCAACACGTCATTTGACAACACCGGTACCATGGGTCAAGATTAATCTCGACCAATACATATACGATGGGGTTTTATTTATTTCGTTGGGGGTTTTATTTATTGCGGGTATATTAAACATCTAAAAAAAAATGAACCATTAAAATTGAATTGCTAACCTCGGACAGCTAACTTCGGACTAAGGAAATATTCAAAGTATTAAAAGTATAACAAGTATATATTTATAACGTTTGTTTAAAAATGAAAATATATTGATATATTATATATGGATAGGTTCGTGATATCAACCGGAAGACCAAGTCAAAAATATATATATCTTCGAGACAACAGTGAGTATATAGTCCCACTTTTAAACTCTAAATATTTCGGGATGAGAATACATGTATTTTATGTTTTACATTATGGACACAAGTAACTGAAAAATATATTCTACGTTGAGTTGTACCACTGGCATACTTCCCTGTAGCTTGGTAACAAATATTTACAGCGGTATTGTAAACGCGAATCCTGTTGATAGATCTATCGGGCCTGACAACCCCAACCGGACTGGACGACCAGTATTCAACGGTTGCACAGTACTTCGTTTCGTGACTACACTTGGTACAGTGTAGTAAGATTTCATATTAAAGGGAATATGCGACGTGATTAAATGTTAAGTATGGTTACCAAGTGCTCAACCACTTAGAATATTTTTATTGAAATGATTATATACGAAATCTTGTGGTCCATTGTTATAACGCTGCTAGCATCAAACCTATATATCTCACCAACTTTATGTTGACGTTTTAAAGCATGTTATTCTCAGGTACGAATTAAGTCTTCCGCTGTGCATTAGCTCATGTTAAGGATACTACTTGGGACCATTTAAGCTATGATACAAGGACGTTGCATTCGAGTCATTGAAGTTCATTAAAGACTATTGTTATGAAAATGGCAGATTAGATCATTTGGTTGTTATAAAATGTTAGGCTAATATGTCAACTCTCGATGTAATAATAGATTGCCTTTAAGAAATAAATGCAACGTTTGTAAAATGTATCATATAGAGGTCAAGTACCTCGCGATGTTATCAACTATTGTAATTCGTTTTTAATCTATATGGACGATGTCCGGATGATTAGTTTCGGATCCTTTCAAATAATATTACCAAAAAGCTGACTAATAAAAATAGAACGAAGGGTCTTTATAACCCATGACATGTTATACAGATAAACAAGAAAATAACAAACTAATATTTTAGATAAACTTAAAATAGGCAATCGTGCCTCTTCAAACTCGTTTGTTGATTATTATCACCACTTTTGGATAAGGTTAAAAAACAAAGGAATACTTATTATACTTGTTGCCCAATATTTTTATTAATAATTTGACCATCTGTTACTTTTTCCTTTACGACCCTTTAATCCTCCATTCAAATAAATAGCAATTATTATTGGACCAAGACCACCTGGATCGTACACAAACCAAATTAATCCTTCATCCAAATAAGTAGCAACGGGAATGGGCCCACCAGGATCATACACATATGCATCATTCTCCCCTTCTTCAAAAAGACTCGTCTTCGAGTCTACAATTTCAAGGACTGTATCATCTAAATGATCATCAAGAACTACACGTATAATGTTTTCTTCATTGAAACTACCAAATATTGCAACAAGAGCAGATAGATGATCCTGGACACCAACATCAACATCTTCAATGAAATTGTTCTTCCAATCAACATCAACATTGTACATGTTGGTGTCTTTATTAGTAACTACTTCAAACTCATTTTCATAAGTAGATTTAGAAAAGAAAAAACATCCCTCACCATCAGAATTAACAATGAACGAAACATTCATCTGATCCTCAAGAGCTACACGAATGTTTTCGAGGTCTTTTTTCATAACAACATCAACATCTTCACAATAAAAAAATTTAACATCTTTATTGGACATGTTGATGTCTTTGTTAGTAATTACCCCCAAATCACTTTCATAATCAGATTCAAAAAAAGAAAAAGATATCTCACCATCAGTATCATAGATGGGTTCGGTTTCATAGATGGATTCTCCATCTTCACCATCTGTATCATAGATGGGTTCAGTATCATAAATGAATTCTGAATCGATTCTTTCCGAATCGTAGCGTGCAGGAAATCGTTGTTGGTTCAGTTCCAACTCGGCGATTCGCTTATATAATCGTTCAATTTCTGTGTCTCGAGGATCTTCGTTGCCTCTTTCGGCGTGTCTAGGAATATCTCCATCGCTGCCTCGGTCGGCGGTTCTGCAATAGCCTCCTCGATAACCTCCACGAAACATTGTTTGGCCGAAACCTGAGCTCTGATACCAAATAATGCGTGAAATCGTGGCCAAACAGAAAATAGAAAACGAGATAGACAAAGTAAAAGCCTCGGCTTGTTTACTCCTGAAAATTAGACTTAATAATATTACCAAAAAGCTGACTAATAAAAATAGAACGAAGGGTCTTTATAACCCATGACATGTTATACAGATAAACAAGAAAATAACAAACTAATATTTTAGATAAACTTAAAATAGGCAATCGTGCCTCTTCAAACTCGTTTGTCGATTATTATCACCACTTTTGGATAAGGTTAAAAAACAAAGGAATACTTATTATACTTGTTGCCCAATATTTTTATTAATAATTTGACCATCTGTTACTTTTTCCTTTACGACCCTTTAATCCTCCATTCAAATAAATAGCAATTATTATTGGACCAAGACCACCTGGATCGTACACAAACCAAATTAATCCTTCATCCAAATAAGTAGCAACGGGGATGGGCCCACCAGGATCATACACATATGCATCACGTATTACAAGCAATCGTTAAAATTTGACTTAGAACACATAAAAAAAATAATATAATTTTTCTAAACATAGCCATTAGGGCTATGCTTAAGACTTTAGAACATGCATCACTTACTTGTACATTGTCAATAACCACTCTAAATAACTACTCTACTAACTTTCGCATACCACTATCAAAGCTTCAAATAACTTCTTAAGTATAGCCCTTAGAGCTAACAATAGAAAAATCCAAAATAATATCATAGTTTTAGTGAATTTTATTTGATTATATTTTAAAATACATTGTTTAATAAAATTAATTTGTTTAATAATATTCTAAGTGTCATAAAATGTTTAATGATATTGAATAGGTAGTTTTTACAAAAACATGAATGATAAAATCCACGAGTCCTCGTAATTATGGTCGAAATATTGGTTATAAGTTTATAGCATACTGGATAGGTTAGTTTGTTTACGCTATTAGTGGAAGATTGAAATGAAATGGTTACACCAAAACTGCCATGTAATTTGCCTAATTTAGATGCCTTAATTGGTGGAAGATTGTTTCATATAAATTCAAAATTTCTTAAAAACGTATTTTAATTCAAATTAACTAATCATTAACTAACTAAATTTGCTATATATTATAAATAGCAATAAATGCATTATTTGTGGTTATTGATATATTTATTTAAATTTATATCTCTTGTTGTTTATTAAAGATTATATGTAACGTTTTTAGTGATTAGTATATAATGTTTTTAGTGATGATTATAATTGTTATAGTGATAGTGATTATATAATGGTTATAGGTTAAAACGGATAAAATTAGATGTAATTCACGATGAATTTGCACAGTATGATAGTTATTTGTGTATTGTATAAGTTTAAGGTCTTTATTCTGATTTTTGAATGTGTTATTGTTTTTAAATGTTATTTTCGCAGCATACATTGACAATTTGATTTTTAAACATGTATTTTTGCCAATTCATAAGTAAAATACCTAAAGATGGTAGACTGAACATGATTTGCAGTCCAAAAAACCTAATATGTACATGCATACTTTGATTTTGATAAGGTGTATATGGAAGTCAGTTTTGAAATGAAAAGGATAAGATTGTTTAATTATGTTTGTAATAGGAAAAGTTTATTATTATAATCATCCTCAAAAACTTCAAAAATATATAAGTTGATTTAAGTTACAAATTGTCTAATAATATTTGTTAAATAGGTTATTAATATTGTTTCCATATTAAAATTTAGGCCGATGAATTTTGATTAAATAAAATCTCATGTTTCTTTTTTATTTTTCATTTATTACATCATCATGGAAAATTGTGGAGCTACATGTGTCCCGTTTCAGTTTCAGAAAGGGTTGAGATTGTAGAATGTGACATCAGCAAATTTGTAATCTAATATTAAGGGGCTGTTTACTTTTTTACTGATTAAGTCATATATGGATATAGATGACAATATGGATATAGAATGACTATATCCAGTAATCATTAAATGAGTAATCCTGTTTACTTTTTATGCTGAATAAAACATCTAGATAGCGAGAATTACAATTTTACACCTAAACTATATATTAATTAATTTCTATTTAACAACAAACGGCTCATCGAGACATCAGTACATCACGAGGAACAAAACAACAAATTGATGAAATATTTATAACAAACAACATCCGTATTAAAAAAATCAAAAGCAACAAATCAAGAATTAATCTAAAACATGTGAAAATCATTTTAAATAACAGTAATAAATAATGTAGTCTGCACTATTTAACCTACCTACCCAAATTATGACAACACCACCCCCATTTTCTTTTCTGTGTAACACAAAGATATCACGATGAACACCAACAACTCTTTTAAAGAAAGAGCTTCACTAATTAAAATGAAATTTCACGGATTTTGTTCATCAATTACATACACAAGTACGTCTGAGAACATGTGATGGTGTGCAAAGGTCACCACAGTACAGGTCGCCGGAGTATGGGTCACTGAAGTAGCGACAGTAATATTCTGAAAGTTTTGATTTTGGGATAATATTGTAGGTAGAAGATGAAAGAAAATAGAAAGAAGGGTAATCTGGGGAAATGGTGGATTAAGGAGGAGCTATATGGGGACAAGTACACTTTTTCAACTTACCGAATAATGCCTTCATCTAGTTAATTTATTTTTTTAAGTTGCAAGTAAACAGCATATAAAATTACCGATTAATGTATTGGCTCAACTAAGCTCATTAATCCATAAAGAAACAGGCCCTAAGTATAGATAGATATATATTACACTAGACTTTGAGAGTCCGTGCGTTACGGATGGCTCTAATTACATTAATTATTAAAACATAAGTTAATAATGACAATATCAAATGAACATTGAAAATAAAACATCATAGTAGTAGATAATTAAACAAACAATATTTTTCAATCCATCAAATGCATTTAACTTTTTGTATGATTGTGCTAAACATCAATATAGATAGAAAGCGCGTGCGTTGCACGAGAACTCTTAATCAAAAAAACTGGAAACATATATGTTATATCAACTAACGATATGATAAAGACAGTATCACAAGTTGTCGATGAAATAAAATGGTTAAGTTTTTTTGCTTTACACAAAACACATAGATTAAGGCTACTATTATAGCAAATTTTGTGCGAAATTTTATAATTTTTAATTATAATTCTAATAGCAAATTTATGTGAAAACGATTACATCTCTAGATGAAGCAATTTTAGGAAGCTATCGACATTACATATCGACTTTGGGCAAGCATCAACTTGTTCAACCCATTTGAGATGAATAACAACCCAAATACCCACATAAGAAATTGGGTCAAAATTAAGTGGAGTACTAATCATACATTAAGTGGAGTAATAACTTGAATATCAGTGAATCACTATGGCCCCATTTTTCTAACTTATGAATTCAAAAAAGAAAGACAAAAAACTATAGAAAGGCAAGCCTAACCAGCTGGACTTTTTGACCCAAACCTATTTTGACATGTTACCTTATCTGCACGACCCGCCCAAATCCATGCCGCTGATGTAAGCAAAAATATAAGAAAATCATTAAGTAAATTAAACAAACAAATACCTGAAACATGTTCATGAGATGAGACTGTTGCCTCTCGAGTTGTAGTGAAACATAATTAAACACTTAATGAAACACATTTAAACATAAACATGGAATATAGAATGCAAACACAATTAGCAAACTCGAGAAAGTAAATGAGATATTCAATTTAAAATTAAGAGATTAACAACTGTAGTTACAAATAAGTTACCTTCAGTTGAAAGGCAAGTAAGAATTAGCAAAAACCTGCAATAGAAAAAAACAAAACATGAAAAAATACAAATAGATAAGCAAGATGAATGAATCATCAACTTAGACATAAATAAACCATATAAACCAATAAGTATTGTATGAACAAAAAGAAGCAACCATAATGTGTAGTTGTGCTGGTGTATCTGCATTGTGACAATATTTTATTGACAATGTAATAATGTGTAGTTGTGGTTTAACATATATGGGTAATGAAAGTTGTATGGCTTACTGTTCGTCTTACAATAAGCGGCTCCGAGCAATGCATTTATGATACACTTTGCCTTTGATAGTTTTGCTTGTGTCAGTTTGTCCTAGGTCAGGTTAATGCAATTCTTAGATGGCTAACACAGATCAGGTTGGCCTACAGGCATGGATGGGCCATTAAGATTTTGATTTTATAAGGTTTGTCTCCACTGGTATCATTAAGGGTTTTGGGTACTGTTTGACTCGAGCCATTTTCATATAAATGGGTTACAATTACTACAAAAGACAACCATAATCATTAAGATGTGGCCTTCAAATACTCACAAAAGTTGGATGAAAATGTACAAATATCATAATAATATCACTTAAATTCACTGACCTTGTTCTGCTGTTTGAGTTTCTGGAATGATTTAAGCTAACGTACAGGTTGATTGACTTGCAATAGATGGGACTCTCTGGAATGAAGTATCAATGGGTTGCATGAGTTCCAGTCAACTTCATTTGCCCTGCACCACTGTTGTTTAAGGATTCAAGTCAAATGTACGAATGTATGTAAACAAATAAAGCCGCTAATTAAGTGGCTTATCGTTATAAAGTTTTACATGACATGAGGTCACTGCCGTGTACAATTTCATATAAATACCACAAAACCAATAAATCATGATAATAATGCAGTTCATACACATTTAAAAAAAAATGAATGTAACCATACACACTTTTAAAACATGAGTGTAATCATACACCGTGTTCATTTCTTATTGCTATATCTTCATTTCATACACAAAAGGAGATAAACTGAAAGCTCAAAATTCATAATATATAAAAAAGAATATAAAAGTTACCACCTAGTCATTAGGTTGCTGTGAAATACTGCTATTCTGTGCAGAATCACGTTGTTGAGATTTTCTTCCAATATCAGTTTCCTTTTGTTACATGTTCGTCTTCTGGCAATGTGCAATTTAATATCTTATAGCTTACATTATAGTGTTTATTCCCACACATGAATATACAACCTGATATAAACTTGTTATACTTAAATTACTTCTGCGATTGACAGATAAGCCTACATATAATTCAAGCGAATCGGCGCATGATATAAACTAAAAAAAGAAAGAAACATATTTTACCATTACACAAGTACCTCAACTTTTACATTTCCAGTTTATAAAGCATTGAAACCATAATTATTGAAGGGTAAAACAAAAAAAATGTACCAAGAATATACCGAAAAGGTTGTAACTTGTACTTATATCTTAGAGAATTAAAAAACATAACGAAGTTCCACCAAACTAACTTCCGACATTGACTTACTTTAAGTTAGTTGACATTTAGACCTAGGTACATGTTTCTACAATCCCAAGTGTAAGACCAATGTCATAGTACATGAACAACATAACAACGCCAACAATTGAGTTGTTCATATAATCTGGGATTTGAGAATAAAGTATAAGATTGACAAAATAGTCTCACATACACACACAAACAATCATAAATGAATATCAACAGGCCGATTGGTTTGGTTGAGCCATAAACATTTTATTGCCCATTTTCCTGAGCATTTGTAAACAACTTATACATTGACTTTGATTAAAAAAATTACATTGTTATAAATAAAATGTAATTCTTATTATAAAATAAATTTCAACTGGATACCCTGAATATGAGCTTTGGGTCTTACTCATATCACCTGTTGGCCTCTAAGCTATTTTTTATAAGGTGTCCTATTTAAGATAAAAGTGAATGCCATTTATTGGATAAATAAGCGTAAAGTGCCAACTCTGGAAACACCTTGGTGCATAAAGACAAAATCAAATTGTGACCAAACCAACACCAAAACTTTCAGTTTAATTCTCGATGCTAAGTTTCCCAACTTACAGCTGAAAAAGGTCTAACCATCCAAATTATGAAGCAAGATCTTTCTCAACAAACTAAAATCGAGGGTCACATAATACACTTTTTTGATGAAAACGCATCATATTTCTCTAATAGTAAAGGCTTACTTTTGGTTTATTTTGTTGAATTTGTCAGTGAGGAGAGCCATCTCCTTCTTATTGTTTCTCAATAGTGGCTTTTTAGTTTCCTTCTCAAGTTTCTCAAGTGCATCCATAATCATAGCCTCTGCACCTAGTTCATCACTTGGCCCTCCCCTGCATATAAGATTTACAAACCAAATAATTAACACACACAGTCACATTTTATCATAAATATAAAGGCTTTTAAAAGTGAAATAAAAAAGAAAACTTTCATACTTTAGATGAGACGTGAGTGCATATAAAGGGTCGTTGGACATTGATTAAAAAAACAGTTTTGTGCTCTTGTATTTCCTTCAAGACCTACAGATAAGACCGAGCATCTTGAGTTCCATTGGTTCGTTGCGTCATGGTGAATTGGATCCTCTAAGACTATGAGAACAGATCTGCTCTGTAGGCATGAAAGACAATGTTTAAATGACACAATTAACACCACACCCAAAAATAATAATCTTATATAATCATAAAAAAATGTGTACTGCACCAACAAAATGTTGCATAATAATACTCAAAATTCCAAACAACATATCCAATCAACGTACCTTTGACACTCAAATAGAAGATTATGTTGCCACGAAAAACCACCCAAATTTATTCGGTGCTTCAAACCTCATATAAAGTATTATTTCAGGTGATATATGTTGCCACCCCTTCAACAGCTACATGCAAAAACATTGATCAAAACTTGCAGAGTGATATATATTATCTAATTATAATCTGAAGCACATTAAGATATAACGACACAACTGAGTCAAAGTAAGGGGACAATTGAATTGCTAGATAATGAATGTAAAAGTCATGATAACTGAAAAATAGCCAACCATATCAGGTAAGAGGTAAATACTTGGGAGGGAAAACCAATCGTCCAGGTAAGAGGTGATAAAAGAAGAATGGGTCAAAAATTTACATATCCAAATAAAAGTAATAACACAACACAATGAAATAGGTACATTAAAAAAGAAAATAAATAAATTACAAAGGGAACATGACTTCTCATTAACCAAACTTTAAGGAATGCCTAACATGGCTTCTCATTAACCAAGTTATAACCCAAAAGGGTGAAGTATAATAATTAAGCTAAGAGGGAAACATGTTCTAATTAGTGGAAGAGCTGAAGAGATTGAAAGTTACAGTTTACAGAATGTTGCCCTAAACTGTTTTCTTAATTCTTATGGCTTCCTAAATAACTTATTTCAAAAGTTCATCATTGTAATAACATATTTTTACCCATCAGACTCGACACAGTATTGTTTAGAGTCAAATGAACATGTAATCTACAGGTGAATCGAACCCGATCGAAAAACAACTGGTTATCAACCATTGCAGAAACTGCCCATTTTGACCCTTTTAACACTCTTTGATGTTACATATGAAGGTCCCATACCTATAACAGCCATCAATATGTTGACGGGAATTGACATCATCCATGATAAACGAAGCACATTTAATAGTAAACTACTGAATATATCTAAATATTAAGATAGTAAAATATGTATGACCAAACTTAGACTTACCGAAGAGTGTAAAACAACAACACGGCAGCAATAGGAAAAGATAGAAATATGCACCTTCACTACAAACAGCCGTAGAATCCGAAAAAGATAGACCGCAACTGTTACTTGAAATTAACTTAATTAAATTCGAACGATTGCTGGTACAACTTTGTGCTTTTCCAATTAAAATTGATGGTGCTGCATTGTTAAAAAATGGTGAAACATTCAATTTTGTACCAATCACTATAAATGTTATAATAATGCTAATTTATGAGCTTTGACATCTACTAATAAGCCCTTACCCACCAAAAATCCATTTGAACTTTAGTTATTTTCGTTCAAATCTAGAGAAAAATAAGCTACCTTTCACTAACAACAATAAATCACATTAGTTGACATAAAACAAAAGAATAATTTGTTACATTCAGTGAGATCCTGTTCCTATGGCTTATTTCCTCCATCCTTACATCTCGATTTTTTTTCAAGTGATAAATACGTCTTAACCGATGATAGCAATGAACTACTTTGTATCACATTGATTACCGCAAAATAATAATATATATTTTAATATTTAGCTTAAAAAATTGATTATTTTTGAAAAACTGAACCTTGCAAATCATATACAACCATAAAATGAGTTAAATAATAGAGAATATTAAGCTTATGGTTAATAATAACCTGCAAAGTCATAAACTATTACGAAAAGTGAAAATAACAAACCTCGAATTGACAAATCGTAGTGCTTCAAAACTGATACCGGCAAATATGTTTCGTTAAATTGATTGTAGCCGATATTAAGTAACCCAGCGTTGCCCAACTATATAACCAAAAAAGTAAACAAACTTTAAATTACACAGTACTAAATTTGATATATCAATAAGTTCCAAGTACATCAAACATGATTCAAACTTGCTAAATTAGTAATAAAACTGCAAGATTATAAAAAAGAACATAAGATGTATTGAAGGGTTACGGCACATAGCGTTGTACACGAATTATCGATTGAACTGCATTTGATTCGAAGCCTGGAATCTACATATTTAATCTGACCAAAAAAACAAATACAAATCAGAAAAGAGTTAGGTTTATATGTAATTTTAGATTTTAAATCATAAATACTTACACCGTTCATCGTTAATTTGATATCATAATCGAGATTAGATGGCCTTCGTCGATACGAAATCGTAATCTGGTGTTTATCATCAACCGCGATTCAGAAATGAGTAGCAATGAATCGTTTTGTAATAATACTAATCGATTATCGATGAAGAATAATTAAATCGTAATGGTAACAGAAAAAGAGATTCGATCAGGAAATCAGAATTGATAGATTGATTTGAAGATGTGATTTGCTAAACCCTAAAATAAGAATAAAAGGGTTAGATGGCCGCGTTCGACATCAAATCTTAATCGGATGTGGATCATAATCGTCCTCCTCCGCTGTACGATTAACCAACGGCAGAAGCTTCAGGCGAGATCAAATTAACTGAGTATATTATATAAGAGTTATACCGTTATGTGTATAAAATTGTGACGGATAAAGTACTGGTACCGACGGCATCTATTACGGCGGTTGGAGACGATAATCGCCGGTAAGAATGGTTTGGAGGCGGAGGTGGAAGGTGATCGAAGTGCAACGCCGGCGGCGTGTGTTTTTTTTTCTTTCATCGATCAGTTGAAAAAAATGGGGAGGTTTGATTGAGGAAGGTTTTTGTGGTGCCACGTGTGATAGTGAACATATATTTAAGCTTTAATTGTTCTATTTTTAAGTTGTAATCGTTTAAATAAATAAATGCGAAGACGAAGCACGAAGATTAAAGAATTGAAGAAAATGTGCCACTAAAACTGGAAAAGGGTCCTTAAAGCCATAGTGCACTCAAAAGCGTTCTAAAAAGTGAGATAAAAGACTTGCGCGGATTTTAGGAGTTAAGGAAAATAATTTTTTGTGCAAATTACAAATTGCGAAACGCAAAGTACAAGATATCTACGCGTACGAAAGGACGTTCGAAAATCCGGAACCGAGACATAAACCGAGCATCAACGCGCGAGTCAACGGACCTAAAATTACGAATCAACTATGCACAAGAATATAATATAATATATAATATATATAATTATATAAAATTATATATATTATATTATATAATAAATAAATCAAAGCCGCCCACGTTTTAAACCACGATGTAAGCTGGAGCCGCCTTCCATGCGATCGCATGGGAATAAGGCAGCAATGCCATGCGATCGCATGGGCCCGAAAGTCTGGTCAGGTCTATAAAAGGCCACGAATTCTGCTCGATTAAATCACATCTTTTTCTTTTCCTTCCTCTGATCAATGTAATATATATTTATATTTATAATATTAAGTTTAAATTAAGTTTAATAATAATTGGGTTATTGTAAGAAATGTTTTAAGGTTTTGTAAGTTGGAACTTTGTCCGTGTGACGCTACGCGATAAATAATCACTGTAAGCTATGTTCTTCCTTTTTCAATTAATGTCTCGTAACTAAGTTATTATTATGTTTATTTAAGCCGAAGTAATCGTGATGTTAGACTAAATATTAAAGACGGGGTTATTGGATTTTGTACCATAGTTAGAGTTTGGACAAAAGACCGACACTTGTGAACATTGGACTATTGACTATTAATAGGTGGGGGGTATTGTCTAATTGAATGACAACTCATTGGAACCTATCGAACCTATCTTCAAATTAGTTAATCTAATAATTATTAAAATGATTACGAATGTCCTATTTAGTGACGTTTATACGACATCGTTTACAATCATTTAATTAATCAATTAGATTGGATAATTGATTATTCATTTTGGCCAAGTGGATAAATTAATATATCATGGACTAATTAAAACAGGGGTGGATTACATACAAGGGTAATTGGTGTAATTGTTAACAAATTATTATAACCTTAGATTACACGCAGTCGATAACCTGGTGTAATTATTAACAAGGTATTAAAACCTTGTTACAGTTTAAATCCCTAATTAGTTGGAATATTTGACTTCGGGAATAAGGTTAATTTGACGAGCATTTTATAATTATGACCGATGGACTATTATGGACAAAAACCAAATAGGTATCAAATAATCCAGGACAAAGGACAATTAACACAGGGTAATAAATTAAAATCAAAACGTCAAACATCATGATTACGGAAGTTTAAATAAGCATAATTCTTTTATTGTATTTCTCATCGTACTTTTATTTTCTGTCATTTTATTATTCGCAATTTTATATATCGTCATTTAAATATTGTTATTTATTCTACGCACTTTAATTATCATCATTTATCTTTACGCTTAATATTTAAAATCGACAAACCGGTCATTAAACGGTAAAACCCCATTTTATAATATTACTACCTATATATAATTATATATATTTGTATAAATATAGTTGTTAAAAATATAGTACGTTATCACTAGCTCCCTGTGGAACGAACCGGACTTACTAAAAACTACACTACTCTACGATTAGGTACACTGCCTATAGTGTTGTAGCAAGGTTTAGGTATATCCCATAAATAAATAAATAAAACTTGTGTAATTTCGCCGTATTTCGTAATAAACAATAATAGTATTTCGTATACACCGCTGCACACATCAACGTGTCAGTTGGATATTGTGAGACATGTGGGATGGTAGAGGCCAATAAGAGGTTGACAAATGGGTGGATGGAGGGTGAGTTGATGGATGGGCGACAAGTGGCAAAAAGCCACACAGTTTGTAAGGGGTAGTGATGATAGGTTATTTAAACGTAATTTTTAAGTAAATATTACATAGGTTATATAAACGTAACCTATGATATTGTTATTGTTTTATTCAAATTTAAATAATAATAATAATAATAATAATAATAATAATAATAATAATAATAATAATAATAATAATAATAATAATAATAATAATAATAATAATAAAATAATCTCTTTTAAAATTAAAAAAAAAATCATTATCTCTCCTAATTATCGACAATAATACTAAGTCCCATGAACATTTAATGTTCATTGGGTTAGTTTTGTCTTTTTAGTTCACATGGTAGTTTTGTCTTTTTTACAACAACATTTACACCATCACAATACTAATGCTGAAACACTACCTTTTTACATTTCAATTTTTTGGTCCTGCAACCAACACTATATACTAGCCACCATCCACCACCACGACCTACCTCCTCCGGCCACTACCACCATCAACCTCACCACCACCACCTCCGGGGTGACCACCTCCATCAATGTCCATCGATCACCACCGTGTACCTCATCACCACCCACCTCCGGCGAAACCACCACCACCACCACCATCATAACTGTAAATCTATGTCCGCCACCTTCACAACTTTCAATCTACGTCCACCTTCGCCATTTGGGATTTTAGGGGACAACTCCGGCAAGTACGACCGTGAATCTCCGTTTACCACCACAACCGTCAATTTGTCCATCACCACCATCGACCTTCATACATCCACCATCACCAACAACCTCCTTCATCCACCACCATCGTTAACCTCCGCCAACCACCACCTTAACCTTCCTCCACCACCACAACTAACCTCCTGTTGTAACTGTCGGATGGCTTGACGCATCAGGTTGACGAGCGGGATTATAGTAAAGAGAACAACAAATTAGATTGTTGTATTGATGAAAATAGGGCGATGAAAGATGAGGTAGGAGAAATAAATTCATATTATTATTGAAGAGAGAACTGGAAAAAGAGATTAGAGGGTAGGTAGGAGAGAGAATATATAAAAAATAAAGGGTGATGTGTTTTGAACCAAACTTGTCCGAAAATGGTTGCAGCAAGTTTCCTTTTTAGCTTCTTTTATATGGGGCCCACCTATAAACAAGTAAACAACCCCTAATTATTTACTTTATGGCAAAATATAGTTCCAACATCTCCCCTGACATCTCTATCACCTCTATGGCTCTATATATAATATATTTTTTTCTTTTAACAATAGTAAAATACAGTAGTAAATAATAAATAACACGTATAGTTAATTTCCTTTTTCTGTTTATGTTTTTTTTCAAATAAAATTATTTCACGTATAGAGTTGTCATTTTCCTCTTTTAAATCTTTAATTTATAAATCATATTAGTTTATTGATCTAATAAACTTTTTATATATACAAAAAAAAAAAAATTACTATATTTAATATATATTTTGATTATTATTACTATTTTTAAGTAACTACTACTAGCTTAAGACCCGTAAAAATTGCGGATTTCAACAATAAAAATCACTAAGGTAATATCTTATTTATGAGCACATCATTGAAATCGAACAAAAATTGTGTATAAGAAATAAAACAAAACAAAGCATGAAGTTGAAAAAAATTATGTATAAAAAACAAAACAATGCAAAGCATGAAGTTTGATATAAATTAAGTATTATAAAAATACTGAATAAGACTAAAATTCAAACTGTTATTAAAGAAAAGATAATTGATAACTTCACGCCAAATATTTAGTTGTAGTATGAGTTTTTTATAATAGACCATGATCATTTAGTTAAATGTTTATTTGAGGAGTTTCTCATAGATTTTACATAATACATTGAGTGGTATTAGTAACTTAATGGCTACAATTGTTTTTATTTCTCTTTATTAATATCTTTGTAATTATTTTGATATAAATATAAATAAATTATATACTACGTAATTTTATTTCTTAAATTTTAATACCATTATCAATTTCCCATAATAAATTTTTAAAAATATAAAAATAAATTAGTAATGTTTTTGTAGTTGTATATAAGATAATCCATCGCATTTCATGTTGTAATAACATATATTTATCGCTAATTTATATTGGTTTATATAATGAAACAACGAACACCCGGTTACATATTGATTTAATTAATTGGTTTTC
Organism: Rutidosis leptorrhynchoides; assembly: GCF_046630445.1. Classification (NCBI taxonomy): domain Eukaryota; kingdom Viridiplantae; phylum Streptophyta; class Magnoliopsida; order Asterales; family Asteraceae; genus Rutidosis; species Rutidosis leptorrhynchoides. Next base: position 35,994,340 of record NC_092337.1, on the reverse strand, counting down.
TTTTAAATTTTGTTTAGAAATTTTTTTTATAATCAGTTATCTCTAAACATTTTTGTTTAGAGAAACAATAGATATCTTTTTAATGGCAATTTTTTTTTAAAAAAAAATGAACCATTCTATCAAGTATCAAGACTCTAGTAAAGGATTTACAAATGCTTTAGAATCCATGTACACCAATTTTGACCCACTAAAATCGAACTACCCACTCTTTATCCAGCGTGCACGCTACTAACCGATATACAATTTCCCTGTGTGACTACTGCTTCTCCACAGTAATAGGCCAAATAAATGGACTACTTCTAAGTAGCAAAACTAATTACCTTTAAATAAGACTTTATAAATAACATAAGAAATAAATACTAACTTAATAAACCAATATGACTTTCTAACCGATTAATCTTAACATGGGTTTTGTTTTTTCTGGGCTTGTTTTCTGGTTGTGCTCTTCTGGATCACTTTCTATATCTAACCTTCTAAACAAAATTTTAAACAAGGAGTATAATATCACATTTGACATTGAGCAAAATACAAATAAGTTGACATTATGCAAAACATAAGTTCATAAAACAATGATGAATTATCTTTCATTACTAACTCTACTTTTGCAAATACATTAAGATATCATAAGATAGTTAATAATAATAATTTTCAACAACTAATCGTTATTGTTTCTTAAATTTTAACCTAGTAAAAACTTCTTGTGTTGATAACTGGTTTTTCCATAGATTCCTATATGTCAGTTGCTTCATCATTCCATAAAGTAAAACCCACAACATTGTCACTATAGATACAAGATAATCAAATATTATTATTATTTTTTTTCTACAAATTGATCATTGTTTTTGTAAAAATATTCATGAAATATGGTTATTTGTTAGTATAAGTTGTTTACTTGAGGTTACTACAAACTATTCGAAGAAGCACATGATTTCTGCGTGTACCTCCAAAGGTTCTGATATCTTCTACCTCCTTAATGTACTCTGTATAATAATCAGTTGACATAATATGTTTGATATTTTTATACTTAGGAATCTTGAATAAAGGTCAGTTACTTTTGCCTATTAAAGATACTATTAGTTGTTAGAACTGGGCTATTCAATGGTTGGTTGTAAGATACGAAATGAAAATACTGTTGTGGAATACCTGTGGTGGATATTGGATCGAATCTTGTATCTCAGCTAAATCATAATGATGTAGTATTTAAAGGCTTTGCTCACAAATGAAATTAGAGATTCTGTAAGAAGTTTCTGAGATGATCCACATTACTATCATTGTCATATTGGCTTGTATGGAAATTTTAAAGAATAAAAATGCAGATTAATGTATAACTTTAGCAGGCATCTTTTCATAGCATTTATGAAGATTGAGTAGAGTTTTACTTACATATGTATCAAGAAGAATACAACAGTAACCTGTTGGGATCGGATTTTTTGAGACTAATCAGCGATATACTTTTGCTTCAATTGTTTTGTGCTTGTCATGGCACCACAACTGAAAGCCGGTACCGGTCCTTCCATTTTAAATAAGACTTTAATAGTAATTAGTATTAGTATGACATTTATATCAATATCAACTAACAATTAAAAATAAACCACCAAAAGTGTCATAACCCGACCTTAACCATAAGGACGAATACAATAACATATGAATTCATCGCGAGGTATTGACCTCTATATGCGACATTTTTCAAAAACTGCATTCGTTTTTACAATACAAACCATAGCTTTTATTACAAATACAAGGTTTAAACAACTTAATAATGATTATCGTTTAGCGATAATCTTAGACTTACAAACTTTACATGTGATAATAACAATACGACTTCCAACATATTTTACATTACAAATCCTTCGATATGCAGTTTTATTTTTGACACAAATATGCATACTCAAGATCTTGCTTAAATTCAACATGTTGCAGCGGAAGCTTTTAGTTATCACCTGAGAATAAACATGCTTAAAACGTCAACATAAAGTTGGTGAGATATAGGTTTAATGCCGGCAGCGTTATAAATATAGACCACAAGATTTCATATATAAACGTTTTAATAAAAATATTCTAAGTTGTTGAGCACTTGATAACCATACTTAACATTTAATCAACGTTGCATATTCCCTTTATTATGAAATCTTACTACACCGTACCAAGTGTAGTCACCGAAACGAAGTACTGTGCAACCGTTGAATACTGGTCGTCCAGTCCGGTTGGGGTTGTCAGGCCCGATAGATCTATCAACAGGATTCGCGTTTACAATACCTCATGTAAATAATAGTTACCAAGTTACAGGGAAGTATGCCAGTGGTACAACTCAACGTAGAATATATATTTTTAATCACTTGTGTCCATAACGTAAATCATAAAATGCATGTATTCTCATCCCGAAATATTTAGAGTTTAAAAGTGGGACTATATACTCACTTTTGCCTTGAAGGTATTTATCACAACTTGGTCTCCGATAGATATCACGAACCTAACCATATATATAATATATCAACATATTTTCTTTTTAAGTAATCGTTACATATATATATATATATATATATATATATATATATATATATATATATATATATATATATATATATATATATATATATATATATATATATATACATACTTTTAATACTTTTAATATTTTCTTAGTCCGTAGTTAGCAGTCCGATGTTAGTGGTCCACAATTAGTTGCTTAAATAAAATAAATAAAGACCCCATCGTATTCGTATTGATCAGAATTAATCTCGACCCATGGTACCATGTTGTCAAGTGACGTGTTGCGTACATAAAGTACCGTGTTGTCAAATGACGTGTTGCGTACAATCATGAGGTCTTATGATTAATCTTCTCGTGTTGTTTACGGGTGGTCCTGAAATATATAAAATCAAATCATAAGTAAATATATATGAAATATCATATTAATTAGAAATATATGATTAATTTAATTTTTCTCCAAATATTTTCGTAGCTAAACTAGCTTCGGATACCCGATCTTGTTTTAGTCGTAGTTTCTTCATTACAACTCCGTTTTTGTTGGTTCAACTTGCCACTTCCTTGGATCGAGTCAAATTTTAAGAATATGAACTGAAAATATCTTAGGTTGTATTCAGAATCATAGGTTATAGGTCAAACTTTGGTGATACTTATGAAAGTGATCATTTTCCATCATAAAAACAACATTTAATGATCATTTTTCTAAAAATACTTACACTTTGAGTTAAACCATGAAATTTTTATGTGTTAACATATTCATAAGAAATATCATTTTTCCAGAACATAAACTTCCAATTCAAAGCTTAAGATGGTTTTTAATTATCCAACCCAAAACAGCCCCCGGTTGCACTCCGACGACGTAGATTCAGTTTTTAAGATGTTCTTTGTAAAACCAAGTTATATCTTGTTAAGTTAGCATATCATTATGATATATTACAGGTCTTGAAGTGTTTTAAAAGTTAAGTTAGAAGGATCTATTTAGTTTACAAACAAGTTTGAAATCATTCAAACTATGTTCTTGTTGTTAAAATTTTACAACACAAAATAAGATAGCTATATAAATATGAATCGAATAAGGTTATGAACAAGGTTACTACCTCAAGTTACTTGGACAAAGTTACTGTAAAAGATGAGAAAAATCTTAGAATCAAAAGAGTGGTGGAGTTGGATTGAAAGGTTGGAAGTAAACTTGTTTACTTGGAAGGATTTTTGAAGTGTTCTTGAATGGATTTTCTTATGATGATTAAGGCTTGTTTTTGAAGCTAGATCTTCATGGTTATTTGCTGAGATTGTTAAGAACACTTAAGGTTCCTAAGAGTGTGTTTTTGGTTAGAGAAAATGTGTAGTAAAAATGAAATTGGAATGGAGTATAAATGGTGGTGAAAAGATGTATAAATTTGTAATATTGTGCAAAAGTCTTGTAATATGCCAAATTGATTAATCATTCATGCTAAGATCTAAAATTGGCTGACTCGTGGCTGCTAATAAAATGATTGTGATGTGTATATACTAATAGTAAATACGTATAGGAGCTGGGTATGATACGAGTACATATACTCTAGGTATACATGTAGAAATTTTGAGGAAACGGAACGAGAATTCAAATATAGCTATCTTTTGTAAATATACTTATATTGTTTTATGTATATAAGCCCTTTAAAAGTGATTAAATACATATTTATACGATACATGTATAAGCATTATAAGTTTTAAGTATTTAAGTCGAAGAACGTCACATATAGTTATCGTTTTGAAAACTTAAGTTAGTAGTCTCAAAATATACTTATAACTCATTGTTATTAGTACACAATGAGATGTTAAAACATTCTTAGATCATGTTAAATATATAAAAATACATATATATATATACACAAACGTATAATTATCGTATGTTATATAGTTCGTGATATCATCGGTCAAATTGGACGGTCAAACGTTGTGTAAAACTCTTTTCAAAAACATAAGTCTCAACAATTTAGATTGCTTATCATGTTGGTAAGGTTTAACTTATGTAAATATTAATCTTATAGGTATAAAATGATCGGAAAAATCCGGGTCGTTACAGTACCTACCCGTTAAATAAATTTCGTCCCGAAATTTTAAAATTGTACCTATTTTGCGTTCTCGGGAAACAAATGTGGGTACTTTCGTTTCATCTGATCCTCTCGTTCCCAAGTAAACTCGGGACCCCTTCGAGCATTCCAACGAACCTTGACGATTGGTATGTTGCTCTGCTTGAGTTGTTTAACTTCACGGTCCATGATTTCGACTGGTTCTTCTATGAATTGTAGTTTCTCGTCGACTTGGATTTCTTCAAGAGGAATGGTGAGATCTTCCTTTGCAAGACATTTCTTAAGGTTTGAGATGTGAAATGAATTATGTACCCCAACGAGTTGTTGTGGTAACTCGAGTCGATAAGCTACCGGTCCGATGCGTTCGATGATCTTGAACGGGCCTACATACCTTGGGTTCAGTTTACCCCTTTTTCAAAAACGTATTACACCTTTCCAAGGTGACACCTTTAGCATAACCATGTCACCGATCTGAAACTCTAATGGTTTCCTTCAGACATCGGCGTAGCTCTTTTGGCGACTACGGGCTGTTTTCAATCTCTCCTTGATTTGCACTATCTTCTCAGTAGTTTCATGGATGATCTCGGGACCAGTTAATTATCGATCTCCTACTTCATTCCAACAGATAGGGGATCTACACTTCCTTCCATACAGTGCTTCGAATGGTGCAGCTTTAATGCTCGCATGATAACTATTATTATACGAGAATTCTGCTAATGGTAGATATTTATCCCATCCGTTTCCAAAATCGATCACACATGCCCTGAGCATGTCTTCAAGAGTCTAAATTGTTCTTTCACTCTGCCCGTCAGTTTGCGGATGATATGCGGTGCTCATATCTAAACGGGTTCCCAGGGCCTCCTGTAGTGATTGCCAAAACTTTGATGTAAATCTACTATCACGATCGGATATAATGGAAATAGGTATTCCATGCATTGAAACAATTTCCTTTATGTATAATCGTAATAGTTTCTCCATTCTATCCGTTTCCTTTATAGGCAAGAAATGTGCAGATTTGGTGAGACGATCAACTATTACCCAAATGGTGTCATAACCCCAGGCAGTCTTAGGTAACTTTGTGATGAAATCCATGGTAATACCATCCCATTTCCATTCTGGGATTTCTGGTTGTTGAAGTAACCCTGACGGCTTCTGGTGTTCTGCTTTGACTTTGGAGCAAGTAAAACATTCCCCAACATATGTTGCAACATCTGTCTTTAAATTAGGCCACCAATAATGCGTCTTAAGATCTTGATACATCTTTCCAACTCCAGGATGTATCGAGTATCTTGTCTTATGTGCCTCGTTCAATATCAACTTCCTTAATCCACCCAACTTCGGTACCCAAATACGGTTTACGAAATATCGAATTCCGTCTTCCCGTATAACGAGTTGCTTCTCATACTTCTTCATTATTTCATTTCCTATGTTTTCTTTAGTAAGAGCTTCTCGTTGAGTATCTTTGATTTGTGAGTTGAGATTCATGCGAATTTTTATGTTCATTGCTCGTACTCGAATTGGTTCCCATTCCTTTCTGCTTAGAGCGTCGGCCACTACATTCGCTTTCCCGGGATGATAGCGAATCTCACAATCATAGTCGTTTATCAGCTCGACCCACCTACGTTGCCTCATGTTCAGCTGTTTCTGATCAAAAATATGTTGAAGGCTTTTATGATCAGTAAACACAGTGCATTTAACCCCATATAAATAGTGTCTCCATATCTTCAATGCAAACACTACTGCTCCCAATTCTAAATCATGCGTCGTATAATTCCGCTCGTGAATCTTCAATTGTCGGGATGCGTATGCTATAAATTTCTTCCGTTGCATAAGGACGCAACCAAAACCTTGTCGTGAAGCGTCACAATATATCTCAAAATCATCGTCCCCTTCAGGTAACGATAAAATAGGTGCTGTAGTCAACTTCTTCTTCAGTAATTGAATTGCATTCTCTTGCTCAGAAGTCCATTCGTACTTCTTCCCTTTTTGCGTTAACGCTGTTAATGGTTTAGCTATTCGGGAAAAATCTTGAATAAACCTTCTATAATAACCAGCTAAACCCAAAAATTGGCGTATCTGCGTTGGTGTCTTAGGAGTCTCCCATTTTTCAATGGCCTCAATTTTAGCTGGATCAACCTGAATTCCTTTGCTACTAACAACGTGGCCAATAAATTGCACTTCTTTCAACCAAAATGCACACTTAGAAAATTTGGCGTATAACTGTTCTTTTCTTAACAATTCTAATACCAACCTTAAATGATGCTCATGCTCTTGCTCACTCTTGGAATAGATAAGAATATCGTCAATGAAAACGATAACAAACTTATCTAAATACGGACTATAAACTCGATTCATGAGGTCCATGAATACAGCTGGCGCATTAGTCAACCCATACGGCATGACCAAAAATTCATAATGACCGTAGCGTGTCCGAAAAGCAGTTTTCGGAATATCTTCTTCTTTGACGCGTAGTTGATGATAGCCCGACCTTAGGTCGATTTTTGAGTAAACACATGATCCTTGCAATTGATCAAATAAGTCATCAATTCTCGGTAGTGGATACCGATTCTTGATAGTTAACTTATTTAATTGACGATAATCTATACACATTCGGAAATATCCATCTTTCTTCTTGACGAATAAAATCGGAGCTCCCCACGCTGAAGTGCTCGGTCGAATGAAACCACGGTCCAGTAATTCTTGTAACTGGCTTTGTAACTCTTTCATATCAGATGGTGCAAGTCTATATGGAGCATGAGCCACTGGTGCAGCTCCTGGTACTAGATCTATTTGAAATTCTACAGATCTAAATGGAGGTAATCCCGGCAACTCTTCCGGAAATACTTCAGGAAAATCTCTTGCCACAGGCACGTCGTTGATGCTCTTCACTTTTTCCTTCGTTTCGACTTTATTAACATGTGCTAGTATAGCATAGCACCCTTTCTTCAAGCACTTTTGAGCTTTCAAACAACTAATGAGTTTTAGCTTTGAGTTACCCTTCTCTCCATAAATCATTAATGGCGTTCTATCCTTACGAGGAATGCGAATTGCCTTCTTGGCGCACACAACTTCAGCTCCTATTTTAGACATCCAGTCCATGCCGACTATTACATCAAAACTTCCTAATTCTACGGGTATCAAATCAATCTTAAATGTTTCTTCGGCTAAATTTATTTTACAATCACGGCAAATTTTATCTGCTTTAATTAGTTTACCATTAGCTAACTCAATCATGTACTTAGCATCTAGAGGTAATGATGAACAATTCAATTTAACATGAAAGTCTCTACACACGTAACTTCTATCGGCACCAGTATCAAATATAATAGATGCGGATAAGTTATTAATGGTAAACGTACCCGTAACAAGCTCCGGGTCTTCATACGCCTCTCTAGCATTAATAACAAATGCTCTTCCACGTGCAGATCCGTTATTCTTCTCTGGATTCGGGCACTGACTCTTATAATGACCCTGTTTCCTACACCCATAACAAGTAACAGTGGCCAAGGCAGTTCTATTTGCATTGGTGGCAGGAGTCTTGGTACCGTTTGTATTTGTAGCGGGAACCCTACAATCTTCAGCAAGATGACCTTTTCGATTACAATTGTTGCACACCACATTACAATAACCAGAGTGATGTTTGTGGCATTTGTTACATAAAGGATTTCGTCCTTTGTAACCTGAGTTTGAACCGCTACCCGCACCTTGCGTGGTTTCTTGTTGGATTGTTGATGATTACCTTCCCACTTTCTTTTATTTCCCGATGTCTTGACATCGGTGTTCTTATCCAGAATAATCTGGTCCATCAACTCGTTCGCCATGGTGATAGCTTCATGAATAGTCTTGGGTTTGGATGCTGTAACATTTGCCTTGACCTTTTTAGGCAAACCGTCTTTATACAGTTCAATCTTCTGTTCTTCGGTTGGTACCAATTCGGGACATAGCAAAGCTAATTCCATGAATCGCTGATTGTAGTTGGTGAGTTCAGTACCAACAACTTTCAGGCTTCGTAATTCAGCTTCCAACTTCCTAACCTCGTTCCTTGGACAATATTCGTTGATTAGCATTGTTTTGAATTCTTCCCAAGGAGTATCATAAGCTACATCTCCTCCTACGGCCTTCTCATAGTTTTTCCACCACGTGAGTGCACTATCTTGTAGGGTGCACGATGCATACTTGGTCATGTCCTTCTCAATACAACCACTGATTTTAAACACAGACTCAATCTTTTCGATCCATCGGGTTAAACCAACCGGTCCTTCTGTTCCACTTAATGATGAGGGCTTGCAACCTTGAAAAGTTTTGTAAGTGCACCCCACACGAGGATTTGGGTTAACTGCAGCACCTCTTGCAGCCTCGACCCATAACATTCTGTCGTTCACTCGCTGATTGATGAGTTCCTGGATTTCTTGTTCCGTCATTCGGTTCAATCGCGTCATAATCTTCAACAAGAATGAAAAAAATAATTATTCACATGGAATATTATAGATGTAGTATGTATTTACAGTACATCGTAGCTTATTAATAATATGAACCAGTTATTATTATAAAAGCCTTTTCTTCTTATTAGCGTTTTATAATTATATCTAGGGTAGTACCTACCCGTTAAAGTTCATACTTAATAGCTTAGTACGAAAATCAATTACTACCACCCAAATAATACTTAACCATGGAAAATTATTGCATTTCACACTTCACTATTTTACATATGCTTATCTTACATCAAACATTAAGCAAACCACACTAGTAATATTATACAAAACATTATATGATCCCATGGTTTAAAACAACAGCACATCATTTAACCCAAAGCGTTTGTGTTCAAAGAAATTGCTTAAAGGTTATCCTGGTTGTCTCCCTGCGTTTTGGCTGAGGAACCGAAGAACTGGATGTCGGGATAGAACTAATAGGAATAGCGGGAATAGGTGTGGAAGTATCTGGTGGAGTTGGTGCGACAATATTCTCTCTAGAATCGGGATTTGGATTTTCCATTTCAGTAGCCTTTCGTTTCTTTCCTCGTTCGAACTTGTCTTTCGTAATTTCCTGTATTTCTTCCTCCTCGGGATCACTTTCTGGTTCCTCTTCAATTGATTCATCCGGAACTTGTGAGTCTTCCCCAAAGGTGTCGTTTTCATCATCGGATAGGTTAATGACTGGAACACCATCTGAAGATTCTGGTTCGGAGTCGTTGAATGTGATAATAAGTTCTTAGCCAGACATCTATCACATAACAACTAGCACGTTAATACCACATAATATTTACATATTAATTTTTAACCAACAAGGATAAGCAATAGTTTTCGAAATCAAACACGGTCAAAGTCCAGACTCACTAATGCATCCTAACAAACTCGATAAGACACACTAATGCAAATTTTCTGGTTCTCTAAGACCAACGCTCTGATACCACATGTCATAACCCGACCTTAACCATAAGGATGAATACAATAACATATGAATTCATCGCGAGGTATTGACCTCTATATGCGACATTTTTCAAAAACTGCATTCGTTTTTACAATACATACCATAGCTTTTATTACAAATACAAGGTTTAAACAACTTAATAATGATTATCGTTTAGCGATAATCTTAGACTTACAAACTTTACATGTGATAATAACAATACGACTTCCAACATATTTTACATTACAAATCCTCCGATATGCAGTTTTATTTTTGACACAAATATGCATACTCAAGATCTTGCTTAAATTCAACATGTTGCAGCGGAAGCTTTTAGTTATCACCTGAGAATAAACATGCTTAAAACGTCAACATAAAGTTGGTGAGATATAGGTTTAATGCCGGCAGCGTTATAAATATAGACCACAAGATTTCATATATAAACGTTTTAATAAAAATATTCTAAGTTGTTGAGCACTTGATAACCATACTTAACATTTAATCAATGTCGCATATTCCCTTTATTATGAAATCTTACTACACCGTACCAAGTGTAGTCACCGAAACGAAGTACTGTGCAACCGTTGAATACTAGTCGTCCAGTCCGGTTGGGGTTGTCAGGCCCGATAGATCTATCAACAGGATTCGCGTTTACAATACCTCATGTAAATAATAGTTACCAAGTTACAGGGAAGTATGCCAGTGGTATAACTCAACGTAGAATATATATTTTTAATCACTTGTGTCCATAACGTAAATCATAAAATGCATGTATTCTCATCCCGAAATATTTAGAGTTTAAAAGTGGGACCATATACTCACTTTTGCCTTGAAGGTATTTATCACGACTTGGTCTCCGATAGATATCACGAACCTAACCATATATATAATATATCAACATATTTTCTTTTTAAGTAATCGTTACATATATATATATATATATATATATATATATATATATATATATATATATATATATATATATATATATATATATATACACTTTTAATACTTTTAATATTTTCTTAGTCCGTAGTTAGCAGTCCGATGTTAGTGGTCCACAATTAGTTGCTTAAATAAAATAAATAAAGACCCCATCGTATTCGTATTGATCAGAATTAATCTCGACCCATGGTACCATGTTGTCAAGTGACGTGTTGCGTACATAAAGTACCGTGTTGTCAAATGACGTGTTGCGTACAATCATGAGGTCTTATGATTAATCTTCTCGTGTTGTTTACGGGTGGTCCTGAAATATATAAAATAAAATCATAAGTAAATATATATGAAATATCATATTAATTAGAAATATATGATTAATTTAATTTTTCTCCAAATATTTTCGTAGCTAAACTAGCTTCGGATACCCGATCTTGTTTTAGTCGTAGTTTCTTCATTACAACTCCGTTTTTGTTGGTTCAAATTGCCACTTCCTTGGATCGAGTCAAATTTTAAGAATATGAACTGAAAATATCTTAGGTTGTATTCGAAATCACAGGTTATAGGTCAAACTTTGGTGAAACTTATGAAAGTGATCATTTTCCATCATAAAAACAACATTTAATGATCATTTTTCTAAAAATACTTACACTTTGAGTTAAACCATGAAATTTTTATGTGTTAATATATTCATAAGAAATATCATTTTTCCAGAATATAAACTTCCAATTCAAAGCTTAAGATGGTTTTTAATTATCCAACCCAAAACAGCCCCCGGTTGCACTCCGACGACGTAGATTCAGTTTTTAAGATGTTCTTTGTAAAACCAAGTTATATCTTGTTAAGTTAGCATATCATTATGATATATTACAGGTCTTGAAGTGTTTTAAAAGTTAAGTTAGAAGGATCTATTTAGTTTGCAAACAAGTTTGAAATCATTCAAACTATGTTCTTGTTGTTAAAATTTTACAACACAAAATAAGATAACTATATAAATATGAATCGAATAAGGTTATGAACAAGGTTACTATCTCAAGTTACTTGGACAAAGTTACTGTAAAAGATGAGAAAAATCCTAGAATCAAAAGAGTGGTGGAGTTGGATTGAAAGGTTGGAAGTAAACTTGTTTACTTGGAAGGATTTTTGAAGTGTTCTTGAATGGATTTTCTTATGATGATTAAGGCTTGTTTTTGAAGCTAGATCTTCATGGTTATTTGCTGAGATTGTGAAGAACACTTAAGGTTCCTAAAAGTGTGTTTTTGGTTAGAGAAAATGTGTAGTAAAAATGAAATTGGAATGGAGTATAAATGGTGGTGAAAAGATGTATAAATTTGTAATATTGTGCAAAAGTCTTGTAATATGCCAAATTGATTAATCATGCATGCTAAGATCCAAAATTGGCTGACTCATGGCTGCTAATAAAATGATTGTGATGTGTATATACTAATAGTGAATACGTATAAGAGCTGGGTATGATACGAGTACATATACTCTAGGTATACATGTAGAAATTTTGAGGAAACGGAACGAGAATTCAAATATAGCTATCTTTTGTAAATATACTTATATTGTTTTATGTATATAAGCCCTTTAAAAGTGATTAAATACATATTTATACGATACATGTATAAGCATTATAAGTTTTAAGTTTTTAAGTCGAAGAACGTCACATATAGTTATCGTTTTGAAAACTTAAGTTAGTAGTCTCAAAATATACTTATAACTCATTGTTATTAGTACACAATGAGATGTTAAAACATTCTTAGATCATGTTAAATATATAAAAATACATATATATACACAAACGTATAATTATCGTATGTTATATAGTTCGTGATATCATCGGTCAAATTGGACGGTCAAACGTTGTGTAAAACTCTTTTCAAAAACATAAGTCTCAACAATTTAGATTGCTTATCATGTTGGTAAGGTTTAATTTATGTAAATATTAATCTTATAGGTATAAAATGATCGGAAAAATCCGGGTCGTTACAAAAAGCTAGCTTAATGATCTCCGCAAAAGGAATCTCTTGTCAATACAATTTAAGTAATTAGAGTGGCAGACACTGAGCACCAAGGTTCACAATAACTTCTATCAAATTCAAATTTCAAAGTCTTTGTTTAGCCTTAATCTATCTATCTATATTTTATATATATTAAGAAATCAATAAGGAAGAAAAGCAAGTGAGCTCATACTATAATACTAAACAAGTTAATTAAAAATGCAATATATAACAAATACTACAAAAAGATTCAAAATCATCAAACTATATAAACTCATACATCAACTTCCATTCCAGTTTAACAAATTCATGCCCGAAACTATGTAAAAAAAAAATTCAAAGAAATTCTGCAAACAAAAATGTATAACACTGTTTTGGTCACAAAAGGCGCATTGGAAAGTAGATTAATAGATAGATCACAGTTCAAATCTACCAACAAAGCGCCAACATAATTGGATTACAGTTCAAATCTACCATTTGAATACGTGTCAAAAGTAGCTGGATACATAAAAAGTTTATACCCGACCTTAGGTGCAACGATGACCTCGGCCGAAGTGAATATCTTTTCATGAATCTTCATTTGGCGGTTCCGACATCCTGAATCTAATAATTAAACAAGTTTTAGGTGATACTAGAAATCTGGAAGCGAACTGGATGAGGCATCAACATCTTTCATGTTTGAAATTAAATGCTCACCTGGCAATCATAATCCAAAGTAACAAAATCAGTAACAATATGAAATAAAACATAAACCACCTAAGGATATTGATTTCATAGTAAGGTGTAGCTAATATATGATAGTCCTTACAATATACCTCTTAAGGCGTTAGTCCCCTATTATTGAATCTAATATTGGATTGACTGGTAATAAACGGAAAACTATGAATTATGATACTCGTGTGCATAATGAAAACTATCAGATGGTTTAACCACTAGAAAACACATTCAGGCATGAATCCACACCCAATTTGGTAGTAAGAACATATGCAACAGTTGCTGCCTTAGGGTTGGGTTGGGTTGGGTTTAGGTGTGGGTCGTATCTATGCGAAGTCATGGCTTTTGTATAACACAATACCATTGATAGAAAAAGAGAAAAGTAACATCTATTCAAGAAAATAACAAAGAACAATACTGAAAGGACCCGTTCATATACATTATAAACGATTCACAATAGTTGATTACATCGCGAGGTATTTGACCTCTATATGATACATATTACAAACATTGCATTAGTTTTTAAAACACAAACTTTCTTTACATCGAAAATTGACAGGCATGCATACCATTTCATAATATCCACTATCCAATTATAAATTAACTTAATAGTAATCTTTGATGAACTCAATGACTCGAATGCAACGTTCTTCGAAATATGCCATGGAATACTCCAAGTAATATCTTTAAAACAAGCAAATGCACAACGGAAGATTTCTTTTATACCTGAGAATAAACATGCTTTAAAGTGTCAACCAAAAGGTTGGTGAGTTCATTAGTTTATCATAATTATTCATTTCCATCATTTTAATAGACCACAAGAATTTCATTTCCAGTTCTCATAAATATACGTCCCATGCATAGAGACAAAAATAATCATTCATATGGATTGAACACCTGGTAACCGACATTAACAATATGCATATAAGAATATCCCCATCATTCCGGGATCCTCCTTCGGACATGATATAAATTTCGAAGTACTAAAGCATCCGGTACTTTGGATGGGGTTTGTTAGGCCCAATAGATCTATCTTTAGGATTCGCGTCAATTAGGGTGTCTGTTCCCTAATTCTTAGATTACCAGACTTAATAAAAAGGGGCATATTCGATTTCGATAATTCAACCATAGAATGTAGTTTCACGTACTTGTGTCTATTTTGTAAATCATTTATAAAAATTGCGCATGTATTCTCAGCCCAAAAATATAAAGGGTAAAAAGGCAAATGAAACTCACCATACTGTATTTCGTAGTAAAAATACATATAACGTCATTGAACAAGTGCAAGGTTGGCCTCGGATTCACGAACCTAAATTAATTATGTATATATATGTGCTGGTCAATATTTGTCTAACAAATTAGGTCAAGTCATAGTGTACCACAATCCTAAGGCTCGAGACTAATATGCAAAGATCAACAAAAGTTAATTTGACTCAAAATGATTTCCAAAATTTATACATGATTATTATATAGTTTAAATATCGTCGTTTTATATTTTTAAATATTTTTAAAAGATTTAATAGAGTAAATAATATAATTCATTTATTAATAAATAAAATTTTATATAAAAATATACTTTTATATATCTTAAGTAATAAAATTTATAAAGTTAATTTAAAAAAAATATTATGATAGGTTTTATTAAGGTAATTATATTATTTGTATTACATATTTATTTGATAAAATAACATTGATAATAATAATAAGTAAAAGTTGTATTATTTTGCAATAATAATTATTATTATTCTTTTAAAAATATCAATATTTATATTTACTAATAATGATATTATAATAAAACGATAATTCTAATTATGATAACTTTAATATTTATGATACTTTTTAATATTAACTTTAAAATAATAATTCTATTTAAAATGATAATAATAATGATATTTTATAATAACAATGACATTTCTATTAAAATGATATTTTTTGTTAAAATGATAGTTTTAATACTAACGATACTTTTAATAATAATAGTAATGATAAAAATAATAAGAATGATAATTTTATCTAGATCAATATCTTATAATATTTTAATTTCATCATGATACTCATACTCATTATTTCCTAATAGTTTCGTTTAATAGCTTTTAATCGTCTTTTATATTGTGTTTATAATACTAATAATAATAGTACAAAAAAAGAATTAGGTGTTACTAATATTAGTTTTAATTACAATAATACTAATAATGATAATTACTATGATATTATTAATAATACTAATAACTATTTTAATGATAATAATAATAATAATAACAATAACAATAACCATTTTTAAATAGTGATATATATATATTAATAATAATAATAATAATAATAATAATAATAATAATAATAATAATAATAATAATACTAATTATAACTTTAACGATGATAACAATAGTAATAATAATAAAAATAACAATTTTTAATGATAATTCCTTTTATTAATAATGATAATAATAAGATAAAACTAGAACGACGATAATAACGACGATAATAATAATCATTTTTATAAAAATTTAATTGACTATAACTTCTAATCCGTTCATCGAACCCATTCGATATCTAAATGAAAAGTTCTCAATTTTTCGCTAGCCTTCCAAGGACATGCATATCTTATACCTTATCTCAACCGCAAGTGTAACTAATTCAGGATTCAACATAACCTATCTAAGGGCAATATCAAAAGTACAAGCATGCATAATCCTATATTCTCGAGCACTAGTCAGGGATACACTATTAATATGTAAAAATAATTTACGAGTACTCACGTATCAATATTGAGATTCAATATTGCAGGAAAGGTACGTAGACGCAACGGAGACGATAAACACTAGATTGACCTCACAAGCATACCCATGAACCATACCCATCACCTCCATAGCTATAACCCATGTTTTCCTTAGCTCTATCCCGCTCGAAAAATCCATTTTGAAATAATACGCTCATGACCTCGTCATAGTATTTTATGTATACTAATAATATCTTGAAATAATACTGAATAAATATATATATGTAAGTCGATTGAGAGAGTTTAGAGAAATATATTTCAAGTTTCTATGAAATAATGAAACCTATTGAATTCTATTTATAATAGATTTTTGAATTATTAAAGTGAATTATTAAAGTATGAATTATTAAAGTGAATTATTAAAGTATGAATTATTAAAGTGAATTATTAAAGTATGAATTATTAAAGTGAATTATTAAAGTATGAATTATTAAAGTAAATTATTAAAGTTAAAGTAAAGTAAAAGTAAAGTAAAGGTAAAGTTAAAGTATAGTAAAAGTATAAAACTATGTACGTATAATACGCGTATAAATATATATAAAATTAATTTAAATCATTATTTATATTTAATAAAATAAAATATAAATATCGTTATCTTTATCATACTGGTTAAGTAATGAGTTGTCGAAAGTGGTTCTAGATATTTATAAAAGTTATATACGTTTTAATAATAAAGTTCTTTTTAAACTAAAAACGTTTTTGTACGTTTGAAAATAAATCAAATAAATATGATAATTTTGTTTTTCAAAACTAAATATATTTAAGAATCATTTTGTTAAAAGGTTAAAATAATGGAAATCATTATATCATAAAACGTTTTAGAAAAGTAGAATCATATATATTCATAATAGGTTTCAAGTTTTTAAATTACGGTCTGTTGGTGAAGCATGGGATAAAGTCCAAAGGTTAAATAAACGTATGAAAAATGTCGAGTTACTTAACTTGTCGATATCCAACATCTAAGTTATTTACACTCCACGTTCTTACTTATAAATCACTTTACCATTTTCCGAATGTTGTCAAAAAGAATAGATTTCTTAAATCACAGTGGACCTCATAACATAGACCCGTAATCATATCACAATGTATCTGATAAATCAATCATTTGATATTATCTTCTAATTCCATCGATAAACATATTGAAACAAATGCGTTCGTGTAAAGTAATATACGTTTAATACTTTATTAATATTCTCAAGTTATAATATATATATATATATATATATATACATATATATACATATCTATTTATATATAACGGTTCATGAATCGTCGGAATTTGGTCGAGGTTATAATGAATGTATGAACACAGTTTAAAATTCTTGAGATTTAACTTAACAAACTTTGCTTATTGTGTCGGAATAATATAAAGATAAAGTTTAAATTTGATTGGAAATTTCCGGGTTGTCACAGTACCTACCCGTTAAAGAAATTTCGTCCCGAAATTTGAATGGAATGGTCATGGCTGACAATAAGCATGTTTTCATGACGTATACGAGTTGAAAATTAGAGTTTTATTATCATCAAGTAATATAGATAAAGCAATTTGATTTTTGTGAAGGGTACGAGTGAAGTTATCACAAAAGAATGAAATGAGTAAATGCACGTTCTTTTTAACCAATGACATAGTCACGGTTGATTTTCGAAATTCAAGAAATTTAGAGAAAATCTTCGTAATAAGATTTGGTTATTCGAAAATTAAGGAAGTTAAGATCATCTTTGATTAAATGCGATAATATGTTTTGATTGCTCTGTCGGATATTTTACTATATATCCACCCCCTTCGTTTCCTTATTTCCACAACTCACACCTTTTATTCACTAATATGCTCCATCCAGTTCTGATTCTTGATATACTCCTAACTTTCATATCTGTCATTCTTTTCTTTCATCTGCCACCGGAAGAATCTATTTACTTTTACTATACTCTTAGTTTTATAGTGTTTTTAGTTCTCCCATGTCTTTATATTGCTATATGCATCGATATATATGGTTTATAATTTCTGGATCGTCGTTGGGCTTTATATCCTCCTTTATATTTCGAAGTCCCTGCTTCTGTCTTTTATAATTATTGTCATCCACAGTTAATGCTCCCTTCTATTTTCTGCGATTTATACTCCTATTTCTATTTCGGAGCTTCATTCTTTCGTTTCCTCTTCTTGAGATTAAGCACCGTATGTAATGGTCCAGAATTCGTAGATATGAATTTCTGAATGAACATAGTTAATGTTCTAAGAAGGAAATTATAATGGCACGATCTTGATTTGTTAAATTACCAGAATACCCTAGAAAAGACCGAATCATCAAGAAATATTTTCTTGATATTTTAGAGATTAAATAGAATATAGGAGTCGTGTAACATGGCACATGATGACGTTATGATCTGTGAATCATCACGTTCCATTTAGAAACTCAGCATGAATTACTGTAATATAATCACGTTGATCAAGTGTCATTATATTATACTAACTCATGCTTCAGCTCCCAACACTACTTCAAAAAAAATATTCCTATTTTAAACTCGAATGTTTCAGAATTTAGAAACTAAAATAGTTTCTTTTATGATGTAATACAGATAGCGCGAAGAGGTAAATGATTTCGGATAAGAATAATTAAGAAAATATCTTCAGAAATATGGAGGATATTTATAATGAAAGATATGATGATATCTTAGAATTTCTAATATCAGAGGATGATGAAGAATATTGTCCGCAGGGGTTTAGAGTCAAGAGCAAGGTATTCCTTTAATGACTTCAGCAGGTACTGAATCATTTAGATTCTTTGAAGGCACGTTTCGCCCTTGTGATTTGTCCACAGCCTCTTTCATACTTTGCTCAATCCGTTTTCCAGTTCCAAAACTTCTCTTTTTCTGAGCTTTGCCAATACACTATTCTTTATTATCAAACTTTTTACTGTTAAGATCGTTTACAGTTGTTGCTGCTTCGTCAGCATTTCAAGAACTAGTTCACAGTTCAAGGTGTTTTTCAGAAACTTCACATTCAAAGTATGTAAGTCCAGGAGATAGACGTTGTACGTACACATATAACTGTTGGCGTAGACATGCTGCGAGATTTCAAATTAATGATTGCTAATTCCCGATGATTCATATGGCAATTCTTGTTACAAGATGCGAATGAGTAAATGGTGGGGTTTCAATGAATAACTATAATGACTTTTTGGAGAGGTTAAAGTCAAAGGGTAATGAAGTTGTTGGTACATCTGCTAATAATGTGGTGGGATGTAAAAGGTTCCCTGGTAACGATGGTGTATATCTCAAGGTTATAATAAGGTTAGTCTGACTGAAAAGTCGAAGTTGACTTGCTGGAGCTGTGACAAAATTGGCTACTTTGAAAAGGAATTGCAAAGTTATTTTTGCTAATAAATGCCAAAGAATCTGACACAGATATGTGTGGAATTATGACTTTGGTTTCGAGTGCTTTTTAAGTACCTAACTGTGGGTAATATGTGGTTGGATCATCATCTCGATTGCTCATTATTTGAAGTGTCTTCAGATATTTTCGAAGGGTTTGAACACAGATTGTAATCGTTAATATACATTTGATGTTCTAACACAGTTTTGAAGTCAAAGTATAGCTTTGAAAGATGTAGGAATCTAAAAGTGATGATACCGGTTATATCTCGAATTGAATTCTGAGGTTTCAAAATCAAAATTTGTAATTGGGTTTGAATGAGTATGGTTGTTTTGATCTCTATAAAAGAATGTATATTATTGTGAAAGTAGGAAGTATAGTTGATAATTTGCTTGATCAGATTCGAAGAATGTAACATATTAATTGTGAATATATATATCTCTCGGGTATTACCTACCCGTTAAAAAATTTCACAATTAATATTTTGTACATAAGAATTTTATTACAGTCTTTGTGAAAATATATATGTATATATTCTCCTCAGACATAACATAAATTTTAATGAGTTAATACTAAATTAAACTCATTCGATTTACGGTTTAAACTAGAATTGAATAATCCCTTGAAGGCTTTAGAGATTACATAAGTATTTCTTCAATAATATTGAAATTACGAATCAATACTTCGTTATTTGTTGAGGCGTGATGTTGATTTTTGTTAACTTCTTGTGAACTTCGCAAAGTACGAGTGATGGTATCTGAGAAGTTTCGGTTACATCGATGATGAAAGTGTAAAATCAAATATATACTTGATTTATTATGAATTGGAATTTGTTGAATTGAGACAGAGATTGTAGTTAACGATGGTTAAGTTGCGGGTGAAGGACGTACATTATTGCATATTTGTAAGATGAATTAACCGAGTAGTTAAGATTCACACACAATAGCTTAGCACGGAAAGATTTATTTTTATTTCAAAATATGTATATATAAAATATACATATAATTTCTTCAGAGGGAATGAGTTAACTCTTCATAACTCCTTGATACAATATACGCGTTATTGATTCGTAATGATGTCCATAGTGATTCTTGAACTGACGGAGTTTGTTATGTTATAGGTGTTGTTGATTCTGATGTTGACTGTACTGACGATGCTGGTGACGCTGACGGTACTGTTGATGCTGTTGGTAAAACAAGTTTAGCTTGTTAATCACACACCATTTTTGTCAGGGTTTCTACTCTTCCTTCTATCATTTTGGTTCGCTTAACTGATTTATGGTTAGGGCTAGATTAGATAATCTCTAAGACTTTAGAGATTACATAATCTCCGTGGAATGTTTCTCCAATGAAGTTATGAATTAATACATCGTCAGTTATTGTTACTGGTATTCCTTGATATCTATGGTGCGTATGACGTTGATGCTCGTGGGACAGATTGTGAAGTTGAGGTTTACGACGCGGTTGTGGTTGGAGGTGGTAATGGTACTGTTGGCGTTGATGATGGTGGTACTGGTTATGCTGCTGGTGTTGCTGCTGGTGCTGCTACTGGTGTTTGTAATTTTTGCACCATATTCTCCAAAGCCACTACCCGAGCGCGAAGCTCGTTGACTTCTTCTATTACACCGGGGTGATTGTCGGTTCGGACGAGCGGATAAATAAAATCTAGAATTTGATGGAGTATATAATCGTGACGAGATACTCTGGAAATGAGAGAGAAAATGGTGTTTCGGACAGGTTCGCCGGTAAGTGCTTCAGGTTCTTCGTCAAGAGGGCAATGTGGTGGATGGAAAGGATCGCCTTCTTCTTGTTTCCAATGATTGAGGAGGCTACGAACCCATCCCCAATTCATCCAGAATAGGTGATGACTGATTGGTTGATCTATTCCGGTCACACTGCTTTTGGAGCTTGAGTGAGATTCCATTTCGGAATCCGAGTAACTTGAACTGATGACAAATTCCATTTCGTACGATTGGATAAAGGATTTTCGATATAAAATGATTTTTCGGCTATCGGGTGGTATTCTATTTACATAGGATATCTATATATAGAGATCAAAAGATTTCATAGATTACGGAGGAATTTGCAGGATATGTCAGGCAAAGTTTAAAGTAACAGATGCGATAAGATATGATTTAGCAGATACGCTAAGATATGAATTTTGTCTATACACTACTCATGCAATTAATGTAGCAAGACATGTCTAGACTAATAATGATAAGTAGGTAATTTCCTATGGATGATAAGCAGATGATTTCCGACTAGAAATGATAAGCAAAACTTTTGACATGCAGACACGGTCGAAGTCCAGACTCACTAATGCATCCTAACGACTTATCAGTTAGACACACTAATGCAGACCTGGTTCGCTAAGACCACCGCTCTGATACCAACTGAAAGGACCCGTTCATATACATTATAAACGATTCACAATAGTTGATTACATTGCGAGGTATTTGACCTCTATATGATACATATTACAAACATTGCATTAGTTTTTAAAACACAAACTTTCTTTACATCGAAAATTGACAGGCATGCATACCATTTCATAATATCCACTATCCAATTATAAATTAACTTAATAGTAATCTTTGATGAACTCAATGACTCGAATGCAACGTTCTTCGAAATATGCCATGGAATACTCCAAGTAATATCTTTAAAACAAGCAAATGCACAACGGAAGATTTCTTTTATACCTGAGAATAAATATGCTTTAAAGTGTCAACCAAAAGGTTGGTGAGTTCATTAGTTTATCATAATTATTCATTTCCATCATTTTAATAGACCACAAGAATTTCATTTCCAGTTCTCATAAATATACGTCCCATGCATAGAGACAAAAATAATCATTCATATGGATTGAACACCTGGTAACCGACATTAACAATATGCATATAAGAATATCCCCATCATTCCGGGATCCTCCTTCGGACATGATATAAATTTCGAAGTACTAAAGCATCCGGTACTTTGGATGGGGTTTGTTAGGCCCAATAGATCTATCTTTAGGATTCGCGTCAATTAGGGTGTCTGTTCCCTAATTCTTAGATTACCAGACTTAATAAAAAGGGGCATATTCGATTTCGATAATTCAACCATAGAATGTAGTTTCACGTACTTGTGTCTATTTTGTAAATCATTTATAAAAATTGCGCATGTATTCTCAGCCCAAAAATATAAAGGGTAAAAAGGCAAATGAAACTCACCATACTGTATTTCGTAGTAAAAATACATATAACGTCATTGAACAAGTGCAAGGTTGGCCTCGGATTCACGAACCTAAATTAATTATGTATATATATGTGCTGGTCAATATTTGTCTAACAAATTAGGTCAAGTCATAGTGTACCACAATCCTAAGGCTCGAGACTAATATGCAAAGATCAACAAAAGTTAATTTGACTCAAAATGATTTCCAAAATTTATACATGATTATTATATAGTTTAAATATCGTCGTTTTATATTTTTAAATATTTTTAAAAGATTTAATAGAGTAAATAATATAATTCATTTATTAATAAATAAAATTTTATATAAAAATATACTTTTATATATCTTAAGTAATAAAATTTATAAAGTTAATTTAAAAAAAATATTATGATAGGTTTTATTAAGGTAATTATATTATTTGTATTACATATTTATTTGATAAAATAACATTGATAATAATAATAAGTAAAAGTTGTATTATTTTGCAATAATAATTATTATTATTCTTTTAAAAATATCAATATTTATATTTACTAATAATGATATTATAATAAAACGATAATTCTAATTATGATAACTTTAATATTTATGATACTTTTTAATATTAACTTTAAAATAATAATTCTATTTAAAATGATAATAATAATGATATTTTATAATAACAATGACATTTCTATTAAAATGATATTTTTTGTTAAAATGATAGTTTTAATACTAACGATACTTTTAATAATAATAGTAATGATAAAAATAATAAGAATGATAATTTTATCTAGATCAATATCTTATAATATTTTAATTTCATCATGATACTCATACTCATTATTTCCTAATAGTTTCGTTTAATAGCTTTTAATCGTCTTTTATATTGTGTTTATAATACTAATAATAATAGTACAAAAAAAGAATTAGGTGTTACTAATATTAGTTTTAATTACAATAATACTAATAATGATAATTACTATGATATTATTAATAATACTAATAACTATTTTAATGATAATAATAATAATAATAACAATAACAATAACCATTTTTAAATAGTGATATATATATATTAATAATAATAATAATAATAATAATAATAATAATAATAATAATAATAATACTAATTATAACTTTAACGATGATAACAATAGTAATAATAATAAAAATAACAATTTTTAATGATAATTCCTTTTATTAATAATGATAATAATAAGATAAAACTAGAACGACGATAATAACGACGATAATAATAATCATTTTTATAAAAATTTAATTGACTATAACTTCTAATCCGTTCATCGAACCCATTCGATATCTAAATGAAAAGTTCTCAATTTTTCGCTAGCCTTCCAAGGACATGCATATCTTATACCTTATCTCAACCGCAAGTGTAACTAATTCAGGATTCAACATAACCTATCTAAGGGCAATATCAAAAGTACAAGCATGCATAATCCTATATTCTCGAGCACTAGTCAGGGATACACTATTAATATGTAAAAATAATTTACGAGTACTCACGTATCAATATTGAGATTCAATATTGCAGGAAAGGTACGTAGACGCAACGGAGACGATAAACACTAGATTGACCTCACAAGCATACCCATGAACCATACCCATCACCTCCATAGCTATAACCCATGTTTTCCTTAGCTCTATCCCGCTCGAAAAATCCATTTTGAAATAATACGCTCATGACCTCGTCATAGTATTTTATGTATACTAATAATATCTTGAAATAATACTGAATAAATATATATATGTAAGTCGATTGAGAGAGTTTAGAGAAATATATTTCAAGTTTCTATGAAATAATGAAACCTATTGAATTCTATTTATAATAGATTTTTGAATTATTAAAGTGAATTATTAAAGTATGAATTATTAAAGTGAATTATTAAAGTATGAATTATTAAAGTGAATTATTAAAGTATGAATTATTAAAGTGAATTATTAAAGTATGAATTATTAAAGTAAATTATTAAAGTTAAAGTAAAGTAAAAGTAAAGTAAAGGTAAAGTTAAAGTATAGTAAAAGTATAAAACTATGTACGTATAATACGCGTATATATATATATATAAAATTAATTTAAATCATTATTTATATTTAATAAAATAAAATATAAATATCGTTATCTTTATCATACTGGTCAAGTAATGAGTTGTCAAAAGTGGTTCTAGATATTTATAAAAGTTATATACGTTTTAATAATAAAGTTCTTTTTAAACTAAAAACGTTTTTGTACGTTTGAAAATAAATCAAATAAATATGATAATTTTGTTTTTCAAAACTAAATATATTTAAGAATCATTTTGTTAAAAGGTTAAAATAATGGAAATCGTTATATCATAAAACGTTTTAGAAAAGTAGAATCATATATATTCATAATAGGTTTCAAGTTTTTAAATTACGGTCTGTTGGTGAAGCATGGGATAAAGTCCAAAGGTTAAATAAACGTATGTAAAATGTCAAGTTACATAACTTGTCGATATCCAACATCTAAGTTATTTACACTCCACGTTCTTACTTATAAATCACTTTACCATTTTCCGAATGTTGTCAAAAAGAATAGATTTCTTAAATCACAGTGGACCTCATAACATAGACCCGTAATCATATCACAATGTATCTGATAAATCAATCATTTGATATTATCTTCTAATTCCATCGATAAACATATTGAAACAAATGCGTTCGTGTAAAGTAATATACGTTTAATACTTTATTAATATTCTCAAGTTATAATATATATATATATATGTATATATATATATATATACATATATATACATATCTATTTATATATAACGGTTCATGAATCGTCGGAATTTGGTCGAGGTTATAATGAATGTATGAACACAGTTTAAAATTCTTGAGATTTAACTTAACAAACTTTGCTTATTGTGTCGGAATAATATAAAGATAAAGTTTAAATTTGATTGGAAATTTCCGGGTTGTCACAAATACAATTTCAGGTAGGGTTCAGAATTAGACTGATTAATTACAAACGATTTAGTATGGATTTTTCTTTCAATTGTAACGGGTTGAAGTTGAACAACTAAGGTAAAATTTGAAATTTAATTGGTACCAATATCCACTTTAAGGTACAATTCAGAAAACCATACATGTAAACACATAAATCAAAGTGTAATTGTTAACTCATGTTTGGAAAATAAGTTAAGTTACCATTGGATCAAATGTGTATATAGAAAAACATTTTTGACTTTCAAATGTCGAAGAAACAACTTGACTTCAATTCAAACCATTATGTCGCTCCATATCAGGCCGAGTCTTAAGCACAATCAACACAATAAGAAACCCTGGATGACTATAAAAATACTAACATACAACACATTATTAATAGTAGCAATAGTCCCTTTTCCACCCCTACCATCAAACCATCAAACCAAAACTCATAACAATCATGTCAACAAAAACCCATTTTCAGCCTATGAACACTCAAAACAATATCAGGCACATTCTAATTGCATTTTACATCTATATTAGAACACCATACAACATTAAGAAAATGGTATGCATTTCCTGTTTAACACATACTGGAAAAAAATAATTCCAATCATATTTAACCAACATTATCAAACCCAAATTTTGTGCATTTTACGTCTTTCTTAACACATATTAGCTTATGTGAAACAAAATAGTGAGAATATTCATTCAATAAAAAGGTAAAGAATAAGAATAACTAACATTTGACTATTTCTTTTAGGCGTTTACTCAAATAGTTAGTTATGCGAAAGAGTACGAAAATATGTAAATGGAATATAAATTTTATATGTTTTTTTCTCTCAGACATACACTCACAGTTTATATCACTTAAGGAAATTTTAAATACCTCTTGTGTTGATATAAGCGACTTGGTCAGTTAAACCCATTTGCTTTGTCCAGCCCTTATTAGTTAAGCAAAATTAAGAAATCTTCAGCACACTGTTAATTCATAAACACGTAATGAACCTTTGTGCATTTCCTTACAACATTGACAAAAGAGCTCTTTAAGAAATGCATCTATCCATTTATATGTGTACTTTACTACATTCAACCTTCTAATAAAGTGTTATTTAGTAAATGTAAAAGCTTACGTATATATAGCAATCTATAACAGGTATCTCACCCATTATTGTTTTGTTCAAGTACCAAAGGTTCTAGAAATGTTCTCCAATTAAATGCCATCGAACGTCCACAATGTCATAATTGTTTCACCTTTCAAACCCAAAGAGAACGAACCAAGACCTGCAGCAGTTAAATCATACCTGTTCAAGCCCGAGTTTATTCCGGATACTTTTACTTCCCTTGACTCCTCTTGTTCTGATACTCAATCTACATCGATTGGTGGCTGAAAGATAACAACATAAGTCATGGGTTAATGAAAAAGAATTTTTATATTCTCTAGAATGGTGCTAAATAGCATTTGTATGTACAAATAATATAAAATAAAGAATCCTTGGTGCAAGATATAGTAAAGATTATGGTAATGTTAACATGCTTACAAGATATGCTTTAAAATACCTACAATCTAACGCCTACATGCTTGTTACAAATCTTCTTTGTATTTTCAATCTTACCAAGATGTAGAGAAACATTTTACAACTCTGTCACCAGCATGATTGTTATAAATATCCTTTGCATTCAAGGTGCGAATGAGTAAGATGAGAAGATTATATATAAAGGAAATAAGACAAGTAACACATTAATAATATACATCCATGCGTAGAGTAATTGAGCTTCTTGAAAACATAGTTTGAAGATCGATTACAGTCATGCAAAAAGATTAATGAATGGTTATAGCTACAATATATATGTTTGGTCCTAAATAAAAGATGTGTTGAAAAGGCAAACTACAAAACTACTATATCATATTTCTTTATGAACTTTTAACTTGATAATATATGAGAGTATGAAAATACTTATAATCAGTTGTGTTATTAGTCCAGGTCTAGAGACAAAATACCCTTTTATATTTTTGAAGCAATCATCCCTACATGGCTATTTCATAATAATATTAACATAACTATTGACTATTATCAAAATTAACAAGTGAATCAACTCTAAAAATAATTCGAGTGCTTGTGAAGGAGATATTTCAAAAAGGATACGATGGTTACTTTCAAGTAATATAGTTAGTTATTACCAATTATCATTTTACCAAAAAAAAAAAAATTCAATATTTGATCCCTAAATCTTCATCACAAACAGATACGAAAACCCTAAATCTTAATTGATCAAATACGAATATACGAAAACCTACAGTTTGAAATCAAAATCATCATGTAACAAACAAAACATACGACTATAAAATTAGAACTTGATTGATCACTTCATACAAGAATCTCTAAAAATAAATAAACACTTACAAATGAAGAACACTTGGAATCCAAATCAGAACTGATATACAATGCCAGAGACTTTGATTGATGTTCGACTAAAAATGAAGCAAAATTTCAAACAGAGTACAAATTAATCATAAACTAAATACAACAAAAACCCTAATTTGATGTCGTAGATGGTTACTTACGTATAATCTTGACCGATGATTTGAATTCATTCATCGGAAAATTGATTGAAATCCCTTCGAGTGATTGTAGGAGTCGATGACCTGAGGCGATTACATGTTCCGATTGATTGTAGGTGTTGATTACCTTAGGCGATTGTAGGGGTAGACTAATCTGTATTCTGTATGTTCTTAATTGCCGTGTTTTTTTAATGTAGGGGCAATATCGGAAGGAAAGTTTTTGATAGTGTACTTATTGAGTTATAATTATATTCAAGGGTGTAGAGAATAGGTAGCTGATGGTAATTTCCTTGATCCAATGATTGAGATTAGGGGAAAATTTTAAATGTATCTCTTTTTTTACTTTATTATAAATTATAATGTATAGTAGGGATGGGGATAATGATTTTGAAATTGAAGAGTGTGTTAATCATTACATACTTATCAATGTTGCATTAAACATTACACGTAAACGTACACATAAAATGTAAACATAAAAGTAAATATAAAGCTTAAACCTAAAAAACACAAACAAAAACCATCCCTTTCCCTTTTATATATAATAACATAATGTAAAATAGATCATTTTAAGGAGCCTAATCTAATCTTAGCCATCCATTAAAATAACCACATTTGATCTTAGCCCTTAATCTCTTCCAACGACTTCATAATCCTAGATTGATTTGTTTGGTTACAAAAATATCCTCAGAAATCTCTTTAAATGGCAGCCTCTTTTTTAAAATTTTAATGTTTCAATAAATTTATCACATTCAACATTATTACTTTCCATTTTCAGCTTCAAAATTCGAATTACTTTCCATTTGTAACATTTTATAAATTTTTAAAAGATGCTATAATAATTACTTTCAAATTTGTCACATTTTATAAATTTTTAACAATTGCTATAATAATTACTTTTCATTTTCAGCTTCAAAATTTGAATTTGCACCTAATAAAACGTAATTGATAAGAATGCAATGAAATGTCCCGTTCTTATTGATTAAAAACGTTCCATATTAATTGATTTCGTTTGCGAGGTTTTGACCTCTATATGAGACGTTTTTCAAAGACTGCATTCATTTTTAAACAAACCATAACCTTTATTTCATCAATAAAGGTTTAAAAAGCTTTACGTAGATTATCAAATAATGATAATCTAAAATATCCTGTTTACACACGACCATTACATAATGGTTTACAATACAAATATGTTACAACAAAATAAGTTTCTTGAATGCAGTTTTTACACAATATCATACAAGCATGGACTCCAAATCTTGTCCTTATTTAAGTATGCGACAGCGGAAGCTCTTAATAATCACCTGAGAATAAACATGCTTAAAACGTCAACAAAAATGTTGGTGAGTTATAGGTTTAACCTATATATATCAAATCGTAACAATAGACCACAAGATTTCATATTTCAATACACATCCCATACATAGAGATAAAAATCATTCATATGGTGAACACCTGGTAACCGACAATAACAAGATGCATATATAAGAATATCCCCATCATTCCGGGACACCCTTCGGATATGATATAAATTTCGAAGTACTAAAGCATCCGGTACTTTGGATGGGGTTTGTTAGGCCCAATAGATCTATCTTTAGGATTCGCGTCAATTAGGGTGTCTGTTCCCTAATTCTTAGATTACCAGACTTAATAAAAAGGGGCATATTCGATTTCGATAATTCAACCATAGAATGTAGTTTCACGTACTTGTGTCTATTTTGTAAATCATTTATAAAACCTGCATGTATTCTCATCCCAAAAATATTAGATTTTAAAAGTGGGACTATAACTCACTTTCACAGATTTTTACTTCGTCGGGAAGTAAGACTTGGCCACTGGTTGATTTACGAACCTATAACAATATATACATATATATCAAAGTATGTTCAAAATATATTTACAACACTTTTAATATATTTTTGATGTTTTAAGTTTATTAAGTCAGCTGTCCTCGTTAGTAACCTACAACTAGTTGTCCACAGTTAGATGTACAGAAATAAATCGATAAATATTATCTTGAATCAATCCACGACCCAGTGTATACGTATCTCAGTATTGATCACAACTCAAACTATATATATTTTGGAATCAACCTCAACCCTGTATAGCTAACTCCAACATTCACATATAGAGTGTCTATGGTTGTTCCGAAATATATATAGATGTGTCGACATGATAGGTCGAAACATTGTATACGTGTCTATGGTATCTCAAGATTACATAATATATATTACAAGTTGATTAAGTTATGGTTGGAATAGATTTGTTACCAATTTTCACGTAG
Organism: Rutidosis leptorrhynchoides; assembly: GCF_046630445.1. Classification (NCBI taxonomy): domain Eukaryota; kingdom Viridiplantae; phylum Streptophyta; class Magnoliopsida; order Asterales; family Asteraceae; genus Rutidosis; species Rutidosis leptorrhynchoides. Next base: position 35,963,558 of record NC_092337.1, on the reverse strand, counting down.
CTAAAATGAGAAAAATTATCCAATCTTGTTTTACCCATAACTTCTTCATTTTAAATCCGTTTTGAGTGAATCAAATTGCTATGGTTTCATATTGAACTCTATTTTATGAATCTAAACAAAAAAAGTATAGGTTTCTAGTCGGAAAAATAAGTTACAAGTCGTTTTTGTAAAGGTAGTCATTTCAGTCGAAAGAACGACGTCTAGATGACCATTTTAGAAAACATACTTCCACTTTGAGTTTAACCATAATTTTTGGATATAGTTTCATGTTCATAATAAAAATCATTTTCTCAGAATAACAACTTTTAAATCAAAGTTTATCATAGTTTTTAATTAACTAACCCAAAACAGCCCGCGGTGTTACTACGACGGCGTAAATCCGGTTTTACGGTGTTTTTCGTGTTTCCAGGTTTTAAATCATTAAGTTAGCATATCATAAAGATATAGAACATGTGTTTAGTTGATTTTAAAAGTCAAGTTAGAAGGATTAACTTTTGTTTGCGAACAAGTTTAGAATTAACTAAACTATGTTCTAGTGATTACAAGTTTAAACCTTCAAATAAGATAGCTTTATATGTATGAATCGAATGATGTTATGAACATCATTACTACCTTAAGTTCCTTGGATGAACCTACTGGAAAAGAGAAAAATGGATCTAGCTTCAATGGATCCTTGGATGGCTCAAAGTTCTTGAAGCAAAATCATGACACGAAAACAAGTTCAAGTAAGATCATCACTTGAAATAAGATTGTTATAGTTATAGAAATTGAACCAAAGTTTGAATATGATTATTACCTTGTATTAGAATGATAACCTACTGTAAGAAACAAAGATTTCTTGAGGTTGGATGATCACCTTACAAGATTGGAAGTGAGCTAGCAAACTTGAAAGTATTCTTGATTTTATGAAACTAGAACTTTTGGAATTTATGAAGAACACTTAGAACTTGAAGATAGAACTTGAGAGAGTTCAATTAGATGAAGAAAATTGAAGAATGAAAGTGTTTGTAGGTGTTTTTGGTCGTTGGTGTATGGATTAGATATAAAGGATATGAAATTTTGTTTTCATGTAAATAAGTCATGAATGATTACTCATATTTTTGTAATCTTATGAGATATTTCATGCTAGTTGCCAAATTATGGTTCCCACATGTGTTAGGTGACTCACATGGGCTGCTAAGAGCTGATCATTGGAGTGTATATACCAATAGTACATACATCTAAAAGCTGTGTATTGTACGAGTACGAATACGGGTGCATACGAGTAGAATTGTTGATGAAACTGAACGAGAATGTAATTGTAAGCATTTTTGTTAAGTAGAAGTATTTTGATAAGTGTATTGAAGTCTTTCAAAAGTGTATATATACATATTAAAACACTACATGTATATTCATTTTAACTGAGTCGTTAAGTCATCGTTAATCGTTACATGTAAGTGTTGTTTTGAAACCTTTAGGTTAACGATCTTGTTAAATGTTGTTAACCCAATGTTTATAATATCAAAAGAGATTTTAAATTATTATATTATCATGATATTATGATGTATGAATATCTCTTAATATGATATATATACATTAAATGTCGTTACAACGATAAACGTTACATATATGTCTCGTTTCAAAATCATTAAGTTAGTAGTCTTGTTTTTACATATGTAGTTCATTGTTAATATAATTAATGATATGTTTACTTATCATAATATCATGTTAACTATATATATAACCATATATATGTCATCATATAGTTTTTTTTTTACAAGTTTTAACGTTCGTGAATCACCGGTCAACTTGGGTGGTCAATTGTCTATATGAAACCTATTTCAATTAATCAAGTCTTAACAAGTTTGATTGCTTAACATGTTGGAAACATTTAATCATGTAAACATCAATCTCAATTAATATATATAAACATGGAAAAGTTCGGGTCACTACAGTACCTACCCGTTAAATAAATTTCGTCCCGAAATTTTAAGCTGTTGAAGGTGTTGACGAATCTTCTGGAAATAGATGTGGGTATTTCTTCTTCATCTGATCTTCACGCTCCCAGGTGAACTCGGGTCCTCTACGAGCATTCCATCGAACCTTAACAATTGGTATCTTGTTTTGCTTAAGTCTTTTAACCTCACGATCCATTATTTCGACGGGTTCTTCGATGAATTGGAGTTTTTCGTTGATTTGGATTTCATCTAACGAAATAGTGAGATCTTCTTTAGCAAAACATTTCTTCAAATTCGAGACGTGGAAAGTGTTATGTACAGCCGCGAGTTGTTGAGGTAACTCAAGTCGGTAAGCTACTGGTCCGACACGATCAATAATCTTGAATGGTCCAATATACCTTGGATTTAATTTCCCTCGTTTACCAAATCGAACAACGCCTTTCCAAGGTGAAACTTTAAGCATGACCATCTCTCCAATTTCAAATTCTATATCTTTTCTTTTAATGTCAGCGTAGCTCTTTTGTCGACTTTGGGCGGTTTTCAACCGTTGTTGAATTTGGATGATCTTCTCGGTAGTTTCTTGTATAATCTCCGGACCCGTAATCTGTCTATCCCCCACCTCACTCCAACAAATCGGAGACCTGCACTTTCTACCATAAAGTGCTTCAAACGGCGCCATCTCAATGCTTGAATGGTAGCTGTTGTTGTAGGAAAATTCTGCTAACGGTAGATGTCGATCCCAACTGTTTCCGAAATCAATAACACATGCTCGTAGCATGTCTTCAAGCGTTTGTATCGTCCTTTCGCTCTGCCCATCAGTTTGTGGATGATAGGCAGTACTCATGTCTAGACGAGTTCCTAATGCTTGCTGTAATGTCTGCCAGAATCTTGAAATAAATCTGCCATCCCTATCAGAGATAATAGAGATTGGTATTCCATGTCTGGAGACGACTTCCTTCAAATACAGTCGTGCTAACTTCTCCATCTTGTCATCTTCTCTTATTGGTAGGAAGTGTGCTGATTTGGTGAGACGATCAACTATTACCCAAATAGTATCAAAACCACTTGCAGTCCTTGGCAATTTAGTGATGAAATCCATGGTAATGTTTTCCCATTTCCATTCCGGGATTTCGGGTTGTTGAAGTAGACCTGATGGTTTCTGATGCTCAGCTTTGACCTTAGAACACGTCAAACATTCTCCTACGTATTTAGCAACATCGGCTTTCATACCCGGCCACCAAAAATGTTTCTTGAGATCCTTGTACATCTTCCCCGTTCCAGGATGTATTGAGTATCTGGTTTTATGAGCTTTTCTAAGTACCATTTCTCTCATATCTCCAAATTTTGGTACCCAAATCCTTTCAGCCCTATACCGGGTTCCGTCTTCCCGAATATTAAGATGCTTCTCCGATCCTTTGGGTATTTCATCCTTTAAATTTCCCTCTTTTAAAACTCCTTGTTGCGCCTCCTTTATTTGAGTAGTAATGTTATTATGAATCATTATATTCATAGATTTTACTCGAATGGGTTCTCTATCCTTCCTGCTCAAGGCATCGGCTACCACATTTGCCTTCCCCGGGTGGTAACGAATCTCAAAATCGTAATCATTCAATAATTCAATCCACCTACGCTGCCTCATATTCAGTTGTTTCTGATTAAATATGTGTTGAAGACTTTTGTGGTCGGTATATATAATACTTTTGACCCCATATAAGTAGTGCCTCCAAGTCTTTAATGCAAAAACAACCGCGCCTAATTCCAAATCATGCGTCGTATAATTTTGTTCGTGAATCTTCAATTGTCTAGACGCATAAGCAATCACCTTCGTTCGTTGCATTAATACACAACCGAGACCTTGCTTTGATGCGTCACAATAAATCACAAAATCATCATTCCCTTCAGGCAATGACAATATAGGTGCCGTAGTTAGCTTTTTCTTCAATAACTGAAACGCTTTCTCTTGTTCATCATTCCATTCAAATTTCTTCCCTTTATGCGTTAATGCAGTCAAGGGTTTTGCTATTCTGGAAAAGTCTTGGATGAACCTTCTGTAGTAACCAGCTAGTCCTAAAAACTGGCGTATGTGTTTCGGAGTTTTCGGGGTTTCCCACTTTTCAACAGTTTCTATCTTTGCCGGATCCACCTTAATACCTTCTTTGTTCACTATGTGACCGAGGAATTGAACTTCTTCCAACCAAAATGCACACTTTGAAAACTTAGCGTACAATTCTTCCTTCCTCAATACTTCTAACACCTTTCTCAAATGTTCACCGTGTTCTTGGTCATTCTTTGAGTAAATAAGTATGTCATCAATGAAAACAATGACAAACTTGTCAAGGTATGGTCCACACACTCGGTTCATAAGGTCCATGAACACAGCTGGTGCATTAGTTAAACCAAACGGCATGACCATAAACTCGTAATGACCGTAACGTGTTCTGAAAGCAGTCTTTGGAATATCATCTTCTTTCACCCGCATTTGATGATACCCGGAACGTAAGTCAATCTTTGAATAAACAGACGAGCCTTGTAGTTGATCAAATAAGTCGTCGATTCTCGGTAGTGGGTAGCGGTTCTTGATGGTAAGTTTGTTCAACTCTCGGTAGTCGATACACAACCTGAATGTACCATCTTTCTTCTTGACAAACAAAACAGGAGCTCCCCACGGTGATGTGCTTGGTCGAATGAAACCACGCTCTAAAAGTTCTTGTAATTGGCTTTGCAGTTCTTTCATCTCGCTGGGTGCGAGTCTGTAAGGAGCACGAGCTATTGGTGCAGCTCCTGGTACAAGATCTATTTGAAATTCAACGGATCGATGTGGGGGTAATCCCGGTAATTCTTTCGGAAATACATCGGGAAATTCTTTTGCAATGGGAACATCATTGATGCTCTTTTCTTCAGTTTGTACTTTCTCGACGTGTGCTAGAACAGCATAGCAACCTTTTCTTATTAGTTTTTGTGCCTTCAAATTACTAATAAGATGTAGCTTCGTGTTGCCCTTTTCTCCGTACACCATTAAGGGTTTTCCTTTTTCTCGTATAATGCGAATTGCATTTTTGTAACAAACAATCTCCGCTTTCACTTCTTTCAACCAGTCCATACCGATTATCACATCAAAACTCCCTAACTCTACTGGTATCAAATCAATCTTAAATGTTTCGCTAACCAGTTTAATTTCTCGATTCCGACATATATTATCTGCTGAAATTAATTTACCATTTGCTAATTCGAGTAAAAATTTACTATCCAAAGGCGTCAATGGACAACTTAATTTAGCACAAAAATCTCTATTCATATAGCTTCTATCCGCACCCGAATCAAATAAAACGTAAGCAGATTTATTGTCAATAAGAAACGTACCCGTAACAAGCTCCGGGTCTTCCTGCGCCTCTACCGCATTAATATTGAAAACTCTTCCACGGCCTTGTCCATTCGTGTTCTCCTGGTTCGGGCAATTTCTAATAATGTGGCCTGGTTTTCCACATTTATAACAAACTACATTGGCATAACTTGCTCCGACACTACTTGCTCCGCCATTACTCGTTCCGACACCATTTGTTCCTTTCGTTCTATTAACCCCTGGTCCGTAGACCTCACACTTCGCCGCGCTATGACCATTTCTTTTACACTTGTTGCAAAATTTGGTGCAGAACCCCGAGTGATTCTTTTCACACCTTTGGCATAGTTGCTTCTGATTGTTGTTGTTGTTGCGGTTATTATTGTTGTTGGGATGATTGTTGTAGTTGCTGTTGTTGTTGTTGTTGTTGTTGTTGTTGTTGTTGGGCCGTTTGTTGTAGTTGCGATTGATGTTGCGATTGTTGGGATAATTGTTGCGATTATTGTTGTAATTGCTGTTGTTGTTGTATTGGTGATTCTTATCACCGTTTTCCTCCCACTTTCTTTTGACTTGCTTCACATTGGCCTCTTCAGCAGTCTGTTCTTTAATTCTTTCTTCAATCTGGTTCACTAGTTTGTGAGCCATTCTACATGCCTGTTGTATGGAGGCGGGCTCGTGTGAACTTATATCTTCTTGGATTCTTTCCGGTAATCCTTTCACAAACGCGTCGATCTTCTCTTCCTCATCTTCGAATGCTCCCGGACACAATAGGCACAATTCTGTGAATCGTCTTTCGTACGTGGTAATATCAAATCTTTGGGTTCGTAACCCTCTAAGTTCTGTCTTGAGCTTATTGACCTCGGTTCTGGGACGGTACTTCTCGTTCATCAAGTGCTTGAATGCTGACCACGGTAGTGCGTACGCATCATCTTGTCCCACTTGCTCTAGATAGGTATTCCACCATGTTAACGCAGAACCTGTGAAGGTATGCGTAGCGTACTTCACTTTGTCCTCTTCAGTACACTTACTTATGGCAAACACCGATTCAACCTTCTCGGTCCACCGTTTCAATCCGATCGGTCCTTCGGTTCCATCAAATTCCAAAGGTTTGCAGGCAGTGAATTCTTTGTAGGTGCATCCTACACGATTTCCTGTACTGCTAGATCCAAGGTTATTGTTGGTATGTAGCGCAGCCTGTACTGCGGCTATGTTTGAAGCTAGAAAAGTACGGAATTCCTCTTCATTCATATTCACGGTGTGTCGAGTAGTCGGTGCCATTTCCTTCAAAATAGTTAAATGGAACAAGTTAATCATACAGAATATTAAGAGTAGTTAATAGTATTTCGTAGCATAATATGAACTCATTTATAAAAGCTTTTTCTTCATATTAGCGTTTTATAAGTTTAAATTCGGGTAGTACCTACCCGTTAAGTTCATACTTAGTAGCTAATATACAATTCAACTACTACAATTCTATATGAAAAACTGATTATAATAATATTTCGCGTTCAAACTTTTGTACAATATTTTACAAACTTACAATACCGCTTATTTTACATAAAGCATGAAATATAGCACACAATAACTTTGATACAAGATAGTTGTGAAGACAATTCTAGCTAGTACACAAGTCGTTCAGCAAAGGCAATAAAGACACGTAATTCATACGTCCAGAAACAAGTCATGCATTCTGGTTTTACTAGGACTACTTCCCATCCTTGGTCTTGTGCAACATAACCGTCATGGCCGTTGATAAGACAGCGTGTTGTAACGTCATCAAAGGGACGAGGGTTACGTAATGTCCAACAGTCCCGTAATAATCTAAAAACCTCATTTCTTACCCCAATTACCGACTCCGTCACTTGTGGAAACGTTTTGTTTAATAGTTGTAGCCCGATGTTCTTGTTCTCACTTTGGTGAGAAGCGAACATTACTAATCCGTAAGCATAACATGCTTCTTTATGTTGCATGTTAACCGCTTTTTCTAAATCACGAAGTCCAATATTCGGATATATTGAGTCAAAATAATTTCTTAACCCGTTGCGTAAAATAGCATTTGGGTTCCCCGCAATATATGCGTCAAAGTAAACACATCGTAACTTATGGGTTTCCCAATGTGATATCCCCCATCTTTCAAACGAAAGTCTCTTATAAACCAAGACATTCTTGGAACGTTCTTCGAATGTCTTACAAACTGATCTCGCCTTAAATAGTTGTGCCGAAGAATTCTGGCCGACTCTAGACAAGATTTCATCAATCATGTCTCCGGGTAGGTCTCTTAAAATATTGGGTTGTCTATCCATTTTGTGTTTTTAAACTGTAGAATAGACAAGAGTTAGATTCATAAAAAAAATACTTATTAATACAAGCAATTTTTACATATATCATAAAGCATAAGAACACTATATTCCATATATTACACCACACGAATACAACTATCTTATTCCGACTCGCTCGTTTCTTCTTCTTCGGTTTTGGTTCGTTTTGCCAAGTTTCTAGGGATATATGATGTTCCCCTAATACGAGCCGTCGTTGTCCACATTGGTTTAGAAAAACCTGGTGGTTTAGAGGTTCCCGGGTCATTGTTACAACTTAAGGACTTCGGGGGTTGACGATACATATAAAGTTCATCGGGGTTGGAATTAGATTTCTCTATTTTTATGCCCTTTCCCTTATTATTTTCTTTTGCCTTTTTAAATTCAGTTGGGGTAATTTCTATAACATCATCGGAATTCTCGTCGGAATCCGATTCATCGGAGAATTGGTAATCCTCCCAATATTTTGCTTCCTTGGCGGAAACACCATTGACCATAATTAACTTTGGTCGGTTGGTTGAGGATTTTCTTTTACTTAACCGTTTTATTATTTCCCCCACCGGTTCTATTTCTTCATCCGGTTCCGATTCTTCTTCCGGTTCCGATTCTTCTTCCGGTTCCGACTCTTCTTCCGGTTCCTCTTCGGGAACTTGTGAATCAGTCCACAAATCATTCCAATTTACATTTGACTCTTCATTATTATTAGGTGAGTCAATGGGACTTGTTCTAGAGGTAGACATCTATCACATAATATCAAACACGTTAAGAGATTAATATATCACATAATATTCATATGTTAAAAATATATAGTTTCCAACAAAATGTTAAGCAATCATTTTTAAAGAAAACACGGTCGAAGTCCAGACTCACTAATGCATCCTAACAAACTCGATAAGACACACTAATGCAAATTTTCTGGTTCTCTAAGACCAACGCTCTGATACCAACTGAAATGTCCCGTTCTTATTGATTAAAAACGTTCCATATTAATTGATTTCGTTTGCGAGGTTTTGACCTCTATATGAGACGTTTTTCAAAGACTGCATTCATTTTTAAACAAACCATAACCTTTATTTCATCAATAAAGGTTTAAAAAGCTTTACGTAGATTATCAAATAATGATAATCTAAAATATCCTGTTTACACACGACCATTACATAATGGTTTACAATACAAATATGTTACAACAAAATAAGTTTCTTGAATGCAGTTTTTACACAATATCATACAAGCATGGACTCCAAATCTTGTCCTTATTTAAGTATGCGACAGCGGAAGCTCTTAATAATCACCTGAGAATAAACATGCTTAAAACGTCAACAAAAATGTTGGTGAGTTATAGGTTTAACCTATATATATCAAATCGTAACAATAGACCACAAGATTTCATATTTCAATACACATCCCATACATAGAGATAAAAATCATTCATATGGTGAACACCTGGTAACCGACAATAACAAGATGCATATATAAGAATATCCCCATCATTCCGGGACACCCTTCGGATATGATATAAATTTCGAAGTACTAAAGCATCCGGTACTTTGGATGGGGTTTGTTAGGCCCAATAGATCTATCTTTAGGATTCGCGTCAATTAGGGTGTCTGTTCCCTAATTCTTAGATTACCAGACTTAATAAAAAGGGGCATATTCGATTTCGATAATTCAACCATAGAATGTAGTTTCACGTACTTGTGTCTATTTTGTAAATCATTTATAAAACCTGCATGTATTCTCATCCCAAAAATATTAGATTTTAAAAGTGGGACTATAACTCACTTTCACAGATTTTTACTTCGTCGGGAAGTAAGACTTGGCCACTGGTTGATTTACGAACCTATAACAATATATACATATATATCAAAGTATGTTCAAAATATATTTACAACACTTTTAATATATTTTTGATGTTTTAAGTTTATTAAGTCAGCTGTCCTCGTTAGTAACCTACAACTAGTTGTCCACAGTTAGATGTACAGAAATAAATCGATAAATATTATCTTGAATCAATCCACGACCCAGTGTATACGTATCTCAGTATTGATCACAACTCAAACTATATATATTTTGGAATCAACCTCAACCCTGTATAGCTAACTCCAACATTCACATATAGAGTGTCTATGGTTGTTCCGAAATATATATAGATGTGTCGACATGATAGGTCGAAACATTGTATACGTGTCTATGGTATCTCAAGATTACATAATATATATTACAAGTTGATTAAGTTATGGTTGGAATAGATTTGTTACCAATTTTCACGTAGCTAAAATGAGAAAAATTATCCAATCTTGTTTTACCCATAACTTCTTCATTTTAAATCCGTTTTGAGTGAATCAAATTGCTATGGTTTCATATTGAACTCTATTTTATGAATCTAAACAAAAAAAGTATAGGTTTCTAGTCGGAAAAATAAGTTACAAGTCGTTTTTGTAAAGGTAGTCATTTCAGTCGAAAGAACGACGTCTAGATGACCATTTTAGAAAACATACTTCCACTTTGAGTTTAACCATAATTTTTGGATATAGTTTCATGTTCATAATAAAAATCATTTTCTCAGAATAACAACTTTTAAATCAAAGTTTATCATAGTTTTTAATTAACTAACCCAAAACAGCCCGCGGTGTTACTACGACGGCGTAAATCCGGTTTTACGGTGTTTTTCGTGTTTCCAGGTTTTAAATCATTAAGTTAGCATATCATAAAGATATAGAACATGTGTTTAGTTGATTTTAAAAGTCAAGTTAGAAGGATTAACTTTTGTTTGCGAACAAGTTTAGAATTAACTAAACTATGTTCTAGTGATTACAAGTTTAAACCTTCAAATAAGATAGCTTTATATGTATGAATCGAATGATGTTATGAACATCATTACTACCTTAAGTTCCTTGGATGAACCTACTGTAAAAGAGAAAAATGGATCTAGCTTCAATGGATCCTTGGATGGCTCAAAGTTCTTGAAGCAAAATCATGACACGAAAACAAGTTCAAGTAAGATCATCACTTGAAATAAGATTGTTATAGTTATAGAAATTGAACCAAAGTTTGAATATGATTATTACCTTGTATTAGAATGATAACCTACTGTAAGAAACAAAGATTTCTTGAGGTTGGATGATCACCTTACAAGATTGGAAGTGAGCTAGCAAACTTGAAAGTATTCTTGATTTTATGAAACTAGAACTTTTGGAATTTATGAAGAACACTTAGAACTTGAAGATAGAACTTGAGAGAGTTCAATTAGATGAAGAAAATTGAAGAATGAAAGTGTTTGTAGGTGTTTTTGGTCGTTGGTGTATGGATTAGATATAAAGGATATGTAATTTTGTTTTCATGTAAATAAGTCATGAATGATTACTCATATTTTTGTAATCTTATGAGATATTTCATGCTAGTTGCCAAATGATGGTTCCCACATGTGTTAGGTGACTCACATGGGCTGCTAAGAGCTGATCATTGGAGTGTATATACCAATAGTACATACATCTAAAAGCTGTGTATTGTACGAGTACGAATACGGGTGCATACGAGTAGAATTGTTGATGAAACTGAACGAGAATGTAATTGTAAGCATTTTTGTTAAGTAGAAGTATTTTGATAAGTTTATTGAAGTCTTTCAAAAGTGTATAAATACATATTAAAACACTACATGTATATTCATTTTAACTGAGTCGTTAAGTCATCGTTAGTCGTTACATGTAAGTGTTGTTTTGAAACCTTTAGGTTAACGATCTTGTTAAATGTTGTTAACCCAATGTTTATAATATCAAAAGAGATTTTAAATTATTATATTATCATGATATTATGATGTATGAATATCTCTTAATATGATATATATACATTAAATGTCGTTACAACGATAAACGTTACATATATGTCTCGTTTCAAAATCATTAAGTTAGTAGTCTTGTTTTTACATATGTAGTTCATTGTTAATATAATTAATGATATGTTTACTTATCATAATATCATGTTAACTATATATATAACCATATATATGTCATCATATAGTTGTTTTTTACAAGTTTTAACGTTCGTGAATCACCGGTCAACTTGGGTGGTCAATTGTCTATATGAAACCTATTTCAATTAATCAAGTCTTAACAAGTTTGATTGCTTAACATGTTGGAAACATTTAATCATGTAAACATCAATCTCAATTAATATATATAAACATGGAAAAGTTCGGGTCACTACATGCAATTGATGACTTTATCTGTTAAAGTTCTAACGCATATCACATAATTATGATATATTTTGAAATCAATTATCCCAAAATAAACTGTTGTAATGTACACCTTTCACATTATTTAAACTGATTTCATCGCTGTTAAACACTGGAGAATAAATATCTTAACCAAAACTCTTCAAACACAATTCCATCGCAATAGAATGATACCATCACATTCACCAGACAATCTTCAAAATTTGAATTTCTAGAAATCAGAGGTTGTTAATCGCGGGTGAGTATTTTTGATGTTGTTCTTTGATTTTTAGGTTTGTCATATATCATCTGTTGTCATTCACTCATAGTAATCACTCCTGGATTATTACTCCTCGATTTTCAAGCGATTTATACGACATTCAAACGATTTTTTTGCTCTTTTCATCTGTTAATCGTGTTGCAGGAGTCTTCCTTCTTCCCGGTTATTAAAACTCGATTGGGTTGGGGGCAAAAATTAGGATTTTATGCGATAAACATCCCCGCTACTGCTGCCATCGCCATGAGTTGTTGGTATTTCTTCTCTAACCTTTTATTATTACTAGAAATTAGTAGATAGTTTTTTATTCATTTATTTTATGGTTATGGGTTTCGTTATTTAATTTCTAAGATTTTGTTATATAAAGTTTACGAATTTCTTATTTTTTTTGATTTCATGAATTGTGTTATTGATTTTAATTTTGTAATTTTTCATGTTTGTATGTATGGGTTTTTGTAATTTTATTTGCTATTATTGAGCAATTTGATAGTTTAAAACTGACGTGCTCCTAATCAAATAAATGCTATTTCTCACAATCAATCTTAATTATGGTTTAAAATTGAAAAATTGTGGATTAGGAGGTTGGGTAAGCATCATCTATATCCGTTTGTGGTATCCATTTGTTAGTGTTTATGTGAGAAGTTGTTTTGTGTTGCTACCTGAATTTTTGTGTAGTTGATTAGTGTTCTAAGATTTTCATGTCCTCATACAATATTAGTGTTCTCAAGATGTTATTTTTGGTAATGTTATGAATTCAAAAAAGCCTATTAGGCTTTTTTGGTCGTTAGTCATTTGTCTGTTAATATAATTGTCCACAATCTACATTCGTGTGTACCATTGTGTTGATTTGATTGTCCATAGTTTGAATATGTATCATTTAATCCAGGATACTGAAAGCATATGTGCATCACTTTGAATATGTACCTTTTTTTGTTATACCAATTTAGATATACAGATTTACATTTCACATTTTAGACCGTTGTATTTATGGAAATTATTTTGTTACACATATGAAATTAATGGTGGATTCAATTATTTGAAAGAAAAATCTATCATAAAATAAATTGTAACAGAAATTCAATAATAAGGAATTTCAAATCAATCAACATATTGATTGACTAATTAATGATAATGCCATATCAATCCTCATTATTATTTTCATAATTATGGTCAACCCTGGTGATTATATATAGGTGACTCATTACTCATTTGTATTCACAATTATAGTACAAACTCAACAATAACATTAACATAAAAACTCATCAATAGTAACCATGAATACAAGGTGAAAGTTAAAGTTCATTTTGTGGGAAGAAGTTCTTCAAAAACATATCTCGCCATTTATCAAATCGGTTGATTTACTATACGTTTTTGATTTTTACTATTTTGAAATTCTGTTTGGTGGGATTTTAAATTAGTATTGAAGTTGCTTATATGTATTTTCTTATATGCAAGTGTTTGATGAAATTACCTTTATGAAATTACCTTTAAAACTAATCCTTATTTGATCCATTTGACCAATTACAGATAAAACTTAAATTGTATGAGTCAATATTGACACCTTCAACTGAATCAATACAATTCTTGAGAATAAGGTCTCCAGGTATGTGATTAACATTTGTGTTCTACAGTATTTTGTTTTCAGAGGCCAGCAATTATTAGTCTTTTGACGCACCATGACCTCATGCTCGAGCAAATATTGGGTCTTTATTGAATTGCTATGGTTTACTATTGGATTGATATTTATGTTTTACTTATGTGGTATTGGATTTTGTTGTAGTTGTAGTTTTATAAAGCATATAATAAGTATCATATTCATAATGAGAATTTCATGAAAACAATCATATTTTTGCAGATTTCGACCAAGAAAATGAGGTGTCAAAGTGCCTCTACAGGATCTGCAAGTAGTTCTTGAATTGCTCATTAGTATTTTTATAATCTTTGAAGAACATAGGAATAGAAGGATGTTAAAATTTGTTAAATTCGAAACATTAAATCTATGTTGGTATGTCTATCGTTTTATGTTTAGCTTTTATATTGTTCCGTTTATCCCTTTTAATGTTGGTAGGCTTCTAATGCCCTGTTTAAGGCACTGTGTTATTTACATTTATGTTTTATTTGTTTTAATTTTGTCAATGAGTATACATCATTATTCTATGATTTGGTCTCATTGCTATCAACCATTCAAATAATATAAAATATAAGTTTATGGAGTTTCAAATTTATTCTTGATTTGTCCCATAAAAAAGCCCCGCGAATTCACGAGCATTAAGCTAGTAAATGTGAATAATATAAAAGTAAATGAAAAATGTAAACTTATTACATAAATATATACAATACAAAATTACGAAATTTAAGAAAAAAAATCGGAGATACTATACGATAGAGGCAAAACATAAGGCATAAGCGTAAAGCGTAAATTTAAACGTTAAATAATGCATAAAACGTAAAAGCTAAAATCTAAACGTAAAATGTAGAACGTAAAACGTAAAACATATATGTATGTGTACAGAATTAATCCACTATGATCCCTTATATGTATTACTAAACGAAAAAAACATAACTGTATATGAAAAATGTGAAAATTAAAAAACTCAAAAGAAAAATATGTAAATGTAACCAAAAAACCTAAATGAAAACGAAAAATGTAAAAACATAATAATTTTAATCATATTATTAAATTCTTTTTGTCTTAGTTTATTTACTAATATTATTAATGTTATTTACATTTGCATAATAAGAATTTATTTAATTGTATATACTATACATATTATATTATGTTTTAGTTATTATGTAATTATTATCTAATTATAATTTATAAATAGTAAGTTTTGGTCTAAAGAAGATTGATCATGGTCCAAATATATAAAGTCAAAACAAAGCTGTCCACAGTTTTCCACAATATGTTTTCCTTTTGAATTTTTTATTTCATATATATTCATTGTAAATGTAATTGTTGATTAGATGTAGGTCCCATTCAATGTCCAACTACTTTCAAGTTCATTTTAAAATTTCATTTTATTTATCTTCATCTTAATCTTATACGGAGTATGTAATCCAGATGATAAGGAAAATCATCACTGTATTTTGCATCACATCTCAACTTGATTTTACAAGTTTTGTTAATTACGAGGAGACTATTGAGTTGTTGAACCTTTTTCCTGCAATACATCTCACTTGTTTCGTGTTTAAAGTTTATTGTTCCCTTCTTCCTTGTATAGCTTTTAGGTAAGTTTAGTAGTAGGTTATACAATTTGTCCTTAAATTTTTCAAGTCTATTGTCTTGTGCTCCTCCTGTATTAGGATCGACGAGATAATAGATCCTCTCCTGTAACTCATTATTATTAAAATTTATGTTTACCTGATAGTGCTCCAAGTAAACATATATTTAGGCACAATATCCTTCCAATATGTAAAGCTTTTAGTTGCTATTGTTCTATTTTTATGTAATTTTCGTTTAAATAAATAAGTGCGAAGACTGAAGACGCAAATGAAGATTTGAAGACGCAAATGACCAAAAAGCTCAAATGTACAAGATACAATCCAAGTGGTTCAATTTATTAATGAGAAACGTCTAAAAATTACAAGAGTACAAGTCACGGAACGCAAAGTACAAGATATCTACACGTACGAAAGGACGTTCGAAAATCCGGAACCGAGACATAAACCGAGCATCAACGCGCGAGTCAACGGTCCTAAAATTACGAGTCAACTAGGCACAAGAATATAATATAATATATATATAATTATATAAAATTATATATATTATATTATATATTAAATAAACTCAGCAGCCCACGTTTTAAATCGATGATTGAGCCATGCCAGCCTGGCCATGCGATCGCATGGCATATGTACTAGAAGCCCATGCGATCGCATGAACCCCAGATACTTTCCAAGTCCTATAAATAGCAAACGAATTCGGCCAGAAGGAGGACACCTTTTTCAATCTTTCTCTCTCTATGTAACATATATTTATAATTATAATTTTAATTATAATTAAGATTAATAATAAATTATGGTTTAGTTGGGTTATTGTAAGAAATGTTTTACGGGTTTTAAAGTCGGAGTTCTGTCCTTGTAACGCTACGCGATAAATAATCACTGTAAGCTATGTTCTTCCTTTTTAAATTAATGTATCGTAACTAAGTTATTATTATGCTTATTTGAGCTGAAGTAATCGTGATGTTAGACTAAATATTAAGATGGGGTTATTGGATTTTGTACCATAATTAAGGTTTGGACAAAAGACCGACACTTGTGAACATTAGACTATTGACTATTAATAGGTAGGGGGTATTGTCTAATCGAATGACAACTCATTGGAACCTGTCGAACCTATCTTCAAATTAGTTAATCTAATAATTATTAAAATGATTATGTATGTCCTATTTAGTGACGTTTATACGATATCTTTTACGATCATTTAATTAATTATTCGGGTTGGGTAATTGATTATTCATTCTGATCAAGTGAGTAAATTAATATTCATATCTCATTAAAACAGGGTGGATTACATACAAGGATAATTGGTGTAATTGTTAACAAAGTATTAAAACCTTGGATTACACGCAGTCGATAACCTGGTGTAATTATTAACAAAGTATTAAAACCTTGTTACAGTTTGAATCCCTAATTAGTTGGAATATTTGACTTCGGGAATAAAGTTAATTTGACGAGCATTTTATAATTATGACCGATGGACTATTATGGACAAAAACCAGATAGGTATCAAATAAACCAGGACAAAGGACAATTAACCCGGGCAACAAAAATCAAAATGTCAAACATCATGATTACAGAAGTTTAAATAAGCATAATTCCTTTATTTTATATCTCATCACACTTTTATTTATCATCATTTTATATATCGTCATTTATTTTACGCATTTTAATTATCGTCATTTATCATTACGCTTTATTTAAAATTGACAAGCTGGTCATTAAACGGTAAAACCCCCCTTTTATAATAATAATAATACTACTATATTACTAATATATATATATATATATATATATATATATATATATATATATATATATATATATATATATATATATATATATATATATATATATATACATACAAATATAATTGTTTAAAAATATAGTGTACGCAATAAGCCGTCTCCCTGTGGAACGAACCGGACTTAATAAAAACTACACTACTCTACGATTAGGTACACTGCCTATAAGTGTTGTAGCAAGGTTTAAGTATATCTCATCTATATAAATAAATAAAACTTGTGTAAAATTGTATCGTATTTCGTAATAAAAATAATAGTATTTCGCACCTCACCTCGCACACATCAAGTATTTTTGGCACCGCTGCCGGGAAAGCGAAACGCTATATTAAAAAAAAAAAAGATTTTTATTAAGTTTTAAACTATTTTTGTAAAAATATATGTTTATAATTATTATATATATATATATATATATATATATATATATATATATATATATATATATATATATATATATATATATATATATATATATATATATATATATATATATATATATATATTTAAGTGTTCAAATAAAAAGAAAATATATTTTATAAAAGTATTTTTATTAAGTTCTTAAAAAATATAATTCTAAATATTACTTATATTTTAATTTTGTAAAAAATTATAAATTAAATACATAAAAAAAAAGAAAACTGAAGCTGCAATTTTTGAACCTGTATATTGTAACGACCCGGAAATTTCCGACCAAATTTAAACCTTAATCTTTATATATCTCCGACACGATAAGCAAAATCTGTAATGTTAAGTCTAGAAAGTTTGAAATCTATATTCGGATAATCGGTTACCTTTTGACCATGCCTGACGATTCACGAACAATTATGAGTATATATATATATATATATATATATTTTGGTATCATTATTGTTTATCATTATTAATCATTGTTATCAATTGTATATTAATAATAAATTAATTATATAATATAAAGTATAATTCATAAGAGAATCAGTAGTACGATTTCCCTTTTGGATTCAAGATCAACCTTTTCTTTCAAAATCTGTTTTTGTCGGGAATTAGTTACACATCTATTTCATCAAACATTATTAGACAAAAATCCAACTAATATGATTAATCATTTTGTGTTTATTGAATTCTTATAATTTTATTATTATTATATCATATGTAAAGTAGATCACATGTTAATATAAATCTGCAAATTGTTTACAAAGAATAACATATACAAAACACCCATACACACTTGACCTCAATCACCCAGGCCACGATGACCACCAACAATCACCTCAAAACCACAACACCATCAAACTCTCACCATAGTCGACATCCACCATGTGAATCATAATTCACCGTCATCTTAACCACCATGGGTTCACTTCTTCTTATTTGAAACACACCACAAACCACTTGTGTTTAATACATACTCGAGGAATTCATCACCCACAATCCACTAATGTTTCTGTTTTCATACAAACCTCACCACCTGCAAACTGCTCGATCACTGTTTCTGCTCATTGCTATAGTTGTTAAATATTTTGTTTTCCTGCTGCTAAACTACTCCTGGTATGCTGTTGAAACCGAACCCAAACACACTTGCAACACCACCATAAACCCACCTTTTATCCTCGTTTCCTGTTTTCGTACCAAAACCCCTAACTTCCTCGTGAACAAACACCACCCTTGAAGCCACAAGCTGTCACACTGTTTCTGTCTGCTATTTCTGTCACCACCGTCGCCATTAAAACACCAAAACAACCATCCACAGCCTGCTCCAGCCTTCCCTTTCTTTCTGTTCTCCTGCTATCCACTTGTTTCTGTTCGAGTACAAACACCAACATTAAACCCGTCACCATCATTCACCATAATCAAACCCACCACTAACTACATCTATCACTAACTTCTATTATTACAAAAATATTTACAACCCATACATATAAATTGACATACACACATACCTGGGAATATATGAATCGAATCACCAGATACCTATTACTTATACTCGTTTGCTCTCCTTATATAATTCACCATACCTGCTGCTGTATCCGGTATCTAGTTCTGCTGTAAAGAGAACAATCCTCACTTGAATTTAAACGAAATTATTGTTTTGATGTCGGTTTGAAAAAGAAAAAGGCTAAGGTGAAAAGGACACCCTTATTTATTTATTTTTCTGCGGCTGCTATCACTCATCTTTCTCTGTTAGTTTTATAAACCGAAACCCTTTTACATTCGGGCTTGAATTAATGATAGATTGGGCCGTGTTGTTGGGCTGGCGAGTTATGATGTTGGGCCGACCAGAAACTGGACCGAGACGTTGGGAGTGTAGCTGTGATATACATATAAGAATATGAAATTGTTGATTGGATCGATTGAATATATTTTTTTAAGAAGAAGAAAAATGAAACAGATAGGAAACGGGTTAAATGAAAATAGTATACAAATTACATCAGAAAAGTTGAGATAGATTGATGGTTAGGAGGTGTTTCGGGTTAGCGAGAGGTCCAGGGTTCGAGTCTGGGCAATGACATTTTTTTTAAGAAATGACTTATAAGGTAGTTTCCATTATTATTATTATTATTATTCTTATTATTATTATTATTATTATTATTATTATTATTATTATTATTATTATTATTATTATTATTATTATTATTATTATTATTATTATTATTATTATTATTATTATTATTAATTGATAAAATTGATATTATCATGGTTATAATTATTATGATTATAGTTATGATATATAAAAGATGATAAAAGAAAAATACTGAATAAAATGATTAGGAAATTATAAGTATTAGGGCTTAAAAGATAATGATAAAAATTATAAGCATAAGATAGTGTATAGTTATGATAAAATTTTTGATTATGATATCATTATTACTTTTATTATTATTATTATTATTATTAGTTGTAGTATTAAAATAATCATTTCATTATTATTATTATCACTAACATATTTTTTTTATATATAAACATTATTTTTATTATCATTATTATTATTAATTTTATGAATATTATTATTATTATTACAAAATAATACAACTCTTTATTCATTAACATTATTAATATTATTTTATCAAATAAATACTTATATAAAGAATATATATATAAAAGTATATATACCTAGAAATATATAACAATTGAAATATATGTAGAAACTTGTTCGATTACGATTATATGTATTAATATATATATGAATGATGTAGGTTCGTGAATCCGAGGCCAACCTTATACTTGTTAAATGGTGTTATATGAATTTTACTACAAAATACAGTAGGTGAGTATATAGTCCCTTTTAAACTCTAAATATTTTGGGATGAGAATACATGCATCATATGATTTACGTTATGGACACAAGTGATCAAAAATAAATTCTATGTTGAGTTGTACCATGGCATATTTCTTTATACTTGGTAGCTAATATTTACATGAGGAATGTAAACGCGAATCCTGTTGATAGATCTATCGGGCCTGACAACCCCAACCGGGCTGGACGACTAGTTTTCAACGGTTGCACAGTACTTCGTTTCTGTATACTACACTTGGTACGGTGTAGTGATTATTTAAGAATATGCTGCGATGATTTAAATGTTAAGTATGGTTACCAAGTGCTCAACTACTTTTACATACACTTGCGAGTGTATTATGTTTAAATATATGAAATCTTGTGGTCCATAGTTATAACGCTGCTAGCATCAAACCTATATATCTCACCAACTTTATGTTGACATTTTAAAGCATGTTATTCTCAGGTACGAATTAAGTCTTCCGCTGAGCATTAACTCATATTAAAGATATTATTTGGAGTCGATCATCGCAATGGGACCAACTGTTGAAGACTTCGTCCGGGTGGATTAGGACCGGTCCTTTCAGTTGGTATCAGAGCGGTGGTCTTAGCGAACCAGGTCTTGCATTAGTGTGTCTAACTAGTAGTTGTTAGGATGCATTAATGAGTCTGGACTTCGATCGTGTCTACATGTCAAAAGTTTTGCTTATCATTACTAGTCGGAAATCATCTGCTTATCATCCTTAGGAAATTGCTTGTTTATCGATCATAAGTCTAGACACGTCTTACTGCATTTACTGCGTTGATAGTGTATAGACAAAATTCATATCTTAGCGTATCTGATAATTCATATCTTAGCGCATCTGTAGACTTACCTGACGTATGCCGTAAAATTTCTCTGTAGTCTACGAAATCTTTAGAACTATATATATAGATATTCTATATAGTTAGAATATCATCTGATATTCGAAAATCATTTCACATCAAAGATCCCTTCCATCCACCAAATTGCTCACTTGGCGATGAACCTGAAGCATTTACCGGCGAACCTATTCGAAACACCATTTTCTCTCTCATTTCTAGAGTATCTCGTCACGATTATATACTATCCCATATTTCGGATCTTGTTCATTCGCTCACTCCAACCGCCAATCATCCCGGTGTACTAGCAGAAGTTAACGAACTTCGCGTTCGCGTAACGGCTTTGGAGAACATGGTGCGAAGGTTACGAACACCGGCAGCAGCACAGGCAGCATAATCAGTACCACCATCATCAACATCAACAGTACCCTTATCACCCCCAACCACAACCGCGTCGTAAACCTCAACATCACAATCTGTACCTCGGATATCAACATCACACGCCTCAATAACCCCATCTGTATTTCGAGTATGATCTTCGTTCTACATATCGTTTTACATTGATTATCTTCGCTTTACATATCGTTCTACCTCCTTTATCTTCGTTCGACATGGCGATTATGTAATCTCTAATGTTCTAGAGACCATGTAATATAGTACTAACTATAAATTAAATGAGTTTAATATCTTATTGACTCATTAAATCCATGATTACATCTGAAGAAAATATATATGCAAGTATATTTTCATAAAGAATGTAATTAAAAAATTCTTTCGTACAAACTGTTAATGGTAAAAATATTTTAACGGGTAGGTAGTACCCGAGAAATATTTAGATCTTGCATTAATAAGTTATACTGTACATTCTTCGAATCTGATTCAACGGTCATTTACTATCCTACTTACAACCATCGATATACGTATCTGTTCACCACAGAACAACCATTTCCATTCAAATTACATATTTGAATTTTGACCTATCAGAATCCAACAAGTGGCATAACGAAGAAAATATTGGACAAAATCAAAAGTGTTAGAAACAAACGGATTAAATAATTGAAATATTATTAAGATTCCACGCTAACTGTTCCTAGCTAACTGTTCCCAGCTAACTGTAAATTCCGTATTACATTTTAATTATCGCAATTTTATTTATCATCATTTAATTTCTGTTATTTAATTTTACGCACTTTAAATAACGGGACACGTATACAAGGTTTCGACCTATCATATCGACCCATCTATATATATATTTCGGAACAACCGTAGACACTCTATATGTGAATGTTGGAGTTGGCTATACAGGGTTGGAGTTGATTCCAAAATATATATATGGTTTGAGTTGTGATCAATACTGAGACCGGTACACGGGTCACGATACGTATTAATTAATTCAAATATTATATATTAAATTATATATGAATTTATTGGACTATTGGGCAATTGGACTGCTAACTTTGGACAATTAAAATGAATTAAAATATTGATTATAAACATATGAAACTAAACAATTCTTCAAGTTTGCCACTTGATTTCATCTTAAACCTCACTTGTACCTCAACAGTTACAATTCGCGTTCAAATCTTTCATGATTCTTGAAAACACCTCACTCAAGAAATTGAACCAACCGCACTTCATCTACGGAAGAAGAGATCTTTGCATATAGTTATGCACTTGAAAAACTCTCGAACCCAAAGTCATAGCTTAACACGTACCCGTGTTGAATCCTTTATCATTTAATAGTAAAAACAACCCTACAATTCCTTTCCAAAGTAACCAATTTTGTCACAGCTTCAGCAGAGCAACTTCGACCTTCCATTCGAATAAGTCTTATTATAACTTTAATACATACGACTGGCTTTCCTCATCATTACCGGGGAACCTTTCATATTCCATCATGTTATCATCAGCGTTTAATCATCTAAAAACACAATTCTTCTGAAACCACCTCGGTTTGATAACCAATGACCCAGATCCGTTAACTTTGAGAATGCTAACGAAGCAGCATGTTGAAGATGGCTTTAATGGCCAAAAGTTGATGATAAAGAATGAAGCATTGGAAACACTCAATAGAAAATTTAGTACCGAAAAGCGGATTATGCGAAATTATGAAGGAAGTCGTAGACAAATCACAAAGAATAGGTTTGACTTCAAAGAATTCAAATGATTCAGTGAATGCTGAAACCGTTAGTAAGAACCCTATTCCTTATTCTAAACCTTTCCAGATGATATTCATCATCATCATCTTATCTTAAATATTATAAGATATCTTCGTATCTTCCATTATACATATTCTCCATATTTCTGGAGATATTTTCACAACTATCCTTATCTGAAATCATTTATCTCTCCGTAATATCTGCGTTACAACATAAAAGAAACTGTGTTAGTTTCTAAATTCTGAAACCTTCGAGTTTAAAATATGAATGTTTGAAGTAGTGTTGGGAACTGAAGCATGAATTAGTCTAATATAATGACACTCGATCAACGTCATTATATTACAGTAAGTCATGTTGAGTTTCTAATGGAATGTGATGCTTCGCAGTACCATCATCATGTCCCATGTTACACGGCTCTTACAGTCTATGAAAATTTTAAAAATATCAAGAAAATATTTCTTGATGATTCGGTCTTTTCCAGGACAATCTGGTAAGTTGACAAATAAAAATCGTGCTATTACCATTTCTTTCTGAGAGCATTAGCTATAATCATTCCAAATCTCATACTTACGAATTCTGGACCATTACTCGCTTGACTCGAAGTCGGGAAGAGAAAACGAAAGCATGAAGTTATGAAAAATAATGAAGAATATAAAGCCCAAATATAACTCAGAAATTACAAACAGTGTATATCAATACGTATTGCAACGTAAAGACACGGGGGAATTAAAAACATTATAATTCTAAGGAAATAGTAGAAGTAAATAGATTCTTCTTACAGTAGATGAAAGAGAAGAATGAAAGATATGAAAGTTAGAAGTATAACAAGAATCAGAACGGGATGGAGCATTTTAAAGAATACTTTAAGGTATGAATTGAGGGAGAAAGAATAGAAGATGTGAGGTATGGAAGTAGGGAAGTGAAGGAGGTGGATTTATAGTAAAGTATCCGACAGAGAAATCGAAACAGATTGCCGCATTAAATCAAAGAAGATCCTGATCGCCGAAGAACCAAATCTTATTACCTAAGATTTTCTTTAAATCCCTTAAATTCTGGAAACTCACTATGACTACGTCAAAAGTTAAATCTCTATCTCAATCTCCTGTGACAGCTTCACTCGTACACTTCACCTAATCGAATTGTTCTACCACTATTACTAAATGGTGATAAAACTCTAGTTATTAATTCATATTCATCATAAAAATATGTTATTGTTAGTCATGATGATCTCGATCAAATTTCAGGGACGAAATTTCTTTAACGGGTGGGTACTGTAATGACCCGGAAATTTACGACCAAATTTAAACCTTAATCTTTATATATCTCCGACACGATAAGCAAAATCTGTAATGTTGAGTCTAGAAAGTTTGAAATTTATATTCGGATAATCGGTTACCTTTTGACCATGCCTGACGATTCACGAACAATTATGAGTAAATATATATATATATATATATATATATATATATATATATATATATATATATATATATATATATATATTTTGGTATCATTATTGTTTATCATTATTAATCATTGCTATCAATTGTATATTAATAATAAATTAATTATATAATATAAAGTATAATTCATAAGAGAATCAGTAGTACGATTTCCCTTTTGGATTCAAGATCAACCTTTTCTTTCAAAATCTGTTTTTATCGGGAATTAGTTACACATCTATTTCATCAAACATTATTAGACAAAAATCCAGCTAATATGATTAATCATTTTGTGTTTATTGAATTCTTATAATTTTATTATTATTATATCATATGTAAAGTAGATCACATGTTAATATAAATCTGCAAATTGTTTACAAAGAATAACATATACAAAACACCCACACACACTTGACCTCAATCACCCCGGCCACGATGACCACCAACAATCACCTCAAAACCACAACACCATCAAACTCTCACCATAGTCGACATCCACCATGTGAATCATAATTCACCACCATCTTAACCACCATGGGTTCACTTCTTCTTATTCGAAACACACCACAAACCACTTGTGTTTAATACATACTCGAGGAATTCATCACCCACAATCCACTAACTTTTCTGTTTTCATACAAACCTCACCACCTGCAAACTGCTCGATCACTGTTTCTACTCGTTGCTATAGTTGTTAAATATTTTGTTTTCCTGCTGCTAAACTACTCCTGGTATGCTGTTGAAACCGAACCCAAACACACTTGCAACACCACCATAAACCCACCTTTTATCCTCATTTCCTGTTTTCGTACCAAAACCCCCAACTTCCTCGTGAACAAACACCACCCTTGAAGCCACAAGCTGTCACACTATTTCTGTCTGCTATTTCTGTCACCACCGTCGCCATTAAAACACCAAAACAACCATCCACAGCCTGCTCCAGCCTTCCCTTTCTTTCTGTTCTCCTGCTATCCACTTGTTTCTGTTCGAGTACAAACACCAACATTAAACCCGTCACCATCATTCACCATAATCAAACCTACCACTAACTACATCTATCACTAACTTCTATTATTACAAAAATATTTACAACCCATACATATAAATTGACATACACACATACCTGGGAATATATGAATCGAATCACCAGATACCTATTACTTATACTCGTTTGCTCTCCTTATATAATTCACCATTCCTGCTGCTGTATCCGGTATCTAGTTCTGCTGTAAAGAGAACAATCCTCACTTGAATTTAAACGAAATTATTGTTGTGATTTCGGTTTGAAAAAGAAAAAGGCTAAGGTGAAAAGGACACCCTTATTTATTTATTTTTCTGCGGCTGCTATCACTCATCTTTCTCTGTTAGTTTTATAAACTGAAACCCTTTTACATTCAGGCTTGAATTAATGATAGATTGGGCCGTGTTGTTGGGCTGGCGAGTTATGATGTTAGGCCGACCAGAAACTGGACCGAGACGTTAGGAGTGTAGCTGTGATATACATATAAGAATATGAAATTGTTGATTAGATCGATTGAATATATTTTTTTAAGAAGAAGAAAAATGAAAAAGATAGGAAACGGGTTAAATGAAAATAGTATACGAATTACATCAGAAAAGTTGAGATAGATTGATGGTTAGGAGGTGTTTCGGGTTAGCGAGAGGCCCAGGGTTCGAGTCTGGGCAATGGCATTTTTTTTTTAAGAAATGACTTATAAGGTAGTTTCCATTATTATTATTATTATTATTATTATTATTATTATTATTATTATTATTATTATTATTATTATTATTATTATTATTAATTGATAAAATTGATATTATCATGGTTACAATTATTATGATTATAGTTATGATATATAAAAGATGATAAAAGAAAAATACTAAATAAAATGATTAGGAAATTATAAGTATTAGGGCTTAAAAGATAATGATAAAAATTATAAGCATAAGATAGTGTATAGTTATGATAAAAATTTTGATTATGATATCATTATTACTTTTATTATTATTTTTATTATTATTAGTTATAGTATTAAAATAATCATTTCATTATTATTATTATCACTAACATATTTTTTTATATATAAACATTATTTTTATTATCATTATTATTATTAATTTTATGAATATTATTATTATTATTACAAAATAATACAACTCTTTATTCATTAACATTATTATTATTATTTTATCAAATAAATACTTATATAAAGAATATATATATAAAAGTATATATACCTAGAAATATATAACAATTGAAATATATATAGAAACTTGTTCGATTACGATTATATGTATTAATATATATATGAATGATGTAGGTTCGTGAATCCGAGGCCAACCTTATACTTGTTAAATGGTGTTATATGTATTTTTACTACAAAATACAGTAGGTGAGTATATAGTCCCTTTTAAACTCTAAATATTTTGGGATGAGAATACATGCATCTTATGATTTACGTTATGGACACAAGTGATCAAAAATAAATTCTATGTTGAGTTGTACCATGGCATATTTCTTTATACTTGGTAGCTAATATTTACATGAGGAATGTAAACGCGAATCCTATTGATAGATCTATCGGGCCTGGCAACCCCAACCGGGCTGGACGACCAGTTTTCAACGGTTGC
Source organism: Rutidosis leptorrhynchoides (assembly GCF_046630445.1). NCBI lineage: Eukaryota > Viridiplantae > Streptophyta > Magnoliopsida > Asterales > Asteraceae > Rutidosis > Rutidosis leptorrhynchoides. Next base: position 35,936,112 of record NC_092337.1, on the reverse strand, counting down.
ACAGTACTTCGTTTCTGTATACTACACTTGGTACGGTGTAGTGATTATTTAAGAATATGCTGCGATGATTTAAATGTTAAGTATGGTTACCAAGTGCTCAACTACTTTTACATACACTTGTGAGTGTATTATGTTTAAATATATGAAATCTTGTGGTCCATAGTTATAATGCTGCTAGCATCAAACCTATATATCTCACCAACTTTATGTTGACATTTTAAAGCATGTTATTTTCATGTACGAATTAAGTCTTCCGCTGAGCATTAACTCATATTAAAGATATTATTTAGAGTCGATCATCGCAATGGGACCAACTGTTGAAGACTTTGTCCGGGTAGATTAGGACCGGTCCTTTCACATATAAATTAAACCTGCACACCATGCGATCGCATGGCTGCAGTACTTTAATCCCATGCGAACGCATGGAGTAGTCTGACAGTTCTGAAACCTTGTACGACACAATTAGGGTTACAGTTTTAATTATTATTATTATTAATTATAATTAGGGTTTAATTTAATAATAATTAGTTTTAAGTTTTAATTAATTTTGTATTTTAAGTTCTAATTAGTTTTATTAATTATAAAATTAGTACTTTTATAAAATATAATATAAAAATAATATTTTTATAAAATTTGTATTTTTATCATTTTAGTTATAATTTGTATTTTTATCGTTTAATCGTAATTTGTATATTTTTCATTCGTAATTAGTTTTAAGTTAGTTTTTGCTGTAGTTATTTTATATTTCTAGATTTTTAGGCTTTGTCGTAAAATCCCTTAAGTGCTTTTTCTTTAGATTAAGATATAGACGCTTTAGAATTTTACGACGTCGCTTATCGCTTTAGTTTTAATAAATTTTAATGCCTTTTAAGTTATTGCCGTTTTCCGTGTAGAATTCCTTTTAAGCTTTAATACCTTTAGACGCAGGTTTTAATTTTTAGTTTTTAGACTTTTAAGTTTCGACGCTTTACTTTCTAATTTTTCGACTTCTTATTTTTCGACGCGCTTTTTCTTTCTCATTTCTACGCTCTAGTTTTTAGGACATAGAATTTTCTTTAAATTTCGACGGAAAAATTATTTTAAGTGGTTAAATTGATAGACATCCAAAATTTTCTGCTTCGTAGTAATAGTTGGATTTGTTAGTGGCTGAGTTGTGGATTTTCCGACTTAAAGGATCCTGGCTCCCTGCTGCATCTTTTGGCAATTCGAAATGTGGGCAAAAGCAGAAAAGGCTATTAATTTGATAACTTATATAATTTCTAATAGGATATTCAGTGAATGCACCGAGCAAAACGTTCACCACCATTCATACGTTCACCACCTGTAACTCGATCAAGACATCTAGCCAATATCGTCGCCGTTGATTTTTCTTTAGAATCATCATCTAGTCGAACAAGTACTCCAATTCAAATTTCCGATAATCCATTTTTTGAACCCGACTTCACAATTGAGAACCCGGAGGATATTCAAGGACAATTCCAAGATCCTGAACCACTAATCATTCCTCCTGAACTACAAACCGTTAAATCAAATCTTCTAGCGATTCGGATTCAACAAATTCAATTATGGAAATAACGGAACCTCTAAGTATGGAAGATCGAATGAGAGCCACACGCACTGGCCAAGGTCATGCCATTATTAAGCCAGATATTAATGTGCCAGATTATGAAATCAAAGGACAAATCCTACACATGGTAACTAATCAATGCCAATATAGTGGTACGCCAAAAGAAGATCCAAACGAACATCTTCGAACTTTTAAAAGGATCTGTACTCTATTTAAAATCAGAGAAGTTGAGAATGAACAAATCTATCTCATGTTATTTCCCTGGACTTTAAAGGGAGAAGCCAAAGATTGGTTAGAATCATTACCTGAAGGGGTGATTGACACATGGGATGTCTTAGTTGAGAAATTTCTTAAAAGATTCTTTCCGGCATCTAAAGCCGTGAGACTTCAAGGAGAAATTGTTACGTTCACGCAAAAGCCAAATGAAACATTATATGAGGCGTGGACAAGATTTGAAAAATTGTTGAGAGGATGTCCTCAGCACGGTTTAGACACTTATCAAATAGTACAAATATTCTACTAAGGTGTCGACGTTGCTACACGAAAAGACATCGACACAGCAGCCGGTGGTTCCATTATGAAGAAAACCGCTACCGAAGCTCACAAAATCATTGATAACACAGCCTCCCACTCACATGAGTGGCATCAGGAAAAAGATATCGTTCGTTCATCTAAAGCAGCTAGAGCCGATTCTAGCCATGACTTTGATTTCGTTTCCGCAAAAATAGATGCTTTCGAAAGACGAATGGAAAAGATGAATAAAGATATTCACGCAATACGAATCAGTTGTGAGCAATGCGGTGGACCACACTTAATGAAAGATTGTCACATTGAACAAACGATGGAACAACATGAGAATATTTCCTACATGAACCAAAGGCCGGGAAATAATTATCAGAATAATTATCAACCACCAAGGCCAAACTTCAGTCGAAATCAAAACATTCTTTACAATCCAAATGGACCCAACAATAACTCGTACAACCAACAAGGTCCGAATAACCAACCAACTCAAAACAACACTTTCAATCAACAAAGACCTGGCTTGTATAAACCACCACAACATACCGAAGAGAAAAAGCCAAATCTGGAAGAAATGATGGCAAAATTAATGGAATCTCAAGCACAATTTATTACATCTCAAACCCAAACAAATGAGAGGTTTGATCAGTCATTAAGAACTCAACAAGCTTCCATTTTGAATCTAGAAAAACATGTAGGTACTCTTACTAGCATGATGAGTGAGAGGGAACAAGGAAAGCTACCGAGTAATACTGAAGTAAATTCTCAGAATGAGAATGTTAATATGGTGTCAACAAATTCTAAAAAATCAGCATTAGAAGATGGGAAGGTTTTTGATGTGAGTAACAATGAAGAAGTTACAACACCACCACCACCACCACCCGAGTATGTAAAGCCAGTAGTGGCACCATACAGACCACACATCCCATTTCCAAGAAAAGGAGTTGAGTATGAGCAAGTGATAAGTAATAAAGTTTGTGATACCTCTGGAAAGAAGAAGAAGAATAAGAAAGTGCAAGAAACAAAAATCATAAAGATAAATCCGGTGAAGACAGTTCCACCAAAAGTTTCACCCAGGGTGGGTGATCTGGGTGAATTTATTGTTCCTTGTCTACTTAGTGATTGTGTCATGTATGATGCACTAGCAGATTTAGGTGCAAGTGTGAGTGTTATGCCTCTTTCATTATATAAGAGATTAGGAGTAGGTGAGTTAAGTCCAACAGAGATGAGTGTTCGACTCTTTGATCAAACCATTAGGCACCCAATTGGAATTGCTGACAACCTACCCGTTCAAGTGGGTAATTTAACCTTTTTAGTCGAATTTATTGTCATTGACATAGAAGAGGACCCAAACATCCCTCTAATTTTAGGTCGACCATTCTTAGCGTCCACCGGGGCATTATTTGATGTAAGAGAGGGTAGAATGACACTTAGTAATGATGAAAAATCAATCACCTTTGTGAGTCGAAAGGCTAAATCTCCACCAACCAAAACCGTTGAACCAACAAAAACGATTGGCAAGAACCATATTGTTTTACCAACTCCAACGGTAGTGCTTAACAATAATAAAATGCCTAAGTGTGGGGAAGATGAAGTAACACCTAATGATGACCTGATAACAAAGAACCCCGCTGTTGATACGAAATTAAATGACCCCGTTATTAACAGTTCAATGAAGAAACTTATTAAACGGATTCGCGATGCTAGAACCAAGGGGAACTTTAAGTCATGTAACCGGTTAGTATCTAATCTATCGCTTAAAGAAAAGGCGAAACTAGTTGAATTTGTGGATATTACACAGGAATCCGACCAATGGCTTAAAGAAAAAGTCACAGATATGCAAGTTGATTATGGTCCAAGAGAAATTGACGATGAAGTTAATCACAATTGTGACACCACAGCTACCTAAGTGTGGGGAGATTCAAATGTTCTAAAAAGAAAACATTGTCTAGAGTTAGTTGTTCTGTTCTCTTGTAGTTCCGAGAATGGAATCCGATTGGTCTTTTCCGCTAGCAGATACTAAAGAACTAGTTTTCTCCCCCCATTATGAATGTTTCTTTTGTAGGTTTTGTATGAAATTAATTTACATTTTTAAATTTAATTTTTGTGTGATTTAAAAAAAAACAAAAATTACTTTATTTCATTAAGTTTAAAAATGATTTCTAAAATTCATCGTAAGTTGAAGACTAGGTCATGGAACCGAAATTGCTTTACCCGAGGGCGGGGCGAAAAATTTTGTTATCATTATTTTTAATTTTATTGATCTAAAGTATACCAAAAAAAAAAACCCAAAAATCTTTGCTTATAAAACAATAGCTTTAAAAACGACAAATTTTAAATTTTGTCGAGGGACGGACTAGGTAAACATACCGAAACTACCTAAAGTAAAAGGAAACAAAATTTTAAAAAAATTATTCATTTAAATTGTTTTAATAAATAAAGATTTTATGAAAAAAATAAAAAAATAAATATATATATATATATATATATATATATATATATATATATATATAAATATATACATATATATACATATACATATATATATATATATATATTTATTTTTTATGAAAATATATATATATATATATATATATATATATATATATATATATATATATATATATATATATATATATATATATATATATATATATATATATATGTTTGTAGTTTATGTTATGTACAAAACAGGGTAAAACAGCGCATTTTTAAAGACTGACATTAAAGTTCAGCAAAAGCTACTAATTTTGACGACAAGACGCAAAATATCAAATGTGATATAAAATAATATGTTTGCAAACTCGGTATTTTTAATCACTTTTCTACACTAATCACCCTCATGAATTTATAATTATAGTCTGATTTCATGCGAATGAGGGCATTGCATGATCTCAAGTGTGGGGAAGGGTTATAAATTCTCTCGGGTTTACAATTAGTGTAATTGCCAAATTTTGTAAAAATTTGAAAAATTTTCAATTAAATGAATTCAAAATCGTGTTTATACATATTTATGAATGATAAAACTAGGTTATAATACCGAAATTATTGTTACCTCGGAGAGAACATAAATGGAGAAACAACTCAAAACGGTTGAATTCCTTTAAAATGGAATAAAGGAGAATAAAAAGGCAAAGAAAATAATAAATAAAAGTTAAGTGTGGGAAAAATTTACCAAGTTCTTCAAAACATATATCACATATTTGTACAAGATTATTGCAGGTACTTTTGCTTTGGGCTAAACTAATCAGTTTTACCCGAATTACTGTAATATATTTGAAAGAAAGATGGATCTACACGATGAATCAATTCCATCATTAAAAGGAAGTAAAGTCTTCAGAAAAAGACACGCACTTCTTGATTTAGGTCAAGAAGTTATCGTCCAGACCAGCTGTAGGTTGACGAAAAATCTAGAAAAGTCATCTCTAAAATCAGCAAGAAATCTACGGACCTCAGTATCAAATAGGGTCGCCATGTGGTCAGACTTATCCTAACCATGAGAGGATCTATCTCATAAAATGGGGAGGGCGCCGTGCAAATTAGCTTGATAAGACTAATGAATCAGACTCCCAGAAAGGATAATCTCCTTAAAGATCAAAAATCAGCTTTTAAGACTGATATTACTCAATCCTTGAGATTGACCTTAAAGATTGAGAATTACAAACTCATGGAATTCGATGATATCTAAACTCGAGCTTGAACGAGAAAATATTTTGTTCAAATTACAAACCGATTTGTTTTCTGAAAACCCATTTTCAATGCGTTCATTACCATTGAACGTAAAATCCTGAGAATTCATCGAAATTCATTAGGTCACCTGAACTAAATCGGGTGTCAACCGTAAGAACGATGGTTGCATAGCATGGTCGAAGACAGGACCTTGTGCCAGACCGAAAAACTATAGGGTGATCTTTACTATTGCTCCTAAAATGGATAGTAATTGCATCCGACACGATATAGACCATAATCAAAAGCATGTCACGGGACATCGCCTTAACAGTTGCTTGTTCAACGCTTTCCTTTACAACCGGACGGTAGTTTACCGAAAGGTAATATACGGAGCAAGTATACTGGACGTGTTGCTTTCCTAATACAAGGTTAGCAAGTAGGTGACACAAAATCGCAAGTTTTGAACTAAAATTTTCAAATCTGAAACCCACAAAACCCACAAAAACATTTTAAAAACACCGGTGAAGGGTTATTCCGAAAAACTAATCTAGAGTAAAAGCTAGATTGAATTTTCAAAAGATCAAATGTTTTCATAAAGATCCAATTTCCTTAAAGGATCTAAATTTTCATAGTCATGTGGGACTGTAAACCACAACGTTACTATCATTGTTCATACCGCCGTATAGAAATCACTGATGTACAAAGTGTGAAGAATAAAGAAGTGATTCTTGTAAAGCTATATTCAAGTTCTATATTGCTTGAGGACAGGCAACGCTCAAGTGTGGGAATATTTGATAATGCTAAAAACGAACATATATTTCATAGCATTATCCCTCAAGAAAGACAAGCTTTTAGTTGCAATTGTTCTATTTACAAGTGATATTCGTTTAAATAATAAAAGGTGAAGACAAAAGACAGATTCGACGAATTGAAGACGCAAATGACCAAAAAGCTAAAAAGTACAAAGTACAATCCAAGTGGTTCAAATTATTGATGAGAAACGTCTAAAAATTACAAGAGTATAAGCCGTGAAACACAAAGTACAAGATATTAAATCGTACGAAAAGGCGTTCAAAAATTCGGAACCGAGACATGAACCAACATTTAGCGCGCGACGCAACGGACCAAAAATTACAAGTTAACTATGCACAAGAATATAATATAATATATAATTAATTATATATATTATTATATATTATAATTATACGCAGCCCACGTTTTGGATTTAATCTATGAGCTGGAATCCAGACCTCCGCACGCGTGGAGTTGTGAAGCACAAAAGCTCCGCACTCGCGGAGCTGTACAGTGAAACGTGGGCCTATAAAAGGCCGCGCATTCTGATCGATAAAACACGTCCCTTTTTCTTTCTTTCTATCTACGTAAAATATATATATAATTTTAATTTTAATTTTAATTTTAATTTAAGTTTAATAATAATAAGGTTATGGTGGCAAATGTTTTAAGTTTGTAAGTCAAAATTTTGTCCGTGTAACACTACGCGATTAATCATTGTAAGTTATGTTCAACCTTTTTAAATTAATGTCTCGTAGCTAAGTTATTATTATGCTTATTTAAATCGAAGTAATTGTGATGTTTGACTAAATATTAAGACGGGGTTATTGGGCTTTGGACCATAATTGGGGTTTGGACAAAAGACCGACACTTGTAAAAATTGGACTATGGGCTATTAATGGGCTTTATATTTGTTTAACTGAATGATAGTTCGTTAATTTAATATAGAGATTTACAATCTGAGGTAATTATAAATAACCACATACACTCGATCGGACACGATGGGCGGGATATTTATAAATACTAATAATCGTTCATTTAACCGGAAACGGGGAAGGATTAATAGTCAATGGACTCATTAAAACAGGGGTGGATTACATACAAGGACACTTGGTGTAATTGTTAATAAAGTATTAAAACCTTGGATTGCACACAGTCGATAACCTGGTGTAATCATTAACAATGTATTAAAACCTTATTACAGTTTAAGTCCCCAATTAGTTGGAATATTTGACTTCGGATATAAGGATAATTTGACGAGGACACTCGCACTTTATATTTATGACTGATGGATTGTATGGACAAAAACCAGATGGACATATCAAATAATCCAGGACAAAGGACAATTAACCCATGGTAATAAATTAAAATCAACACGTCAAACATCATGATTACGGAAGTTTAAATAAGCATAATTCCTTTATTTTATATCTCATCGTACTTTTATTTACTGTCATTTTATTTATTGCACTTTTAATTATCGTACTTTTTAATTATCGCAATTTTATTTATCGTCATTTTATTTATCGCACTTTAAAATTATCGCACTTTTATTATCGTTATTTATTTTACGCTTTAAATTAAGTCATTTGTATATTTAATATTAGGTTTTAATTGCGACTTAAGACATAAAATCGACAAACCGGTCATTAAATGGTAAAAACCCCCTTTTTATAATAATAATAATAATATTATTTTTATATATATATATATTTATACAAATATAGTTTTAAAAATATAACGTTAAACTTGGCTAGTTCCCTGTGGACGAACCGAACTTACTAAAAACTACACTACTGTACGATTAGGTACACTGCCTATAAGTGTTGTAGCAAGGTTTAGGTATTTCCACTCTATAAATAAATAAGTAAATAACTTTTGTAAAATTGTGTCATATTTAATAGTATTTCGCAATAAAAATATAACTATTTCGTATACACCTCGCATAACATCAGTTAAGCATATACTTTTTATACTGTTTTGAAATACGAAATCTCGTGGCCTACCTTACATTACTGTTACATTTAAACTATAGCTCACCAACATTCGTGTTGACATTTTTAAGCATGTTTTCTCAGGTGCTTAGAGGTTTGATGCTTCCGCTGTAGTAGTCTTGCTGTGTAGACTCCTGCTGCTTTTGTTAGAGATGTCTCTGCATGAAACATTTACCTTGCATTCACAACTATGTTACTTTTGAAACAATGAATTTGTAATGACCATTGGGCCTCGTACTTATGTTAATTGCTTCTATTCATAGAAGACTACTATCAGTTGTAAAACTTTTGATGTTGGTTATGACGTCACCCTTTCTTATGAATGCAAACTTATTTTAAAACAGCATATAGTGTTTGACCTTGTAATGATCATGTTGTTGATAATCCGTACACGTTAATTTTGTATGGGGCGTCACATTTGGTATCAGAGCATTGGTTGTGGGGAATTAGGTTGCATTAGTGAGTCTAGACCGGACCGAGTAGGATTCACTAATAGGACTAATCTACAACTTGCTAGTTTACTTATTTCTGCGGAACTTGCTGCATGCTGCTGCTTACTTTTACTGCTATATGTAATATACTGCTACTTGTTTTCACTACTGCATGATACTATTTGCTTTCGATTGCATGATACTTCTGTAGGATTTGTTATTATTGCCATGCTATTTACTACTATAGATGATCTAGACTGTCGTAGTTACTTTGCCTAATACGTGCTTGCTATATGACTTACTGACATGAAAAAAGTTATTTTTCCTTGTTCAGATGTCGGATATCCCACCCATCATCATTGACTTGGAGAGCGACTCAGATCCATCTGCCACCTCGCCTGCTACTACTGCCGACTCACAGATCCCGTCATCGCTACCCTCCAGTGACTCTGACGATTCATCCTCTGGGGACAGTAGCCACGCACCTGACCTGATGATCATCTCTGATGGAGACGAGGACCCAGAGGAGATTCCAGCTCCACCTAGCCCAGGACTCCCGGAGCCACAGCACCATTCCGGTGGTGCTTTGATTCCTGGGGAAAATGGGGACGGTCCTTTTCGTAATGAGCGAGGACATTGGGTCAGACGCCTTGCTGATGGACGTGTCGTGATGATCCCGCCTAGCAGATATCGACTTATGACCACCGGTAGAGCAGATCTACCCTCAGATGATTCAGACGACTCATCATCCGATGACTCTAGCGAGGAGGATTCCGACGAAGACCTTCAGGAGGCACCCGTGCAGCCGCCCTCTACCCCGCCGAAGAAGCGGTATCGTTTCGATGGTACTGTTATTCCAGGGGTTAACGGAGGTAGACCATTTGTGGATGCACGCGGACAGATGGTTAGGGTTACCGCCCGTAAGCGGGTTGTGCCTTACCCTGCTGATCCGTTCATGCGTAAGGCTTCCCGTTACACACCGTCTACTTCTGGTACTAGACCGTCTGCACCACCAGCTCCACCAGCATCATCTGCACCACCAGCTCCACATGTACCATCTGCACCGCCTGCCCCACCAGCATCCACCGTCGTCGAGGAACTGACGAGGGAAGTGCATATCCTCCGTGCTTGGGTAACTGAGCTCGAGGATCAGGTGTCCCACATGATGGACATCCTTTACCCACCGTCACCATAGGGCTGTTGTATTAGATTTCATTATGTAATATCGCTTGTAGTTTCATGTTTCACTCATGTATTGTACGAACCTTATGCGGATGTATGCCACTTTCTTATTAATGAATGGAACTTAGTATTGTTTAATTTCTGTACGGTGTTCTATTTACGTTACTATATGATGATTTTATGGTATCTGTATCTAGTTGCATTACTTAATTAACATGCGATATGTTGATTCCATGTTGGTTACCATATACCGTATTATTATTTATTGAATGCGGGATTTTGACTTAAGTCAAAACTTTTGTTCAGAAGAACAATGGCAAACGGAAGAGTTTCACGGGAAATGCCCACAGTGGCACATATTGAGGAAATGATAACTGCTCAAGTAGCCGAAGCAATTGCGAATGTCAACCCCCAAGCTCCACATGTTAAACAGCACAATCATAACGAGTGCACCTATAAGGAATTTCAAAGCTGCAAGCCCCACAATTTCAGTGGTACTGAGGGGCCAGTTGGACTGACAAGATGGTTTGAGAAATTGGAAGCTGTGTTCCGTGTAAGCAACTGCTCAGAAATGAACAAAACTAAGTATGCCTCATGTACACTGTCGGACGGCGCTTTAACCTGGTGGAACACACTTGCTCAGGCTAAGGGAATTGACGAGGCCTATGCTACATCGCGGGAGGAATTTAAGGGGGCTATGATCGAGGAGTACTGCCCCAGGACAGAGATTCAGAAAATGAAAGCCGAGTTTTGGGAGTTGAAGGTTGTGGGAACCGATCTTGATGGTTATAACCGAAGGTACCTGGAATTAGCTCTGATGTGTCCCACGATGGTTACCCCAGAATTTAAGCGAATGGAACGGTATTTGTGGGGACTTCCCAATTCCATTCAGGGAAATGTCACCTCTTCAAAACTAGCTGATGTCCCGAAAGCTATGCTCATGGCGCACACCCTTATGAACCAAATTACCAGCAAAGAACCAGAAAAGGCGAAATCCGAATCGGGAGCTAGTAATGAGAAACGTAAGTGGGACAGCAACAAGGGAAGGGTCTTTGATCAAAACCCAGCTAAGAGACATGAAAGTTTCAAGGGAAACAACAACGGGAGGAACCCCAACCCGAACCCTAGCTCAAACCCTAACTACAAGGGTAGTCTCCCGCAGTGCAAGAGATGCTACAAGCATCATACCGGGTACTTCAATGTAGTCTGTGAAAAGTGTAAAAGGACTGGGCATATTGGCAAAGACTGCAAGATCACCACCCCAACTGTGAAGATAAACCCTACTGGACCAAGGAAGTGCTATGAGTGTGGACAACAGGGCTACTTCAGGAATGAATGTCCCAACAAGAGAAAGGACGGCGGGCTAGCTCGTGGAAGAGCTTTCAACATAAATGCAAGGGATGCCCGTGAGAACCCCGACTTGGTTACAGGTATATTCACTATCAACAATCTATTAGCTTCTGTCCTATTTGATACTGGTGCCGATAGGAGTTATGTATGTAGACACTTTTTGTAGTGACCCGAACTTTTCCATGTTTATATATATTAATTGAGATTGATATTTACATGATTAAATGTTTCCAACATGTTAAGCAATCAAACTTGTTAAGACTTGATTAATTGAAATATGTTTCATATAGACAATTGACCACCCAAGTTGACCGGCGATTCACGAATGTTAAAACTTGTAAAAACGACATGACGATATATATATGGATATACATATGGTTAACATGAGATTATGATAAGTAAGTATCTCCATAAGTATATTAACAATGAGTTATATACATATAAATAAGACTACTAACTTAAGGATTTCGAAACGAGACATATATGTAACGATTATCGTTGTAACGACATTTAAATGTATATATATCATATTAAGATATATTAATATATCATAATATCATGATAATATAATAATTTAACATCTCATTAGATATAATAAACAATGGGTTAACAACATTAATTGAGATCGTTAACTTAAAGGTTTCAAAACAACACTTACATGTAACGACTAACGATGACTTAACGACTCAGTTAAAATGTATATACATGTAGTGTATTTAGATGTATTAAAATACTTTTGGAAGACTTCAAGACATATATCAAAACACTCATACTTAACGAAAATGGTTACAGTTACTTTCCCATTCGTTTCTTTCATCAAGAATTCTAGTCGTATTCTTACCCGTATTATACACAGCTTCAAAACGTACTTACTATGGGTATATACCAATAGGAACTAGCATGGGATTCCACTCTTAATTATGTCATGTATGACTAATCAATTTTAACTTCTACCATGAGCTAGTCAACTAACTAGAACTCCTTTTAACCCCACTCACCACTCACCAATTACCACTCATCATTCACTCCATTTCACTTCCAATTCTCTTTCTAATTCTCTCTCAACACACACACACTATTATGAACGTATTTTTCCAGTATTTAATCATCATCTTCATCAAAAATCACTTCAAGAATCAAGCTATAATCATCATAGGAAGAACACTTCAAGAACACTTCAAAAATCCCTTCAAGTTTACTAATTTACTTCTAAGCTTTCTAATCCATTCCAAGTAATCATCTAAGATCAAGAAACTTTTGTTATATACAGTAGGTTATCTTTATTATTCAAGGTAATATTCATATTCAAACTTTGATTCAATTTCTATAACTATAAACTATCTTAATTCGAGTAAAAATCTTACTTGAACTTGTTTTTGTGTCATGATCCTACTTCAAGAACTTTCAAGCCATCCAAGATCCTTTGAAGCTAGATCATTTCTTGTCACTTCCAGTAGGTTTACCTACTAAACTTGAGGTAGTAATGATGTTCATAACATCATTCGATTCATATATATAAAACTATCTTATTCGAAGGTTTAAACTCGTAATCACTAGAACATAGTTTAGTTAATTCTAAACTTGTTCGCAAACAAAAGTTAATCCTTCTAACTTGAATTTTAAAATTAACTAAACACATGTTCTATATCTGTATGATATGCTAACTTAATAATTTAAAACCTAGAAACACGAAAAACACCGTAAAACCGGATTTACGCCGTCATAGTAACACCGCGGGCTGTTTTGGGTTAGTTAATTAAAAACTATGATAAACTTTGATTTAAAAGTTGTTATTCTAAGAAAATGATTTTTATTATGAACATGAAACTATATCCAAAAATTATGGTTAAACTCAAAGTGGAAGTATGTTTTCTAAAATGGTCATCTAGACGTCGTTCTTTCGACTGAAATGACTACCTTTACAAAAACGACTTGTAACTTATTTTTCCGACTATAAACCTATACTTTTCTGTTTATATTCATAAAATAGAGTTCAATATGAAACCATAGCAATTTGATTCACTCAAAAAGGATTTAAAATGAAGAAGTTATGGGTAAAACAAGATTGGATAATTTTTCTCATTTTAGCTACGTGAAAATTGGTAACAAATCTATTCCAACCATAACTTAATCAACTTGTATTGTATATTATGTAATCTTGAGATACCATAGACACGTATACAATGTTTCGACCTATCATGTCGACACATCTATATATATTTCGGAACAACCATAGACACTCTATATGTGAATGTTGGAGTTAGCTATACAGGGTTGAGGTTGATTCCAAAATATATATAGTTTGAGTTGTGATCAATACTGAGATACGTATACACTGGGTCGTGGATTGATTCAAGATAATAGTTATCGATTTATTTCTGTACATCTAACTGTGGACAACTAGTTGTAGGTTACTAACGAGGACAGCTGACTTAATAAACTTAAAACATCAAAATATATTAAAAGTGTTGTAAATATATTTTAAACATACTTTGATATATATGTATATATTGTTATAGGTTCGTGAATCAACCAGTGGCCAAGTCTTACTTCCCGACGAAGTAAAAATATGTGAAAGTGAGTTATAGTCCCACTTTTAAAATCTAATATTTTTGGGATGAGAATACATGCAGGTTTTATAAATGATTTACAAAATAGACACAAGTACGTGAAACTACATTCTATGGTTGAATTATCAAAATCGAATATGCCCCTTTTTATTAAGTCTGGTAATCTAAGAATTAGGGAATAGACACCCTAATTGACGCGAATCCTAAAGATAGATCTATTGGGCCTAACAAACCCCATCCAAAGTACCGGATGCTTTAGTACTTCGAAATTTATATCATATCCGAAGGGTGTCCCGGAATGATGGGGATATTCTTATATATATGCATCTTGTTAATGTCGGTTACCAGGTGTTCACCATATGAATAATTTTTATCTCTATGTATGGGATGTGTATTGAAATATGAAATCTTGTGGTCTATTGTTACGATTTGATATATATAGGTTAAACCTATAACTCACCAACATTTTTGTTGACGTTTAAAGCATGTTTATTCTCAGGTGAATACTAAGAGCTTCCGCTGTTGCATACTAAAATAAGGACAAGATTTGGAGTCCATGTTTGTATGATATTGTGTAAAAACTGCATTCAAGAAACTGATTTCGATGTAACATATTTGTATTGTAAACCATTATGTAATGGTCGTGTGTAAACAGGATATTTTAGATTATCATTATTTGATAATCTACGTAAAGCTTTTTAAACCTTTATTTATGAAATAAAGGTTATGGTTTGTTTTAAAAATAAATGCAGTCTTTGAAAAACGTCTCATATAGATGTCAAAACCTCGCAACGAAATCAATTGATATGGAACGTTTTTAATCAATAAGAACGGGACATTTCAGTTGGTATCTGAGCGTTGGTCTTAGAGAACCAGAATTTTGCATTAGTGTGTCTTATCTAGTTTGTTAGGATGCATTAGTGAGTCTGGACTTCGACCGTGTTTACTTGAAAAATGATTGTTTAACAAATTTTGTTGGAAACTATATATTTTTAACATGTGAATATTATGTGATATATTAATCTCTTAACGCGTTTGATATTATGTAATAGATGTCTACCTCTAGAACAAGTCCCATTGACTCACCTAATAATAATGAAGAGTCAAATGTAAATTGGAATGATTCGTGGACTGATTCACAAGTTCCCGAAGAGGAACCGGAAGAAGAGTCGGAACCGGAAGAAGAATCGGAACCGGAAGAAGAATCGGAACCGGATGAAGAAATAGAACCGGTGGGGGAAATAATAAAACGGTTAAGTAAAAGAAAATCCTCAACCAACCGACCAAGGTTAATTATGGTCAATGGTGTTTCCGCCAAGGAAGCAAAATATTGGGAGGATTACCAATTCTCCGATGAATCGGATTCCGACGAGAATTCCGATGATGTTATAGAAATTACCCCAACTGAATTTAAAAAGGCAAAAGAAAATAATAAGGGAAAGGGCATAAAAATAGAGAAATCTAATTCCAACCCCGATGAACTTTATATGTATCGTCAACCCCCGAAGTCCTTAAGTTGTAACAATGACCCGGGAACCTCTAAACCACCAGGTTTTTCTAAACCAATGTGGATAACGACGGCTCGTATTAGGGGAACATCATATATCCCTAGAAACTTGGCAAAATGAACCAAAACCGAAGAAGAAGAAACAAGTGAGTCGGAATAAGATAGTTGTATTCGTGTGGTGTAATATAAGTAATATAGTGTGCTTATGCTTTATGATATATGTAAAAATTGCTTGTATTAATAAGTATTTTTTTTATGAATCTAACTCTTGTCTATTTTTTAGTATAAAAACACAAAATGGATAGACAACCCAATATTTTAAGAGACCTACCCGGAGACATGATTGATGAAATCTTGTCTAGAGTCGGTCAGAATTCCTCGGCACAACTATTTAATGCGAGATCAGTTTGTAAGACATTCGAAGAACGTTCCAAGAATGCCTTGGTTTATAAAAGGCTTTTGTTCGAAAGATGGGGGATATCACATTGGGAAATCCATAAGTTACGATGTGTTTACTTTGACGCATATATTGCGGGGAACCCAAATGCTATTTTACGCAACGGGTTAAGAAATTATTTTGACTCAATATATCCGAATATTGGACTTCGTGATTTAGAAAAAGCGGCTAACATGCAACATAAAGAAGCATGTTATGCTTACGGATTAGTAATGTTCGCTTCTCACCAAAGTGAGAACAAGAACATCGGGCTACAACTATTAAACAAAACGTTCTCACAAGTGACGGAGTCGGTAATTGGGGTAAGAAATGAGGTTTTTAGATTGTTACGGGACTGTTGGACATTACGTAACCCTCGTCCCTTTGACGACGTTACAACACGCTGTCTTATCAACGGCCATAACGGTTATGTTCCACAAGACCAAGGATGGGAAGTAGTCCTAGTAAAACCAGAATGCATGACTTGTTTCTGGACGTATGAATTACGTGTCTTTATTGCCTTTGCTGAACAACTTGTGTACTAGCTAGAATTATCTTCACAACTATCTTGTATCAAAGTTATTGTGTGCTATATTTCATGCTTTATGTAAAATAAGCGGTATTGTAAGTTTGTAAAATATTGTATAAAAGTTTGAACGCGAAATATTATTATAATCAGTTTTTCATATAGAATTGTAGTAGTTGAATTGTATATTAGCTACTAAGTATGAACTTAACGGGTAGGTACTACCCGAATTTAAACTTATAAAACGCTAATATGAAGAAAAAGCTTTTATAAATGAGTTCATATTATGCTAAGAAATACTATTAACTACTCTTAATATTCTGTATGATTAACTTGTTCCATTTGACTATTTTGAAGGAAATGGCACCGACTACTCGACACACTGTGAATATGAATGAAATGGAATTCCGTACTTTTATAGCTTCAAACATAGTCGCAGTACAGGCTGCGCTACATACCAACAATAACCTTGGATCTAGCAGTACAGGAAATCGTGTAGGATGCACCTACAAAGAATTCACTGCCTGCAAACCTTTGGAATTTGATGGAACCGAAGGACCGATCGGATTGAAACGGTGGACCGAGAAGGTCGAATCGGTGTTTGCCAAAAGTAAGTGTACTGAAGAGGACAAAGTAAAGTACGCTACGCATACCTTCACAGGTTCTGTGTTAACATGATGGAATACCTATCTAGAGCAAGTGGGACAAGACGATGCGTACGCACTACCGTGGTCAGCATTCAAGCACTTGATGAACGAGAAGTACCGTCCCAGAACCGAGGTCAATAAGCTCAAGACAGAACTTAGAGGGTTACGAACCCAAGGATTTGATATTACCACGTACGAAAGACGATTCACAGAATTGTGCCTATTGTGTCCGGGAGCATTCGAAGATGAGGAAGAGAAGATCGACGCGTTTGTGAAAGGATTACCGGAAAGAATCCAAGAAGATATAAGTTCACACGAGCCCGCCTCCATACAACAGGCATGTAGAATGGCTCACAAACTAGTGAACCAGATTGAAGAAAGAATTAAAGAACAGACTGCTGAAGAGGCCAATGTGAAGCAAGTCAAAAGAAAGTGGGAGGAAAACGGTGATAAGAATCACCAATACAACAACAACAACAATTACAACAATAATCGCAACAATTATCCCAACAATCGCAACATCAATCGCCACTACAACAAACGGCCCAACAACAACAACAACAACAACAACAACAACAACAACAACAACAGCAACTACAACAATCATCCCAACAACAATAATAACCGCAACAACAACAACAATCAGAAGCAGCTATGCCAAAGGTGTGAAAAGTATCACTCGGGGTTCTGCACCAAATTTTGCAACAAGTGTAAAAGAAATGGTCATAGCGCGGTGAAGTGTGAGGTCTACGGACCAGGGGTTAATAGAACGAAAGGAACAAATGGTGTCGGAACGAGTAATGGCGGAGCAAGTAGTGTCGGAGCAAGTTATGCCAATGTAGTTTGTTATAAATGTGGAAAACCGGGCCACATTATTAGAAATTGCCCAAACCAGGAGAACATGAATGGACAAGGCCACGGAAGAGTTTTCAATATTAATGCGACAGAGGCACAGGAAGACCCGGAGCTTGTTACGGGTACGTTTCTTATTGACAATAAATCTGCTTACGTTTTATTTGATTCGGGTGCGGATAGAAGCTATATGAGTAGAGATTTTTGTGCTAAATTAAGTTGTCCATTGACGCCTTTGGATAGTAAATTTTTACTCGAATTAGCAAATGGTAAATTAATTTCAGCAGATAATATATGTCGGAATCGAGAAATTAAACTGGTTAGCGAAACATTTAAGATTGATTTGATACCAGTAGAGTTAGGGAGTTTTGATGTGATAATCGGTATGGACTGGTTGAAAGAAGTGAAAGCAGAGATCGTTTGTTACACAAATGCAATTCGCATTATACGAGAAAAAGGAAAACCCTTAATGGTGTACGGAGAAAAGGGCAACACGAAGCTACATCTTATTAGTAATTTGAAGGCACAAAAACTAATAAGAAAAGGTTGCTATGCTGTTCTAGCACACGTCGAGAAAGTACAAACTGAAGATGTGATGACCCGGAAATTTCTGACCAAATTTAAACTTAATCTTTGTATGATTAACATTTTCAACACGATAAGCAAAGTCTGTAAAACTGAATCTCAAAATTTTTGAACTACTTTTATATATTTAAATACCTTTCGGTTGTTTTCGACGATTTGCGAACAATTATATGTAAATAGATACATATATAACTTGAAAAGGTAACAATGTATTAATTATTTGATACCGTACATTAAACTTATTGGTTTAAATATCTATTTGAATATATATGATAAGTTGAAATATTTATTATTAAAATTTATTTATAAATAACTTCCAATGTGTATTTAAAAACTGATTTATATATATTAAAAAGATATATACATATATATAATTTCAAGTTATTTAGTAAACGATAGTAACATTTTCAAATTGCTACAGCACCCAAAATGCTACAGTGTTTTTGAAAATCACTATTTGCTACAGTGAAATTGACTTTGCTACAGTAACTTTGCTACAGTGGTATATTTTATGGATGATTTAAGACTATATTTTGACAAAGGTACGATTCACGAAACGTAAAGTACAAGTTTTCTCAGCGTACGAAAGGGCGTTCGAAAAACCGGAACCGGGACATAAGTCGAGTGACAACGTACGACTTATCGGAACAAAAATTACAAGTCAACTATGCACGTGAATTTAATATAATATATAATTAATTAATTTAAATTATATATATTATATTTATATTTTATTATGTCGACAAATGTTAGGACAAAAACATGTGGGCTGGAAAAATAGGGCCATGCGATCGCATGGACTGTGGCCTTCAAACCCATGCGATCGCATGGGAGGTCTGGCCAGGCGAGGTCTATAAATTTCATCGATTTCGGCTCAGTTTACACACATATATATTCATCTTACTCCGTATTTATATTACTATTATTATTATTATTATTATTATTATTATTATTATTATTATTATTATTATTATTATTATTATTATTATTAAGATTAATATTATTATTAATCTAATTATTATTAGTATTATACCTAAAATACTACGACGAGGTCATGAGCGTGTCACTTTCAAAATATGTTTTCAAGCGGGATAGAGTTAAGAAAATTATGGGTTATTGCCATGGAGGTTATGGGTAACGTTCGGGGGTATATTTATGAATCAAATCTAGTGTTTATTATCTCCGTTACGTCTACGTACTTTTCTACAATATTGATATGTTGAGATCTACAGTTATTTGGTAATCCGTGTTTCGATCACATTTTGGTGAACGACTTTATATGGTGCTAAGGTGAGTTTCATTGATCCCTTTTTATACATATTTTTGGGCTGAGAATACATGCGCTGTTTTATAAAATGAATACAAAAACTAAAACTGATTTGAGTGAGTTTCATTGATCCCTTTTTATACATATTTTTGGGCTGAGAATACATGCGCTGTTTTATAAAATGAATACAAAAACTAAAACTGATTTGAGTGAGTTTCATTGATCCCTTTTTATACATATTTTTGGGCTGAGAATACATGCGCTGTTTTATAAAATGAATACAAAAACTAAAACTGATTTGAGTGAGTTTCATATGATCCCTTTTACTCTCTACATTTTTGGGCTGAGAATACATGCAAATGCTTTATTAACAGATATACAATATTTATATGTGTGAGTTTCATATGATCCCTTTTACTCTCTACATTTTTGGGCTGAGAATACATGCAAATGCTTTATTAACTGATTTACAATATTTATATGTGTGAGTTTCATTTGCTCCCTTTTTAATTGCTTTTGCAATCTATATTTTGGGCTGAGAATACATGCACTTTATTTTAAACACAATGGATACAAGTACATACTAAATTCTACACTGAGTTTGAACCGAAAATCCCTTAGCTTTGGTAACTAGTAACTGCCGGTTATAAGAACTGGTGGGCGCGAGTAGTAGTATATGGATCCATAGGGCTTGATATCCCCGTCCGAGCTAGAGCACTAGCCTTTTAACGGACGTATGCTATTTGAGAAGCGTACACGTTGGTTTGCGTGTATTATTAAGATGATTATACAAAGGGTACAAATTATATATACGTTAAGTTTAGTTACCAGGGTGCTCAATTTTGTAGAATATTTTGATAAACGTTTCTGGATGAAACAACTGAAATCTTGTGATCCACTTTTATATAATATATTGATAAACGTTTCTGGATGAAACAACTGAAATCTTGTGATCCACTTTTATATACAGATTATGCAAAACACTAAAACTATGAACTCACCAACGTTTGTGTTGACACTTGTTAGCATGTTCATTCTCAGGTTCCCTAGAAGTCTTCCGCTGTTTGCTTATATGATAGACAAGCTATGTACATGGAGTCTTATATGGCATATTTTTCAAGAAAACGTTGCATTCACCAATTCATCATCATGTACCTTATTTTGACTGCATTGTCAACGGAAGTACTATTGTAAACTATTATATACGGTGATTGTCTATATGTAGAAATCATCAGATGTCGAATACCTTTGATTTAAATATTCATTTATGGTATGCCTTTTCAAAAGAATGCAATGTTTACAAAACGTATCATATAGAGGTCAAATACCTCGCAATGAAATCAATGAATGACGTGTTCGTCCATATGGATTTGGAGCGATCGTCACAGAAGAAAAGAGCATCAATGATGTTCCCGTCGCAAAAGAATTTCCCGATGTATTTCCGAAAGAATTACCGGGATTACCCCCACATCGATCCGTTGAATTTCAAATAGATCTTGTACCAGGAGCTGCACCAATAACTCGTGCTCCTTACAGACTCGCACCCAGCGAGATGAAAGAACTGCAAAGCCAATTACAAGAACTTTTAGAGCGTGGTTTCATTCAACCAAGCACATCACCGTGGGGAGCTCCTGTTTTGTTTGTCAAGAAGAAAGATGGTACATTCAGGTTGTGTATCGACTACCGAGAGTTGAACAAACTTACCATCAAGAACCGCTACCCACTACCGAGAATCGACGACTTATTTGATCAACTACAAGGCTCGTCTGTTTATTCAAAGATTGACTTACGTTCCGGGTATCATCAAATGCGAGTGAAAGAAGATGATATTCCAAAGACTGCTTTCAGAACACGTTACGGTCATTACGAGTTTATGGTCATGCCGTTTGGTTTAACTAATGCACCAGCTGTGTTCATGGACCTTATGAACCGAGTGTGTGGACTATACCTTGACAAGTTTGTCATTGTTTTCATTGATGACATACTTATTTACTCAAAGAATGACCAAGAACACGGTGAACATTTGAGAAAGGTGTTAGAAGTATTGAGGAAGGAAGAATTGTACGCTAAGTTTTCAAAGTGTGCATTTTGGTTGGAAGAAGTTCAATTCCCCGGTCACATAGTGAACAAAGAAGGTATTAAGGTGGATCCGGCAAAGATAGAAACTGTTGAAAAGTGGGAAACCCCGAAAACTCCGAAACACATACGCCAGTTTTTAGGACTAGCTGGTTACTACAGAAGGTTCATCCAAGACTTTTTCAGAATAGCAAAACCCTTGACTGCATTAACGCATAAAGGGAAGAAATTTGAATGGAATGATGAACAAGAGAAAGCGTTTCAGTTATTGAAGAAAAAGCTAACTACGGCACCTATATTGTCATTGCCTGAAGGGAATGATGATTTTGTGATTTATTGTGACGCATCAAAGCAAGGTCTCGGTTGTGTATTAATGCAATGAACGAAGGTGATTGATTATGCGTCTAGACAATTGAAGATTCACGAACAAAATTATACGACGCATGATTTGGAATTAGGCGCGGTTGTTTTTGCATTAAAGACTTGGAGGCACTACTTATATGGGGTCAAAAGTATTATATATACCGACCACAAAAGTCTTCAACACATATTTAATCAGAAACAACTGAATATGAGGCAGCGTAGGTGGATTGAATTATTGAATGATTACGACTTTGAGATTCGTTACCACCCGGGGAAGGCAAATGTGGTAGCCGATGCCTTGAGCAGGAAGGACAGAGAACCTATTCGAGTAAAATCTATGAATATAATGATTCATAATAACCTTACTACTCAAATAAAGGAGGCGCAACAAGGAGTTTTAAAAGAGGGAAATTTAAAGGATAAAATACCCAAAGGATCGGAGAAGCATCTTAATATTCGGGAAGACGGAACCCGGTATAGGGCTGAAAGGATTTGGGTACCAAAATTTGGAGATATGAGAGAAATGGTACTTAGAGAAGCTCATAAAACCAGATACTCAATACATCCTGGAACGGGGAAGATGTACAAGGATCTCAAGAAACATTTTTGGTGGCCGGGTATGAAAGCCGATGTTGCTAAATACGTAGGAGAATGTTTGACGTGTTCTAAGGTCAAAGCTGAGCATCAGAAACCATCAGGTCTACTTCAACAACCCGAAATCCCAGAATGGAAATGGGAAAACATTACCATGGATTTCATCACTAAATTGCCAAGGACTGCAAGTGGTTTTGATACTATTTGGGTAATAGTTGATCGTCTCACCAAATCAGCACATTTCCTGCCAATAAGAGAAGATGACAAGATGGAGAAGTTAGCACGACTGTATTTGAAGGAAGTCATCTCCAGACATGGAATACCAATCTCTATTATCTCTGATAGGGATGGCAGATTTATTTCAAGATTCTGGCAGACATTACAGCAAGCATTAGGAACTCGTCTAGACATGAGTACTGCCTATCATCCACAAACTGATGGGCAGAGCGAAAGGACGATACAAACACTTGAAGACATGCTACGAGCATGTGTTATTGATTTTGGAAACAGTTGGGATCGACATCTACCATTAGCAGAATTTTCCTACAACAACAGCTACCATTCAAGCATTAAGATGGCGCCGTTTGAAGCACTTTATGGTAGAAAGTGCAGGTCTCCGATTTGTTGGAGTGAAGTGGGGGATAGACAGATTACGGGTCCGGAGATTATACAAGAAACTACCGAGAAGATCATCCAAATTCAACAACGGTTGAAAACCGCCCAAAGTCGACAAAAGAGCTACGCTGACATTAAAAGAAAAGATATAGAATTTGAAATTGGAGAGATGGTCATGCTTAAAGTTGCACCTTGGAAAGGCGTTGTTCGATTTGGTAAATGAGGGAAATTAAATCCAAGGTATATTGGACCATTCAAGATTATTGATCGTGTCGGACCAGTAGCTTACCGACTTGAGTTACCTTAACAACTCGCGGCTGTACATAACACTTTCCACGTCTCGAATTTGAAGAAATGTTTTGCTAAAGAAGATCTCACTATTCCATTAGATGAAATCCAAATCAACGAAAAACTCCAATTCATCGAAGAACCCGTCGAAATAATGGATCGCGAGGTTAAAAGACTTAAGCAAAACAAGATACCAATTGTTAAGGTTCGATGGAATGCTCGTAGAGGACCCGAGTTCACCTGGGAGCATGAAGATCAGATGAAGAAGAAATACCCGCATCTATTTACAGAAGATTCGTCAACACCTTCAACAGCTTAAAATTTCGGGACGAAATTTATTTAACGGGTAGGTACTGTAGTGACCCGAACTTTTCCATGTTTATATATATTAATTGAGATTGATATTTACATGATTAAATGTTTCCAACATGTTAAGCAATCAAACTTGTTAAGACTTGATTAATTGAAATATGTTTCATATAGACAATTGACCACCCAAGTTGACCGGCGATTCACGAATGTTAAAACTTGTAAAAACGACATGACGATATATATATGGATATACATATGGTTAACATGAGATTATGATAAGTAAGTATCTCCATAAGTATATTAACAATGAGTTATATACATATAAACAAGACTACTAACTTAAGGATTTCGAAACGAGACATATATGTAACGATTATCGTTGTAACGACATTTAAATGTATATATATCATATTAAGATATATTAATATATCATAATATCATGATAATATAATAATTTAACATCTCATTAGATATAATAAACAATGGGTTAACAACATTAATTGAGATCGTTAACTTAAAGGTTTCAAAACAACACTTACATGTAACGACTAACGATGACTTAACGACTCAGTTAAAATGTATATACATGTAGTGTATTTAGATGTATTAAAATACTTTTGGAAGACTTCAAGACATATATCAAAACACTCATACTTAACGAAAATGGTTACAGTTACTTTCCCATTCTTTTCTTTCATCAAGAATTCTAGTCGTATTCTTACCCGTATTATACACAGCTTCAAAACGTACTTACTATGGGTATATACCAATAGGAACTATCATGGGATTCCACTCTTGATTATGTCATGTATGACTAATCAATTTTAACTTCTACCATGAGCTAGTCAACTAACTAGAACTCCTTTTAACCCCACTCACCACTCACCAATTACCACTCATCATTCACTCCATTTTACTTCCAATTCTCTTTCTAATTCTCTCTCAACACACACACACACACTATTATGAACGTATTTTTCCAGTAGTTAATCATCATCTTCATCAAAAATCACTTCAAGAATCAAGCTATAATCATCATAGGAAGAACACTTCAAGAACACTTCAAAAATCCCTTCAAGTTTACTAATTTACTTCTAAGCTTTCTAATCCATTCCAAGTAATCATCTAAGATCAAGAAACCTTTGTTATATACAGTAGGTTATCTTTCTTATTCAAGGTAATATTCATATTCAAACTTTGATTCAATTTCTATAACTATAAACTATCTTAATTCGAGTAAAAATCTTACTTGAACTTGTTTTTGTGTCATGATCCTACTTCAAGAACTTTCAAGCCATCCAAGATCCTTTGAAGCTAGATCATTTCTTGTTACTTCCAGTAGGTTTACCTACTAAACTTGAGGTAGTAATGACAACCTTCCCACACATGAAATAACAAACTTGACCTTCCCCTTTTGAACTCCTAGGCCGACGGTTTGAGCAAGGGAGGAGGGAGTTTTTTTTTTTTTTGTCACTTATAAGCTAGTTTTTACTTCATTTCACACACACATCTTACTTACACCACTTTACTCCCAACTTTCCTCTCTAGATTGTAAGTAATATATCTTTTTCTTTCTTCTTTTTTTCTTTGAAAATCAAATACTATCATCATCATTCTACTTGTTGTTGTTTGTTGTTAAAGATCAAGCTTTCTAGCTTGTATCTTCATGTAATCTTGCTTCTTCCATCCTTTGTTTGATGAGAAGTCAAGAACAAGATTCTAAGCTTGTTAGCTTATGGTTCTACACTTGAAGTATTATAAAGATCTAAAGTTCATAAGCTTTAAGATCTTACTTGTGTTAATGTTTTGGAAACTTAAGGTTTATTGTCTTAAGATCCAAGCTTTGACTTGAATCTCCTTAAGTATGAAACAAACATGAACTTGTTAATTATAACTTTAGTTTATTTCTTTATTTTGTTTTAAATTCGTGATTTTATAATATTGGTCAAGTATTACTAGTTAAACTTGATCTCATTTTTCTTGAAACTAAAGTTTAAACTTTGTAAGTTCAAGAACATGGAAGTTAAACTTTCTAGTTATAAAACTTCATACACTTATGTTGGATCTAAGTTTCTATAGCTTATGGTCTTCCAATTTTGTCTAAAACAAAAGCTTATAAGCTTATATACACTCTACAAGAATAAAAATCTAAGTTTCATAACTTATGGTTTTATTAAAGTGAAGATCCAAGTTCTATAACTTAGGGTTTAACTTAAGAACACTAGATCTAGACTTTTCAGTCTAGGATCTTCAAGATCTAACTAAGATCTAAGTTCTATAACTTAAGATCTTATTTATTTAGTTTACATTCAAGTTTGTAGCTTAATATTACTATTAGAACTCATGTATGTATCGGATCAAAGATCTTGATGTAACTTTGGTTCATAAACCTTCTTACAACCCTTAAATGAGTTGTGCTACATATCTTAGACATACACTAGTGTCATGATGGTCAAAACTTGGTAAAGATGATGTAAACACATCAACGAGTTGTACAGTTGAAGCTATAAGCATCAAGGATGAGAACCGTGATGAGCATCAAGCACCAAGAATCCACCAGAGCACTTTGCTTACTGTTTTCTGGATCTGATCAGGCTCCTGGGCTACTGGAAAAGTGGATTTCCAGATTTTTCGGTTCGAGTAGATGACTTTTCATTTAAGACTCGTCTTAATCCAATTTACGGTTTAGGATTTATAGCCTTCCGAAAGTCACTACACCCTTGTAACGTTGTGCTGAAATTTCTGACCTACTCGCACTTAAACCGTTGCCACAGTCAAACGAAGACGATTTTGGTTCTGGAAATTGTTCAACAACTAGGGGACTCATATATGGAGCCATGGCCACTGGTCTCACCTCATTTCAGTTTGTATAGAAGTCGTGGCGGCTGAACGAATCAGCCTTTGCTTCGATCTCTATTCTTGATTGAAAACTTACTTTACTTTTTACTTATGTTGTTGGTGATGATGATACTTAAGACATAATTTACATACTTTTAAACCTTTGGGAACGATTTACTGACTTAGTAGCTTTTGACTTAGGTTGAGGACCTTTCGGACCAACTACTTGCTTACTTATCTCGTACCGACTTTACTACTATTCACTGTGAGTTATAACATCCCTTTTTACTTTAACTATTTTGGGAACTGAGAATACATGCGCTTTTTACGTTTTATATACTAGGCACGAGTACCTTAACTTTATATATGTGTGGTTATACAATGGCATAAACTTTCCCCTTAGCTCGGTAAAGTTTAGTCATTGGTCTTTGAACCGGTGAACGTGAATCTTAGATATGGATCCATAAGGTTTGACATCCCCACTCGGGCTAGTCGCGCTAGCATTTAACGGGTGTTTAATACTTCGTAAACTTAGCACTCGCCAAGTGTACTTTTAGGGGGTGATATTACGTTAAGTTAGTTACCAAGTGCCCAAGGTTAAGCATATACTTTTTATACTATTTTGAAATACGAAATCTCGTGGCCTACCTTACATTACTGTTACATTTAAACTATAGCTCACCAACATTCGTGTTGATGTTTTTAAGCATGTTTTCTCAGGTGCTTAGAGGTTTGATGCTTCCGCTGTAGTAGTCTTGCTGTGTAGACTCCCGCTGCTTTTGTTAGAGATGTCTCTGCATGAAACGTTTACCTTGCATTCACAACTATGTTACTTTTGAAACAATGAATTTGTAATGACCATTGGGTCTCGTACTTATGTTAATTGCTTCTATTCGTAGAAGCCTACTATTGGTTGTAGAACTTTTGATGTTGGTTATGACGTCACCCTTTCTTATGAATGCAAACTTATTTTAAAATAGCATATAGTGTTTGACCTTGTAATGATCCTGTTGTTGATGATTCGTACACGTTAATTTTGTACGGGGCGTCACACTTTAAGCTATGTTCTTCCTTTTTAAATTAATGTATCGTAACTAAGTTATTATTATGCTTATTTGAGCCGAAGTAATCGTGATGTTAGACTAAATATTAAGATGGGGTTATTGGATTTTGTACCATAATTAAGGTTTGGACAAAAGACCGACACTTGTGAACATTGGACTATTGACTATTAATAGGTAGGGGGTATTGTCTAATAGAATGACAACTCATTGGAACCTGTCGAACCTATCTTCAAATTAGTTAATCTAATAATTATTAAAATAATTATGTATGTCCTATTTAGTGACTTTATACGACATCTTTTACGATCATTTAATTAATTATTCGGGTTGGGTAATTGATTATTCATTCTGATCAAGTGAGTAAATTAATATTCATATCTCATTAAAACAGGGGTGGATTACATACAAGGATAATTGGTGTAATTGTTAACAAAATATTAAAACCTAGGATTACACGCAGTCGATAACCTGTGTAATTATTAACAAAGTATTAAAACCTTGTTACAGTTTGAATCCCTAATTAGTTGGAATATTTGACTTCGGGAATAAAGTTAATTTGACGACAATTTTATAATTATGACCGATGGACTATTATGGACAAAAACCAGATAGGTATCAAATAAACCAGGACAAAGGACGATTAACCCGGGCAACAATTAATTAAAATCAAAACGTCAAACATCATGATTAAGGAAGTTTAAATAAGCATAATTCCTTTATTTTATATCTCATCACACTTTTATTTATCGTCATTTTATATATCGTCATTTATTTTACGCATTTTAATTATCGTCATTTATCTTTACGCTTTATTTAAAATCGACAAACCGGTCATTAAACGGTAAAACCCCCCTTTTATAATAATAATAATACTACTATATTACTAATATATATATATATATATATATATATATATATATATATATATATATATATATATATATATATATATATATATATATATATATATATATATATATATATATATATATAATTGTTTAAAAATATAGTGTACGCAATAAGCCGTCTCCCTGTGGAACGAACCGGACTTACTAAAAACTACACTACTCTACGATTAGGTACACTGCCTATAAGTGTTGTAGCAAGGTTTAAGTATATCTCATCTATATAATAAATAAAACTTGTGTAAAATTGTATCGTATTTCGTAATAAAAATAATAGTATTTCGTACCCCACCTCGCACACATCATTACCTTTAAAAAATATAAGGAAAAAATTGTCATCTTACACTATGGTTTGCGTACATTTTAAAAGTTAAGTTAACCAACATTTAACCGTATTGTTTAAACGTTTAATTAATCGATTGTTAACCGATCAAAATCACCCCGCAACAAAACACGAATTTATATCCTCCTTAGAAAAGCAAACCCCTTTATAACCTTAAGATCATTATTAGACGACTTGTAACGGCAACCAGGAGACGGCGTGGGAGCCCAGGTGGCAGCCGGCCACGCCCTGGTGTTCCAGGTATCGGCGCGTGGAGGAGCGCGGGGGAGAGGGGCGTGGGGGAGGTGTGTGGCTTGGAGACGGAACTGGCAACGGAAGTGGGGGATTGTGGTTGGGAAACTTGTCACATTTTCATTTGGAGGAGGATATATCCGTTGGTAATTTCGGGTTTAATAAAAAAAATTAATTCAATATTATTTATCCTATATATACACATCTATTTTACTCATTATATATACATTTCTTTCCTCCAATAATACTTTTCCTTTCATATTTACAAACACTATAAAATTTCATAATGGATAAAACATTCAAAATGCTCGAGTTTATTATTGATGACGATTCGGATGATGAAAAAATTTATAATTTTGTTAGTAGTTTGGCGGACGAAGATGTCGAGGGAGAAGCTACAAGTTCACGAGTCCCTCGCCCCCGTACATATATTCCAAGGGATCGCGAAGATGCGGCAGTGAGGTTATACAACGATTATTTTTCTGAAACTCCAAATTATACGGAAAAGAACTTTAAACGACGTTATCGAATGAGTCGTGAATTATTTCTCTGTATCATCGAAGGTATATCAAACTTTAATAGTAGCGATATTCTCGATTATTTTATGTTTTTTAGGGAACGTCCCGATGCTACTGGTCGTCAAAGTTTGACGATACTTCAAAAATGCACGGCGGCCATACGTCAAATGGCGTATGGAACTACACCTGATTTACATGACGAATACATAAAAATTGGCGAGAAAACAGCTGCTATATGTTTAGATAATTTTTGTAGATGCGTGTTTCATTTGTTTGCTAGACAGTACTTGAGAAAACCAACAGCCGAAGATATTGCTCGGCTTTATAATTTTCATGCCCAAAAACATGGTTTACCGGGTATGCTTGGTAGTATTGATTGTATGCATTGGGAGTGGAAGAATTGTCCAATTGCGTAGCAAGGTCAATGTGATGACCCAGAAATTTCGACTAAATTTAAACTTAATCTTTGTATG
The DNA here is from genome assembly GCF_046630445.1 of Rutidosis leptorrhynchoides. Classification (NCBI taxonomy): domain Eukaryota; kingdom Viridiplantae; phylum Streptophyta; class Magnoliopsida; order Asterales; family Asteraceae; genus Rutidosis; species Rutidosis leptorrhynchoides. The sequence continues at coordinate 35,905,595 of NC_092337.1, read as the reverse complement.
ATTAACATTTCCGACACGATAAGCAAAGTCTGTAAAACTGAATCTCAAAATTTTTGAATTACTTTTATATATTTAAATACCCTTCAGTTGTTTTCGACGATTCGCGAACAATTATATGTAAATAGATACATATATACTATAACATGAAAAGGTAACAATGTATTAATTGTTTGATACCGTACATTAAACTTATTGGTTTAAATATCTATTTGAATGTATATGATAAGTTGAAATATTTATTATTAAAATTTATTTATAAATAACTTCCAATGTGTATTTAAAAACTGATTTATGTATATTAAAAAGATATATACATATATATAATAAACGATAGTAACATTCGTTTATTGATTCAATTGATATTTAGATAAGTTAACTAAAGCGTTTAAGATGAACCAGTTAAACACTAATTTGTTACAGTGTTTTCAAATTGCCACATTACTCAAAATGCTACAGTGTTTTCGAAAATCACTATTTGCTACAGTGAAATTGACTTTGCTACAGTGAATTGCTACAGTAAAATTTGACTTTGCTACAGTAACTTTGCTACAGTAAAACGCTATTATAAAAATGTATTTTAACAAATAGCGAGACGATGATTTATAGAAGTAAATGACCAAAACACTCGAAAGTTTAAGATACACTTTGAGTGATATAATTAAGGGATAATTTAAGGCTATTGATAAGGCTAAAAAGGAACATATATTTCATAGCATTATCCCCCAAGAAAGACAGGATTTTAGTTGTAATTGTTCCATATTCAAGTAATATTCGTTTATATTTAATAAGTGCGAAGACAAAAGGCAAAAACGAAGAATTGAAGACGGAAAGGTCCAAAATGCTCAAATGTACAAGATACAATTAAAAAGGTTCAAATTATTGATGAAGAACGTCTAAAAATGACAAGAGTACAAGTTGCGGAACGCAAAGTACACGATATAAAATAGTACGCAAGGACGTCTGAAAATCCGGAACCGGGACCCGAGTCAAGAAGAAACGCCCGACGCAACGGACCAAAAATATCTAGTCTACTATGCACAAGAATAAAATATAATATATAAATAATTATATTAATTATTTATATATTTATATTTATTTTATATTATGTCGACAAGCTAGGAGCCAAAACAATGTGAGCTGTCCCTGGTCCTCATGCGAGTCGCATGGCCAGAAGGCCATTTCCATGCGAGTCGCATGACTCCAGATTTCAGGTCAAGTGCTATAAATTCTCGAGTTTTGGCCAGATAAATCACACACACATATATATTATTTTTACTCCGTATTTATTTATTTTATTATTATTATTATTATTATTATTATTAATAATAAGATTATTATTAATCTTATTATTTTTATTATTAGTGTTATTATTTTTGCGATACAAAAATAATAATGTACATAAAATATTACGACGGAGTGCTGTCCAAGTAATTTTTCAAAACGAGTTTCCGAGAAAGCTAGAGCTAAGGAAAATATGGGTTATTGCCAAGGAGGTTATGGGTAATATTCGGGGGTATTTTTGTGAATCAAACCTCGTGCTTATTATCTCCAATGCGTCTACGTGCTTTCCTGCAATATTGTATATCAATATTAAACAGTGAGTTTCATATGATCCCTTTTACTCTCTACATTTTTGGGCTGAGAATACATGCAAATGCTTTATTAACCGATATGCAATATTTATATGCGTGAGTTTCATATGATCCCTTTTACCCTTTACATTTTTGGGCTGAGAATACATGCAAATGCTTTAATAACTGTTTTACAATAATTATAAAGTGTGAGTTTCATATGATCCCTTTTACTCAATATATTTTTGGGCTGAGAATATATGCACTTTATTTTAAACGCAATGGATACAAGTACATACTAAATTCTACACTGAGTTTGAACCGAAAATCCCTTAGCTTTGGTAACTAGTAACTGCCAGTTATAAGAACTGGTGGGCGCGAGTAGTAGTATATGGATCCATAGGGCTTGATATCCCCGTCCGAGCTAGAGCGATAGCCTTTTAACGGACGTATGCTATTTGAGAAGCGTACACGTTGGTTTGCATGTATTATTAAGATGATTATACAAAGGGTACAAATAATATAAGCATTAAAGTTTAGTTACCAGGGTGCTCAATTTTGTAGAACCGATTGATAAACGTTTCGGATGAAACAACTGAAATCTTGTGATCCACCTTTTATTTAAAACATAATGATAAACGTTTTGAATAAAACAACTGAACTTTTGTAATCCACATTGATATACGGATTATGTGTAATATTAAAACTATGAACTCACCAACGTTTGTGTTGACACTTGTTAGCATGTTTATTCTCAGGTTCCCTAGAAGTCTTCCGCTGTTTGCTTATATGATAGACAAGCTATGTGCATGGAGTCTTATATGGCATATTTTTCAAGAAAACGTTGCATTCACCAATTCATCATCATGTACCTTATTTTGACTGCATTGTCAACCGAAGTACTATTGTAAACCATTTAAATGGTGATTGTCTATACGTAGGAATCATCAGATGTAAAAAAAACTGGAATTTATATATTCATTTATGAAATACCTTTTCAAACGAATGCAATGTTACAAAACGTATCACTTAGAGGTCAAATACCTCGCAATGAAATCAATGAATGACGTGTTCGTCCATATGGATTTGGAGCGATCGTCACAGTCAATATACTAGAAGTGATAAAAAAGGCCCGTCCATTATGCTAGAAGCAGTTGCCTCGCAAGATTTGTGGATATGGCATGCATTCTTTGGTATGGCAGGTGCGAACAACGACATTAACGTTTTAAATTATTCACCATTGTTCAACACTATTAAAAATGGAACTGCTCCACCTTCACCATTCGATGTTAACGGGCATCACTACGAAAGAGGTTATTACCTAGGTGATGGTATATACCCCGATTGGGCAATGTTGGTCAAAGCTCCCCATTCTCCAACTGACGAACCGAGAAAAAAATTTAAAAGGTTTCAAGAAAGTGCAAGAAAATATATTGAGCTTGCATTTGGAGTATTACATGGTAGATTTCAAATGTTAAAAACTCCGGCGAGATCTATGGACTTCAACAAAATAAGAAGACATATGTATGCTTGTATCGTATTACATAACATGATTCAAGAAAATAACGGGTTTGTTATTGGGAAGAAAGAAGAAAGAATGATACAACGGAACCCACCACGACGGTTACACATGGATTTGAGGGATCGAGATGCAATGGTTAAGGAAATAAGAGATAAGCAAGTTCGCAAACAGTTAGAGGCAGATTTAACCGAGCACGTTTGGAACTTATCACCTTACTTTCGTACCGCTAATATTATTGAGTAATTTGTTATGTATTTCTAGTTTCGGTTAAGATTTTTAAATTATGTAAATTTTAATTTCAGTAATTTAAATTAATGTTCTTCGTGTTCACTTATTGAGTAATGTAATATTATTTTTAAACATCACTTTTATTCAACACACAAACGGTTACATTTTTTAAACATCACTTTTATTCAACACATAAACGGTTACATTTTTTAAACAAGAACTAATTTAAACTGAAATACAACATAAGATCTTAAAACACAAACATCGATGAATTCAGTAGAGTTCATAAAAAAAACGACCATCTGTGCCGTACTCTGGAGCCACCGGTTCATTTTTTTTCTTCTTCAGCTGCTTCATCGATGTAACGCCAACCCAACATTTCTTCATCTTCAAGAACCACATAGAGAGTAATGCGGTTACCACGATCTTCAATGGTATCTTTTATCCCGTACCATTGATCATAGGTGTAACGACCCGACTTTTTCGACTTGCTTTCGTGCCTTGTATTTTTGCGAAACTGCGATTTTATGCGTACTGTGTTACTTTATACTCTGGAAACTTGATATACGTGGTTTACTTCCAATTATATGTTAAAACGTGCCTTAGAGTACGTAGGATACCTAACTTGATCATTGGAAGCCTTTATAACCATTAGTGTTACTTAACGTTTCGAATAAACCGCGGACTGCGCACACGTTTAACTTTTGTCGTAATCGGAATATTATGACTGCGAAATATTAATTATTATTTTATAATAATAATTACCTGGGTTTTTGGATGCTTAATTTTAATTAATTATTTACTAGATCACAATAGTTAGTCTTGTTGGACTTTCTACCTTATTGGACCTTAGCCCACCCTACACTAGCTAGTGGCCCAATTAATTAGCCTAAGTGTTATTTACTAGTGACCCATAATAAATAAAATAAATACCCATTTAATTAGATGAGTCATACTAGCATTTGGATAAGGATTATCCATAATGTTACATAGGATCCTAGCATAAGTACATACTTTAGACAACCACTAACCAAAAAGCAAAATGGTGTCTCCCCCCTCCCCCTTTGAAAATCACGGCCATGAGGCCATCCACCTCATTAATCCATGTCAAAATTTGCCTATAAATACTAGCCATATTCCTCTCATTTTACACATGCTCTCATTTGAATTTCACACACACTTACTCTCTTACTTCCTTTCTAGCATTTCTCACTTGTAAGTTTTTGATCTTTTTCTTCTTCTTTCCCTTTCTAATTCGTGTATCAACATCATTCTTAAAGATCAAGCTTTTTAGCTTTGATCTTGATTATATCTTGTTGATTCAAGCATGAATCCTTCAAGAACATGGAAGATTCAAGCTTTCTAGCTTTGAATCTTCACCAACTTTGTAGATCTAGATTATTTTAGCTTTAATCATGTTGTTTTGTTAAAAATATTCAAACTTTTGTTTGTTATCTTCATATATCTTAAAGATCCAAGCTTTATGCTTCAAGATCTTCAAGAACAATCAAGATGCAAGCTCTCTAGCCTGAATCTCCCTATCTTCTTGTTAGATCTAAGTTTTCTAACTTATGATCTTGTTATTTTGTTAAAAAGATTCAAACTTGTGTTTGTTATCTTCATATATCTTAAAGATCCAAGCTTTATGCTTTGATGTTATGCGAGGTGTATATGAAATAGTATTAATTTAAATACGAAATACGATGAAATATTACACAAGTTTTAATTATTTATTTACAAAATGGATATACCTAAACCTTGCTACAACACTATAGGCAGTGTACCTAATCGTAGAGTAGTATAGTTTTTAGTAAGTCCGGTTCGTTCCACAGGGAGACGGTTACACTATATTTTTATATAATTACATTTGTACAAAAATATATAATTATATATATATAATAATATATAAAAGGGGGGTTTACCGTTTAATGACCGGTTTGTCGATTTTATATTTTAAGCGAAGCGTAAAGTAAATTTAATTAACAAAATAAAATAAATAACAAAAAATATAAATGACGAATAATTAAAGGTGCGATGAAATATAAAATAAAATAATTATGCTTATTTAAACTTCCGTAATCATGATGTTTGATGTGTTGATTTTAGTTTTATGCCCATGGGTTAATTGTCCTTTGTCATGGGTTATTTAATATGTCCGTCTGATTTTTGTCCATAACAGTCCATCAGTCATAAATATAAAGTGCGAGTGTCCTCGTCAAATAATCCTTATACCCGAAGTCAAATATTCCAACTAATTGGGGACTTAAACTGTAACAAGGTTTTAATACTTTGTTTAATAATTACACCAGGTTATCGATTGCGTGTAACCCAAGGTTTTAATACTTTGTTATCAATTATGCCAAGTGTCCTTGTACATAATTTCACCCCTGTTTTAATAATTCTAGTGACTATTAATCCATTCCCGTGTCCGGTTAAATGAACTATTATTCGTACATATAAATTCCCCGCCCATCGTGTCCGATCGAGTGTATATGGTTATTTATAGGGACGTCCAATTGTAAATCTTTATATTAAAATTAACAAACTATCATTTAGTTAAACAAATATAAAGCCCATTAATAGCCCATAGTCTAATTTCCACAAGTATCGTTCTTTTGTCCAAACCCCAATTATGGTACAATGCCCAATTACCCCATCTTTAATATTTAGTCCAACATCATGATTACTTTGGCTCAAATAAGCATAATAATAACTTAAGTACGAGACATTAATTTAAAAAGGAGAACATAACTTACATTGAGTATTTATCGCGTAGTGTTACACGGACAGAATTTCGACTTCAAAAACCCGTAAAATAACCTTTACATAACCAGAACTAATCTAATATAAAACTACCCTATACTATATATATATATATTATATATATATATTTATTTATTATATCTTACAGAGTATTATTATTATTGTGTAAAAATATCGACAGAATGCTCGAGCTTTTATAGGCCATTTCTGAATTTTGCAGCTCCGCGAGTCGCGGCATTTTAAGCCTTCAAACTCCGCGAGTCGCGGAGTTTGATTTTCCAGCTCACATCATTTTGGATCTTTGCTTGTCGACGTTATTAAATAATAATATAATATATATATAATTTTTAAGAATTATTTATATATTATATTTTATTTATGTGCATAGTTGACTTGTAATTTTTGCACCGTTGCGTCGCGCGTTGAGAGTTGACTCATGTCCTGGTTCCGAATTTTCGAACGTCCTTGTGTACTATTTTAAATCGTGTACTTTGCGTTTTGTAACTTGTACTCTTGTAATTTTTAGACGTTTCTCATCATTAAATTGAACCACTTGGATTGTATCTTGTACATTTGAGCTTTTTGGACGTTTTTGTCTTCAAATCTTCGTTTTCGCCTTTTGTCTTCTCACTTATTTATTTAAACGAATATTACTTGAAAATAGAACAATTGCAACTGAAAACTTTACATATCGGAAGGATATTGCTACTAAATATATGTTCATTTGGAGCACTATCATGCTTCAAGATCTTCAAGAACATCAAAGGTTCAAGCTTTCTAATTTTGCAACCTTGTAACTTGTGTGAATAGGGATCCAAGCTCTCTATCTTAGGGTTTCATCACTTCATTTGACTTAGATCATGTTCATACTTGTTTGATTGATGTGAAGTTTGTAACTTTGTTTGTAAATAGGACTTGTAATTGTGTTAAGACTAAGGATATGATGTGACCTTGGTTCATCATCCATCTAAGACTCTTAAATGAGTTGTGTTACCACTTGGTCTTAACATATTGCGTATTGATGGTAGAATCTTGGTCAAAAGTGATGCTAAACCATCAACGAGTTGTACACTTAAAGCTACAAGCATCAAGGATGAGAACCGTGATGAGCATCAAGCACCAAGAACCCCACCGGAGCACTTGTCCACTGATTTTCGTATCTAATCAGGCCACCTGGGCTACTGGAAAGTTGATTTTTGGTTCGAATAGATGATTTTTTGTTTAGGCCTCGTCTTAATCCGAGTTACGGTTTAGGATTTATGGCCCTCCGAGAGTCACTACACCCTATTAACGTTGTGCTGAAATTTCTGACCTACTCGTACTTAAACCGTCGCCACGGTCAAACGAAGATGAGTTAGGTTCTAAAAATTATTCTTCAGTTAGGGGACTCATATACGGAGCCATAGCCACTGACTATGCGTCTTTTCGATTTATGTAGAGGTCGTAGCAGCTGACCGAAGTCAGCCTATTGTTTCGATCTCTATTCTTGTCGAACTTACTTAGCTTTTATGATAATGAACGATGATGATGATGACACTTAAACTTATTTTATGCACTATTAGAATTTATAAAGACAACCTACTGACCTAGTAACCTTTGATTTAGGTTGACGACCTTTCGGACCGACTTACTAATTGCGTACTTTCATTACCGACTTTACCGCTTTTATCACTGTGAGTTATAGCATCCCTTTTTACCACTTTTACTATTTTTGGGACTGAGAATACATGCGCTTTTTACGTTTTACATGTTAGGCATGAGTACTTAAACTTTATATGTGTGTGGGTTATACAACGGCATAAACATTCCCCTTAGCACGGTAACATTTAGTCATTGGTTTTTGAACCGATGAACGCGAATCTTAGATATGGATCCATAGGGTTTGACATCCCCACTCGGGCTAGTCGCTCTAGCATTTATATGATGACCCGAAAAATTTAGACTAATTTAAACCAATTCTCTATATGATTTAATATTATGTAAATATATATATATATATATATTATAAGATGTACAAGTAAAACACTATTTGCTACAGTGAAACCGTATTTTGCTACAGTGCTACAGTGAAAATGACTTTGCTACAGTGATTTGCTACAGTACACTATTGCTACAGTAAATAGTATTTGATGTCGACGAACTAGCAAACAAAAACAGAAAAGGCGGCCATGCGATCGCATGGCAAAAACACTGAAAACTCATGCGATCGCATGAGCTACAGTAAATGCAAAAGTATTATAAAAGGTCAGTTTGCTCGACGGATTTCCTCACACTTTTTTCTTCTTCTATAATCTTTATTTATATTTATATTATAATTATAATTTTAAATTTAAATTTAATAATAATAAGGTATATACGAGGGTGTTTTTAATTCGGGTTTCAAATCGCTTTAAGCTAAGGAAATATTGGGTATTGTTCAGGGTATTGTTCTTGAATCCAAGGCCAACCATACAGTCGTCTACCATCATTACGTCTACACAATTTGCCTACAATATTGAGTCTCAATATTGAACTGTGAGTTATAGATCCCTTTTTAAATACTTTAAATATTTTTGGGCTGAGAATACATGCAATTTATTTTAAACGCAATAAGACACAAGTACATACTAAATTCTACACTGAGTTAAACCGAAAATCCCTTAGCTTTGGTAACTAGTAGCTGCCAGTTCATAGGATATGGACTGGTGGGCGCGAATAATTGTATATGGATCCATAGGGCTTGACATCCCCATCCGAGCTAGAGCGCTAGCCTTTTAACGGACGTATGTTATTTGAGTTTAAGACACGTTGGTTTGTGTGTATTAAAACGAATGGGGTAATTATCACTATAGTGTTAAGTTTAGTTACCAGGGTGCTCTGTTACGTAGAATCTATTGATAAACTTTTGATGAAATCTTGTGGTCTATCTTTATATATGTTTATGACTCGAGCAAATAAACCTATAACTCACCAACATTCGTGTTGACTTTTTAGCATGTTTTATTCTCAGGTCCTTAGAATGCTTCCGCTGTGATGTGCTTGTTGCCTGCATGGAGTCTCTCATGCTTTGTACAAAGTTTATTGCATTCAAAATAAAACTGCGTTGTGTAATAAATAATTGGACTGCGATGTCAACCTGTAAATTAAAGACTTATGTATTTTGGGGTTTTGCTTATACCTAAGCACTCGCTCACATGTTTATAACTATCTATGTTTAGAAAGTCACGTATTTAATGAATGCAATATTTTATCAAAACGTATCATATAGAGGTCAAAACCTCACTGTGGAATCAATGATTAACGTGCCGCATCAATAGCAATTTTGACGAGTCGTTTCAGTTGGTATCCGAGCTTGAGGTCATAGGGAACCAGAAATTACATTAGTGTGTTTAACTGGTAATTGTTAGGATGCATTAGTGAGTCTGGACTATGACCATATCTGTTTTTACTGAGTTTTGCTTATCATTTGGTCAAAAACATTATATGTGATATATTTATATGCTAACGTAATTGTTGTTTCAATTATGTGATAGATGACTTCTTCTAATCCTATCATTTTGTACTCAGAATCGGACACTGAATCTATTATATCCACAACTGAAAAGGGCGTTCCAATACCTATTAAAGAAGAAATTGTGTTAGCCGGGGAATCTCAACTCCCGGTAAACCCAGAGGAGGTTCCAGCTCCACCCAGCTCTAGTTTTCCGGAGCCACAGTATCGTTGGCATGGACCCATGATCCCTGGAGTAAAAGAAGATCGTCCATTTCTAAACGAACATGGACATTGGGCCAGATACACCGCCGACGGGCGGGTTGTGAATATATTGCCTGGCAGATTTCGGTTCATGACCACCGGTACATATTCTCGTACACATGATGCAGACAGTTCGTCATCATATTCTCCTACACATGACTCAGATAGTTCGTCATCAGACGAGATAAGTGACGAGGAGGATTTCGCTAATGAAATAAAAGAAGTCACTAAGGAGAAATTCCAACTTGCTATAGATAATAAAAACAACCACAAAAATAAAAAGTCCTTAATTATTAAAAAGGAACAGGACCATTCGATCCGTAACCACCCTTATTGTATTAAACCCACTGAGGCAACGGGTACCTCAAAACCCCAACAAAAACTTAAATACACTGCCAGAATGTCTGTCGGACCATGTGCACACAAACAATTAGTAGAGAGAACCAAATGGGAAGAAGTTTCTGATAGTTCTGAATAAATGACCTCGCAACCATAAATCTTCCATGCGCTATTTTATTGCTTATGTGTGCTACTCTATCTTGTTATGTAAAATATGCATATGTAAAATATCGGTATTGTATGGTATTGTATTATTTTGGTTTATTAATAATAAATGCATGGAATATTTATTTGTATTATTACTACTTCTTATTATTATTATTACATAATAAAGTAGTAACTCGCTATAATTTTTCATAGTGGAATATTATTAGGATTTTAGTAGTTAATTCCTTTTACTAGCTATTATGTATGAACTTAACGGGTAGGTAATACTCTAGAAATAATTATAAAATGCTAATAAGAAGAAAAGGCTTTTATAATATTTGGTTCATGTTATTAATATGCTACTATTAACTATTGACAACCCATTTTACCTATAATATTCTATATGATTAAATTATCTCTGTTGTATTTATTGAAGAAACATGTCTCAAATGTCGGATGATGAGTTTGAGGAACTAGTCGAGAAACGTGTGAATGAAAGAATTGCTGCAGCTGAGGCAGCAAAAGCAACAGCCGAAGCAGTAGCCAAAGCAGCAGCCGTAAACACAAACTCACGAAACGGATGCTCATACAAAACTTTTCAAGGATGCAAACCACAGACGTTTAGTGGAACCGAGGGACCAGTCGGTCTAACCCGATGGTTTGAAAAGATGGAGTCCGTTTTCAAAATCAGTAATTGTGCGAACGGAGACAAGTCAAAGTATGCTTCGTGCAAGTTGCAAGACGGTGCACTTACTTAGTGGAACAATTATGCTAAAGCAGAAGGAATAGATACGGCATATGATATCTCTTGGGAAGAACTGAAAAAGATGCTAATCGAGGAGTACTGTCCTCGAAATGAGATCAGAAAAATGGAATCTGAGTTACGTAATCTGAAGGTTATCGGCGCGAATCTCAATAACTATGAAAAGCGTTTAATGGAACTAGCCTTGTTGTGTCCCGAATTGGTGCCAAATGAGAAACGAAAGATAGAAATGTATATTGACGGTTTATCAATCAATATCAAAGGAAATGTTACATCGTCCAAACCTAATACGATGCAGGAAGCCATGACAATGGCACACCAACTCATGGACCAGATCACAGAGAGTTCGATTAAGGCACCAATTACCGAAGTCAAGACAACTGAAGGAAAGAGGAAATGGGAAGACAATAAGGGCAAAAGTACTCACCTGAAGAAGCAAGAAACTTTTAAAGGTAAACAAGATGGGGTAACTGCTAGTCCAAACTATAAGGAACCCCATCCATTTTGCAAAAGATGTTACACACATCATGCAGGTTATTGCCAAGTGGTCTGTGATAAATGCAACAAGAAAGGACATGTGGCGAAAGATTGTTATACCACCGTTTCTGAAGTAAAGACAAAACCGACCGATGTCAAGAAATGTTTTGGATGCGGGAAGTTTGGTCATTTTATAAATCAATGCCCTGATAAGGAGAAGAACAAAGAACCCGCACGTGGAAGGGCATTTAATGTTAGTACCAGTGAAGCACGTGAAGATCCTAATCTTGTCACGGGTACATTTACCGTTAATAATCAACTAGCTTCTATTATGTTTGATACGGGTGCTGATAGAAGTTATGTGTGTAAAGACTTTAGTTCTAAACTAAAATGTGCATCATTGCCTCTAGACGATAAATATACTATTGAATTAGCTAATGGTAAACTGATAAAAGCCGATAAAATTTGCCATGGTTGCGAAATAAATCTCGCTGGTGAAACCTTCAAAATCGATTTGACACCCGTAGAATTAGGAAGTTTTGACGTAATCGTTGGCATGGACTGGATGTCCAAAAGAAGAACGAAAGTTATTTGTGCTGAAAAAGCAATCCGCATCCCTCGTAAGGATGAAACGTCATTAATGATTTATGGGGAGAAGAGCAACTCGAAGCTGAACCTTATCAGCTGTATGAAGGCTCAGAAACTTATAAGAAAAGGTTGTTATGCTATTCTGGCACACGTAAAGAAGATCGATACTGAAGAAAGAAGCATTGATGACATGCCGATTGTAAGAGAATATCCCGGAGTATTTCCAGAAGAATTACCGGGGCTACCTCCACACAGATGTGTAGAATTCCAGATTGATCTCATACCAGGAGCTGCACCTGTAGCCCGATCTCCATATAGACTTGCACCTTCAGAAATGCAAGAATTACATGACCATTTGCAAGAATTATCGGACCGTGGATTTATTCGTCCCAGTTTTTCACCTTGGGGTGCTCCTATTCAGTTCGTCAAGAAGAAGGATGGATCTATGAGAATGTGCATAGAATACTGAGAATTAAACAAATTAACGATCAAGAATCGGTACCCATTACTGAGGATTGATGATTTGTTTGATCAATTACAAGGATCAAGTGTTTATTCTAAGATTGATCTACGCTCTGGATATCATCAACTGAGAGTGAAGGAAGAAGATGTTCCTAAAACCGCGTTCAGAACCCGTTACGGTCACTATGAGTTTCTAGTCATGCCTTTTGGATTAACTAATGCTCCAGCAGTATTCATGGATCTAATGAATCGCATCTGTAGACCGTATTTAGACAAATTTGTCATTGTTTTGATCGACGTCATATTGATTTACTCGAAGAACAAGGAAGAACATGAGCAACACTTAAGACTGGTACTGGAGGTACTCAAGAAAGAAGAACTGTATGCAAAATTTTTGAAGTATGATTTCTGGTTACAAGAAGTACAATTTTTGGGCCATGTTGTCAGTAAACATGGAATTTAAGTTGACCCTGCCAAGATCAAAGCCATTAGTAAATGGGAAACCCCGAAGACTCCAACACAAATTCGCCAATTCTTAGGTCTTGCTGGTTACTACCGAAGATTCATTCAAGATTTCTCTAGAATCGCCAAACCCTTAACTGCATTGACTCAAAAGGGAAAGAAGTATGATTGGTCCACGGAACAGGAATCCTCATTCCAGTTATTAAAGAAGAAGTTAACGTCTGCACCCATTTTGTCATTACTGGAAGGAAATGATGATTTCGTGATCTATTGTGATGCTTCGCGCCAAGGTTTAGGATGTGTATTAATGCAACGCATAAAAGTTATCGCATATGCCTCACGACAACTAAAAATTCATGAAAAGAACTATACGACGCACGATTTGGAACTTGGAGCAGTAGTTTTTGCACTCAAAATATGGAGACACTATCTATATGGCACCAAGTGTACAGTATACACCGACCATAAGAGTCTTCAGCATATTTTTGATCAAAAACAACTCAATATGAGGCAACGTTGCTGGGTAGAGTTGTTAAACGATTACGATTGTGAAATCCGTTACCATCCCGGAAAGGCTAATGTTGTAGCTGATGCCCTAAGTCGAAAAGAAAGAGTAAAACCTCTTAGGGTCCGAGCTTTGAACATTACAATTCGTACCGATCTCACAAAGCAAATTCAAGCAGCACAGTTAGAAGCTTTAAAAGAAGAAAATGAAAAAGGCGAAATGAGCAAAGGGTTAGAAAAACAACTTGAAGTAAAAGCCGATGAAACCCTGTATTTTGCTGGTAGGATATGGGTACCAAAACATGGTGACCTAAGGCAACTAGTACTGGATGAAGCACACAAAACGAAGTACTCAATTCATCCAGGAAACGGGAAAATGTACCACGATCTCAAGAAGTTCTATTGGTGGCCTAATATGAAGACAGAAATTGCTACTTATGTAAGCAAATGATTGACATGTGCGAAGGTCAAAGCTGAGCACCAAAAGCCGTCAGGATTACTGCAACAACTGGAAATTCCGCAGTGGAAATGGGAAAGAATAACCATGGATTTCATTACGAAATTGCAAAGGACTGCAAGTAGTCATGATACTATTTGAGTGATAGTTGATCGTCTAACTAAATCAGCTCACTTTCTACCAATAAAGGAGACAGACAGTATGGAGAAATTAGCACGCCTATATTTGAAGGAAGTAGTTTCCAGGCATGGTGTACCTATCTCCATCATATCTGATCGCGACACCCGATTCACATCACGTTTCTGGCAGTCATTACAAAAAGTATTGGGAACTCGATTAGATATGAGCGCCGCTTATCACCCACAGACAGATGGTCAAAGTGAAAGAACAATAAAAACATTGGAAGACATGTTACGGGCATGCGTGATTGACTTTGGAACCAGTTGGGATCGACACTTACCGTTGGCAGAATTTTCATACAATAACAGCTATCATACGAGCATCAACGCAGCGCCATTTGAAGCACTTTACGGTAGAAAGTGTAGATCTCCTATCTGTTGGAGTGGAGTAGGAGAAAGACAACTTACTGGACCAGAAATTATTCATGAAACCACCGACAAGATCATTCAAATACAACAGCGATTGAAAACGGCCATGAGTCGCCAAAAGAGTTATGCTGATGTAAGAAGAAAACCGCTAGAATTTCAAGTAGGCGACAAAGTCATGTTGAAAGTGTCACCCTGGAAAGGCGTTGTACGATTCGGTAAACGAGGAAAGCTAAGTCCTAGGTATGTAGGACCCTTTGAAATCACCGAAAGAATTGGAGCAGTTGCTTATCGTTAAAGCTACCACAAGAACTTAGTAGTGTTCATGACACATTTCGCGTGTCAAATTTAAAGAAATGTTTAGCTGAAGAGGATGTCATAATTCCTCTTGACGAAATACGAATCAATGATAAACTCCATTTTATCGAAGAACCTGTTGAAATCATGGACCGTGAGGTCAAACAATTAAAACAAAGTAAAATACCAATAGTTAGAGTTCGTTGGAACGCAAGACGAGGACCCGAGTTTACTTGGGAATGTGAAGATCAAATGAAGCAAAAGTATCCACATTTGTTCACTGATATCGCTCATGAAACAGGTACTACTCAAAATTTCGGGACGAAATTTTCTTTAACGGGGAGGTACTATGATGACCCGAAAAATTTTGACTAATTTAAACCAATTCTCTATATGATTTAATATTATATAAATATACATATTTATATATATACATACATACATATATATATATATATATATATATATATATATGTATATATATATATATATATATATATATATTATAAGATGTACAAGTAAAACACTATTTGCTACAGTGAAACCGTATTTTGCTACAGTGCTACAGTGATTTGCTACAGTAACACACTATTTGCCACAGTAAACACTATTTACTACAGTAAACACTATTTGATGTCGACGAACTAGAAAACAAAAATGGAAAAGGCGGCCATGCGATCGCATGGCAAAAACACTGAAAACTCATGCGATCGCATGAGCTACAGTAAATGCAAAAGTATTATAAAAGGTCAGTTTGCTCGACGGATTTCCTCACACTTTTTTCTTCTTCTATAATCTTTATTTATATTTATATTATAATTATAATTTTAAATTTAAATTTAATAATAATAAGGTATATACGAGGGTGTTTTTAATTCGGGTTTCAAATCGCTTTAAGCTAAGGAAATATTGGGTATTGTTCGGGGTATTGTTCTTAAATCCAAGGCCAACCATACAGTCGTCTACCATCATTACGTCTACGCAATTTACCTACAATATTGAGTCTCAATATTGAACTGTGAGTTATAGATCCCTTTTTAAATACTTTCAATATTTTTGGGCTGAGAATACATGCAATTTATTTTAAACGCAATAAGAAACAAGTACATACTAAATTCTACACTGAGTTAAACCGAAAATCCCTTAGCTTTGGTAACTAGTAGCTGCCAGTTCATAGGATATGGACTGGTGGGCACGAATAATTGTATATGGATCCATAGGGCTTGACATCCCCGTCTGAGCTAGAGCGCTAGCCTTTTAACGGACGTATGTTATTTGAGTTTAAGACACGTTGGTTTGTGTGTATTAAAACGAATGGGGTATTTATCACTATAGCGTTAAGTTTAGTTACCAGGGTGCTCTGTTACGTAGAATCTATTGATAAACTTTTGATGAAATCTTGTGGTCTATCTTTATATATGTTTATGACTCGAGCAAATAAACCTATAACTCACCAACATTCGTGTTGACTTTTTAGCATGTTTTATTCTCAGGTCCTTAGAATGCTTCCGCTGTGATGTGATTGTTGCCTGCATGGAGTCTCTCATGCTTTGTACAAAGTTTATTGCATTCAAAATAAAACTGCGTTGTGTAATAAATAATTGGACTGTGATGTCAACCTGTAAATTAAAGACTTATGTATTTTGGGGTTTTGCTTATACCTAAGCACTCGCCCACATGTTTATAACTTTCTATGTTTAGAAAGTCACTTATTTAATGAATGCAATATTTTATCAAAACGTATCATATAGAGGTCAAAACCTCACTGTGGAATCAATGATTAACGTGCCGCGTCAATAGTGATTTTGACGGGTCGTTTCAATTTAACGGGTGTTTAATACTTCGTGAACATACGCACTCGCCAAGTGTACTTTCAGGGGGTTATAAACGTTAAGTCTAGTTACCGGGTGCCCACGGTTATACATATACTTTTCATACTGTTTGTTACACAGAAATCTCGTGGCGTATCTTACGTTACTGTTACAACTTAAACTATAGCTCACCAACATTCATGTTGACCTTTAAGCGTGTATTTCTCAGGTGCCTAGAGGTTTCTTGCTTCCGCTGTTAGATTTGTTGTCTTGCTGTTAAGGACCTGCTGTATTAGTTATCCGCTGCATTACTAGAGATGTCTCATTCATGGAACTTTTCTGTTGCATTCGTAGTTTATGTTAATTTCAAACAATGGCTTTGTAACGACCTTAGGGTCAAATAATTATGTTTATGCTCCTATTCGTAGGATGCACGCTATCTTTTGTAAAACGTTATCTTTTTATGAATGCAAATCGTTTCAAACAGCATATAGTGTTTGACCATGTAATGATCCTGTTGATTGATGATCCGTACACGATGGTTTTGTACGGGGCGTCACATTTGGTATCAGAGCATTGGTTGTAGGGAATTAGGTTGCATTAGTGAGTCTAGACCGGACCAAGTAGGGTACACTAATAGGACTAATCTACAACTTGCTAGTTTACTTGTTTTTGCGAAACTTACTACATGCTTTTGTCTACTTTTTCAGCTGTATGATCTTACTTCATGCTATTGCTTATTTTCACTGCCATGCGAACTTGTTGTATGCTTATTTCCGCTATTGCATGATTACTATCTGCTTTCACATGTTATTTTTGTTTAGCACTGTTATTATTACTGCCATGCTAGGTTGCTGTAGTGCCTAATACGTGCTTGCTTTATGACTTACTGACATGGAAAACTTATTTTTCCTTGTTTAGATGTCGGATATTCCACCTGTCATCATTTTGGGCAGCGATTCAGACTCTTCAGCCACCTCACCTACTGCTGCTACCGACACACAGGTCCCGTTAACCAGTGACCCCGGTGCTTCATCCTCCGGAACCAGCAGCCATATGCCTGCCCCAGTGGTTACCTCAGACGGAGCCCAGGACCCCCCGGAGATTCCAGCTCTACTTGCCCCAGGACCCTCGGAGCTACAACCCCGATCCGGTGGTGTTGTGATTCCCGGGGAATACGGGGACGTTCCGTTCCATAATGAGCATAACCATTGGTGCCGACACCTTCCTGATGGACGTGTCATACCGATCCCACCTTTCAGATACCTGATCATGACTACCGGCCGCCGAGCGCCGCCACCTCCAGCTGTTTTCGACGATTCATCATCCGACGAATCATCCACAGACGACTCTAGTGACGATGACTCCGACGAGGAGGACCCTGATGATGCACCTGTACAGCCACCCTCCACCCCGCCGAAGAAGCGGTACCGTTTCGACGGCACCGTTATTCCGGGGATAAACGGAGGTCGAGCGTTCACTGACGCACATGGTCAGCGTCGTAGGGTTACCGCCCGTAAGCGGGTTGTGCCTTACCCTGCTGATCCTTTCGTGCGAAAGCCTTACCGCTATGCAGCATCTGCTTCTAGTGCTGGACCATCTGCACCACCGGCACCACCTGCACCAGCAGTACCGCCTGCTCTGCCAGCCCCTCCCTCTGTCGAGGAACTGACGAGGGAGGTGGAGATCCTCCGTGCTCGGGTAACTGAGCTCGAGGACCAGATGTCCCACGTAATGGACATCCTTTACCCACCGTCACCATAGGGCTTTGTAGTAGATTTCATTATGTAATCTCGTTTGTAGTTCATGTTTTACTTATGTATTTTACGAACCTATGCGGATGTATGCAACTTATTATTAATGAATGGAACTTTGTATTGTTTAATTCTTGCACAGTGTTCTATTTACGTTACTGTATGTTGGTTTTGCGGTATTTGTACCTGGTTGCGTTACTTAATTGGCATGCGTTGTTTTGTTCCCCTGTTTACCATATACTATATTATTATATATTAAATGCTGGATTTTGACTTAAGTCAAAATTTCTGTTTAGAAGAGCAATGGCAAACGGACGAGCAGCACCCACAGCAGCCCAAATTGAGGAAATGATTGCGGAACGAATAGCCGCAGCCATGGCAAATGTCATTCCCCCAGCCCCACCGGTTAACCAGAACATCCAGAACGGTTGCACTTACAAAGAGTTTCAAAGCTGCAAGCCCCACAACTTTAGCGGCACTGAGGGGCCAGTTGGTCTGACTAGGTGGTTTGATAAATTAGAAGCTGTGTTCCGCGTCAGCAACTGCTCAGAGGCGAACAAAACCAAGTATGCCTCATGTACGCTGTCAAACGGCGCCCTAACCTGGTGGAACACACTGGCTCAAGCTAAGGGTATTGATGAGGCTTATGTCATTCCGTGGGAAGAATTAAAGGGGGCCATGATCGAAGACTACTGCCCCAGGACAGAGATACAGAAAATGGAGGCTGAGTTCTGGGAGTTAAAGGTTGTGGGCAACGATCTTGATGGTTACAACCGTAGGTATTTGGAATTAGCGCTGATGTGTCCCACGATGGTCACCCCGGAATTTAAAAGAATAGAACGCTACTTGTGGGGACTTCCCAAGTCCATTCAGGGGAATGTCACCTCTTCTAATCCATCCAACGTCCCGGCAGCTATGCGTATGGCGCGTACCCTTATGAAACAAATTATCAGCAAAGAACCAAAAAAGGCTAAATCCGAATCGGGAGCCAGTGGTGAGAAGCGTAAGTGGGACTACAACAACAAGGGGAGAACCTATGAACAAACCCCCGCTAAGAGGCCTAACGACGGAAGGAACCCCAACCCGAACACTAGCTCGAACCCCAACTACAAGGGTAGTCTACCACAGTGCAAGAGGTTCTACAAGCACCATAACGGGTACTGTAATGTGGTCTGTGAAAAATGCAACAGAATCGGGCACGTTGGCAAGGACTGCAAGATTCTCATTCCAGCTGTGAGGACAAACCAAAATGGGCTAAGGAAATGCTATGAGTGTGGACAGCAGGGCCACTTTAGGAATGATTGCCCCAATAAAAAGAAGGACGGCGGGCCACCGCGTGGTAGAGCTTTCAACGTTAATGCAAGGGATGCACGTGAGAACCCCGACTTGGTTATAGGTATATTCACTATCAACAATCTATTAGCCTCTGTCCTATTTGATACTGGTGCCGATAGAAGCTATGTTTGTAGAAACTTTTACTCTAAGATAGATTGGTCATTAGTGCCTTTAGAGGAGAATATGCTAGTAGAAGTAGCCAATGGGAAACTTGAGAAAGTTGACCAAATTGGACGAGGAGCTATTATTAACATAGCTGGCGTGGATTTTGAAATTGACTTAATACCTATCAAATTGGGGAGTTTTGACGTGATTGTTGGTATGGACTGGTTGACCAAAGTAAAGGCCGACATTATCTGTGGAGACAAAGCTCTTCGTATACCACAAGGAGACGATGAGCCACTGACTATTTACGGAGAAAGATGTAACTCGAAGCTGAACCTCATTAGCTGTATGAAAGCGCAGAAGATCATGAAGAAAGGACGACTTGCTGTTTTAGCACACGTGAAGGCTTTAGAATCAGAGGAGAAGAGTGTGAATGACGTGCGAATCGTGAATGAATTCCCTGACGTCTTTCCAGAAGAGTTGCCTGGATTACCGCCACCAAGAGCAGTGGAATTCCAGATCGATCTAGTGCCGAGAGCTGCACCCGTAGCTCGCGCACCTTATCGACTAGCACCTTTCAAACTGCAAGAGTTGCAGAGTCAACTACAGGAATTGCTTGACCGAGGGTTTATCCAATCGAGCTCGTCGCCATGGGGCGCACCTGTTTTATTCATGAAGAAGAAGGATGGATCCTTCCGCATGTGTATCAACTACCGCGAACTCAACAAATTGACGATCAAGAATCGATATCCTCTTCCCCGAATTGACGATCTTTTTGATCAGCTACAAGGATCGAGCGTGTACTCTAAGATCGATTTGCAATTCGGTTATCACCAGTTGAGGGTGAAAGAGAGTGATGTGATGAAGACTACGTTTAGAACCCGCTATGGTCATTACGAGTTTCTCGTGATGCCGTTCGGATTAACCAACGCACCAGCCGTGTTCATGGACCTCATGAATCGTGTCTGCAAGCCTTATCTGGATAAATTCGTTATTGTCTTCATAGATGATATCCTCATCTACTCCAAGAGCGAAGAAGAACATGAGCAACATCTTCGGTTAGTGCTTGAACTCTTGAGATGAAAGCAGCTTTATGCCAAATTCTCCAAGTGTGAATTTTGGCTGAAGGAAGTCCAATTTCTGGGTCATATTGTGAGTGATCAAGGTATCAAAGTTGACCCCACCAAGATTGAAGCTATCAGCAAGTGGGAGACACCCACTACTCCAACTCACATCCGCCAATTTCTAGGTCTTGCCGGTTACTACAGAAGGTTTATTGAAGGTTTTTCGTTGATTGCGCGTCCTTTGACCGCACTGACTCACAAAGGAAAGAAGTTCGTTTGGGAAACCGAACAAGAAGCAGCATTTCAAACCCTGAAGCAGAAGTTAACCACCGCACCTATCTTATCACTTCCCGAAGGCAGTGACGACTTCGTTGTGTACTGCAATGCTTCGAAGAATGGTTTTGGTTATGTATTGATGCAAAGAACGAAGGTCATTGCTTATGCATCTCGTCAGCTGAAGATTCATGAGCGAAACTACACTACTCACGATCTCGAACTTGGAGCCGTTGTCTTCGCATTGAAGCTGTGGAGACACTATCTCTATAGAACAAAGAGTACCATATTCACCGATCACAAAAGCCTCCAGCACATCTTTGATCAGAAGCAGCTGAACATGAGACAATGACGATGGATTGAGACGCTGAACGACTATAATTGTGAACTTCGTTACCATCCTGGTAAGGCCAATGTTGTAGCCGACGCTCTGAGTCGAAAGGAGAGAACGGTACCTCTTCGTGTTCGGGCTCTGAACATCACCATCCATTCGAACCTCCATAGCCAGATCCGAGTAGCCCAATAAGTGGCTCTCAAGGAGGAGAACATATCTCGTGAATACCTGAACATCCTGGTCTCTAAATTCGAGGTTAAGGAGTCTGGACTCCGATGTCATGCCGGAAGAATTTGGGTACCTCGTTATGGAGATTTACGAAGCCTTTTACTTGATGAAGCCCACAAGTCAAGATATTCGATTCATCCAGGAGCCGGAAAAATGTACCACGATCTCAAGGAACAGTATTGGTGGCCAAATCTTAAGAAGGATGTTGCAACTTATGTTGGGAGGTGTTTGACTTGTTCGAAGGTTAAGGCTGAACATCAGAGACCATATGGATTACTTCAACAACCGGAAATCCCACAATGGAAATGGGAAGCATTTACAATGGATTTCATCACAAAGCTACCAAAGACGGTGGGCGGATACGATACAATCTGGGTTATCGTTGACCGTCTTACCAAATCTGCTCATTTCCTAGCAATGAAGGAAACATATACAATGGAGAGACTTGCTCAACTATACATCAAAGAAGTTGTGTCTCGTCATGGTGTACCCCTATCAATTATCTCAGATCGCGATCCCCGTTTTGCTTTCAGATTCTGGCGTTCCTTGCAAGAAGCCTTGGGAACTCGTCTCGACATGAGCACCGCGTATCACCCCCAGACTGACAGTCAGAGCGAACGAACGATTCAGACTTTAGAGGACATGTTACGTGCCTGTGTTATTGACTTCAGAAAGTCTTGGGAAAGGCATCTGCCGCTAGCCGAATTCTCTTACAACAACAGTTATCATTCGAGTATTAAAGCCGCGCCTTTTGAAGCGTTGTATGGCCGCAAGTGCCGTTCTCCTATTTGTTGGGCCGAGTTAGGCGAAGTGCAAATCACCGGACCCGAGATAGTCCATGAAACGACGGAGAAGATTTCTCAGATTCAGGCAAGACTTAAGACGGCCCGCGATCACCAAAAAAGTTATGCTGATCTTAAACGTAAAGACTTCGAAATCAATGTGGGTGACCGAGTAATGTTGAAGGTCGCACCTTGGAAAGATGTAATTCATTTTGGAAAGCGCGGAAAGTTAAACCCGCGATACATTGGTCCTTTTGAAATTTTGGAACGTGTTGGACCCGTTGCTTATCGTCTGGATCTTCTAACTCAATTGAGCGCAGTTCATCCTACCTTCCACGTATCAAATTTGAAGAAGTGTCTTGCTCCACCGGAACTTGTCATACCATTGGAAGAACTTACGATTGATGACAAACTCTACTTTGTGGAAGAACCCGTCGAGATTATGGACCGGGAAGTTAAGACTTTGAAGCGCAACAGAATTCCGATTGTCCGAGTCCGATGGAATGCCAAACGTGGACCTGAGTTTACCTGAGAACGAGAGGATCAAATGATGCAGAAGTATCCTCACCTTTTCTCGACTCCATCACCATCAGCTTAAATTTCGGGACGAAATTTCCAATAACAGGTGGGTAATGTAACGACCCGACTTTTTTGACTTGCTTTCGTGCCTTTTATTTTTGCGAAACTGCGATTTTGTGCGTACTGTGTTACTTTATACTCTAGAAACTTGATATACGTGGTTTACTTCCAATTATATGTTAAAACGTGCCTTAGAGTACGTAGGATACCTAACTTGATCATTGGAAGCCTTTATAACCATTAGTGTTACTTAACGTTTCGAATAAACCGCGGACTGCGCACACGTTTAACTTTTGTCGTAATCGGAATATTATGACTGCGAAATATTAATTATTATTTCATAATAATAATTACCTGGGTTTTTGGATGCTTAATTTTAATTAATTATTTACTAGATCACAATAGTTAGTCTTGTTAGACTTTCTACCTTATTGGACCTTAGCCCACCCTACACTAGCTAGTGGCCCAATTAATTAGCTCAAGTATTATTTACTAGTGACCCATAATAAATAAAATAAATGCCCATTTAATTAGATTAGTCATACTAGCATTTGGATAAGGATTATCCATAATGTTACATGAGATCCTAGTATAAGTACATACTTTAGACAACCACTAACCAAAAAACAAAATGGTGTCTCCCCCCTCCTCCTTTGAAAATCACGGCCATGAGGCCATCCACCTCATCAATCCATGTCAAAATTTGCCTATAAATACTAGCCATATTCCTCTCATTTTACACATGCTCTCATTTGAATTTCACACACACTTACTCTCTTACTTCCTTTCTAGCATTTCTCACTTGTAAGTTTTTGATCTTTTTCTTCTTCTTTCCCTTTCTAATTCGTGTATCATCATCATTCTTAAAGATCAAGCTTTTTAGCTTTGATCTTGATTATATCTTGTTGATTCAAGCATGAATCCTTCAAGAACATGGAAGATTTAAGCTTTCTAGCTTTGAATCTTCACCAAATTTGTAGATCTAGATTATTTTAGATTTAATCATGTTGTTTTGTTAAAAACATTCAAACTTTTATTTGTTATCTTCATATATCTTAAAGATCCAAGTTTTATGCTTCAAGATCTTCAAGAACAATCAAGATGCAAGCTCTCTAGCTTGAATCTCCCTATCTTCTTGTTAGATCTAAGTTTTCTAACTTATGATCTTGTTATTTTGTTAAAAAGATTCAAACTTGTATTTGTTATCTTCATATATCTTAAAGATCCAAGCTTTATGCTTCAAGATCTTCAAGAACATCAAAGGTTCAAGCTTTCTAGCTTTGCAACCTTGTAACTTGTGTGAATAGGGATCCAAGCTCTCTAGCTTAGGGTTCCATCACTTCATTTGACTTAGATCATGTTCATACTTGTTTGATTGATGTGAAGTTTGTAACTTTGTTTGTAAATAGGACTTGTAATTGTGTTAAGACTAAGGATATGATGTGACCTTGGTTCATCATCCATCTAAGACTCTTAAATGAGTTGTGTTACTACTTGGTCTTAACATATTGTGTATTGATGGTAGAATCTTGGTCAAAAGTGATGCTAAACCATCAACGATTTGTACACTTGAAGCTACAACCATCAAGGATGAGAACCGTGATGAGCATCAACCCACCGGAGCACTTGTCCACTGATTTTCGTATCTGATCAGGCCACCTGGGCTACTGTAAAGTTGATTTTCAGTAGTTTGGTTCGAATAGATGATTTTTCGTTTAGGCCTCGTCTTAATCCGAGTTACGGTTTAGGATTTATGGCCCTCCGAGAGTCACTACACCCTATTAACGTTATGCTGAAATTTCTGACCTACTCGTACTTAAACCGTCGCCACGGTCAAACGAAGACGAGTTAGGTTCTGAAAATTGGTCAGCAGTTAGGGGAATCATATACGGAGCCAAAGCCACTGACTATGCATCTTTTCGATTTACGTAGAGGTCGTAGCAGCTGACCGAAGTCAGCCTATTGTTTCGATCTCTATTCTTGTCGAACTTACTTAGCTTTTATGATAATGAACGATGATGATGATGACACTTAAACTTATTTTATGCACTATTAGAATTTATAAAGACAACCTAATGACCTAGTAACCTTTGATTTAGGTTGACGACCTTTCGGTCCGACTTACTAATTGCGTACTTTCATTACCGACTTTACCGTTTTTATCACTGTGAGTTATAACATCCCTTTTTACCACTTTTACTATTTTTGGGACTGAGAATACATGCGCTTTTTACGTTTTACATGTTAGGCATGAGTACTTAAACTTTATATGTGTGTGGGTTATACAACGGCATAAACATTCTCCTTAGCATGGTAACGTTTAGTCATTGGTTTTTGAACCGGTGAACGCGAATCTTAGATATGGATCCATAGGGTTTGACATCCCCACTCGGGCTAGTCGCGCTAGCATTTAACGGGTGTTTAATACTTCGTGAAGATACGCACTCTCCAAGTGTACTTTCAGGGGGTTATAAACGTTAAGTCTAGTTACCGGGTGCCCACGGTTATACATATACTTTTCATACTGTTTGTTACACTGAAATCTCGTGGCCTATCTTACGTTACTGTTACAACTTAAACTATAGCTCACCAATATTCGTGTTGACCTTTTAAGCGTGTAGTTCTCAGGTTCCTAGAGGTTTTTTGCTTCCGCTGTTAGATTTGCTGTCTTGCTGTTAAGGACCTGCTGTATTAGTTATTCGCTGCATTACTAGAGATGTCTCATTCATGGAACTTTTCTGTTGCATTCGTAGTTTATGTTAATTTCAAACAATGGCTTTGTAACGAACTTAGGGTCAAATATTATGTTTATGCTCCTATTCGTCGAATGCGCGCTATCTTTTGTAAAACGTTATCTTTTTATGAATGCAAATCAGTTTTCAAACAGCATATAGTATTTGACCATGTAATGATCATGTTGATTGATGATGAGTACAAGATGGTTTTGTACGGGGCGTCATAATAGGTACGGAGATAGCTTGCCTCCATCTCATCATCATAATCGTCTTCAAAAAACAACACATCCGTGTATTCACACGGTACATTTGCCTTCAGAAAGGCTAGCAGATCATCTAAACCAACGTCACGGATATCGATTCCTT
Source organism: Rutidosis leptorrhynchoides (assembly GCF_046630445.1). NCBI lineage: Eukaryota > Viridiplantae > Streptophyta > Magnoliopsida > Asterales > Asteraceae > Rutidosis > Rutidosis leptorrhynchoides. The sequence continues at coordinate 35,879,371 of NC_092337.1, read as the reverse complement.
CGAATGAATTTTTTTTGCCAGACTTGTAGACCTTCATATGATTACGGAAATCACTCCCATAATGAACATCGTATGCAACAATCATTGGGGGAATTGTTTTCATTTTCACTGATTGGAAGTGTTTTGATTTTGAGTTGAGAAGTGAAGTGTGTGAAATGAATTGAGTTAGTGGGTGTATTTATAGGTGAAAAAGTATCCGTTTTTGAAAAAAAAATATATATATATATAACTGTCGGATTTTTAAATCCGTTTATTTTTTAATTTTAAAAAATAAATTTGAAAATATTAATAATAAATTCAATAAAGCAATAAATAAAACAGGAAAAATAAAAATAAAATGCCACATCAGCTTTCCACTAACCCACACCACTAACACACACCACAAACTCACACCACCACTACTTCACTCAAACCACCCACACGTCCTAGTCATCAAAAATCAACTCACGCCCCCAACTCAAGCCCCTACCGTTACGAATGGTCTTAACAACCAATCTCAACTATCCATTTGTGACATTAGCTAACAAATAAACTACAGTACTACACTACTAATCATCCAGTAAAAAATCTAAAATACCCTCATCTCATATTTAATAGTGTCATGAACAAGAACGAGAAATTATAATTATTACCTCCAGACACACCTCCAAAAACCTAATCCTTCATACTCAATTCAATTATCCTCTTTGGATCGTTGAATCTACACCAATTATACGATCGGTAGGTAGATTGAATTAACAAACAAATGATCGATTAGATAATTTGATAGCCTTACAATCGGTTAACTGATTCTCTCTGTTTTAGGGTTTGTTCCCTAAAATTTTGTTCAAAGATTTGCGATTTTGTCAATTGATTATCTTGGTGATTTGATACGCTACAATAGGTTAATTAATTATCTTACTTTGTTTTTAGGGTTTTTGTCCTAAAAATTGTTCAATAGATCTTCGATTTCGTCTATTGATTATTTCATCTAATCACATATCATCAATAATCGACTGATTATGAACGTTAAAAGTTGTTATATGGTTTTTCCCTAAAATTCGTTCAAGGATTTCGTAGAAATCATTTTTGTTTGTGGCTTTCTTCATTTAATCGATCATCAGATTAGATTAATTGGTTCCATTTTATTTGTTTATTTACGTAACATGTTTTTTGATTTTTTATATTTGTTCTTCCACACAGTGCGCATGATGATGTTGGTGTCTTCTGTTCAGCACAGGTAAATTAAACATAGACAAAATTCCCAAAATCGTCCCTGTGTTGTTCCCTTTTCTAGTTTTTCGTCCCTTTCACCCAAAAACAGCCATTTTCGTCCTTAATTAGTTTTTTGATTCCCAATCTCGTCCCTTCATGAAATCTTCAATCCCAATTTAGTCCCTTGTGATAACTTCTTTTGAACGTCTGTTAAACACTTGGTCTTCACATGCAGTTCACGTGACTAAAAACTGCAACCTTTCATATTCGTTGCTCATATTAGCCTGATACTAAACCTAAACGAAAAAAAAAGGTTGCTGATCTCCGTATTCGTTGCTCATATTAACCTAATGTCTGGTAATCATCCAATATCTACTAATCAAGTTATAATCGATGTTGATCTCCATAACCTAAATGGTAAGATTTCGTTTTCTTTATTTTTTTTTTTTTTATTATTTTTACAATTCCAGTAGGTACTGTTACATTGATTTTTTTTTTGATTAATCATAGATGGTGGACAGTTGGTTACCTATATTGATGATGAAACGTTGTTACTTCAACAATCTGGTTATCAAAATTCAGTTTTTGATGATACTGAATGTAATGAACTTGATACCATGGTTGATAATGAAAATGGTAGTGATAGTGGTACTTCAGAAACTAGTGAGGATGGTGGTGAGGAATTTGATAGTGGTGATGATTTGAACTATATACCTCATATAATACTACCTGTTGATGATAAAATTTTAGAAAGTGAAGAACAACTAGGCTTGATCTTTGAGGAATTTGATAGTGGAAATGAGTCAGATACTGTTCAAATGAGAAGGAAGTTAAGGTTGAAACACATAAGATCAACCAATCAAGAAGACCGAAACCTCATTCAGTTACACAAGTTTTATGTTGGTCAACGGTTTTCATCAGCAACACAAGTTAAAGAGAGAGTAAGATTGCATTCAATTGAAACTAGAAGGGACTTGCATCTGCACAAGAATGATAAGGTGAGATGTTTAGGATTAGGACTAAATGATCAAAATAAGCCAAATTGCCCATGGACTTTACTTGTTTCCAAGGGCAAGAATGAGGACACATGGTTAGTGAAGACCCTAAATGAATTGCATTTATGTCAGCAAAAGAGAGAAACAATAGTTGGAGTTGCAAAGGAGAAATCCCAATACAACAACAAGAATTCAAGTTCATCCTGAACCTAATGTCAACTCAGATAGTAGGGTGTTTAAAAGGGCTTACATTTGTTTGCGTCCCCTCAAAGAAGGATTAGGGCTTGTCAAAGAGAGATTTTAGGACTTGATGGTGCATTTTTAAAGGGTCCTTATACAGGTTACCTTTTGTCAGCTGTTGGAGTTGAACCTAACAATGGGACATATCCTTTAGCATATGCAATTGTGAAAGCTGAAACAACTGATTCTTGGAAATGGTTTTTGGAATGCATCGGTGATGATTTGAATTTGGATTCAAGGAGTAACTTTACATTCATTTCTGATAGGCAAAAGGTAATTATTTAAAACACACTTTAAATTTTCAATTTATGTAATATGTTTCCATTTATCTAATCTTTTTCAATTTATGTTCAATTGTGAAGGGTCTCAAGCCAGCTTTGGCATCGGTGTTTCCTATTGCTGAGCATAGATTTTGTGTCAGACATATCTATGAAAATATGAGAGGATCCTATAAAGGGGGTGTAATAAAGGACTTGGTATGGAAATGTGCAACCAGAATAACTGTTGAAGAATTTGATGCTACAATGGATGAACTTAGAAGGGAAAGTGAAGGTGCATACAATTACTTGAAGGATATTGCACCACATCATTGGAGTAGGGTTCACTTTACTGGTAGGTCAAAATGTGATATATTATTGAATAATATTTGTGAGGTTTTTAACAGTAAAATTGTGGATGGAAAGGACAAACCAATTATCACTTGTCTTGAGTATGTTAGGGAATACCTAATGAAAAGAATTGTGATAGTTCAGAAGCTTATTGACAAATCTGATGGAATTTTAACACCTAATGCTAAGAAAATATTTGAGGGTATTAAAAAAGCTACAAATCATTATCAAGCCTTTTGGAATGGTGGAGACAGATTCCAAGTGAGAAATGCATATTTAGAGTTTATGTTAGGCTTAGAACATGTACTTGTAGAAAGTGGGAGTTGAATGGCTTTCCATGTAAGCATGCCGTTGTTGTTCATTGGGATATGTCTTTACACTCTCAGGAGGTTGGGATTCCTGAAGATTGGGTTCATCCTGTTTATAAGTTAGAAACATGGAAACAGGTTTATTCATTCAAGGTTGAACCTGTATCTGGTCCTATATCATGGCCTAAAAGTGACTGCCCAACTAGGCTTCTTCCTCCATATCATAAAAATCAAATTGCTAGGCCAAAAAAGAAGTGAAAGAAGAGTGCTGATGAATTGTCACAATCAATAGTAAAAGATGGAAAACTATCAAGTACTGGTAAAAAGAAAACTTGTGGTAAATGTGGTCAATTAGGTCATAATGTAAAGGGTTGTGGTAAGAGTGGTGGTCAAACAAGTGGTGTTGGTCATACAAGTGGTGTTGGTCAAACAAGTGGTGGAAGAGGTGGTGGTCAAACAGGTGGTGGAAGAGGTGGTGGTCAGACAGGTGGTGGAAGAAGTGGTGGTCAAACTGTGAGTCAAGGATGGAGTCAAGGTGGAAGTCAAACTGTGAGTCAAGGATGGAGTCAAAGCTGGAATCATGGTTCAAGTCAATATGGTCAACATAGACAAAAGCTACCAGTGAAGAGAAATGCATGATGGTTTGTGAATGATCATGATGAGTCTGATGTGCTGTTTTTTTTTAATGCTACTTTCTGGATTTTGAATGTTTGTTTGAACTAGTGTTAGATGTTATTTTGGATTTTGAATGGTTATCTTGAATCTGATGTACTGTTTTTTGGATGGTTATTTTGAATATGTTTGGATTTATAATGGTTGTTTTTGGATGGTTATTTTGAATGTTTAGGTTAAATGTTTAGGGTTTAATATTTAGGTTAAATGTTTAGGTTAAAATGGGTCAAAAGAAGTCACTTGTTTTATTCAGTCAACTAAATCACTTGTATTCAACATGGGTCAAAACAGTCAATTGTTTACATCTTGGGTCAAAACAGTCAATTGTTTACATCTTGGGTCAAAACAGTCAACTTGTATTCAACTTGGGTCATATCTTCTTGTTATGAAAGTATTTTTAGATAGTTATAGTTTAATTAGGTGAATAATTATACAGTGCTACATCTTGGGTCAAAATAGTCTGTTGAATATAATTGTGTCAACTTGTGTAATTTGGTACCATTATAGTCAGTTGGGTCAAATTGTGTAATCTGGTACAAGTCAAATTGTGTAATTTGGTACCATTATACAGTGCACAAGTCAAATTGTGTAAGCATGCTACCATTATACAGTGCTACATCTTCCATCTAATTTGGTACCATTTGCAAAGAAAATCATCACAGTCACCATTTTCATTTCCTGGAATAAAATTCAGAATGCAGAATGCCAAAAAATACAGTCACCAGTCTCCAAAAAAATACAGAATGCCAAAAACAATATAACAAATTGGTACAAATGTGATCAAATTCCATTTTCCATAAAAATACAGAAAGCCAAAAACAGTCACCATTTTCATCTCCTGGAATAAAAACTTGACTTACAATATTTGATCAACCTATCACATTACAACTACACTACTATCTAATTGAAATACAAATAACAAAAAAAAAACAAATCGACAAGAAAAAAACAAGTTTCTTCCATCTTAGTAATTGAGCATCCTTTTCACGTAATATTTCTTCAATTGGAGGATCCACCCAGCAAATGAAATCTCAATTCTTACGTTCCTGTAGCATATCGATTATCTATTCAATTAAATCTGCATTTTAACTTTACAAATAAAAAATAAAAAATAAAGAATACGACAACAATTCTTACACTTCGAGCACAACAAAAGAACTTACGACCTGGATTCTTTGATGTCTTTGAGATACGGATAACGAACGAACTACCACACACACAATACACAACCATTGATTTCCTTGGATCGAAGTTTGCTTTGGAAAGGTGCCTGGAGATGTATCGAACTGAATTAGGGTTCTAATATTTGTAATTGCTTATATGGTATATTTTAAACAGTCACGTGACTAGCACAGAATAGTATTAACGGCAACTTTTAACGGATGTTAACAGAAGGACTAAATTGGGACTTAAAAATGTAAATAAGGATGGTTATTACAGCTATTATTTGGGAGGGACTAAAAAAAAGAAAAAGAACAAACACAGGGACGAATTTGAGAATTTTGTCTTAAACATATATATGATTGCTATATGTAAATAAACTTCTATTTGTTTATGTGTGACCCGATTGCGATACACATAAATACAAACTGAAATGTGATTTTTTTTTATTTGAGGAATTGTTGAGGGATATGTCATTTTTTTGGGACCTATACCCTGTTTGGATGCGTGACCATCTTTTTACAACCACTGTTACAATGGGTCATTGCACAACAACCGGGTCATCTACCAGTGGTAAACTTGAAGGTAGAGATTTATACTTATAGATGTGTTTAAATATTATTATTACTGGTAGGTGTATGGCTTTTAGTCAGCATATCGCCGGTAATACCAAGTACTGTAACATAGACAACAATGAATTACTATTGTGTGTAACTGTTTTGTTTTCTGTGGGTGCAGTTGTGACTAGGTTTTATTGCAAAATGGGTGACTGTGATTACACATGTTGACAGTGCAGCGCAACTTTTTGGTACGATGAGCATATGAAGGCTTACTTTTCTACATTTTTACACATCAGTCAAACTCCTAGCAGGAATCATTAAGAAATGTATGCCACGCCTTTTCACAGCATGCGTTTTACATTTTATGGTCACTGTTATAAATAGAATCATATATTGTTGAGGTTATTCATGTTTTTGCTACTACTAATATTATTATTGTTACCGTTATTTATTTTAAACCGGCACTTGCTTATTCATCCCATGTCAACCGTTCAGTTGAATATCATAAAAACTTTCAGTTGCACGTAGGCGGGCACAAAGATTAGTTTTACAATGCGTGCGAGAGTTGTTACAAGAAGGTTGTCGACTACTCGACTGAATTTGAGTTCGGTGATTACAGAACTAAACCGACGTGCAAGTTCACGTAGATTTTAGATGCAGATATCGCGCAGCCATCTACTGTAGTTCTTGAACGACATTTAGATTTCCACCTAAAGGTAAAATATGTTGGAAAAATATCAATGTTAGTGGATAATAGTGCATTTTTTCCAGACCTTTGGACATAAATATCTATATGTATGTCACATATTTATGAGCGATATTTTATATGGTTATGTAGCTCTTGACAAGGGCTTTGCAACAATATATTATGTGTCCAAAGTTACATAGTGGTGAATGAGATATTGTGGTTCAAAGTGAGGTGTTTGCTGCTAGAATTTGAAAGAAGATGAGGCTGTTTTGGGTCAGCTCTACACCTAACCCATGGGGGTATTTTTGACCCATAACCTATGACCCACCAGCATTTATTATGTCATGCATGGTGTCATCTTCATGTTGATGTGGATTAAGTTAACCCACTACATTAGCTAGCACCATTACCTCATTTGCTCTCAATTTTTTATGAGTATTGTGTTAATGGAGGGTGAGATTTTTGGTGTATAAATAAGCATCATATTCCTCGTTTGAAATACACACCAAAATTACCTAGCAAGAAAAACACACTCACAATCTCTAGTTTTCTCTCTCGGTTCAACGTCAACGGTCTCTCCATTCCGGTTACCTTTCAGGCAAGTGTTCAAGTCCGGCAGTACGCTGCTTTGAACCGGTGTACCCTGGGAATAGACGACGAATCTGTTTAAGGGAATTGTGTGAAACACAAGCCCGGTTCCACCAGTTTTGTTATTCTTTTGCAGATTTCGGAACCGCTGAGTACCTGTTCAACCTATTTGTGGTATGATCATTTCAATCTTTATTCATAATCTGATTATTTGTTATGATTGCTTATAGTTAGATTATACATATTTAAAATCTGTTTAACATGAGAAGTTTATCTGATTTAGTTTCGTAACAATTTACATACAATCTTAAACAGATTCGAGTTCCACGAAACTCATATACTTATAATCGGATTATAAACTTGCTGGAAATTTTTGTTGCTGTTAAACATTGATAGTATGGATCGAGATGTTGCTATTGATATATTGATAAGTTTGAAAAAGAGATAGTTACAAAAGGTGTATAATAGTTGGATTTAATTATATACGGAGTTATATAATTTAATATAAACAGCTAATATTGATATATAATTTGAATGCTCTTTGTTGTTCAAAAGACTGATTAATAAATTATATATATTTATATAATATGCGTAGCAAACATATTCAATTTGATTGTTTGAGAATTATGAACACTGTATATAAGATATACTATCTGGTTCATCCTAATACAAATTGTTATAATATTGTATCTGATGATTTGATTCTGGCACAAATTATTAAATTATGTATATATTATGTTTATTCGTTGTCATATGTATGAATTATGAAATTCTACATGGAATATTATATTATTAGTGCCTATCCAAGTTGATTTCAGGATCTTGCTTTTTGTATATATAATAATAAATCGATTATCTATATGTGGGTGGAGTTGTTGTTCATGTTTTACTAAAAAACATATATTGTGATGACATAGTTATAATATGTCTACTTTAATTAAATGGTGGAACATTGAAATATTATTTTCATTTATGATTGTGTAGATCAGTATATAGAAAATATGTTTTTATGGTTTTATTATCTCTAATATGGTATGCTATCATATCATGTATGCGATTAATATGCTCTAGTTATACATACACATGGTTTGACGTTATGATTTGACTATTTTCGTTAAACTAAGTTAAAAACCCATTCGGCCTATCGTATTGAATATGCCAGTTTGTTGATGCTTCTGTAATTACAATTTGGATTGATATAATATATATTCATTGTGATTACAATTTGGATTGATAGTGAATTGTTTCACTGAACTGAATTAAATGATACAACATGTGTACAATAACATGAGCTTAATGGTTTGTAATTCTTGGATATATTTTACGGCATAACAAGAATTAAATAAAGAGGATGATGGTAGACCATAATTGTGTTAGGTAATCTAATGACTAGTGATATTCGCATATATAGATACGGATGGACTATATTGATATTTAATGCATATGTTTAGTTGAATATTATTTATTCAATTTGTTGAACTAATGGTTATGCATAATTAATAATGTCCATATACACACTTCTCGCATGTAGAGATATCTGGAAGTTCACAAGTGTGAACTTTAAGCGATGGTAGCAAAAGATATTTTTTTTATTATCTAACCACGTGGAACCTTGCGAGGATCTTGACTTCGCTGCTTCCTAATGCGGTTCTTTCTCATGTTGAGAGACCAAAGATGTTCACTAAGTGAATTTTAAACATTGGCAGTAAAAGATGTTCTTTTAGCTAACAACGTTGAACCTTGCGAGGTTCTTGGCTGAAACTTGCGAGATTTCTTGACTGAACCTTGCGAGGTTCTTGGCTGAACCACTTCCCAAGTTACTGAAGGGAACATGATGCTCAAAAGGTGAGCGCGGTTCAGATTTGGAGCCATTCAGATTATTTGTGCGCAAGTTGATCATCCTATAACGTGTATTCGAAGAGTCTTCAGACCGTTTTTCAGACTGAATTCGAACCGTATTTCGATCCGTTTCCATACAGTATTCGACACTGGTTATAGACTGTCTTCGGGACAGTATTTGGAAAGTTTTAGACTGCTATTAAACCGGATTTAAACTTGTTTGTTTAACAGATGGGCTTAAACATGTTTGGTTTAACCGTTATTTTTTGTTGAAACGGTTTAGTTTAATCGTTTAATATTAACCTTTTTGGTTTTAACATGTTTGATTTACATGTTTGTGTTTAAACCTACTTGGTTTAACTGTAGGGTTGAAACCTGTTCGGTTTACCCGTTTGAGTTGAAACGGTTTTAAGCTAATACCTGTTTGGTACTTGTTTGAGTTTAAACCTGTTTGGTTTACTTATTTGGGTCGAAACCTATTTGGTTTACTTGTTTAGGTTGAACCTGCTCTGTTTACCTATTTGGTTGAAACCTGATTGGTTTAATCTAGTTGAGTTGAAACATGGTTGGTTTAACTCAGTTTGTTCACGGTAAAATGAAACTTTCATTCGGGTTGAAAACCCAAATTAATTTAGTTCACGTGGTATTTGCTGACTGAAATTTTCTGTTTTGCTAAAACAGTTTATTTTAGTATATATATTCCAAATCGATGATCCTGGAAAAATTGAATTCTGGATAGAACTCACGTTGAATAATGAGTTGTATGTTCATGAGATTCGTAAGGAATCTGGTGTTCGGATGTTTGTTGTACAAGTTTGGCGTTTAAAAAATAAAATAAAAATGGAAAGTATGTTCAAAAGGTCATGTTGACCAAGAGTGAATGTATATTTAAAAGGCTTGTGCCCTATAAATGTGAAACTTGTGTTGAAGCCAAAATAACGAGATCATCGAACCTCTTGATATGGTCCACACCGATGTGTGTGATTTGAAATCCATTTCAACGAGGAATGGTAACAAGTACTTCATTAAGTGTATCGATGATAGCACGAAGTATTGTTATGTTTACTTGTTTTAAAGTAAAGATGAAGCAATTGAGAAGTTTATTGCTTATAAAACGAAGGTTGTTCATAGTGATAGAGGTGGTGAATATATCGCACATTTTGCTGAATTTTGTGCGCAAAATGGCATTAGACATGAATTCACTGCACCTTACTCACCCCAATCAAATGGCACTGCTGAAAGAAAGAATAGAACCTTAAAAGAAATGGTGAATGCCATGTTGGTGAGTTCGGGTGTAAGCCAGTCAATGTGGGGGGATGTCATTCTATCGGTAAACTATCTATTAAATAAGATACCCCAAAAGAAAAAGGATGAAACCTCATACGAGTTATGGTGGAAAAGAAAATCATCCTATGAGTACCTCAAAGTGTGGGGTTGCCTAGCAAAGGTAGGTATTCCACTACCTAAGGCACAAAAGATAGAATCAAAGACTGTTGATTGCATATTAATCACTTCCTTGTGCATGAATCCAAGATTTCGGATATACACAAAGGTTCGCTAATAGAATCGGGAAATGTTTCATTCTTTGAAAATGTACTTCCATATATTACAAATGAACGTGAAAGTTCGTCTAGGATAGACGAGAAGGTGTTCAAGATGAGATACCTAATGAGCTAGTTCAATAGGGACTAGTTTAATTAAAGAAACTTTCTCGATAAATGGCATACACATTATGCTTATAGAGGAACTAAAACTGAATGTATAAAAGATATACATAATATTTGAGACCCTTTTTAATTGTATATTTAAAACGGTGTTTATGTATGTGAAGTTCATTTTGTCATGATACAAGAGATATGGTATGACATTTCTTGTGAGAAAAGCTATGGAGAATATGAATGATGCGTCTTTTATTCTAATGCTTTGGACCTAAAGTCTATGGAGTGCTAGACTTAGATTTGTTAATGATGATCATCTGTAGAGATCAATTAACAACTAATATTTCATTGTGTTGAATATATTTAAAGACAAAATCGATTTCATTAAGTAATAGAAGAATTTGGTATATTGTGAACATCATTGATGATGTGAATTATTCGCAAGTTATGTAAATTATGATATTGAAGATAATTATTATATAAAGATGTCAATCTTTATTATTTCATTAAGATTTGAATTTCCTAATCAGAATTTAGATGTGAAAATATAATTTGAGTGCGAGAACTTTATTAAGTTTTCTAAATTCGACGTCTCTAGGTCAAACCTAGAATATGAATAAGAATTGCTCAAATGTGCTAAAAGATGGATAAAAAAGATGCAAATCTTATGTGTGAGCATTTGAACGCTTGATTGATTAAAGTCATATTAGATATATATGATTATGATACCAAGTTGCAAGGCATGTGGGGAAGCTTTGAAAGGATAAGCAGTAACCCTAGTTGGTAAGCACTAACCCTAGTTGCTTGTGTAAAATGAACACAATAGCTTGTAAATGTGGGGGTGTCTTGCGTTTTCTATCAAGAACAAGGTTCATGATAACGCGTTCTAATGTATCTCTAATGAATTGTACTATATCCGACTTAGCATATGCTATAAGCAAGCTAAGTAGATACAAGAGTAATCAAAGTACATCTCATTGGAGTTGTATGATTAGGTTAGTTCAGTAACAGATATCCTGCAGTGATCGAGGGACACTGTGATGCAAACTATATATCTGATACGAATGATTCCATAGCGACAAGTAGGTGTGTATTCACTCTTGGAGTTGCCGCTATCTCGTGGAAATTGTCTAAACAATCGATTATTGCTAGATCCACGATGGAATCATCTAACGACCCGTCCTAATCCATCTGGACGAAGTCCATACCGATTATAAATGATTCACAGCAGTTGATTACATCGCGAGGTATTTAACCTCTATATGATACATTTTACAAACATTGCATTCGTTTTTAAAAGACAAACTTCCTTTACATAGAAAGTTGACAGGCATGCATGCTATCTCATAATATATCCAAACTATAAATGACTTAATAATATTCTTAATGAACTCAACGACTCGAATGCAACGTCTTTTGAAATATATCATGATTGACTCCAAGTAATATCTCTAAAATGAGCAAATGCACAGCGGAAGATTTCTTTAATACCTGAGAATAAACATGCTTTAAAGTGTCAACCAAAAGGTTGGTGAGTTCATTAGTTTAACATATATAATCATTTACATCATTTTAATAGATCACAAGATTTTCATTTTCATTTCTCATAAGTATACGTCCCATGCATAGAGACAAAAATCATTCATATGGATTGAACACCTGGTAACCGACATTAACAAGATGCATATAGAATATCCCCATCATTCTGGGACACCCATCGGACATGATAAAATCGAAGTACTAAAGCATTCCAAATTCCAGAATGGGGCTTGTTGGGCCCGATAGATCTATCTTTAGGATTCGCGTCAATTAGGGGGTCTGTTCCCTAATTCTTAGGCTACCAAGCTAAAAGGGGCATATTCGGCTTTGATCCATTCAACCATATAATGTAGTTTCAATAACTTGTGTCTATTTCGTAAAACAGTTATAAAAATAGCTCATGTATTCTCAGTCCCAAAAATATATATATTGCAAAAGCATTTAAAAAGGGAGCAAATGAAACTCACGATACGATATCTAATCAACTGAACAATGCAGGGTTAGCCTCGGATTCACGAACATATATTAATTACATTTCTATTAAAACATATAATAGAGATATCATAATTTCATTTATTAATATAGATTATTTATATATATTTTATAGTTATATAAGATTTATATTAGATTTCATTTAAAAACATATACCTTATGTTATACCTTAAATTATATGCTTTATGTATTTATCTTGTATATATATTTAAAGTGATTAATATAGTTATATTAATATCTATATATATTTAAGATTATATAAAACGAATACCTAATTTGTTGTATGTAAGTCTTTATATAAGTAATGTTAATATGATTTATATATGGTTATATGGAATATTAATATATTTGTAGTATATGTGTTAAGTATGGTTTATGTTCAAAAATATTTATTTGTTTAAAAAAAATAGTTTTGATATTAATGATTTACTAATAATAATAATAACTTTATTAAAAATGATAATATTAATAATAATAATGATATTGTTAATAATAATACTTTTAATAATAATAATACTAGTAGTTACAAAAATGATACGAGTATTAACTTTAATATAACTATTAGTAACTTTTATTATTTTCCCATAATATTAATAATAATCCTACTAATATTAACGATAATAATGATACATATATTAGTAATAATTATAGTATTAATACTTATAATATTTGTATTAATAACAATAATTGATAATGATAACAATAATAATAATAACAATAATAATAATAATAAAAATAATATTAACAATCATAATAACAATAGTAATAATAACAAAAAAAATTTAAAAGTTGAAAACTACCTCAAGATCTTTTCTAAAAAGAAAACGCTCCAAACCGGGTTCGAACCTGAGACCTCTCACTCATCTGGTAACACCTCTAACCGTCACTCCATTAATGTTTTTCTGATTATTCTCCCAAACAATTTTATTTAACTGATTTGTTTCTCTGTTTCTCCTTCATCATTCAGTTCACTCGACAAGAACTCCAAATCATCATAACATTTGATTTTCGAATTTAATTGAGATATTAAAATTGAACCAGGGTTAACTAGTTCCTCTGATTTAAATTAACATTCACTAAGGGAGAATTAAAAAAAAATAGATAAAATAAGAACAATGTTAGCTGTGTTCGAAAATAAAAAAAAATAAAATAAAATAAAACTCAAACCTGATTTTTGATTTCAAGATCTTTTTGGACGAAACTTATAACACAAAGTAGGTTTCAAATCACGCCTAGAAACTTTTTGAACTCTCAATTTAACCCAAAACATCAACACGATCATGAATTTCACGAAGAACGAAATATTTGACTTTTGAATTTGAAAGTTTGACCCTAAAATTAGAACTCGATATAAGGAATTCGAGGCTGATATTTTACAGAAATTTTGCTTGGAAGATCCCTAACGAGACTGTGTTAACACATTTTGAATTAGGATTCAAATTAGAGTAATTGTACGAATGAAACAAAATCAGGGGACGGTTTGTTTTTCTTTTAATTTTTCTGTAATCCTTCAATAATTAACAAAGATTGATAATATAAAGTGTGCTTGTGAATGTCTGATGCAGCAATTTGAAGTTATTGGAGTTGTATTCTAGTGATGATTTGGTCGACAAGGAAATCAGTACAGGGGAAGAAGAAAGAAAAGGCGATGTAGATATATTAACATCTCCAATTATCAATTTGTGTAATTTTATATGTAATATAATAAATATTAATTAATAATTATATTAATAATAATAATAATACAAATAATTAAAATGCTAATAATAATAATAATTGAAATAATAATATTAATGATTAAAAATATTAAATTTTTAACTAATATTAAGAATAATGATAAAAGTAATAAAAATTTTAATATTAATAATTTCAATAAAAATGATAGTTTTAAAAAAAAAATGATAATAACTAATAATTTATTTAAGTCATAACTAATTTGTAAATTCAATCTTTCTTATAATAATATTTAAATTAACAATCTTTATTATAATAACCCTAAAATTATTAGAATTTTATTATTTACATTTTAACAGTAATAGTAATAATATAATCAATACTTTTATTAATATTAGTATTAATAATAATGAAACTAATAATAATAATGTTATAATAACTATATCCTTAACTTGTAATTATATTTAATATATTAATTTTACATATTATTAATTATGTAAGATTTAATAATTACATAATATTTGTAACTCTTATATATATCTCAATATACACGTAATAACTATGTATAGAATTCATATATATCTATACATAGATTTATTTTTAATAACAACTTGCTTATCTTATACCTTATTTTCCATATTGAATTCTAATGATTAATTTTTATATTTTATAATTACAAATTAGTATATATATTTACATTTATATATATATATATATATATATATATATATATATATATATATATATATATATATATATATATATATATATATATATATATATATATATATATATATACATATTTATTTTCAAACAATTGTTCGTGAATCGTCGGGAATAGTCAAGGTCAAATGTATTCATGAAAAATAGTTCTAACATTTTGAGAATCGGTTTATTAGACTTTGCTTATCGTGTCAAGACCATAAAAAAATTAAGGTTTAAATTTGGTCGGAAATTCCTGGGTCGTCACAGTACCTACCCGTTAAAGAAATTTCGTCCCAAAATTTGATTAGGATCGTCATGGTTGACAATAGGTATGTTTCCATGACGCATACGAGCTGAAAATTAGGGTTGTATCATCATCGAGTAATATGGATAAAACAATTTGATTATTCGAAGAGCACGAATGAAGCTATCACAAAAGAGTGAAATGAATAGATAAAGTTTAGTCTTAACTTTTGATGTTGTCTTGGTTGAATTCTGGAATTCAAGGGATTTAATGAAAATCTTCGAAATCTAAAAGATTTGATTCTTCGGTAACTAAGGAAATTAGGATCTCTATAATTAAATGCGACCATCTGCCTCGATTGCTTCGTCTGATATTTTCACTATAAATTTACCTTTTCTGTTCCATTAATTTGCACCACTTCTATACTCAATTCCTAAATTCAAAAGATTGTGAAAATGCTTAATCCAGTTCTGATTCTTGTTCTTATCCTCACTATCGCAACAATCATTCTCTTTTTCCAACTACCACCGGAGGAATCTGCTTTCTTCTACTTCGCCCTTGGGGTTATAGTGTTTTTAATTCTCCCGTGTCTTTATATTGCGATAAACATTGATATACATGGTTTGTAATTTATGTGTTGTTATCGGGCTTTATATTCTCCCTTATATTTCGAAGCTCTATGCTTTTGTTTTCTCTTCCCGAATTCAAGTCAAGCGAATAATGGTCCAGAATTTGTAGATATAGAGTTTCGAATGATTATAATGTTCTAAGCAGGAAGGAACGTGATAGCACGATTTGATTTTCAAATTTATCAACATCACGGAAGATAGAACCATCAAGAATACATTTTTTTGATATGTTCAGGAGTTAAGTAGAATGAAAGAGTTATGTAACATGGCACATGATGATGTTATGATCCGTGAATCATCATGCTCCAATAGAAGCTCAACATGACTTATTGTAATATAATCACGTTGGCCGAGCATCATTATATTATACTAACCCATGCTTCAATTCCCAACACTTCTCCACAATTCATTCATAATTTATACTTAGATTTTACAGAAGTTTCCAATATAATGGAATACAGATAGCACGAAGAGGTATATAATTTCGGACGAGAATATTTATGAAAATATCTTCAGAAATATTGAAGATATTTATGATGATATTTTGAAATTTCTAAGTTCAAAAGTTGATGAAGAAAGATTTTCCACAAGATTTTAACATGACTTCGGAGCAAGATATTCTCTAAAGATTTCATCGGATCCAGAATTACCTGGATTCTTTGAATATAGGGTTTGGTCCTTGTATTTTTCCTTGGTCTCCTTCATGGTTAGCTCAATCCATTTTTCAGTACCAAATTTTCTATCGAGCGTTCCCAACACTCCATTCTTTATCATCAAACCCTTAGCCATTTAGGCCTTCTACAATTTTACTGTTTTCTCTGCATTTAATGCAGCCATATCTGAATCGTCGGTTATCAATCCGAGGTGTTTTCAGGAGAATTGTGTTTTTAGATGATTAAACGCTTATGGTAATATGGTGGAATATAAAAGGTTCTCTGGTAACGAAGGCGAAAAGACAACGTATATATTAAGGTTATAATAAGGCTAGTCTGACTGAAAAGTCGAAGTTGACTTGCTGGAGCTGTGACAAAATTTGCTACTTTGAAAGGAATTACCAAGTTATTTTGGGTAATAATAACGCTAAAGGAATTTGCATAGTTACATGTTAAACGTTTACTCAGTTTCCGAGAGTTTTTTTTTTAGGTGCATAACTATATGCATTAATCTTTTCTTCCGTAGATGAAATGCGGTTAGTTCATCCTCTCGATTGAGGTGTTTTCAAGAATTATGAAAAGTTTGAACACAGATTGTAATCGTCCAGATACAAATGAGGGTTAAGATGAGATCAAGTGGCAAACATTGAAGAATTGTTTAGTTTCATATGTTATAATCAATATTTTAATTCATTTTAATTGTCCAATAATGGTAGTCCACAGTTGATAGTCCACAGTTAGCAGTTCAATAATTTAATATATAATATTCGAATTAATTAATATGTATCGTGACCCGTGTACATGTCTCAGACTCGATCACAACTCAAACTATATATATTATTTTAGAATAAACCTCAACCCTGTATAAAGAACTCGATCATTACTGCATATAGAGTGTCTATGGTTATTCCAAATAATATATATAGATGCGTCGATATGATATGTCAAAACCTTGTATACGTGTCCCGATATTTAAAGTGCGTAAAATAAATAACAGAAATTAAATGACGATAAATAAAATTGCGAGAATATAAATTGCGATAAATAAATTGCGATAAATAAATTGCGATAAATAAAATGTAATCAGTTAGCTAGGAACAGTTAGCGTGGATTCTTAACAAAATTCTCATGGTTAATTTATTTGTTTCTAACAATTTTTATTTTTGTCCAATGTTTTCTTCATTATGCCTCTTGTTGGATTCTGATAGGTCAAAATCCAAATATGAAATTGAATGAAAAGGGTTATTCTGTGGTGAACGGATTCATATAGCTGTGGATGTGAGTAGGATAGTAAATGACTGTTGAATCAGATTCGAAGAATGTACAGTGTAATTTAATAATGTGAAAACTAAATATTCCTCGGGTATTACCTGCCCGGTAAAATATTTTCACCATTATTAGTTTGTACGAAAGAATTTTTAATTGCAATCTTTATGAAAACATATATACATATATATTTTCTTCAGATGTAATCATGAATTTAATGAGTCAATATGATATTAAACTCATTTAATTTATCGTTAGAATAACAATATATAATCTCTAGACATTATAGATTACTTAATCGCCATGTCGAATGAAGATAAATGATGTAGAATGATATGTAGAATGCTAATTATACTCGAGGTACAGGATGAGATGTTGAGGCATGTGATGTTGAAACTTGGGTTGTGGGTGGTACTGGTGTTAATGTTGGTGGTACTGTTGGTGCCGGTGGTGTTGTTGAAGTTGATAAGTTTTGCACCATATTCTCCAAATTTATTATTCGAGCGCGGAGATCGTTGACTTCTTCCATTAATCCAGGATGATTGTCGGTCGAAACAAGCGGATGAATAAGGTTCAGAATTTGGGACATCATATAATCGTTGTGAGATATCCTGGCAATGAGAGTGAATATGGTGTTTCGGATAGGTCACAGGTAAGTGCTTTAGGTTCTTCACCAAGAAGTGAATTCAGTTGGTGGAAGGGATCGCCTTCTTCATGTCTCCATTGATTAAGTCGACTACGAACCCATCAGATGAATTGGGGATGGCTGATCGGTTGATCTATTCTGGTCACACTGCTTTCGAAGCTCGAGTGAAACTCCATATTGGAATCCGAGGGACTTGAACTAGTGGCGAATTCCTTTTCGTATGATTGAATAAAGCATTTTTTGATATGAAATGATCTTCGAATATTGGATGATATTCTAACTATATATATATATATATATATATATATATATATATATATATATATATATATATATATATATATATATAGTACTAAAGATTTCGTAGACTACGGAGGAATTTACGGCATATGTCAGGTAAGTCTACAGTAACAGATACGCTAAGATATGAATTTTGTCTATACACTATTCATGCAGTCAATGCAGTAAAACGTGTCTAGACTAGGGATGATAAGAAGATAACTTTTGACATGAAATGATAAGCAAAACTTTTGACATGCAGACACAGTCGAAGTCCAGACTCACTAATGCATCTAAACAACTATCAGTTAGACACACTAATGCAAGATCTGTTTCGCTAAGACCACCTACTCTGATACCAATTCTAACATAGTTGGGGACAACCACCGTCCCACCCAGTGCCTTCTCAGCTAACCGCCTGGTGACCACTGAGTGTACCTCAGATACTGATTTTAGGGCCTGCCTCTCGGCTACTGACAACCCTCATAAGGGATCGCAAGGAGTAAGAGCCAATACTTCATCACAGGTAACACTGTGAGAACCTCCTTTACGACTAACCCACCACACATGGACGGCGTTATACCAGCTCTGATGCCAACTCTAACGACCCGTCCTAATCCATCTGGACGAAGTCCATACCGATTATAAATGATTCACAGCAGTTGATTACATCGCGAGGTATTTGACCTCTATATGATTCATTTTACAAACATTGCTTTCGTTTTTAAAAGACAAACTTCCTTTACATTGAAAGTTGACAGGCATGCATGCTATCTCATAATATATCCAAACTATAAATGACTTAATAATATTCTTGATGAACTCAACGACTCGAATGCAACGTCTTTTGAAATATGTCATGATTGACTCCAAGTAATATCTCTAAAATGAGCAAATGCACAGCGGAAGATTTCTTTAATACCTGAGAATAAACATGCTTTAAAGTGTAAACCAAAAGATTGTTGAGTTCATTAGTTTAACATAAATAATCATTTCCATCATTTTAATAGACCACAAGATTTTCATTTTCATTTCTCATAAGTATACGTCCCATGCATAGAGACAAAAATCATTCATATGGATTGAACACCTGGTAACCGACATTAACAAGATGTATATAGAATATCTCCATCATTCCGGGACACCCATCAGACATGATAAAATCGAAGTACTAAAGCATTCCAAATTCCAGAATGGGGCTTGTTGGGCCCGATAGATCTATCTTTAGGATTCGCGTCAATTAGGGGGTCTATTCCCTAATTCTTAGGCTACCAAGCTAAAAGGGGCATATTCGGCTTCGATCCATTCAACCATATAATGTAGTTTCAATTACTTGTATCTATTTCATAAAACAGTAATAAAATAGCTCATGTATTCTCAGTCCCAAAAATATATATTGCAAAAGCATTTAAAAAGGGAGCAAATGAAACTTACGGTACGATATTTAATCAACTGAACAATGCAGGGTTAGCCTCGGATTCACGAACCTATATTAATTACATTTCTATTAAAACATATAATAGAGATATCATAATTTCATTTATTAATATAGATTATTTATATATATTTTATAGTTATATAAGATTTATATTATATTTCATTTAAAAACATATACCTTATGTTATACCTTAAATTATATGCTTTATGTATTTATCTTGTATATATATTTAAAGTGATTAATATAGTTATATTAATATCTATATATATTTAAGATTATATAAAACAAATACCTAATTTGTTGTATGTAAGTCTTTATATAAGTAATGTTAATATGATTTATATATGGTTATATGGAATATTAATATATTTGTAGTATATGTGTTAAGTATGGTTTATGTTCAAAAATATTTTATTTATTAACATAATCAGAGGGAAGCACTTTTTTGGGGTAAGTAAATTTTTTGTTTTTTTCGAATTTTTTTTCAGGCATCAATATCACACAAAAATATGAACATTTAAAAAAGACACTTCGTGATGAATGTTATTATTTTGGCCAAAAAACGCTTGAAGAAAAGAAATAAATGATAACATTCAGTGCACTGAATGTTTTACTGGTGAGTTTTTTTTAGGGTTTAAAAATTAGGGTATAGAAATTAGGGGTTAAAAATTAGGGTTTAGAAATTAGGGTTTAGATTGAATTTAACACGAACGGTTTAGAGTTTAGGGTTTATGGCTTAGGGTTTTGGGTTTTGAGTTTAAGGACTAAACTCAAAACCCCAAACCCAAAGCCCTAAACCTTAAACCCTAAACCTTAAACCCTAAACTCTAAATCAGGCTAAATCTTGAAAAAAAACTTCACATATGATCTAACATTCAGGTATAACATTACGCATACTGCATGTTATCAGTTTTTCGGGTTTTTCCTTCAAAATAATAACATTTATCACAAAGTGTCTTTTTTAAATGTTCATATTTTCGTTTAACACCCCGCCAAATTACCATCTGACGACGTGTCAATTTAGGTCCCACAGTTAACAGTTACGCCCTCTATATGAGACGTTTAAAGCAATCGCATTTAATTTTATTTTAAAAAAAATATTAACTTTCAAAAACATAAGTCAATAATCCCAAAATAGAAACACTATTGTGATCGTAACCACAAGCCAATAGTATTTAAACAGTATAAAAGTTTTAAATGTGAAAGTAAATAATGTTCTTTAAGTCAAATGCTGACTCCACGGCCATTCATGCAGCAAACACAGCGGAAGCATACCTCTTAAGGTCCTGAGAACAACAACACGCAAAAACAGGTCAACAAATAATGTTGGTGAATCTACAGGTTTAAAGTAATGTAACAGTATCTGAAGAAAAATAGTTATCAGAAAAATAGTTTGATTTCCTTGACCACGAGATTCTATCATTGCATACACCGAGCACCTGAATACTAGCAATGACCCGAGTATAGATGCCACTATACCCGCCTTTTCCTCCTAAAATGTTATACACCTGTACGAGTGTATCTAATGTTCAAAATAAATGCACCACTGCTTTTATAGTGGGTGAGGTTGTCAACCTAACGGATCCGTCCATCTAAATTGTGCTTACACCGATGGTATTAAAAGTATTCAAGCTAGAGGCTTTGTGTACAAAATCAGTATGCATATGTGTAGTACTCATGTCAATATAAAAGTATTTGAAAATGTAAATATAACAGCGTGTATTCTCATCCCTGAAAACATGTAAAAAGCGGGACTGTAGACTCACCTTCGAATAAGCTCGGAATGAAAGACAAATGACTTGTACGGTTTAGACCCGAGTAATGTAACCTAAGTATACGTATATTGGTTGGTCAATATATGTATCATATATAAGTGTGGTTTCATAGTGTACGTTGTCTTATTGCTCGACTCGACGCGTTTCAAAGTAAAAGTCAACTATATCATGCAAGTCAAACAAAGTCAACCGGAGTCAAACCAAAAGTCAAACTGGGTCAAAGTAGTCAACTAAAGTCAACATCAGTAGGTTCATGTCAAATATTGGTCAACATGTCAAACCTAAGTCAAACAATACGTTTTTGGTCATGAATGATCATTTTCACAATTTCAGTTTATCGTCATGCACAAAATTTATGAACACGTAGCATACTTAGCACATTATCTCATAGTAAAAAATTCAAGTAAATATGAAAAACTCCAGATCATAAATATACTTAAAATCGATTCCAAAAAGTCTGGCCATGGACTCATACGACAAATAAAAGTTAGGAATCAGAAGGGATACATTTGAGGTTTGCCAAGTCAGTTTCTGACCGCGCACTGATTTCATTTTGGCTATAACCGGAGTTAGGAACATGAAATTGATACATGACCAGTGGCCATAGTTCAAGGACAAATCAAAGTAACACATATCAAAAATCTAGCAACTTTTGTTTTGCCAATTGGTACAGTTTATTCGTGCAAGTTGAACATTCAGTTTTCAGCTCAAATCAGAATTCACATAAAGTATGGCTCTATTGTGCCCAACGAATAAGGTTTCAGAGATTGACATAAACTAACAATTAGTCACATATCATGTTAAGTTTCATTTTACAGAAGCATACATGCTCAAACAATATACAAAATTCACAAAGTACAAAACCGTGTTCAATTTACAGATTCAATTCTCATTTAGTTAGTCACATTCGCATACGATTATCCGAAGATCTAGATACAATTAATCTATGATATCTACATGAAAGATGAATTAATTTTTGTCTAATTTTCAAATATGCAAAGCTTTAATCACAGAAGTTAGCACATTTTATCATACAATGTTATTTTCATGCAAGTGCTGTATAAAACTACTTTTACACTAATTCTAGCATATCTCGGGCTATACATAAGCAAACGACATGATATCCTAGTCTAACTTAAGTGTTTTTAAATTATCTTTCCAGTGGTATAAGTCTCACATGCCAATTCGTTTTCTATCAATACCATATTTCTGATCAAGCAACAAAAACACAACGATAATTCAAATCGACATAACTTAATCATACGGAAACGAAATCAAGCGAATCCAAAGCCTAAACTCAATAGTTTTTTGCAAGGAATCTATTTATAACATAATAATTAACATTTGAAAAACTTAATTTTTCTGATCAAACAAATACAAATTCGTTTTTAAACCCTAGCGCATCAAACAATCAAAATAACGATTACAATTAACACGTACGCGTATAGACTTGAGCAATTGACAACACAACTATGAAACTCTAAAAAAAAAATTCAGATTTTAAGAATTAGGATTTAGTTAAATATACCTTAGATCAACAATCAAAGCACACCAATACGTAGAGGATAACGCGAATTGCAACTTGTGTTCTTGAGGTTTAATCAAAATTTGAGTTTGAGTGTGTGTGTGTGTGTGTGTGTGAGAATGGTGACGGCCAAGAGGGAGGGAGAAGGAGGAATCGACCAAAAAATAAATAAATGGAGAATGATTTGTGCAGTTAGGGTATTACTAGGTATATATATTAAGCCCTAATATAAATAAATACACATAAGTCCCTCATCAATTAACAAAAATTAAAATATAAGGGGGAGGGGAGGGGGGTTCTGCCGAATGGGGCCCTCATGGGGTTCTCGGGCTCTCGTTTTGTAATCCCGTATAATCGTGGTCCATTTTAAGTGTCGTTTAGTCGTACCGAAGGCCCGAAACGCTAACCCGATCGTTAAACGCAACCAATTGTCTAATTTATTAAAAACCCAATAAATTAAATATTTTAAAAAGTTAATAATTAATAAAATTAATTATTAAAATAAACCCGAGCGTTTCGTTGCTCAAAAAGCTATTATCAAAATCGTATCATTTTTATCGTATTTCATTATCCAAAATATTTATTTGAATTAATATCAACCCATATCAATTATTAAAACCCTCCGAAGATCAAGTACGCATTTAATACACGTAAACGCATAAAGTTAAATAATCGCCGTTAAATAAACTAACGGAAAGTTAACGAAAGTAACGGAAAAATCAGGGTTGTTACATTACCCACCTGTTATTGAAATTTCGTCCCGAAATTTTAGTGATCGTCCGCTGAAGTAGTTTCCTCGGGAAACAATTGCGGATACTTCAGCCTCATCTGGTCTTCACACTCCCACGTGAACTCTGGTCCTCTTCTCGCGTTCCACCGAACTTTAACGATAGGAATTCTGCTTTGCTTCAACTGTTTGGCCTCACGGCCTATGATTTCATCAGGTTCCTCAATGAAATGAAGTTTTTCGTCGATACGTAGTTCCTCTAGAGGAGTAATCAAATTATCATCGGCTAGGCACTTCTTTAGATTGGATACATGGAAAACGTCATGAATACCGCTGAGTGCTTGTGGCAGTTCCAATCTGTAAGCTACTGGTCTAACTCTTTCAGTTATCTCAAACAGTCCAACATATCTAGGACTCAGTTTACCTCATTTCCCAAATCGTACAACACCCTTCCAAGGTGATACCTTAAGCATAACCTTGTCACCATCTTGGAACTCTATGTCCTTCCGTCTAACATTGACATAACTCTTTTGAGCCATTCTCAATCGTTCCTAAATCTGTAGAACTTTCTCAGTTGTCTCCTTAATAATCTCAGGACCTGTCAACTGACTATCTCCCAACTCGCTCCAACAAACGGGAGATCTACACTTCCTTCCATACAATGCCTCAAAAGGTGCAGTTTTAATACTCGCATGGTAGCTGTTATTGTATGAGAACTCAGCTAGTGGTAAATACTTATCCCATCCATTTCCGAAATCAATGACACACGCTCCCAACATGTCCTCAAAAGTCTGAATAGTTCGTTCGCTCTGGCCATCCGTCTGGGGGTGATATGCTGTACTCATATCTAAACGGGTTCCCATTGTTTTCTGTAACGATTGCCAAAACCTGGAAGTAAATCTGCTGTCGCAGTCGGATATAATGGGTATAGGCACTCCATGCCTAGAGATGACTTCCTTAATGTAGATCTGAGCCAACTTCTCCATTTTATCAGTTTCCCTTATTGGTAAGAAGTGTGCGGACTTAGTGAGATGATCCACGATAACCCAAATGGTATCGTGACCTCCCGTCATTCTCAGCAGTTTTGTAATGAAGTCCGTGGGAATTCCTTCCCACTTCCACTGGGGAATCTCTGGTTGAATCAGTAATCCTGATGGCTTCTGATGCTCAGCCTTGACTTTAGCGCAAGTCAAGCATTTCCCGACATAAGTGGCTATGTCAGCTTTCAAGTTCGGCCACCAATAAAATGCCTTCAAATCTTAGTACATCTTATCTGATCCCGGATGAATTGAGTATCTCGACTTGTGTGCTTCCTCCAACACTAGTTCTCTCAATCCACCAAACTTTGGTACCCAAATTTGGTTAGCAAAGTACCGTGTTCCGTCCTCCTTGATGTCAAACTTCTTATCCATCCCTTTGAGAAATTCAACATCAACATTCTCCTGTTTCATGGCTTCTTGTTGTGCTTCGCGGATTTGTGATGTTAGATTCGTACGGACAACTATGTTAAGTGCTTTAACCCTAAGAGGTTTCTCTCGCTCCTTTCTGTTCAAGGCATTTGCCACAACATTCGCCTTGCCCGGATGGTATTGAAGTTCGCAGTTATAATTGTTAAGTAGTTCCATCCAACTTCGTTGTCTCATGTTGAGTTGCTTCTGATCGAATATGTGCTGTAAACTCTTATGGTCGGTGAATATAGTGAACTTGGTTCCAAACAGGTAGTGTCTCCACATTTTAAGTGCAAAGACAACTGCTCCTAACTCAAGGTCGTGCGTAGTGTAGTTCTGCTCGTGAATCTTTAACTGACGCGATCCATAAGCAATAACCTTATTTCGTTGCATGAGCACGCAACCTATTCCTTGACCTGAGGCATCACAATAAACCACAAAATCTTCACTTCCCTCGGGTAGAGACAATACTGGTGCAGTTGTTAACTTCTCTTTCAACAACTGAAATGCAGTCTCTTGCGGTTCTGACCACTCAAACTTCTTGCCCTTATGAGTCAACGTGGTTAATGGTCGGGCGATCTTAGAGAATCCTTCAATGAATCTCCGGTAGTAACCAGCTAGACCAAAAAATTACCTAATCTGCGTTAGCGTCTTTAGAGTTTCCCAATTCTTAACCGACTCAATCTTTGCTGGATCGACCTGTATTCCCTTGGCCCCTACAACATGACCATGAAATTGTACTTCTGGTAACCAAAAGTCACACTTAGAGAACTTTGCATACAACTGCTCTTCTCTAAGCATAGTCAATATCGAACGTAGATGTTGCTCGTGCTCTTCCCTGTTCTTGGAGTACACCAATATATCATCAATGAATACGATGATGAATTTATCTAGGTATGGCTTACACACAAAGTTCATGAGGTCCATGAACACTGCTGGTGCATTCGTCAAACCAAACGACATCACTGTAATCACATAATGCCCATAACATGTTCTAAACGCTGTCTTCAGGACATCAGCTTCTGTGACTCTCAATTGGTGATACCCAAATCTTAAATCAATCTTCGAATAACAACTGGATCCCTGCATCTGATCAAGTAAGTCATCAATCCTTGGTAGCGAATACCGATTCTTGATTTTTAACTTGTTCAATTCTCTGTAGTCGATACACACTCTCATCGACCCATCCTTCTTCTTAATAAACAGGACCGGAGCTCCAACTCTAATGTATTTGGCCATGTGGTTGTCTTCTTGCACAATTCATAGATCTCACATAATGGCCCTAATGTTCCTCACCAGTTGGGGTGTTCCTTAGTGCAAAATAGCATAACGTGCTAGTGTCAATGAAACAACGTTATAGAAATAAACCAGAAACGAGTGGTGATTGAATCGACTAGGAGTGAGGAATAGTGTTGAATAGCGATTGGCATTGATATAGTAAGGAGTTGCGACATGAGATGATGGGTATGTTCAATATATATCAACAAATGATACGTAGTAGCAAGTGGGGGTCATTAGTGATGAGTGGTGGTATGTACATATATTATTGATGGGTTAACAGAGATTATTATGTTTATTTTATAAACAGTGAGAGTTTGAAAAATTTCTTTGACTAGCCTCCCATTCCTTATGTCATGCTGTCGAAACTTCCATATAAGTTACCGTAATATAATCTCGGTCATTACATTACGCTGACTTATACTTTCACTTTGACATTACTTCACAAGTTCAGATTAGCAAAACACGTACGGTTAATCCATTGCATGTGATGTGCGTAGAGGTGTATAAGAAATAGTTATATTTGTACTACAAAATACTATTAAATACGATACAATTTTACACAAGTTATTTATTTATTTATAGAGTGGATATACCTAAACCTTGCTACAACACTTATAGGCAGTGTACCTAATCGTACAGTAGTGTAGTTTTTAGTAAGTCCGGTTCGTTCCACAGGGATCTTTAGCCAAGTTTAACGCTATATTTTTAAAACTATATTTGTATAAATATAAATATAAGTAGTATTATTATTATAAAATGGGGTTTTTACCGTTTAATGACCGGTTTGTCGATTTTAAAACTTTAGTCGCAGTTAAAATCTAATGTACAATATTAAAAATAAAATTAACTTAAAGCGTAAAGTAAATAACAATAATTAAAGTGCGATAAATAAAATGACAATAAATAAAATTGCGATAATTAAAATGACAATAAATTAAAGTGCGATAATTAAAAGTGCAATTAAATATGAAATAAAGGAATTATGCTTATTTAAACTTCCGTAATCATGATGTTTGACGTGTTGATTTTAGTTTATTCCCATGGGTTAATTGTCCTTTGTCCTGGATTATTCAATATGTCCGTCTGGTTTTTGTCCATAATAGTCCATCAGTCATAAATATAAAGTGCGAGTGTCCTCGTCAAATTATCCTTATATCCGAAGTCAAATATTCCAACTAATTGGGGGACTTAACCTATAATTACACCAAGTGTCCTTGTATATAATTCACCCCTATTTTAATAAGTCCATTAACTATTAATCCATTCCCGTGTCCGGTTAAATGAACGATTATTAGTACTTATAAATATCCCGCCCATCGTGTCTGATCGAGTGTATGTGGTTATTTATAGGTACGTCCAATTGTAAATATTTATATTAAATTAACAAACTATCATTTAATTAAACAAATATAAAGCCCATTAATAGCCCATAGTCTAATTTCCACAAGTGTCGTTCTTTTGTCCAAACCCCAATTATGGTACAAAGCCCAATTACCCCGTCTTAATATTTTTAGCCCAACATCATGATTACTTCGGCTTAAATAAGCATAATAATAACTTAGCTACGAGACATTAATTTAACAATAAAATTAAACATAACTTACAGTGGGTGTTATTAGCGTAGTGGTACACGGACAGAGTTCCGACTTACAAAACCTTAAAACATTCGACTAACCTAACCTTATTATTATCACTAACTTAAAATTAAAATTACAAATTGAGATTACTAATTGGAGTGATATTTGATACATATGATAAGAGAAGAAAAAGATGCGTCTGGTACTCGTTCAATTCGCTGCCTTTTATAGATGTGGCCTGACTTCTGCTGCCATGCGATCGCATGGCTTTTGTGCCTTCTGGCCATGCGATCGCATGGCCTACTTTTCCAGCTCACATGACTTTGTTTTCTTCTTTGTCGATGTTATTTAATAATAATATAATATATAGATAATTTATAGAATTATTTAAATATTATATTATATTCGTGTGCATAGTTGGCTTGTAATTTTAGCTCCGTTGCGTCGCGCGTTGTTAGTTAGCTCAGGTCCCGGTTCCGGATTTTCAAACGTCCTTGCGTACAATTTAATATCTTGTAGTTTGTGTTTTGCGGCTCGTACTTTTGTAACTTCTAGACGTTTCTCATCAATAATTTGAACCACTTTGATTGTACTTTGTACTTTTGAGCTTTTTGGTCGTTTGCGTCTTCAATTCGTCGAATCTGACTTTTGTCTTCACCTTTTATTATTTAAACGAATATCACTTGTAAATAGAACAATTGCAACTAAAAGCTTGTCTTTCTTGAGGGATAATGCTATGAAATATATGTTCGTTTTTAGTATTATCAAATATTTTCACACTTGAGCGTTGCTTGTCCTCAAGTAATATAGTCTTGAAAATAAAAATACTAGAATCACTTCTTTTATTCTTCACACTTTGTACATCAGTGATTTCTATACGGCGGTATAAACAATGATAGTAACGTTGTGGTTTACAGTCCCGCATGACTATGAAAATTTAGATCCTTTAGGAAATTGGATCTTTATGAAAACATTTGATCTTTTAAAAATTCAATCTAGCTTTTACCCTAGATAAGTTTTCCCGAATAAACCTTCACCAGTGTCTGAAAAATGTTTTTGTGGGTTTGGTGGGTTTCAGATTTGAAAATTTTAGCTCAAAATTTGCAGTTTTGTGTCACCCACTTGCTAACCTTGTATTGGGAAAGCAACACGTCTAGTTTACTTGCTCCGTATATTACCTTTCGGTAAACTACCGTCCGGTTGTAAAGGAAAGCGTTGAACAAGTAACTGTTAAGGCAATGTCCCGTGACATGCTTTTAATTATGGTCTATAACGTGTCGGATGCAATTACTATCATTGGTATGAGCAATAGTAAAGATCGCCCTTATGGTTTTTCGGTCTGGCACAAGGTCCTGTCTTCGACCATGCTATGCAACCACCGTTCTTACGGTTGACACCCGATTTGGTTCAGGTGACCTAATGAATTCCAGGTGAATTCTTAGGATTTTACGTTCAATGGTAATGAACGCATTAAAAATGGGTTTTCAGAAAACAAATCGGTTTGTAATTTTGATCAAAATATTTTCTCGTTCAAGCTTGAGTTTAGATATCATCGAATTCCATGAGTTTGTAATTCTCAATCTTTAAAATTCAATCTCTAGGATTGAGTAATATCAGTCTTAAAAGCTAAATTTTGATCTTTAAGGAGATTATCCTTTCTGGGGATCTGATTCATTAGTCTTATCAAGCTAATTTGCACGGTGCCCTCCCCATTTTACGAGACAGATCCCCTCATGGTTAGGATAAGGCTGACCACTTGGCGACCCTGTTTGATGCTGAGGTCCGTGGATTTCCAGCTAATTTTCGAGAAAACTTTTCAAGGTTTTTCGTAGACTCTACAACTGGTCTGGACGACAACTTCCTGACCTAAATCAAGAAGTGCGTTTCTTTTTCGGAAGACTTTACTTCCTTTTAATGATGGAATTGATTCATCGTGTAGATCCGTCTTTCTTTCAAATATATTATAAGAAATTGGGTAAAACTTGATAAAATTTTGTCCAAAATAAAAGTATCTTCAATTATTTGTACAAAAATATGTGATATATGTTTTAAATAACTTGGTAAATTTTTCCCACACTTGGCTTTTATTTTCCTTTCTTTGCCTTTTTATTGTCCTCTATTCCATTTTAAATGAATTATAACATTTTGGGTTGTTTCTCAATTTATGTCTTTTCGAGGTAACAATAATTTTGGTGTTAACACCTAGTTTTACCGTTCATAAATATGTATAAACATGATTTTGAACTCATTTATTTGAAAATTTTGAAAATTTTTACTAGAATTGGGTAGTCAGTATATAACACTAGGGCTGTTCTTTATTATCAGAGAGCACTAGATTCTAATACAACTACTGCGTTACTAGTATTTTTAATGGTAACCAAGTGTTTAAGTCAAAAAATTTTTAAAAGTCCGAAAGAATTTAACCCCTTCCCACACTTAAAATCTTGCAATGCCCTCATTTGTAAGAAATCAGTAACAATTTAAATTATTGAGGGTGATTAGCATAGAAAAATGATTAAATTTTACCAAAGTTTCCAAACATATTGGCGTTTGTTTGTTAAATGATAAATGGTGCACATCATTTGTTCATTCCGTCTTGTTGTTACATCACATTTGTTTTTCGTTTTGTCGTCAAAATTAGTAGCTTTTGCTGAACTTAATACCAGTCTTTGAAAATGCGCTGTTTTACCCTGTTGTATACAATTGACAATATACATACATACAAATATAAACATGCATGGTAATTTGAAATGGGACTTAACATCCCACTTTCAAATCAAATATGAAATATTAGTACAACATAATAAAAATGTTAAACTTACATAAAAGTATCAAAATATAATGTGTTTAAACATAAATAAATAGAAATAATAAAAAGATAAAAATCATAGAAATAACCAACGGGAACTATATCAATCTGGATAGGGGTTCCAGTTCATGTCGTCGGTCGGGTTCCATGGTTGGTGATAAGTGTACTGGTAGGCCTGGTTAGGGTCGTAGAGAGTAAATGATGGTCTCATCTCAGGCTGGTGTGGAGGATAGTAAGCGGTTCGGGTCGGTACGTAGTGATCCTGAGGTGATAGCCGGCTCATAATCTGACGCTGATGATAGTCCCATCTATCATGCTTTCGTCGCCTAGAATGCTCGTACTCATTCCGGGCTTGCCACTGCTCTAACCGACTAAATCTATCCTTGTTTGTCATTTCTACCTCATCTATATGCTGGTAGACATCAGTCATAGCCTCCCTAATGACATCCCTAATGTCATCTGCTTCCTCCATTTCCTCATCTGAACCTCTCTCTACCTGTGGATGACGACCAACATAGGGTACTGCCTGATTGCGTCTGCTCTTCAATACCTTAGCACCCTGATAGACCTTCAATCCTAAAGTATCATCCTGTTCCCTACAAACCAAGAGTGGACCCCCTTGATCCCTATCTACACCCAAATACTCTCCAATGAGAGTAACAAAAATACCTCCTCCTATTACTCCCCCTTCCTGTATTCCTTCCACTATCTTAGATAAATAAAAATCAACACATTAGGGGATATTAACAAAGCTTCTTGGGTCTCGAATACACTTAAGGTAAAATAAATCATGTAAGGTCATTTTCTCCTTGTTGTGACCTCTCTGTGTAATCGAGTTAGCCAGAAATCTATGAATTATACGAAACTCGACTCTGTTAATATGTTAGTAGGAGTGTGTTCCTGCCCGCCCAAAAACATTATAATCTGACATACGCCTCCAGACGGCGTTAGCATCAAAATTCCTATCTACCCTTTCACCATGATAAATCAAATTTGTACAATCGGGTAATAGTAATTCAGCGGGCGTATATATCTGTAAAGCCCTGGCCATGTCCAGCATGGACATCATGTACATCCTACGGCTAAGTATAAATCTAAGAAAACTTCTATCATCTAATCTAACTACATCCGCATTTAATGCTATAGTACTCATAAGCTCAACGCACCATTCCTTATATACAGGCCTACGAATGGTGAATAAACGTTCTCAATCGGGAAAAGAAGAGCTGCCATACCTTTGGATCAGATGCTGTCTAACTGAGTTAGCAAGTTGGACCCTTTCCAAAGGCTCCCAATCGATTACCCTTGGCACTTCGACATTTTTCGTCACCAATTTGAATTTGTTACTTTGATATGTCGGGTAATCTCTCCAGCTCAGATCAAATCTCAAATTAGGATGCAACTGTTCTTCATGAATCGTTGGGTGTTGTACTATGGGATGCATCGTAAATACTACGTAGGCATCAATATATTCTTGTTGCAGATCATAATAAGGTACGTGTTGATCAGGTTGTTGTTGTTGTTCCTGTTGTTGCTCCTGTTCAGGTTCATATTGCATTTCTGGTTCAGGTTCTGGAGCAGGTTGTCTAGATGATGATGATGCACCATCAGTATTAGTAAATCTCTGCAAAACACATTAAACACAAATTTTGTGCATCCAAATATGCATTAGTGTTAGCAAAATAACAAATTAACACAATTACAATAACATGTTCCATCAAAATTAAACTTATACACATTTTCACAATTTTAACAATTCTACACTTTTTCAAATAAGCATATATGAAAATGTTTACAAAGTTCATAAGCATTTAACTCAAATAACATTTTTAAATAACCATTACTAGCAATTAAACAAGTTTCAAATGGCATTTACATCAATTTAATCAAGTTCATGAATTTTATACCTAAAAAGTCCACTTTAATTCTCAAAAATCATGTTTAGGATCAAAGTTTGGATCATTTAGCTACCTAAACATGTTACACTACTTAATTTAGCAATAATTCATGACAAAAATCGGCCATAACCTGTTTACATCAAAAAGCCCCCCAAATTGCTCAAGAACACAAACCCTAGATTTCTAAAGATTTTGAAGTGTTTGGCTTCAAATCATGTTAAATAGCATCAATCTAGGTTATACATGCATAATATACTAACAATTTAACTCTAATTACACTAGAAATTAACAAAATCAAATTAGGTAAAATATTGGTAAATATCACAAAAACTAGGAAATTTAAGAGTTTAGGGGTGTTTTGGGTGTGTGTTCGAGTATGTGTGTGTGTTTGTGGTGATACAGAGCAGATCGACTGATATTTGTTACCTGCCCAGTTTTTTCCTCCCATGCGATCGCATGGATATACAGGCCAAACACCATGCGATCGCATGGGGTCCTGTTTTTTTTTTTTTTTTAATAAAAACCTTATACTTTTTTTAAAACATAAATTAATAAATTAAAAATTAAAATTTTGTTTCTTTTTAGGATGAGGGCGTTTCGGATCGTTGTCCTAGTCCGTCCCTCGACAAAATTTTAAAAATTTGTCACGTTTTAAGCGCGGTTTTAAAAGTAAAGATTTTTGGGTTTTTTAATGTTTTTGGCATACTTTAATTCAATAAGATTAAAAATAATGATAATAAAAGTTCTCGTCCCTCCCTTGGGTAAAGCAATATCGGTTCAACGACCTAGTTTTCAACTCACGACGAATTTTAAAAATCATATTTTTAACTTAGTGAAATAAAGTAAATTTTTGTTTTTAAATTCACACCAAACTTTAATTTAAAATGCATAAAATTAAAAATTCATATTATTAATATTTTAAAAATTCACATCAAACTTATATTATATTTTTGTTTTTATACATACAAACTTATATTAAAAATATCAATTTTTCAAATATTTATAAACTTAAATATATTGATTTTAAAAAGTTTACAATATTAATTTAATATTAATTTTAAAAACATGGTAAAAATTAAAATTAAAAATCTTTTTGGTCTTTTATCCCACTTTAATCAATCAAATATTATCAAAAATATATGCCCCTCTTTTCGGTAAAGTAATTTCGGTTCCATAACCTAGTTTTACTCCTGACGAATTTCTAAAATATTTTGGGTTGATTGATTAAAGATATTTATACCTTAAGAATAAACGGTAAATTTCGCAGTGATGTAATAAATTTTTGTATGATATCAATAATTTCGGTTACGTATACATAATTTTATTGAATACCAATTTAATACTTTATAGCGAACGATTCAGCGTTTATTATCAAAAGGTTAAAAGCAATAAAAATAAAAACTGTACATACTTACCTGTGAGAAAGAATTCTCAGAGACCTGCTTTAGCCGACTCATAGGAGAGTCGTGTGATTTGGTTCTCCATAGCTACGTAAGCATAATCTCGAATCTTCAATATCTTTTCTTCTAAACATATAAACGGTCCTTCTCTGCATAGAGTAACAAATTCGGTATTTGAATATGTTTGATTATTTGAACATTTACCTTCGTGTGACCATTTTCCGCATTTATAACATCTTTCAAGGTGTCGTGCTCTTCTTTTTGTTGCGAATTTTGATTTTCCTTTTCCAAAATGTATCTTATGATGATCTTTTCTGAGTTCTTTTCTTACTCCGTCCATTTTGCCTCTTATGAATGATACCAGTTCACTTAGAAGTGTGTCATTATTACGTTTAGTAATCATAGCGTGTAGCATTAGACCATGGTTCAGATCAAAGGAATTCTTCATCTTGTAAAACCTAAAAAAAAATAAAAATTCAGAATGGGGGGAGAAGACTAGTTCTTTAGGGTCTGCTAGGGAAAGACCATTCGGATTCCATTCTCGAAAATTACACGAAAACAGAATATCTAACTCTAACAGAAATACATATTACCCTAAAAAGATTCGAACCTTCCCACACTTAGTTAGCTGTGGTGTCGAAGTTGTGATTAACTTCATCTTCAACTTCCATTGGATTATCTATGTAATGTTTAAATCTGTGACCATTAACCTTAAATTCAATTCCATTTGAATTTATTAATTCTACTGTTCCATATCGGAGAACTCTTTTGACTATGAATGGTCCAGACCATCTTGATTTCAATTTTCCAGGAAATAGCTTGAATCGTGAATTGAAAAGAAGAACTCTGTCTCCTTCCTTAAATTCTTTTGAACTTCTGATTCTTTTATCATGCCATTTCTTCGTTCTTTCTTTATAGATTAACAAATTTTCATATGCTTCATGTCTTAATTCTTCTAATTCGTTTAGTTGACTTAACCGTAGACGTCCGGCTTCATGTAAATCAAGATTACATGTCTTCAAAGCCCAAAATGCTTTGTGCTCAATTTCTACTGGAAGATGACATGCTTTTCCGTAAACGAGTCTAAAAGGTGTGGTTCCAATTGGAGTTTTGTAGGCTGTTCTAAAATCTCAGAGTACATCCTCCAATTTCATGGACCATTCCTTCGGATTTGATCCTACGGTTTTCTCTAGAATACGTTTTAGTGCTCGGTTGGTATTTTTAACTTGTCTACTTGTTTGTGGATAATAAGCGGTTGAGATTTTATGAGTTACTCCATATCTTTTGAGAACTTTCTCAAGTTGATTGTTACAAAAATGAGTACCCCGATCACTTATTAAAGCTTTCGGTGTTCCAAACCTTGCAAAAAGACGTTTTAAAAAGTTGACTACAACTCGTGCATCATTAGTTGGGAGAGCTTGTGCTTCCGCCCATTTAGATACATAATCAATGGCAACGAGAATGTAGAGATTATTATGAGATTTTGGAAATGGACCCATTAAGTCAATACCCCAAATGTCAAATACTTCACATACTTGAATGACATTTTGTGGCATTTCATCACGTTGACTTATTTTTCCAGCCCTTTGACAAGCATCACAGGATTTGCAAAGAAGGTGTGCGTCTTTGAAAATTGTAGGCCAATAGAATCCAGCGTCGTAAAGTTTTCTTTCTGTAAGTTGAGGCCCATAATGCCCTCCTGTTGGTCCTGTGTGACAATGGTTTAAGATTTGACTGGCTTCATTCCCGAATACACATTGGCGTATTATTCCATCGGGATAACTTTTAAACAAACGTGGATCTTCCCAGAAATAGTGTTTTATATCACTAAAGAATTTCTTTCGTTTTTGGTACGACAACCCTTTTTCAAGGAATCCACATACTAAGTAGTTTGCATAGTCTGTAAATCATGGAATTTCACTATAATCTATCTTTAATAGATATTCATCAGGAAAGTTATCTTGTATGGCCGATTCATTTAGAACTTCTAATTCGGGATTTTCAAGACGAGAAAGATGATCAGCGGCGAGATTTTATGCTCCCTTTTTATCTCGGATTTCAATATCGAACTCTTGTAAGAGTAAGATCCAATGGATTAATCTTGGTTTGGCATCTTGTTTCAAAAATAGGTATCTAAGAGCAGAATGGTCGGTATAGACCACCGTTTTAGCTAGAACAAGATATGAACGAAATTTATCAAAAGCAAAGACAATAGCAAGGAGTTCTTTTTCAGTAGTTGTGTAGTTCGTTTGTGCTCCTTGTAACGTCTTACTAGCGTAATAAATAGGTTGAAATCGTTTTTCAATCCTTTGTCCTAAAATGACTCCCATTGAAAAATCACTTGCATCGCACATGAGTTCAAACGGTAGATTCCAATTTGGAGTTATCATGATTGGCGCATTAGTGAGTTTCTCTTTAAGAATATTAAAAGATTTGATGCATTCATCTAAAAAGATGAATGGAGCATCCTTTTCTAGGAGTTTATTCATAGGAGTGGCAATTTTAGAAAAATCTTTTATGAAACGTCGGTAAAAACCGGCATGCCCTAGAAAACTCCTAACTCCTCTAACATTGGTGGGATGTGGAAGTTTAGCAATTACATCTACTTTAGCTCTATCCACTTCAATTCCTTCCTTTGAAATTTTATGTCCAAGAACGATGCCTTCTTTAACCATGAAATGGCATTTCTCCCAATTAAGTACTAGATTTGATTGTTCTCATCTAATAAGTATTCGTTCAAGATTAACTAGACATGATTCAACACCAAAGACTAAAAAGTCATCCATGAAAACTTCCATGCATTCTTCTATCATGTCGTGAAAAATCGCCATCATGCACCTTTGAAAGGTTGCAGGGGCGTTGCAAAGTCCAAATGGCATACGTTTATAAGCAAAAGTACCATAAGGGCACGTGAACGTGGTTTTCTCTTGGTCCTTGGGTGCTATTGGAATTTGAAAATATCCGGAAAAACCATCAAGAAAACAATAGTAACTATTTTCGGCTAATCTTTCCAACATTTGATCAATAAAAGGTAAGGGAAAGTGATCTTTTCTGGTGGCGTCATTTAATTTTCTATAATCAATACAAACATGCCATCATGTTACAGTCCTAGTAGGAATAAGCTCATTTTTTTCATTTGTGATGACAGTCATGCCACCCTTCTTAGGTACGCATTGAACTGGATTTACCCATGGACTATCAGAAATTGGATAAATTAAACCTGCATCTAGCAGTTTAATAATTTCTTTCTTAACAACATCTTGCATATTAGGATTTAATCTTTGTTGGCGTTGCACATACGTTTTATGACCTT
This sequence comes from Rutidosis leptorrhynchoides, assembly GCF_046630445.1. Lineage (NCBI taxonomy): Eukaryota > Viridiplantae > Streptophyta > Magnoliopsida > Asterales > Asteraceae > Rutidosis > Rutidosis leptorrhynchoides. Next base: position 35,841,542 of record NC_092337.1, on the reverse strand, counting down.
CTTCCATAAGGATTTTATGTGTGCAATATGAAGGACTTATTCCTTTAATGTCATGAATCTTCCATGCAATAGCTGGTTTATGAGCTTTTAGTACAGAAATGAGTTGAGATTTTTCATTTTTAGTAAGAGAAGACGATATTATTACAGGTAATTCAGATTCACCATGTAAATAAGCATATTCCAAATGGTTTGGAAGTGGCTTTAACTCTAATGTCGGTGGTTCTTCTATCGATGATTTATATTGATATCAGTCTTCTTCTTTTAGCATTTGAATTTCTTCTGTTGTTGGTTCATATCCATTAGCCATAAGTGTAGCTAACATTTCAGTTTCATCAATTGGTTCAGTTCCTTCTCCTAAAGAACATTCTCCTGTTCCTTGTAATTCTAGAAATTCTTCTAACAATTCTGCATGTGAATCTATAGTTTGAATATAATAACATGTATCATCTGCAGATTGCAGTTGTTGTATTGCTCTATCAACTAAAAAGGTAACACTCTCGTCCTCTATACTTAGGGTCAGTTTTTTACCAAACACGTCTATTATTGCTTTAGCCGTGTTTAAGAATGGTCTTCCTAATATGAGAGGAACTCGAGAATCTTCTTCCATGTCCAGAATAACAAAATCTACTGGAAATACTAAAGTACCAACTTTAACTAGCATGTTCTCCATTATCCCTCTAGGATATTTTACTGATCGATCTACTAGTTGTATGCTTATTCTTGTTGGTTTCAATTCTTCAAGGTTTAGTTTAGCATATAGTGAATACGGCATTAAATTTATACTAGCACCTAAGTCTGCCAATGCTTCTATTGAACTAAGACTACCCAGAAAATATAGAATTGTGAAACTTCCTGGATCTGATAATTTTTCTGGTATCTTATTCAACAGCACTGCAGAACAATTAGCATTCATGGTAACAGCCGAGAGTTCTTCCATTTTCTTTCTATTTGTGATTAGATCTTTCAAGAATTTAGCATATCTAGGCATTCCTGAAATCACATCAATGAAAGAAAGATTGACATTTATTTGTTTAAACATATCCAAGAATTTGGATTGCTCGGCTTCAAGTCTTTCTTTTCTCATTTTACACGGGTAAGGAAGTGGTGGTTGGTATGGTTTAACATAAGGTTTTACCTTAACTGTGTTATCTTCATTAACCTTTTCAACTACCGGTTATATTTCCTTATCTTGCTCAAATTGTGGTTCTTGTGGAGTAGGAATAGAGTCATCAGAAATTACAGGCATTTCAGGTGGTTTAAGTGTAATACCACTTCTTGTGGTAATGGCTTTAGCTGTTTCATTCCGGGGGTTAGCATTTGTATCACTAAGTAGACTTCCCGTTTTTCTTTCACCTATCAATCTTGCTAGGTTGCTTACTTCTTGTTCCAGATTTTGAATAGAAGCTTGTTGATTTCTAAATGCTTGAGCATTTTGTTCATTCGTTTGTTTCTGAGATGTAAAAAATTGAGTTTGAGATTCAACTAGCTTCGACATCATATCTTCTAAATTTGGCTTTTTATCATCGGTTTGTGGTGGTTTGTTTTGAAAAATAGGTCTTTGCTGGTTGTAAGTATTATTGGATACTTGCTGATTGCTAGGACCTTGTTGGTTGTTGTATGGAATATTTTGGTTATAATTCTGATTTTGATTGTAGATCGGTCTTGGCATTTGATAATTATTCTGATAATTATTTCCAGCCTTTGGTTCATGTATGAAACATTCTCTCTTTGTTCCATTGTTTGTTCAATACTGAGACAATCTTTTGTCAAATGTGGTCCTCCATACTGCTCACAACTAATTCGTATTGAGTGGATATCTTTAGTCATCTTTTCCATTCGTCTCTCGACAGCATCTATCTTTGCGGAAATGGAATCAAAGTTATGGCTAGAATCGGCTCTAGCTGCTTTAGATGATCTAACGATATCTTTTTCTTGGTGCCACTCATGTGAGTGGGAAGCAGTGTTATCAATAATTTTGTAAGCTTCAGTTGCGGTTTTCTTCATAATGGAACCACCAGCTGCTATATCGATGTCTATTCTTGTAGTGATGTCGCATCCTTGGTAGAATATTTGTACTATTTGACAAGTGTCTAAACCATGTTGCGGACATCCTCTCAATAACTTTCCAAATCTTGTCCACGCTTCATATAGATTTTCATTTGGCTTTTGTGTGAACGTAACTATTTCTCCTTGAAGTCTTACGGCTTTAGATGCCGGAAAGAATTGTTTAAGAAATTTTTCAACTAAAACATCCCATGTATCAATCGCCCCTTCAGGTAACGATTCTAACCAATCTTTGGCTTCTCCCTTTAAAGTCCAGGGAAATAACATGAGATATATCTGTTCATCCTCCACTTCTCTTATTTTAAATAGAGTACAGATCCTATTAAAGGTACGAAGATGTTCATTTGGATCTTCCTTTGGCGCACCACTAAATTGGCATTGATTAGTTACCATGTGTAGGATTTGTCCTTTGATTTCATAATCTGGCGCATTAATGTCTGGTTGAGTAATTGCGTAACCTTGGCCAGTACGTTTAGCTCTCATTTGGTCTTCCATACTTAGAGGTTCCAGATTCTCCATGATTGAATTTGTTGAATCTGAATCACTAGAGGATTCTGATTTAATGAGTTGTTCCTCAACAATCTCTGTTTGAATGATTGGTGGTTCTGGAGGAAAGATTAATGGTTCAGGATCTCTGAATTGCCCCTGAATATCCTCCGGATTCTCAATTGTGAGGTCGGGTTCAAAAAATGGATTATCGGAAATTTGAATTGGAGTACTTGGTCGACTGGATGACGATTCTAAAGAAAAATCAACAATATTGGCTAGATGTCTTGATCGAGTTACAGGTGGTGAACGTATAAAAGGTGGTGAACGTTTTGCTCGGTGCATTCACTGAATATCCTATTAGTTATAAAAGATAAAAATTATATAAGTTATCAAATTAATACACTTTTCTGATTTTGCCCACGTTTCGAATAGCCAAAAGATGTAGCAGGGAGCCAGAACCCTTTAAATCAGAAGCTTACAACTCAGCCACTAACAAATCCAACTATTACTACGAAGCAGAAAATTTAGATGTCTATCAATTTAACCACTTAAAATAATTTTTAGTTGAAATTTAAAGAAATTTTAGAGAAGAAATGGAAAATTCTATGTCCTAAAAACTAGAGCGGCGATGAAAAAGAAAAAGTAAAACGTCGAAAAATAAAAGGTCGAAAAATAATAAAAAGAACGTAGCGCGTCGAAACTTAAAAGTCTAAAATTTATAAACAGCGTCGCAAAATTCTAAAGCACCTAAATCTTAGTCTAAAGAAAAAGCACTTAAGGGATTTTACGGCGAAGCCTAAAAATCTAGAAATAAAAAAAATAACTATGACTTAAAACTAATTACGAACGAAAAATACAAATATTACGCTAAAACAAATAAAAAGATACAAAATATAAAAATAAACTTAAAGTTATAAAAAGTACAATTTTTATAAAAATATTATTTTTATATTAATATTTATTTTATAAAAGTATTAATTTTTTAATTTATTAAAACTAATTAAAACTAAAAATACAAATTAAATAAAGAAAACTAAAACTAAATAATTAAATAAACTAACCCTAATTAGGGTTTTAATTAATAATAATAATAATTAATACACCGTAATTATTGCAGAAATCAGTCCAACCTGGCATGTCAGATCAGGCCATGCGATCACATGGTCTTTGCGTTATAAATCCATGCGGTCGCATGGAGTAGGGTTTCGGGCCAGAATCTGGGCTGCTACAGTGTAGCCCGATTACTTATATATATATTTTTTTCTATTTTTAATATTTATATAAAAATATTTATATAAATTAAATAAAACTTATATTTTTACAAAATAAAGAAACTTTATAATTATATATATATATATATATATATATATATATATATATATATATATAACAAACTCTTAAAAATATATAAATTTTGTTTTTTTCTATATTTTTGTATTTTTAATAACTAAAACGTATTTTTACAAAAGCGTATTTTTACAAAAGTAAACTAGGAATCTTTTTTTTATATATATAGCGTTTTCTTCCGGCGTTTAAGCAGTCCCCGGCAGCGGCGTCAAAAATACTTGATGTGCGTAGAGGTGTATACGAAATAGTTATATTTTTACTACAAAATACTATTAAATACGATACAATTTTACACAAGTTATTTATTTATTTATAGAGTGGATATACCTAAACCTTGCTACAACACTTATAGGCAGTGTACCTAATCGTACAGTAGTGTAGTTTTTAGTAAGTCTGGTTCGTTCCACAGGGATATTTAGCCAAGTATAACGCTATATTTTTAAAACTATATTTGTATAAATATAAATATAAATATAAGTAGTAGTATTATTATAAAATGGGGTTTTTACCGTTTAATGACCGGTTTGTCGATTTTAAAACTTTAGTCGCAGTTAAAACCTAATGTAAAATATTAAAAATAAAATTAACTTAAAGCGTAAAGTAAATGACAATAATTAAAGTGCTATAAATAAAATTGCGATAAATAAAATGACAATAAATAAAATTGCGATAATTAAAATGACAATAAATTAAAGTGCGATAATTAAAAGTGCAATTAAATATGAAATAAAGGAATTATGCTTATTTAAACTTCCGTAATCATGATATTTGACGTGTTGATTTTAGTTTATTCCCATGGGTTAATTGTCCTTTGTCCTGGATTATTCAATATGTCCGTCTGGTTTTTGTCCATAATAGTCCATCAGTCATAAATATAAAGTGCGAGTGTCCTCGTCAAATTATCCTTATATCCGAAGTCAAATATTCCAACTAATTGGGGACTTAAACTATAATTACACCAAGTGTCCTTGCATATAATTCACCCCTGTTTTAATAAGTCCATTAACTATTAATCCATTCCCGTGTCCGGTTAAATGAACGATTATTTGTACTTATAAATATCCCGCCCATCGTGTCCGATCGAGTGTATGTGGTTATTTATAGGTACGTTCAATTGTAAATCTTTATATTCAATTAACAAACTATCATTTAATTAAACAAATATAAAGCCCATTAATAGCCCATAGTCTAATTTCCACAAGTGTCGTTCTTTTGTCCAAACCCCAATTATGGTACAAAGCCCAATTACCCCGTCTTAATATTTTTAGCCCAACATCATCATTACTTCGGCTTAAATAAGTATAATAATAACTTAGCTACGAGATATTTTTTTAACAATAAAATTAAACATAACTTACAGTGGGTGTTATTAGCGTAGTGGTACACGGACAGAGTTCCGACTTACAAAACCTTAAAACATTCGACTAACCTAACCTTATTATTATCACTAACTTAAAATTAAAATTATAAATTGAGATTAATAATTGGAGTGATGTTTGATACATATGATAAGAGAAGAAAAAGATGTGTCTGGTACTCGTTCAATTCGCTGCCTTTTATAGATGTGGCCTGACTTCTGCTGCCATGCGATCGCATGGCTTTTGTGCCTTCTGGCCATGCGATTGCATGACCTTCTTTTCCAGATCACATGACTTTGTTTTCTTCTTTATCGACGTTATTTAATAATAATATAATATATAAATAATTTATAGAATTATTTAAATATTATATTATATTCGTGTGCATAGTTGACTTGTAATTTTAGCTCCGTTGCGTCGCGCGTTGTTAGTTGGCTCAAGTCCCGGTTCCGGATTTTCGAACGTCCTTGCGTACAATTTAATATCTTGTAGTTTGTGTTTTGCGGCTCGTACTTTTGTAACTTCTAGACGTTTCTCATCAATAATTTGAACTACTTTGATTGTACTTTGTACTTTTGAGCTTTTTGATCGTTTGCGTCTTCAATTCGCCGAATCTGACTTTTGTCTTCACCTTTTATTATTTAAACGAATATCAATTGTAAATAGAACAATTGCAACTAAAATCTTGTCTTTCTTGAGGGATAATGCTATGAAATATATGTTCGTTTTTAGCATTATCAGCTTGTAACGAGAATCTACGTGTACTTTTACCCATTGGAAGAATTACTAATAAATTTAGACCCAAAATTCACCATCGCATGACTTTTCTATGACTTTATAAAAATTGACAAGGCTCCTTATACATTAAATAAGTGCTGTAATATTTCAGAAATTCAGTCATGTGGGTTTTAATTCAATGCGACTTTCCTTCAAAATGTTAGGGACTGTTATGTGGATAAGTTATAAGGGATTTTATTACGAAATTTTTGACGTGTATTTCAAGCAACAGAGCTTTATTTATATTATAAGAAGAAAATTCCAGAGTTGACTGTACGCTATACTATACCAATATGTAAAGAAAGTGTATGACGCTTGTGTTTTAGTTCAAATTAACGTTAGTGTAACTGCCCAAATGACATAACCTTAGTGTAAATAAATAGTAGTAATAGTGTGATCAACCTTCAACGACACATGCACGAATAAGATAGAAGGAATAGCATTCAAAGTATGAAAGTACAATAAAAGGTCTCGAAGTGATTGAATATATCTCACAAAACAAATACTGAAACATGTCTGCTAGTCTTAACACGAAACAAGGTACTATAGGTAATGTACATTAAGATAAACTCGATCTCACTCGGAGTCATCTTCATCTAGAAATTTCAGCTCTAAACGGAGAAAACTTGGTCCGACACGCTCTTTGAATGCGGCCAACTCGTCGTGCAGGTCATCATACTTTTCGCTAAGGCTTTCATAGTCTTCTTGGATGGCTGCTGTGGCTTTTGTTCCTCTTCTAGCACTGAAACTCTGGCTACCAAACTCCTAACAATCTCCTTTAACTCTCGAATTTCATCGGTAGGGGATGATGAAGGCTTTGCAACACTAGTAGTTGGTATATTAGAACGGTGACGAACAACACGAGATAGGGGAGTACTTGAGCCATAGTAGCATGTAGTATCATTGTCATGAGAACTAAATGTAATCTTACGCTTACTGGAATTCTTGGCGGGTGGCAATATACGTGATTCGGTAAGGGTAGTAGGTGTAGTGATAGGTATAATCGGATCCTGGGGTCTTGGTTTAGTATTGAGCAGTTCCTTAGACTTTTCTTCACCCTCAGAATCCTTTTCCTTCTCGGATCCCTTTTCATCATCAGAATCTTCTTCATCAGAACCTTCCTCATTCCCGGGTTCCTCTTCTTCATCGGAATCCTCTCGGTCGAGAAAATCAAACAAAGGGTTATCCGCGCCATTGGAATCTTCCTCGTCCTCTTTGGTCTCCGGCTGCCCAACAGTCTCAGACAACTTCTCTTCATCGGTACCAGGTGTAAGAGTATCCCGAGCAGTCACGGAAGTATCGGACTCGGTATCCGCATCCCAAGCACTTAAGTAAACATCATGAAGATACTTCATCTGGTGTCAGCATGGAAGCACGCTCACATTAGAACATCCGATATATTATAATAGTAGGCATTTATATATATATATATATATATATATATATATATATATATATATATATATATATATATATATATATATATATATATATATATATATATATATATATAAATATATATATATAAACATATATGATATACTAAGCAGTCATAGAATCAAGTAACGTAGTAAGTAGTGTAACTACAGTCTACGTAGCTTAACTAGTCTATGCTTACTGTCCAGGCGCACTATTTGTCCTAGCATTCGACTCTCTAATGCAGCCTAGTCCTAGGTAACCGTTTGGCTCTGATACCTTTAACACCCCGTCAAATTACCATCTGATGATGTGTCAATTCAGGTCCCACAGTTAACAGTTATGCCCTCTATATGAGACGTTTAAAGCAATCGCATTTAATTTTATTTTAAAAAAAATATTAACTTTCAAAAACATAAGTCAATAATCCCAAAATAGAAACACTATTGTGATCGTAACCACATGCCAACAGTATTTAAATAGTATAAAAGTTTTAAATGCGAAAGTAAATAATGTTCTTTAAGTCAAATGCTGACTCCACGGCCAGTCATGCAGCAAACACAGCGGAAGCATACCTCTTAAGGTCCTGAGAACAACAACACGCAAAAACAGGTCAACAAATAATGTTGGTGAATCTACAGGTTTAAAGTAATGTAACAGTATCAGAAGAAAAACAGTTATCAGAAAAATAGTTTGATTTCCTTGACCACGAGATTCTATCGTTGCATACACCTAGCACCTGAATACTAGCAATGACCCGAGTATAGATGCCACTATACCCGCCTTTACCTCTTAAAATGTTATACACCTGTACGAGTGTATCTAATGTTCAAAATAAATGCACCACTGCTTTTATAGTGGGTGAGGTTGTCAACCTAACGGATCCGTCCATCTAAATTGTGCTTACACCGATGGTATTAAAAGTATTCAAGCTAGAGGCTTTGTGTAAAAACTCAGTATGCATATGTGTAGTACTCATGTCAATATAAAAGTATTTGAAAATGTAAATATAACAGCGTGTATTCTCATCCCTGAAAACATGTAAAAAGCGGGACTGTAGACTCACCTTCGAATAAGCTCGGAATGAAAGACAAATGACTTGTACGGTTTAGACCCGAGTAATGTAACCTAAGTATACGTATGTTGGTTGGTCAATATATGTATCGTATATAAGTTTGGTTTCATAATGTACGTTGTCATATTGCTCGACTCGACGCGTTTCAAAGTAAAAGTCAACTATATCATGCAAGTCAAACAAAGTCAACCGAAGTCAAACCGAAAGTCAAACTGGGTCAAAGTAGTCAACTAAAGTCAACATCAGTAGGTTCATGTCAAATATTGGTCAACATGTCAAACCTAAGTCAAACAATACGTTTTTGGTCATGAATGATCATTTTCACAATTTCAGTTTATCGTCATGCACAAAATTTATGAACACGTAGCATACTTAGCACATTATCTCATAGTAAAAAATTCAAGTAAATATGAAAAACTCCAGATCATAAATATACTTAAAATCGATTCCAAAAAGTCCATCCATGGACTCATACGACAAATAAAAGTTAGGAATCAGAAGGGATACATTTGAGGTTTGCCAAGTCAGTTTCTGACCGCGCACTGATTTCATTTTGGCTATAACCGGAGTTAGGAACATGAAATTGATACAAGACTAGTGGCCATAGTTCAAGGACAAATCAAAGTAACACATATCAAAAATCTAGCAACTTTTGTTTAGCCAATTGGTACAGTTTATTCGTGCAAGTTGAACATTCAGTTTTCAGCTCAAATCAGAATTCACATAAAGTATGGCTCTATTGTGCCCAATGCATAAGGTTTCAGAGATTGACATAAACTAACAATAAGTCACATATCATGTTAAATTTCATTTTCCAGAAGCATACATTCTCAAACAATATACAAAATTCACAAAGTACAAAACCGTGTTCAATTTACAGATTCAATTCTCATTTAGTTAGTCACATTCGCATACGATTATCCGAAGATCTAGATACAATTAACCTATGATATATACATGAAAGATGAAGTACTTTTTGTCTACTTTTCAAATATGCAAAGCTTTAATCACAGAAGTTAGCACATTTAATCATACAAGGTTATTTTCATGCAAGTGCTGTATAAAACTTCTTTTACACTAATTCTAGCATATCTCAGGCTATACATAGGCAAACGACATGATATCCTAGTCTAACTTGAGTGTTTTTAAATTATATTTCAAGTTGTATAAGTCTCACATGCCAATTCGTTTTATATCAATACCAGATTTCCGATCAAGCAACAAAAACACAGCGATAATTCAAATCGACATAACTTAATCATACGGAAACGAAATCAAGCGAATCCAAAGCCTAAACTGAAATGTCCCGTTCTTATTGATTAAAAACGTTCCATATTAATTGATTTCGTTGCGAGGTTTTGACCTCTATATGAGACGTTTTTCAAAGACTGCATTCATTTTAAAACAAACCATAACCTTTATTTCATCAATAAAGGTTTAAAAAGCTTTACGTAGATTATCAAATAATGATAATCTAAAATATCCTGTTTACACACGACCATTACATAATGGTTTACAATACAAATATGTTACAACAAAATAAGTTTCTTGAATGCAGTTTTTATACAATATCATACAAGCATGGACTCCAAATCTCGTCCTTATTTAAGTATGCGACAGCGGAAGCTCTTAATAATCACCTGAGAATAAACATGCTTAAAACGTCAACAAAAATGTTGGTGAGTTATAGGTTTAACCTATATATATCAAATTGTAACAATAGACCACAAGATTTCATATTTCAATACACATCCCATACATAGAGATAAAAATCATTCATATGGTGAACACCTGGTAACCGACATTAACAAGATGCATATATAAGAATATCCCCATCATTCCGGGACACCCTTCGGATATGATATAAATTTCTAAGTACTAAAGCATCCGGTACTTTGGATGGGGTTTGTTAGGCCCAATAGATCTATCTTTAGGATTCGCGTCAATTTGGGTGTCTGTTCCCTAATTCTTAGATTACCAGACTTAATAAAAAGGGGCATATTCGATTTCGATAATTCAACCATAGAATGTAGTTTCACGTACTTGTGTCTATTTTGTAAATCATTTATAAAACCTGCATGTATTCTCATCCCAAAAATATTAGATTTTTAAAAGTGGGACTATAACTCACTTTCACAGATTTTTACTTCGTCGAGAAGTAAGACTTGGACACTGGTTGATTCACGAACCTATAACAATATATACATATATATCAAAGTATGTTCAAAATATATTTACAACACTTTTAATATATTTTGATGTTTTAAGTTTATTAAGTCAGCTGTCCTCGTTAGTAACCTACAAGTAGTTGTCCACAGTTAGATATACAGAAATAAATTGATAAATATTATCTTGAATCAATCCACGACCCAGTGTATACGTATCTCAGTATTGATCACAACTCAAACTATACATATTTTGGAATCAACCTCAACCCTGTATAGCTAACTCCAACATTCACATATAGAGTGTCTATGGTTGTTCCGAAATATATATAGATGTGTCGACATGATAGGTCGAAACATTGTATACGTGTCTATGGTATCTCAAGATTACATAATATACAATACAAGTTGATTAAGTTATGGTTGGAATATATTTGTTACCAATTTTCACGTAGCTAAAATGAGAAAAATTATCCAATCTTGTTTTACCCATAACTTCTTCATTTTAAATCCGTTTTGAGTGAATCAAATTGCTATGTTTTCATATTGAACTCTATTTTATGAATCTAAACAGAAAAAGTATAGGTTTATAGTCGGAAAAATAAGTTACAAGTCGTTTTTGTAAAGGTAGTCATTTCAGTCGAAAGAACGACGTCTAGATGACCATTTTAGAAAACATACTTCCACTTTGAGTTTAACCATAATTTTTGGATATAGTTTCATGTTCATAATAAAAATCATTTTCTCAGAATAACAACTTTTAAATCAAAGTTTATCATAGTTTTTAATTAACTAACCCAAAACAGCCCGCGGTGTTACTACGACGGCGTAAATCCGGTTTTACGGTGTTTTTTCATGTTTTCAGGTTTTAAATCATTAAGTTAGCATATCATATAGATATAGAACATGTGTTTAGTTTATTTTAAAAGTCAAGTTAGAAGGATTAACTTTTGTTTGCAAACAAGTTTAGAATTAACTAAACTATGTTCTAGTGATTACAAGTTTAAACCTTCGAATAAGATAGCTTTATATGTATGAATCGAATGATGTTATGAACATCATTACTACCTTAAGTTCCTTGGATAAACCTACTGGAAAAGAGAAAAATGGATCTAGCTTCAATGGATCCTTGGATGGCTCGAAGTTCTTGAAGCAGAATCATGACACGAAAACAAGTTCAAGTAAGATCATCACTTGAAATAAGATTGTTATAGTTATAGAAATTGAACCAAAGTTTGAATATGATTATTACCTTGTATTAGAATGATAACCTACTGTAAGAAACAAAGATTTCTTGAGGTTGGATGATCACCTTACAAGATTGGAAGTGAGCTAGCAAACTTGAAAGTATTCTTGATTTTATGAAACTAGAACTTTTGGAATTTATGAAGAACACTTAGAACTTGAAGATAGAACTTGAGAGAGATCAATTAGATGAAGAAAATTGAAGAATGAAAGTGTTTGTAGGTGTTTTTGGTCGTTGGTGTATGGATTAGATATAAAGGATATGTAATTTTGTTTTCATGTAAATAAGTCATGAATGATTACTCATATTTTTGTAATTTTATGAGATATTTCATGCTAGTTGCCAAATGATGGTTCCCACATGTGTTAGGTGACTCACATGGGCTGCTAAGAGCTGATCATTGGAGTGTATATACCAATAGTACATACATCTAAAAGCTGTGTATTGTACGAGTACGAATACGGGTGCATACGAGTAGAATTGTTGATGAAACTGAACGAGGATGTAATTGTAAGCATTTTTGTTAAGTAGAAGTATTTTGATAAGTGTCTTGAAGTCTTTCAAAATTGTATGAATACATATTAAAACACTACATGTATATACATTTTAACTGAGTCGTTAAGTCATCGTTAGTCGTTACATGTAAATGTTGTTTTGAAACCTCTAGGTTAACGATCTTGTTAAATGTTGTTAACCCAATGTTTATAATATCAAAAGAGATTTTAAATTATTATATTATCATGATATTATGATGTACGAATATCTCTTAATATGATATATATACATTAAATGTCGTTACAACGATAATCGTTACATATATGTCTCGTTTCAAAATCATTAAGTTAGTAGTCTTGTTTTTACATATGTAGTTCATTGTTAATATACTTAATGATATGTTTACTTATCATAATATCATGTTAACTATATATATAACCATATATATGTCATCATATAGTTTTTACAAGTTTTAACGTTCGTGAATCACCGGTCAACTTGGGTGGTCAATTGTCTATATGAAACCTAATTCAATTAATCAAGTCTTAACAAGTTTGATTGCTTAACATGTTGGAAACATTTAATCATGTAAATATCAATCTCAATTAATATATATAAACATGGAAAAGTTCGGGTCACTACAGTACCTACCCGTTAAATAAATTTCGTCCCGAAATTTTAAGCTGTTGAAGGTGTTGACGAATCTTCTGGAAATAGATGCGGGTATTTCTTCTTTATCTGATCTTCACGCTCCCAGGTGAACTCGGGTCCTCTACGAGCATTCCACCGAACCTTAACAATTGGTATCTTATTTTGCTTAAGTCTTTTAACCTCACGATCCATTATTTCGACGGGTTCTTCGATGAATTGAAGTTTTTCGTTGATTTGGATTTCATCTAACGGAATAGTGAGATCTTCTTTAGCAAAACATTTCTTCAAATTCGAGACGTGGAAAGTGTTATGTACAGCCGCGAGTTGTTGAGGTAACTCAAGTCGGTAAGCTACTGGTCCGACACGATCAATAATCTTGAATGGTCCAATATACCTTGGATTTAATTTCCCTCGTTTACCAAATCGAACAACGCCTTTCCAAGGTGCAACTTTAAGCATGACCATCTCTCCAATTTCAAATTCTATATCTTTTCTTTTAATGTCAGCGTAGCTCTTTTGTCGACTTTGGGCGGTTTTCAACCGTTGTTGAATTTGGATGATCTTCTCGGTAGTTTCTTGTATAATCTCCGGACCCGTAATCTGTCTATCCCCCACTTCACTCCAACAAATCGGAGACCTGCACTTTCTACCATAAAGTGCTTCAAACGGCGCCATCTCAATGCTTGAATGGTAGCTGTTGTTGTAGGAAAATTCTGCTAACGGTAGATGTCGATCCCAACTGTTTTCGAAATCAATAACACATGCTCGTAGCATGTCTTCAAGCGTTTGTATCGTCCTTTCGCTCTGCCCATCAGTTTGTGGATGATAGGCAGTACTCATGCCTAGACGAGTTCCTAATGCTTGCTGTAATGTCTGCCAGAATCTTGAAATAAATCTGTCATCCCTATCAGAGATAATAGAGATTGGTATTCCATGTCTGGAGACGACTTCCTTCAAATACAGTCGTGCTAACTTCTCCATCTTGTCATCTTCTCTTATTGGTAGGAAGTGTGCGGATTTGGTGAGACGATCAACTATTACCCAAATAGTATCAAAACCACTTGCAGTCCTTGGCAATTTAGTGATGAAATCCATGGTAATGTTTTCCCATTTCCATTCCTGGATTTCGGGTTGTTGAAGTAGACCTGATGGTTTCTGATGCTCAGCTTTGACCTTAGAACACGTCAAACATTCTCCTACGTATTTAGCAACATCGGCTTTCATACCCGGCCACCAAAAATGTTTCTTGAGATCCTTGTACATCTTCCCCGTTCCAGGATGTATTGAGTATCTGGTTTTATGAGCTTCTCTAAGTACCATTTCTCTCATATCTCCAAATTTTGGTACCCAAATCCTTTCAACCCTATACCGGGTTCCGTCTTCCCGAATATTAAGATGCTTCTCCGATCCTTTGGGTATTTCATCCTTTAAATTTCCCTCTTTTAAAACTCCTTGTTGTGCCTCCTTTATTTGAGTAGTAAGGTTATTATGAATCATTATATTCATAGATTTTACTCGAATGGGTTCTCTGTCCTTCCTGCTCAAGGCATCGGCTACCACATTTGCCTTCCCCGGGTGGTAACGAATCTTAAAGTCGTAATCATTCAATAATTCAATCCACCTACGCTGCCTCATATTCAGTTGTTTCTGATTAAATATGTGTTGAAGACTTTTGTGGTCGGTATATATAATACTTTTGACCCCATATAAGTAGTGCCTCCAAGTCTTTAATGCAAAAACAACCGCGCCTAATTCCAAATCATGCGTCGTATAATTTTGTTCGTGAATCTTCAATTGTCTAGACGCATAAGCAATCACCTTCATTCGTTGCATTAATACACAACCGAGACCTTGCTTTGATGCATCACAATAAATCACAAAATCATCATTCCCTTCAGGCAATGACAATATAGGTGCCGTAGTTAGCTTTTTCTTCAATAACTGAAACGCTTTCTCTTGTTCATCATTCCATTCAAATTTCTTCCCTTTATGCGTTAATGCAGTCAAGGGTTTTGCTATTCTGGAAAAGTCTTGGATGAACCTTCGGTAGTAACCAGCTAGTCCTAAAAACTGGCGTATGTGTTTCGGAGTTTTTGGGGTTTCCCACTTTTCAACAGTTTCTATCTTTGCCGGATCCACCTTAATACCTTCTTTGTTCACTATGTGACCGAGGAATTGAACTTCTTCCAA
Organism: Rutidosis leptorrhynchoides; assembly: GCF_046630445.1. Classification (NCBI taxonomy): domain Eukaryota; kingdom Viridiplantae; phylum Streptophyta; class Magnoliopsida; order Asterales; family Asteraceae; genus Rutidosis; species Rutidosis leptorrhynchoides. The sequence goes on along the minus strand of NC_092337.1, from coordinate 35,826,269 downwards.
CCAAAATGCACACTTTGAAAACTTAGCGTACAATTCTTCCTTCCTCAATACTTCTAACACCTTTCTCAAATGTTCACCGTGTTCTTGGTCATTCTTTGAGTAAATAAGTATGTCATCAATGAAAACAATGACAAACTTGTCAAGGTATGGTCCACACACTCGGTTCATAAGGTCCATGAACACAGCTGGTGCATTAGTTAAACCAAATGGCATGACCATAAACTCGTAATGACCGTAACGTGTTCTGAAAGCAGTCTTTGGAATATCATCTTCTTTCACCCGCATTTGATGATACCCGGAACGTAAGTCAATCTTTGAATAAACAGACGAGCCTTGTAGTTGATCAAATAAGTCGTCGATTCTCGGTAGTGGGTAGCGGTTCTTGATGGTAAGTTTGTTCAACTCTCGGTAGTCGATACACAACCTGAATGTACCATCTTTCTTCTTGACAAACAAAACAGGAGCTCCTCACGGTGATGTGCTTGGTCGAATGAAACCACGCTCTAAAAGTTCTTGTAATTGGCTTTGCAGTTCTTTCATCTCGCTGGGTGCGAGTCTGTAAGGAGCACGAGCTATTGGTGCAGCTCCTGGTACAAGATCTATTTGAAATTCAACGGATCGATGTGGGGGTAATCCCGGTAATTCTTTTGGAAATACATCGGGAAATTCTTTTGCAATGGGAACATCATTGATGCTCTTTTCTTCAGTTTGTACTTTCTCGACATGTGCTAGAACAGCATAGCAACCTTTACTTATTAGTTTTTGTGCCTTCAAATTACTAATAAGATGTAGCTTCGTGTTGCCCTTTTCTCCGTACACCATTAAGGGTTTTCCTTTTTCTCGTATAATGCGAATTGCATTTTTGTAACAAACGATCTCTGCTTTCACTTCTTTCAACCAGTCCATACCGATTATCACATCAAAACTCCCTAACTCTACTGGTATCAAATCAATCTTAAATGTTTCGCTAACCAGTTTAATTTCTCGATTCTGACATATATTATCTGCTGAAATTAATTTACCATTTGCTAATTCGAGTAAAAATTTACTATCCAAAGGCGTCAATGGACAACTTAATTTAGCACAAAAATCTCTACTCATATAGCTTCTATCCGCACCCGAATCAAATAAAACGTAAGCAGATTTATTGTCAATAAGAAACGTACCTGTAACAAGCTCCGGGTCTTCCTGTGCCTCTGCCGCATTAATATTGAAAACTCTTCTGCGGCCTTGTCCATTCGTGTTCTCCTGGTTCGGGCAATTTCTAATAATGTGGCCCGGTTTTCCACATTTATAACAAACTACATTGGCATAACTTGCTCCGACACTACTTGCTCCGCCATTACTCGTTCCGACACCATTTGTTCCTTTCGTTCTATTAACCCCTGGTCCGTAGACATCACACTTCGCCGCGCTATGACCATTTCTTTTACACTTGTTGCAAAATTTGGTGCAGAACCCCGAGTGATACTTTTCACACCTTTGGCATAGCGGCTTCTGATTGTTGTTGTTGTTGCGGTTATTATTGTTGTTAAGATGATTGTTGTGGTTGCTGTTGTTGTTGTTGTTGTTGTTGTTGTTGTTGTTGTTGTTGTTGTTGGGCCGTTTGTTGTAGTTGCGACTGTTAGGATAGTTGTTGCGATTATTGTTATAATTGCTGTTGTTGTTGTATTGGTGATTCTTATCACCGTTTTCCTCCCACTTTCTTTTGACTTGCTTCACATTGGCCTCTTCAGCAGTCTGTTCTTTAATTCTTTCTTCAATCTGGTTCACTAGTTTGTGAGCCATTCTACATGCCTGTTGTATGGAGGCGGGCTCGTGTGAACTTATATCTTCTTGGATTCTTTCCGGTAATCCTTTCACAAACGCGTCGATCTTCTCTTCCTCATCTTCGAATGCTCCCGGACACAATAAGCACAATTCTGTGAATCGTCTTTCGTACGTGGTAATATCAAATCCTTGGGTTCGTAACCCTCTAAGTTCTGTCTTGAGCTTATTAACCTCGGTTCTGAGACGGTGCTTCTCGTTCATCAAGTGCTTGAATGCTGACCACGGTAGTGCGTACGCATCGTCTTGTCCCACTTGCTCTAGATAGGTATTCCACCATGTTAACGCAGAACCTGTGAAGGTATGCGTAGCGTACTTCACTTTGTCCTCTTCAGTACACTTACTTATGGCAAACACCGATTCGACCTTCTCGGTCCACCGTTTCAATCCGATCGGTCCTTCGGTTCCATCAAATTCCAAAGGTTTGCAGGCAGTAAATTCTTTGTAGGTGCATCCTACACGATTTCCTGTACTGCTAGATCCAAGGTTATTGTTGGTATGTAGCGCAGCCTGTACTGCGGCTATGTTTGAAGCTAGAAAAGTACGGAATTCCTCTTCATTCATATTCACGGTGTGTCGAGTAGTCGGTGCCATTTCCTTCAAAATAGTCAAATGGAACCAGTTAATCATACAGAATATTAAGAGTAGTTAATAGTATTTCGTAGCATAATATGAACTCATTTATAAAAGCTTTTTCTTCATATTAGCGTTTTATAAGTTTAAATTCGGGTAGTACCTACCCGTTAAGTTCATACTTAGTAGCTAATATACAATTCAACTACTACAATTCTATATGAAAAACTGATTATAATAATATTTCGCGTTCAAACTTTTATACAATATTTTACAAACTTACAATACCGCTTATTTTACATAAAACATGAAATATAGCACACAATAACTTTGATACAAGATAGTTGTGAAGATAATTCTAGCTAGTACACAAGTCGTTCAGCAAAGGCAATAAAGACACGTAATTCATACGTCCAGAAACAAGTCATGCATTCTGGTTTTACTAGGACTACTTCCCATCCTTGGTCTTGTGCAACATAACCGTTATGGCCGTTGATAATACAGGGTGTTGTAACGTCGTCAAAGGGACGAGGGTTACGTAATGTCCAACAGTCCCGTAACAATCTAAAAACCTCATTTCTTACCCCAATTACCGACTCCGTCACTTGTGGGAACGTTTTGTTTAATAGTTGTAGGCCGATGTTCTTGTTCTCACTTTGGTGAGAAGCGAACATTACTAATCCGTAAGCATAACATGCTTCTTTATGTTGCATGTTAGTCGCTTTTTCTAAATCACGAAGTCCAATATTCGGATATATTGAGTCAAAATAATTTCTTAACCCATTGCGTAAAATAGCATTTGGGTTCCCCGCAATATATGCGTCAAAGTAAACACATCGTAACTTATGGATTTCCCAATGTGATATCCCCCATCTTTCGAACGAAAGCCTTTTATAAACCAAGGCATTCTTGGAACGTTCTTCGAATGTCTTACAAACTGATCTCGCCTTAAATAGTTGTGCCGAAGAATTCTGACCGACTCTAGACAAGATTTCATCAATCATGTCTCCGGGTAGGTCTCTTAAAATATTGGGTTGTCTATCCATTTTGTGTTTTTATACTGTAAAATAGACAAGAGTTAGATTCATAAAAAAAATACTTATTAATACAAGCAATTTTTACATATATCATAAAGCATAAGCACACTATATTACATATATTACACCACAAGAATACAACTATCTTATTCCGACTCGCTTGTTTCTTCTTCTTCGGTTTTGGTTCGTTTTGCCAAGTTTCTAGGGATATATGATGTTCCCCTAATACGAGCCGTCGTTATCCACATTGGTTTAGAAAAACCTGGTGGTTTAGAGGTTCCCGGGTCATTGTTACAACTTAAGGACTTCGGGGGTTGACGATACATATAAAGTTCATCGGGGTTGGAATTAGATTTCTCTATTTTTATGCCCTTTCCCTTATTATTTTCTTTTGCCTTTTTAAATTCAGTTGGGGTAATTTCTATAACATCATCGGAATTCTCGTCGGAATCCGATTCATCGGAGAATTGGTAATCCTCCCAATATTTTGCTTCCTTGGTGGAAACACCATTGACCATAATTAACCTTGGTCGGTTAGTTGAGGATTTTCTTTTACTTAACCGTTTTATTATTTCCCCCACCGGTTCTATTTCTTCATCCGGTTCCGATTCTTCTTCCGGTTCCGATTCTTCTTCTGGTTCCGACTCTTCTTCCGGTTCCTCTTCGGGAACTTGTGAATCAGTCCACGAATCATTCCAATTTACATTTGACTCTTCATTATTATTAGGTGAGTCAATGGGACTTGTTCTAGAGGTAGACATCTATCACATAATATCAAACGCGTTAAGAGATTAATATATCACATAATATTCACATGTTAAAAATATATAGTTTCCAACAAAATTTGTTAAGCAATCATTTTTCAAGTAAACACGGTCGAAGTCCAGACTCACTAATGCATCCTAACAAACTAGATAAGACACACTAATGCAAAATTCGGGTTCTCTAAGACCAACGCTCGGATACCAACTGAAATGTCCCGTTCTTATTGATTAAAAACGTTCCATATTAATTGATTTCGTTGCGAGGTTTTGACCTCTATATGAGACGTTTTTCAAAGACTGCATTCATTTTAAAACAAACCATAACCTTTATTTCATCAATAAAGGTTTAAAAAGCTTTACGTAGATTATCAAATAATGATAATCTAAAATATCCTGTTTACACACGACCATTACATAATGGTTTACAATACAAATATGTTACAACAAAATAAGTTTCTTGAATGCAGTTTTTATACAATATCATACAAGCATGGACTCCAAATCTCGTCCTTATTTAAGTATGCGACAGCGGAAGCTCTTAATAATCACCTGAGAATAAACATGATTAAAACGTCAACAAAAATGTTGGTGAGTTATAGGTTTAACCTATATATATCAAATTGTAACAATAGACCACAAGATTTCATATTTCAATACACATCCCATACATAGAGATAAAAATCATTCATATGGTGAACACCTGGCAACCGACATTAACAAGATGCATATATAAGAATATCCCCATCATTCCGGGACACCCTTCGGATATGATATAAATTTCTAAGTACTAAAGCATCCGGTACTTTGGATGGGGTTTGTTAGGCCCAATAGATCTATCTTTAGGATTCGCGTCAATTAGGGTGTCTGTTCCCTAATTCTTAGATTACCAGACTTAATAAAAAGGGGCATATTCGATTTCGATAATTCAACCATAGAATGTAGTTTCACGTACTTGTGTCTATTTTGTAAATCATTTATAAAACCTGCATGTATTCTCATCCCAAAAATATTAGATTTTTAAAAGTGGGACTATAACTCACTTTCACAGATTTTTACTTCGTCGAGAAGTAAGACTTGGCCACTGGTTGATTCACGAACCTATAACAATATATACATATATATCAAAGTATGTTCAAAATATATTTACAACACTTTTAATATATTTTGATGTTTTAAGTTTATTAAGTCAGCTGTCCTCGTTAGTAACCTACAACTAGTTGTCCACAGTTAGATATACAGAAATAAATCGATAAATATTATCTTGAATCAATCCACGACCCAGTGTATACGTATCTCAGTATTGATCACAACTCAAACTATACATATTTTGGAATCAACCTCAACCCTGTATAGCTAACTCCAACATTCACATATAGAGTGTCTATGGTTGTTCCGAAATATATATAGATGTGTCGACATGATAGGTCGAAACATTGTATACGTGTCTATGGTATCTCAAGATTACATAATATACAATACAAGTTGATTAAGTTATGGTTGGAATATATTTGTTACCAATTTTCACGTAGCTAAAATGAGAAAAATTATCCAATCTTGTTTTACCCATAACTTCTTCATTTTTAAATCCGTTTTGAGTGAATCAAATTGCTATGTTTTCATATTGAACTCTATTTTGTGAATCTAAACAGAAAAAGTATAGGTTTATAGTCGGAAAAATAAGTTACAAGTCGTTTTTGTAAAGGTAGTCATTTCAGTCGAAAGAACGACGTCTAGATGACCATTTTAGAAAACATACTTCCACTTTGAGTTTAACCATAATTTTTGGATATAGTTTCATGTTCATAATAAAAATCATTTTCTCAGAATAACAACTTTTAAATCAAAGTTTATCATAGTTTTTAATTAACTAACCCAAAACAGCCCGCGGTGTTACTACGACGGCGTAAATCCGGTTTTACGGTGTTTTTTCATGTTTTCAGGTTTTAAATCATTAAGTTAGCATATCATATAGATATAGAACATGTGTTTAGTTTATTTTAAAAGTCAAGTTAGAAGGATTAACTTTTGTTTGCGAACAAGTTTAGAATTAACTAAACTATGTTCTAGTGATTACAAGTTTAAACCTTCGAATAAGATAGCTTTATATGTATGAATCGAATGATGTTATGAACATCATTACTACCTTAAGTTCCTTGGATAAACCTACTAGAAAAGAGAAAAATGGATCTAGCTTCAATGGATCCTTGGATGGCTCGAAGTTCTTGAAGCAGAATCATGACACGAAAATAAGTTCAAGTAAGATCATCACTTGAAATAAGATTGTTATAGTTATAGAAATTGAACCAAAGTTTGAATATGATTATTACCTTGTATTAGAATGATAACCTACTGTAAGAAACAAAGATTTCTTGAGGTTGGATGATCACCTTACAAGATTGGAAGTGAGCTAGCAAACTTGAAAGTATTCTTGATTTTATGAAACTAGAACTTTTGGAATTTATGAAGAACACTTAGAACTTGAAGATAGAACTTGAGAGAGATCAATTAGATGAAGAAAATTGAAGAATGAAAGTGTTTGTAGGTGTTTTTGGTCGTTGGTGTATGGATTAGATATAAAGGATATGTAATTTTGTTTTCATGTAAATAAGTCATGAATGATTACTCATATTTTTGTAATTTTATGAGATATTTCATGCTAGTTGCCAAATGATGGTTCCCAAATGTGTTAGGTGACTCACATGGGCTGCTAAGAGCTGATCATTGGAGTGTATATACCAATAGTACATACATCTAAAAGCTGTGTATTGTACGAGTACAAATACGGGTGCATACGAGTAGAATTGTTGATGAAACTGAACGAGGATGTAATTGTAAGCATTTTTGTTAAGTAGAAGTATTTTGATAAGTGTCTTGAAGTCTTTCAAAAGTGTATGAATACATATTAAAACACTACATGTATATACATTTTAACTGAGTCGTTAAGTCATCGTTAGTCGTTACATGTAAATGTTGTTTTGAAACCTCTAGGTTAACGATCTTGTTAAATGTTGTTAACCCAATGTTTATAATATCAAAAGAGATTTTAAATTATTATATTATCATGATATTATGATGTACGAATATCTCTTAATATGATATATATACATTAAATGTCGTTACAACGATAATCATTACATATATGTCTCGTTTCAAAATCATTAAGTTAGTAGTCTTGTTTTTACATATGTAGTTCATTGTTAATATACTTAATGATATGTTTACTTATCATAATATCATGTTAACTATATATATAACCATATATATGTCATCATATAGTTTTTACAAGTTTTAACGTTCGTGAATCACCGGTCAACTTGGGTGGTCAATTGTCTATATGAAACCTAATTCAATTAATCAAGTCTTAACAAGTTTGATTGCTTAACATGTTGGAAACATTTAATCATGTAAATATCAATCTCAATTAATATATATAAACATGGAAAAGTTCGGGTCACTACATAAACTCAATAGTTTTTCGCAAGGAATCTGATTATAACATAATAATTAACATTTGAAAAACTTAATTTTTCTAATCAAACAAATACAAATTCGTTTTTAAACCCTAGCGCATCAAACAATCAAAATAACGATTACAATTAACACGTACGCGTATAGACTTGAGAAATTGACAACAGAACTATGAAACTCTAAAAAAAATTCAGATTTTAAGAATTATGGTTTAGCTAAATATACCTTAGATCAACAATCAAAGCACACCAATACGTAGAGGATAACGCGAATTGCAACTTTTGTTCTTGAGGTTTAATCAAAATTTGAGTTTGAGTGTGTGTGTGTGAGAATGACGACGGCCAAGAGGGAGGGAGAAGGAGGAATCGACCAAAAAAATAAATAAATGGGGAATGATTTGTGCAGTTAGGGTATTACTAGGTATATATATTAAGCCCTAATATAAATAAATACACATAAGTCCCTCAACAATTAACAAAACTTAAAATATAAGGTGAAGGGGAGGGGGGTTCGGCCGAATGGGGCCCTCATGGGGTTCCCGGGCTCTCGTTTTGCAATCCCGTGTAATCGTGGTCCGTTTTAAGTATCGTTTAGTCGTACCGAAGGCCCGGAACGCTAACCCGATCGTTAAACGCAACCAATTGTCTAATTTATTAAAAACCCAATAAATTAAATATTTTAAAAAGTTAATAATTAATAAAATTAATTATTGAAATAAACCCGAGCGTTACGTTGCTCAAAAAGCTATTATCAAAATCGTATCGTTTTTATTGTATTTCATTATCCGAAATATTTATTTGAATTAATATCAACCCATATCAATTATTAAAACCCTCCGAAGATTAAGTACGCATTTAATACACGTAAACGCATAAAGTTAAATAATCGCCGTTAAATAAACTAACGGAAAGTTAACGAAAGTAACGGAAAAATCAGGGTTGTTACATTTCGTGTGTTCATAATGTTGGAATTTTTTTTTTGAAAAAAACATAAAAACAAAAAAAATTACTTCCCCCTTCCCCAAAAAAGTGCTTCCCTCTTGATTATATATATATATATATATATATATATATATATATATATATATATATATATATATATATATATATATATATATACTTTTATATATATATACATTGTTGTAAATCTCCCGAGAACTCCTCAAGATCTCGTTTTTAGAAGACAACCGAGACGAGATGTTCATCTCCCGAGATTTCTCCGTCAACAGGGTCAAACTTAATCAAAGTCACGATTTCTCGGATTTTCTTGCTATTTTGTAAGATTTTCTTGTAAAATTCGTAATTTCTAAGATTTTCTCGCTCACTTCTTAGATTTTTTTGTAAAATCTGGTAAAAACGTATATAAATATCCATATATTTATGTTTTGATGTATATTTTTATTGAAAAAACTAAAAAGTCAACGTAAGTCAACGTCCGAGATCCCCCGAGATTATTCCGAGATGCCGAGATCTCCCTAAAAGAGTCCAAACGAGATCTTCCCTAGTACATCTGGACGGCGTCCAGTTATCTGGATGGCGTCCAGCAAAGAAGACCTGGACTGCGTCCAGAAATTGGGACGGCGTCCAATTTAATTAAAATATTCTGAGACAGAAAAACCATACCCAGGTTATACTGGACGGCGTCCAGAAGACTGGGACGACGTCCAGCAGACCTGACCTGCACTTTTCTTCCCAAAACAAGCTTTAACACTTCAAATCAACAACCAAATGTTTTGTAACAACCAACTCAAGTTTTACATCAATAAAATGTTAAATAAAAGTGTTTACACCACGAACTACGGATTATGACTCGATAACCCAACCCAATACCAAGAGCATAATCCCGGGGACTACCAAATCCCCAATGCGCGTCCATATCTCCAAAAGCTACCCCATCGAGCCCAAGTGCTCCTACGCATCTAGCCTATCAACTAGCTAGCTTCATAACACAATACCTGTAAAAAGGTAAACAACGAGAGGGGTAAGCAATGCTTAGTGAGTGCAACAATTATACATACACATATATAACCCATTGATAGTACTCCAAATGAACATATATTTAGTAGCAATATCCTTCCAATATGTAAAGTTTCAGTTGCAATTGTTCTATTTTCAAGTAGTATTCGTTTAAATAAATAAGTGCGAAGACAAAAGGCGAAAACGAAGATTTGAAGACGCAAACATCCAAAAAGCTCAAATGTACAAGATACAATCCTAGTGGTTCAATTTATTGATAAGAAACGTCTAAAAATGACAAGAGTACAAGTTGCGGAACGCAAAGTACAAGATATTAAATTATACGAAAGGACGTTCGGAAATCCGGAACAGGGACCTGAGCCAACTATCAACGCCCGACGCAACGGACTAAAAATTATGAGTCAACTATGCACAACAATATAATATAATATTTAAATAATTATATAAATTATTTATATATTATATATATTTAAATAAAACGTCGACAAGCAAATGGCCAAAAATTTGTGAGCTTTATTTCGGACCTCCACACTCGCGGAGCTCTGAAGGCTTAAACCTCCACGATCGCGGAGCACACCAGGATCAAAATTTCCTATAAATTCAACGAGCTTCTGCCGAGTTTTACATATAATAATAATAATACTCCTCTGTAATAAATATATATATATATATATATATATATATATATATATATATATATAGTATAGTGTAGTTTTATATTAGATTAGTTTTGGGTTATGCAAAGGTTATTTTACGGGTTTTAAAGTCGGAGCTCTGTCCGTGTAACACTACGCGATAAATAATCAATGTAAGCTATGTTCTCCTTTTTAAATTAATGTTTCGTACTTAAGTTATTATTATGCTTATTTAAGACGAAGTAATCATGATGTTGGGCTAAAATACTAAAATTGGGTAATTGGGCTTTGTACCATAATTGGGGTTTAGACAAAAGAACGACACTTGTGGAAATTAGACTATGGGCTATTAATGGGCTTTATATTTGTTTAACTAAATGATAGTTTGTTAATTTAATATGAAGATTTACAATTGGACGTACCTATAAATAACCACATACACTCGATTGGACACGATGGCCGGGATATTTATATGTACGAATAATCGTTCATTTAACCGGACACGGGAATGAATTAATAGTCACTAGAATTATTAAAACAGGGGTGGAATTATATACAAGGACACTTGGTGTAATTGTTAACAAAGTATTAAAACCTTGGGTTACACGCAGTCGATATCCTGGTGTAATTATTAAACAAAGTATTAAGACCTTGTTACAGTTTAAGTCCTCAATTAGTTGGAATATTTGACTTCGGGTATAAGGATAATTTGACGAGGACACTCGCATTTTATATTTATGACTGATGGACTGTTATGGACAAAAACCAGACGGACATATTAAATAATCCAGGACAAAGGACAATTAACCCATGGGAATAAACTAAAATCAACACGTCAAACATCATGATTACGGAAGTTTAAATAAGCATAATTCTTTTATTTTCATATTTAATTGCACTTTTAATTATCGCACTTTTATTTATTGTCATTGTATTTAATTGCACTTTTAATTATCGTACTTTTTAATTTTCTCGCACTTTTATTTATCGCAATTTCATTATCGTTATTTACTTTACGTTTTAAATTAAGTTGTATTTATTTTTAATATTTTACATTAGGTTTTAACTGCGACTAAAGTTTTAAAATCGACAAGCCGGTCATTAAACGGTAAACCCCCTTTTTATATATTATTATATATATTTTGTACAAATATAGTTATTTAAAATATAGTGTGAAATAAGCAATCTCCCTGTGGAACGAACCGGACTTACTAAAAACTATACTACTCTACGATTAGGTACACTGCCTATAGTCTTGTAGCAAGGTTTAGGTATATCCCATCTGTAAATAAATAATTAAAACTTGTGTAATTTGTAACGTATTTCGTAGTAAAAAAATAATAGTATTTCCGTACCCCCACCCTACGACATCAAGTTTTTGGCGCCGCTGCCGGGGACTCGGCGAAACGCTATAATTTTAATATATATTTGTATAAACATATTTGTATATTATTTTTAGAAAAACAATATAAAAAAAAACGTTTTGCATTCGCCGCGACTCGCGGAGTTTGTTGCCAGCTTGGATCCGCACTCGCCGAGTTTGGCCTGACACGCCTGATCAACCTAATTCAGCATTAATTACGGAGTATTAATTATTATTATTTATTTAAACCCTAATTACTTTATTATTATTATAATTTAGTTTAATTTTTTTTATTAATTAGTTATAATTAGTTTTAATTAGTTTTATTAATATATAAAAATTAATACTTTTATAAAATAAATAAAAAATAATAATTTTTTTAAATAAATAATTTTATCACTTTTTATATATTTTTATATTTCGTAACTTTTTAATCATTTATTCGTAATATTTGTATTTTTATCGTTCGTAACTAGTTTTAAGTTTTAGTTTTTGTCGTAGTTTATTTTTATTTCTAGATTTTTAGGCTTTGCCGTAAAAGCCCTTAAGTGCTTTTTCTTTAGATTAAAATTTAGGTGCTTTAGAATTTTGCGACGCAGTTTTTAGATTTTAGTGCCTAATTAAGTTATTGCCGTTTTGGATATAGAATTCCTTTAAGCTTTAATACCTTTAGGCGCAACTTTTTAAATTTAATTTTTAGACTTTTAAGTTTCGACGTTTTTCTTTCTTATTTTTATTTTTCGACGTTTTTCGACGCGCACTCTTTTTCTTTCTTATTTCTCGACGATCTAGTTTTTAGGACATAGAATTTTCTATTTCTTCTCTAAAATTTCAAAAACGAAAAATTATTTTAAGCGGTTAAATTGATAGACATCCAAATTTTCTGCTTCGTAGTAATAGTTGGATTTGTTAGTGGCTGAGTTGTGAGCTTCCGATTTAAAGGGTTCTGGCTCCCTGCTGCATCTATTGGCTATTCGAAACGTGGGCAAAAGCAGAAAAGTCTATTAATTTGATAACTTATATAATTTTTATTTTTATAACTAATAGGATAATTAAGTAAATGCACCACATTGTAGATAAAATTTGGTAATAAGCGCATTATGGAAAATCTCAAAAATATTTTGGAAACTCTTTATGACATACGAAATCAATACTCTCAAACGGGTGTTGATGACAATTCGTTCGGTCAATCTTGGATCACGAATGACGAAACAATAACTGGTTGTGAAATCTGTGGAGATTATCACTCAACATGAGAATGTTATTATTACGTTCCTATGGAAAATTATGCACCCATGGAACCTGAATGGAATGATTATGAGGAATACAATTCTAATTGGGATTATTTCCAAGAATATATCCAAACTCAACAACCAGAAGACGAGGAAAATTATGTGCCTGAAAATTCTTTAGATTATATGAAAATCAAACTCGGAGAACTTGATTCTCAAAATGAACAAATGAGAGAGTTTGTAAATCGGCAAGCTGAAACTCTATCAGATTACACACCTGTTGATCTGAGGAGTCGTGTGCAAGAAAATCTCATATCATCGAATTTTGATGAATTCGAGAGCTACCGCACGTGGTTCACACTTGATGCTACCGGCACGTGGTTCACATCCAAATTTTATAGTGCTACCGGCACGTGGTTCACACTTGATGCTACCAGCACGTGGTTCACATCATAATACTCGTCACATACATGTTATGGTACTACCGGCACGTGGTTCATACCATAACATTCACAAATAAATACGCCATATACACATACGCATAATTATTCCACTCACCTCGAAACGCCCGCACAAATCATGTATGTAAATCGCCCCCAAACGCAACCGAGCAAGCTTTTAATTATAATACGCATATAGATATACACACAATCAACATACATTCTCTACAAGAGAATTCGGCTCCAACACCCTTAACCAAGGGTTTATACCGACCTCCACAAACCGCCCATTTAGACACCTAAAGGGGACTTCACCAATTACCACTACGGGTGGTAATTTCGACCCATTCAAAAATGTCATTTAACACTAACAAAAGCGTTTAACATCCATTTAATCCAAATTAGTGTCATTACTAAATTCGACCCAATTCAATTCACCCATTATGACATAAGTCCCCACAAACGCCCAAAATCACTAACGGCTAATGATTAACTTAACAAATCATCATTTGATACTTGAATCAACCACTTATATACTTGATTCCTCCAATCTTGACCCAAAACATAATTTGACACAATTCAAAGTCAATACCCATTTTTGACCAACTAACATGTTCTTATGAACATCTATACACTAACACATTTATAAACTAGTGATTTACACCTAAAACCATGACCAAAATCGTCATCAAACCCTAACCCACCAATAACAGGTCAAAACCCATCTACTAACCACAACAAACCCATTTCACAACCATTAAAGGGTTTCTAACAAAATCAAGCTCAAACCCTAATTTGAATATCAAAATCAAATAATGAAAAATCGGAGTTAGAACTTACTAATACTACCAAAACATAGCCGTTAACGAGATGAACAACTTTAAAACTCGGGCTCGGTCAAGATTCCTTCTTCTTCTTCCCCAAAGTGAGCTTTCTCTCACTAACACTCTATCTCTCTCTCTCTAAAATGAATGGGAGTGTTTTGTGTGGGTGAGAATGAGCTCCAAATAAGTTCTAGATCAGTTTTGATGGTCCCAAACCGACCCTAAGTGAAAAGACCAAAGTACCCCTTTTAATTTGAGAAAAATACAGCTGCTGGCCCGTCAGGCCTCTTGGACGGCGTCCAAAAAGGTTGGACGGCGTCCCAATGAACTGCGTCTGAAACTGAAACTTGTTTTGGTCATAACTTTCAAACCGTAACTCCGTTTTCGATGAATCAAATATCGTTGGAAACGTAATGAGATTTACTATCCAATGGTAAGGTTTTAGAACCTCAACTCCAACTTTATTTGGGATCCAAATATACGCTTACATGCCTCGTATTTCAAATGACGTTCGAAATAATGCGTGACTGAAAAACGGGGTGTTACAACTCTCCCCCACTTAAATTGGATCACGTCCTCGTGATCTGCACCAACACTAGAAGTTAAGCACTTCTCCCTCGAACATTTTTGCTTCCAACGCGAAGTCACACATGTAGTAATCACGCACCCGAATTCTCGCTTCGTGCACTGACTCAACATTTAACAACAATATCGGGTAATCAACCCTCGAGTCAAAACAACTGCAACCGTTTGCTCCTACGCCGAGTATCTAAACTCGTACTATACACTTCACAATCGTCTTAAAAGTAGAGCATTTCACCGACAACCATCGTCGTCGTGCCTTTCAATCCTACGAAACACAACCAAGCCCGACATCCATAACATCTTCCGTGAATTCTAAGATCTCACCACACGCTAATAATCACTAGCGTGCACTACCGCAACAAGCGATATCTCACACACTCAACGTCCAGAATTTCCATTTAGGAAAATACGAAAAACACCACATATCCCTTCAGGTTCTCGCTACAACTCGCAACAAGCTACATTCGTAACCATATCACTCAATCAATCGATCCGCACCTGACCATCCGTCACTGGATTAATCCGGGACGACAATAATACACCACGTGCTGAGCAAAACATCAAAACTCGACGCAGGGTTCCTCCTCTAAACCCTACCACACAATCACATAAGACGGCTTCCTAGTACTAGCATGGAGACTAATCGTATACTAGAATCCCGTCAATGGCGAATTATCATCACGAAATTTCCGCAATTCGCCACACGACTCACAGAATATTTACCAACGCCGGGTAAACCTTCCTACCTAGACAGCCCGTTAAGGATGGCCTCGACATTTCAATGCAACCTACGGGTCACATCACTAGGGTACACACTCTCGCAAACAAACAACATCCGCGTGTCTCTACGGGAGACAGTCAGAACCGACACTCTCCGCCTCACAATCGTCCATAAAGTGGAATGATCCACTGACAATTTCTAAGACCACTTTTCCCGACAGGGAAAATACAGCATTCGCCACGATATCGAACTCGTTCCCATCCACTAATCCTATCCGGGTTTCATGACAACCCAAATTTTTCACTACGAGAGCACCCGCAATGACAGCTTCCTTTTCTCACTTTCGTGGTCTCCAACTGCATACTTGGTCTCATACCACCCTTTGGTACCACACGACCACCTTACGTAAGAAATCTTACACCACGCTCGATTCTAACATCCCAATCTCCACACATATCATTCCGGAATTGTAACTCACAATCGTAAATGCACGATCTCGAGTCAACATCACCAACCCGTCACTCTTCCTCGTTAGGAAATTCGAATTCCTGCTGAGGCCTAGCACGGTACACCCCGACATTTCACTATACAAACACCACCGAAGCTTCCTCGGGCGGCAGTAAAAACTCCCCCACTAAGGATTCAGCTCCATTTCTCACCGCCAAGATGATAACATCCCGTGAAATTGTCGTTCCACGGAACACATGACCATTCTCATCGTTGGTCACATACTCCACATTACTCCAAATTCACTTCAGGATCTCAGAGCCGACATCCACATTCACTTGGAATGTCGTACACGCAACGACATCACACCTTCATACCACAATTCACAGTCAACTTCCTTAATTGTTCGCAAAGCGAACTCCACCAAAGTCCCACATACGCCTCTAAGCCTAGATATATGCCACTCCGCTTAATCAGTCGTGCATCTCAGTCAAGATCACCCGACCTTCCACTCAACGAAACTTTATCAACAATGGCTCGCTCTCATGATGAAGTGTGACCAATCCAACACGATAATTGCGTCGACCGCAATATCAACAAATCATCGAAATCTTCGGCCTAACCGAAGATTAAGTACATCACCGGCTCACCGGTCATCTTTACCCATCCATCACTTAAGAGCAACAAGATTCACTCATCCGTCACTTCATAAGAAGTATTCATCACAATGCTCTTAAACTTCGACTTTCGCAACCGTCGATTTACTATCACCCGTCGATCACTATTATAATCTCCGATGCTTCCAAGGGTATTTCACGGGCACCCTAAGCACAAAGTGATCACACCATTACCGGAGTTGAACATTACACTAGCAGGTATAAAAGGGCACCTGACGCAGTGTCATGCAGACTCCCACCACAATCAATCAAATTTTAGAAAATCGATCTTTAGGTTCCATACACCCGATGCCACCCATCTCTCTATAATAATGACCCGAAGTCATACCTACCCGACAACCTTACGGTTTATTGTCTTATCGAAAGTTCCAAGCGATCACACACTACCCACAATTTCCACAAGGCCGAATGATATAGCCTAACAAAACCTTTCATCTAACACTAAAGAGATGCTTAGAAACGCCAAGTCTTACACTCTTTCGTACAACGACACAACCACATCAACAGGGGTATTCCGTTAGGAATGGCAATCTATAATCCACAACATGCTAACACACTAACGCAATCATCGTCATACGGGTCCCACTCCCATGAGTTTAATGACCCGAAGATTCCTCGGTTTGCCGATTCCAAGGCGACTCACATCTAGAATCCTTACACGATCCTCTAACCACACACTCTACGGAGTGTAACCTAATTCTACAATCATTAGACTTGCTACGTCCCATTACGGGATTCAAGTCCTCGTCGCACACACATATACACTAATCGGTTATCCTAGTTATGATGGGTAACTACAACCAATGACAATCTCAATAATGCACCCACCACGTGGGGTGACTAAGCACGCACCAAACTCGTGAGTTGGCTTGCTCACTTAACACCGAATCCATCGTACACTTCCCGACTCACAAAGAACCTGATGTGATAACAAGCACATCACTCGAAACTACTATAAACTAGGAACCAATAAAAGATTCCTAATTCGTCCCGTTCTACCCCAACCATGCCACGTTTCCTTCGTTCGGTACTTTTCATGTCATGCTTGGTGCTATGATACACGGTTATAATAATGGTGATCGGTCACTATTATAATTGCGTACCTTACCATTTTCGCATGGTCACGCAAAGTACTTTACCCGGACTGACGCAACATACACACAAAATAACAAGCGATAACTCCTAGTACCCGAATGACCAAAGTCCTTACCGCGAACTTGATCACTCAAACCGACAAACATGCGAATCTCTCCAATAGATTCATCCCTAGGTTACCGCACAAAAGATACCTGTATATATACACCTATATACAATATAATAATAAATGTACACAAGTACACCGCAATAACAAGTCAACCTACATCCTAGGTGACTATCACTAAAACAATGTCCAAGCTCGCCTACTTACTGATATTGCTCAAAATGAACATATATTTAGTCGCAATATCTCTCCTAAATAATAGGTTTTCATATGTAATTGTATTATATTTCCATTGTAATTGTACAAATAAATAAAAGTGAAGACTGAGTGCCAAAGTGAAACATATGTCAAGAAAACGTCAAAACACGAGAAGGTACAAACAATAGAACACGAAGTATGAGTCAACAATGCAAGAATTACTGATTCAGACAATTTCGTGTTCAAATAGTTCAGGCGACAGAGACATAACTTAGTGCATCTACACGTTCAATACTATGAATTGAAAATAATTAAAAAGTTAGGCAAAGTTGATATGCTTTTATTATTTAATTGACGATGAAGGAACATGTTTGAAGTAATAATTCACCAAGAGAATTAAATAAATACTCCCTGACACAAGTTGGTCAAAAGTAGATATATTGATGGATATAATATGCGACAAATGTGTTCAAAGTGTACTCATCATGGGAGTATTATATGAAGATCACATGGTGGATTAATTTATTTAATTAATGTTAGGTCTACTTTTATATTGTGGCTAATTAAACAAATTGAAAGCATCATCATGAGGAAGCAAGTCTCAGGTATTACGGAGTATTATAACTACTATCGATTTTCAGAACAAGAGGGAGAGTCGAAGAGACTACTGTCTTTAAGACAGACACATTTCAATCTCAATCTCATAATTCACTCTGTATTTATTTTCAATTTTAGTTTTATTAATTAAGTTTGGGTATTGTAAAATTATTGTTGCACGGGTTATTTCTATCAATTTCTATCGCACTAGCATTAATGGAAGCTAAGAACTTTTCTGTAAGTGTTATTTATTTTTCTACCATGTTTAGTAGCTAATTTATTATTATGCTTATTTAACCCAAGTAGTTATTATGTTTGACTAAAAATAGGAAATGAGTTAATTTAATTTGTACAACGGTTAATATTTAGATAAAGAACGACCTTAAGGGAGATTGGGGTTTTAACTATTAATGGGTATGGTAAAATAATTAAGTGACAACTTGTTAAATTACCACTACTTATAATTTACTATATGCATAAATAACCTCATACGTTAACCGGACACGGAAGACGGGTTATTTATATATACGGTAAATTATTCATTGAAACAGACACGTGAATGGATTAACGGTTAAAAGACTAGTTAAAATTAAGGTGGGTTACATACAGTGACAACTGGTGTAATTATTGACATACGTGACAACCGCGTCAAACCATCTAAAGAGTAATTAGTTAGAATATTTAACTGTGGTTACAAGATAAAATGACGAGGACACTCGCATTTGATTCTTGTAATTATATGACTGCGCTGGACAACTCCAGGTGGACATATTAAATATTCTACGGGTACAAAGGAAAATTAACTCAGGGTAAAAAGTAAAAAGTAAAAAGTAAAAGTCAAACATCGTAACTACGGAAGTTAAATAAGCATAATATTCTTTTTATTGTATTTTCATCTCATTTAGTTAAAGTAATATTTATTTACCGCGGTTATTTTTATTTACTTCACTGCTATAATCTAGTTTAAATTTATTATCTTGTTGTTTAAATTAAAAAGAAAAGCTAAAAAGACAAACCGGTCGTTAAACGGTAAATCCCCTAAAGTTACTAAAATTACTATATATTACTAAATCTAACTTAGTTACTTAATTTACCTAGATAACCTAGTAAAGCACCCGATAATAGTGTCCACGGATCGACCTCCCGGACTTTACCTTAGCTATATTACTATACGATAGGTATACTTGCCTATTGTGTTTTAGTTTAATTTAGGTGATTTCCTGTAGTAAATAATATAAAACTGATAACCGTTTCGTACACCCCATAAAACACATCAAGTTTTTGGCGCCGCTGCCGGGGACACTTTTTGTGTCAACTAGGGTATCTAGGATTTAATTTGTAAATATATAAAAGACTTGGATAATTTTAGTACAAATTTAACATAAAAAAAATGAATTTTTATTATTATGGATTGAAAATCGAGTTTTTGAATATTTTGAATTTGGTGTCACGGTTTATATAAAAAAAAATCTGTGTTGGAACTACCTTTTTGGAAGTAATTGATGTCCATAGAATATGTGACTAGCTCCCCTCATGTGACTTGGTATAAAAAAAATTGATTTTTTTTTCCTTCTCTCATTCTAAAAAAAAAGTTAGATAAGATAAAAGTAATAAAAAAAATTAAAATAGAAAACTAGAATAAATATAAAATCAACTTAGATTTTTTTTTAAGTGTAGTATTTTTATTTTCATCTTTATTAGTTTTTATAGATTTAGTATAAGTTTAATTTTTAGTCTAATAGTTATTTAGATAATTAAATTTGTAGGTGAATTTTAGATAACTAAGTTAGTTGTAATTAGTGATTAAAATTTAAAATCTTGAAGAAAAAAAAGTATTTGGGCCGAACCAGTTTGAACCTGCAATTTCAGAATTTACACACGCAATTTCGGTTTTTGAACACGCAATTTCAGTTTTGAACATGCAATTCCAAATTTTACACACGCAATTTCAGTTCTGAACATACAATTCCAAATTTAGAAAAAAAATAAAAAAAAAATAAAAAATATATATGTATTTAAGATTTTGTCTATAAAATTAAAATGTGTTTTTAATTTAAGTTTTATTACCTTTAGATTTTTAGACTTTAGTCGCAACTTTTGGTTGTAAGTTTGTAGACGCTAAGCTTCAGACGTAAAACTTTATTTTGTAAGTTTATTTTGTTTTTCGACGATTATTTTTTGACATCTTATTTTTCAACGCGTTTTTTCTTTTTCATTTTTACGCTCTAGTTTTTAGGACATAGATTTTTATCTTCTTTAAATTTCGACGAAAAATTATTTTAAGCGATAAATTGATAGACATCCAAAATTTTCTGGTTCGTAGTAATAGTTGGATTTGTTAGTGGCGAGTTGTGGGCTTCCGTTTTAAAGGGTCCTGGCTACCTGCTGCATCTATTGGCTATTCGAAACGTGGGCAAAATCAGAAAAGTCTATAAATTTGATAACTTTAATAATTTTTATCTTTATAACTAATAGGATATTCAGTGAATGCACTGAGCAAAACGTTCACCACCTTTCATACGTTCACCTCATGTAACTCGATCAAGACATCTAGCCAATATTGTCGCCGTTGATTTTTCTTTAGAATCATCATCTAGTCGAACGAGTAATCCAATTCAAATTTTCGATAATCTATTTTTTGAACCCGACCTCACAATTGAGAAATCAGAGGATATTCAAGGACAATTCAGAGATCCTGAACCATTAATTATTTCTCCTGAACCACCAATCATTCAACCAGAGGTTGTTAAGGAAGAAACCATTAAATCAGAATCCTCTAGTGATTCAGATTCAACAAATTCAATCATGGAAAATCAGAAACCCCTATGTATGGAAGATCGAATGAGAGCCACACGCACAGGCCAAGGTCACGCCATTGCTCAACCAGACATTAATGCGCCAGATTACGAAATCAAAGGACAAATCCTACACATGGTAACTAATCAGTACCAATTTAGTGGTACGCCAAAAGAAGATCCAAACGAACATCTTCGAACCTTTAATAGGATTTGTACTCTATTTAAAATCAGAGAAATTGAGGATGAACAGATCTATCTCATGTTGTTTCCCTGGACTTTAAAGGGAGAAGCCAAAGATTGGTTAGAATCGTTACCGGAAGGAGCGATTGACACATGGGATGTTTTAGTTGAGAAATTTCTTAAACAATTCTTTCCGGTATCTAAAGCCGTGAGACTTCAAGGAGAAATTGTTACGTTCGCGCAAAAGCCAAATGAAACATTATATGAGGCGTGGACAAGATTTGGAAAGTTGTTGAGAGGATGTCCTCAGCATGGTTTAGACACTTATCAAATATTCTACCAAGGATGCGATGTTGCTACACGAAAAGACATCGACACAGCAGCTGGTGGTTCCAGTATGAAGAAAACCGCAACTGAAGCTCACAAAATTATTGATAATACAGCATCCCACTCACATGAGTGGCACCAGGAAAAAGATATCTTTCGTTCATCTAAATCGGCTAGAGCCGAATCTAGCCATGACTTTGATTCCATTTCCGTAAAGTTAGATGCTGTCGATAGACGAATGGAAAAGATGACTAAATATATTCACGCGATACGAATCAGTTGTGAGCAGTGTGGGGGCCACATTTGACGAAAGATTGTTTCGGTGTTGAGCAAACGATGGAATAACGTGAGAATGTTTCTTACATGAACCAAAGGTCGGGAAATAATTATCAAAATAATTATCAACCGCCAAGGAATAATTTCAACCGACCTTACAACACCCCATACAATCCAAATGGGCCCAACAATAACTTGTATAACTAACAAGGTCCTAGCAATCAGCAAAGACCCGGTTTTCTTAATAAGCCACCACAAACCGACGAGAAAAAGCAAAACCTGGAGGAAATGATGACAAAGCTCATGGAATCCCAAGCACAGTTTGTTGCATCTCAAAAACAAACTAATGAACAAAATTCGCAATCATTCAGACACCAACAAGCTTCTATCCAAAACTTGGAACAAGAAGTAAGTAACCTAGCAAGGTTAATTGGTGAAAGAAAGCCAGGGAGTTTACCGAGCGACACAAATACCAACCCTCGAAATGAAGCAGCCAAAGCAATTACCACCCGAAGTGGTTTGATGCTTACGCCACCTGTTATACCAGTCATTTTCGATTATCCTGTTCCACTACCACAACCAGAACCAGAACCAGTAGTTGAGAAAGCCAATGAACAACAAGCTAAAATCCCAGAAGGTTCAGTACGACCTAACCCATACGTTAAACCATATCAACCACTGCTTCCTTACCCGAGCAAACAAAGAAAAGAAAGACTCGAAGCCGAACAGTCAAAATTTCTTGACATGTTCAAACAAATAAACGTCAATCTTCCTTTCATCGATGTAATTTCAGGAATGCCAAGATATGCGAAGTTTTTGAAAGACCTGATCACAAATAGAAAGAAAATGGAAGAACTTTCAGCTGTCACAATGAATGATGCATGTTCGGCAGTATTATTGAACAAGATACCCGAAAAACTCTCCGACCCCGGAAGTTTCACAATTCCATGTTTAATGGGTAGTCTTGATTCAATAAGAGTATTAGCAGACTTAGGTTCTAGTATTAACTTAATGCCTTATTCATTATACGTTAAACTAGGCCTTGAAGAGTTAAAACCAACACGAATGAGCATACAACTAGCTGATCGATCAATCAAATATCCTAGAGGGATAATGGAGAATATGCTAGTTAAAGTTGGTACTTTAGTATTCCCAGCAGATTTTGTGATTCTGGATATGGAAGAAGATTCTCGAGTTCCTCTTATCTTAGGAAGACCATTCTTAAATACGGCTAGAGCAATAATAGACGTGTTTGGTAAGAAATTGACCCTAAGTATATATGACGAGAATGTGACCTTTTCTGTTGATAAGGCCATGCAACAACCTCAATCTGCAGATGACGCATGCTATTATATGCAAACTATAGATGAACATCAAGAATTGTTACAAGAATTTCCAGAATTACAAGGAACGGGCGAATGTTCTTTAGGAGAAGAAACAGAACCAATTGATGAAGCTGAATTATTAGCTACACTCATGGCTAATGAATACGAAACAACAACAGAAGAACTTCAAGTTCTGAAAGAGGAAGATAGATACAGGTACAAATCATCGATTAAAGAACCACCAGCATTGGAATTAAAGCCACTTCCAAACCATTTGGAATATGCATATTTGCATGGTGAATCTCAATTACCTGTAATCATCTCATCCTCCCTTTCTGAAAATGAAAAATCTCGATTGATTTCCGTGTTAAAAGCCCACAAACCAGCTATTGCATGGAAGATCCAAGATATCAAGGGTATAAGTCCTTCATATTGTACACACAAAATTCTCATGGAAGATGATTTCAAACCTTGTGTGCAACGTCAACGAAGACTAAACCCTAATATGCAAGATGTGGTGAAGCAAGAGATAATTAAACTACTTGATGCAAGTTTAATTTATCACATCTCTGATAGTCCATGGGTAAGCCCGGTGCAATGCGTACCTAAGAAAGGTGGCATTACCGTGATCACAAATGAAAAAGATGAGTTTATTCCTACTCGGACTATAACTGGATGGCGTGTTTGCATTGATTATAGAAAATTAAATGATGCCACCAGAAAAGATCACTTTCCCTTACCTTTCATCGATCAAATGTTGGAAAGGTTAGCAGGAAACAGTTACTATTGTTTCCTTGATGGTTTTTCAGGGTATTTTCAAATCCCAATCGCACCCGAAGACCAAGAGAAAACCACATTCACATGCCCATATGGCACTTTTACGTACAAACGTATGCCATTTGGACTTTGCAATGCCCCTGCAACCTTTCAAAAGTGCATGATGGCGATTTTCCATGATATGATAGAAGAATGCATGGAAGTTTTCATGGACGATTTTTTAGTCTTCGGTGACTCTTTTGAGTAGTGTCTTTTAAATCTTGAACGAATGCTTATTAGATGCGAGAAATCAAATCTTGTTCTTAATTGGGAGAAATGCCATTTCATGGTTAAAGAAGGCATCGTTCTAGGTCATAAAATCTCAAGTGAAGGAATTGAAGTGGATAAAGCAAAAGTTGATGTAATTGCTAAACTTCCACATCCTACCAATGTCAAAGGAGTTAGGAGTTTTCTAGGGCATGCCAGTTTTTAGCGACGATTCATTAAAGATTTTTCTAAAATTGCCACTCCAATGAACAAACTCCTCGAAAAAGATAATCCATTTGTCTTCTCGGACGAATGTATTAAATCTTTCAACATTCTCAAAGAAAAGCTCACCAATGCGCCAATCATGATAGCTCCAAACTGGGCCTTTCCATTTGAGCTCATGTGTGATGCAAGTGATTTTGCAATAGGAGCCGTTTAAGTCAAAGGATAGAAAAATGATTTAAACCCATTTACTATGCTAGTAAGACTTTACAAGGAGCACAAAGGAACTACACAACCACTGAAAAGGAACTCCTTGCTATAGTCTTTTCTTTTGATAAATTTCAATCATATCTTGTTCTAGCAAAAACGGTTGTCTATACCGATCATTCTGCTCTTAAGTACTTGTTTTCAAAACAAGATGCTAAACCACGCTTAATTCGTTGGATCTTGCTCCTGCAAGGGTTTGACATCGAAATCCGAGATAAAAAGGGAGCAGAAAATCTTGCCGCCGATCATCTTTCGCGCCTTGAGAACCCTGAGCTAGAAACTCTCGATGAATCCGTGATACAGGATGACTTTCTTGACGAACATCTCATGAAGATCGAGAATGATGAAATACCATGGTTCGCACCAATTGCGAACTATTTGGTATTTGGATTTCTTGAAAAGGGAATGTCGTATCAAAAACGAAAGAAATTCTTTAGAGACATTAAATACTACTTTTGGGAGGATCCACATCTGTTTAAAAACTGTCTCGATGGAGTAATACGCAGGTGCGTATTAGGGAATGAAGCTAGACAAATCTTACTCCATTATCACACAGGACCTACATGAGGGCATTACGGACCTCAACTCACGGGAAGAAAGGTCTACGAGGCTGGATTCTATTGGCCTTCTATTTTCAAGGATGCTCATCTTCTCTTAAATCCTGTGATGCATGTTAAAGGGTCGGGAGAATCAGTCAACGCGATGAGATGCCACAAAATGTCATTTAAGTTTGCGAAGTTTTCGACATTTGGGGCATTGACTTCATGGGCCCTTTTCCAAAATCTCATAATAATCTCTACATACTCGTTGCTATTGATTATGTATCTAAATGGGCGAAAGCGCAAGCTCTCCCAAAAAATGATCACGAGTTGTAGTCAACTTTTTGAAATGTCTTTTTGCACAGTTCGGAACACCGAAAGCTTTGATAAGTGATCGGGGTACACATTTTTGCAACGCTTAACTTGAGAAAGTTCTTAAAAGATATGGGGTAACTCATAAGATATCGACAGCTTATCATCCACAAATAAGTGGACAAGTTGAGAACACTAACCGAGCATTAAAACGTATTCTGGAGAAAACTGTAGGTGCAAATCCGAAGGAGTGGTCTATGAAATTGGAGGATGCTCTTTGGGCCTTTCGAACGGCCTATAAAACTCCAATTGGAACCACACCTTTTCGACTCGTTTACGAAAAAGCATGTCATCTCCCGGTTGAGATTGAGCATAAAGCATTTTGGGTTCTTAAGACATGCAATCTTGATTTGCATGAAGCAGGACGATTACGTTTAAGCCAGCTGAATGAATTAGATGAGTTAAGGCATGATGCATATGAAAACTCACTCATCTACAAAGAAATGGCACGATAAACGTTTAAACAAAAAAATGTTTCATGAAGGAGACCGTGTCCTTCTATTCAATTCTAGATTTAAACTATTTCCTGGAAAGTTAAAATCTAGATGGTCAGGACCGTTCATAGTTACAAGAGTTTTACCTTATGGAACGGTCGAATTAGTGGACTCAAATAATAAAGCATTCAAAGTAAATGGACACAGACTGAAACACTATTTTGATGGACCACGAGAGATTGATAATGAACTTAATCATAAGTTCGACACCACAGCTAACTAGGTGTGGGGAGAGTCGAATGTTCCAAGAGAGAGAAAGATCTCGTGTTTGATATTCTGTTCTTGTTTACTTTTCCAAGAATGGAATCCGATTGGTCTTTCCCTAGCAGACCCTAAAGAACTAGTCTTCTCCCCCCATTCTAAATTTTTATTTTTCTTTCGTGTGTTTTATTTTTGTTTCTATTTATTTTCAGATACATAAGTAGCGCACTTCGGTCGATCAAAACCATTCTCTTCTCATATACGCACTGATCTACACCTTACCAATTGATATGCTGTTAGAGATCAGGGAGAAAATGACTGCTATTAGAAAAGAGAAAAGGGCAGAACATAACAAAGTTAATTTCGCACAAGGTACATCTAAATCTGCTGCAAAACGAAGGGCAAAACAACTCGAGAAATGTTACAAGTGCGGAAAGTGGTCCCACGAAGGAGAATGCCCAAAGAATCAAACACATTCTAATTTCAAGTTCGTAACTTTATGCCGAGAAGGGCCAGTCAGGTGTTTCCAAGAAAAATTACTAAACCCGAGAGGGTACACATATGAAGCTATGGAAAATCAACTTGGTCGGCTCGCTTTCGAAGCAATTCGCTCAGGTCATTTTCAAGATGATAATTCTGTGAGATTCTGAAATTCTCACAAGTGTGCGAGTGTGCAAGTGTGCGAGTGTAATAGTTTGTTGTGTGATTTATTTTAGTGTGTTATTGTGTGATTAACATTTATGATTGTTTGTAAAGAATAATGTATTTGTATTTTAAGTTTGTTTGTTTGTTTAAATGCATTTAATCTTCGGCTTTCAAGCGATAAATCTTCTAATTTAAGTGTTTAGATTGGTAGTCGGTAAAATTAAGTACCTAAAACTGAAATTACTGTTATCAAACAAAAGTTTAAATTTTGAATTAGGGAATATCATTTATTGAGAAGATATAAATATCTTAAGTCAAATACTTAATATAACGATTTCAAAATATTCATGAGTGAAATTAAGTTCCTGCTGAAATCACGCTAGAACGGAAAATTTTGTTATTATTATTAATGATAATTTGACTTAAGTGGGATAAAAATCTACTTTTAATTAATAACTTTAAAATGGTGATTGCTATAAATTGGTCGCGAGTTAAGATTAAGTGTTTACACTGAAATTACTTTACCCAAGGGTGGGGCGAGAATTTTGTTATCGTTATTTTATCCTTATTAATTTAAAGTATACCAAAAATAAATTTAATTCTTTTGTGTGATTTTATTTTCTATGTATCGACTTGAAATGATAATTATAAAAATTTGTCGCGGGTAAGAATATGTGATAAAACCAAAATTACCCTATCCAAGGATGGGGCGCAAATTTTATTATTATTGCAAGTTATTAATTTTAAGTATTGTAAAATAATAAAATAAAAAATAATAATAATAATAATAAAAATGTGTGTCTTTGTGTGCATGTTTGTTTGTTATGTTTGTTGTGTGAAAATAGGTAAAATAAGACATGTTCATAGACCAGCAAAAGTAACTAATTTTTGATGAAACATGTGAACAAGAGAAGATATTGGTAATAAAGAACAATTCAACTCCAAACAGCGCAAGTTAGGGCTTTCTAGCTCTAAGAGGTTTTACCTCCATTTCTATACTATTTGCCCTCGTGAATTCTAATTTTTGTCTGATTTCATTGCAAATGAGGGCATTGCATGATCTCAAGTGTGGGGAGGGGTTATAATTCTCTCGGTTTATACACTTGGCTTATTCTTTAAATTGTGCGAAAAAATTTAAAAATTTCTAGCTAAATAAATTCAAATCATGTTTATATATATTTATGAACGGTAAAATTAAGTAAAATTTACTGAAACTATCGTCACCTAAAATGGACATAAATTGAGAAACAACACAAATGTTGAATTTATTTAATAGAATAGAGGAGAATAAAAAGGCAAAGAAAAAGCCAAGTGTGGGGAGATTAACCAATCTATTTATTTAAAATTGCATATCACAAGTTTGTGCGAAGTTTTGCAGGTACTTTTGTTGTAATCCATAAAGAACAGTGATTGAAACCGAGACATGGGCCAATTGGAGAACTAAAATGGCGATCTACACTATAAGGGATAGTGTTGCACCCAACTGACCCTTCGTACAAAATGTTTTTAAAAAGATCAAAATGTGTTCATAAAATCTTATTTTCCTTAATAAAAATATTAATATTTTAATACACGAGATCTTCAGGATGAATCAATTCCATCCTTAGAGGAAGTAAGTCTTTCAAAAAAGAAATGCGCTTCTTGATTTAGGTCAAGAAGTTGTCGTCCAGACTGGCTGTAGAGTCTACGAAAAATCTTGTAAAGTTTTCTCGAAAATCAGCTGGAAATCCACGGACCTCAGCATCAAACAGGGTCGCCAAGTGGTCGGACTTATCCTAACCATGAGAGGATTTGTCTTGTAAAATGGGGAGGACACCATGCAAATTAGCCAGATAAGCCTGATGAACCAGATCCCCAGAAAGGATAATCTCCTTAAAGATCAAAAATCAGCATTTAAGTCTGATATTACTCAATCCCTGAGATTAACCTTAAAGATTGAGAATTACAGACTCATGGAATTCAATGATATCTATACTCGAACTTGACCGAGAAAATGTTTTGAAAAATATAAAACCGATTTGTTTTCAAAAAAAAAACTTATTTTTAATGCGTTCATTACTGTTGAACGTAAAATCCTAGGAATTCGCCGGAATTCACTAGGTCACCTGAACCAAATCGGGTGTCAACCGTAAGAACGGTGTTTGTATAGCATGGTCGAAGACAGGACCTTGTGCCAGACCAAAAACTTCTAGGGTGATCTTTACTATTTCTCCTACCAAGGATAGTAATTGCATCCGACACGATGTTGACCATGATTTTATGCATGTTCATGTAACATAGCCTTAACAGTTTCTTATTCATCGCTCTCCTTTGTAACCGGATGGTAGTTTGCCGTAAGATAATATACGGAACAAGTAAACTGGATGTGTGTTTTCCAAACACAGGGATAGCAAGTGGGTACACAAAACCGAAAGTTTTTAGCTTAAAATCAAAAGAGAATACGAAACCACAACCCACAAAAATATTTATGAAAACTTACACCGGTGATGGGTTAATCCGGAAAACGTGTCTAGTGTAACAACTAGCATGCATTTTCAAAACACAAAACTTTTTCATCAGGTTCCTACTTTCCCTAAGGATCTAAATTTTTCTAAGTCACGTAAGACTTTAACTACGACCCTTGTAGTGACCCGAACTTTTCCATGTTTATATATATATTAAATGAAATTGTTATTTACATGATTAAGTGTTTCCAACATGTTAAGCAATCAAACTTGTTAAGACTTGATTAATTGAAATAGGTTTCATATAGACAATTGACCACCCAAGTTGACCGGTGATTCACGAACGTTAAAACTTGTAAAAACTATACGATGACATATATATAGTTATATATATAGTTAAAATGATTTTATTATAAGTATGTATCTCATTAGGTATTTTAACAATGAGTTATATACATAAAAATGAGACTATTAATTTAAGAAACTCGAAAACGATATATATAACGATTATCGTTATAACAACGTCTTACTAGGTACATATGAATCATATTAAGATATTGATACACTTGGTTAATTATGTTAAATGATAAGTAAATATATTATTAAGTGTATTAACAATGAAATACATATGTAAAAATAAGACTACTAACTTAATGATTTCGAAACGAGACATATATGTAACGATTATCGTTGTAATGACATTTAACTGTATATATATCATACTAAGATATATTATATATCATAATATCATGATAATATAACAATTTAAGATATCATTTGTTATAATAAATAATGGGTTAACAACATTCAACAAGATCGTTAACCTAAAGGTTTCAAAACAACATTTACATGTAACGACTAACGATGACTTAACGACTCAGTTAAAATGTATATACATGTATTGTTTTAATATGTATTCATACACTTTTGAAAGACTTCAAGACACTTATCAAAATACTTCTACTTAACAAAAATGCTTACAATTACATCCTCGTTCAGTTTCATCAACAATTCTACTCGTATGTACCCGTATTCGTACTCGTACAATACACAGCTTTTAGATGTATGTACTATTGGTATATACACTCTAATGATCAGCTCTTAGCAGCCCATATGAGTCACCTAACACATGTGGGAACCATCATTTAGCAACTAGCATAAAATATCTCATAAAATTACAAAAATATGAGTAATCATTCATGACTTATTTACATGAAAACAAAATTACATATCCTTTATATCTAATCCATACACCAACGACCAAAAACACCTACAAACACTTTCATTCTTCAATTTTCTTCATCTAATTGATCTCTCTCAAGTTCTATCTTCAAGTTCTAAGTGTTCTTCATAAATTCCAAAAGTTCTAGTTTCATAAAATCAAGAATACTTCCAAGATTGCAAGTTTACTTCCAAATTTTCTAAATCCATTCCAAGTAATCATCCAAGATCAAGAAACCTTTGTTACTTACAGTAGGTTATCTTTCTAATACAAGTTAATAATCATATTCAAACTTTAATTCAATTTCTATAACTATAACAAACTTATTTCGAGTGGAAATCTTACTTGAAATTGTTTTCGTGTCATGATTCTGCTTCAAGAACTTTCAAGCCATCCAAGGATCCTTTGAAGCTAGATCTATTTTTCTCATTTCCAGTAGGTTTATCCAAGGAACTTGAGGTAGTAATGATGTTCATAACATCATTCTATTCATACATATAAAGCTATCTTATTCGAAGGTTTAAACTTGTAATCACTAGAACATAGTTTAGTTAATTCTAAACTTGTTCGCAAATAAAAGTTAATCCTTCTAACTTGACTTTTAAAATCAACTAAACACATGTTCTATATCTATATGATATGCTAACTTAATGATTTAAAACCTGGAAACACGAAAAACACCGTAAAACTGGATTTACGCCGTCGTAGTAACACCGCGGGCTGCTTTGGGTTAGTTAATTAAAAACTATGATAAAATTTGATTTAAAAGTTGTTATTCTGGGAAAATTATTTTTATTATGAACATGAAACTATATCCAAAAATTATGGTTAAACTCAAAGTGGAAGTATGTTTTCTAAAATGGTCATCTAGACGTCGTTCTTTCGACTGAAATGACTACCTTTACAAAAACGACTTGTAACTTATTTTTCCGACTATAAACCTATACTTTTTCTGCTTAGATTCATAAAATAGAGTTCAATATGAAACCATAGCAATTTGATTCACTCAAAACGGATTTAAAATGAAGAAGTTATGGGTAAAACAAGATTGGATAATTTTTCTCATTTTAGCTACGTGAAAATTGGTAACAAATCTATTCCAACCATAACTTAATCAACTTGTATTGTATATTATGTAATCTTGAGATACCATAGACACGTATACAATGTTTCGACCTATCATGTCGACACATCTATATATATTTCGGAACAACCATAGACACTCTATATGTGAATGTTGGAGTTAGCTATACAGGGTTGAGGTTGATTCCAAAATATATATAGTTTGAGTTGTGATCAATACTGAGATACGTATACACTGGGTCGTGGATTGATTCAAGATAATATTTATCGATTTATTTCTGTACATCTAACTGTGGATAACTAGTTGTAGGTTACTAACGAGGACAGCTGACTTAATAAACTTAAAACATCAAAATATATTAAAAGTGTTGTAAATATATTTTGAACATACTTTGATATATATGTATATATTGTTATAGGTTCGTGAATCAACTAGTGGCCAAGTCTTACTTCCCGACGAAGTAAAAATCTGTGAAAGTGAGTTATAGTCCCACTTTTAAAATCTAATATTTTTGGGATGAGAATACATGCAGGTTTTATAAATGATTTACAAAATAGACACAAGTACGTGAAACTACATTCTATGGTTGAATTATCGAAATCGAATATGCCCCTTTTTATTAAGTCTGGTAATCTAAGAATTAGGGAACAGACACCCTAATTGACGTGAATCCTAAAGATAGATCTATTGGGCCTAACAAACCCCATCCAAAGTACCGGATGCTTTAGTACTTCGAAATTTATATCATATCCGAAGGGTGTCCCGGAATGATGGGGATATTCTTATATATGCCTCTTGTTAATGTCGGTTACCAGGTGTTCACCATATGAATGATTTTTATTTCTATGTATGGGATGTGTATTGAAATATAAAATCTTGTGGTCTATTGTTACGATTTGATATATATAGGTTAAACCTATAACTCACCAACATTTTTGTTAACGTTTAAAGCATGTTTATTCTCAGGTGAATACTAAGAGCTTCCGATGTTGCATACTAAAATAAGGACAAGATTTGGAGTCCATGTTTGTATGATATTGTGTAAAAACTGCATTCAAGAAACTGATTTCGATGTAACATATTTGTATTGTAAACCATTATGTAATGGTCGTGTGTAAACAGGATATTTTAGATTATCATTATTTGATAATTTACGTAAAGCTTTTTAAACCTTTATTTATAAAATAAAGGTTATGGATTGTTTTAAAAATGAATGCAGTCTTTGAAAAACGTCTCATATAGAGGTCAAAACCTCGCAACGAAATCAATTAATATGGAACGTTTTTAATCAATAAGAACGGGACATTTCAGTTGGTATCCGAGCGTTGGTCTTAGAGAACCAGAAAATTTGCATTAGTGTGTCTTATCGAGTTTGTTAGGATGCATTAGTGAGTCTGGACTTCGACCGTGTTTTCTTTAAAAATGATTGCTTAACATTTTTGTTGGAAACTATATATTATTAACATGTATATATTATGTGATATAATAATCTCTTAACATGTTTGATATTGTGTGATAGATGTCTACCTCTAGCACAAATCCCATTGACTCACCTGATAATAACGAAGACTCGAATATATATTGGACTGATTCACAAGTTCCCGAAGAAGAACCGGAAGAAGAATCAGAACCGGAAGAAGAATCAGAACCGGAAGAGGAGGAACCGGAGGAGGAAATAGAACCGGTGGGGGAAATAATAAAATGGTTAAGTAAAAGAAAATTCGCAACCAACCGACCAAGGTTAACTATGGTCAATGGTGTTTCCGCCAAGAAAGCAAAATATTGGGAGGATTACCAAATCTCCGATGAATCGGATTCCGACGAGAATTCCGATGATGTTATAGAAATTACCCCAACTAAATTTAAAAAGGCAAAAGAAAATAATAAGGGAAAGGGCATAAAAATAGAGAAATCTAATTCCAACCCCGATGAACTTTATATGTATCGTCAACCCCCGAAGCCCTTAAGTTGTAACAATGACCCGGGAACCTCTAAACCACCAGGTTTTTCTAAACCATTGTGGAAAACGACAGCTCGTATTAGGGGAACATCATATATCCCTAGAAACTTGGCAAAACGAACCAAAACCGAAGAAGAAGAAACGAGCGAGTCGGAATAAGATAGTTGTATTTGTGTGGTGTAATATATGTAATATAGTGTGCTTATGCTTTATGATATATGTAAAAATTGCTTGTATTAATAAGTATTTTTTTTTATGAATCTAACTCTTGTCTATTTTACAGTATAAAAACACAAAATGGATAGACAACCTAATATTTTAAGAGACCTACCCGGAGACATGATTGATGAAATCTTGTCTAGAGTCGGTCAGAATTCTTCGGCACAACTATTTACGGCGAAATCAGTTTGTAAGACATTCGAAGAACGTTCCAAGAATGTCTTGGTTTATAAGAGACTTTTGTTTGAAAGATGGGGGATATCACATTGGGAAACCCATAAGTTACAATGTATTTACTTTGACGCATATATTGCGGGGAACCCAAATGCTATTTTACGCAACGGGTTAAGAAATTATTTTGACTCAATGTATCCGAATATAGGACTTCATGATTTAGAAAAAGTGGCTAACATGCAACATAAAGAAGCATGCTATGCTTACGGGTTAGTAATGTTCGCTTCTCACCAAAGTGAGAAAAAGAACATCGGGCTACAACTATTAAACAAAACGTTCCCACAAGTGACGGAGTCGGTAATTGGGGTAAGAAATGAGGTTTTTAGGTTATTACAAGATTGTTGGTCATTACGTAACCCTCGTCCCTTTGACGACGTTACAACACGCTGTCTTATCAACGGCCATAACGATTATGTTCCACAAGACCATGGATGGGAAGTAGTCCTAGTAAAACCAGAATGCATGACTTGTTTCTGGACGTATAAATTACGTGTCTTTATTGCCTTTGGTGAACGACTTGTGTACTACTTAGAATTATCTTCACAACTATCTTGTATCAAAGTTATTGTGTGCTATATTTCATGCTTTATGTAAAATAAGCGGTATTGTAAGTTTGTAAAATATTGTATAAAAGTTTGAACGCGAAATATTATTATAATCAGTTTTTCATATAGAATTGTAGTAGTAGAATTGTATATTAGCTACTAAGTATGAACTTAACGGGTAGGTACTACCTGAATTTAAACTTATAAAACGCTAATATGAAGAAAAAGCTTTTATAAATGAGTTCATATTATGCTACGAAATACTATTAACTACTCTTAATATTCTGTATGATTAACTTGTTCCATTTGACTATTTTGAAGGAAATGGCACCGACTACTCGACACACCGTGAATATGAATGAAGAGGAATTCCGTACTTTTCTAGCTTCAAACATAGCCGCAGTACAGGCTGCGCTACATACCAACAATAACCTTGGATCTAGCAGTACAGGAAATCGTGTAGGATGCACCTACAAAGAATTCACTGCCTGCAAACCTTTGGAATTTGATGGAACCGAAGGACCGATCGGATTGAAACGGTGGACTGAGAAGGTCGAGTCAGTGTTTGCCATAAGTAAGTGTACTGAAGAGGACAAAGTGAAGTACGCTACGCATACCTTCACAGGTTCTGCGTTAACATGGTGGAATACCTATCTAGAGCAAGTGGGACAAGATGTGTAGTGACCCGAACTTTTCCACGTTTATATATTTTAATTGAGATTGATATTTACATGATTAAATGTTTCCAACATGTTAAGCAATCAAACTTGTTAAGACTTGATTAATTGAAATATGTTTCATATAGACAATTGACCACCCAAGTTGACCGGCAATTCACGAACCTTAAAACTTGTAAAAACGACATGACGATATATATATGGATATACATATGGTTAACATGAGATTATGATAAGTAAGTATCTCCATAAGTATATTAACAATGAGTTATATACATATAAACAAGACTACTAACTTAAGGATTTCGAAACGAGACATATATGTAACGATTATCGTTGTAACGACATTTAAATGTATATATATCATATTAAGATATATTAATATATCATAATATCATGATAAAATAATAATTTAACATCTCATTAGATATAATAAACAATGGGTTAACAACATTAATTGAGATCGTGAACTTAAAGGTTTCAAAACAACACTTACATGTAACGACTAATGATGACTTAACGACTCAGTTAAAATGTATATACATGTAGTGTAATTAGATGTATTAAAATACTTTTGGAAGACTTCAAGACATATATCAAAACACTCATACTTAACGAAAATGGTTACAGTTACTTTCCCATTCTTTTCTTTCATCAAGAATTCTAGTCGTATTCTTACCCGTATTATACACAGCTTCAAAATGTACTTACTATGGGTATATACCAATAGGAACTAGCATGGGATTCCACTCTTGATTATGTCATGTATGACTAATCAATTTTAACTTCTACCATGAGCTAGTCAACTAACTAGAAATCCTTTTAACCCCACTCACCACTCACCAATTACCACTCATCATTCACTCCATTTCACTTCCAATTCTCTTTCTAATTCTATCTCAACACACACACACTATTATGAACGTATTTTTCTAGTAGTTAATCATCATCTTCATCAAAAATCACTTCAAGAATCAAGCTATAATCATCATAGGAAGAACACTTCAAGAACACTTCAAAAATCCCTTCAAGTTTACTAATTTACTTCCAAGCTTTCTAATCCATTCCAAGTAATCATCTAAGATCAAGAAACCTTTGTTATATACAGTAGGTTATCTTTCTTATTCAAGGTAATATTCATATTCAAACTTTGATTCAATTTCTATAACTATAAACTATCTTAATTCGAGTAAAAATCTTACTTGAACTTGTTTTTGTGTCATGATCCTACTTCAAGAACTTTCAAGCCATCCAAGATCCTTTGAAGCTAGATCATTTCTTGTCACTTCCAGTAGGTTTACCTACTAAACTTGAGGTAGTAATGATGTTCATAACATCATTCGATTCATATATATAAAACTATCTTATTCGAAGGTTTAAACTCGTAATCACTAGAACATAGTTTAGTTAATTCTAAACTTGTTCGCAAACAAAAGTTAATCCTTCTAACTTGACTTTTAAAATTAACTAAACACATGTTCTATATCTATATGATATGCTAACTTAATGGTTTAAAACCTGGAAACACGAAAAACACCGTAAAACCGGATTTACGCCGTCGTAGTAACACCGCGGGCTGTTTTGGGTTAGTTAATTAAAAACTATGATAAACTTTGATTTAAAAGTTGTTATTCTGAGAAAATGATTTTTATTATGAACATGAAACTATATCCAAAAATTATGGTTAAACTCAAAGTGGAAGTATGTTTTCTAAAATGGTCATCTCGACGTCGTTCTTTCGACTGAAATGACTACCTTTACAAAAACGACTTGTAACTTATTTTTCCGACTATAAACCTATACTTTTTCTGTTTAGATTCATAAAATAGATTTCAATATGAAACCATAGCAATTTGATTCACTCAAAACGGATTTAAAATGAAGAAGTTATGGGTAAAACAAGATTGGATAATTTTTCTCATTTTAGCTACGTGAAAATTGGTAACAAATCTATTCCAACCATAACTTAATCAACTTGTATTGTATATTATGTAATCTTGAGATACCATAGACACGTATACAATGTTTCGACCTATCATGTCGACACATCTATATATATTTCGGAACAACCATAGACACTCTATATGTGAATGTTGGAGTTAGCTATACAGGGTTGAGGTTGATTCCAAAATATATATAGTTTGAGTTGTGATCAATACTGAGATACGTATACACTGGGTCGTGGATTGATTCAAGATAATATTTATCGATTTATTTCTGTACATCTAACTGTGGACAACTAGTTGTAGGTTACTAACGAGGACAGCTGACTTAATAAACTTAAAACATCAAAATATATTAAAAGTGTTGTAAATATATTTTGAACATACTTTAATATATATGTAAATATTGTTATAGGTTCGTGAATCAACAGTGGCCAAGTCTTACTTCTCGACGAAGTAAAAATCTGTGAAAGTGAGTTATAGTCCCACTTTTAAAATCTAATATTTTGGGATGAGAATACATGCAGGTTTTATAAATGGTTTACAAAATAGACACAAGTACGTGAAACTACATTCTATGGTTGAATTATCGAAATCGAATATGCCCCTTTTTATTAAGTCTGGTAATCTAAGAATTAGGGAACAGACACCCTAATTGACGCGAATCCTAAAGATAGATCTATTGGGCCTAACAAACCCCATCCAAAGTACCGGATGCTTTAGTACTTCGAAATTTATATCATATCCGAAGGGTGTCCCGGAATGATGGGGATATTCTTATATATGCATCTTGTTAATGTCGGTTACCAGGTGTTCACCATATGAATGATTTTTTTTTCTCTATGTATGGGATGTGTATTGAAATATGAAATCTTGTGGTCTATTGTTACGATTTGATATATATAGGTTAAACCTATAACTCACCAATATTTTTGTTGACGTTTAAAGCATGTTTATTCTCAGGTGAATATTAAGAGCTTCCGCTATTGCATACTAAAATAAGGACAAGATTTGGAGTCCATGTTTGTATGATATTGTGTAAAAACTGCATTCAAGAAACTGATTTCGATGTAACATATTTGTATTGTAAACCATTATGTAATGGTCGTGTGTAAACAGGATATTTTAGATTATCATTATTTGATAATCTACGTAAAGCTTTTTAAACCTTTATTTATGAAATAAAGGTTATGGTTTGTTTTAAAAATGAATGCAGTCTTTGAAAAACGTCTCATATAGAGGTCAAAACCTCGCAACGAAATCAATTAATATGGAACGTTTTTAATCAATAAGAACAGGACATTTCAGTTGGTATCCGAGCGTTGGTCTTAGAGAACCAGAATTTTGCATTAGTGTGTCTTATCGAGTTTGTTAGGATGCATTAGTGAGTCTGGACTTCGATAGTGGTTACTTGAAAAATGATTGCTTAACAAATTTTGTTGGAAACTATATATTTTTAACATGTGAATATTATGTGATATATTAATCTCTTAACGCGTTTGATATTATGTGATAGATGTCTACCTCTAGAACAATTCCCATTGACTCACCTAATAATAATGAAGAGTCAAATGTAAATTGGAATGATTCGTGGACTGATTCACAAGTTCCCGAAGAGGAACCGGAAGAAGAGTCAGAACCAGAAGAAGAATCGGAACCGGATGAAGAAATAGAACCGGTGGGGGAAATAATAAAACGGTTGAGTAAAAGAAAATTCTCAACCAACCGACCAAGGTTAATTATGGTCAATGGTGTTTCCGCTAAGGAAGCAAAATATTGGGAGGATTACCAATTCTCCGATGAATCGGATTCTGACGAGAATTCCGATGATGTTATAGAAATTACCCCAACTGAATTTAAAAAGGCAAAAGAAAATAATAAGGGAAAGGGCATAAAAATAGAGAAATCTAATTCCAACCCCGATGTACTTTATATGTATCGTCAACCCCCGAAGTCCTTAAGTTGTAACAATGACCCGGGAACCTCTAAACCACCAGGTTTTTCTAAACCAATGTGGAAAACGACGGCTCGTATTAGGGGAACATCATATATCCCTAGAAACTTGGCAAAACGAACCAAAATCGAAGAAGAAGAAACAAGCGAGTCGGAATAAGATAGTTGTATTCGTGTGGTGTAATATATGTAATATAGTGTGCTTATGCTTTATGATATATGTAAAAATTGCTTGTATTAATAAGTATTTTTTTTTTATGAATCTAACTCTTGTCTATTTTACAGTATAAAAACACAAAATGGATAGACAGCCCAATATTTTAAGAGACCTACCCGGAGACATGATTGATGAAATCTTGTCTAGAGTCGGTCAGAATTCTTCGGCACAACTATTTAAGGCGAGATCAGTTTGTAAGACATTCGAAGAACGTTCCAAGAATGCCTTGGTTTATAAAAGGCTTTCGTTCGAAAGATGGGGGATATCACATTGGGAAATCCATAAGTTACGATGTGTTTACTTTGACGCATATATTGCGGGGAACCCAAATGCTATTTTACGCAATGGGTTAAGAAATTATTTTGACTCAATATATCCGAATATTGGACTTCGTGATTTAGAAAAAGCGGCTAACATGCAACATAAAGAAGCATGTTATGCTTACGGATTAGTAATGTTCGCTTCTCACCAAAGTGAGAACAAGAACATCGGCCTACAACTATTAAACAAAACGTTCCCACAAGTGACGGAGTCGGTAATTGGGGTAAGAAATGAGGTTTTTAGATTGTTACGGGACTGTTGGACATTACGTAACCCTCGTCCCTTTGACGACGTTACAACACGCTGTCTTATCAACAGCCATAACGGTTATGTTCCACAAGACCAAGGATGGGAAGTAGTCCTAGTAAAACCAGAATGCATGACTTGTTTCTGGACGTATGAATTACGTGTCTTTATTGCCTTTGCTGAACGACTTGTGTACTAGCTAGAATTATCTTCACAACTATCTTGTATCAAAGTTATTGTATGCTATATTTCATGCTTTATGTAAAATAAGCGGTATTGTAAGTTTGTAAAATATTGTATAAAAGTTTGAACGCGAAATATTATTATAATCAGTTTTTCATATAGAATTGTAGTAGTTGAATTGGATATTAGCTACTAAGTATGAACTTAACGGGTAGGTACTACCCGAATTTAAACTTATAAAACGCTAATATGAAGAAAAAGCTTTTATAAATGAGTTCATATTATGCTACGAAATACTATTAACTACTCTTAATATTCTGTATGATTAACTTGTTCCATTTGACTATTTTGAAGGAAATGGCACCGACTACTCGACACACCGTGAATATGAATGAAGAGGAATTCCGTACTTTTCTAGCTTCAAACATAGCCGCAGTACAGGCTGCGCTACATACCAACAATAACCTTGGATCTAGCAGTACAGGAAATCGTGTAGGATGCACCTACAAAGAATTCACTGCCTGCAAACCTTTGGAATTTGATGGAACCGAAGGACCGATCGGATTGAAACGGTGGACCGAGAAGGTCGAATCGGTGTTTGCCATAAGTAAGTGTACTGAAGAGGACAAAGTAAAGTACGCTACGCATACCTTCACAGGTTCTGCGTTAACATGGTGGAATACCTATCTAGAGCAAGTGGGACAAGACGATGCGTACGCACTACCATGGTCGGCATTCAAGAACTTGATGAACGAGAAGTACCGTCCCAGAACCGAGGTCAATAAGCTCAAGACAGAACTTAGAGGGTTACGAACCCAAGGATTTGATATTACCACGTACGAAAGACGATTCACAGAATTGTGCCTATTGTGTCCGGGAGCATTCGAAGATGAGAAAGAGAAGATCGACGCGTTTGTGAAAGGATTACCGGAAAGAATCCAAGAAGATATAAGTTCACACGAGCCTGCCTCCATACAACAGGCATGTAGAATGGCTCACAAACTAGTGAACCAGATTGAAGAAAGAATTAAAGAACAGACTGCTGAAGAGGCCAATGTAAAGCAAGTCAAAAGAAAGTGGGAAGAAAACGGTGATAAGAATCACCAATACAACAACAACAGCAATTACAACAATAATTGCAACAATTATCCCAACAATCGCAACATCAATCGCAACTACAACAAACGGCCCAACAACAACAACAACAACAACAACAGCAACTACAACAATCATCCTAACAACAATAATAACCGCAACAACAACAACAATCAGAAGCAGCTATGCCAAAGGTGTGAAAAGTATCACTCGGGGTTCTGCACCAAATTTTGCAACAAGTGTAAAAGAAATGGTCATAGCGCGGCGAAGTGTGAAGTCTACGGACCAGGGGTAAATAGAACGAAAGGAACAAATGGTGTCGGAATGAGTAATGGCGGAGCAAGTAGTGTCGGAGCAAGTTATGCCAATGTAGTTTGTTATAAATGTGGAAAACCGGGCTACATTATTAGAAATTGCCCGAACCAGGAGAACACGAATGGACAAGGCCGCGGAAGAGTTTTCAATATTAATGTGGCAGAGGCACAGGAAGACCCAGAGCTTGTTACGGGTACGTTTCTTATTGACAATAAATCTGCTTACGTTTTATTTGATTCGGGTGCGGATAGAAGCTATATGAGTAGAGATTTTTGTGCTAAATTAAGTTGTCTTTGGATAGTAAATTTTTACTCGAATTAGTAAATGGTAAATTAATTTCAGCAGATAATATATGTCGGAATCGAGAAATTAAACTGGTTAGCGAAACATTTAAGATTGACTTGATACCAGTAGAGTTAGGGAGTTTTGATGTGATAATCGGTATGGACTGGTTGAAAGAAGTGAAAGCAGAGATCGTTTGTTACAAAAATGCAATTCGCATTATACGAGAAAAAGGAAAAACCTTAATGGTGTACGGAGAAAAGGGCAACACGAAGCTACATCTTATTAGTAATTTGAAGACACACAAACTAATAAGAAAAGGTTGCTATGCTGTTCTAGCGCACGTCGAGAAAGTACAAACTGAAGAAAAGAGCATCAATGATGTTCCCGTCGCAAAAGAATTTCCCGATGTATTTCCGAAAGAATTACCGGGATTACCCCCACATCGATCCGTTGAATTTCAAATAGATCTTATACCAGGAGCTGCACCAATAGCTCGTGCTCCTTACAGACTCACACCCAGCGAGATGAAAGAACTGCAAAGCCAATTACAAGAACTTTTAGAGCATGGTTTCATTCGACCAAGCACATCACCGTGGGGAGCTCCTGTTTTGTTTGTCAAGAAGAAAGATGGTACATTCAGGTTGTGTATCGACTACCGAGAGTTGAACAAACTTACCATCAAGAACCGCTACCTACTACCGAGAATCGACGACTTATTTGATCAACTACAAGGCTCGTCTGTTTATTCAAAGATTGACTTACGTTCCGGGTATCATCAAATGCGGGTGAAAGAAGATGATATTCCAAAGACTGCTTTCAGAACACGTTACGGTCATTACGAGTTTATGGTCACGCCATTTGGTTTAACTAATGCACCAGCTGTGTACATGGACCTTATGAACCGAGTGTGTGGACCATACCTTGACAAGTTTGTCATTGTTTTCATTGATGACATACTTATTTACTCAAAGAATGACCAAGAACACGGTGAACATTTGAGAAAGGTGTTAGAAGTATTGAGGAAGGAAGAATTGTACGCTAAGTTTTCAAAGTGTGCATTTTGGTTGGAAGAAGTTCAATTCCTCGGTCACATAGTGAACAAAGAAGGTATTAAGGTGGATCCGGCAAAGATAGAAACTGTTGAAAAGTGGGAAACCCCGAAAACTCCGAAACACATACGCCAGTTTTTAGGACTAGCTGGTTACTACAGAAGGTTCATCCAAGACTTTTCCAGAATAGCAAAACCCTTGACTGCATTAACGCATAAAGGGAAGAAATTTGAATGGAAGGATGAACAAGAGAAAGCGTTTCAGTTATTGAAGAAAAAGCTAACTACGGCACCTATATTGTCATTACCTGAAGGGAATGATGATTTTGTGATTTATTGTGACGCATCAAAGCAAGGTCTCGGTTGTGTATTAATGCAACGAACGAAGGTGATTGCTTATGCGTCTAGACAATTGAAGATTCACGAGCAAAATTATACGACGCATGATTTGGAATTAGGCGCGGTTGTTTTTGCATTAAAGACTTGGAGGCACTACTTATATGGGGTCAAAAGTATTATATATACCGACCACAAAAGTCTTCAACACATATTTAATCAGAAACAACTGAATATGAGGCAGCGTAGGTGGATTCAATTGTTGAATGATTACGACTTTGAGATTCGTTACCACCCGGGGAAGGCAAATGTGGTAACCGATGCCTTGAGCAGGAAGGACAGAGAACCCATTCGAGTAAAATCTATGAATATAATGATTCATAATAACCTTACTACTCAAATAAAGGAGGCGCAACAAGGAGTTTTAAAAGAAGGAAATTTAAAGGATGAAATACCCAAAGGATCGGAGCAGCATCTTAATATTCGGGAAGACGGAACCCGGTATAGGGCTGAAAGGATTTGGGTACCAAAATTTGGAGATATGAGAAAAATGGTACTTAGAGAAGCTCATAAAACCAGATACTCAATACATCCTGGAACGGGGAAGACGTACAAGGATCTCAAGAAACATTTTTGGTGGCCGGGTATGAAAGCCGATGTTGCTAAATATGTAGGAGAATGTTTGACGTGTTCTAAGGTCAAAGCTGAGCATCAGAAACCATCAGGTCTACTTCAACAACCCGAAATCCCAGAATGGAAATGGGAAAACATTACCATGGATTTCATCACTAAATTGCCAAGGACTGCAAGTGGTTTTGATACTATTTGGGTAATAGTTGATCGTCTCACCAAATCAGCACATTTCCTGCCAATAAGAGAAGATGACAAGATGGAGAAGTTAGCACGAGTGTATTTGAAGGAAGTCGTCTCCAGACATGGAATACCAATCTCTATTATCTCTTATAGGGATGGCAGATTTATTTCAAGATTCTGGCAGACATTACAGCAAGCATTAGGAACTCGTCTAGACATGAGTACTGCCTATCATCCACAAACTGATGGGCAGAACGAAAGGATGATACAAACGCTTGAAGACATGATACGAGCATGTGTTATTGATTTCGGAAACAGTTGGGATCAACATCTACCGTTAGCAGAATTTTCCTACAACAACAGCTACCATTCAAGCATTGAGATGGCGCCGTTTGAAGCACTTTATGGTAGAAAGTGCAGGTCTCCGATTTGTTGGAGTGAAGTGGGGGATAGACAGATTACAGGTCCGGAGATTATACA
This sequence comes from Rutidosis leptorrhynchoides, assembly GCF_046630445.1. Lineage (NCBI taxonomy): Eukaryota > Viridiplantae > Streptophyta > Magnoliopsida > Asterales > Asteraceae > Rutidosis > Rutidosis leptorrhynchoides. The sequence goes on along the minus strand of NC_092337.1, from coordinate 35,781,415 downwards.
AGAAACTACCGAGAAGATCATCCAAATTCAACAACGGTTGAAAACCGCCCAAAGTCGACAAAAGAGCTACGCTGACATTAAAAGAAAAGATATAGAATTTGAAATTGGAGAGATGGTCATGCTTAAAGTTGCACCTTGGAAAGGCGTTGTTCGATTTGGTAAACAAGGGAAATTAAATCCAAGGTATATTGGACCATTCAAGATTATTGATCGTGTCGGACCAGTAGCTTACCGACTTGAGTTACCTCAACAACTCGCAGCTGTACATAACACTTTCCACGTCTCGAATTTGAAGAAATGATTTGCTAAAGAAGATCTCAATATTCCGTTAGATGAAATCCAAATCAACGAAAAACTCCAATTCATCGAAGAACCCATCAAAATAATGGATCGTGAGGTTAAAAGACTTAAGCAAAACAAGATACCAATTGTTAAGGTTTGATGGAATGCTCGTAGCGGACCCGAGTTCACCTGGGAGCATGAAGATCAGATGAAGAAGAAATACCCGCATCTATTTCCAGAAGATTCGTCAACACCTTCAACAGCTTAAAATTTCGGGACGAAATTTATTTAATGGGTAGGTACTGTAGTGACCCGAACTTTTCCATGTTTATATATATTAATTGAGATTGATATTTACATGATTAAATGTTTCCAACATGTTAAGCAATCAAACTTATTAAGACTTGATTAATTGAAATATGTTTCATATAGACAATTGACCACCCAAGTTGACCTGCGATTCACGAACGTTAAAACTTGTAAAAACGACATGACGATATATATATGGATATACATATGGTTAACATGAGATTATGATAAGTAAGTATCTCCATAAGTATATTAACAATGAGTTATATACATATAAACAAGACTACTAACTTAAGGATTTCGAAACGAGACATATATGTAACGATTATCGTTGTAACGACATTTAAATGTATATATATCATATTAAGATATATTAATATATCATAATATCATGATAATATAATAATATAATAATTTAACATCTCATTAGATATAATAAACAATGGGTTAACAACATTAATTGAGATCGTTAACTTAAAGGTTTCAAAACAACACTTACATGTAACGACTAATGATGACTTAACGACTCAGTTAAAATGTATATACATGTAGTGTAATTAGATGTATTAAAATACTTTTGGAAGACTTCAAGACATATATCAAAACACTCATACTTAATGAAAATGGTTACAGTTACTTTCCCATTCTTTTCTTTCATCAAGAATTCTAGTCGTATTCTTACCCGTATTATACACAGCTTCAAAATGTACTTACTATGGGTATATACCAATAGGAACTATCATGGGATTCCACTCTTGATTATGTCATGTATGACTAATCAATTTTAACTTCTACCATGAGCTAGTCAACTAACTAGAACTCCTTTTAACCCCACTCACCACTCACCAATTACCACTCATCATTCACTCCATTTCACTTCCAATTCTCTTTCTAATTCTCCCTCAACACACACACACTATTATGAACGTATTTTTCCAGTAGTTAATCATCATCTTCATCAAAAATCACTTCAAGAATCAAGCTATAATCATCATAGGAAGAACACTTCAAGAACACTTCAAAAATCCCTTCAAGTTTACTAATTTACTTCCAAGCTTTCTAATCCATTCCAAGTAATCATCTAAGATCAAGAAACCTTTGTTATATACAGTAGGTTATCTTTCTTATTCAAGGTAATATTCATATTCAAACTTTGATTCAATTTCTATAACTATAAACTATCTTAATTCGAGTAAAAATCTTACTTGAACTTGTTTTTGTGTCATGATCCTACTTCAAGAACTTTCAAGCCATCCAAGATCCTTTGAAGCTAGATAATTTCTTGTCACTTCCAGTAGGTTTACCTACTAAACTTGAGGTAGTAATGATGTTCATAACATCATTCGATTCATATATATAAAACTATCTTATTCGAAGGTTTAAACTCGTAATCACTAGAACATAGTTTAGTTAATTCTAAACTTGTTCGCAAACAAAAGTTAATCCTTCTAACTTGACTTTTAAAATTAACTAAACACATGTTCTATATCTATATGATATGCTAACTTAATGGTTTAAAACCTGGAAACACGAAAAACACCGTAAAACCGGATTTACGCCGTCGTAGTAACACCGCGGGCTGTTTTGGGTTAGTTAATTAAAAACTATGATAAACTTTGATTTAAAAGTTGTTATTCTGAGAAAATGATTTTTATTATGAACATGAAACTATATCCAAAAATTATGGTTAAACTCAAAGTGGAAGTATGTTTTCTAAAATGGTCATCTCGACGTCGTTCTTTCGACTGAAATGACTACCTTTACAAAAATGACTTGTAACTTATTTTTCCGACTATAAACCTATACTTTTTCTGTTTAGATTCATAAAATAGATTTCAATATGAAACCATAGCAATTTGATTCACTCAAAACGGATTTAAAATGAAGAAGTTATGGGTAAAACAAGATTGGATAATTTTTCTCATTTTAGCTACGTGAAAATTGGTAACAAATCTATTCCAACCATAACTTAATCAACTTGTATTGTATATTATGTAATCTTGAGATACCATAGACACGTATACAATGTTTCGACCTATCATGTCGACACATCTATATATATTTCGGAACAACCATAGACACTCTATATGTGAATGTTGGAGTTAGCTATACAGGGTTGAGGTTGATTCCAAAATATATATAGTTTGAGTTGTGATCAATACTGAGATACGTATACACTGGGTCGTGGATTGATTCAAGATAATATTTATCGATTTATTTCTGTACATCTAACTGTGGACAACTAGTTGTAGGTTACTAACGAGGACAGCTGACTTAATAAACTTAAAACATCAAAATATATTAAAAGTGTTGTAAATATATTTTGAACATACTTTGATATATATGTATATATTGTTATAGGTTCGTGAATCAACAGTGGCCAAGTCTTACTTCTCGATGAAGTAAAAATCTGTGAAAGTGAGTTATAGTCCCACTTTTAAAATCTAATATTTTGGGATGAGAATACATGCAGGTTTTATAAATGATTTACAAAATAGACACAAGTACGTGAAACTACATTCTATGGTTGAATTATCGAAATCGAATATGCCCCTTTTTATTAAGTCTGGTAATCTAAGAATTAGGGAACAGACACCCTAATTGACGCGAATCCTAAAGATAGATCTATTGGGCCTAACAAACCCCATCCAAAGTACCGGATGCTTTAGTACTTCGAAATTTATATCATATCCGAAGGGTGTCCCGGAATGATGGGGATATTCTTATATATGCATCTTGTTAATGTCGGTTACCAGGTGTTCACCATATGAATGATTTTTTTCTCTATGTATGGGATGTGTATTGAAATATGAAATCTTGTGGTCTATTGTTACGATTTGATATATATAGGTTAAACCTATAACTCACCAACATTTTTGTTGACGTTTAAAGCATGTTTATTCTCAGGTGAATATTAAGAGCTTCCGCTATTGCATACTAAAATAAGGACAAGATTTGGAGTTCATGTTTGTATGATATTGTGTAAAAACTGTATTCAAGAAACTGATTTCGATGTAACATATTTGTATTGTAAACCATTATGTAATAGTCATGTGTAAACAGGATATTTTAGATTATCATTATTTGATAATCTACGTAAAGCTTTTTAAACCTTTATTTATGAAAAAAAGGTTATGGTTTGTTTTAAAAATGAATGCAGTCTTTGAAAAACGTCTCATATAGAGGTCAAAACCTCGCAACGAAATCAATTAACAACAACAACAACAACAACAGCAACAGCAACTACAACAATCATCCCAACAATAATAACAACCGCAACAACAACAACAATCAGAAGCAGCTATGCCAAAGGTGTGAAAAGTATCACTCGGGGTTCTGCACCAAATTTTGCAACAAGTGTAAAAGAAATGGTCATAGCGCGGCAAAGTGTGAGGTCTACGGACCAGGGGTTAACAGAACAAAAGGAACAAATGGTGTCGGAACTTGTAATGGCGGGGCAAGTAGTGTCGGAGCAAGTTATGCCAATGTAGTTTGTTATAAATGTGGAAAACCGGGCCACATTATTAGAAATTGCCCGAACCAGGAGAACACGAATGGACAAGGCCGCGGAAGAGTTTTCAATATTAATGCGGCCGAGGCACAGGAAGACCCGGAGCTTGTTACGGGTACGTTTCTTATTGACAATAAATCTGCTTACGTTTTATTTGATTCGGGTGCGGATAGAAGCTATATGAGTAGAGATTTTTGTGCTAAATTAAGTTATCCATTGACGCCGTTGGATAGTAAATTTTTACTCGAATTAGCAAACTGTAAATTAATTTCAGCAGATAATATATGCCGGAATCGAGAAATTAACTGGGTAGCGAAATATTTAAGATTGATTTGATACCAGTAGAGTTAGGGAGTTTTGATGTAATAGTTGGCATGGACTGGCTGAAGAAGGTGAAAGCAGAGATCGTATGTTATAAAAATGCAATTCGCATTATACGAGAAGAAGGAGAACCCTTAATGGTGTACGGAGAAAAGGGCAACATGAAGCTACATCTTATTAGTAATTTGAAGGCACAAAAACTAATAAGAAAAGGTTGCTATGCTGTTCTAGCACACGTCGAGAAAGTACAAACTGAAGAAAAGAGCATCAATGATGTTCCCATTGCAAAAGAATTTCCCGATGTATTTTCGAAAGAATTATCGGGACTACCTCCACATCGATCTGTTGAATTTCAAATAGATCTTGTACCAGGAGCTGCACCCATAGCTCGTGCTCCTTATAGACTCGCACCCAGTGAGATGAAAGAACTGTAAAGCCAACTGCAAGAACTATTAGAACGTGGTTTCATTCGACCAAGCACATCACCATGGGGAGCTCCTGTTTTGTTTGTCAAGAAGAAGGATGGTATATTTAGGTTGTGTATTGACTACAGAGAGTTGAACAAACTTACCATCAAAAACCGTTATCCACTGCCGAGAATTGACGACTTATTTGATCAACTACAAGGCTCGTCGGTTTATTCGAAGATCGATTTACGTTCTGGATATCATCAAATGTGAGTAAAGGAGGATGATATTCCAAAAACTGCTTTTAGGACGCGTTATGGTCATTACGAGTTTATGGTTATGCCGTTTGGATTGACTAACGCACCAGCTGTGTTCATGGACCTTATGAACTGAGTGTGTAGGCCATATCTTGACAAGTTTGTCATTGTTTTCATCGATGACATACTTATTTACTCAAAGAATGATCAAGAGCACGAAGAACATTTGAGAAAAGTGCTAGAAGTATTGAGGAAAGAAAAACTGTACGCTAAGTTTTCAAAGTGTGCATTTTGGTTGGAAGAAGTACAATTCCTCGGTCACATAGTGAACAAAGAAGGTATCCAGGTGGACCCGGCAAAGATCGAAACCGTTGAAAAGTGGGAAACCCCAAAAACTCCGAAGCATATACGTCAATTTTTAGGATTGGCTGGTTACTACAGAAGATTCATCCAAGATTTCTCCAAAATAGCAAAACCCTTGACTTCATTAACGCATAAAGGGAAGAAATTTGAATGGAAGGATGAACAAGAGAAGGCGTTTCAATTACTGAAGAAAAAGCTAACTACGGCACCTATATTGTCATTGCCTGAAGGGAATGATGATTTTGTGATTTATTGTGACGCATCAAAGCAAGGTCTCGGTTGTGTATTAATGCAACGGACGAAGGTGATTGCTTATGCGTCTAGACAATTGAAGATTCACGAGCAAAATTATACGACGCATGATTTGGAATTAGGCGCGTTTGTTTTTGCATTAAAGACTTGGAGGCACTACTTATATGGGGTCAAAAGTATTATATATACCGACCACAAAAGTCTTCAACACATATTTAATCAGAAATAACTGAATATGAGGCAGCGTAGGTGGATTGAATTGTTGAATGATTACGACTTTGAGATTCGTTACCACCCGGGAAAGGCAAATGTGGTAGCCGACGCCTTGAGTAGAAAGGACAGAGAACCCATTCGAGTAAAATCTATGAATATAATGATTCACACTAACCTTACTACTCAAATAAAGGAGGCGCAACAAGGAGTTTTAAAAGAAGGAAATTTAAAGGATGAAATACCCAAAGGATCGGAGAAGCATCTTAATATTCGGGAAGACAGAACCCGGTATAGGGCTGAAAGAATTTGGGTACCAAAATTTAGAGATATGAGAGAAATGGTACTTAGAGAAGCTCATAAAACCAGATACTCAATACATCCTGGAACGGGGAAGATGTACAAGGACCTTAAGAAACATTTTTGGTGGCCAGGTATGAAAGCCGATATTGCTAAATATGTAGGAGAATGTTTGACGTGTTCTAAGGTCAAAGCTGAACATCAGAAACCATCAGGTCTACTACAACAACCTGAAATCCCGGAATGGAAATGGGAAAACATTACCATGGATTTCATTACTAAATTGCCAAGGACTGCAAGTGGTTATGATACTATTTGGGTAATAGTTGATCGTCTCACGAAGTCAGCACACTTCCTGCCAATAAGAGAAGATGACAAGATGGAGAAGTTAGCACGACTGTATTTGAAGGAAGTCATCTCCAGACATGGAATACCAATCTCTATTATCTCTGATAGGGATGGCAGATTTATTTCAAGATTCTGGCAGACATTACAGCAAGCATTAGGAACTCGTCTAGACATGAGTACGGCCTATCATCCACAAAATGATAGGCAGAGTGAAAGGACGATACAAACGCTTGAAGACATGCTACGAGCATGTGTTATTGATTTCGGAAACAGTTGGGATCGACATCTACCGTTAGCAGAATTTTCCTACAACAACAGCTACCATTCAAGCATTGAGATGGCGTCGTTTGAAGCACTTTATGGTAGAAAGTGCAGGTCTTCGATTTGTTGGAGTGAAGTGGGGGATAGACAGATTACGGGTCCGGAGATAATACAAGAAACTACCGAGAAAATCATCCAAATTCAACAAAGATTGAAAACCGCCCAGAGTCGACAAAAGAGCTACGCGGACAGTAAAAGAAAAGATATAGAGTTTGAAATTGGAGAAATGGTCATGCTTAAGGTTTCACCTTGGAAAGGCGTTGTTCGATTTGGTAAACGGGGGAAACTAAATCCAAGGTACATTGGACCATTCAAGATTATAGATCGTGTCGGACCAGTAGCTTACCAACTGGAGCTACCTCAACAACTCGCGGTTGTACATAACACTTTCCACGTCTCAAATTTGAAGAAATGTTTTGCTAAAGAAGATCTCACTATTCCGTTGGACGAAATCCAAATCAATGAAAAACTTCAATTCATTGAAGGACCCGTCGAAATAATGGATCGTGAGGTTAAGAGACTTAAACAAAACAAGATACCGTTTGTTAAGGTTCGATGGAATGCTCGTAGAGGACCCGAGTTCACCTGGGAGCGTGAAGATCAGATGAAGAAGATATACCCGCATTTATTTCCAGAAGATACGTCAACACCTCCAACAGCTTAAAATTTTAGGACGAAATTTATTTAACGGGTAGGTACTGTAGTGACCCGAACTTTTCCATGTTTATATATATATTAAATGAAATTGTTATTTACATGATTAATTGTTTCCAACATGTTAAGCAATCAAACTGTTAAGACTTGATTAATTGAAATAGGTTTCATATAGACAATTGACCACCCAAGTTGACCGGTGATTCACGAACGTTAAAACTTGTAAAAACTATACGATGACATATATATGGTTATATATATAGTTAACATGATTTTATTATAAGTATGTATCTCATTAGGTATTTTAACAATGAGTTATATACATAAAAATGAGACTATTAATTTAAGAAACTCGAAAACGATATATATAACGATTATCGTTATAACAACGTCTTACTAGGTACATATGAATCATATTAAGATATTGATACACTTGGTTAATTATGTTAAATGATAAGTAAATATATTATTAAGTGTATTAACAATGAAATACATATGTAAAAATAAGACTACTAACTTAATGATTTCGAAACGAGACATATATGTAACGATTATCGTTGTAACGACATTTAACTGTATATATATCATACTAAGATATATTATATATCATAATATCATGATAATATAACAATTTAAAATCTCATTTGTTATAATAAATAATGGGTTAACAACATTCAACAAGATCGTTAACCTAAAGGTTTCAAAACAACATTTACATGTAACGACTAACGATGACTTAACGACTCAGTTAAAATGTATATACATGTAGTGTTTTAATATGTATTCATACACTTTTGAAAGATTTCAAGACACTTATCAAAATACTTCTACATAACAAAAATGCTTACAATTACATCCTCGTTCAGTTTCATCAACAATTCTACTCGTATGCACCCGTATTCGTACTCGTACAACACACAGCTTTTAGATGTATGTAATATTGGTATATACACTCCAATGATCAGCTCTTAGCAGCCCATGTGAGTCACCTAACACATGTGGGAACCATCATTTGGCAACTAGCATAAAATATCTCCTAAACTTACAAAAATATGAGTAATCATTCATGACTTATTTACATGAAAACAAAATTACATATCCTTTATATCTAATCCATACACCAACGACCAAAAACACCTACAAACACTTTCATTCTTCAATTTTCTTCATCTAATTGATCTCTCTCAAGTTCTATCTTCAAGTTCTAAGTGTTCTTCATAAATTCCAAAAGTTCTAGTTTCATAAAATCAAGAATACTTCCAAGATTGCAAGTTTACTTCCAAGTTTTCTAAATCCATTCCAAATAATCATCCAAGATCAAGAAACCTTTGTTACTTACAGTAGGTTATCTTTCTAATACAAGGTAATAATCATATTCAAACTTTAATTCAATTTCTATAACTATAACAATCTTATTTCGAGTGGAAATCTTACTTGAAATTGTTTTCGTGTCATGATTCTGCTTCAAGAACTTTCAAGCCATCCAAGGATCCTTTGAAGCTAGATCTATTTTTCTCATTTCCAGTAGGTTTATCCAAGGAACTTGAGGTAGTAATGATGTTCATAACATCATTCTATTCATACATATAAAGCTATCTTATTCGAAGGTTTAAACTTGTAATCACTAGAACATAGTTTAGTTAATTCTAAACTTGTTCGCAAATAAAAGTTAATCCTTCTAACTTGACTTTTAAAATCAACTAAACACAAGTTCTATATCTATATTATATGCTAACTTAATGATTTAAAACCTGGAAACACGAAAAACACCGTAAAACCGGATTTACGCCGTCGTAGTAACACCGCGGGCTGTTTTGGGTTAGTTAATTAAAAACTATGATAAACTTTGATTTAAAAGTTGTTATTCTGGGAAAATGATTTTTATTATGAACATGAAACTATATCCAAAAATTATGGTTAAACTCAAAGTGGAAGTATGTTTTCTAAAATGGTCATCTAGACGTCGTTCTTTCGACTGAAATGACTACCTTTACAAAAATGACTTGTAACTTATTTTACCGACTATAAACTTATACTTTTTCTGTTTAGATTCATAAAATAGAGTTCAATATGAAACCATAGCAATTTGATTCACTCGAAACGGATTTAAAATGAAGAAGTTATGGGTAAAACAAGATTGGATAATTTTTCTCATTTTAGCTACGTGAAAATTGGTAACAAATCTATTCCAACCATAACTTAATCAACTTGTATTGTATATTATGTAATCTTGAGATACCATAGACACGTATACAATGTTTCGACCTATCATGTCGACACATCTATATATATTTCGGAACAACCATAGACACTCTATATGTGAATGTTGGAGTTAGCTATACAGGGTTGAGGTTGATTCCAAAATATATATAATTTGAGTTGTGATCAATACTGAGATACGTATACACTGGGTCGTGGATTGATTCAAGATAATATTTATCGATTTATTTCTGTACATCTAACTGTGGACAACTAGTTGTAGGTTACTAACGAGGACAGCTGACTTAATAAACTTAAAACATCAAAATATATTAAAAGTGTTGTAAATATATTTTGAACATACTTTGATATATATGTATATATTGTTATAGGTTCGTGAATCAACCAGTGGCCAAGTCTTACTTCTCGACGAAGTAAAAATCTGTGAAAGTGAGTTATAGTCCCACTTTTAAAATCTAATATTTTTGGGATGAGAATACATGCAGGTTTTATAAATGATTTACAAAATAGACACAAGTACGTGAAACTACATTCTATGGTTGAATTATCGAAATCGAATATGCCCCTTTTTATTAAGTCTGGTAATCTAAGAATTAGGGAACAGACACCCTAATTGACGCGAATCCTAAAGATAGACCTATTGGGCCTAACAAACTCCATCCACAGTACCGGATGCTTTAGTACTTCGAAATTTATATCATATCCGAAGGGTGTCCCGAAATGATGGGGATATTCTTATATATGCATCTTGTTAATGTCGGTTACCAGGTGTTCACCATATGAATGATTTTTATCTCTATGTATGGGATGTGTATTGAAATATGAAATCTTGTGGTCTATTGTTACGATTTGATATATATAGGTTAAACCTATAACTCACCAACATTTTTGTTGACGTTTAAAGCATGTTTATTCTCAGGTGAATACTAAGAGCTTCCGCTGTTGCATACTAAAATAAGGACAAGATTTGGAGTCCATGTTTGTATGATATTGTGTAAAAACTGCATTCAAGAAACTGATTTCGATGTAACATATTTGTATTATAAACCATTATGTAATAGTCGTGTGTAAACAGGATATTTTAGATTATCATTATTTGATAATCTACGTAAAGCTTTTTAAATCTTTATTTATGAAATAAAGGTTATGGTTTGTTTTAAAAATGAATGCAGTCTTTGAAAAACGTCTCATATAGAGGTCAAAACCTCGCAACGAAATCAATTAATATGGAACGTTTTTAATCAATAAGAACGGGACATTTCAACCCTTAAGTTTCATTAACTTGAAACTTGTTCGTTGTATTGAAATGAATTGATGGAATTTGTATCGTGACTTGAAAAAGAAATCATCATCATTGTATATAGTGTGAAATAGAGTGTGAAAAATGAAAGAATAAATCGTGTGAAGTGTGATTTCCTATTATTTCGGAGTATTTTTAGTTCTGTATTGCTTGAGGACAAGCAATGTTCAAAGTGTGGGGAGTTTGATATTGCTCAAAATGAACATATATTTAGTCGCAATATCTCTCCTAAATAATAGGTTTTCATATGTAATTGTATTATATTTCCATTGTAATTGTACAAATAAATAAAAGTGAAGACTAAGTGCCAAAGTGAAACATATGTCAAGAAAACGTCCAAACACGAGAAGGTACAAACAATAGAACACGAAGTATGAGTCAACAATGCAAGAATTACTGATTCAGACAATTTCGTGTTCAAATAGTTCAGGCGACAGAGACATAACTTAGTGCATCTGCACGTTCAACACTATAAATTGAAAATGATTAAAAATTTAGGCAAAGTTGATATGCTTTTCTTATTTAATTGATGATGAAGGAACATGTTTGAAGTAATAATTCACCAAGAGAATTAAATAAATACTCCCTGACACAAGTTGGTCAAATGTAGATATATTGATGGATATAATATGCGACAAATGTGTTCAAAGTGTACTCATCATGGGAGTATTATATGAAGATCACATGGTGGATTAATTTATTTAATTAATGTTAGGTCTACTTTTATATGGTGGCTAATTAAACAAATTGAAAGCATCATCATGAGGAAGCAAGTCTCAGGTATTACGGAGTATTATAACTACTATCGATTTTCAGAACAAAAGGGAGAGTCGAAGAGACTACTGTCTTTGAGATAGACACATATCAATCTCAATCTCATAATTCACTCTGTATTTATTTTCAATTTTAGTTTTATTAATTAAGTTTGGGTATTGTAAAATTATTGTTGCACGGGTTATTTCTATCAATTTCTACCGCACTCGCATTAATGGAAGCTAAGAACTTTTCTGTAAGTGTTATTTATTTTTCTACCATGTTTAGTAGCTAATTTATTATTATGCTTATTTAACCCAAGTAGTTATTATGTTTGACTAAAAATAGGAAATGAGTTAATTTAATTTGTACAACGGTTAATATTTAGATAAAGAATTACCTTAAGGGAGATTGGGGTTTTAACTATTAATGGGTATGGTAAAATAATTAAGTGACAACTTGTTAAATTACCACTACTTATAATTTACTATATGCATAAATAACCTCATACGTTGACCGGACACGGAAGATGGGTTATTTATATATACGGTAAATTATTCATTGAAACAGACACGTGAATGGATTAACGGTTAAAAGACTAGTTAAAATTAAGGTGGGTTACATACAGTGACAACTGGTGTAATTATTGACATACGTGACAATCGCGTCAAACCATCTAAAGAGTAATTAGTTAGAATATTTAACTGTGGTTACAAGATAAAATGACGAGGACACTCGCATTTGATTCTTGTAATTATAGGACTGTGCTGGACAACTCTAGTTGGGCATATTAAATATTCTACGGGTACAAAGGAAAATTAACCCAGGGTAAAAAGTAAAAGTCAAACATCGTAACTACGGAAGTTAAATAAGCATAATATTCTTTTTATTGTATTTGCATCTCGTTTAGTTAAAGTAATATTTATTTACCGTAGTTATTTTTATTTACTTCACTGCTATAATCTAGTTTAAATTTATTATCTTGTTGTTTAAATTAAAAAGAAAAGCTAAAAAGACAAACCGGTCGTTAAACGGTAAATCCCCTAAAGTTACTAAAATTACTATATATTACTAAATCTAACTTAGTTACTTAATTTACCTATATAACCTAGTAAAGCACCCGATAATTGTGTCCACGGATCGACCTCCCGGGCTTTACCTTAACTATATTACTATACGATAGGTATACTTGCCTATTGTGTTTTAGTTTAATTTAGGTGATTTCCTGTAGTAAATAATATAAAACTGATAATCGTTTTGTACACCCCATAAAACACATCACTTACATTAGACACTAGCTAGCTAAGGCACTAATTTACACACGAAATAAGGCCCCACATAATCACACTTTGGACAAACACAAGTCCTAGTTAGTCACCTACTCTAAGGAACTAACAAATCTCAATCCGACCCGTATTCCTACAAGTCCCGCAAATAATGCATAACCGCCAATAAGTCTAAGACTAGGCACCTATTCCAAGGTCACCTAATTCCCTTAGACTATTCTCTGATACCACTTGTAACAACCCAACTTCGTTTTACCAAAAACACGTCTTAATTTTTTTTTCCTGATATAGTACATCTGGACGGCGTCCAGTTATCTGGACGGCGTCCAGTAAAGAAGACCTGGACGGCGTCCAGAAATTGGGACGGCGTCCAATTGAACTAAAATGTTCTGAGACAGAAAAACCACTACCCACGTTATACTGGACGGCGTCCAGAAGACTGGGACGGCGTCCAGCAGACCTGACCTGCACGTTTCTTCCCAAAACAAGCTTTAACACTTCAAATCCACAACCAAACGTTTTATAACAACCAACTCAAGTTTTACATCAATAAAACGTTAAATAAAAGTGTTTACACCACGAACTACGGATTATGACTCGATAACCCAGCCCAATACCAAGAGCATAATCCCGGGAACTACCAAATCCCCAATCCGCGTCCATATCTCCAAAAGCTACCCCATCGAGCCCAAGTGCTCCTACGCATCTAGCCTATCAACTAGCTAGCTTCATAACACAATACCTGTAAAAAGGTAAACAACGAGAGGGGTAAGCAATGTTTAGTAAGTGCAACAATTATACATACACATATATAACCCATCTATTTACAACCGCACCCACCAAATACCTCATATGAAAATATAACTCAAAATAGCATGCCGTCATACACATAATGCTAACAACTCGTACGCAACCACAACACCACATTAGCATATACTCAACACAATATATATATATATATATATATATATATATATATATATATATATATATATATATATATATATATATATATATATATATATATAGCATGCTAAACAACATCCAACAACATAATATGGTTAACCATAATGCTATGGTGAAATGTCCCGTTCATATTGATTATAAACGTTCCATATTAATTGATTTCGTTGCGAGGTTTTGACCTCTATATGAGACGTTTTTCAAAGACTGCATTCATTTTTAAAACAACCATAACCTTTATTTTATCAATAAAGGTTTTAAAAACATTACATAGATTATCAAATAATGATAATCTAAAATATACTGTTTACACACGACCATTACATAATAGTTTACAATATAAATATATTACATCGACATATGTTTCTTGAATGCAGTTTTTACACAATATCATACAAACATGGACTCCAAATCTTGTCCTTATTTTAGTATGCAACAGCGGAAGCTCTTAGTATTCACCTGAGAATAAACATGCTTTAAACGTCAACAAAAATGTTGGTGAGTTATAGGTTTAACCTATATATATATATTTTAAATCGTAACAATAGACCACAAGATTTCATATTTCAATACACATCCCATACATAGAGATAAAAATCATTCATATGGTGAACACCTGGTAACCGACATTAACAAGATGCATATATAAGAATATCCCCATCATTCCGGGACACCCTTCGGATATGATATAAATTACAAAGTACTAAAGCATCCGGTACTTTGGATGGGGTTTGTTAGGCCCAATAGATCTATCTTTAGGATTCGCGTCAATTAGGGTGTCTGTTCCCTAATTCTTAGATTACCAGACTTAATAAAAAGGGGCATATTCGATTTTGATAATTCAACCATAGAATGTAGTTTCATGTACTTGTGTCTATTTTTTAAATCATTTATAAAACCTGCATGTATTCTCATCCCAAAAATATTAGATTTTAAAAGTGAGACTATAACTCACTTTCACAGATATTTCCTTCCTCGGAAATAAGACTTGACCACGGATCGATTCACGAACCTATACAAATATGTACATATATATCAAAGTATGATCAAAATATAATTACAACCATTTTTATTATGTTTTAAAGATTTGAGTGTTTTAAGTCAGCTGTCCTCGTTAGTAACCTACAACTAGTTGTCCACAGTTAGATGTACATAAATAAATCGATATATATTATCTTGAATCAATCCACGACCCAGTGTATACACGTCTCAGGCTAGATCACAACTCAAAGTATATATATTTTTGGAGTCAACCTCAACCCTATATAGCTAACTCCAACATTACTGCATATAGAGTGTCTATGGTTGTTCCAAATAATATATATACATGGGTCGATATGATATGTCAAAACATTTGTATACGTGTCTATGGTATCCCAAGATTACATAATATATTAGAATACATGTATAATACAATATAAGTTAGCTAGGATATGATTTGTATAGATTTGTTAAACATTTCCCGTAGCTAAAAAGATCAAAAATATCCAATCTTGTTTTACCCATAACTTCTTCATTTTAAATCCGTTTTGAGTGAATCAAATTGCTATGGTTTCATATTGAACTCTAATTTAAGAATCCAAACAGAAAAAATATAGGTTTATAGTCAGAAATTTAAGTTACATGTCAATTACTAAAGAGGTAGTCATTTCCGTCGAAAGAACGACATCTTGATGACCATTTTGAAAAACATACTTTCACTTTGAGTTTAACCAAGATTTTTGGATATAGTTTCATGTTCATATGAAAAATCATTTTCATAGAAGAACAACTTTTAAATCAAAGTTTATCATTGTTTTTAATTATCCAAACCAAAACAGCCCCCGGTTTCACTACGACGGCGTATATCCGATTTTATGGCGTTCATCGTGTTTTCAGGTTTTAAATCATTAAGTTATCATATCATATAGATATAGAATATGTGTTTAGTTGATTTTAAAAGTCAAGTTAGAAGGATTAACTTTTGTTTACGAACAAGTTTAGAATTAACTAAACTATGTTCTAGTGATTACAAGTTTAAACCTTCGAATAAGATAGCTTTATATGTATGAATCGAATGATGTTATGAACATCATTACTGCCTCAAGTTTTCTGGATAAAACTTCTGGAATTGAGAAAAATGGATCTAGCTTCAAAGGATCCTTGGATGGCTTGAAAGTTCTTGAAACAGAATCATGACGCGAAAACAGTTCAAGTAAGATTTTCACTCGAAATAAGATTGTTATAGTTGTAGAAATTGAATCAAAGTTTGAATATGAATATTACCTTGAATTAGAAAGATAACCTACTATAGATGATTACTTGAAATGGATTAGAAAGCTTGGAAGTAGACTTGCAAACTTGGAAGTATTCTTGATTTTTATGAAACTATACTTATGAAATTTATGAAGAACACTTAGAACTTGAAGATGGAACTTGAGAGAGATCAATTAGATAAAGAAAATTGAAGAGTGAAAGTGTTTGTAGGTGTTTTTAGTCGTTGGTATATGGATTAGATATAAAGGATATGTAATTTTGTTTTCATGTAAATAAGTCAAGAATGATTACTAATATTTTTTGTAATTTTATGATATATTTCATGCTAGTTGCCAAATGATGGTTCCCACATGTATTAGATGACTCACATGGGCTGCTAAGAGCTGATCATTGGAGTGTATATACCAATAGTACATACATCTAAAAGCTGTGTATTGTACGAGTACGAATACGGGTGCATAAGAATAGAATTGTTGATGAAACTGAACGAGGATGTAATTGTTAGCAGTTTTGTTAAGTAGAAGTACTTTGATATGTGTCTTGAAGTCTTTCAAAAGTGTAAGAATACATATCAAAACATAACATGTATATACATTCTAATGGAGTCGTTAAGTCTTCGTTAGTCGTTACATGTAAGTGTTGTTTTGAAACCTTTAAGTTAACGATCTCAATTAATATTGTTAACCCAATGTTTATTATATCAAATGAGATGTTAAATTATTATATTATCATGATATTATGATGTATGAATATCTCTTAATATGATATATACATTAAAATATCGTTACATATAAGTCTCGTTTCGTAATTCTTGAGTTAGTAGTCTTGTTTTTACATATGTAGTTCATTGTTAACACACTTAATGATATATTTAAATATCATTTTATCATGTTAAATATAGTGTATCAATATCTTAATATGATACATATGTATTTAGTAGATGTTATCATAACGATAATCGTTATATATATCATTTCGAGTTTCTTAACTTAGTAATCTCATTTCTTATGTATATCACACATTGTTAATATACTTAGTGAGATACTTACTCATCATAATCTTATGTCAACCATATATATATATGTCTATATATACCACAACATGTAGTTTTTACAATTTTGTAACGTTCGTGAATCGCCGGTCAACTTGGGTGATCAAGTCTCTATATGAAACTTATTTCATTTAATCAAGCCTTAACAAGTTTGATTGCTTAACACGTTGAAAACATTTAGTCATGTAAATATCAATCTCAATTAATATATATAAACATGGAAAATTTCGGGTCACTACAGTACCTACCCGTTAAATAAATTTCGTCCCGAAATTTTAAGCTGTTGAAGGTGTTGATGAATCTTCTGGAAATAGATGCGGGTATTTCTTCTTCATCTAATCTTCACGCTCCCAGGTGAACTCGGGTCCTCTAAGAGCACCCATCGAACCTTAACAATCGGTATCTTGTTTTGCTTAAGTCTCTTAACCTCACGATCCATTATTTCGACGGGTTCTTCAATGAATTGAAGTTTTTCATTGATTTGGATTTCGTCCAACGAAATAGTGAGATCTTCTTTAGCAAAACATTTCTTCAAATTCGAGACGTGGAAAGTGTTATGTACAGCCGCGAGTTGTTGAGGTAGCTCCAGTTGGTAAGCTACTGGTCCGACACGATCTATAATCTTGAATGGTCCAATGTACCTTGGATTTAGTTTCCCCCGTTTACCAAATCGAACAACGCCTTTCCAAGGTGAAACCTTAAGCATGACCATTTCTCCAATTTCAAACTCTATATCTTTTCTTTTACTGTCCGCGTAGCTCTTTTGTTGACTCTGGGCGGTTTTCAATCATTGTTGAATTTGGATGATTTTCTCGGTAGTTTCTTGTATTATCTTCGGACCCGTAATCTGTCTATCCCCCACTTCATTCCAACAAATCGGAGACCTGCACTTTCTACCATAAAGTGCCTCAAACGGCGCCATCTCAATACTAGAATGATAACTGTTGTTGTAGGAAAATTCTGCTAACGGTAGGTGTCGATCCCAACTGTTTCCGAAATCAATAACACATGTTCGTAGCATGTCTTCAAGCGTTTGTATCGTCCTTTCACTCTACCCATCAGTTTGTGGATGATAGGCAGTACTCACGTCTAGACGAGTTCCTAATGCTTGCTGTAATGTCTGCCAGAATCTTGAAATAAATCTACCATCCCTATCAGAGATAATAGAGAAGGGTATTCCATGTCTGGAGACAACCTCCTTCAAATACAATCGCTCCTACTTCTCCATTTTGTCATCTTCTCTCATTGGCAGGAAGTATGCTGACTTGGTGAGACGATCAACTATTACCCAAATAGTATCATAACCACTTGCAGTCATTGGCAATTTAGTAATGAAATCCATGGTAATGTTTTCCCATTTCCATTCCGGGATTTCAGGTTGTTGTAGTAGACCTGATGGTTTCTGATGTTCAGCTTTGACCTTAGAACATGTCAAACATTCTCCTACATATTTAGCAATATCGGATTTCATACCCAGCCACCAAAAGTGTTTCTTGAGATCTTTATACATCTTCCCCGCTCCGGGATGTATTGAATATCTGGTTTTATGTGCTTCTTTAAGTACCATTTCTCTCACATCTCCAAACCTTGGTACCCAAATTCTATCAGCCCTATATCGGGTTCCGTCTTCCCGAATATTAAGATGTTTCTCTGATCCTTTGGGTATCTCATTCTTTAACTTTCCTTCTTTTACAACCCCATGTTGCGCCTCCTTTATTTGAGTAGTAAGGTTAGTACGAATAATTATATTTATAGCTTTTACCCGTATAGGTTCTCTGTCCTTTCTACTCAAAGCGTCGGCTACCACATTCGCCTTCTCCTGGTGGCATCGAATCTCAAAATCATAATCATTCAACAGTTCAATCCACCTGCGTTGTCTCATATTCAGTTGCTTCTGATTAAATATATGTTGGAGACTTTTGTGGTCGGTATATATAATACTTTTGACCCCATATAAATAATGCCTCCAAGTCTTTAATGCAAAAACAACAGCACCCAATTTCAAATCATGAGTTGTATAATTTTGCTCGTGAATCTTCAATTGTCTAGACGCATAAGCAATCACCTTCGTTCGTTGCATTAATACACAACAGAGACCTTGCTTTGATGCGTCACAATAAATCACAAAATCATCATTCCCTTCAGGCAATGACAATATAGGTGCCGTAGTTAGCTTTTTCTTCAATAACTGAAACGCCTTCTCTTGTTCATCCTTCCATTCAAATTTCTTCCCTTTATGCGTTAATGCAGTCAAGGGTTTTGCTATTTTGGAGAAATCTTGGATGAATCTTCTGTAGTAACCAGCCAATCCTATAAATTGACGTATATGCTTCGGAGTTTTTGGGGTTTCCCACTTTTTAACGGTTTCGATCTTTGCCGGGTCCACCTGGATAACTTCTTTGTTCACTATGTGACCGAGGAATTGAACTTCTTCCAACCAAAATGCACACTTTGAAAACTTAGCGTACAGTTTTTCTTTCCTCAATACTTCTAGCACTTTTCTTAAATGTTCTTCGTGCTCTTGATCATTCTTTGAGTAAATAAGTATGTCATCGATGAAAACAATGACAAACTTGTCAAGATATGGCCCACACACTCGGTTCATAAGGTCCATGAACACAGCTGGTGCGTTAGTCAATCCAAACGGCATAACCATAAACTCGTAATGACCATAACGCGTCCTAAAAGCAGTTTTTGGAATATCATCCTCCTTTACTCGCATTTGATGATATCCAGAACGTAAATCGATTTTCGAATAAACAGACGAGCCTTGTAGTTGATCAAATAAGTCGTCAATTCTCGGCAGTGGATAACGGTTTTTAATGGTAAGTTTATTCAACTCTCTGTAGTCAATACGCAACCTAAATGTACCATCCTTCTTCTTGACAAACAAAACAGGAGCTCCCCATGGTGATGTGCTTGGTCGAATGAAACCACGTTCTAATAGTTCTTGCAGTTGGTTTTGCAGTTCTTTCATCTCGCTGGGTGCGAGTCTGTAAGGAGCACGAGCTATTGGTGCAGCTCCTGGTACAAGATCTATTTGAAATTCAACAGATCGATGTAGAGGTAGTCCCGGTAATTCTTTCGGAAATACATCGGGAAATTCTTTTGTGACGGGAACATCATTGATGCTCTTTTCTTCAGTTTGTACTTTCTCGACGTGTGCTAGAACAGCATAGCAACCTTTTCTTATTAGTTTTTGTGCCTTCAAATTACTAATAAGATGTAGCTTCGTGTTGCCCTTTTCTCCGTACACCATTAAGGGTTCTCCTTCTTCTCGTACAATGCGAATTGCATTTTTGTAACATACGATCTCTGCTTTCATCTCCTTCAGCCAGTCCATGCCAACTATTACATCAAAACTCCCTAACTCTACTGGTATCAAATCAATCTTAAATATTTCGCTACCCAGTTTAATTTCTCAATTCCGGCATATATAATCTGCTGAAATTAATTTACCGTTTGCTAACTCGAGTAAAAATTTACTATCCAATGGCGTCAATGGACAACTTAATTTAGCACAAAAATCTCTACTCATATAGCTTCTATCCGCACCCGAATCAAATAAAACGTAAGCAGATTTATTGTCAATAAGAAACATACCCGTAACAAGCTCCGGGTCTTCCTGTGCCTCTGCCGCATTAATATTGAAAACTCTTCCGCGGCCTTGTCCATTTGTGTTCTCCTGGTTCGGGCAATTTCTAATAATGTGGCCCGGTTTTCCACATTTATAACAAACTACATTGGCATAACTTGCTCCGACACTACTTGCTCTGCCATTACTCGTTCCGAAACCATTTGTTCCTTTCGTTCTGTTGACCCCTGGTCCGTAGACCTCACACTTCGCCGCGCTATGACCATTTCTTTTACACTTGTTGCAAAATTTGGTGCAGAACCCCAAGTGATACTTTTCACACCTTTGGCATAGCTGCTTCTGATTGTTGTTGTTGTTGTTGTTGTTGTTGTTGTTGTTATTGTTGTTGGGATGATTGTTGTAGTTGTTGTTGTTGTTGTGCCGTTTGTTGTAGTTGCGATTGATGTTACGATTGTTGGGATAGTTGTTGTTGTTTTAGTGACTCTTATCACCGTTTTCCTCCCACTTTCTTTTGATTAACTTCACGTTGGCCTCTTCGGCCGCCTGTTCTTTAATTCTTCCCTCAATCTGGTTCACTAGTTTGTGAGTCATTCTACATGCCTTTTGTATGGAGGCAGGCTTGTGTAAACTTATATCTTCTTGTATTCTCTCCGGTAACCCTTTCACAAATGCGTCGATCTTCTCTTCCTCATCTTCGAACGCTCTCGGACACAATAGGCACAATTCTGTGAATCGTCTTTCGTACGAAGTAATATCGAATCCCTGTGTTCATAACCCTCTAAGTTCTGACTTGAGATTATTGACCTCGGTTCTGGGACGGTACTTCTCGTTCATCAAGTGCTTGAATGCTGACCACGGTAGCGCGTAAGCAGCATCTTGTCCCACTTGCTCTAGATAGGTATTCCACCAAGTTAACGCAATACCTGTGAAGGTATGCGTAGCGTACTTCACTTTGTCTCATTCAGCACACTTACTTATGGCAAACACTGATTCAACTTTCTCGGTCCACCGTTTCAATCCGATTGGTCCTTCGGTCCCATCAAATTCTGAAGGTTTGCAGGCAGTGAATTCCTTGTAGGAGCATCCTACACGATTTCTTGCGCCGTTAGCTGTATTGCTAGATTCCGAGTTATTGTTGGTATGTAGCGCGGCCTGTACTGCGGCTATGTTTGAAGCAAGAAAGGCACGAAATTCTTCTTCGCTCATATTCAAGGTGTGTCGAGTAGTCAGTGCCATTTCCTTCAAAATAGTCAAATGAAACAATTTAATCATACAAAATATTAAGAGTAGTCAATAGTATCTTGTAGCATAATATGAACTCATTTATAAAAGCTTTTTCTTCATATTAGCGTTTTATAAGTTTAAATTCGGGTACTACCTACCCGTTAAGTTCATACTTAGTAGCTAATATACAATTCAACTACTACAATTCCATATGAAAAACTGATTATAATAATATATCACATACAAATATTCTTCAAACTTACAACTTCGCTATATTACATATAACATGAAATATAGTACACTATGATACAAAACAGTTTTGAAGATAAATCTAGTTAATACGCAAGTTGTTCAGCAAAGGAAATAAAGACACGTAATTCATAAGTCCAGAAACAAGTCATGCATTCTGGTTTTACTAAGACGACTTCCCATCCTTGGTCTTGTGGAAAATAACCGTTATGACCATTAGCTAGGCAGCATGTTGTAATGTCGTCAAAAGGACGAGGGTTTCGTAATATCTAGCAGCCCCGTAATAATCTAAAAACCTTGTTTCTCACCCCAACTACTGAATCCGTCACTTGTGGGAAAGTTTTATTTAAAAGCTGCAATCCGATGTTCTTTTTCTCACTTTGGTAAGAAGCGAACATCACTAACCCGTAAGCATAACATGTTTCTTTATGTTGCATATTAGAAGCTCTTTCTAATTCACGAAATCCTATGTTGGGATATGTTGAGTCAAAATAGGTTCTTAACCCGTAGCGTAAAATTGCATTTGGGTTCCCCGCATTTAACGCTTTAAAGAAAATACGGTGTAACTTAAAGTCTCCCCAATGTGATATACCCCACCTATCAAAGGAAAGCCTTTTATAAACTAAGGCATTTCTAGAAAGTCTTTCAAATGTTTGACAAGTTAATTTCGTCATAACTAAATGTGCTGATGAATTCTGACCGACTCTAGACAAGATTTCCTCAATCATATCCTCTGGTAGGTCTTCTAAAATATTCGGTTGTCTACCCTTAACGTCCATTTTGTTTTTATACTGTAAAATAGACAAGGATTAGATTCGTAATCACAAACAATACAATCAATTTTTACATAGAACGTAAAAGTACAAGCACACTACAATACATTTATTACACAACATGCTCACACCCCTCTAATCTGAATCACTGGTTTCTTCTTCTTCGGACTTGGTTCTTTTTCCTAATCTTCTAGGGATATATGATGTTCCTCTAATACAAGTCGTCATTTTCCACATTGGTTTATAAAAACCTGGTGGTTTAGAGGTTCCCGGGTTATTGTCACGATATTGAAAATACGGGTGTTGACGGTACATATAAAGTTCATCGGGGTCAGAATCAGATTTCTCTATTTTGATGCCTTTTCCCTTATTATTTTCTTTTGCCTCATTAAATTGGGTCGGAGTAATTTCTATAACATCATCGGAATCTTAATCAGGATCCGATTCATCGGAAAATTGGTAATTTTCCCAATATTTTGCTTCCTTAGCGGAAACACCATTGACCATTATTAACTTTGGTCCATTGGTTGAGGATTTTCTTTTATTTGACCGGTTTTCTGTGGTTCCTACTATTCCCCCCTCCGGAACCTCTTCTTCTTCCGGTTCCTCTTCTTCCGGTTCCGTTTCCTCTTCTTTCGGTTCTTCGGGAACTTGTGAATCTTGCCAATATATATTCGACTCTTCGTTATTATTAGGTGAGTCAATGGGATTTGTGCTACAGGGTACACATCTATCACACAATATCAAACATGTTAAGAGATTAATATATCACATAATATTTACATGTTAATAATATATAGTTTCCAACAAAAATGTTAAGCAATCATTTTTAAAGAAAACACGGTCGAAGTCCAGACTCACTAATGCATCCTAACAAACTCGATAAGACACACTAATGCAAATTTTCTGGTTCTCTAAGACCAACGCTCAGATACCAACTGAAATGTCCCGTTCATATTGATTATAAACGTTCCATATTAATTAATTTCGTTGCGAGGTTTTGACCTCTATATGAGACGTCTTTCAAAGACTGCATTCATTTTTAAAACAACCATAACCTTTATTTTATCAATAAAAGTTTTAAAAATATTACGTAGATTATCAAATAATGATAATCTAAAATATACTGTTTACACACGACCATTACATAATGGTTTACAATAGAAATATATTACATCGACATATGTTTCTTGAATGCAGTTTTTACACAATATCATACAAACATGGACTCCAAATCTTGTCCTTATTTTAGTATGCAACAGCGAAAGCTCTTAGTATTCACCTGAGAATAAACATGCTTTAAACGTCAACAAAAATATTGGTGAGTTATAGGTTTAACCTATATATATCAAATCGTAACAATAGACCACAAGATTTCATATTTCAATACACATCCCATACATAGAGATAAAAATAATTCATATGGTGAACACCTGGTAACCGACATTAACAAGATGCATATATAAGAATATCCCCATCATTCTGGGACACCCTTCGGATATGATATAAATTTCGAAGTACTAAAGCATCCGGTACTTTGGATGGGGTTTGTTAGGCCCAATAGATCTATCTTTAGGATTCGCGTCAATTAGGGTGTATGTTCCCTAATTCTTAGATTACCAGACTTAATAAAAAGGGGCATATTCGATTTCGATAATTCAACCGTAGAATGTAGTTTCACGTACTTGTGTCTATTTTGTAAATCATTTATAAAACCTGCATGTATTCTCATCCCAAAAATATTAGATTTTAAAAGTGGGACTATAACTCACTTTCACAGATATTTCCTTCCTCGGAAATAAAACTTGGCCACGGATCGATTCACGAACCTATACAAATATGTACATATATATCAAAGTATGGTCAAAATATAATTACAACCATTTTTATTATGTTTTAAAGATTTGAGTGTTTTAAGTCAGCTGTCCTCGTTAGTAACCTACAAATAGTTGTCCACAGTTAGATGTACAGAAATAAATCGATATATATTATCTTGAATCAATCTACGACCCAGTGTATACACGTCTCAGGCTAGATCACAACTCAAAGTATATATATTTTTGGAATCAACCTCAACCTTGTATAGCTAACTCCAACATTACTGCATATAGAGTGTCTATGGTTGTTCCAAATAATATATATACATGGGTCGATATGATATGTCAAAACATTTGCATACGTGTCTATGGTATCCCAAGATTACATAATATATTAGAATACATGTATAATACAATATAAGTTAGCTAGGATATGATTTGTATAGATTTGTTAAACATTTCCCGTAGCTAAAAAGATCAAAAATATCCAATCTTGTTTTACCCATAACTTCTTCATTTTAAATCCGTTTTGAGTGAATCAAATTGCTATGGTTTCATATTGAACTATAATTTAAGAATCCAAACAGAAAAAGTATAGGTTTATAGTCTAAAATTTAAGTTACATGTAAATTACTAAAGAGGTAGTCATTTCCGTCGAAAGAACGACATCTTGATGACCATTTTGAAAAACATACTTTCACTTTGAGTTTAACCAAGATTTTTGGATATAGTTTCATGTTCATATGAAAAATAATTTTCCCAGAAGAACAACTTTTAAATCAAAGTTTATCATAGTTTTTAATTATCCAAACCAAAACTGCCCACGGTTTCACTACGACGGCGTATATCCGATTTTATGGTGTTCATCGTATTTCCAGGTTTTAAATCATTAAGTTAGCATATCATATAGATATAGAACATTTTTTTAGTTGCTTTTAAAAGTCAAGTTAGAAGGATTAACTTTTGTTTGCGAACAAGTTTAGAATTAACTAAACTATGTTCTAGTGATTACAAGTTTAAACCTTCGAATAAGATAGCTTTACATGTATGAATCGAATGATGTTATGAACATCATTACTACCTCAAGTTTTCTGGATAAAACTACTGGAATTAAGAAAAATGGATCTAGCTTCAAAGGATCCTTGGATGGCTTGAAAGTTCTTGAAACAGAATCATGACACGAAAACAGTTCAAGTAAGATTTTCACTCGAAATAAGATTGTTATAGTTGTAGAAATTGAATCAAAGTTTAAATATGAATATTACCTTGAATTAGAAAGATAACCTACTATAAATAACAAAGGTTCCTTGATCTTAGATGATTACTTGGAATGGATTAGAAAGCTTGGAAGTAGACTTGCAAACTTGGAAGTATTCTTGATTTTTATGAAACTATACTTATGGAATTTATGAAGAACACTTAGAACTTGAAGATGGAACTTGAGAGAGATCAATTAGATGAAGAAAATTGAAGAATGAAAGTGTTTGTAGGTGTTTTTGGTCGTTGGTATATGGATTAGATATAAAGGATATGTAATTTTGTTTTCATGTAAATAAGTCATGAATGATTACTAATATTTTTTGTAATTTTATGAGATATTTCATGCTAGTTGTCAAATGATGGTTCCCACATGTGTTAGGTGACTCACATGGGCTGCTAAGAGCTGATCATTGGAGTGTATATACCAATAGTACATACATCTAAAAGCTGTGTATTGTACGAGTACGAATACGGGTGCATACGAGTAGAATTGTTGATGAAACTGAACGAGGATGTAATTGTAAGCATTTTTGTTAAGTAGAAGTACTTTGATATGTGTCTTGAAGTCTTTCAAAAGTGTAAGAATACATATCAAAACACAACATGTATATACATTCTAATGTAGTCGTTAAGTCTTCGTTAGTCGTTACATGTAAGTGTTGTTTTGAAACCTTTAAGTTAACGATCTCAATTAATGTTGTTAACCCAATGTTTATTATATCAAATGAGATGTTAAATTATTATATTATCATGATATTATGATGTATGAATATCTCTTAATATGATATATACATTAAAATATCGTTACAACGATAATCGTTACATATAAGTCTCGTTTCGTAATTCTTGAGTTAGTAGTCTTGTTTTTACATATGTAGTTCATTGTTAACACACTTAATGATATATTTAAATATCATTTTATCATGTTAAATATAGTGTATCAATATCTTAATATGATACATATGTATTTAGTAGACGTTATCATAACGATAATCGTTATATATATCATTTCGAGTTTCTTAACTTAGTAATCTCATTTCTTATGTATATCACACATTGTTAATATACTTAGTGAGATACTTACTCATCATAATCTTATGTCAACCATATATATATGTCTATATATACCACAACATGTAGTTTTTACAATTTTGTAACGTTCATGAATTGCCGGTCAACTTGGGTGATCAATTGTCTATATGAAACTTATTTCATTTAATCAAGTCTTAACAAGTTTGATTGCTTAACACGTTGGAAACATTTAGTCATGTAAATATCAATCTCAATTAATATATATAAACATGGAAAATTTCAGGTCACTACATAAGGTGCTACCGGCACGTGGTTCACACCATACGCATTTGAGTCTCACTCTTTTATAGTGCTACCGGCTCGTGGTTCACACTTTGGCGCTACCGGTACGTGGTTCACGCCTCATTTTATAGTGCTACCGGCACGTGGTTCACATCCAAATTTTATAGTGCTACCGGCACGTGGTTCACACTTGATGCTACCGGCACGTGGTTCACATCATAATACTCGTCACATACATGTTATGGTACTACTGGCACGTGGTTCATACCATAACATTCACAAATAAATACGCCATATACACATACGCATAATTATTCCACTCACCTAGAAACGCCCGCACAAATCATGTATGTAAATCGCCTCCAAACGCAACCGAGCAAGCTTTTACCTATAATATGCATATAGATATACGCACAATCAACATACATTCTCTACAAGAGAATTCGGCTCAAACACCCTTAACCAAGTGTTTATACCGACCTCCACAAACCGTCCATTTAGACACCTAAAGGGGACTTCATTAATTACCACTACGGGTGGTAATTCCGACCCATTCAAAAACGTCATTTAACACTAACAAAAGCGTTTAACATCCATTTAATCCAAATTAGTGTCATTACTAAATTTGACCCAATTCAATTCACCCATTATGACATAAGTCCCCACAAACGCCCAAAATCACTAACGGCTAATGATTAACTTAACAAATCATCATTTGATACTTGAATCAACCACTTATATACTTGATTCCTCCAATCTTGACCCATAACATAATTTGACACAATTCAAAGTCAATACCCATTTTTGACCAACTAACATGTTCTTATGAACATCTATACACTAACACATTTATAAACTAGCGATTTACACCCAAAACCATGACCAAAATCGTCATCAAACTCTAACCCACCAATAACGGGTTAAAACCCATCTACTAACCACAACAAACCCATTTCACAACCATTAAAGGGTTTCTAATAAAATCAAGCTTAAACCCTAATTTGAATATCAAAATTAAATAATGAAAAATCGGAGTTAGAACTTACCAACACTACCAAAACGTAGCCGTTAACGAGATGAACAACTTTAAAACTCGGGCTCGTTCAAGATTCCTTCTTCTTCTTCCCCAAAGTGAGCTTTCTCTCACTAACACTCTATCTCTCTCTCTAAAATGAATGGGAGTGTTTTGTGTGGGTGAGAATGAACTCCAAATGAGTTCTAGATCAGTTTTGATGGTCCCAAACCGACCCTAAGTGAAAAGATCAAAGTACCCCTTTTAATTTGAGAAAAATACAGCTGCTGGCCCGTCAGGCCTCTTGGACGGCGTCCAAAAAGGTTGGACGGCGTCCCAATGAACTGCGTCTGAAACTGAAACTTGTTTTGGTCATAACTTTCAAACCGTAACTCCGTTTTCGACGAATCAAATATCGTTGGAAACGTAATGAGATTTACTATCCAATGGTAAGGTTTTAGAACCTCAACTCCAACTTTATTTGGGATCCAAATATACACTTACATGCCTCGTATTTCGAATGACGTTCGAAATAACGCGTGGCTGAAAAACGGGGTGTTACAATATATATATATATATATATATATATATATATATATATATATATATATATATATATATATATATATATATATATATAGTGGTAGGATCAAGGGGGAAGTAACCATTCGGGGGAAGCGGGGGAAGCAATTTTTTTTCTTTCGTTTTTTGAAAAAACTTTGTTCACGAACATAATAGATTGGATGAAAATATGAACATTTAATAAAGACACTTTGTGATAAATATTTTTATTTTGGCGGGAAAACGCTCGAAGAAGTAACATATAACAATTATCGTGTTTTTCGAGCGTATGTTGAGGTTTTAGATATTATGGTTTAGATATTAGGGTTTATAAATTTAGGGTTTAGGGTTTAGATTTAGGATTTAGATTGAATTTTTAACACGAACGGTTTAGAGTTTAGGGTTTAGGGTTTGGTGTTTTGGGTTTATGGAATAAACCCAAAACACCAAACCCTAAACCCCAAACCCTAAACTCTAAATCGGGCTAAATTTTACTTCACAAAACATAAAAAAAACGTTCACATTCTTCACGAACAATATTTTCTTGAAAGTTATTTTTGTCGATCGTTTTCCCGCATAAATAATAACATTTATCACTAAGTGTCTTTTTTAAATGTTTATATTTTCGTGTGATCTTGATGCCGGGAAAAAAAATCCAAAAAAAAACGAAAAAATTTTTTTTGCTTCCCCCCGATTGGTTACTTCCCATTGATCCTGCCCCTATAGTGGTAGGATCAAGAGGGAAGTAACCAATCGGGGGAAGCGGGGGGAAGCAAATTTTTTTTTTTTCGTTTTTTGAAAAAACTTTGTTCACGAACATTATAGATTGGATGAAAATAAGAACATTTAGAAAATACACTTCGTGATGAATGTTATTATTTTGGCGGGAAAACGCTCGAAGAAGTAATATATAACAATTATCGTGTTTTTCGAGCGTATGTTGAGGTTTTAGACATTAGGGTTTAGATATTAGGGTTTATATATTAGGGTTTATAGGGTTTAGATATTAGGGTTTAGAAATTTAGGGTTTAGGGTTTAGATTTAGGGTTTAGATCTATGATTTAGATTGAGTTTTTAACACGAACAGTTTAGAGTTTAGGGTTTAGGGTTTAGGGTTTGGTGTTTTGGGTTTATGGAACAAACCCAAAACACCAAACCCTAAACCCTAAACTCTAAACTCTAAATCGGGCTAAATTTTACTTCACAAAACATGAAAAAAAAACGTTAACATTCTTCACGAACAATATTATCTTGAATGTTATTTTTGTCGATCGTTTTTCCGCCAAAATAATAACATTCACCACGAAGTGTCTTTTCTAAATGTTCTTATTTTCATCCAATCTATAATGTTCGTGAACAAAGTTTTTTCAAAAAATGAAAAAAAAAATTTGCTTCCCCCCGATTGGTTACTTCCCCATTGATCCTGCCTATATATATATATATATATATATATATATATATATATATATATATATATATATATATATATATATATATATATATATATATATACCACAACAACAATACCCAATCCCACGAATGTAGGGTATGGGGGAGGTGGAGTGTAGAAAATCATTCCTCGAACCCTAGGTTAGAAGGAAGTCCCTACTCCACCCGCGGGTATAGAATCTGCGACTAGATAAGATCGTCCCTCCCTCTACTCGAAGGCCAAGAGATTGCTTCCTAAAGGACATCCGACTAGGAATGTTCATTAAAATGAAATAGTGCGAGCATACGTACCTGTAAGAGTTATGTGTGACTAGGAAGATGCAACCATACAAAGAAGCCATAAAAGAAAACACATATAGCAATAATGCACAACAGTATGACAGATATTTATTTTGAACTGTATAGAACATCACTAAATTATACTTCTCGACTAAATTATACTTCTCGGATCTCATATATTTTTCGAATTTCTAATTTTTTTTTAAGGTATCAGTAAAATAGCAATGTATAATTGTTACTGAAAAAGATTTACGGACCGAGTTATAATCTGTAATCGCCACTGAATTCGGATCTAGATTTTCCGTTTTGGGAACGGACGTGGTTCCTCGGAATTTTGCTCGCAATGGCAAATTCGTTTTTCGTTATCGCTATATTTCTGCTTCTAAACCTACATTCGGAGTATGCCTCATCTAGTGCTTATGCTGCTACTTCTAAAGGCGTTGAGGTAATTAGATTTTTTCATATTAATAGTCTAATTAAACCTAAATTGAAATTTCTTTCCAAAAGTATGGCTTCAGGAAGTGATTAGGTTGACCGGCAGGTTAATTTACATTTTTCTAGTAATCTAATTTGTGATCTAGTTATCGAGCGTTGTTAGACTTTTTAATCACCCTGAATTGCTTAGACTTCAGTGAAGTTGGGGATGAATGCACTCGATTTCATTCTGAAAGGAAAATAAGAGGGAGCAGTTTGGCTTTTTTGTGTTAAAAGGACTACATTGATGTTATAGCTACAGTAACCTTTGGAATAAATATATCAGTATTAGAAATGAGAAACCGTTTAAAAAATAACATTATCATTTTTGCCTTTTGGATTGTGAAGATGTGTTTCTTACTTTCTTTTCTCCATGCCTTAAAAAGAATGGTTTATTGACCAGTTTCCACGGGCTTTCGATAACCGGCTTGTGAGTCTTGGTAGTGTACAAACATCATCTTGAAGTCAGCTCTTGCTACAGGTGAATTGCAGGTAAGTAACAAGTGATGCGTTTAATTTAGAGGTGTAGTATATCACTTTATTAATAATATTACTTAGAGAAGTGTATTATTATTGAATTGATCGATTCCATGGTTGTCTAAGATTTCAATTTGTACAGTGTATTGGTGCTACAACACTGAATGAATACCATAAGCATATTGAGAAGGACCCAGCACCTGAGAGACGATTCCAACCTTTAAAAGCTACCCGAGCCAACATAAGTTCATTACACTGATGAATCTTTAGTTGCTGCAGCACATTTATCATATCATACCAGTAGATAAGGTACAATAATCTACTGAATGCTCACTTCAACTCCCTTATGCCTTGTAATATTTTAATAGCATAATTAACGTATATATGGGGTTGGGTTGGATGAGCAGAGTTAAAGGTCATAATAGGGTCTGATCGAAACGGGACAGACTCGGTTGGATTGAACCACTATTGACTTATCAACTATTGAGTACAAAATAGGAAAAGAAATCAAAAGACTTTATCGAAACGGGACACACTCGTGTGCTTTAAAATAGACTTTAGGTGGTGATCTTCAACTCGTTTGACCATTTTGAACTCATTTTCCTCTAGCTAAATTTTTGTTATCATTTCTCAAGTATTCATCTGGTTAATGTGTCCATTTTACTTGCAGTGACCCTTTTTTTCCTAATAATAAAGCAATCGATTTGATCGATGAAGCTGGTTCTCGTGTTTGTCTTCATCACGCACAAGCAGGTCTCATTAACTTTAGACCATTAATAATCTATCATGTGCAGCTCCTAGAGGAAGCCCGAGAACTTGAAAAAGACCTTAGGCAGATAACCAAAGAAATAATAACGAAGCAGTTTGGGGTCAAGATTTCGAAAAGGTATCTCTCTTTTTTACTTGTTTTGGTGGTGTTGTTTCTCAGATAAAACAACGATGTTGGCCCAACTGGACAAAAGTGGGTAAAGTTTGCCACGTCTAATAAAAATTTTACAGGTTGATTGGAATGGTGCTGGTGCTCAAACGAATTATAGGTATTCTACAACTACTTATCTTCTTAATCATATTACAATTGCGTAAAAAGCACGGATTATAATTCATAATTATAATTATATATAGACTTTTTTGTGCCGTTGATCCCTCCATTATACACCAAAAAGTTAACAGCGTCCCTCCGGTTTTTTTTTTTTTTTTGGCTAACAGCATCCTTCCATTCCTCCGTCAACCTGTCATCCAAATCGTCCGTTAAGTACCATCATGTGAATAACACGTGATGGGTATTTTCGTCTTTTTTTTGCTCTCTTTTTCAGCCTTTACCCTTATCTTCATCTTCATCTTGACCAAACCCTAAATCCAAATTTTAAATTACACACGCTAATTCAAAAACCCTAAATAAAACCAAATCTTCAAAACCAAATCTAAGTTTCTCACTGGTCATCATTAGAATGAACGTTGCTGCTTATGGTGAAGGCAATGAACGTTGTCTCACTGGTCATCATTAGAATGCCAATATCAACAACTTTTTATGGCTACCATAAATCTATATATAATACTTATCGAATTTTGACGTTTAAAAAATATTTAATTTTGTTAAAAAATATGTTGCAGGTTGTTGCGAACCGTGGGAGCTTCTATTCGTGTTAGAAGGGACATAGAGAATGCTCGATAAGTTGCATCAAATGTTTTCTAAACATGGTTTCGATATGAGGTTATGCTTTGTTGGCTTGTAACTGGTTTTTAACTGTCACAAAATGCTCGTTATACACTGTTCTCGTCTGTTTTGTATTGCTTTTGTTTAGATATGCATTGGTTGGGTATCTCCTCTGCATTTTTTTTTTTTCATTTTGTTGCATTCATATGTTTATATCTTAGTTTCTTACTAGAATAAAATAAAATTATATTTCCATTAAAGCTCAACTAATGATGATAGCCATCTGACAGATCGACATATGTTTGCGACATTGGATATCCCAAAGCAATCAGTTACATATATCTTAGAAAACTATGATGTGTTCTAGAATTAAAATTGATAACTTATAACCAAAAGGAGTAAGTAGGTTATATCAGTTCTCTTAAGTTTTTGAGGGTTTATTATTTTAGAGTGCATTAAACCAGTTTTCTAACCCAATATATTCTATTTTTATTTTTATTTTATTTTATTTAATTTTTTTCAGGATGATGTGCTTGTAGTAGCACGGTAGAAAATATTTAACTCATGTATGTTGATGTCCCTCCCTGCAAATCAGTTATCAGTTCACTTAAGCTCAATTGATTATGAATGTTATCTGGAAGGAGTATGTAATTCACTTCAAGTTTATGAAAGTTTGAGTTTGACTTTGAAAAAAAAAAAAGTTTATAAAGTGTTTATTACGTTGTTGTATGAAATAAAATACTGGGATTGTAACCACTTGTTCAGTTTTGCAGGATGATGTGTCCGTTAGCATATTCGGACCCAATTATCTTGTTAAGAATCCGTTCACTTTATATATGCAGCAAGTGTATGACATGTACTATTAATTAATGGCCATGACACCCTACGTTCCCGTCTGCTACACTCTTCTAAGTTTCTACCAAGGACATAATACTAGGGGGTAAGTTAATGTCTTTTTATTATCTTCCTTATTTCCTGAAATATTTTACGTGAAGTTATTTTAGGGTTTAATAGCTTACTACATTTTATTTATTTATTGTGATTATATATATCTAATGAATCTTTAAAATAATAATTGTGTTCGTCTTGTCTAACGCTTCTGCGCTAGGATGATTTTGCCTCCAGCATTCAAGGTATCAACATGTTGAACCCGTTTTCCTATTTTCTTTTTTTCAGTTTTATTGGTTTCTTCGGGGCTACCTAATTTGTCTTTCCGGTGAGTTTTCTTGGACCTTTGAATTAAACATTCCGGTTTGACATTCCCGATGAATTTTTTTGAATCTTTGAACTTGACTTTCCGTAAGATCTCTTAGAACCTTCAAACTTGACTTTGCGGTTTGACTTTACAAAGTAGGTTGCTTTTACTATCACATCTACTATTGTTACACATGAGCTACCAATATTTCGTGGTAAATTGGGCGAACACTTGATTAGTATGGTCTACATTTTACAAGGGAAATTAGAATATTATTTATAAGTTTACCGAGGAACATAGAAGTAGACAATTTTTAATTTACTGGTGATGAAATTATTAAACAATTGATACATGTGTAATGCATAATTATGTTACATTAGTAGGTTTATATATTTAAAAAGTTCATAGTTAACTATTTATAAGATATTGTTATATGTACACGACATGCTAAGTTGGAGTATTAACGGTATGCATAAAACATGGAAAAATGATAAATGTAGTCATATAATTTTGTTTAAGCATACTATACTATATACGGAATATAATTTTAATGATATATCCTAGGGAATACACGCATAAAAGGATCGTTTTTATACAGCGGAATGGATCAAAGAGCATAAAAGAAAACAATATTTGGCAGTTTTTAACAATTCCATCCAACGTTCAGCAGGCCGCCCAGCGTCATGCGTAAGCCCTGCAAGCAGCTTCTATGCTTAAGCCCTTTTATTAGGCGTGTGAGCGGCACGCAGCCACGCCAAAGTCGTTTCCGGATATTTCGCATAACAGAATTAATCAGGTTTGACACGTGTATCCCGAGAATTTCGGACATTCTACGCTTATAAATAGACCCCTCGGGTCACCACAAAAAGTATCTGAACTTCAGTCATAGAGAAGTACAGTTTCTCTCTCTCACAGTTCTTTCTCACTCTAAAACATTAACTGCTTATCAACAGAACGCTAGACGGATCAATTCCAGATTGATCCAAAGATTGATTGAGGCCACGCCACGGATCTCTCATCCATGTTCCGGGTATGTAGGGATTATTTTCCGAGGGCAAACATCAATCAACATCATATCGCTCTACGCTAGGCTGTTATTGTATTGTACTGGTACCTTACACCCGCTATACGGAAAATACTACCAACAAATTTAATTTCATATTTATAACTAAAATATGTCATGAATAAATATTACTCCGTAATATCAAAATTAAATAAGAAAATTTGATACAAAAAATAATATTTATACTTCGTAATTAATCAAACAAAGCTTGTTAAAAGCTTGTTAAAAGCTTGTAAAAAGCTTGTTAACATAAATATTATGCTTAAACATAGCTTTAAGAAACGTTTATCTTAAGAAACGTTTATCATTGTTCAAATTGAATTTGTTACCATGCTTTTTTCTCGTGAAAAAAAAAACAAATCCTATAAAACTAGGCACTTTCATCAAAAGAAGAACGTACCAACAAAACTGATACTAGTGACAAAAATTAGCTTTTGTTGTTGCTGTGTTATTTTATAAATTAGGAACTTATATAATATTTATTATATTATATCTGGAGTAGTTTTTAGAAAAGCCTTGTTATAAAGTTCTATTTTTATTTTACAAAAAAAAAAAAAGTTGTTTAAACTTAAAATAGTATCGTTGTTGCTCCATCATAATAAGCCTTGTTGAATCTTACTAAATAAGTTCATAGACAGATGTGTCTTCGAGCATAGGCAAGATAGGCAATCATTTAAGGCCTAAAAATTTAGAAGAGTTCAAAATTTTAAACATGTAAATATTGTTCTCAATATATTTAATTAAATCAAATAAATAATTGTGAATTAAAGTTAAAATACTTTATTTTTAATAGTTAAATAGATTGTAAGTAAATAAATAGATAAATTGAAATATTATTTTTGTATGCTTAGTAAAAAAATTTAACGTATATGTGAGCACATTTTTATTTTCAAAATAACTTTTAATTTGGAGACCCCCATGTTCATACACCATCATCGAACTTAACCATATTCTAGGGGGGTCATTGTGTAAATGTTCATAAAGAAACTCTATTGCCACTTGTCTATAAATTGAACTCGTAATTAGGGTTTTACGTACAACGAAGCCGCTATTTATTTTTTTCATAAGTTACTGTTGCAATTTCAAGCAGAGGCGGATTTAGTGTAGTAGAGGGGGGCGCCCGCACCCGGTGGATTTCGAAATTTTAGTGCAAATTTTTTTGGTTTTTCGATTTCGCCCCTGGTGGAATTTTTTTTGCCCCAAATCCTTCATGTTTTGTCCAAAAACCTCTATATTTTGCCCCAAAACCTTCGTATTTTGCTCAAAAACCTCTATATTTTGCTCAAAAAACTCTATATTTTGTCCAAAAACCTCTATATTTTGTCAAAAAAAAAATCCTCACGTTTTTAAAAAAATTCGCCCCCAGTGAAAATTTTTCCTGATCCGCCACTGATTTCAAGTCTAAACGGGTGTTTGGCGGGCTTATGTGATCGGTTTATTGCATAATGTTGTAAATAATCAATCAATATAAGCTGAATTAAACATCCCTAAGTTGCAATTATCATTTAAATAGCTGCGTCATTGATAATTTTTCTGGAACATGATTTTATGTTTTCCGATACTGAACAAATTAATTTGCTTTAATCGAGTATTCGTATTTGAAGTTAATGTCTTTAATAATTTTGGGTTTTGCTTGAATTTGAAATAAATTATTGGTTTTAATGGATTTTGGGAAGTGATGCTAAAAGATATCGATTTAATTCATAGACTCATAATTTGCTCTGCTGAATAAAATCTTATTTGCACGTCAGTCTGATCCCAAGCTCTATTTTTGCCTTTTTAGTGGTTTTTAATTTTATTCATCTGTCATTGTTATTTGTTCCTGATTTTTGGTTATTTTTTTTATTGTAATAAGAAATAAGAAAGAGATTTAAGAACAGGTAGAATGTTAGTTTGCAGCCGTTTTCGAAAATCAAACCAATAGAGATTAGGTTTCAGTTTTAAGCCTAATCTGTTGAGAATCATCAAAAGAGCTGATATATTGAAATACTTAAGAAAACGAGTTATGTGGTTGAGTTTTTACATATACTAAATTTTTCGTATAGTACTTATCTAGGATTAGGATTTAGGATATAGTACTTGTTAAAAGCACTAGTTATGTGGACATAAATATAGACATAGATGATGATTTTGTGAGAACTCAAATCATGTGAACTAATCCTTCTAAAAAAAATGAGGGACAAAAAAGAAATTTACAAAATCGCTTTCAAATAAAAACTAGATGACTATTAGAAATCATATGAATAGATAGATAGTTAAATGGTGCGTTCCTAATCGAAACATATTTATATTTGTCATATGCATTCTGATCATAAAAAACTTGTATGTTTCTGAATTTTAATTAAAACGAAGAGAAATGAAGGGGATTGATGATTTTAGTCTAATTTTCCTCTCAATCCTTCCTTTCAAATTGAAAGGATCCCAAATCATCCCTTTCATTTGCGATGGCAATTGGCGAGAAAAAACTCGTGACCCGCGGGTATTCGATCCGTGATGGGCGGTTAAAATCATAAAATCTTACCCGCGGGCACGGATACAGGTAAACAATTATACCCATCAACGGGGCGCGGGCAGGTCGCGGGTACATACTACCCGTCGCGGGTAAAACCCCATCCGCTAATTCTTGAGACTTTTTTTAATTTATCCGTGAGTTATACATACAATTATCAATTTAAAGGTATTTTATCTGTAGTGCAATAATGGATTAAAAATATAATAGTGGATACAAGTAAAAAACTTGATTTTCACGTCATTTTACACATGTTAATTGTACATATTGTTTTTTTCTCGTTGAGACCTATTACCCGCTCGCGGGTAACAAAATTTCGCCCATACCCGTGACCCGCGGGTAATAATAATATACAATTTCGTTAACTTTTTTTTTTTAGAAAAGTCATTTCTTTCAAGCAAAAACTCAGCCTTAGTATATTTTTTTTTCTTTTAATATTATCAGAGAAAAGTTAGTCTTAGTTTGGAGACATGATAAAACTGAATAAAGAAGACCTTTCTATTTTTGTGAAAATATTATTTGTATTTGTAGAATATTACAGAGCAAACTTCGTTTAGGTTGATTAATGCTTGCGATTGTATTTGTAGAATATTACAGAGTAAATTTTATAAAGCTACTAGAAAGAAGCTAGAAAAATAAATTACAGAAAGTCCATTGAATTTTGTAACCTCAATGACTAATTAATTGATTCTGGATTTTTTTATATCTAGAAAGCAACTAAAAAAATGAAGAAACAATAATACTGTCTAAAACATGAGATTTTCGAAAGCTAGCATCATTGAAGGCATAACTTTGAATTCACTTAAATAATTGTCTCGCTATATAACACACTCTTTTTCTTCATTTGAGGGTTACAGTTGTGTAAGTTTCTATTTTGTTCGTTTTCTTCTTTAAGTTGTCTTGGTTCTAGTTCCACACAAATACACAATCATCATCCATGTCTCATTTTATGTTCACATAACTGGTTTCACTAAGACCATTCGCAATGCAGCGTTACCTGATCGTGATGAGCTCGATGGCGCCTCCATCACGCCCCTGTGCGGCGTGATGGAGGGATTTTGGATGAGGCGCGATGGCTGGATCACGGATGGTGATGGAGGAGATGATCGATGGTGATTGGCTGGTTGCAAGAAAAAGCTGCAAGGTATCTGTTGCCTTGCTGCAAAAATGTATCCGTTGCCCAATTAAATTATTAAATGAAAACATAAATTTTATAAATAATAAAATTTACCCACCTCTATAAATAATCATCTCATTTCTCACAACACTTTCACTTATTACTTACTAAACACTCTCTAATATTCCCACTTTATTAAACAATGTCTCAAAATCCCGAAAATAATGAGCCCGGTTCCGGTAATTTATACAACTTCGGGTTACCTAATACTCCTGGTTCGAACTCAAATTCCCCACAAAATGTTCGGGGTACTCGACCCGTTGGTAATGTTTCACAACATAATCTTTTTAATGATTTCAATAATCCATTGTTTTTTTCTCAATTTATACATCAACAACAACACCACCAACAACTTCAACAACACCAAAACTTCCAACAACAATTTCATCAACCTTATTGATAATGCTAAAAACGAACATATATTTCATAGCATTATCCCTCAAGAAAGACAAGCTTTTAGTTGCAATTGTTCTATTTACAAGTGATATTCGTTTAAATAATAAAAGGTGAAGACAAAAGACATATTCGACGAATTGAAGACGCAAGCGACCAAAAAGCTCAAAAGTACAAAATACAATCAAAGAGGTTCCAATTATTGATGAGAAACGTCTCAAAATTACAAGAGTACAAGATTCGAAACACAAAATACAAGATATTAAATTGTACGCAAGGACGTTCAAAAATTCGGAACCGGGACCAGAGTCAACTCTCAACGCTCGATGCAACGGACTAAAAATTACAAGTCAACTATGCACATAAATATAATATAATATATAAATAATTCTTAAAATTATTTATATATTATATATATTTAATTAAAACCGTCGGCAGAAAAAACAAGAGCATGTGAGCCTCCCCAGCTGGCCATGCGATCGTATGGCCTTGAAGAGTGTGACGATCGCTCCAAATCCATTTGGCCGAATACGTCATTCATTGATTTCATTGCGAGGTATTTGACCTCTATATGATACGTTTTATAAACATTGCATTCTTTTGAAAAGGCACACCATAAATGAATATTAAATCAAAGGTTTTCGACATCTGATGATTTCTACATATAAACAATCACCTTATATAATAGTTTACAACAGTACTTCCGTTGACAATGCAGTCTAAATAAGGTACATGGTGATGAATTGGTGAATGCAACGTTTTCTTGAAAAATATGCCATGTAAGACTCCATGCACATAGCTTGTCTATCATATAAGCAAACAGCGGAAGACTTCTAGGGAACCTGAGAATAAACATGCTAACAAGTGTCAACACAAAGGTTGGTGAGTTCATAGTTTTAGTGTTTCGCATAATCTGCATATAAAAGTGGATAACAAGATTTCAGTTGTTTCATCCAGAAACGTTTATCAAAATATTCTACGAAATTGAGCACCCTGGTAACTAAACTTAACGTATATATAATTTGTACCCTTTGTATAATCATCTTAATAATACACATAAACCAACGTGTACGCTTCTCAAATAGCATACGTCCGTTAAAAGGCTAGTGCTCTAGCTCGGACGGGGATATCAAGCCCTATGGATCCATATACCACTATTCGCGCCCACCAGTTCTTATAACCGGCAGTTACTAGTTACCAAAGCTAAGGGATTTTCGGTTCAAACTCAGTGTAGAATTAAGTATGTACTTGTATCCATTGTGTTTAAAATAAAGTGCATGTATTCTCAGCCCAAAAATATATATTGCAAAAGCAATTAAAAAGGGAGCAAATGAAACTCACGCATATAAATCTAGTATTTTCAGTATTTATAAACAGTCGCATGTATTCTCAGCCCAAAAATATATTGAGTA
This sequence comes from Rutidosis leptorrhynchoides, assembly GCF_046630445.1. Taxonomy (NCBI): domain Eukaryota; kingdom Viridiplantae; phylum Streptophyta; class Magnoliopsida; order Asterales; family Asteraceae; genus Rutidosis; species Rutidosis leptorrhynchoides. The sequence continues at coordinate 35,740,164 of NC_092337.1, read as the reverse complement.
AAAGGGATCATATGAAACTCACCTTAGCAGCATATAAAGTCGTTCACCAAAATGTGATCGAAACTCGGATTACTAAATAACCGTAGATCTCAACCTAGAGAACATATGTTGGTCAATAAATGTCTATCAAGCTAGGTCAGGTCATAGTGTATAACAATCCTAATGCTCGAGATCGACATACAAAAGTTATCCAAAGTCGTTTCAAAAAGTCAATTTTGACAATAATTCAACAAAACGAGACGTACCTTATATAAGGATTTATTTACTCAGTTGGTAATACTCAAAAATCCAATTTATCAATCTTACAAACAAGTTGTTTAAATATTAATTGCAGATTCAAAAGCAATTCCAATTATCGTTAATCATAATTCAGTTGTCCATATCTTTTAATTCGTTCATCGAAATTACACGATTCCTAAATGAAAAGTTATTGATTTTTCGCCAGCTTTCCAAAAACATGTATATCATATACCTTTTATGAAATGTCCCGTTCTTATTGATTAAAAACGTTCCATATTAATTGATTTCGTTGCGAGGTTTTGACCTCTATATGAGACGTTTTTCAAAGACTGCATTCATTTTTAAACAAACCATAACCTTTATTTCATCAATAAAGGTTTAAAAAGCTTTACGTAGATTATCAAATAATGATAATCTAAAATATCCTGTTTACACACGACCATTACATAATGGTTTACAATACAAATATGTTACAACAAAATAAGTTTCTTGAATGCAGTTTTTACACAATATCATACAAGCATGGACTCCAAATCTTGTCCTTATTTAAGTATGCGACAGCGGAAACTCTTAATAATCACCTGAGAATAAACATGCTTAAAACGTCAACAAAAATGTTGGTGAGTTATAGGTTTAACCTATATATATCAAATCGTAACAATAGACCACAAGATTTCATATTTCAATACACATCCCATACATAGAGATAAAAATCATTCATATGGTGAACACCTGGTAACCGACAATAACAAGATGCATATATAAGAATATCCCCATCATTCCGGGACACCCTTCGGATATGATATAAATTTCGAAGTACTAAAGCATCCGGTACTTTGGATGGGGTTTGTTAGGCCCAATAGATCTATCTTTAGGATTCGCGTCAATTAGGGTGTCTGTTCCCTAATTCTTAGATTACCAGACTTAATAAAAAGGGGCATATTCGATTTCGATAATTCAACCATAGAATGTAGTTTCACGTACTTGTGTCTATTTTGTAAATCATTTATAAAACCTGCATGTATTCTCATCCCAAAAATATTAGATTTTAAAAGTGGGACTATAACTCACTTTCACAGATTTTTACTTCGTCGGGAAGTAAGACTTGGCCACTGGTTGATTCACGAACCTATAACAATATATACATATATATCAAAGTATGTTCAAAATATATTTACAACACTTTTAATATATTTTGATGTTTTAAGTTTATTAAGTCAGCTGTCCTCGTTAGTAACCTACAACTAGTTGTCCACAGTTAGATGTACAGAAATAAATCGATAAATATTATCTTGAATCAATCCACGACCCAGTGTATACGTATCTCAGTATTGATCACAACTCAAACTATATATATTTTGGAATCAACCTCAACCCTGTATAGCTAACTCCAACATTCACATATAGAGTGTCTATGGTTGTTCCGAAATATATATAGATGTGTCGACATGATAGGTCGAAACATTGTATACGTGTCTATGGTATCTCAAGATTACATAATATATAATACAAGTTGATTAAGTTATGGTTGGAATAGATTTGTTACCAATTTTCACGTAGCTAAAATGAGAAAAATTATCCAATCTTGTTTTACCCATAACTTCTTCATTTTAAATCCGTTTTGAGTGAATCAAATTGCTATGGTTTCATATTGAACTCTATTTTATGAATCTAAACAAAAAAAGTATAGGTTTATAGTCAGAAAAATAAGTTACAAGTCGTTTTTGTAAAGGTAGTCATTTCAGTCGAAAGAACGACGTCTAGATGACCATTTTAGAAAACATACTTCCACTTTGAGTTTAACCATAATTTTTGGATATAGTTTCATGTTCATAATAAAAATCATTTTCTCAGAATAACAACTTTTAAATCAAAGTTTATCATAGTTTTTAATTAACTAACCCAAAACAGCCCGCGGTGTTACTACGACGGCGTAAATCCGGTTTTACGGTGTTTTTCGTGTTTCCAGGTTTTAAATCATTAAGTTAGCATATCATATAGATATAGAACATGTGTTTAGTTGATTTTAAAAGTCAAGTTAGAAGGATTAACTTTTGTTTGCGAACAAGTTTAGAATTAACTAAACTATGTTCTAGTGATTACAAGTTTAAACCTTCGAATAAGATAGCTTTATATGTATAAATCGAATGATGTTATGAACATCATTACTACCTTAAGTTCCTTGGATGAACCTACTGGAAAAGAGAAAAATGGATCTAGCTTCAATGGATCCTTGGATGGCTCAAAGTTCTTGAAGCAAAATCATGACACGAAAACAAGTTCAAGTAAGATCATCACTTGAAATAAGATTGTTATAGTTATAGAAATTGAACCAAAGTTTGAATATGATTATTAACTTGTATTAGAATGATAACCTACTGTAAGAAACAAAGATTTCTTGAGGTTGGATGATCACCTTACAAGATTGGAAGTGAGCTAGCAAACTTGAAAGTATTCTTGATTTTATGAAACTAGAACTTTTGGAATTTATGAAGAACACTTAGAACTTGAAGATAGAACTTGAGAGAGTTCAATTAGATGAAGAAAATTGAAGAATGAAAGTGTTTGTAGGTGTTTTTGGTCGTTGGTGTATGGATTAGATATAAAGGATATGTAATTTTGTTTTCATGTAAATAAGTCATGAATGATTACTCATATTTTTGTAATCTTATGAGATATTTCATGCTAGTTGCCAAATGATGGTTCCCACATGTGTTAGGTGACTCACATGGGCTGCTAAGAGCTGATCATTGGAGTGTATATACCAATAGTACATACATCTAAAAGCTGTGTATTGTACGAGTACGAATACGGGTGCATACGAGTAGAATTGTTGATGAAACTGAACGAGAATGTAATTGTAAGCATTTTTGTTAAGTAGAAGTATTTTGATAAGTGTATTGAAGTCTTTCAAAAGTGTATAAATACATATTAAAACACTACATGTATATACATTTTAACTGAGTCGTTAAGTCATCGTTAGTCGTTACATGTAAGTGTTGTTTTGAAACCTTTAGGTTAACGATCTTGTTAAATGTTGTTAACCCAATGTTTATAATAACAAAAGAGATTTTAAATTATTATATTATCATGATATTATGATGTACGAATATCTCTTAATATGATATATATACATTAAATGTCGTTACAACGATAAACGTTACATATATGTCTCGTTTCAAAATCATTAAGTTAGTAGTCTTGTTTTTACATATGTAGTTCATTGTTAATATAATTAATGATATGTTTACTTATCATAATATCATGTTAACTATATATATAACCATATATATGTCATCATATAGTTTTTTTACAAGTTTTAACGTTCGTGAATCACCGGTCAACTTGGGTGGTCAATTGTCTATATGAAACCTATTTCAATTAATCAAGTCTTAACAAGTTTGATTGCTTAACATGTTGGAAACATTTAATCATGTAAACATCAATCTCAATTAATATATATAAACATGGAAAAGTTCGGGTCACTACAGTACCTACCCGTTAAATAAATTTCGTCCCGAAATTTTAAGCTGTTGAAGGTGTTGACGAATCTTCTGGAAATAGATGCGGGTATTTCTTCTTCATCTGATCTTCACGCTCCCAGGTGAACTCGGGTCCTCTACAAGCATTCCATCGAACCTTAACAATTGGTATCTTGTTTTTCTTAAGTCTTTTAACCTCACGATCCATTATTTCGACGGGTTCTTCGATGAATTGGAGTTTTTCGTTGATTTGGATTTCATCTAACGGAATAGTGAGATCTTCTTTAGCAAAACATTTCTTCAAATTCGAGACGTGGAAAGTGTTATGTACAGCCGCGAGTTGTTGAGGTAACTCAAGTCGGTAAGCTACTGGTCCGACACGATCAATAATCTTGAATGGTCCAATATACCTTGGATTTAATTTCCCTCGTTTACCAAATCGAACAACGCCTTTCCAAGGTGAAACTTTAAGCATGACCATCTCTCCAATTTCAAATTCTATATCTTTTCTTTTAATGTCAGCGTAGCTCTTTTGTCGACTTTGGGCGGTTTTCAACCGTTGTTGAATTTGGATGATCTTCTCGGTAGTTTCTTGTATAATCTCCGGACCCGTAATCTGTCTATCCCCCACCTCACTCCAACAAATCGGAGACCTGCACTTTCTACCATAAAGTGCTTCAAACGGCGCCATCTCAATGCTTGAATGGTAGCTGTTGTTGTAGGAAAATTCTGCTAACGGTAGATGTCGATCCCAACTGTTTCCGAAATCAATAACACATGCTCGTAGCATGTCTTCAAGCGTTTGTATCGTCCTTTCGCTCTGCCCATCAGTTTGTGGATGATAGGCAGTACTCATGTCTAGACGAGTTCCTAATGCTTGCTGTAATGTCTGCCAGAATCTTGAAATAAATCTGCCATCCCTATCAGAGATAATAGAGATTGGTATTCCATGTCTGGAGACGACTTCCTTCAAATACAGTCGTGCTAACTTCTCCATCTTGTCATCTTCTCTTATTGGTAGGAAGTGTGCTGATTTGGTGAGACGATCAACTATTACCCAAATAGTATCAAAACCACTTGCAGTCCTTGGCAATTTAGTGATGAAATCCATGGTAATGTTTTCCCATTTCCATTCCGGGATTTCGGGTTGTTGAAGTAGACCTGATGGTTTCTGATGCTCAGCTTTGACCTTAGAACACGTCAAACATTCTCCTACGTATTTAGCAACATCGGCTTTCATACCCGGCCACCAAAAATGTTTCTTGAGATCCTTGTACATCTTCCCCGTTCCAGGATGTATTGAGTATCTGGTTTTATGAGCTTCTCTAAGTACCATTTCTCTCATATCTCCAAATTTTGGTACCCAAATCCTTTCAGCCCAATACCGGGTTCCGTCTTCCCGAATATTAAGATGCTTCTCCGATCCTTTGGGTATTTCATCCTTTAAATTTCCCTCTTTTAAAACTCCTTGTTGCGCCTCCTTTATTTGAGTAGTAATGTTATTATGAATCATTATATTCATAGATTTTACTCGAATGGGTTCTCTATCCTTCCTGCTCAAGGCATCGGCTACCACATTTGCCTTCCCCGGGTGGTAACGAATCTCAAAATCGTAATCATTCAATAATTCAATCCACCTACGCTGCCTCATATTCAGTTGTTTCTGATTAAATATGTGTTGAAGACTTTTGTGGTCGGTATATATAATACTTTTGACCCCATATAAGTAGTGCCTCCAAGTCTTTAATGCAAAAACAACCGCGCCTAATTCCAAATCATGCGTCGTATAATTTTGTTCGTTAATCTTCAATTGTCTAGACGCATAAGCAATCACCTTCGTTCGTTGCATTAATACACAACCGAGACCTTGCTTTGATGCGTCACAATAAATCACAAAATCATCATTCCCTTCAGGCAATGACAATATAGGTGCCGTAGTTAGCTTTTTCTTCAATAACTGAAACGCTTTCTCTTGTTCATCATTCCATTCAAATTTCTTCCCTTTATGCGTTAATGCAGTCAAGGGTTTTGCTATTCTGGAAAAGTCTTGGATGAACCTTCTATAGTAACCAGCTAGTCCTAAAAACTGGCGTATGTGTTTCGGAGTTTTCGGGGTTTCCCACTTTTCAACAGTTTCTATCTTTGCCGGATCCACCTTAATACCTTCTTTGTTCACTATGTGACCGAGGAATTGAACTTCTTCCAACCAAAATGCACACTTTGAAAACTTAGCGTACAATTCTTCCTTCCTCAATACTTCTAACACCTTTCTCAAATGTTCACCGTGTTCTTGGTCATTCTTTGAGTAAATAAGTATGTCATCAATGAAAACAATGACAAACTTGTCAAGGTATGGTCCACACACTCGGTTCATAAGGTCCATGAACACAGCTGGTGCATTAGTTAAACCAAACGGCATGACCATAAACTCGTAATGACCGTAACGTGTTCTGAAAGCAGTCTTTGGAATATCATCTTCTTTCACCCGCATTTGATGATACCCGGAACGTAAGTCAATCTTTGAATAAACAGACGAGCCTTGTAGTTGATCAAATAAGTCGTCGATTCTCGGTAGTGGGTAGCGGTTCTTGATGGTAAGTTTGTTCAACTCTCGGTAGTCGATACACAACCTGAATGTACCATCTTTCTTCTTGACAAACAAAACAGGAGCTCCCCACGGTGATGTGCTTGGTCGAATGAAACCACGCTCTAAAAGTTCTTGTAATTGGCTTTGCAGTTCTTTCATCTCGCTGGGTGCGAGTCTGTAAGGAGCACGAGCTATTGGTGCAGCTCCTGGTACAAGATCTATTTGAAATTCAACGGATCGATGTGGGGGTAATCCCGGTAATTCTTTCGAAAATACATCGGGAAATTCTTTTGCAATGGGAACATCATTGATGCTCTTTTCTTCAGTTTGTACTTTCTCGACGTGTGCTAGAACAGCATAGCAACCTTTTCTTATTAGTTTTTGTGCCTTCAAATTACTAATAAGATGTAGCTTCGTGTTGCCCTTTTCTCCGTACACCATTAAGGGTTTTCCTTTTTCTCGTATAATGCGAATTGCATTTTTGTAACAAACGATCTCCGCTTTCACTTCTTTCAACCAGTCCATACCGATTATCACATCAAAACTCCCTAACTCTACTGGTATCAAATCAATCTTAAATGTTTCGCTAACCAGTTTAATTTCTCGATTCCGACATATATTATCTGCTGAAATTAATTTACCATTTGCTAATTCGAGTAAAAATTTACTATCCAAAGGCGTCAATGGACAACTTAATTTAGCACAAAAATCTCTACTCATATAGCTTCTATCCGCACCCGAATCAAATAAAACGTAAGCAGATTTATTGTCAATAAGAAACGTACCCGTAACAAGCTCCGGGTCTTCCTGTGCCTCTACCGCATTAATATTGAAAACTCTTCCACGGCCTTGTCCATTCGTGTTCTCCTGGTTCGGGCAATTTCTAATAATGTGGCCTGGTTTTCCACATTTATAACAAACTACATTGGCATAACTTGCTCCGACACTACTTGCTCCGCCATTACTCGTTCCGACACCATTTGTTCCTTTCGTTCTATTAACCCCTGGTCCGTAGACCTCACACTTTGCCGCGCTATGACCATTTCTTTTACACTTGTTGCAAAATTTGGTGCAGAACCCCGAGTGATTCTTTTCACACCTTTGGCATAGTTGCTTCTGATTGTTGTTGTTGTTGCGGTTATTATTGTTGTTGGGATGATTGTTGTAGTTGCTGTTGTTGTTGTTGTTGTTGTTGTTGTTGTTGTTGTTGTTGTTGGGCCGTTTGTTGTAGTTGCGATTGATGTTGCGATTGTTGGGATAATTGTTGCGATTATTGTTGTAATTGCTGTTGTTGTTGTATTGGTGATTCTTATCACCGTTTTCCTCCCACTTTCTTTTGACTTGCTTCACATTGGCCTCTTCAGCAGTCTGTTCTTTAATTCTTTCTTCAATCTGGTTCACTAGTTTGTGAGCCATTCTACATGCCTGTTGTATGGAGGCGGGCTCGTGTGAACTTATATCTTCTTGGATTCTTTCCGGTAATCCTTTCACAAACGCGTCGATCTTCTCTTCCTCATCTTCGAATGCTCCCGGACACAATAGGCACAATTCTGTGAATCGTCTTTCGTACGTGGTAATATCAAATCCTTGGGTTCGTAACCCTCTAAGTTCTGTCTTGAGCTTATTGACCTCGGTTCTGGGACGGTACTTCTCGTTCATCAAGTGCTTGAATGCTGACCACGGTAGTGCGTACGCATCATCTTGTCCCACTTGCTCTAGATAGGTATTCCACCATGTTAACGCAGAACCTGTGAAGGTATGCGTAGCGTACTTCACTTTGTGCTCTTCAGTACACTTACTTATGGCAAACACCGATTCAACCTTCTCGGTCCACCGTTTCAATCCGATCGGTCCTTCGGTTCCATCAAATTCCAAAGGTTTGCAGGCAGTGAATTCTTTGTAGGTGCATCCTACACGATTTCCTGTACTGCTAGATCCAAGGTTATTGTTGGTATGTAGCGCAGCCTGTACTGCGGCTATGTTTGAAGCTAGAAAAGTACGGAATTCCTCTTCATTCATATTCACGGTGTGTCGAGTAGTCGGTGCCATTTCCTTCAAAATAGTTAAATGGAACAAGTTAATCATACAGAATATTAAGAGTAGTTAATAGTATTTCGTAGCATAATATGAACTCATTTATAAAAGCTTTTTCTTCATATTAGCGTTTTATAAGTTTAAATTCGGGTAGTACCTACCCGTTAAGTTCATACTTAGTAGCTAATATACAATTCAACTACTACAATTCTATATGAAAAACTGATTATAATAATATTTCGCGTTCAAACTTTTATACAATATTTTACAAACTTACAATACCGCTTATTTTACATAAAGCATGAAATATAGCACACAATAACTTTGATACAAGATAGTTGTGAAGACAATTCTAGCTAGTACACAAGTCGTTCAGCAAAGGCAATAAAGACACGTAATTCATACGTCCAGAAACAAGTCATGCATTCTGGTTTTACTAGGACTACTTCCCATCCTTGGTCTTGTGCAACATAACCGTTATGGCCGTTGATAAGACAGCGTGTTGTAACGTCATCAAAGGGACGAGGGTTACGTAATGTCCAACAGTCCCGTAATAATCTAAAAACCTCATTTCTTACCCCAATTACCGACTCCGTCACTTGTGGAAACGTTTTGTTTAATAGTTGTAGCCCGATGTTCTTGTTCTCACTTTGGTGAGAAGCGAACATTACTAATCCGTAAGCATAACATGCTTCTTTATGTTGCATGTTAGCCGCTTTTTCTAAATCACGAAGTCCAATATTCGGATATATTGAGTCAAAATAATTTCTTAACCCGTTGCGTAAAATAGCATTTGGGTTCCCCGCAATATATGCGTCAAAGTAAACACATCGTAACTTATGGGTTTCCCAATGTGATATCCCCCATCTTTCAAACGAAAGTCTCTTATAAACCAAGACATTTTTGGAACGTTCTTCGAATGTCTTACAAACTGATCTCGCCTTAAATAGTTGTGCCGAAGAATTCTGGCCGACTCTAGACAAGATTTCATCAATCATGTCTCCGGGTAGGTCTCTTAAAATATTGGGTTGTCTATCCATTTTGTGTTTTTAAACTGTAAAATAGACAAGAGTTAGATTCATAAAAAAAATACTTATTAATACAAGCAATTTTTACATATATCATAAAGCATAAGAACACTATATTCCATATATTACACCACACGAATACAACTATCTTATTCCGGCTCGCTCATTTCTTCTTCTTCGGTTTTGGTTCGTTTTGCCAAGTTTCTAGGGATATATGATGTTCCCCTAATACGAGCCGTCGTTGTCCACATTGGTTTAGAAAAACCTGGTGGTTTAGAGGTTCCCGGGTCATTGTTACAACTTAAGGACTTCGGGGGTTGACGATACATATAAAGTTCATCGGGGTTGGAATTAGATTTCTCTATTTTTATGCCCTTTCCCTTATTATTTTCTTTTGCCTTTTTAAATTCAGTTGGGGTAATTTCTATAACATCATCGGAATTCTCGTCGGAATCCGATTCATCGGAGAATTGGTAATCCTCCCAATATTTTGCTTCCTTGGCGGAAACACCATTGACCATAATTAACTTTGGTCGGTTGGTTGAGGATTTTCTTTTACTTAACCGTTTTATTATTTCCCCCACCGGTTCTATTTCTTCATCCGGTTCCGATTCTTCTTCCGGTTCCGATTCTTCTTCCGGTTCCGACTCTTCTTCCGGTTCCTCTTCGGGAACTTGTGAATCAGTCCACAAATCATTCCAATTTACATTTGACTCTTCATTATTATTAGGTGAGTCAATGGGACTTGTTCTAGAGGTAGACATCTATCACATAATATCAAACACGTTAAGAGATTAATATATCACATAATATTCATATGTTAAAAATATATAGTTTCCAACAAAAATGTTAAGCAATCATTTTTAAAGAAAACACGGTCGAAGTCCAGACTCACTAATGCATCCTAACAAACTCGATAAGACACACTAATGCAAATTTTCTGGTTCTCTAAGACCAACGCTCTGATACCAACTGAAATGTCCCGTTCTTATTGATTAAAAACGTTCCATATTAATTGATTTCGTTGCGAGGTTTTGACCTCTATATGAGACGTTTTTCAAAGACTGCATTCATTTTTAAACAAACCATAACCTTTATTTCATCAATAAAGGTTTAAAAAGCTTTACGTAGATTATCAAATAATGATAATCTAAAATATCCTGTTTACACACGACCATTACATAATGGTTTACAATACAAATATGTTACAACAAAATAAGTTTCTTGAATGCAGTTTTTACACAATATCATACAAGCATGGACTCCAAATCTTGTCCTTATTTAAGTATGCGACAGCGGAAGCTCTTAATAATCACCTGAGAATAAACATGCTTAAAACGTCAACAAAAATGTTGGTGAGTTATAGGTTTAACCTATATATATCAAATCGTAACAATAGACCACAAGATTTCATATTTCAATACACATCCCATACATAGAGATAAAAATCATTCATATGGTGAACACCTGGTAACCGACAATAACAAGATGCATATATAAGAATATCCCCATCATTCCGGGACACCCTTCGGATATGATATAAATTTCGAAGTACTAAAGCATCCGGTACTTTGGATGGGGTTTGTTAGGCCCAATAGATCTATCTTTAGGATTCGCGTCAATTAGGGTGTCTGTTCCCTAATTCTTAGATTACCAGACTTAATAAAAAGGGGCATATTCGATTTCGATAATTCAACCATAGAATGTAGTTTCACGTACTTGTGTCTATTTTGTAAATCATTTATAAAACCTGCATGTATTCTCATCCCAAAAATATTAGATTTTAAAAGTGGGACTATAACTCACTTTCACAGATTTTTACTTCGTCGGGAAGTAAGACTTGGCCACTGGTTGATTCACGAACCTATAACAATATATACATATATATCAAAGTATGTTCAAAATATATTTACAACACTTTTAATATATTTTGATGTTTTAAGTTTATTAAGTCAGCTGTCCTCGTTAGTAACCTACAACTAGTTGTCCACAGTTAGATGTACAGAAATAAATCGATAAATATTATCTTGAATCAATCCACGACCCAGTGTATACGTATCTCAGTATTGATCACAACTCAAACTATATATATTTTGGAATCAACCTCAACCCTGTATAGCTAACTCCAACATTCACATATAGAGTGTCTATGGTTGTTCCGAAATATATATAGATGTGTCGACATGATAGGTCGAAACATTGTATACGTGTCTATGGTATCTCAAGATTTCATAATATATAATACAAGTTGATTAAGTTATGGTTGGAATAGATTTGTTACCAATTTTCACGTAGCTAAAATGAGAAAAATTATCCAATCTTGTTTTACCCATAACTTCTTCATTTTAAATCCGTTTTGAGTGAATCAAATTGCTATGGTTTCATATTGAACTCTATTTTATGAATCTAAACAAAAAAAGTATAGGTTTATAGTCAGAAAAATAAGTTACAAGTCGTTTTTGTAAAGGTAGTCATTTCAGTCGAAAGAACGACGTCTAGATGACCATTTTAGAAAACATACTTCCACTTTGAGTTTAACCATAATTTTTGGATATAGTTTCATGTTCATAATAAAAATAATTTTCTCAGAATAACAACTTTTAAATCAAAGTTTATCATAGTTTTTAATTAACTAACCCAAAACAGCCCGCGGTGTTACTACGACGGCGTAAATCCGGTTTTACGGTGTTTTTCGTGTTTCCAGGTTTTAAATCATTAAGTTAGCATATCATATAGATATAGAACATGTGTTTAGTTGATTTTAAAAGTCAAGTTAGAAGGATTAACTTTTGTTTGCGAACAAGTTTAGAATTAACTAAACTATGTTCTAGTGATTACAAGTTTAAACCTTCGAATAAGATAGCTTTATATGTATGAATCGAATGATGTTATGAACATCATTACTACCTTAAGTTCCTTGGATGAACCTACTGGAAAAGAGAAAAATGGATCTAGCTTCAATGGATCCTTGGATGGCTCAAAGTTCTTGAAGCAAAATCATGACACGAAAACAAGTTCAAGTAAGATCATCACTTGAAATAAGATTGTTATAGTTATAGAAATTGAACCAAAGTTTGAATATGATTATTACCTTGTATTAGAATGATAACCTACTGTAAGAAACAAAGATTTCTTGAGGTTGGATGATCACCTTACAAGATTGGAAGTGAGCTAGCAAACTTGAAAGTATTCTTGATTTTATGAAACTAGAACTTTTGGAATTTATGAAGAACACTTAGAACTTGAAGATAGAACTTGAGAGAGTTCAATTAGATGAAGAAAATTGAAGAATGAAAGTGTTTGTAGGTGTTTTTGGTCGTTGGTGTATGGATTAGATATAAAGGATATGTAATTTTGTTTTCATGTAAATAAGTCATGAATGATTACTCATATTTTTGTAATCTTATGAGATATTTCATGCTAGTTGCCAAATGATGGTTCCCACATGTGTTAGGTGACTCACATGGGCTGCTAAGAGCTGATCATTGGAGTGTATATACCAATAGTACATACATCTAAAAGCTGTGTATTGTACGAGTACGAATACGGGTGCATACGAGTAGAATTGTTGATGAAACTGAACGAGAATGTAATTGTAAGCATTTTTGTTAAGTAGAAGTATTTTGATAAGTGTATTGAAGTCTTTCAAAAGTGTATAAATACATATTAAAACACTACATGTATATACATTTTAACTGAGTCGTTAAGTCATCGTTAGTCGTTACATGTAAGTGTTGTTTTGAAACCTTTAGGTTAACGATCTTGTTAAATGTTGTTAACCCAATGTTTATAATAACAAAAGAGATTTTAAATTATTATATTATCATGATATTATGATGTACGAATATCTCTTAATATGATATATATACATTAAATGTCGTTACAACGATAAACGTTACATATATGTCTCGTTTCAAAATCATTAAGTTAGTAGTCTTGTTTTTACATATGTAGTTCATTGTTAATATAATTAATGATATGTTTACTTATCATAATATCATGTTAACTATATATATAACCATATATATGTCATCATATAGTTTTTTTACAAGTTTTAACGTTCGTGAATCACCGGTCAACTTGGGTGGTCAATTGTCTATATGAAACCTATTTCAATTAATCAAGTCTTAACAAGTTTGATTGCTTAACATGTTGGAAACATTTAATCATGTAAACATCAATCTCAATTAATATATATAAACATGGAAAAGTTCGGGTCACTACATTTTACCAGTAATATATGTATTTAATTCGTGATTCATTATAAACTGTTTAACGACGAAATTTAGCATACAAGTATGTATAAATATATATACTCGAGCACTAGACATGGATACACAATTAATATATAAAAGATAAAATATGAGTTCTTACGTATCAATATTGAGATTCAATATTGTAGGAAAGTACGTAGACGTAACGGAGATGATAAATACTAGGTTTGATTCATAAATATACTCCCAAACATTACCCATAACCTCCTTGGCAATAACCCATAATTTCCTTAGCTCTATCCCGCTCGAAAACATATTTTGAAAGTGACACGCTCATGACCTCGTCGTAGTATTTTATGTATAATACTAATTAATAATAATACTACTAATAATATTAAGATTAATAATAATATTAATCTTAATAATAATAATAATAATAATAATAATAATAATAATAATAATAATAATAATAATAATAATAATAATAATAATAATAAATATAAATATAAATATAATATATATTGAGAGATAGATGCGAGATAGATGGATACAGAAAAACAGAAACGTTCGATATTTATAGGATCAGACCTGTCCCACCTGCCCATGCGATCGCATGGGCTTATGGGCATTTTGCCATGCGATCGCATGGCATCATTTTCCAGCTCACATCTTGTTTGTTCACTAGCGTGTCGACATATTAATATAATACGTAAATCGAATTTAAAATTTAAAAAAGGCGTATTTATTAAATACTTCAGGGGCATTCTATGTAACTTATAATTAATAATTTCTATCATGTCGTTTTCATGTGAATAGTAAATGAATTAATTTAAATTCAACTATTTAAGCTACACGTTGTACGTTATGCTTTACAAATTGTACATTATTAATTTAACTTCGTTTCTTAAAAAAAAAATACAAAAATTATATCATAAAAATAAAATGACTTAATACGTAAAATTTTTAATTTGAAATAGCATCGTTTAATAGTAAATTTTTAATCATTTCGTATATAAATATTATTCGCATGATTTCGTATATATCGAAAACTCTTATATTTATTAAAATATGTATATAATACATGTTATGACGTTCGTGAATCGTTGGACAAACATGGTGGTCAACCGTTATATAAAAAATCATTTTTAAAAGTTTTAAAACTTGTCAAAATTCATTGCTTATCATGTCGAAAATATTAAATCATATAGAGAATTAGTTTAAATAAGTCGAAATTTTCCGGGTCATCACAGTACCTCACCGTTAAAGAAATTTCGTCTCGAAATTTGAGTGAGGTCGTCATGGTTAACAATAAAAATGTTTTTATGATGAATATGAGTTGATAAATAGAATTTCTATCACCGTTGAATAATATGGATAAAACAATCCAATTACTCGAAGCGTATGAGGGAAGTTATCGTAATAAAGTGAAATGAGGGAATAGAGATTCATCTTAACTTTTGACATATTAACGATTGATTTTCGGAATCTAAGGAATAGAAAATCTTCATAATCTATATAAGATTTGATTCTTCAGAATTTGCGGAAATTAGGATTTTCTTTGATTAAATGCGTAATCTGCCTCGATTGCTATGTCTGATTTTTCGCTATAAATTGACCTCTTCCGTTTCATTTATTTTCACCACTCCTATAATCTTCTTTTTTATTTCATACATCCCAATAGTTTGTGAAAATGCTTAATCCAGTTCTGATTCTTGATATTTTCCTGGCTATCGTATCCTTCATTCTTTTTTTTCATCTGCCACCAGAGGAAGTTATTTTCTTCTACTATTACCTTGGAGTTATAGTGTTTTTCATTCTCCCGTGTCTTTATATTGCTATACGTATTGATATACACGGTTTGTAATTTCGGGGTTGTTATCGGGCTTTATATTCTCCATTATATTTCGGAGCTTCATGCTTTCGTTTTCTCTTCCCGACCTTAAGTCAAGCGGATAATGGTCCAGAATTCGTAGGTATGAAGTTTCAGATGAACATAACTAATGTTCTAAGAAAGAAATGGTAATAGCACAATCTGACTTGTCAAATTACCAGAATATCTGGAAAAGACCGAATCATCAAGAAAAATATTTTCTTGATATATTTAGAGGTTAAATATAATGGAAGAGTTATGTAACATGGTTCATGATGAGGGTGTGATATGTGAACCTTTATCACGTTCCATTAGAAACTCATCATGACTTACTGTAATATAATCACGTTGATCAAGTGTCATTATATTATACTAACTCATGCTTCAATTCCCAACACTACTTCAAAAACATCCATTTTTTGAAATTTTCAGAAATTAGAAACTAAAATAGTTTCTTTTATGATGTAACACAAATAGCGTGAAGAGATAAATGATTTTAGATAAGAATAGTTATGAAAATATCTTCAGAAATATGGAGGATATTTATAATGGAAGATACGATGATATCTTAGAATTTCTAATATCAGAGGATGATGCGGAAAATCTGTCTGTGAAGGTTTAGAATAAGAAGTAAGATTCCTACTAATGGTTTCAGCAGACACTGAATCATTTGGATTCTTTGAAGGTAGATTTTGTCCTTGTGATTTGTCTACAGCTTCCTTCATACTTTGCTCAACCCGTTTTCCAGTTTCAAACCTTCTCTTTTTCTGTGCTTTTCCAACACACTACTCTTTATCATCAAACTTTCGACTGTTAAAGTCGTTTATAGTTTTTGCTGCTTCATCAACATTTTTCCAAAATTCGGAGAACTAGTTTCGCAGTTTGGGGTGTTTTTCAGAAACTTCACATTCGAAGTATGTTAGTCCAGGAGGTAGACGTTATATGTACACATATAACTGTTGGCATAGACGTGCTGCAAGATTTCAAAATACTGATTGCTAATTTCCGATAATTCGTATGGCAATTTTCGTTACAAGATGCAAATGAGTAAATGATAGAGTTTCAATGAGTATAAGGATTTTTTGAAAGATCAAGGATAAATGAAGTTGTTGGTAAATTTACTGCTAATGTGGTGGAACATGAAAGGTTCCCCGGTAACAAGAACGTATATGTCCAGATTACAATAAGGCTAATCTGAAAAAAAAATCGAAGTTGACTGGTTAAAAGTGTGATAAAACGGGATACTTTGAAAAGGGATTGCAAGATTATTTTCGGTAAAAACAGCGCTAAAGGATCTTTCACATTTTTAAAGTCAAAGTATAGCTTTGAAAAATGTAGAGATCTAAGAATGATGTCACCCGTTAAATCTTGACTTGGATTCTGATCCGTCAATATCAGAATATGTAATTGAATTTGTATGAAATAATTGTGTATCACTGTGAAGATAGTGGGTATAGTTAATGATTTTTGAATCAAAGTTGAAGAATGTACAGTGTAACATATTAATTGCGAACTTAAATATTTCCCGGATATTACCTACTCGTTAAAGATTTCACAACTAATACTTTGTACAAAAGAATTTTTATTCTCGTCTTTATGAAAATATATGTATGTATATTTTCTTCAGATGTAATATAGATTTAATGAGTTAATATCATATTAAGCTCATTTGATTTTCGGCTTGACTTAGAAATGATTAATCTCTAAAACATTAAAGATTACATAATCTTTGCGGAGTATTTCGCTAATGTAATCGATACTTCATTATTTATTCTTATTTCTCGGTGAAGGATGTTGATGCTTGTGGAATCTTTGTGAACCTTACAAGGCACAGATGATGTTTTCTGGAAAGTTTCAAGTATATCGAAAATGAAAATGTAAAATCAATTATGTAATTGAATAATACACTTGGTTTATTATGAAATGGAATTCATTAAGTTGAAACAGAGATTGTAGTTAACAATGGTTAAGTTGTTAAGGAAGGATGTACATCACTGCATATTAGTAATATGAACTAACCGAGTAGTACCTACCAGTTAAGATTCACATGTAATAGCTTAGTACGAAAAGATTTATTTTGATTCATATATATTAAATATACATAAAATTTCTTCAGGGGAAATGAGTAAATACTTCATCGGTTATTGTTGCTGGTATTTCTTGGTAACTACGATGCGTGTGACGTTGATGTTCAAGGTACATATTGTGATGTTGAGGCTTGCGGTGCGGATGTTGTTGGTGGTGGTAATGGTACTGTTAGTGTTGTTGTCGGTGGTACTGTTGATGCTGGAGATTCTGCTGGTGCTTGTAACCTTTACACCATATTCTCCAAAGCCACTACCCGAGCGCGAAGCTCGTTGACTTCTTCTACTACACCGGGATGATTGGCGGTTCGGACGAGCGGATGAATAAGATCCAGAATTTGAGATAGTATATTATCGTGACGAGATACTCTGGAAATGAGAGAGAAAATGGTGTCTCGAACAGGTTCGCCAGTAAGTGCTTCAGGTTCTTCGCCAAGAGGGCAATGTGGTGGATGGAAGGGATCACCTTCTTCTTGTCTCCAATGATTAAGTAGACTACGAACCCATCCCCAATTCATCCAGAATAGGTGATGGCTGATTGGTTGATCCATTCCGGTTACACTGTCTTCGGAATTCAGGTGAATATCCATATCGGAATAGCTGTCAGATTTTAAGGAATTTGAACTAGATACGGGATCCATCTTGTATAATTAGGGAGATGATTTTTTTTATATGAATTAGATTATAGAATTTAGTTTGGTATTCTTCAATACATAATTTACATATGTATATATAATACCAAATTCCATAAATCACGGAGAAATTTTCGGAAGATGTCAGGAAAAGTTTACAGTAACAGATACGCTAAGATATGAATTTTGTTTATACACTATTCATGCAATCAATGTAGTAAAACGTATCTAGACTAGGAATGATAAGCAGGTAATTTCCGACAAAAAATGATAAGCAAAACTTTTGACATACAGACACGGTCGAAGTCCAGACTTACTAATGTATCCTAACAACTAGCAGTTAGACACACTCATGCAAGACCTGGTTCGCTAGGACTAACGCTCTGATACCAACTGTGACGATCGCTCCAAATCCATTTGGCCGAATACGTCATTCATTGATTTCATTGCGAGGTATTTGACCTCTATATGATACGTTTTATAAACATTGCATTCTTTTGAAAAGGCACACCATAAATGAATATTAAATCAAAGGTTTTCGACATCTGATGATTTCTACATATAAACAATCACCTTATATAATAGTTTACAACAGTACTTCCGTTGACAATGCAGTCTAAATAAGGTACATGGTGATGAATTGGTGAATGCAACGTTTTCTTGAAAAATATGCCATGTAAGACTCCATGCACATAGCTTGTCTATCATATAAGCAAACAGCGGAAGACTTCTAGGGAACCTGAGAATAAACATGCTAACAAGTGTCAACACAAAGGTTGGTGAGTTCATAGTTTTAGTGTTTCGCATAATCTGCATATAAAAGTGGATAACAAGATTTCAGTTGTTTCATCCAGAAACGTTTATCAAAATATTCTACGAAATTGAGCACCCTGGTAACTAAACTTAACGTATATATAATTTGTACCCTTTGTATAATCATCTTAATAATACACATAAACCAACGTGTACGCTTCTCAAATAGCATACGTCCGTTAAAAGGCTAGTGCTCTAGCTCGGACGGGGATATCAAGCCCTATGGATCCATATACCACTATTCGCGCCCACCAGTTCTTATAACCGGCAGTTACTAGTTACCAAAGCTAAGGGATTTTCGGTTCAAACTCAGTGTAGAATTAAGTATGTACTTGTATCCATTGTGTTTAAAATAAAGTGCATGTATTCTCAGCCCAAAAATATATATTGCAAAAGCAATTAAAAAGGGAGCAAATGAAACTCACGCATATAAATCTAGTATTTTCAGTATTTATAAACAGTCGCATGTATTCTCAGCCCAAAAATATATTGAGTAAAAGGGATCATATGAAACTCACCTTAGCAGCATATAAAGTCGTTCACCAAAATGTGATCGAAACTCGGATTACTAAATAACCGTAGATCTCAACCTAGAGAACATATGTTGGTCAATAAATGTCTATCAAGCTAGGTCAGGTCATAGTGTATAACAATCCTAATGCTCGAGATCGACATACAAAAGTTATCCAAAGTCGTTTCAAAAAGTCAATTTTGACAATAATTCAACAAAACGAGACGTACCTTATATAAGGATTTATTTACTCAGTTGGTAATACTCAAAAATCCAATTTATCAATCTTACAAACAAGTTGTTTAAATATTAATTGCAGATTCAAAAGCAATTCCAATTATCGTTAATCATAATTCAGTTGTCCATATCTTTTAATTCGTTCATCGAAATTACACGATTCCTAAATGAAAAGTTATTGATTTTTCGCCAGCTTTCCAAAAACATGTATATCATATACCTTTTACCAGTAATATATGTATTTAATTCGTGATTCATTATAAACTGTTTAACGACGAAATTTAGCATACAAGTATGTATAAATATATATACTCGAGCACTAGACATGGATACACAATTAATATATAAAAGATAAAATATGAGTTCTTACGTATCAATATTGAGATTCAATATTGTAGGAAAGTACGTAGACGTAACGGAGATGATAAATACTAGGTTTGATTCATAAATATACTCCCAAACATTACCCATAACCTCCTTGGAAATAACCCATAATTTCCTTAGCTCTATCCCGCTCGAAAACATATTTTGAAAGTGACACGCTCATGACCTCGTCGTAGTATTTTATGTATAATACTAATTAATAATAATACTACTAATAATATTAAGATTAATAATAATATTAATCTTAATAATAATAATAATAATAATAATAATAATAATAATAAATATAAATATAAATATAATATATATTGAGAGATAGATGCGAGATAGATGGATACAGAAAAACAGAAACGTTCGATATTTATAGGATCAGACCTGTCCCACCTGCCCATACGATCGCATGGGCTTATGGGCATTTTGCCATGCGATCGCATGGCATCATTTTCCAGCTCACATCTTGTTTGTTCACTAGCGTGTCGACATATTAATATAATACGTAAATCGAATTTAAAATTTAAAAAAGGCGTATTTATTAAATACTTCAGGGGCATTCTATGTAACTTATAATTAATAATTTCTATCATGTCGTTTTCATGTGAATAGTAAATGAATTAATTTAAATTCAACTATTTAAGCTACACGTTGTACGTTATGCTTTACAAATTGTACATTATTAATTTAACTTCGTTTCTTAAAAAAAAATACAAAAATTATATCATAAAAATAAAATGACTTAATACGTAAAATTTTTAATTTGAAATAGCATCGTTTAATAGTAAATTTTTAATCATTTCGTATATAAATATTATTCGCATGATTTCGTATATATCGAAAACTCTTATATTTATTAAAATATGTATATAATACATGTTATGACGTTCGTGAATCGTTGGACAAACAGGGTGGTCAACCGTTATATAAAAAATCATTTTTAAAAGTTTTAAAACTTGTCAAAATTCATTGCTTATCATGTCGAAAATATTAAATCATATAGAGAATTAGTTTAAATAAGTCGAAATTTTCCGGGTCATCACAAAGAGCAAAGCTCATGCGATCGCATGAGCCCCTTTTTCAGCCCAGGCCTATAAATTTCGAGCTTTGGTGCATCATTTAATCAATCTTTTTCTCCTCATTCATCATACATATACATATATATATATATATATATATATATATATATATATATATATATATATATATATATATATATATTATATTTTAATTTTAATTTTAATTTTAATTTCTAATAATAAGGGTATGTTAGCGAATGTTGTAAGGGTGTAAGTCAAAATTCTGTCCGTGTAACGCTACGCTATTTTTAATCATTGTAAGTTATGTTCAACCTTTTTAATTTAATGTCTCGTAGATAAGTTATTATTATGCTTATTTAATACCGAAGTAATCATGATGTTGGGCTAAAAATATTAAAATTGGGTAATTGGGCTTTGCACCATAATTGGAGTTTGGACAAAAGAACGACACTTGTGGAAATTAGACTATGGGCTATTAATGGGATTTATATTTGTTTAACTAAATGATAGTTTGTTAATTTTAATATAAAGATTTACAATTGAACGTCCCTATAAATAACCATATACACTCGATCGGACACGATGGGCGGGATATTTATATGTACGAATAATCGTTCATTTAACCGGACACGGGAATGGATTAATAGTCTATGGAATTATTAAAACAGGGGTGAAATTATGTACAAGGACACTTGGCATAATTGATAACAAAGTATTAAAACCTTGGGTTACACGCAGTCGATATCCTGGTGTAATTATTAAACAAAGTATTAAGACCTTGTTACAGTTTAAGTCCCCAATTAGTTGGAATATTTGACTTCGGGTATAAGGATAATTTGACGAGGACACTCGCACTTTATATTTATGACTGATGGACTGTTATGGACAAAAACCAGACGTACATATTAAATAATCCAGGACAAAGGACAATTAACCCACGGGCATAAAACTAAAAATCAACACGTCAAACATCATGATTACGGAAGTTTAAATAAGCATAATTCCTTTATTTTCATATTTAATTGCACTTCTAATTATCGCACTTTTATTTATTGTCATCGTATTTAATTGCACTTTTAATTATCGTACTTTTTAATTATCGAAATTTTATTTTACCGCAATTTCATTTATCGCAATTTCATTATCATTATTTAATCTACGTTTTAAATTAAGTTGTATTTATTTTTATATATTTTTACATTAGGTTTTAACTGCGACTAAAGTTTTAAAAATCGACAAACCGGTCATTAAACGGTAAAAACCCCCTTTT
Source organism: Rutidosis leptorrhynchoides (assembly GCF_046630445.1). Classification (NCBI taxonomy): domain Eukaryota; kingdom Viridiplantae; phylum Streptophyta; class Magnoliopsida; order Asterales; family Asteraceae; genus Rutidosis; species Rutidosis leptorrhynchoides. The sequence continues at coordinate 35,717,747 of NC_092337.1, read as the reverse complement.
ATAATAATAATATTACTTATATATATATTTGTATTTTTATAATTTAAACTAATATAGCGTTAAGCTTTGTTTAAAGATTTTCCTGTGGAACGAACCGGACTTACTAAAAACTACACTACTGTACGATTAGGTACACTGCCTATAAGTGTTGTAGCAAGGTTTAGGTATATCCATTCTATAAATAAATAAATATCTTGTGTGAAATTGTATCGTATTTAATAGTTTTTCCTAGTAAAATATAAGCTATTTCATATACACCTCGCATAACATCAAGTATTTTTGGCGCCGCTGCCGGGGATATATCTGCTTAAACGCCGGAAGCGCAATGCTATATAAAAAAAAAATTAGTTTACTTTTATAAAAAATACGCTTTTGTAAAAATACGTTTTAAAAATTCAAAATTATAAAAAGAAAAACAAAAATATAAATATTTTTAAGAGTTTGTTAAATATATAAGTTTTATAAAGTTTCTTTATTTTTATTTTAGTTTGTAAAAATATAAATTTTATTTAAATATTTTGTTTTAATATAAATCAAAACAGCAAAACAAAAAAAACAAAAAAAACATTCGGCCCGTACTGTAGCAGCCCACTCTCTAGCCCGAAACCCTAGCTCATGCGATCGCATGGCTGGGTAACTTTGAACTCATGTGATCGCATGAGCCCTGCTGACACGCAACATTTGACTGAACTCTGCAATCATTACGGAGTAATTATTATTATTATTTAATTTAAACCCTAATTAGGGTATTATTATTATATAATTTAGTTTTTATTATTATTTTTTATATTTAGTTTAATTAGTGTAAATAATTTATAAAATTAATAGTTTTATTAAATAAATAATATAAAAATAATATTTTTATAAAAAATTGTACTTTTTACAACTTTTAGTATATTTTTATATTTTGTCTCTTTTTAATTGTTTTAGCGTAATTTTTGTAATTTTTCGCTCGTATTTAGTTTTAAGATATAGTTTTTACCATAGTTATTTTTACTTCTAGATTTTTAAGATTTGCCGTAAAATCCCTTAAGTGCTTTTTCTTTAGATTAAGATTTAGGTGCTTTAGAATTTTGCGACGCCGTTTATATATTTTAGTCCCTTTTTAAGTTATTGCCATTAGGGATATAGTTTTTCTATTAAGCTTTAATATTTTTAGACGCAACTTTTAATTTTTAGTTTTTAGTGCCTTTTTAAGTTTAGACACGCTACTTTCTTATTTTTATTTTTCGACGCCTTTTATTTTTCGTTTTTTTATATTATTTTTTTTTGACGTTTTTCGACGCGCTCTTTTTCTTTCTTATTTCTCGCCAATCTAGTTTTTAGGACATAGATTTTTATTCTATTTCTTCTCTAAAATTTCTTTAAATTACGAAAAATTATTTTAAGTGGTTAAATTGATAGACATCAAAATTTTCTGGTTCGTAGTAATAGTTGGATTTGTATGTGGACCGGGTTATTGGAGCCAAACAGTACTCAATTATATTGAGACCAAACAAATCCTGCCACTCTGCTGCATCTTTTGGCTATTCGAAACGTGGGCAAAATCAGAAAAGTCTATTAATTTGATAACTTATATAATTTTTCTTCCTTTTTAAAAACTAATAGGATATTCAGTGAATGCACCGAGCAAAACGTTCACCACCTTTTGTACGTTCACCACCTGTAACTCGATCAAGACATCTAGCAAATATTGTCGCCGTTGATTTTTCTTTAGAATCGTCATCCAGTCGACCAAGTACTCCAGTTCAAATTTCCGATAATCCATTTTTTGAACCCGACCTCACAATTGAGAATCCGTAGAATATTCAGGGACGATTCATAGATCCTGAACCATTAATTTTTCCTCCGGAACCACCAATCATTCAAACAGAGATTGTTGAGGAACCAACCATTAAATCAGAATCCTCTAGTGATTCAGATTCAACAAATTCAATCATGAAGAATCTGGAACCTCTAAGTATGGAAGATCGAATGCGAGCTAAACGCACTGGCCAAGGTCACGCAATTACTCAACCAGACATTAATGCGCCAGATTATGAAATCAAAGGACAAATTCTACACATGGTGACTAATCAATGCCAATTTAGTGGTGCGCCGAAGGAAGATCCAAATGAACATCTTCGTACCTTTAATAGGATCTGCACTCTATTTAAAATAAGAGAAGTGGAGGATAAACAGATATATCTCATGTTATTTCTCTGGACTTTAAAGGGAGAAGCCAAAGATTGGTTGGAATCGTTACCTGAAGGGGCGATTGATACATGGGACGTTTTAGTTGAAAAATTTCTTAAACAATTCTTTCCGGCATCCAAAGCCGTAAGACTTCAAGGAGAAATTGTTACGTTCACACAGAAACCAAATGAAACTCTATATGAGGCATGGACAAGATTTGGAAAGTTATTGAGAGGATGTCCGCAACATGGTTTAGACACCTGTCAAATAGTACAAATATTCTACCAAGGATGCTACATCACTACAAGGAAAGACATAGATATAGCAGCTGGTGGTTCTATTATGAAGAAAACCGAAACTGATGCTTACAAAATTATTGATAACACTGCTTCCCACTCACATGAGTGGCACCAAGAAAAAGATATCGTTAGATCATCTAAAGCAGCTAGAGCCGATTCTAGCCATGACTTAGATTCCATTTCTGCAAAAATAGATGTTGTCGAGATACGAATGGAAAAGATGACTAAGGATATACACTCAATACGAATTAGTTGTGAGCAGTGTGGAGGACCACATTTGACAAAAGATTGTCTCAGTATTGAACTAACAATGGAACAAAGAGAGAATGTTTCATACATAAACCAAAGGCCTGGAAATAATTATCAGAATAATTATCAACCGCCAAGACCAAACTACAATCAAAACCAGAATTATAACCGAAATGTTCCATACAAAAATCAACAAGGTCCTAGTAATCAACAAGTATCCAATAATACTTACAATCAGCAAAGACCTAATTTTCAAAACAAACCACCACAAACCGATGATAAAAAGCCAAATTTAGAAGATATGATGACGAAGCTAGTTGAATCTCAAACGCAGTTTTTCACATCTCAGAAACAAACCAATGAACAAAATGCTCAAGCATTTAGAAATCAACAAGCTTCTATTCAAAATTTGGAACAAGAAGTGAGCAACCTAGCAAGGTTAATAGGTGAAAGAAAATCGGGAAGTTTACCTAGTGATACAAATGCTAACTCCCGGAATGAAACAGCTAAAGCTATTACCACAAGAAGTGGTATTACACTTAAACCACATGAAATACCTGTAATTTCTGATGAAGCTATTCCTACTTCACAAGAACCACAACCTGAACAAGATAAGGAAAAAGAACCGGTAGTTGAAAAGGTTAATGAAGATAACACAGTTAAGGCTAAACCTTATGTTAAACCATACCAACCACCACTTCCTTACCCGAGTAAAATGAGAAATGAGATACTTGAAGCCGAGCAATCCAAATTCTTGGATATGTTTAAACAGATAAATGTAAATCTTCCTTTCATTGATGTAATTTCAGGAATGCCTAGATATGCTAAATTTCTGAAAGATCTAATCACAAATAGAAAGAAAATGGTAGAACTCTCGGCTGTTACTATGAATGCTAATTGTTCTGTAGTGCTGTTGAATAAGATACCAGAAAAACTATCAGATCCAGGAAGTTTCACAATTCCATGTTTTCTGGGTAGTCTTAGTTCAATAGAAGCATTGGCAGACTTAGGTGCTAGTATAAATCTAATGCCGTATTCACTATACGCTAAACTAGACCTTGGAGAATTGAAACCAACAAGAATAAGTATACAACTAGCCGATAGATCAATAAAATATCCTAGAGGGATAATGGAGAACATGCTAGTTAAAGTTGGTACTTTAGTATTTCCAGTAGATTTTGTTGTTCTGGACATGGAAGAAGATTCTTGAGTACCTCTCATATTAGGAAGACCATTCTTAAACACGGCTAAAGCAATAATAGACGTGTTTGGTAAGAAACTGACCCTAAGTATAGAGGACGAGAGTGTTACCTTTTCAGTTGATAGAGCCATGCAACAACCGCAATCTGCAGATGATACATGTTATTATATTCAAACTATAGATTCACATGCAGAATTGTTAGAAGAATTTCCAGAATTACAAGGAACAGGAGAATGTTCTTTAGGAGAAGGTACTGAACCAATTGATGAAACTGAAATGTTAGCTACACTTATGGCTAATGGATATGAACCAACAACAGAAGAAATTCAAATGCTAAAAGAAGAAGACAGATATCGATATAAATCATCGATAGAAGAACCTCCGACATTAGAGTTAAAGCCACTTCCAAACCATTTGGAATATGCTTATTTACATGGTGAATCTGAATTACCTGTAATAATATCGTCTTCTCTTACTGAAAATGAAAAATCTCAACTCATTTCAGTGTTAAAAGCTCATAAACCAGCTATTGCATGGAAGATTCATGATATTAAAGGAATAAGTCCTTCGTATTGCACACATAAAATCCTTATGGAAGAAGGTCATAAAACGTATGTACAACGCCAACGAAGACTAAATTCGAATATGCAAGATGTTGTTAAGAAAGAAATTATTAAACTGCTAGATGCAGGTTTAATTTATCCAATTTCTGATAGTCCATGGGTAAGTCCAGTTCAATGCGTGCCTAAGAAAGATGGCATGACGGTCATTACAAATGAGAAAAATGAACTTATTCCTACTAGGACTGTAACAGGATGGCGTGTTTGTATTGATTATAGAAAATTAAATGACGCCACCAGAAAAGATCACTCTCCCTTACCTTTTATTGATCAAACGTTGGAAAGATTAGCCGGAAATAGTTACTATTGTTTTCTTGATGGTTTTTTTGGATATTTTCAAATTCCAATAGCACCCGAGGATCAAGAGAAAACCACATTCACGTGCCCTTATGGTACTTTTGCTTACAAACGCATGCCATTTGGACTTTGCAATGCCCCTGCAACCTTTCAAAGGTGCATGATGGCGATTTTTCACGACATGATAGAAGAATGCATGGAAGTTTTCATGGATGACTTTTCAGTCTTCGGTGATACTTTTGAATCATGTCTAGTTAATCTTGAACGAATGCTTATTAGATGTGAACAATCAAATCTAGTTCTTAATTGGGAGAAATGCCATTTCATGGTTAAAGAAGGCATCGTTCTTGGACATAAAATTTCAAAGGAAGGAATTGAAGTGGATAGAGCTAAAGTAGATGTAATTACTAAACTTCCACATCCTACCAATGTTAGAGGAGTTAGGAGTTTTCTAGAGCATGCCGGTTTTTACCGACGTTTCATAAAAGATTTTTCTAAAATTGTCACTCCTATGAATAAACTCCTAGAAAAGGATGCTCCATTCATCTTTTCAGATGAATGTATTAAATATTTTAATATTCTTAAAGAAAAACTCACTAATGCGCCGATCATGATAACACCAAATTGGAATTTACCGTTTGAACTTATGTGTGATGCAAGTGATTTTGCAATGGGAGCCGTTTTAGGACAAAGGATTGAAAAACGATTTCAACCTACTTATTATACTAGTAAGACGTTACAAGGAGCACAAACAAATTACACAACTACTGAAAAAGAACTCCTTGCTATTGTCTTTGCTTTTGACAAATTTCGTTCATATCTCGTTCTAGCTAAAACGGTGGTCTATACCGATCATTCTGCTCTTAGATACCTATTTTCGAAACAAGATGCCAAACCAAGATTAATCCGTTGGATCTTACTCTTACAAGAGTTCGATATTGAAATCCGAGACAAAAAGGGAGCAGAAAATCTCGCCGCTGATCATCTTTCTCGTCTTGAAAATCCTGAACTAGAAGTTCTAAATGAATCAGCCATACAAGACAACTTTCCTGATGAATATCTATTGAAGATAGATTATAATGAAATTCCATGGTTTGCAGACTATGCAAACTACTTAGTATGTGGATTCCTTGAAAAAGGATTGTCGTACCAAAAACGAAAGAAATTCTTTAGTGATATAAAACACTATTTCTGGGAAGATCCACATTTGTTTAAAAGTTGTCCCGATGGAATAATACGCCGATGTGTATTCGGAGATGAAGCTAGTAAAATCTTAAACCATTGTCACACATGACCAACAGGAGGGCATTATGGGCCTCAGCTCACAGCAAGAAAAGTTTATGATGCTGGATTCTATTGGCCTACAATTTTCAAAGACGCACACCTTCTTTGCAAATCCTGTGATGCATGTCAAAGGGCCGGAAAAATAAGTCAACGTGATGAAATGCCACAAAATGTCATTCAAGTATGTGAATTATTTGACATTTGGGGTATTCACTTTATGGGTCCATTTCCAAAATCTCATAATAATCTCTACATTCTCGTAGCCATTGATTATGTATCTAAATGGGCGGAAGCACAAGCTCTCCCAACTAACGATGCACGAGTTGTAGTCAACTTTTTAAAACATCTTTTTGCAAGGTTTGAAACACCGAAAGCTTTAATAAGTGATCGGGGAACTCATTTCTGTAATAATCAACTTGAGAAAGTTCTCAAAAGATATGGAGTAACTCATAAAATCTCCACCGCATATCATCCACAGACAAGTGGACAAGTTGAAAATACCAACCGAGCTTTAAAACGTATTCTAGAGAAAACCATAGGATCAAATCCGAAGGAATGGTCCATGAAATTGGAGGATGCACTCTGGGCTTTTAGAACAGCCTACAAAACTCCAATTGGAACCACACCTTTTAGACTCGTTTACGGAAAAGCATGTCATCTTCCAGTAGAAATTGAACACAAAGCATTTTGGGCTTTGAAGATAAGTAATCTTGATTTACATGAAGCGGGACGTCTACGGTTAAGTCAATTAAACGAATTAGAAGAATTGAGACATGAAGCATACGATAATTCGTTAATCTATAAAGAAAGAACGAAGAAATGGCATGATAAAAGAATCAGAAGTTCAAAAGAATTTAAAGAAGGAGACAGAGTTCTTATTTTCAATTCACGATTCAAGCTATTTCCTGGAAAATTAAAATCAAGATGGTCTGGACCATTTATAGTCAAAAGAGTTTTCTCATACGGAACAATAGAATTAATAAATTCAAATGGATTTGAATTTAAGGTTAATGGTCGCAGAGTTAAACATTACATAGATAGTCCAATGGAAGTTGACAACGAAGTTAATCACAATTTCGATACCACAGCTAACTAAGTGTGGGGAGAATCAAGTCTTTAAAGGATAATATGTATTTCTGTTAGAGTTAGATGTTCTGTTTTCGTGTAGTTCTTGAAAATGGAATCCGAATGGTCTTTCCCTAGCAGACCCTAAAGAACTAGTCTTCTCCCCCCATTCTGAATTTTTATTTTTTTAGGTTTTACGAGATGAAGACTTCCTGTGAATTAAACCATGGTCTAATGCTACACGCTTTGATCACTAAACGTAATAATGACACCCTTCCAAGTGAAATAGTATCATTAATCAGAAGTAAATTGGACGGAGTAAGAAAAGAATCCAGATGCGAAAATAATAAGTTACAATTTGGTAAAGGAAAATCAAAATCCGCAGCGAAAAGAAGAGCACGACACCTTGAAAGATGTCACAAATGCGGAAAATAGTCACACGAAGGAAAATGCTCGACGAATCAGACATATTCCAATACCGAATTTGTTACGCTATGCAGAGATTGACCGTTCATATGTTTAGAAGAAAAAACGTTAAATGCTCGAGGTTACGCCTATGTAGCCATGGAAAATCAATTAGTCCGACTATCTTATGAGTGGGCTAGAGCATATCACTAAGAAATCTATCTTACAGGTAAGTTTGTACAGTTTTTATTTTTATTTTTATTTTTAACCTTTTGATAATAAACGCTAAATTTGTTCGCTATAAAGTATTAAATTGGTATTCGATAAAATTAGGTCTTGCGACCGAAATTATTGATATCATACAAAAATTTATTACATCACTGCGAAATTTACCGTTTATTCTTAAGGTATAAATATCTTTAATCAATCAACCCAAAATATTTCAAAAATTCGTCATGAGTTAAATTAGGTATTCGAACCGAAATTACTTTACCGAAAAGAGGAGCGTATATTTTTGATAATATTTGATTGATTAAAGTGGGATAAAAGACCAAAAAGATTTTTAATTTTATTTTTACTTTGTTTTTAAAATTAATATATAAATATTATATTAATATTGTAAACTTCTTTAAAATTGTAAATATTTAAAAAAATAATATTTATAATATAAGTTTGTATGTATAAAAATAAAATATAAGTTTAGTGTGAATTTTTAAATTTTATTAATATGAATTTTTAATTTTATGCATCTTAAATTTAAGTTTGGTGTGAATTTAAAAACAAAAATTTACTTTATTTCGCTAAGTTAAAAATATGATTCTTAAAATTCGTCGTGAGTTGAAAACTAGGTCGTTGAACCGAAATTGCTCTACCCAAGGGAGGGACGAGAACTTTTATTATCATTATTTTTAATCTTATTGAATTAAAGTATGCCAAAAACATTAAAAAAAAACCCAAAAATCTTTACTTTTAAAACCGCGATTAAAAAGTGACAAATTTTAAAATTTTGTCGAGGGACGGACTAGGACATCGATCCGAAACGCCCTCATCCTAAAAAGAAACAAATTTTTAAAATTTTATTAATTTTATGTTTTATAAAGTGTAAGGTTTTTAAATATAAAAAAAAAAGAAGCTAAAACACTGTACCCGGACCCCCATGCGATCGCATGGGGTTTACACTCCAACCTAATGTGATCGCATGAGGATGGATTTCAGGCCAGTTTGATAAAGAACAGCTCGATGTTCTGTCCACAAAACACACACACATACGAAAATACCCCAAAATACTCTCTAAAATTCGAAAATTGTCACCGTAATTCGTCAAATTTCTTGCTCTAATCATGCCTAGATTCGCATTCTTCAGCAAAAAGGTAAAAATTACACCCCTAAACTCATAAATTTTCTAGTTTTTGTGATAATTACCAATATTTTACCTAATGCAATTTTGTTAATTTCTAGTGTAATTAGTGTTAAATTGTTAGTATTTTATGCATGTATAACCTAGATTGATGCTATTTAACATGATTTGAAGCCAAAAACTTCAAAATTTTTAGAAATCTAGGGTTTGTGTGTAGTGACCCGAACTTTTCCATGTTTATATATATTAATTGAGATTGATATTTACATGATTAAATGTTTTCAACATGTTAAGCAATCAAACTTGTTAAGACTTGATTAATTGAAATATGTTTCATATAGACAATTGACCACCCAAGTTGACCGGCGATTCACGAACGTTAAAACTTGTAAAAACGACATGACGATATATATATGGATATACATATGGTTAACATGAGATTATGATAAGTAAGTATCTCCATAAGTATATTAACAATGAGTTATATACATATAAACAAGACTACTAACTTAAGGATTTCGAAACGAGACATATATGTAACGATTATCGTTGTAACGACATTTAAATGTATATATATCATATTAAGATATATTAATATATCATAATATCATGATAATATAATAATTTAACATCTCATTAGATATAATAAATAATGGGTTAACAACATTAATTGAGATCGTTAACTTAAAGGTTTCAAAACAACACTTACATGTAACGACTAACGATGACTTAACGACTCAGTTAAAATGTATATACATGTAGTGTATTTAGATGTATTAAAATACTTTTGGAAGACTTCAAGACATATATCAAAACACTCATACTTAACGAAAATGGTTACAGTTACTTTTCCATTCTTTTCTTTCATCAAGAATTCTAGTCGTATTCTTACCCGTATTATACACAGCTTCAAAATGTACTTACTATGAGTATATACCAATAGGAACTAGCATGGGATTCCACTCTTGATTATGTCATGTATGACTAATCAATTTTAACTTCTACCATGAGCTAGTCAACTAACTAGAACTCTTTTTAACTCCACTCACCACTCACCAATTACCACTCATCATTCACTCCATTTCACTTCCAATTCTCTTTCTAATTCTCTCTCAACACACACACACACACTATTATGAACGTATTTTTCCAGTAGTTAATCATCATCTTCATCAAAAATCACTTCAAGAATCAAGCTATAATCATAATAGGAAGAACACTTCAAGAACACTTCAAAAATCCCTTCAAGTTTACTAATTTACTTCCAAGCTTTCTAATCCATTCCAAGTAATCATCTAAGATCAAGAAACCTTTGTTATATACAGTAGGTTATCTTTCTTATTCAAGGTAATATTCATATTCAAACTTTGATTCAATTTCTATAACTATAAACTATCTTAATTCGAGTAAAAAATCTTACTTGAACTTGTTTTTGTGTCATGATCCTACTTCAAGAACTTTCAAGCCATCCAAGATCCTTTGAAGCTAGATCATTTCTTGTCACTTCCAGTAGGTTTACCTACTAAACTTAAGGTAGTAATGATGTTCATAACATCATTCGATTCATATATATAAAACTATCTTATTCGAAGGTTTAAACTCGTAATCACTAGAACATAGTTTAGTTAATTCTAAACTTGTTCGCAAACAAAAGTTAATCCTTCTAAATTGACTTTTAAAATTAACTACAAACATGTTCTATATCTATATGATATGCTAACTTAATGATTTAAAACCTGGAAACACGAAAAACACCGTAAAACCGGATTTACGCCGTCGTAGTAACACCGCGGGCTGTTTTGGGTTAGTTAATTAAAAACTATGATAAACTTTGATTTAAAAGTTGTTATTCTGAGAAAATGATTTTTATTATGAACATGAAACTATATCCAAAAATTATGGTTAAACTCAAAGTGGAAGTATGTTTTCTAAAATGGTCATCTAGACGTCGTTCTTTCGACTGAAATGACTACCTTTACATTCAACGACTTGTAACTTATTTTTCCAACAATAAACCTATACTTTTTCTGTTTAGATTTATAAAATATAGTTCAATATGAAACCATAGCAATTTGATTCACTCAAAACAGATTTAAAATGAAGAAGTTATGGGTAAAACAAGATTGGATAATTTTTCTCATTTTAGCTACGTGAAAATTGGTAACAAATCTATTCCAACCATAACTTAATCAACTTGTATTATATATTATGTAATCTTGAGATACCATAGACACGTATATAATGTTTCGACCTATCATGTCGACACATCAAAATATATTAAAAGTGTTGTAAATATATTTTAAACATACTTTGATATATATGTATATATTGTTATAGGTTCGTGAATCAACTAGTGGCCAAGTCTTACTTCTCGACGAAGTAAAAATCTGTGAAAGTGAGTTATAGTCCCACTTTTAAAATCTAATATTTTTTGGATGAGAATACATGCAGGTTTTATAAATGATTTACAAAATAGACACAAGTACGTGAAACTACATTCTATGGTTGAATTACCGAAATCGAATATGCCCCTTTTTATTAAGTCTGGTAATCTAAGAATTAGGGAACAGACACCCTAATTGACACGAATCCTAAAGATAGATCTATTGGGCCTAACAAACCCCATCCAAAGTACTGGATGCTTTAGTACTTCGAAATTTATATCATATCCGAAGGGTGTCCCGGAATGATGGGGATATTCTTATATATATGCATATTGTTAATGTCGGTTACCAGGTGTTCACCATATGAATGATTTTTATCTCTATGTATGGGATGTGTATTGAAATATGAAATCTTGTGGTCTATTGTTACGATTTGATACATATAGGTTAAACCTATGACTCACCAACATTTTTGTTGACGTTTAAAGCATGTTTATTCTCAGGTGAATACTAAGAGCTTCCGCTATTGCATACTAAAATAAGGACAAGATTTGAAGTCCATGTTTGTATGATATTGTGTAAAAACTGCATTCAGGAAACTGATTTCGATGTAACATATTTGTATTGTAAACCATTATGTAATGGTCGTGTGTAAACAGGATATTTTAGATTATCATTATTTGATAATCTACGTAAAGCTTTTTAAACCTTTATTTATGAAATGAAGGTTATGGTTTGTTTCAAAAATGAATGCAGTCTTTGAAAAACGTCTCATATAGAGGTCAAAACCTCGCAACGAAATCAATTAATATGGAACGTTTTTAATCAATAAGAACGGGACATTTCAGTTGGTATCCGAGCGTTGTTCTTAGAGAACCAGAAAATTTGCATTAGTGTGTCTTATCGAGTTTGTTAGGATGCATTAGTGAGTCTGGACTTCGACCGTGTTTTCTTTAAAAATGATTGCTTAACATTTTTGTTGGAAACTATATATTTTTAACATATGAATATTATGTGATATATTAATCTCTTAACGTGTTTGATATTATGTGATAGATGTCTACCTCTAGAACAAGTCCCATTGACTCACCTAATAATAATGAAGAGTCAAATGTAAATTGGAATGATTCGTGGACTGATTCACAAGTTCCCGAAGAGGAACCGGAAGAAGAGTCGGAACCGGAAGAAGAATCAGAACCGGAAGAAGAATCGGAACCGGAAGAAGAAATAGAACCGGTGGGGGAAATAATAAAACGGTTAAGTAAAAGAGAATCCTCAACCAACCGACCAAAGTTAATTATGGTCAATGGTGTTTCCGCCAAGGAAGCAAAATATTGGGAGGATTACCAATTCTCCGATGAATCGGATTCCGACGAGAATTCCGATGATGTTATAGAAATTACCCCAACTGAATTTAAAAAGGCAAAAGAAAATAATAAGGGAAAGGGCATAAAAATAGAGAAATCTAATTCCAGCCCCGATGAACTTTATATGTATCGTCAACCCCCGAAGTCCTTAAGTTATAACAATGACCCGGGAACCTCTAAACCACCAGGTTTTTCTAAACCAATGTGGACAACGACGGCTCGTATTAGGGGAACATCATATATCCCTAGAAACTTGGCAAAACGAACCAAAACCGAACAAGAAGAAACGAGCGAGTCAGAATAAGATAGTTGTATTCGTGTGGTATAATATATGAAATATAGTGTGCTTATGCTTTATGATATATGTAAAAATTGCTTGTATTAATAAGTATTTTTTTTTATGAATCTAACTCTTGTCTATTTTACAGTATAAAAACACAAAATGGATAGACAACCCAATATTTTAAGAGACCTACCCGGAGACATGATTGATGAAATCTTGTCTAGAGTCGGTCAGAATTCCTCGGCACAACTATTTAAGGCGAGATCAGTTTGTAAGACATTCGAAGAACGTTCCAAGAATGCCTTGGTTTATAAAAGGCTTTCGTTCGAAAGATGGGGGATATCACATTGGGAAATCCATAAGTTACGATGTGTTTACTTTGACGCATATATTGCGGGGAACCCAAATGCTATTTTACGCAACGGGTTAAGAAATTATTTTGACTCAGTATATCCGAATATAGGACTTCGTGATTTAGAAAAAGCGGCTAACATGCAACATAAAGAAGCATGTTATGCTTACGGGTTAGTAATGTTCGCTTCTCACCAAGGTGAGAACAAGAACATCGGGCTATAACTATTAAACAAAACGTTCCCACAAGTGACGGAGTCAGTAATTGGGGTAAGAAATGAGGTTTTTAGGTTATTACGAGACTGTTGGTCATTACGTAACCCTCGTCCCTTTGACGACGTTACAACACGCTGTCTTATCAACGGCCATAACGGTTATGTTCCACAAGACCAAGGATGGGAAGTAGTCCTAGTAAAACCAGAATGCATGACTTGTTTCTGGGCGTATGAATTACGTGTCTTTATTGCCTTTGCTGAACAACTTGTGTACTAGCTAGAATTATCTTCACAACTATCTTGTATCAAAGTTATTGTGTGCTATATTTCATGCTTTATGTAAAATAAGCGGTATTGTAAGTTTGTAAAATATTGTATAAAAGTTTGAACGCGAAATATTATTACAATCAGTTTTTCATATAGAATTGTAGTAGTTGAATTGTATATTAGCTACTAAGTATGAACTTAACGGGTAGATACTACCCGAATTTAAACTTATAAAACGCTAATATGAAGAAAAAGCTTTTATAAATGAGTTCATATTATGCTACGAAATACTATTAACTACTCTTAATATTCTGTATGATTAACTTGTTCCATTTGACTATTTTGAAGGAAATGGCACCGACTACTCGACACACCGTGAATATGAATGAAGAGGAATTCCGTACTTTTCTAGCTTCAAACATAGCCGCAGTACAGGCTGCGCTACATACCAACAATAACCTTGGATCTGGCAGTACAGGAAATCGTGTAGGATGCACCTACAAAGAATTCACTGCCTGCAAACCTTTGGAATTTGATGGAACCGAAGGACCGATCGGATTGAAACGGTGGACCGAGAAGGTCGAATCGGTGTTTGCCATAAGTAAGTGTACTGAAGAGGACAAAGTGAAGTACGCTACACATACCTTCACAGGTTCTGCGTTAACATGGTGGAATACCTATCTAGAGCAAGTGGGACAAGATGATGCGTACGCACTACCGTGGTCAGCATGCAAGCACTTGATGAACGAGAAGTACCGTCCCAGAACCGAGGTCAATAAGCTCAAGACAGAACTTAGAGGGTTACGAAACCAAGGATTTGATATTACCACGTACGAAAGACGATTCACAGAATTGTGCCTATTACGTCCGGGAGCATTCGAAGATGAGGAAGAGAAGATCGACGCGTTTGTGAAAGGATTACCGGAAAGAATACAAGAAGATATAATTTCACACGAGCCCGCCTCCATACAACAGGCATGTAGAATGGCTCACAAACTAGTGAACCAGATTGAAGAAAGAATTAAAGAACAGACTGCTGAAGAGGCCAATGTGAAGCAAGTCAAAAGAAAGTGGGAGGAAAACGGTGATAAGAATCACCAATACAACAACAACAGCAATTACAACAATAATCGCAACAATTATCCCAACAATCGCAACATCAATCGCAACTACAACAAACGGCCCAACAACAACAACAACAACAACAACAACAACAACAGCAACTACAACAATCATCCCAACAACAATAATAACCGCAACAACAACAACAATCAGAAGCAGCTATGCCAAAGGTGTGAAAAGTATCACTCGGGGTTCTGCACCAAATTTTGCAACAAGTGTAAAAGAAATGGTCATAGCGCGGCGAAGTGTGAGGTCTACGGACCAGGGGTTAATAGAACGAAAGGAACAAATGGTGTCGGAACGAGTAATGGCGGAGCAAGTAGTGTCGGAGCAAGTTATGCCAATGTAGTTTGTTATAAATGTGGAAAACCGGGCCACATTATTAGAAATTGCCCGAACCAGGAGAACACGAATGGACAAGGCCGCGGAAGAGTTTTCAATATTAATGCGGCAGAGGCACAGGAAGACCCGGAGCTTGTTACGGGTACGTTTCTTATTGACAATAAATCTGTTTACGTTTTATTTGATTCGGGTGCGGATAGAAGCTATATGAGTAGAGATTTTTGTGCTAAATTAAGTTGTCCATTGACGCCTTTGGATAGTAAATTTTTACTCGAATTAGCAAATGGTAAATTAATTTCAGCAGATAATATATGTCGGAATCGAGAAATTAAACTGGTTAGCGAAACATTTAAGATTGATTTGATACCAGTAGAGTTAGGGAGTTTTGATGTGATAATTGGTATGGACTGGTTGAAAGAAGTGAAAGCAGAGATCGTTTGTTACAAAAATGCAATTCGCATTATACGAGAAAAAGGAAAACCCTTAATGGTGTACGGAGAAAAGGGCAACACGAAGCTACATCTTATTAGTAATTTGAAGGCACAAAAACTAATAAGAAAAGGTTGCTATGCTGTTCTAGCACACGTCGAGAAAGTACAAACGAAAGAAAAGAGCATCAATGATGTTCCCATCGTAAAAGAATTTCCCGATGTATTTCCGAAAGAATTACCGGGATTACCCCCACATCGATCCCTTGAATTTCAAATAGATCTTGTACCAGGAGCTGCACCAATAGCTCGTGCTCCTTACAGACTCGCACCCAGCGAGATGAAAGAACTGCAAAGCCAATTACAAGAACTTTTAGAGCGTGGTTTCATTCGACCAAGCACATCACCGTGGGGAGCTCCTGTTTTGTTTGTCAAGAAAAAAAGATGGTACATTCAGGTTGTGTATCGACTACCGAGAGTTGAACAAACTTACCATCAAGAACCGCTACCCACTACCGAGAATCGACGACTTATTTGATCAACTACAAGGCTCGTCTGTTTATTCAAAGATTGACTTACGTTCCGGGTATCATCAAATGCGGGTGAAAGAAGATGATATTCCAAAGACTGCTTTCAGAACACGTTAAGGTCATTACGAGTTTATGGTCATGCCGTTTGGTTTAACTAATGCACCAGCTGTGTTCATGGACCTTATGAACCGAGTGTGTGGACCATACCTTGACAAGTTTGTCATTGTTTTCATTGATGACATACTTATTTACTCAAAGAATGACCAAGAACACGGTGAACATTTGAGAAAGGTGTTAGAAGTATTGAGGAAGGAAGAATTGTACGCTAAGTTTTCAAAGTGTGCATTTTGGTTGGAAGAAGTTCAATTCCTCGGTCACATAGTGAACAAAGAATGTATTAAGGTGGATCCGGCAAAGATAGAAACTGTTGAAAAGTGGGAAACCCCGAAAACTCCGAAACACATACGCCAGTTTTTAGGACTAGCTGGTTACTACAGAAGGTTCATCCAAGACTTTTCCAGAATAGCAAAACCCTTGACTTCATTAACGCATAAAGGGAAGAAATTTGAATGGAATGATGAACAAGAGAAAGCGTTTCAGTTATTGAAGAAAAAGCTAACTACGGCACCTATATTGTCATTGCCTGAAGGGAATGATGATTTTGTGATTTATTGTGACACATCAAAGCAAGGTCTTGGTTGTGTATTAATGCAACGAACGAAGGTGATTGCTTATGCGTCTAGACAATTAAAGATTCACGAACAAAATTATACGACGCATGATTTGGAATTAGGCGCGGTTGTTTTTGCATTAAAGACTTGGAGGCACTACTTATATGGGGTCAAAAGTATTATATATACCGACCACAAAAGTCTTCAACACATATTTAATCAGAAACAACTGAATATGAGGCAGCGTAGGTGGATTGAATTATTGAATGATTACGACTTTGAGATTCGTTACCACCCGGGGAAGGCAAATGTGGTAGCCGATGCCTTGAGCAGGAAGGACAGAGAACCCATTCGAGTAAAATCTATGAATATAATGATTTATAATAACCTTACTACTCAAATAAAGGAGGCGCAACAAGGAGTTTTAAAAGAGGGAAATTTAAAGGAAGAAATACCCAAAGGATCGGAGAAACATCTTAATATTCGGGAAGACGGAACCCGGTATAGGGCTGAAAGGATTTGGGTACCAAAATTTAGAGATATGAGAGAAATGGTACTTAGAGAAGCTCATAAAACCAGATACTCAATACATCCTGGAATGGGGAAGATGTACAAGGATTCAGGAAATATTTTTGTTGGCCGGGTATGAAAGTCGATGTTGCTAAATACGTAGGAGAATGTTTGACGTGTTCTAAGGTCAAAGCTGAGCATCAGAAACCATCAGGTCTACTTCAACAACCCGAAATCCCGGAATGAAAATGGAAAAACATTACCATGGATTTCATCACTAAATTGCTAAGGACTGCAAGTGGTTTTGATACTATTTGGGTAATAGTTGATCATCTCACCAAATCAGCACATTTCCTGCCAATAAGAGAAGATGACAAGATGGAGAAGTTAGTACGACTGTATTTGAAGGAAGTCGTCTCCATACATGGAATACCAATCTCTATTATCTCTGATAGGGATGGCAGATTTATTTCAAGATTCTGGCAGACATTACAGCAAGCATTAGGAACTCGTCTAGACATGAGTACTGCCTATCATCCACAAACTGATGGGCAGAGCGAAAGGACGATACAAATGCTTGAAGACATGCTACGAGCATGTGTTATTGATTTCGAAAACAGTTAGGATCGACATCTACGATTAGCAGAATTTTTCTACAACAACAGCTACCATTCAAGCATTGAGATGGCGCCGTTTGAAGCACTTTATGGTAGAAAGTGCAGGTCTCCAATTTGTTGGAGTGAAGTGGGGGATAGACAGATTACGGGTCCGGAGATTATACAAGAAACTACCGAGAAGATCATCCAAATTCAACAACGGTTGAAAATCGCCAAAAGTCGACAAAAGAGCTACGCTGACATTAAAAGAAAAGATATAGAATTTGAAATTGGAGAGATGGTCATGCTTAAAGTTGCACCTTGGAAAGGCGTTGTTCGATTTGGTAAACGAGGGAAATTAAATCCAAAGTATATTGGACCATTCAAGATTATTGATCGTGTCGGACCAGTAGCTTACCGACTTGAGTAACCTCAACAACTCGCGGCTGTACATAACACTTTCCACGTCTCGAATTTGAAGAAATGTTTTGCTAAAGAAGATCTCACTATTCCATTAGATGAAATCCAAATCAACGAAAAACTCCAATTCATCGAAGAACCCGTCGAAATAATGGATCGTGAGGTTAAAAGACTTAAGCAAAACAAGATACCAATTGTTAAGGTTCGATGGAATGCTCGTAGAGGACCCGAGTTCACCTGGGAGTGTGAAGATCAGATGAAGAAGAAATACCCGCATCTATTTCCAGAAGATTCGTCAACACCTTCAACAGCTTAAAATTTCGGGACGAAATTTATTTAACGGGTAGCTACTGTAGTGACCCGAACTTTTCCATGTTTATATATATTAATTGAGATTGATATTTACATGATTAAATGTTTTCAACATGTTAAGCAATCAAACTTGTTAAGACTTGATTAATTGAAATATGTTTCATATAGACAATTGACCACCCAAGTTGACCGGCGATTCACGAACGTTAAAACTTGTAAAAACGACATGACGATATATATATGGATATACATATGGTTAACATGAGATTATGATAAGTAAGTATCTCCATAAGTATATTAACAATGAGTTATATACATATAAACAAGACTACTAACTTAAGGATTTCGAAACGAGACATATATGTAACGATTATCGTTGTAACGACATTTAAATGTATATATATCATATTAAGATATATTAATATATCATAATATCATGATAATATAATAATTTAACATCTCATTAGATATAATAAACAATGGGTTAACAACATTAATTGAGATCGTTAACTTAAAGGTTTCAAAACAACACTTACATGTAACGACTAACGATGACTTAACGACTCAGTTAAAATGTATATACATGTAGTGTATTTAGATGTATTAAAATACTTTTGGAAGACTTCAAGACATATATCAAAACACTCATACTTAACGAAAATGGTTACAGTTACTTTTCCATTCTTTTCTTTCATCAAGAATTCTAGTCGTATTCTTACCCGTATTATACACAGCTTCAAAACGTACTTACTATGAGTATATACCAATAGGAACTAGCATGGGATTCCACTCTTGATTATGTCATGTATGAATAATCAATTTTAACTTCTACCATGAGCTAGTCAACTAACTAGAACTCTTTTTAACCCCACTCACCACTCACCAATTACCACTCATCATTCACTCCATTTCACTTCCAATTCTCTTTCTAATTCTCTCTCAACACACACACACTATTATGAACGTATTTTTCCAGTAGTTAATCATCATCTTCATCAAAAATCACTTCAAGAATCAAGCTATAATCATCATAGGAAGAACACTTCAAGAACACTTCAAAAATCCCTTCAAGTTTACTAATTTACTTCCAAGCTTTCTAATCCATTCCAAGTAATCATCTAAGATCAAGAAACCTTTGTTATATACAGTAGGTTATCTTTCTTATTCAAGGTAATATTCATATTCAAACTTTGATTCAATTTCTATAACTATAAACTATCTTAATTCGAGTAAAAAATCTTACTTGAACTTGTTTTTGTGTCATGATCCTACTTCAAGAACTTTCAAGTCATCCAAGATCCTTTGAAGCTAGATCATTTCTTGTAACTTCCAGTAGGTTTACCTACTAAACTTGAGGTAGTAATGATGTTCATAACATCATTCGATTCTTATATATAAAACTATCTTATTCGAAGGTTTAAACTCGTAATCACTAGAACATAGTTTAGTTAATTCTAAACTTGTTCGCAAACAAAAGTTAATCCTTCTAACTTGACTTTTAAAATTAACTACACACATGTTCTATATCTATATGATATGCTAACTTAATGATTTAAAACCTGGAAACACGAAAAACACCGTAAAACTGGATTTACGCCGTCGTAGTAACACCGCGGGCTGTTTTGGGTTAGTTAATTAAAAACTATGATAAACTTTGATTTAAAAGTTGTTATTCTGAGAAAATGATTTTTATTATGAACATGAAACTATATCCAAAAATTATGGTTAAACTCAAAGTGGAAGTATGTTTTCTAAAATGGTCATCTAGACGTCGTTCTTTCGACTGAAATGACTACCTTTACAAAAACGACTTGTAACTTATTTTTCCGACTATAAACCTATACTTTTTCTATTTAGATTCATAAAATAGAGTTCAATATGAAACCATAGCAATTTGATTCACTCAAAACGGATTTAAAATGAAGAAGTTATGGGTAAAACAATATTGGATAATTTTTCTCATTTTAGCTACGTGAAAATTGGTAACAAATCTATTCCAACCATAACTTAATCAACTTGTATTGTATATTATGTAATCTTGAGATACCATAGACACGTATACAATGTTTCGACCTATCATGTCGACACATCTATATATATTTCGGAACAACCATAGGCACTCTATATGTGAATGTTGGAGTTAGCTATACAGGGTTGAGGTTGATTCCAAAATATATATAGTTTGAGTTGTGATCAATACTGAGATACGTATACACTGGGTCATGGATTGATTCAAGATAATATTTATCGATTTATTTCTGTACATCTAACTGTGGACAACTAGTTGTAGGTTACTAACGAGGACAGCTGACTTAATAAACTTAAAACATCAAAATATATTAAAAGTGTTGTAAATATATTTTAAACATACTTTGATATATATGTATATATTGTTATAGGTTCGTGAATCAACTAGTGGCTAAGTCTTACTTCTCGACGAAGTAAAAATCTGTGAAAGTGAGTTATAGTCCCACTTTTAAAATCTAATATTTTTGGGATGAGAATACATGCAGGTTTTATAAATGATTTACAAAATAGACACAAGTACGTGAAACTACATTCTATGGTTGAATTATCGAAATCGAATATGCCCCTTTTTATTAAGTCTGGTAATCTAAGAATTAGGGAACAAACACCCTAATTGACGCGAATCCTAAAGATAAATCTATTGGGTCTAACAAACCCCATCCAAAGTACCGGATGCTTTAGTACTTCGAAATTTATATCATATCCGAAGGGTGTCCCGGAATGATGGGGATATTCTTATATATATGCATCTTGTTAATGTCAGTTACCAGGTGTTCACCATATGAATGATTTTTATCTCTATGTATGGGATGTGTATTGAAATATGAAATCTTGTGGTTTATTGTTACGATTTGATACATATAGGTTAAACCTATAACTCACCAACATTTTTGTTGACGTTTAAAGCATGTTTATTCTCAGGTGAATACTAAGAGCTTCCGCTGTTGCATACTAAAATAAGGACAAGATTTGGAGTCCATGTTTGTATGATATTGTGTAAAAACTGCATTCAAGAAACTGATTTCGATGTAACATATTTGTATTGTAAACCATTATGTAATGGTCGTGTGTAAACAGGATATTTTAGATTATCATTATTTGATAATCTACGTAAAGCTTTTTAAACCTTTATTTATGAAATGAAGGTTATGGTTTGTTTTAAAAATGAATACAGTCTTTGAAAAACGTCTCATATAGAGGTCAAAACCTCGCAACGAAATCAATTAATATGGAACGTTTTTAATCAATAAGAACGGGACATTTCATTGTGTTCTTGAGCAATTTGGGACTTTTTGATATAAACAGGTTATGGCCGATTTTTGTCATGAATTATTGCTTAATTGAGTAGTGTAACATGTTTAGGTAGTTAAATGATCCAAACATTGATCCTAAACATGATTTTTAAAGATTAAAGTGGACTTTTTAGGCGAAAATTCATGAACTTGATTAATTTGATATAATTGCCAATTGAGACTTGTTTAATTGTTAGTAATGACTATTTTGACATGTTATTTGAGTTAAATGCTTATGAACTTTGTATACATTTTCATATGTGCTTATTTGAAAAAGTATAGAATTGTAAAAAATGTGAAAATGTGTATAAGTTTAATTTTGATTTAACATGTTATTGTGATTGTTTTAAGTTGTTATTTTGCTAACACTAATACATATTTGGATGCACAAACTTTGTGTTTAATGTGTTTTGCAGAAAGCTGATACTGGAGGTTCAGGATCATCAACATCTAGACGACCTGCTCCAGCACCAGAACCAGAAATGCAATATGAACCTGAACAAGTACCACAACAGGAACCACAACAACAGCCTGATCAGCACGTACCTTATTATGACCCACTACAGTTACCTAATGAATTCATAGTATTTCCGCCACATCCACCTGTAGAATACTCAACGATTCCTGAACACACATTGCATCCTAATCTGAGATTCAATAGACGATGGAGAGATTACCCGGCATATCAAAGTAATAAATTTAAATTGGTAACAAAAGAGGTAGAGGTGCCGAGGGTAATTGATTGGAATCCTTTGGAAACGGTCCATCTAGCTGACCGTGTTAGACAGCATTTGATTCAAAGGTATGGCAGTTCTTCTTTTACAGATTGGAAACGTCTTTTCACCATTCGTAGACCTGTATATAAGGAATGGTGTGTTGAGTTGATGAGTACTATAGCGTTAAATGTAGATGTAGATAGGTTAGATGATAGAAGTTTTCTTAGATTTATCCTTGGCGGTAGGATGTACAGAATGTCCATAATGGACATGGCCAGGGCATTACAGATTTACACTCCTAGTGAATTGCTACTACCCGATTGTATGAATTTGATTTATCGTGGTGAAAGGGTAGATAGGAATTTTGACGCGAACGCCGTTTGGAGGCGTATGTCAAACTATAATGTTTTTACACTGGGAGGAAAACACTCCTACTTACATATTAACAAAGCCGAGCTTCGTATAATTCATAGATTTTTGGCTAACTCGATTACACAGAGAGGTCACAATAAGGAAAAAATGACCTTACATGATTTATTTTACCTAAAGTGTATTCGAGACCCGAAAAGCTTTGTTAATATCCCTTACTGTGTTGGTTTTTATTTATCTAAAATGGTAGAAGGAATGCAGGACGGGAGTATAATAGGAGGAGGTATTTTTGTTACTCTCATTGGAGAGTATTTAGGTGTTGATAGGAACCAAGGGGGTCCATTACAGGTTTGTAGAGAACATGATGAGACCATAGGATTGAGGGTTTATACGGGTGCTAAGGTATTGAAGAGTAGACGCAACCAGGCAATTCCCTATGAAGGTAATCATCCTCAGGTAGAGAGAGGTTCAGACGAGGAAATGGAGGAAGCGGAAGACATTAGGGATGTCTTTCGAGATGCTATTCTTGACGTCCACGTTCGTATAGATGAGGAAGCAATGACGAGCGCGGCCAGACATAGTATGTACGAGCAGTGGAACTCCGAGCGAGTATACGAGGACTATAGGCGACGCCAACACGATAGCTGGTTAGTTCATCAGCGCCAAATCATGAGCCAGCTATCATATCAGGTACCAAATAATTACGTACCTACTCGACCTGCTCATTTTCCGCCACACAACCCCGACATCCGACCACCCTTTAACCGATATGACTATAACCAAGCCTATCAGAACACCTATAACCAACAATGGAACCCACCTGATGAGATGAACTGGAACCCCTATCCAGACTGATTTGGTTCCATTGGTTATTTTTACGATTTTTATGTTTTTATCTTTTTACTTTTTCATGTTTTAACTTATGTTATTGGATATATTTGTGTAATTTCTATCATTTTTATTATTATGTT
This sequence comes from Rutidosis leptorrhynchoides, assembly GCF_046630445.1. NCBI lineage: Eukaryota > Viridiplantae > Streptophyta > Magnoliopsida > Asterales > Asteraceae > Rutidosis > Rutidosis leptorrhynchoides. Next base: position 35,693,621 of record NC_092337.1, on the reverse strand, counting down.
GTTCTAATATTTCATATTTGATTTGAAAGTGGGATTTTAAGTCCCATTTCAAATTGTCATGCATGTTTATATTTGTATTGTATGTATATTGTCGATTGTACAAAACAGGGTAAAACAGCGCATTTTCAAATACTGGCATTAAGTTCAGCAAAAGCTAGTACTTTTGACGACAAAACGAAAAATAAATGTGATGTAACAACAAGATGGAATGAACAAATAATATGCACCATTTATCATTCAGCAAACAAACGCCAATATGTTTGGAAATTTTGGTAAAATTTAATCAATTTTCTACGCTAATCACCCTCAATAATTTAAAATGTTACTGATTTCTTGCAAATGAGGGCATTGCAAGATCTTAAGTATGGGAAGGGGTTAAATTCTTTCGGAATTTTAAAAAATTTTTGACTTGTACACTTGGTTACCATTAGAAATACTAGTAACGCAGTAGTTGTATTAGAATCCAGTGCTCTCTGATAATAAAGAACAACCCTAGTCTTATATACTGACTACCCAATTCTAGTAAATTTTTTCAAAATTTTCAATTAAATGAATTCAAAATCATGTTTATACATATTTATGAACGATAAAACTAGGTGTTAACACCGAAATTATTGTTACCTCGGAAAGGACATAAATTGAGAAACAACCCAAAATGTTAGAATTCATTTAAAATGGAATAGATGACAATAAAAAGGAAAATAAAAGCCAAGTGTGGGAAAATTTACCAAGTTATTTAAAACATATATCACACATATTTTTGTAACAAATAACTGAAGATACTTTTGTTTTGGACGATTTTAATCAGTTTTACCCGATTTACTGTAATATATTTGAAAGAAAGATGGATCTACACGATGAATCAATTCCATCATTAAAAGGAAGTAAAGTCTTCCGAAAAAGAAACGCGCTTCTTGATTTAGGTCATGAAGTTGTCGTCCAGACCAGCTGTAGGTTGACGAAAAATCTAGAAAATTCATCACTAAAATCAGCAGGAAATCTACGGACCTCAGCATCAAACAGGGTCGCCAAGTGGTCAGACTTATCCTAACCATGAGAGGATCTGTCTCGTAAAATGGGGAGGACGCCGTGCAAATTAGCTTGATAAGACTAATGAATCAGATCCCCAGAAAAGGATAATATCCTTAAAGATCAAAAATCAGCTTTTAAGCCTGATATTACTCAATCCTAGAGATTGACCTTAAAGATTGAGAATTACAAACTCATGGAATTCGATGATATCTAAACTCGAGCTTGAACGAGAAAATATTTTGATCAAAATTGCAAACCGATTTGTTTTCTGAAAACCCATTTTCAATGCGTTCATTACCATTGAACGTAAAATCCTAGGAATTCACCTGAAATTCATTAGGTCACCTGAACCAAATCGGGTGTCAACCGTAAGAACGGTGGTTGCATAGCATGGTCAAAGACAGGACCTTGTGCCAGACCGAAAAATTATAAGGGTGAGCTTTACTATTGCTCCTACAAAGGATAGTAATTGCATCCGATACGTTATAGACCATAATTAAAAGCATGTCAGGGGACGTTGCCTTAACAGTTGCTTGTTCAATGCTTTCCTTTACGACCGGACGGTAGTTTACCGAAAGGTAATAAACGGAGCAAGTATACTGGACGTGTTGCTTTTCCAATACAAGGTTAGCAAGTGGGTGACACAAAACCACAAGTTTTGAGCTAAAGTTTTCAAATCTGAAACCCACCAAACCCACAAAAATAATTTGCAAACACCGGAGAAGGGTTATTCCGGAAAACTTATCTAGGGTAAAAACTAGATTGAATTTTCAAAAGATCAAATGTTTTCATAAAGATCCAATTTCCTTAATGGATCTAAATTTTTATAGTCATGTGGGACTGTAAACCACATCGTTACTACCATTGTTTATACCGCCGTAAAGAAATCACTGATGTACAAAGTGTGAAGAATAAAGAAGTGATTCTAGTATATTTCAAGACTATATTGCTTGAGGACAAGCAACGCTCAAGTGTGGGAATATTTGATAATGCTAAAAACGAACATATATTTCATAGCATTATCTCTCAAGAAAGACAAGCTTTTAGTTGCAATTGTTCTATTTACAAGTGATATTCGTTTAAATAATAAAAGGTGAAGACAAAAGACAGATTCGATGAATTGAAGACGCAAACGACCAAAAAGCTCAAAAGTACAAAATACAATCAAAGAGGTTCCAATTATTGATGAGAAACGTCTCAAAATTACAAGAGTACAAGATTCGAAACACAAAATACAAGATATTAAATTGTACGCAAGGACGTTCGAAAATTCGGAACCGGGACCAGAGTCAACTCTCAACGCTCGACGCAACGGACTAAAAATTACAAGTCAACTATGCACATAAATATAATATAATATATAAATAATTCTTAAAATTATTTATATATTATATATATTTAATTAAAACCGTCGGCAGAAAAAACAAGAGCATGTTAGCCTCCCCAGATGGCCATGCGATCGCATGGCCTTGAAGAGCAAAGCTCATGCGATCGCATGAGCCCCTTTTTCAGCTCACAGGCCTATAAATTTCGAGCTTTGGTGCATCATTTAATCAATCTTTTTCTCCTCATTCATCATACGATATATATATATATATATATATATATATATATATATATATATATATATATATATATATTATATATTTTAATTTTAATTTTAATTTTAATTTCTAATAATAAGGGTATGTTAGCGAATGTTATAAGTGTGTAAGTCGAAATTCTGTCCGTGTAACGCTACGCTATTTTTAATCATTGTAAGTTATGTTCAACCTTTTTAATTTAATGTCTCGTAGCTAAGTTATTATTATGCTTATTTAATACCGAAGTAATCATGATGTTGGGCTAAAAATATTAAATTTGGGTAATTGGGCTTCGCACCATAATTGGGGTTTGGACAAAAGAACGACACTTGTGGAAATTAGACTATGGGCTATTAATGGCCTTTATATTTGTTTAACTAAATGATAGTTTGTTAATTTTAATATAAAGATTTACAATTGGACGTCCCTATAAATAACCATATACACTCGATCGGACACGATGGGCGGGATATTTATATGTACGAATAATCGTTCATTTAACCGGACACGGGAATGGATTAATAGTCTATGAAATTATTAAAACAGGGGTGAAATTATGTACAAGGACACTTGGCATAATTGATAACAAAGTATTAAAACCTTGGGTTACACGCAGTCGATATCCTGGTGTAATTATTAAACAAAGTATTAAGACCTTGTTACAGTTTAAGTCCCCAATTAGTTGAAATATTTGACTTCGGGTATAAGGATAATTTGACGAGACTTTATATTTATGACTGATGGACTGTTATGGACAAAAACCAGACGGACATATTAAATAATCCAGGACAAAGGACAATTAACCCATGGGCATAAAACTAAAAATCAACACGTCAAACATCATGATTACGGAAGTTTAAATAAGCATAATTCCTTTATCTTCATATTTAATTGCACTTCTAATTATCGCACTTTTATTTATTGTCATCGTATTTAATTGCACTTTTAATTATCGTACTTTTTAATTATCGAAATTTTATTTTATCGCAATTTCATTATCATTATTTAATCTACGTTTTAAATTAAGTTGTATTTATTTTTATATATTTTTACATTAGGTTTTAACTGCGACTAAAGTTTTAAAAATCGACAAACCGGTCATTAAACGGTAAAACCCCCCTTTTATAATAATAATATTACTTATATATATATATTTGTATTTTTATAATTTAAACTAATATAGCGTTAAGCTTTGTTTAAAGATTTCCCTGTGGAACGAACCGGACTTACTAAAAACTACACTACTGTACGATTAGGTACACTGCCTATAAGTGTTGTAGCAAGGTTTAGGTATATCCATTCTATAAATAAATAAATATCTTGTGTAAAATTGTATCGTATTTAATAGTTTTTCCTAGTAAAATATAAGCTATTTCATATACACCTCGCATAACATCACTTATCAACAACAATTACCATCACAATTTTCCAATTACTCGCAACCCGGTGTTATACCATTTCAACTTCCAAATACGCAACCATGGACACAAACACAACAAACTTTTACGCCTTTAGATAACGAAGAAGTAGATGAAGTTCGTGGTGGAAGTCAAGAACCACAAGTTCGGGTGCGTTCAAGTCATAAACGAAAAGGCAAAGGGGTTGCGAAAGAACCACAACATAAAAAATTGTGGACTCCAAGCGAAGAAATTTGGTTGGCGTCATGTTGGATTGATTGCTCGGAAGATGGTGTTCAAGGTAACTCACAAAGAGGTTCGGCATTTTGGACTAGAGTTCGTAATAAGTTTAACAGTAACGATCAAGATTTTTTACCAAATGACGATCAGTTAAGTGGGAAATGGCGTCATATGGATAAGGCGTGCAAAGATTTTACTGCCTTATACAATGAAGAAGAACGTAACCCAAGGCGTAGTGGTCGTAACGAAGATGACGTGTATAATTTAACGGTGCAAAAATGGCAAGAACGAGCATCAAAGCCGTGGGCTTACAAGGATGTTTGGGAATTCTTGAAGAGGAAGCCGAAGTGGTATACACAACCTGCAATTGGTGGAAGTGGTGTGCGTAGAAGAAGAGGTTCACAACTTCAACTCGAAGATGAAGACGATGATGTGGTTGGCGAAAACCAAACAGTCAATCTCGGGGAAGATCGGTTAAGCAACCTTCAGGAGCAATTTGGAGCCGATGCGATTCAACGGCCAATGGAAAGAGAACGATCAAAGAAGGCTGCTAAAAAATCTGGTTCGTCTGATGCGGGTACTTCATCACGTGGTACGAACTCTTCCAACTCTTCAAGATTCGACGAGTTGGCTTCGAAATGGTCAGACAATAAGGAAAGAGAAGTGGAGAGGCGAAACAACATTATGGATCAAATTGTAGAGGAAGAACGAACACGATCTGCAGTGGAGGTCATAAAATTATTTAAACTTAATTTAGAAGATATTGCCGATCCGAAAGAAAGGAAATCCGCTTTAAAGTTCAAGAAAAAGATGGCCGAGATATACAAAGATTATATCGAGCTTTCAAGTGACGACGAGTAATTTATATTATGAACTACGTTTTAAGTTTTAGGAATTTAATAAAGTAATTGTATTAGGATTTTTAAATTATCGTACTTTTTAATTTTTAGGACTTTAATAAATTGTAATGGTTTGCTTTTTATTAATTTAAGTGCGTTTTTGTAAATTTTTATTATTTAATATGTATTATTTTTTTATAAAAAAACAAACAAGTGAAAAAAATAAATCAAACTAAATGAAAATTAAATTAAAATGGTGGGACCAATTTAACTCATCACAAAATCATCACGTCCACCACTACAAACTTCATCACGCCATCACGTCATCACCTTTGCCAAATCAGCACTATACCCCACAAAAACACTCCATCACGCCCCATCACCCCGTCACCACTGTGAATGGTCTAACAAAGATATCCTCGTACATGGAAAAAATGCATATATAAAGAGCAAGCACATGTAAAGATTCAACCATATAACTATCTATTTTATCATGAAACATTTAAACTTAATTGTTTCAGTTATATATATGGATGCACATCAATTGAATTGGAATGCAAACATTTTCTTGAGTATTTGGAGAGGATATGATATCTGTTTAAACACGAAATCATTGATATAAATAAATACTTACTTGAGTATGAAGAAACCATTATACTTGTTGGTAGTGAATGCTTATTATCGATCAAGACGAGGACTTTTTATAACCGAACAATTTTTTGTGGATTTTGGGTTTGAAAAGTTCGTGATCAAGTAGAACCTATCTGAAATAAAACATTGTATGTTGTAAAACTTGGGCCTAAAAAAGTTTACATATTTCAATATATCGGTTCTTTATTTGGTTTATCCGTACCTAATCTGTACCGATCTCAATTGTACCGAAACTAATTAGTCCCAAAACTAAGAACCGAAACCGAAACTGAGTCTCTGTCTGCTTGCTTTCGATACTAATAACAATACGTTTTCAGTTTGATTTTAGTTTTTTAAGATTATTGCTTATCACTAGTCTAAAATAGCAAAAGAAAATTTAGTAGCAATAAATATTGACAAGTTTTGTTAAAGCTTTTTACACAGCCAAATTTATCATTGAAAGCTTCCGAGTTCTGAGTAACTTTGGGCCGTCCATTTAATTTCGAGAAAAAGGCCGGGCCTAAATTAAATGTTCTATTGGACATACAATCTATTGGTAAGCTACTTTAAATAAGAATTGAAGCCCAACAAGTAAACATATTAATGCAGTAAAACATCTGTAATTTAATAGTAAATAAATTAATAACCTCGATAAAATTAATAATTTGTCCGGTCTCAACTTTAGACCAGTACAAATTTGTAACCCAATCGATAAAATAATAAGATAATAATTTTTTTGAAATCCCATGTAAATATATTGGTCCTAGCGAAACTATAAATTAATAATTACTAATTTTTTTTTTAAATTCCAATATAAATTGAACTTGACAAGTTCATTAATGTGTGAATGTACATACATGAGAATTTTGAAAGTCCTAATTTATGTTTATTCAAATAGGTAAAATGAACGGACATGATAATTTCGAATGCCGATGCATTAATGTGAGACTTGCTCACAATGATAGGTCAATTTTTTAAATTGATAATTTATTAATTTATCGATATAATAATATCTAGGTACATTTATAGACATATACGTTTATTAACATATTAATTTGACTACACTAAATAATGTTGTAGATCAGAAATTCAAAATGATAATAATTAAATGAATTTTTATAAACATATCTTTTATTTGTACTTAATGATCGCTTACAAATTCTAGAACGACCGTTATTTGGGTGTATAATATTTTTTGCCGTAAGAATCACTTTACAAAAAACTCAAATGAAAAATAGTTTAAAACGGTGAAACCTATCAGCAATTATGTACAAGTTGTTAATATGTGACTACTCATCTCTTTGTTAATAGACTTTTATTATGAGACCATTTTTTTTTTTTTTTGTTATGAGTTATGACAAATATAATATGTGGTACATGAAGGATCTGTGAGAATTTGTACATTCTGCATCTTGTATTGTACAATGAATGGTCAAATAGACTTGGCGGGAAAATAGGAGGTTTTGTTAACTGAAGCCTAGCTTTTAACGATGAGATGGACACCCCCATTGATCATGCCGGTAGAACCGCTCATCACTTTTCAGTTCTTTTACTAAACTACCCCTTATCCATTACATTTTAAGTTTAATTTTTTTATAAAATTTTGATTTTAAAATTTTTAAAATTTAAATTTAATTGTTAACTAATGATGTAGAAGAAAAGAAAAAACAAGTGGGTATGTCACCTACATATAAAATCTAAGTTTATTAACATTAGTTAATAGACCAACTAATGCATACATTAAATATAATTTTTGAATTGTTTGTCGTATTATGAATTTAATTAAGCATAGCTAGATGGCTACTTTTAATACTCATTTTATCTGAAGTAAGATGTATCAAAATCAGCTTACTATAAAAATGAACAAGTGATACTCAATCAGACACATAAAAAGACAAATATATAAGTAGTAAACAATTACATGTTTTTTTTTTTTTTTTTTAAAGGCATAAACAAGTACTACATGTTGATGATCGGAGAAGGCAAAACCATTTATACAAATTAGGAAAAGAGGTATAAGTGTTTGTAAGTGTAATTAATAAAAGTATAATATTTACGGTGTTTACTTGAATATTATATACATTTTATATAAAAAACTTGTTATTTACTACTATTATTGTATGTATTTATTAACATGTCAACTTGTTTAAATGTAGATTTTATGTGACTTCTTTTATTTAATGCTACATGACCAAAATACATATAATGAATCCAGATATTAGGTGTCTTATACAAAATAATATGAATATCAAAGTAAGTACATTTACTACCACTGAATATGATTAAATATTAAATATTAAATATTAGTATTATTTAACATTCTTATTCATACTGCAAATGAAATGCATGTTTTTAAGAAACAAAGTTGCTATAGCTTAAGTATGTTGAATATGGTTGATATGTATATGAAAATAATTGCGTACCTAAACATAATCTTTGAACATATGAATGAAACTCGTGACATAACAACAAATGTACGAATTCGACTTTATAAAATAATATCATACTAAACCCACAATATGATTGTTAATTTTCAACCATTATATAGAAAAAGGATGAAACTCACAAATAACTGTTTTAAAATATATATATTTTTTTATAACTATTATGTTATGTGAGCATTAACTTGTACACCAATGATTTTTTGTTTTAGTATAAGATTAATAATAAGATTAAATATTAAAGGGTTAAATATATACTCCCTCCGTCCCAGATTAATTGTCCCCAGACAAAAAACACACAGTTTTAGGAAATCCCACTAACTTTATTTCTCCACCAATGAAATATCTTCTCTCTCCATATCCACCAATGAAATATCTCCTTTCCTTTCTATTTATGGAAGTAGACAATTAATTTGGGACATCTCAAAATGGAATACTGGACAATAATTTAGGGACGGAGGGAGTATATATTAAAGGGTTATTGGCTTATTGATATTGAGATGACCCTTTAATTAAGAAGAGACCATGAGTATAAATCTTTGTATTTACATGATGCATTTGTATAAAAAATCATATTGTGTGAGTGCGTTTGTATTTAAAAAAAGAAAAAGCATAGTATAAGATTAAAATTAAAAATATAAAAAGTACTCCGTATATGTCAATTGGTTTTTAAAAATTAGAGAAATAATAATAAAAAGGGCAAAAAGGTAAATAGAGCATGCACGTCTCCAAGCTGTAGTGGGCTGTGAAGCAAAAACAAAATGTGGGGGCATTTCAAAACATCACCACCACCAACATCCACACACTCTGACTGTGTGTGTTTTTGAGTGAATTTTTCTTTCTTTTTTCTTTTTTTACTAAAAGGAAGAGATGATGAATAAAGTGTCCCACTTGTTTTTGTAAGTGTGTGAATTTTTAATTTTTTCACATAATACTGATTTAAACTCAATACGCACATGCCCTCTCTGGCTACTGAAAACAAAATTTTTGTCTCTTTGTTTTCCAAATTTGTTTTTGTTGTTTTCTACTTTTGTTGCAGATAATTCAACCCTTTGTTTGCAATAACAAAAAACTTGGAAGAAGAAGAAGAAGAAGAAGAAGAAGAAGAAGGGTAATGATGATGACCAACCATGGTGTTCTTGTGTAGTTGTCTCTGAAAACTCACTCTGTTTTCAAGATTTATTTCTCTTGAGTAAGTTTTTTTTTCTTTCTATTTTTAAAGATTGTAACTTTTTATGATTTGTTTCATGTTTTAAGAAATGGGTTTTCTTCAAAATTTAATCTTTACGCTTTTTTTTTATACCAGAATTAAATTTAAAAATCTTGAAAGAAATGGAACTAGGGTTTCAAGAAGTTCAAAATTTTTCAGTTTTTTATATTTATAAACAAAACCCTTTTTGTATCACGCAATTCATGTTTATGTAGTATTTTTGTTAAAAATCATAGACTTATGTTTAATATTGGACTATTGTGTAGAACTGTAGATTTTTACATATATTGGGCTGATGTGGTCAAAACGTAAAAAATTGGAAAAAACGTCAAATTTAACACAAAAATACACTAAAAAAATTTCGATCGTCGGGGGCGGCTGACCCCACTTGATCCCCCCTCCGCCCATATGAAATGCTAATTTAGGGTTTCTTTATGGTTAAGTTATTGAAATGATTAGTATTACTCTCGAGTTTACTTAGATGTATTTAATTATATTTTTGAACAATTTCTCATTTTGGGGTTTTATGTGTTTATACATCAATATGAAATCAAGTATATATATATATATATATATATATATATATATATATATATATATATATATATATATATATATATATATATATATATATATATATATATATATATATATATATATATATATATATATATATGATTTAGATTATTATTTATGTATATTTAGTTAAATGAATTTAGTGACATTTTAGAACAATGTCTGATTTGGGGTTTTTTTGGGCAGATGTAAAAATGGAAGCTTTTGAGGCTGCAAAAATTGTATACAACAGAATACTAGAAACCGAAACAGAGACTATCACCCGAAAAATCATGGGTTACATATACTTACAAGACCATGCGGATCGCGAAATGATTCGTCTAGCTTTTGGCACCGATAATTTGATTCAAACCCTGATTCAAAAAGCCAAACTTGATCTCAATTTGGGCCCGAAACCTGTTCCTTCACCTCCTATATCACCATCATTTCAATCCGGCCCGTTTCATTCACATAGACCCTTTTCGACCCCATCAGCTTTGCAAATACCACACCATATGCCATTACACTATTCTAGCATGGTTCATGATGATTGTAGGTATCAAAACCATGATCACTTTTTAGGCTTAAATGATTACGAATCTTTAAATAGAAATTTTCCCGAAAATTGTTACTCTCCGGATGGAAATATTAGCGTTAGAGGAAGAAGAGATGTTAACGCGAATAAGATTTGTCATTATTTTAGTAGAGGGCATTGTAAACACGGCTATAATTGTAAGTTCGTTCATGTGCAATCCGCGTTTGACTTTAATTCGAATGAATACGATGATCAAGGTGCGTGTTCACCCGGTTCACTCGAAACGCTCGAGTTTGAAATAACGGAAATTTTGAAATCTAGAAGGGGTAATCCGATCTCGATTGCTACGTTACCTATGGTCTATTACGAAAGATATGGGAGGACACTTCAAGCTGAAGGGTACCAAACCGAAAGTCAAAGAAATGGTAAAACGGGTTATAGTTTGACTAAGCTTCTTGCTCGCTTGAAAAACAGTATTCGACTGATTGACAGGTTTGCTTGAATCTTTAAATCTAGTTAGGCTGTTATTTTAGTGTACAGCTAATCAATGCATTGATGAGTTGTACTGTACAACTCATCAATGCATAAAGTTGCGGATCTATCAATTTTTAGTGTTGGATTTATCAACGCCCTTTCGTTTGAGTCACAACTAAAACTTGTGATAAATTTAAGTTGCAGACCTCATGGGCAACATGCAGTAGTTCTTGCAGACGATGCTTCTAGGTACACCGAAAACCGCTATGAGCGTAATAATTTGAGTCCTGGTCCTATTGTTAGTGGTTCGAAGCAAATATATTTGACTTTTCCAGCTGATAGCACATTTAGTGAAGACGATGTTGCTAACTACTTCAGGTAAAACCTTAAACTAACTAATATTTGGATGTGGCAAAATGGGCGGGTCTAGTTTTGTGTTGTGAAACTGAAACTGTTGTTGATTATGGTTTTTTGTAGCACTTTTGGTCCTGTTCAAGATGTGAGAATCCCTTGCCAACAACAACGAATGTTCGGTTTTGTAACTTTTTACGATGCTGAAACTGTGCAAATGGTTTTATCGAAAGGGAACCCGCATTTTGTTTGCGGTGCTCGTGTTCTTGTAAAACCTTACAGAGAAAAATTGAAACTGTTTGATAGGTATTTTATTAGTCCCTCGTGTTTATTCGTTCTCTTATTTTTTTTTTTTTACTTCGTATATATACATATACTGATAGTCTGATACACATATACCCGTATAACTTACATATGCTTACATTGTTATTCAGAAAGTACTTTGAGAAACTCGAGTCTCCAATGTGTTACCATTCTCACCATATTGACATGGATCCTGATTTTCCAGCTAGTAAGATTTTTTTTGTTTACGAAACAAATGTTTACGTTTGTTGTTAGTGGGACCCATTTTGAATCGTAAACGTGTTAAAACAGGGTTTGAACGTTCTAGAATGTTCGGTAGACAATTAGTAGAGGAGCATGAGTTAGCAGTACAGCTAGAAATGATGCACCTTTCGCAGTTAGAAATGGCACGGGGACCTTCCTACCTTCAAAACAACTTTGATGATCAAAACGCACTCGAAGGTAACATAATTTCACGTTCTAAATTTTATCAAATTTTTTTAGATTTTTCTAAAGATGGTTGTCGTAAACGTACATAAATGTGTTGTACATAACAGTTATATGTTGACTTTAAGTTGACGGTTACTGAATTGTACAATACCTTTATGCACGTTAAGACATGTTGTCATTAGAAAAATCTTTTTTTATATTTTTAAATTAACTTTTAAATCGTTGATGCCTAATCTTGATTCTTTCTTTTGTGTGTGTTAGATCATGTGGACAATAACTATGCTGCTGATCAAGAGTACTGCCTCATCTCTATTACTAATATCTTTAAAATGTTTTTTTTTTTTTTTTTTTGCCTGGTAACTTTGTGAAGTAACTTGTGTGGTTTATATTGTGTATTCGTGTAGTGAATACGGTAAAAGTTTGGATCTTCCGGATAGCCCGTTTGCCTGCAACAAGGATTCTAACAAGCAAATGTAGTTGAAGCTGTTTGATTGAACGGAACGGAACGGAACGTTTAGAGTGAAGTTGGAAGTAAATAGTAATAGCAAACTGAAGAAGAAGAATGAATAGAAAAAAAGTGTTATAGTTTTGGTTAGTTGATATAATTGTAAGAAAGTATAAGGAGAATAGATATTATGAGATTGATATGTGTTTTCTTATGCTAACTTTGAATTATTAATGGTAGATAAAGCTTTCAGAAACTTAAATATTTTGGTAGCTACCTTATATTAATGTTAAGTTTTAATTATATTTTTCCAAGTCCTGATAAGATACTCGATTAGATACATATTTATATATTTATATATAATAATATAAACTTAGAGCTTGTATGGTCAATAGGTTATAGAATAAGGATATGTTTTGATTACTGAATTTAGTTACATAGATATATAATTATATAATTATTAGTTGGAAACTTAAAAGGATGGCATTGGTGTATGAGAAATTAGAGATTTGAGGTTTGACTGTCTTGGTTAAAGCAATGTTAATTGTGTGATTAAGGTGGTAAAAGAGAGTGGCATGGTGTTCCATCTAAAACAGAGTTATAATATAATATAATATTTTTAAATATTATTTGTGGTGTTGTAAGCTTAAAAAATATGGTTAAACTAAATGTAAAGGTTTGAATATGTATATACCGAAAAATTGAGAGATAAAATATGTTAAAAAAAAGATTTATTTGGATAGTGAGCAAATAAATATAAATATTTTTTAACTGTATTTAAGATAAGAAGAGAGTCAGTTAGACGAGTACCAACGATTATGAATATGTCTCGCCCTCAAACTGTCATTGAGGGTGACTGTTGGCGCCAAGCAATCACCCTCAACTTGCGTTCGAGAGCAACTGTTGGCACAAAGCAACCCACACCACTTAGTGCTGCTTTTCACGATAACCACGCGTACTCAAGGACTAAGCTTATGGTAATCTGAGATGTACTATTTATTTCCCATCATATACTTCGATATAATAACATATACTTAGATATAATAGTTGATATGAAAATAATGAATCTCAGTATTTTTGAAGAAGTGTGTGATAGTTGAAAGTGATTATGTGATGGTGAGAAAGTGTTAATATATGTTAGTCTATTTTGATGAGATAATGTGTGATGGCTAGACCATGGATAATGCAACGTTTGTGTCCTTATCCACGCTTATATGGCATGATAAACGCCCCACAAAGGCATGTAGCGAGTGCGTTTGTCAAAAAAAAAAAATGTTTATGTTTTTAGCAAAGACAAATGAAGAAATTCATGAGCGTTTTTTATTTTGATTTTAATTCTTTTCCTATTATTTAACCAATTTTTAAACCCAAACTTCAATTATATTTTGTCACATCATCCTCAACATTCCCCAACAACCTTTCCCGTTACAATTCTCCTTTCTCCCATCATTATCATATCAGCGGCATAACTTAAAAAAACCTTTTATCCACCCCACATAAACACAACCATTATTTATGGTCTTAGTAGTGATCTTTGTAAATGGCTAATAGTTGAAAGGAAAAAGAACATTTAGCTTTCACTTTTACATTTCTCAAAATGTTGAATCACTAGATCACTTCTTATCCACAAATTGGGCCCAAATGCAGCAATCCACATCAAACTAATTCTAATTCTTAATGCATAAATAAAGGTCCAGTATCATTTGATGAGGTAGGAATGTAGGATTATATCTCCATTATTTTTAACCAAACTATGTCTCTTCACATTACAAAAGGCCAGTTCAAAAAAACTACATACCATTCAACATCAACAATACATCATCAACAAACATTGAAACAAATACATAACCTACAAAAATACCATCTTTGATCACATCTCTACAATTCTAAGCAAACCAAATCAAAAACGAAAAAAGAAATAAACAAAACGAAATACAAGTGTCTTTTATACATATATATTGCTTAGCAAGCTAATTTGTGTCGAGTGAAGTAACTATACGAATGCAAAATGAAAAATACCATCTATACCTTCCTACTTGCAATTTGTTCGCTCCAGTTCAAAAAAGAAGAAATATTTATAACATATAGGCATGTTCTTACGTATACAAAACGATCGATCTGGCAGTAGACATAGTTAATCTTGGTAGTTCGTGGACAAAAGATTCAATTTTTCGCTTGCAGAGCCACAATTAACAAACTGAACCTGCATTAATAAGGGGAAAAAAATGGTGACGGGGTGCCAAATAATACAATATAAATTCCTGGAGTCGATCATATTTCATATTCTTTTTCAGTATATCAGAATCATCAAATCCAGACATAGATTACAAGCTTTTGCTTCTTGAAAATCTTCTCATATTACAAAGGTAACTTTCTCATCATTTAACAGGTTAATTCTAGAATAATAAAGATTCTAACCTGTATGAAAGATGCTTTGAAAAAGGGGAAAAAAAAAAAAATGTATGAAAGTTATAATTAGAGGTGGCAAAATAAGTACGTTGGGTATCAGGAACTCGAGACACTTTTTATCAAAAAATATTTTTTCAGAATTTCAGGGACCCTTGAGAGTTGGAAACATCACAGGTTAACCTGGTTAAACCGCGTACATCTAAATAAAAATACCTTATTTTAAAATATATACACTTTGTAGTTGAAAATGTAGAAAAAATGGTACTAACCTTGAAAGCATCATTTTGGAGACCATGTTGATTCGTTACTAACCAATTGACAAATGGACTAGGACTTATCTCAAAACTAGTTAAAAGAAGTTGGATCGCTCACTGCAGTACCATAAAAACAGGATCACACAACGGTATAAAAATGTAGTAACCTTTGCACATAAAAGCAAATAACTATAAATAAATAGAGTTCGAACACTTACCAACGTATCAAAAATTTTGATGCGATAATTAAAGCATCATAACTTGACGGGGTCATGATCGTTCATATTTTTTTGCCAAATCTTTAAGTAGTAGCCTTTGACGAAAGTCTAAATATTTATCTAAGCTAGTTCCTGCCCACTGCTGGCAAAAAGTTTCGTCAGTTGGAACAAATGAACTTAACGGAAACGGTCCTTTAGGAGCTTTTTTTAGTGCAACCAGAAACCGATGACGGGGACGAATTCTCTGGTCTAGAGATAAGCTTAGATATGTTGGGTACTTGGTCAACGATGTGACCTCATTTTGAAGTTCGTTGACTAGATACAAGTACTTCGGCTTCAAGTTTTCCTCAAGAGATAATGAAAACACCTGCAGTATCAGCAAAAGAAAATTAAACACATTAGAATAACAAAATATCAGATCTTTTTTTTAGTATTTTTGATAATAAATACTTCAAGTCAACCTGACTCCTTTCAAGTGGTACCAAAATTGCCCGTTATGACCAATTACCCAACCCGTCCAATTTGCCATCTCTACCTAAACCAAGGTTGAAAAAGACACGAGAAGGAGACTGGTCGGTTGGGACCTTGAAATTGAGACGGAGGGAGTAATTTATCTTAAAGTGATACTATGTAAAAGTCAGTGTTTTTCCCAGCCAATGTTTAAATGGGCTTGGGATTTTCGTTTATACTAGAACGAGGCCAGACAAAAAGTCAACGTTTGACGAATGATGACCGACTTCCAACTTTGACCTGACTTTTAGCGTTGACCAATTAAATAGATGGTTTTAGGCAAAATTGGACGGTCTATTCACCAAACCGCCACAAGAGTTATTTTGTGCATGCCACTTCAACCTAAACCATTTTGCTAACCTGCCCATTTTGCCACTTTTACCTAAACCAGTAAGATATACCTGTGTTAGGCTAGTCGAAACTTTCAATATGTCTGAATTGCGCATGCCGATACTCCTCAAAAAGTTAATCCTTGGTAATAACCCGTCTTCAATGCTATAATGAAGAAGTTGAGGATGTTTTGTGACCATTTTTACTATATTATCCCTAGGCGCACCAAGTTCTTTAGTAAGAAATCTATAACGCGCGTTCCAAGAATTATCAATCCGTTGAACCAAAATTTGCGGGCTCAACTGCACAACTTTACTCAACTCACTTTCTTTAATACCAACTTCTTCAATCAAATATCTAACCGTAGGCTTTAACGAATTTTCAACACTATAAGAAAAGATAGATGGTGTAGCAGTTATTATCTGCCCGATTCTTGAATCTTGAATACCCAAACTGACCAAGAACGCAACATGGGATTTAAGATTGCTTTCGACTGTATACTGCAAAATCTGTGGCTGTCTCATAAGTATTTTTTTTATATCTTTACTTTTTACACCAACACTCATTAAAAAATCCAATCTTTCTTGTGCAGCGTTAACGTTTATTTGAAGTGAAGGTATGTGTCGCCCGTACATCTGTATAAAGTGAGAATCTTTAAGACCAAATGTTGTCAAGTAGTCGAGTAACGGAAACCATTTCTCGTCTACATCAACTTCCTCTAATAAACGTCGATATTTGTTCTTTGAAGACTTCCCTGCATCCTGTTAGTAACTGAATAGATCAAGCGCCACTCACATAACAAAAGGAACAAATTGGGTAACGGGTCAAAATGAATATTTATGGTTCATATCGGGTTGGGTTGGCTCAAGATACTCTTTTGGTCGATTTCTATCAATTAATTAACCAACTTAAAGTGTGTTAAACAATACTATAATATAAATACATTGTGGCCAAATTATGACCCTTTTCATTTGAGCCATTCTATTTTATTTTCCATATGACCCGTTAGATAACATTACCCAAATGACCCATTAGGCCATCCTTATGTGAACGAATCAATATTTCCACATCTATTGAAATGTAACTAGATAGGTAAGATCTACCTTATCTTTCGCCATATAGCTGTTTCTGTCTAACATGACTTTTCCATTACCGTTAGTGATCTTCTGCTTCCTACCCGTTCGTGAAAACATGCTGCCTACAGATTATTTAATTATAAGAAATTGAAAATAATAAGATATTTACTAGATTCTCAAAATGCAAATGAAATACCTCCATTGCGATTGCTTGCAGCTTGTGGTTTGCATCTGAGTCTATCGTCATCAAAACCTGGTCCTGGATCCTGCAGAAACACCAAATAGTCAATGAAATGGTGTTGACTAGAACAACTCAATCATTGATTATTTACTTTCTTTAATTGCATAAAAATGTGCCATATCTTTCTTTTTCAAAATTGTATGCAACATACTTAGATACAATGTTACACAACAAATCTACAAAGTTCCACTTAATACCAATTGTTGAATCCAACTTCATATTACGGAACTTTTCAAGAAACCAACTACAGTAATAAATAATTAAATAATAAGCATAAAACACCATTCAATAAACTTCAAAACCTCACAATTATAGAAAAAAGCTGCTGTAGAACCCTAAAAATGTAAACTTTGGGAAAACCCAAAACAGGCGAAGCAAATATACAAGAATATAATATAAAATAATTATAATACTCATATACGTAAAGCTCACATCAGAGAGCCAATCATCTTCGTCATCATCATCGTCATCATCATGATGGTCATGCATAGATTCATTTTCATTGTCACTGTCATAAGGAGAGAGACGTTGACCGAACCTAGTCCTGCGATTTGACTTTAAGATTTTAGCATTCGAATGTGATGAAGATACAGCAGCAGACCTGGTACAGCTTCCTCTTTTGTTTCTTGATGTTGATGATATTGTTGAATTAAGCTGATTTTGTAAGTGACTTGTAAAGGTTTGTAGATAGAAAACAGAGTGGTGATTTGGGAACGGAGAATAGAGAATGGAATTTGAGGGGAAGATGATAGAGGAAACCGTCATTTGAGCAGTATTTGGAGATATGGATAAACTAAAACCCTAGAAAATACTCCGATGTAGATTCAGTAGAATAAGAAGAATCAGTAGTGTCACTGGCCACCATGAATGCATTATTGTCTTGCTGTCGTGACTTGGTTCACATATTCGTTGATTACTACTGTCTTAATTGAGTTAATTCTCTTAAACCCTCATTTACCCGCTGGCTCATCAAACATTTAAATCTTTAAAGAGAAAAAAGGAGTTTTCCACTCACTTTATATGCATAAATTACTTGTACTATACACATACCGAAACATGTTAAAAGTGAATTTATTAAAATCACATATACAGATACTGAAACATATTAAAAGTGAATTTATTAAAATCACATCTCGAAATATTAACATCCTTTCCAAATATAAAATCAATAAGTTATGAGTTTTTGTTATTTCATAAAGTTTTCGTAATCGGCCATCATAACTCCACTTTGATTTTTTGAAGATTCACCATATTTATGAACTGGAGAGAGGGAAGCCTTCTTCGACCCTTTGAAGAGGAAAGAGTCGCTTGGAGCTAGAAGGCGCCGCTTTGAAATCAAGCCCTCTTCTAAAAATTGTCGAGAGTTCCGAGCTGAAGAAGTATGTGTCGCTTTCCTAAGAAAACGTCGCCTTGATGATAGAAAGCGCCCGTAAAAAGCCGCATTGATCTAGGGTTTGAGAGATTTCCCGTCATGGAAGCGCCGCTTCCGCATTGAAAGCGCCGTTATGGCGTGTCGGTCCAGAAAACTATAAATACAAATCTTTGGATTTTTGAGCAGCTGGCAAGTTTAGAACAACCCTAGCCGTTTGGGTTGTTCCCTAGGCGATTTTCAGGAGTTCTTGGGAGATTTTCAAGGCATTCAACACAATCTAATCATCAGGGAACACGCTACAATCACGTTTTCAACTCAAGATCATTCAAATTTTAGGTCGATTCTTTGTCTTGGAATAATTTGATCTTTAATTTTGGTTGGTTTACATGGATACTATAATTGTTGGTTAGTTTAATTGCGTTCACGCAGACTAAATAACTGTTTTTGTTTTTGCTTGGATTAAATTCGTATTGCATGATTTAATGCTTGAATAAAATAACGACTTTTGCTCGTTAGTAATAATTCGACTTAAACAGTTATTTTGCTTGATTGTATTGAATTGACAACTCAACAGTTATGTTTAGTAATTTACAATTAGTCGCATAGATTATTCGTCCATCTCGTCCAAGGGACGAATTAAGTTCAATCGAGAAATCGGGTATTAATGGATTGTTGCGACGATCAGTTAGCGCAATTAGTTGTGACCGCGACCATATGGCATCATAGGGTTAAGCTAATAGGTTTGTTGATTTTAGTTAGTTTAAGTAACTACACCATGACCGTACAGGTAGACCTAGCTACATCTCTTCACGCGTAATATAAAGTTGATTAGGTCATAATCTTAATAATCTAACATAAAAGTGAACATAGTCTAGGTAAACATATTTGTGTTGATCTGAGTGCTTGCTTTCTTTTACCGCTTTATTGTTTGATTCAGTTTAAAAAATAAGTTTCTTTGACATTCCGATCGTTAAAGGAAAAATCCTCACTTGTTTACTTATTTGTTACTTGTTTATTTGTTTTAGTTAAATGCATTTTAGTTTACATTTTTTAATTACATCCATATCCTTGAATGATACGTGAATATTACCATTTTCTATACTATTACATGATCGGGTACACTGTTTGTATTTATGTGATGTGGTAGTCTTTAATCGGTATTTTCAAGTTAATAATTTTATAGCATGATTTCACATAGTAATTTGTTACTTCAAAATGACATTGATAAGTTAAGTAAGAATTCTTACGAATAACAACAATATTCATCTTAGACGATCGAAAAAAAATTAAGTTCACATAATTAGTGTTTGCGTATAGCAATTGAGTTTTTCATGTTGCATCTATCTCATTTTCGAGTCACAGTTAAAAAGTTAAAAGTTAGTTAGATCGAACTAACTAGTAAAGAAATTTGCGTTTGTGTTATGCGAGGATATTTTTACAAATATTATCTTTGACAAATTTTTATAGTTTGTAAGAAAATATAATATTTTTTTGGCTAAAAAGGTAGTAAGAAAATAGATCAGAAGATCAAATTGAGTACAACCGATTTGAGAATGTACACCCTGCAATATACTTGAATACAACAATTAAACTAGCCTATACATCCCGCGATATACTTGAATACAACAATTGAACTAACCATATCGCTATGCTCCCAATACCAACCACCAATGCTTGGCTTGAGTGGTTTGGATGAGATCCAATTTGAGGTAATGCCAACTCAGGTTCGATTCTCACTCTAAGCAGTAAGTTTCCAACATTTGATGGTACTGTCAACATCAATTCGATTTGGGAAGGTTTCTGGGGGTTTTTCCAACCTTCGATGATACTGCCAACATCGTGGGTTTCCTCCAAACGCGTGTGTGGATGACAAAAAAGAGCCTTTGATGTCGAGATTTCTCCGTTAAAAAAGATACAAAACATATAACCAAAACTAAAACAAGTACAATTAGCCTACTAAAATACCAAATTCTACACCTAAAATCTGATGGAATCACCCGAAGTCCAAAGAAAATGCTAATTAAAGTATTACGTGTTATAATTCAGTAGGCTTATAACTACCTTTAGTGGTTTGATTCTTGATGTTATAATTCAGTAGGCTTATAACTACCTTTAGTGGTTTGATTCTTGATGTTATAATTCAGTAGGCTTATAACTACCTTTAGTGATTTGATTCTTGATTTAGAATACTAATAATGAAGTGTAAGAACAAAGATGATAATGGAGAGAAAGAAAGAAACACTTTGTAAGTGTGAGAAATGGTGCAAGTTTAATGCTTGCATTCATGAGTATTTATAGCCTAAAATCTCAATATAAAAATACATACTTTGTGTACCAAAATTGACTATATGTATACACCAAAATTGACTATCCATATCTATATTATTATTATTATTATAACACTCCCCCTTGGATAGCAATTTTATTTTGTTGAAGATCAACTATAAATTACTGCCTCGTTAAAAACCTTGCTAAAGAAAACCCAGTGGGAAAAAACTTTAGCTAAGGGAAAAAGAGTGCAGCATGGAGTTGACTCCCCCTCAAGTAGACATCGCTTCAGCTGTTACATCTTTTGAACATGTCTCATGCCAATGTTATGAACGTGTGTTCTGAAAATAGCAGTTGGAAGTGCTTTCGTGAAAAGATCAGCAGAGTTTTTGCTAGATTGCACATATCTCATTTCAATCTGGTTGTCCTTAATGAGATTTTGAGTGTATGAGAAGAATCTAGGTGGTATGTGTTTTGTTCGGTCACTTTTGATATACCCTTCTTTCATCTGTGCTATGCAAGCTGCATTATCTTCATAGATAGTTGTTGGACTTTTATCGCGTTCTAGTCCACAAGAATCAGTAATGAGTTGTGTCATTGATCTCAACCAAAAACATTCTCGAGTAGCTTCATGTAATGCAATCACTTCGGCATGATTTGACGATGTAGCAACAAGTGTTTGTTTTTGAGAACGCCATGATATTGCAGTACCTCCATTTAGGAATACATATCCAGTTTGAGATTTAGCTTTATGTGGATCAGATAAATAACCTGCATCTGCATAACCAACCAAATCTTGTTTTGATTCGTTAGAATAAAATAATCCTAAATCAGTAGTTCCTCGAAGGTATCGAAATATGTGTTTGATCCCATTCCAGTGTCTTTTGGTAGGAGCAGAGCTGAACCTTGCCAACAAATTAACTGCAAAAGAAATGTCAGGTCTTGTACAATTTGTAAGATACATAAGAGCTCCAATTGCACTAAGATATGGTACTTCTGGTCCAAGAATGTCTTCTTGATCTTCACATGGACGAAATGGATCAGCTTCAACATTGAGTGATCTAACAACCATAGGAGTACTTAATGGTTTTGCCTTGTCCATATTGAAACGTTTCAAAATCTTTTCAGTATATGTTGTTTGATGTACAAGTAAACCATTAGGCATATGCTCAATTTGTAAACCAAGGCAATACTTGGTTTTTCCGAGATCTTTCATTTCAAATTCTTTCTTTAGAAGTTGAATGGCTTCATGGATCTCTTTATTTGTACCTATGATGTTAAGATCATCAACATAAACAGCTATGATCACATATCCGGATGTTGTTTTCTTAATGAAAACACAAGGGCAAGTAAGATTATTTGTATACCCTTTGCTTATCAAGTAATCACTTAATCGGTTATACCACATACGTCCCGATTGTTTTAACCCATATAAAGATCTTTGTAATTTAATCGAATACATTTCTTTGGGTTTTGCATTTGATGCTTCTGGTACCTTAAATCCTTCAGGTATCTTCATATATATATCACTATCAAGTGATCCATATAGATAAGCAGTCACAACATCCATGAGATGCATTTCTAAATTTTTAGAAACTGCCAGACTGATTAAGTACCTAAAAGTAATTGCATCCATAACAGGAGAATAAGTTTCTTCATAATCAATTCCCGGTCTTTGAGAAAAACCTTGAGCTACAAGTCTAGCTTTATACCTTGTAACTTCATTTTTCTCATTTCTTTTTCGGACAAAAATCCATCTGTATCCTACAGGTTTCACATCTTTAGGAGTGAGAATGATGGATCCGAAAACTTTTCTTTTATTGAGTGATTCTAATTCAGCTCGTATTGCTTCTTTCCATTGAGCCCAATCATGTCTATTTTGACATTCAACCATAGATGTTGGTTCTGGATCATCATCATTATTCATGATGTCATATGCAACATTAAATGAAAATTTCTCATCAAGATTTTTCATTTCATTTCGGTTCCATAATATTTTTGAATATGCATAATTGATTGCAATTTCTGTATTGACATCATCAATCTCCTCTGCAGTAGGAGTACTGATTTGTGGTTCTTCTTGAACACTTTCTTTTACTTCATTATCAGCTGATTTTCTTTTTCGAGGATTTTTATCCTTTGAACCGATTGGTCTTCCACGTTTCTGACGTGGCAAAGATTCATGAGTGACGTTATTGCCAGCTTTTGGAATTTCAATTCGAGCTGGAGTATTTACTGCTGGTATATATGATTTTGTCACCGTTTTTGTATCTGTAAATGCATCAGGCAATTGATTTGCAAGTTCTTGTATATGCATTATCTTTTGAACTTCTGTCTCGCATTCTTTTGTGCGAGGATCAAGATACTTTAATTGAGGTTCACACCATGAAACATCATTTTCTTTATTTTTCATTTCTCCCCCTAATCTAGGGAACAATGTTTCATTAAAATGACAATCAGCAAAACGTGCTGTAAAAACGTCACCTGTCATAGGTTCAATATACCTTAATATTGAAGATGTTTCATATCCAACATATATTCCCAACCTCCTTTGAGGACCCATTTTTGTACGTTGTGGTGTCGCAATTGGAACATACACTGCACAACCAAATGTTCTAAGATGGGAAATATTTGGCTCTTGACCAAAAGCAAGTTGTAGGGGGGAATATTTATGACTTGCACTTGGTCTGATGCGAATCAATGCAGCAGCATGTAAAATTGCATGACCCCATATAGATACAGGGAGTTTTGTTCTCATTATCAATGGTCTAGCGATTAACTGTAAACGTTTAATCAATGACTCGGCTAAACCATTTTGTGTATGCACATGAGCAACAGAATGTTCAACAACAATTCCTATAGACATGCAATAGTCATTAAATGCTTGAGATGTAAATTCACCAGCATTATCAAGTCTCACCCTTTTAATGGTGTAATCAGGAAAATGAGCTCTCAATTTAATAATTTGGGCAAGAAATTTTGCAAATGCCACATTACGGCTTGATAACAGACAAACATGAGACCATCTGCTAGATGCGTCTATTAGAACCATGAAATATCTAAATGGTCCACATGGTGGATGAATTGGTCCACATATATCACCTTGAATTCTTTCAAGAAACATTGGTGATTCTTTCTCAACCTTAAGTGGTGAGGGTCTAGTTATCAATTTTCCAAGAGAGCAAGATGTACATGGAACCATTGTATCATGATGGATTTTTCTATCCTTTAGTGGATGTCCATGAGTACATTCAATAATCCTTTTCATCATTGTTGATCCTGGATGGCCTAATCTGTTATGCCATAAACTGAATACACCAGGATCAATATATTTTTCGTTAACTACCATATGTATTTCTGGTACATTTATATGTGTATAATGTAATCCAGAACTAAGTCTTGGCAGTTTTTCAACCACATGACTCTTGTCAGTGATACTTAAATATTTCTCATTTTCTGTTGTCACTGACTGATAATCATACCCGTTAAGGTATATGTCGGAGAAACTCAATAAATTTCTGCTTGACTTGGGAGAAAATAAGGCATCATTTATAAAAAATTTTGTACCATTTGGTAGTATGAAATTTGCCTTTCCTATCCCTTTTATCAAGTTAGCAGGTCCTGATATTGTATGTATAGTTCCTTCCGTTGGTTTTAGATCAATAAAATATTTCTCGGATTTAAGTATAGTGTGTGTAGTTCCACTGTCTGCTATACAGAGATCTCCACCACTTGATTGATGTTGTATTCCAGCAAAATTCATATTGAACTTCATATATAAGAAATAAATAGTGAGTACATTAATATTACACAATATTTTAAACGCAAATAGATAGTACTGAAACATTTAGCAAACATAATGACAAAGACAGACGATATTAAATCGTTTATTTTTCAAAA
Source organism: Rutidosis leptorrhynchoides (assembly GCF_046630445.1). Lineage (NCBI taxonomy): Eukaryota > Viridiplantae > Streptophyta > Magnoliopsida > Asterales > Asteraceae > Rutidosis > Rutidosis leptorrhynchoides. Next base: position 35,668,579 of record NC_092337.1, on the reverse strand, counting down.
GACACACAACTTAAACATTCAAGAAATCTTCATATAAATCAGATGGTTTCTCAGTGACTGTTGGATCAATATTATCCACAAAATTTACTTCCTTTTCTTTACCTTTCAGCGAATCCTGATACATCTTAACAAGATGTTTAGATGTTCGGCAAGTATTAGCCCAGTGGCCCATTCTACCACATCTGTAGCAAGATTCTTCAGAATTTTTAGAAGAATTTTCTTCAACATCTTGTTTAATGGGCTTGTTTTGTGGTTGATATTTATATTTTCGTGGATTACTATTTCTTTGACCACCACGGCCACGACCACGACCACGTCCACGCCCATTACCATTACCATAAGGATGGTTTCTACCATAGTTATGGCTTTTGGCATGATGATGGTGATGGTTATTATAACCACGACCTTGCCCGCGTCCTTGTCCCTGTTTATAATTATTTGCAGTATTTGCTTCAGGGATTGCAAGTGTACCAGTAGGACGGGATTGCTGATTTTTCATTAATAGCTCATCATTTTGCTCTGCAACTAAGAGATATGAATTAAGTTCAGGATATGTTTTGAACTTTAGCATTCTCAAATTTCTTTGCACTGTGATGTTTGCAGCATTCATTGTGGAGAAAGTTTTCTCCATCATGTCTGCATCACTAATTTCATGTCCACAGAATTTAAGTTGTGAACATGTATTATACAGAGCTGAGCTGTATTCATTTACTTTCTTAAAGTCTTGGAACCTTAATGTTCTCCATTGTTCCATTGCAGCTGGAAGTAAAATTTCTCTTTGATTATTGAATCTGCTTTTGAGACCTTCCCATAAAACATGGGGATCTTCTACAGTCACATAATTATTTTGTAAGCATTCATCAATATGTTGATGAATAAAGCAACATGCCGTAGCTTGTTCTTTTTCAGAACAAGTGTTGTTTTCATTTATGGTTTCAAGAATGCCCATTGATTTAAGATGCATTTTTACTTTTATAACCCATGGCATGTAGTTGTTTCCAGTTGATTCTAAAGGAGTAAATTTAAGCTTTTCCAGATTCGACATTTTCTATTATCAAAAATTAAAACAAACATCATGATAAATTAGAGTCAATTTATATTCATAAGTATATAAACATTAAACATAAATTTAATATAACATAAATGATAAGTAGGTGACAGTGTCGACCATGTGTAAGCAATCATAAATAAATGTTATATAACAAAAATATAAATATTAGTAAACATAAATGAAAATTTGGCGACAGTGTCGACCATATATTTTTTCAGGTGGTATAACCGACCTATATCATTCTGGTGGTATAACCGACCATATATCATTTTGGTGGTATAACCGACCATATATCATTTTGGTGGTATAACCGACCATATATCATTTTGGTGGCAGAGACAACCATATTTAGTATTAAGATTATCGTGCTGATAACGTGTTATAATTCAGTAGGCTTATAACTACCTTTAGTGGTTTGATTCTTGATGTTATAATTCAGTAGGCTTATAACTACCTTTAGTGGTTTGATTCTTGATGTTATAATTCAGTAGGCTTATAACTACCTTTAGTGATTTGATTCTTGATTTAGAATACTAATAATGAAGTGTAAGAACAAAGATGATAATGGAGAGAAAGAAAGAAACACTTTGTAAGTGTGAGAAATGGTGCAAGTTTAATGCTTGCATTCATGAGTATTTATAGCCTAAAATCTCAATATAAAAATACATACTTTGTGTACCAAAATTGACTATATGTATACACCAAAATTGACTATCCATATCTATATTATTATTATTATTATAACATTACGGAGTATTTTTGTTTGCCAAAAATGGGCTTTTAGTCCGTAAGCCTAGATAACGAACATAAACACTAAAAGGCCCAACCAGCCCAATTAATCATGACATTTCACCTCCACCAAAAGCTACACACGGAAATATAGATTCATTTCAGTATCTTGTTGAGTTTACAAGCAAAATCAAAAAAATTAAAAAAGATGAACACAGATATCACCGCATCAGCTAAACCAGAATACCCAGTCATAGATCGCAATCCACCATTCACTAAAACAGTCGCTAATTTCAACACTCTCGATTACCTCCGTCTTACAACCATCTCCGGCCTCTCCGTCACCGTCGGTTACCTTTCCGGTTACTAACCCATCTCTATCTTCACATCAATTTCTTATATACCTTCTAAATCTTGTTAATTTTACTTAAAAAGTTTCGATATTTGCAGGAATTAAGCCCGGAATCAGAGGTCCTTCGATGGTCACCGGAGGTTTGATCGGAGTTATGGGTGGGTTTATGTATGCTTACCAGAACTCTGCCGGACGTCTGATGGGTTTCTTCCCTAATGACGGTGAGGTTGCTCGTTGCAAGAAATGATTTGTGTTTTCCCCCAATTATTCGAGTTAGTGCTTTCCCTAAAACTTAGGGTTTTAATTCTGGACAATTGTGTTAGCTGGTATTTTGCTAATAAAGTTTCTAATTGCTGAGTTCTACAGATGAATGGTTTATATTTTGATGATGCATTGTTGTATTGGCATTTGGAAACAGTTGTGCTACCATACTGCTATGTTTATGCAATGTTGTTTATTAATGATTTAAAATGAAATTGTTGCAAAGTTTGCATTTATGTTATGGAATCTGAAATTATGCGGTATTGAGGGATGTTTAGGTAAGTGTATTTTCACAACTTACCGGCTTAATGAAATTTGAAAAGGGCAATAAGTTTACTTTCCTCATTACTTTAAACTTAGGGTGCTTTTCATAAAATTGAATGATTCATAATCTGAATAATTCAGAGATTCTGAATCTGAATAATAATAACATGTTTGATAATCACTCCGAATGGACAATTAGCCCTTTAAATAAATAAAATTTTCAATATAATTGTTTAATAAGTGTTCTTGATTTGATATAAGGAGAATATACATAAAATTTTGGTGCAAAATGGTTAAAAGAGTGTCTCAACTATGAATGATTCAACACTGAATGCTGAACCATTCAACATCATATGTCATTCATTCAGAGGTCAAAAACTAACACGATAAATGTTGAATAGTTCAGCATTCAGCGCTGAACTCCTTAGTCTTTCCGATAAAAGCTCATAAGCCCATAAACTCAAGTAGGTAAAGCTCATAAGCTGCTAAAAATAACTCATTTCATTTTTCTACTTTTTAACAAGTTATCATGAATTAGATCTTGTTCCTGTATTTATCGATCTCCTATGTAGACTTTGTAGAACTTGAGATGATCAAGGTTTTAGTAGTACATATATGTTTATCAAGGTGCTAGATGTTTATGTGCCCATGTCTTCTAGTCCTGAATCTAAGAAACTAGTGTTGCAAGAATGACTGTAGTTTATTGCATTAGGTGAAATGGTAAATGAGTATATACTAATTATAACCTATACACTTCTTTATGGATTCTAATGGTGACTTCCAGAACCAAAACCAGAATTTCATGATCACATAATTAGAGCTACGTATAGTTAGGCAATCCTATATTCTAGGTTTATTTTCAACAATCTGGCTATGTTTAGTAAAACTAGCTGGTAGTTGGTAGTCAGTAGCTGGTAGATTTTTTAGATTTTTTTAGATATACTTAGGTGTTGTTGTTGCTATAACATAAATTGGCAAAAAGCTAGGAGCTTTTCCTCAAATGCTAGTTCTAGTAGCTTTTAGCTTTTACTTTTTCCCTTTGTCTAAAAGCTTTAAGCTCTTTTAACCAAACGAAGTTTTTTATTAGATGAAAGCATAAAAGCTATATAAGCTAGAAGCTCCTAAAAGCTATAAAAAGCTCCTTATGAAACATACCATTAGTCTTCTAGCAACATCATGCATGATTCTTGAAAGTCCAAATCTGATTAATATTACCTTTAAGAATAAGAAATTTGTGTTATAGTCAATTTTATAGTTTACACAGTCACTAAAGAAACATCAAAAAATTGCTTAGTGGTTGAGGTCTTGATATCTTTACAAGAAGTCTCAGGTACAAACTTCATTAGCAGCATATTTTGGGGTGGCTAGGTTAAGGGACGTAAACAGTCACGGGATAACTTGGTTAGGCTGCGTATATCTAAGTAAAAATACTCGCCCTCCTCATGCAACCCGAGCATTGAATACCTTATCCGTTTTACAAGCTCTAAAAAATGATTACTACGATGTGAAGTCACATAATTAATGTTGCACGAACCAAATTAGCATGTATACGAGTCTGCGTGCTAATTTTGTTTCCCTTATTTTATTTGCAGTCCACTAAAATCTTGAGCAATGTTTTGTTAATATTCGTGGTTTACAATCCAGGATATTTTTGGGTCTTGAGTTGCTCCTTTCCCAAATCTTTAGCCAAGTTTTTTTTTCTTCATATAGTTAGGAATGTTGTTTTTTAGCCTGGGTATTATCATTGTCCATTAAACGTATTCTTATGATATCTGATATAAATATAATATAATATAATGATATAATTATATGATATAGTAATATATATCCTGTTCATAATCCCTCGAATCAATCTGCAGACCGTGCTTTGTTTTACTTATGATTTGACCTCGTCTCCTTTAGACCATTTGTATTGGTGAGTGGTGTTACTTGTCGTGTCACTTGTCTTTTTTCACTTTTTGATGATTATGACGTGTTTCTTTTATGAGTGGAGTAGTGGTGGTGTTTCTTTTTCGTGTTGGTTAGGAATATTGTGATGATGTGTTAAAATATAATTGGGTTAAGTATTAAAAGGTGATAAAAATAATATTTTTAAATTAATAAAAAATATAAAATAATAAGAAACGTGTGTTTCTTCTTCCGTTGGAATCAAACGGAGGGAAAGGAAACGCCTCAAGTGACACCAAGTGACACACGGATACAAGCCATTTAGGCGTTTCTTGAGTCCATGTAGGCAAGTGACAGGCGTCACTTTGAACTGATACAAATGGTCTTAGGCCTTGAAATTTTGTCGCATTTTTATAAGCATGTTCATGAGTAAGTCGTAAGTCATGTAATCTGCTTGGTGTGCTGCCAAGTTTAGGTGCCAAACAACACTTCAAAACAAACGTCTCAGTGTACCTTTCATTGATTAGTTTGAATTTGACATTGAAACTTAAATGATGACAACTAGTGTTATATTATAATATATCAAATCAAATAGAATAGAATAGTCGGATAGAGGTAAATAATTTTTGTAGTTGAACGGCCCCCTATAGTGTACTGTTGTGTACAAGTCGTACCTACTTTCTTCTTTACGTTATTTTGTTGCTATTATTAGTATCGTTCTAGATAAATTGTTTGCATTACTAATCATATTTTTATTACCATCAAATTTTAGTAAAACGCATTACTAACATAAGGTATAACACTTTAGTGTATAGCAAAAACGTTGTAATGTAGACGTTATTATAAATAATAAGAGTGATTCTATTGATAGCCCTAAGCGGTACCTTCTAATACGAGTAATGATAAATTAAATGAATAAAAGGCTATACATTCAAGTGATTATGGACAAGATTGGAGAATTCGGATATCGGGGAGATCTCGTTTGGTTTTTTTAGGGAGATCTCGGCATCTCAGAATATTCTCCGGGAGATCTCGGACGTCGACTTACGTTAATTTATAGTTTTTTTTAATAAAAATTTACATAAAAACATAAATATATGTATATTTATAGATGTTTTTACGAGAATTTACAAAAATATCCGAGAAGTGAGCGAAAGAATCTTAGAAATTACGAATTTTACAAGAAAATCTTACAAATTAGCAAGAAAATCCGAAAAATCATGGCTTTGACTAAGTTTGACCCCGTTGACCGAGAAATCTCGGAATACGAACATCTCGTCTCGGTTGCCTTCTAAAAACGAGATCTCGGGAGATTTACAACACTGATTATGGAATAGTTATTTGTTGAGACCGGGTAGTTATTGTTACTGTACAAGTAAATTCAGCACGTCTGCATTTCTTAAGCATCGCTTTTAAGTCTACATTTAAAAAATGTTGTACATTCAGTTGGTTGAAAATTGGATATTTAATTGAGTGATGATATTATATATTGTTATATATAGATAGTTGAATGTCGATCTAATTCATTTAGGGATGGCAATGGGCGAGAAAAAACCCGTGACCCGCGGGTACCCGATCTGCGATGGGCGGGTAAAATCATTAAATCTTACCCGCGGGTAAGGGTAAAAATTTATACCCGTCGACAGGTCGCGGGCGGGTCGCGGGTATACACTACCCGTCGTGGGTAAAACCCGACCCGTGAATACATGAGGTTTTTCTTAATTTACCTACGAATTAATATTACAATTATAAAATTTAAAAGCTATTTTACTAGTATTTAAATAATGATTAAAAATATAATATTATATACAAGTAAAAAACTTAATTTTCATGTCATTATACATATAACTTGTGCATATGAATTTATAACTAATAAAATTATTTGGATTTTCTAATAAAAAATTGTATATTATTATTACCCACGGGTTACCCGCGGGTCACGGGTATCCGCGGCTCACGGGCATGGGCGAAAATTTTTTACTCGCGGGCGGGTAACGGGTCTCAAAGTGCAAAAAAGAAACCCGACGGGCGGGTCGCGGGTATATAGAACCCGTACCCGTTACCCACGGGTGCCATCCCTAAATTCATTCGATATTTGACGTATTACTTGTATATATATTGTTAGCCACGCAGACGCCACTAGTATGCATCACTAGTCCCTTGAGTGGTATCGACGCCCTGACTTATGACCACCCGTTACGCTTAATGTGGTATCGATCGCCCGAACTTAAAACCCACATATCATGCCACACACACATGAGGATATGGTATCGAACGCCCGAACTTAAAACCCGTATCCCACGCATTACTCATGATAATAAGGTATCGACGCTCGAACTTTAAACCCTTATTACATGAAAAGTACAATGTGGTATCGATCGCCCGAACTTTAAACCCACATTACACCCACACACACGCACACAATGATATGGTATCGAACGCCCGAACTTTAAACTCATATCATAAGTCAACACGATGTGGTATCGCATACCCGGACTTAAAACCCACATCGCATTTCGTACAAGTAAATACATTACATACACACATGTATAATCATTCCACTCACCTTAACGCCTTGATGGATGCGACCGAATAATCCGCAACACGTCAATGGAAAGTACCAATACTACCACAACGTAGCTAGGAGCGAGATAAACAACTTTAACACTCGAGCTTTAGATCGATTCGAGCTCCTTCTTCCCCAAATCTCCAAATCTCTCTCTAGAAATCTCTCTCTCTCTCTCTCTCTCTCTCTAAGAATGGATGAGTGTGTTTGTGTGGATGTGAATATCATCCAAAATTGACTCCAAGTCTGATAATAAGGCTACAAATCCGTCCCCAAGTGAAAAGACACAAAAGCTGAGACGACCCCTCCTAATCCATAAGGACGAATACAATAGCATATGATTACATTGCGAGGTATTCGACCTCTATATGATATATTTTACAAAGATTGCATTCGTTTTAAAAGACAAACTTTTATTTCATCGACAGTTGACAGGCATACATACCCTTTCATAATATATCCAACTATAAATGACTTAATAGTAATCTTGTTGAACTCAACGACTCGAATGCAACGTCTTTTGAAATATGTCATGAATGACTCCAAGTAATATCTCTAAATGAGCAAATGCACAGCGGAAGATTTCTTTCAAACCTGAGAATAAACATGCTTTCAAGTGTCAACCAAAAGGTTGGTGAGTTCATTAGTTTATCATAAACATTCATTTCCATCATTTTAATAGACCACAAGATTTCATATATTTAATTGTACACGTAACCCGAGTACAAAATAACAGGCGTAACTCGCGAATTAAAAATCATTCATATGGTGAACGCTTGATAACCGACTTAACTTTAATGCATAGAATATCCCCAAACAGAACCTCTCGTCTGTATAATAATAATAATCTCGAAGTACTAAAGCATCCGTACCCCGGATGGGACTTGTCGAGGTCCATAGATCTATCATTAGGATTCACGTCAATTAGGGGTCATACCCGTTTCCTAATTATTAGGTTACCAAGCTAAAAAGGGGTGATATTCAATATTCATAATCCAGCCATAGAATGTAGTTTTTGATCACTTGTGTCTATTTCGTAAAACATTAGTAAAATCAACGCATGTATTCTCAGTCCCAAAAATATATATAAAAAGGGAGTAATGAAACTCACAATACGATATTTTGTAGTAAAAATATGCATACGACGGAACTGAACAATGCAGGGTTGGCCTCGGATTCACGAACCTATATCAAGTATATATATATTAACACATTTTATATATTTTATAATATATATAGGTTAATATCCTTATATATAATATAATTAATCCTTATAATTTGTTAAAATACTTATATGATATATATTCTTTAATAAATGTTATATTAATATAAATTATATTAGTTAATATATTAAAAATCTATTATTACTATACTTATGATATGTATAATAAATATATATTTTTATATAAATATCTTTTGTTTGTAAAAAAAATAATTATAATAATAATAAAATAATGATAATAATAATAAAAAATAGATTTGATAATAATAATAATAATAATAATAATAATAATAATATTAATATTAATATTAATAATACTTTTAATGATAATTCTAATAAAAATAAAAATGTTAATTTTAATAATACTAATAATAATAATAATAAAATGATATTTTTAATAAAAACGATAGTTGATTAAAAATGATGATCTTAATAATAATTATATATATATATATATATATATATATATATATATATATATATATTAATAATAATGATAATATTAATAGTCATAATACCCTTCATGTTTAATTCCTTACTTATAATTATGAACTCTACAGTTCTAATTCATAATCATAATCTTTATCGTACATGTGTTAATATAATTATAATCTTTTTCCATAATCCTAACCATATCATCTTTTATTAACTTCGTAAAATAATTATGTTATATTATTAACATGTTCATAATCATAATAATCTTGACAATAATAATAATAATAATAATAATAATAATAATAATAATAATAATAATAATAATAATAATAATAATAATAATAATGATGATGATTACTAGAAAACTACCTTTAAAGGTTTTCTTCAAAAAAAATGCCCCAAACCGGGATTGAACCTGTGACCTCTCGCTAATTCGACACCCCTTCTAAACCACTCTTCCATTCCTATCTTTCTGATTTAACCTAAACTTTAATTTATAAAACCTGTATTTATTTTCTATTTCATCTTCTTAAATCAGTTAATTTATTAGAAAATTTCACAGAACATCAATTAATATCTAACGCAGCAGCAGCCCAGCAGGAACTTGGATTACGGCCCAACAAAGAAACAGAAAATGGCTCACGGCCCAACAGAGAAACAGAAGCCCAACAGAAATACAGTAGCCCAACAATTATATCAATTTCTTTTTTTTATAGCGGATTGAGACAGGAAAGATAACACCATCCTCGCTGTAACTTCCTCCCATCTCATCGTTATCATCACAGCTCAAACTCCTTATTTACTGTTCATCTTCTTCCTTTATTTTCATCATCTTCTTCGTGATTGTGACCAGAAACAGAAGATTAAAGAGGAATATAGATAAATACGTAAACTGCAGTAGCAGTTTGTGGTGGTGGTTGTCTTGTTGATTTCATGGAACGAAACAGAAAAGAAAGAAGCAAAAGAAGTGGTAACTGTGATGGTTTTCGAATTAAGAGAAAAGTGGTGGATCGAGGTTGTTTGAAGTTTGCAAGATGGTGTTGGACAGAATAATAGAAACGCGACAGAATAGTAGTGATGGTTGCTTGATGGCTGAGAGGTGGCTTGTTGTTGGTTGATGCCTGAGCTGTTAAGCAATTGTACGCATCAGAAAAAGAGCAACAGTTCACAAGAGAATTGCAGGTTAAATGGGTGGCGTGTTTGGCTTTCAATCATAAAACAGAAACAGAGATTACAAGCGTAGCAGTATGATGGTGTTTGAAGGTGTTTATGATCAAAATAGAAAGATGGCTACAACAGAAATATTAGTGTGAAGGTGATGAATTTATGATAGTTCACGAGAAATAAGAAAATCAAGAAGGAAGGAGAATAGATAGAGTAGTGGTTCACAGCGGTTGGTAGCGGTTGTAGGTGAAGGTGGTGGTGATGAGCCGATGGAAGTGATGGTGTGCCGGACGGTGAAGGTGAAGTAGCCGGTTGTAGTTGTTGAATATTGTAGGTGTAATCTTATGTATATGTAAATATATAGAAGTAGATGTAGGATAATAAATATAAATATATATATAATAATAAGAAGAATTTAATAATATGTTACATTCAATTAAGAACGTGCAGCAGCCACTAAAAACTACCGACAGTTTTCACGGGTAGGATTTCGTATCCCGTTGATAATTAGTGGCGGATAAAAGTGTTCAGAAAAATTTCATATTTTTAAATTAACTATATTTATTTATTTTAGTCATTATGGTATAAAATTCGATCATTAACTATTAAATAAAAATTACATTAATTATTCACTCTCAACCCCAAGTAAAATATAAATTTTTTTAAAATTCAACAGATAGTTCCTAAATACATTTTTAGTAAGCCTAAAATTTATAGAACTCATTTTCGGATCACCGTTTATTTTATAATCATATAAGTTCGAATTTAATTTGCTTAATATCGATCGACTGACAAACGAGTGTTATTTTCGCTTACTAAATAAATTCGAAACCATATAAATATATATTCAATATACCTTACATATATATAGATTTATTTTATCATATATTATTTTATTTACAATACAATATTAATTAACTCATATAATATTTTAATTTATAATAATTAATATATATATATATATATATATATATATATATATATATATATAAATATATATGTATCTATTTACATATAGTTGTTCGTGAATCGTCGGGAATGGTCGTAGGTCAATTGAACAGTTCAAAATTTTTGAGACTCAACCTAACAGACTTTGCTTATCGTGTTGAAATCATATAAAGATTAAGTTTAAATCTGGTCGAAAATTTTCGGGTCGTCACAGTACCTACCCGTTAAAGAAATTTCGTCCCGAAATTTGATCAAGGTGGTCATGACTAACAATAAAAATGTTTTCATGACGAATATGAGTTGATAAATAGAGTTTTTTTTTTATCATTGAGTAATATGTATAAAGCAATTCGATAATTCGAATAGTACGAATGAAGTTATCACAAAAGAGTGAAATGAATAATTGCAGGCTCGTCTTAACCGGTGACCTAGTCAAAGTTGATTTCCGGAATTAAAGGGATTTAAGAAAAATATTCGAAATCTAAAAGATTTGATTTTTCGACGAATAAGAAAATTAAGATCTCTATAATTAAATACGGTGAACTGCCTCGATTACTCTGTCTGATATTTCCATTATAAATTAAACTCTTCCGTTCCATTATTCTCACAATTCCTATACTTTCTTTCTTAGTTCATACATCCAAAAGATTGTGAAAATGCTTAATCCCGTTCTAATCCTTGATATTTTCCTAATTCTCATTTCTGTCATCCTTCTTTTCAATCTTCCACCAGAAAAATCTGTTTACTTCTACTATTACCTTAGGGTGATACTATTCTTAATTATACCGTGTCTTTTATATTGCTATTCGTATTAATATCAACGGTTTGTAATTTATGTGTTGTTATCGGGCTTTATATTCTCTCTTATATTTTTGGAGCTCTTTGCCTTTTATTATCTTCTCGACCTCTTAGTAAAGCGAGTAATGGTCCAGAATTCGTAAGTATGGAGTTTTGAATGAACTTCATGTTCTAAACAAGAAAGAACGTATTAACACGATTTGATTTGTCAAATTACCAGAATCACTGAGAATAGAACTATCAAGGATATTTTTTTTTATATGTTCAGAAGTTAAGCAAAATTAAGATCTCTATAATTAAATACGGTGAACTGCCCCTTATGTGCGCGGCGCCCACATGGCCTGGCAGCCCGCTGTCCAAATTTTCCAATTTTGCGTTAAAGATCTCCCACTTCCCGACACTTTTAGACGAAAAGCTTTTCACATCACATTATAATAGTTAAAACTAACACGTTTCAATAATAAAACAAGTTTTACGAAACCGGGCCCACATATGCCGAATTACGAGTTTCGTACAAAATATAAGTTTCGACCACATTAGTTTAAATTCTAAACGACACTTTGAGCATGGTGTTTGGGGGTTAAACTACCCAAATCTCGGTCAAACTTCAAAAGTTAAACGTCCAAAAGCTTCTCCTAACATAACGAAGCGGGATCACTAGTCCAAACGAATACCCTTTCCCTTGTCCACGCCGGAGTCTATAAAAAGGTAAACAACGAGAGGGTAAGTAAAACGCTTAGTGAATGCATTAATTATACATACACATATATAACCTACTTACTTGCAATCACTTACACAATTACCGCATACACGCTAGCAAACTAATTAGCATACCATCGCAAGTATAATGCTAAATCTCCGATAACACAAGCTAGCACAACAATAGCATATAACACGAATAATATAATATGCTACACTACAACTACACAACCGTGGTTAACCAAAATACAAAGGGAATGATTCTCTCGAATGAACCGTTAGCCACGCAGATGTCACTAGTATGCATCACTAGTCCCTTGAGTGGTATTGACGCCCGAACTTATGACCACCCGTTACGCTCAATGTGGTATCGATCGCCCGAACTTAAAACCCACATATCACACCACACACACATGAGGATATGGTATCGAACGCCCGAACTTAAAACCCGTATCCTACGCATTACTCATGATAATAAGGTATCGACGCTCGAACTTTAAAACCTAATTACATGAAAAGTACAATGTGGTATCGATCGCCCGAACTTTAAACCCACATTACACCCACACACTCGCACACAATGATATGGTATCGAACGCCCGAACTTTAAACCCATATCATAAGTCAACACGATGTGGTTCGCATACCCGAACTTAAAACCCACATCGCATTTTGTACAAGTAAATACATTACATACACACATGTATAATCATTCCACTCACCTTAACGCCTTGATGGATGCGACCGAATAATCCGCAACACGTCAATGGAAAGAACCAATACTACCACACCGTAGCTAGGAGCGAGATAAACAACTTTAACACTCGAGCTTTAGATCGATTCGAGCTCCTTTTTTGTAGTGACCCGAACTTTTCCATGTTTATATATATTAATTGAGATTGATATTTACATGATTAAATGTTTCCAACATGTTAAGCAATCAAACTTGTTAAGACTTGATTAATTGAAATATGTTTCATATAGACAATTGACCACCCAAGTTGACCGGTGATTCACGAACGTTAAAACTTGTAAAAACTATATGATGACATATATATGGATATATATATAGTTAACATGATACTATGATAAGTAAACATATCATTAAGTATATTAACAATGAACTACATATGTAAAAACAAGACTACTAACTTAATGATTTTTAAACGAGACATATATGTAACGATTATCGTTGTAAAGACATTTAATGTATATATATCATATTAAGAGATATTCATACATGATAATATCATGATAATATAATAATTTAAAATCTCATTTGATATTATAAACATTGGGTTAACAACATTTAACAAGATCGTTAACCTAAAGGTTTCAAAACAACACTTACATGTAACGACTAACGATGACTTAACGACTCAGTTAAAATGTATATACATGTAGTGTTTTAATATGTATTTATACACTTTTGAAATACTTCAATACACTTATCAAAATACTTCTACTTAACAAAAATGCTTACAATTACATCCTCGTTCAGTTTCATCAACAATTCTACTCGTATGCACCCGTATTCGTACTCGTACAATACACAGCTTTTAGATGTATGTACTATTGGTATATACACTCCAATGATCAGCTCTTAGCAGCCCATGTGAGTCACCTAACACATGTGGGAACCATCATTTGGCAACTAGCATGAAATATCTCATAAAATTACAAAAATATGAGTAATCATTCATGACTTATTTACATGAAAACAAAATTACATATCCTTTATATCTAATCCATACACCAACGACCAAAAACACCTACAAACACTTTCATTCTTCAATTTTCTTCATCTAATTGATCTCTCTCAAGTTCTATCTTCAAGTTCTAAGTGTTCTTCATAAATTCCAAAAGTTCTAGTTTCATAAAATCAAGAATACTTTCAAGTTTGCTAGCTCACTTCCAATCTTGTAAGGTGATCATCCAACCTCAAGAAATCTTTGTTTCTTACAGTAGGTTATCATTCTAATACAAGGTAATAGTCATATTCAAACTTTGGTTCAATTTCTATAACTATAACAATCTTATTTCAAGTGATGATCTTACTTGAACTTGTTTTCGTGTCATGATTCTGCTTCAAGAACTTCGAGCCATCCAAGGATCCATTGAAGCTAGATCCATTTTTCTCTTTTCCAGTAGGTTTATCCAAGGAAATTAAGGTAGTAATGATGTTCATAACATCATTCGATTCATACATATAAAGCTATCTTATTCGAAGGTTTAAACTTGTAATCACTAGAACATAGTTTAGTTAATTCTAAACTTGTTCGCAAACAAAAGTTAATCCTTCTAACTTGACTTTTAAAATCAACTAAACACATGTTCTATATCTATATGATATGCTAACTTAATGATTTAAAACCTGGAAACACGAAAAACACCGTAAAACCGGATTTACGCCGTCGTAGTAACACCGCGGGCTGTTTTGGGTTAGTTAATTAAAAACTATGATAAACTTTGATTTAAAAGTTGTTATTCTGAGAAAATGATTTTTATTATGAACATGAAACTATATCCAAAAATTATGGTTAAACTCAAAGTGGAAGTATGTTTTCTAAAATGGTCATCTAGACGTCGTTCTTTCGACTGAAATGACTACCTTTACAAAAACGACTTGTAACTTATTTTTCCGACTATAAACCTATACTTTTTCTGTTTAGATTCATAAAATAGAGTTCAATATGAAACCATAGCAATTTGATTCACTCAAAACGGATTTAAAATGAAGAAGTTATGGGTAAAACAAGATTTGGATAATTTTTCTCATTTTAGCTACGTGAAAATTGGTAACAAATCTATTCCAACCATAACTTAATCAACTTGTATTGTATATTATGTAATCTTGAGATACCATAGACACGTATACAATGTTTCGACCTATCATATCGACACATCTATATATATTTCGGAACAACCATAGACACTCTATATGTGAATGTTGGAGTTAGCTATACAGGGTTGAGGTTGATTCCAAAATATATATAGTTTGAGTTGTGATCAATACTGAGATACGTATACACTGGGTCGTGGATTGATTCAAGATAATATTTATTGATTTATTTCTGTACATCTAACTGTGGACAACTAGTTGTAGGTTACTAACGAGGACAGCTGACTTAATAAACTTAAAACATCAAAATATATTAAAAGTGTTGTAAATATATTTTTGAACATACTTTGATATATATGTATATATTGTTATAGGTTCGTGAATCAACCAGTGGCCAAGTCTTACTTCCCGACGAAGTAAAAATATGTGAAAGTGAGTTATAGTCCCACTTTTAAAATCTAATATTTTTGGGATGAGAATACATGCAGGTTTTATAAATGATTTACAAAATAGACACAAGTACGTGAAACTACATTCTATGGTTGAATTATCGAAATCGAATATGCCCCTTTTTATTAAGTCTGGTAATCTAAGAATTAGGGAACAGACACCCTAATTGACGCGAATCCTAAAGATAGATCTATTGGGCCTAACAAACCCCATCCAAAGTACCGGATGCTTTAGTACTTCGAAATTTATATCATATCCGAAGGGTGTCCCGGAATGATGGGGATATTCTTATATATGCATCTTGTTATTGTCGGTTACCAGGTGTTCACCATATGAATGATTTTTATCTCTATGTATGGGATGTGTATTGAAATATGAAATCTTGTGGTCTATTGTTACGATTTGATATATATAGGTTAAACCTATAACTCACCAACATTTTTGTTGACGTTTAAAGCATGTTTATTCTCAGGTGAATATTAAGAGCTTCCGCTGTTGCATACTAAAATAAGGACAAGATTTGGAGTCCATGTTTGTATGGTATTGTGTAAAAACTGCATTCAAGAAACTGAATTCGATGTAACATATTTGTATTGTAAACCATTATGTAATGGTCGTGTGTAAACAGGATATTTTAGATTATCATTATTTGATAATCTACGTAAAGCTTTTTAAACCTTTATTTATGAAATAAAGGTTATGGTTTGTTTTAAAAATGAATGCAGTCTTTGAAAAACGTCTCATATAGAGGTCAAAACCTCGCAACGAAATCAATTAATATGGAACGTTTTTAATCAATAAGAACGGGACATTTCAGTTGGTATCCGAGCGTTGGTCTTAGAGAACCAGAAAATTTGCATTAGTGTGTCTTATCGAGTTTGTTAGGATGCATTAGTGATTCTGGACTTCGACCGTGTTTTCTTTAAAAATGATTGCTTAACATTTTTGTTGGAAACTATATATTTTTAACATATGAATATTATGTGATATATTAATCTCTTAACGTGTTTGATATTATGTGATAGATGTCTACCTCTAGAACAAGTCCCATTGACTCACCTAATAATAATGAAGAGTCAAATGTAAATTGGAATTATTCGTGGACTGATTCACAAGTTCCCGAAGAGGAACCGGAAGAAGAGTCGGAACCGGAAGAAGAATCGGAACCGGACGAAGAATCGGAACCGGAAGAAGAATCGGAACCGGTGGGGGAAATAATAAAACGGTTAAGTAAAAGAGAATCCTCAACCAACCGACCAAGGTTAATTATGGTCAATGGTGTTTCCGCCAAGGAAGCAAAATATTGGGAGGATTACCAATTCTCCGATGAATCGGATTCCGACGAGAATTCCAATGATGTTATAGAAATTACCCCAACTGAATTTAAAAAGGCAAAAGAAAATAATAAGGGAAAGGGCATAAAAATAGAGAAATCTAATTCCAACCCCGATGAACTTTATATGTATCGTCAACCCCCGAAGTTCTTAAGTTGTAACAATGACCCGGGAACCTCTAAACCACCAGGTTTTTCTAAACCAATGTGGACAACGACGACTCGTATTAGGGGAACGTCATATATCCCTAGAAACTTGGCAAAACGAACCAAAACCGAAGAAGAAGAAACGACCGAGTCGGAATAAGATAGTTGTATTCGTGTGGTGTAATATAGTGTTCTTATGCTTTATGATATATGTAAAAATTGCTTGTATTAATAAGTATTTTTTTATGAATCTAACTCTTGTCTATTTTACAGTTTAAAAACACAAAATGGATAGACAACCCAATATTTTAAGAGACCTACCCGGAGACATGATTGATGAAATCTTGTCTAGAGTCGGCCAGAATTCCTCGGCACAACTATTTAAGGCGAGATCAGTTTGTAAGACATTCGAAGAACGTTCCAAGAATGTCTTGGTTTATAAGAGACTTTCGTTTGAAAGATGGGGGATATCACATTGGGAAACCCATAAGTTACGATGTGTTTACTTTGACGCATATATTGCGGGGAACCCAAATGCTATTTTACGCAACGGGTTAAGAAATTATTTTGACTCAATATATCCGAATATTGGACTTCGTGATTTAGAAAAAGCGGCTAACATGCAACATAAAGAAGCATGTTATGCTTACGGATTAGTAATGTTCGCTTCTCACCAAAGTGAGAACAAGAACATCGGGCTACAACTATTAAACAAAACGTTTCCACAAGTGACGGAGTCGGTAATTGGGGTAAGAAATGAGGTTTTTAGATTATTACGGGACTGTTGGACATTACGTAACCCTCGTCCCTTTGATGACGTTACAACACGCTGTCTTATCAACGGCCATAACGGTTATGTTGCACAAGACCAAGGATGGGAAGTAGTCCTAGTAAAACCAGAATGCATGACTTGTTTCTGGACGTATGAATTACGTGTCTTTATTGCCTTTGCCGAACGACTTGTGTACTAGCTAGAATTGTCTTCACAACTATCTTGTATCAAAGTTATTGTGTGCTATATTTCATGCTTTATGTAAAATAAGCGGTATTGTAAGTTTGTAAAATATTGTATAAAAGTTGAACGCGAAATATTATTACAATCAGTTTTTCATATAGAATTGTAGTAGTTGAATTGTATATTAGCTACTAAGTATGAACTTAACGGGTAGGTACTACCCGAATTTAAACTTATAAAACGCTAATATGAAGAAAAAGCTTTTATAAATGAGTTCATATTATGCTACGAAATACTATTAACTACTCTTAATATTCTGTATGATTAACTTGTTCCATTTAACTATTTTGAAGGAAATGGCACCGACTACTCGACACACCGTGAATATGAATGAAGAGGAATTCCGTACTTTTCTAGCTTCAAACATAGCCGCAGTACAGGCTGCGCTACATACCAACAATAACCTTGGATCTAGCAGTACAGGAAATCGTGTAGGATGCACCTACAAAGAATTCACTGCCTGCAAACCTTTGGAATTTGATGGAACCGAAGGACCGATCGGATTGAAACGGTGGACCGAGAAGGTTGAATCGGTGTTTGCCATAAGTAAGTGTACTGAAGAGGACAAAGTGAAGTACGCTACGCATACCTTCACAGGTTCTGCGTTAACATGGTGGAATACCTATCTAGAGCAAGTGGGACAAGATGATGCGTACGCACTACCGTGGTCAGCATTCAAGCACTTGATGAACGAGAAGTACCGTCCCAGAACTGAGGTCAATAAGCTCAAGACAGAACTTAGAGGGTTACGAACCCAAGGATTTGATATTACCACGTACGAAAGACGATTCACAGAATTGTGCCTATTGTGTCCGGGAGCATTCGAAGATGAGGAAGAGAAGATCGACGCGTTTGTGAAAGGATTACCGGAAAGAATCCAAGAAGATATAAGTTCACACGAGCCTGCCTCCATACAACAGGCATGTAGAATGGCTCACAAACTAGTGAACCAGATTGAAGAAAGAATTAAAGAACAGACTGCTGAAGAGGCCAATGTGAAGCAAGTCAAAAGAAAGTGGGAGGAAAACGGTGATAAGAATCACCAATACAACAACAACAGCAATTACAACAATAATCGCAACAATTATCCCAACAATCGCAACATCAATCGCAACTACAACAAACGGCCCAACAACAACAACAACAACAACAGCAGCAACTACAACAATCATCCCAACAACAATAATAACCGCAACAACAACAACAATCAGAAGCAGCTATGCCAAAGGTGTGAAAAGAATCACTCGGGGTTCTGCACCAAATTTTGCAACAAGTGTAAAAGAAATGGTCATAGCGCGGCGAAGTGTGAGGTCTACGGACCAGGGGTTAATAGAACGAAAGGAACAAATGGTGTCGGAACGAGTAATGGCGGAGCAAGTAGTGTCGGAGCAAGTTATGCCAATGTAGTTTGTTATAAATGTGGAAAACCAGGCCACATTATTAGAAATTGCCCGAACCAGGAGAACACGAATGGACAAGGCCGTGGAAGAGTTTTCAATATTAATGCGGTAGAGGCACAGGAAGACCCGGAGCTTGTTACGGGTACGTTTCTTATTGACAATAAATCTGCTTACGTTTTATTTGATTCGGGTGCGGATAGAAGCTATATGAGTAGAGATTTTTGTGCTAAATTAAGTTGTCCATTGACGCCTTTGGATAGTAAATTTTTACTCGAATTAGCAAATGGTAAATTAATTTCAGCAGATAATATATGTCGGAATCGAGAAATTAAACTGGTTAGCGAAACATTTAAGATTGATTTGATACCAGTAGAGTTAGGGAGTTTTGATGTGATAATCGGTATGGACTGGTTGAAAGAAGTGAAAGCGGAGATCGTTTGTTACAAAAATGCAATTCGCATTATACGAGAAAAAGGAAAACCCTTAATGGTGTACGGAGAAAAGGGCAACACGAAGCTACATCTTATTAGTAATTTGAAGGCACAAAAACTTATAAGAAAAGGTTGCTATGCTGTTCTAGCACACGTCGAGAAAGTACAAACTGAAGAAAAGAGCATCAATGATGTTCCCATTGCAAAAGAATTTCCCGATGTATTTCCGAAAGAATTACCGGGATTACCCCCACATCGATCCGTTGAATTTCAAATAGATCTTGTACCAGGAGCTGCACCAATAGCTCGTGCTCCTTACAGACTCGCACCCAGCGAGATGAAGGAACTGCAAAGCCAATTACAAGAACTTTTAGAGCGTGGTTTCATTCGACCAAGCACATCACCGTGGGGAGCTCCTGTTTTGTTTGTCAAGAAGAAAGATGGTACATTCAGGTTGTGTATCGACTACCGAGAGTTGAACAAACTTACCATCAAGAACCGCTACCCACTACCGAGAATCGACGACTTATTTGATCAACTACAAGGCTCGTCTGTTTATTCAAAGATTGACTTACGTTCCGGGTATCATCAAATGCGGGTGAAAGAAGATGATATTCCAAAGACTGCTTTCAGAACACGTTACGGTCATTACGAGTTTATGGTCATGCCGTTTGGTTTAACTAATGCACCAGCTGTGTTCATGGACCTTATGAACCGAGTGTGTGGACCATACCTTGACAAGTTTGTCATTGTTTTCATTGATGACATACTTATTTACTCAAAGAATGACCAAGAACACGGTGAACATTTGAGAAAGGTGTTAGAAGTATTGAGGAAGGAAGAATTGTACGCTAAGTTTTCAAAGTGTGCATTTTGGTTGGAAGAAGTTCAATTCCTCGGTCACATAGTGAACAAAGAAGGTATTAAGGTGGATCCGGCAAAGATAGAAACTGTTGAAAAGTGGGAAACCCCGAAAACTCCGAAACACATACGCCAGTTTTTAGGACTAGCTGGTTACTACAGAAGGTTCATCCAAGACTTTTCCAGAATAGCAAAACCCTTGACTGCATTAACGCATAAAGGGAAGAAATTTGAATGGAATGATGAACAAGAGAAAGCGTTTCAGTTATTGAAGAAAAAGCTAACTACGGCACCTATATTGTCATTGCCTGAAGGGAATGATGATTTTGTGATTTATTGTGATGCATCAAAGCAAGGTCTCGGTTGTGTATTAATGCAACGAACGAAGGTGATTGCTTATGCGTCTAGACAGTTGAAGATTCACGAACAAAATTATACGACGCATGATTTGGAATTAGGCGCGGTTGTTTTTGCATTAAAGACTTGGAGGCACTACTTATATGGGGTCAAAAGTATTATATATACCGACCACAAAAGTCTTCAACACATATTTAATCAGAAACAACTGAATATGAGGCAGCGTAGGTGGATTGAATTATTGAATGATTACGACTTTGAGATTCGTTACCACCCGGGGAAGGCAAATGTGGTAGCCGATGCCTTGAGCAGGAAGGACAGAGAACCCATTCGAGTAAAATCTATGAATATAATGATTCATAATAACATTACTACTCAAATAAAGGAGGCGCAACAAGGAGTTTTAAAAGAGGGAAATTTAAAGGATGAAATACCCAAAGGATCGGAGAAGCATCTTAATATTCGGGAAGACGGAACCCGGTATAGGGCTGAAAGGATTTGGGTACCAAAATTTGGAGATATGAGAGAAATGGTACTTAGAGAAGCTCATAAAACCAGATACTCAATACATCCTGGAACGGGGAAGATGTACAAGGATCTCAAGAAACATTTTTGGTGGCCGGGTATGAAAGCCGATGTTGCTAAATACGTAGGAGAATGTTTGACGTGTTCTAAGGTCAAAGCTGAGCACCAGAAACCATCAGGTCTACTTCAACAACCCGAAATCCCGGAATGGAAATGGGAAAACATTACCATGGATTTCATCACTAAATTGCCAAGGACTGCAAGTGGTTTTGATACTATTTGGGTAATAGTTGATCGTCTCACCAAATCAGCACACTTCCTACCAATAAGAGAAGATGACAAGATGGAGAAGTTAGCACGACTGTATTTGAAGGAAGTCGTCTCCAGACATGGAATACCAATCTCTATTATCTCTGATAGGGATGGCAGATTTATTTCAAGATTCTGGCAGACATTACAGCAAGCATTAGGAACTCGTCTAGACATGAGTACTGCCTATCATCCACAAACTGATGGGCAGAGCGAAAGGACGATACAAACGCTTGAAGACATGCTACGAGCATGTGTTATTGATTTCGGAAACAGTTGGGATCGACATCTACCGTTAGCAGAATTTTCCTACAACAACAGCTACCATTCAAGCATTGAGATGGCGCCGTTTGAAGCACTTTATGGTAGAAAGTGCAGGTCTCCGATTTGTTGGAGTGAAGTGGGGGATAGACAGATTACGGGTCCGGAGATTATACAAGAAACTACCGAGAAGATCATCCAAATTCAACAACGGTTGAAAACCGCCCAAAGTCGACAAAAGAGCTACGCTGACATTAAAAGAAAAGATATAGAATTTGAAATTGGAGAGATGGTCATGCTTAAAGTTGCACCTTGGAAAGGCGTTGTTCGATTTGGTAAACGAGGGAAATTAAATCCAAGGTATATTGGACCATTCAAGATTATTGATCGTGTCGGACCAGTAGCTTACCGACTAGAGTTACCTCAACAACTCGCGGCTGTACATAACACTTTCCACGTCTCGAATTTAAAGAAATGTTTTGCTAAAGAAGATCTCACTATTCCGTTAGATGAAATCCAAATCAACGAAAAACTTCAATTCATCGAAGAACCCGTCGAAATAATGGATCGTGAGGTTAAAAGACTTAAGCAAAACAAGATACCAATTGTTAAGGTTCGATGGAATGCTCGTAGAGGACCCGAGTTCACCTGGGAGCGTGAAGATCAGATGAAGAAGAAATACCCGCATCTATTTCCAGAAGATTCGTCAACACCTTCAACAGCTTAAAATTTCGGGACGAAATTTATTTAACGGGTAGGTACTGTAGTGACCCGAACTTTTCCATGTTTATATATATTAATTGAGATTGATATTTACATGATTAAATGTTTCCAACATGTTAAGCAATCAAACTTGTTAAGACTTGATTAATTGAAATATGTTTCATATAGACAATTGACCACCCAAGTTGACCGGTGATTCACGAACGTTAAAACTTGTAAAAACTATATGATGACATATATATGGATATATATATAGTTAACATGATACTATGATAAGTAAACATATCATTAAGTATATTAACAATGAACTACATATGTAAAAACAAGACTACTAACTTAATGATTTTTAAACGAGACATATATGTAACGATTATCGTTGTAAAGACATTTAATGTATATATATCATATTAAGAGATATTCATACATGATAATATCATGATAATATAATAATTTAAAATCTCATTTGATATTATAAACATTGGGTTAACAACATTTAACAAGATCGTTAACCTAAAGGTTTCAAAACAACACTTACATGTAACGACTAACGATGACTTAACGACTCAGTTAAAATGTATATACATGTAGTGTTTTAATATGTATTTATACACTCTTGAAAGACTTCAATACACTTATCAAAATACTTCTACTTAACAAAAATGCTTACAATTACATCCTCGTTCAGTTTCATCAACAATTCTACTCGTATGCACCCGTATTCGTACTCGTACAATACACAGCTTTTAGATGTATGTACTATTGGTATATACACTCCAATGATCAGCTCTTAGCAGCCCATGTGAGTCACCTAACACATGTGGGAACCATCATTTGGCAACTAGCATGAAATATCTCATAAAATTACAAAAATATGAGTAATCATTCATGACTTATTTACATGAAAACAAAATTACATATCCTTTATATCTAATCCATACACCAACGACCAAAAACACCTACAAACACTTTCATTCTTCAATTTTCTTCATCTAATTGATCTCTCTCAAGTTCTATCTTCAAGTTCTAAGTGTTCTTCATAAATTCCAAAAGTTCTAGTTTCATAAAATCAAGAATACTTTCAAGTTTGCTAGCTCACTTCCAATCTTGTAAGGTGATCATCCAACCTCAAGAAATCTTTGTTTCTTACAGTAGGTTATCATTCTAATACAAGGTAATAGTCATATTCAAACTTTGGTTCAATTTCTATAACTATAACAATCTTATTTCAAGTGATGATCTTACTTGAACTTGTTTTCGTGTCATGATTCTGCTTCAAGAACTTCGAGCCATCCAAGGATCCATTGAAGCTAGATCCATTTTTCTCTTTTCCAGTAGGTTTATCCAAGGAAATTAAGGTAGTAATGATGTTCATAACATCATTCGATTCATACATATAAAGCTATCTTATTCGAAGGTTTAAACTTGTAATCACTAGAACATAGTTTAGTTAATTCTAAACTTGTTCGCAAACAAAAGTTAATCCTTCTAACTTGACTTTTAAAATCAACTAAACACATGTTCTATATCTATATGATATGCTAACTTAATGATTTAAAACCTGGAAACACGAAAAACACCGTAAAACCGGATTTACGCCGTCGTAGTAACACCGCGGGCTGTTTTGGGTTAGTTAATTAAAAACTATGATAAACTTTGATTTAAAAGTTGTTATTCTGAGAAAATGATTTTTATTATGAACATGAAACTATATCCAAAAATTATGGTTAAACTCAAAGTGGAAGTATGTTTTCTAAAATGGTCATCTAGACGTCGTTCTTTCGACTGAAATGACTACCTTTACAAAAACGACTTGTAACTTATTTTTCCGACTATAAACCTATACTTTTTCTGTTTAGATTCATAAAATAGAGTTCAATATGAAACCATAGCAATTTGATTCACTCAAAACGGATTTAAAATGAAGAAGTTATGGGTAAAACAAGATTTGGATAATTTTTCTCATTTTAGCTACGTGAAAATTGGTAACAAATCTATTCCAACCATAACTTAATCAACTTGTATTGTATATTATGTAATCTTGAGATACCATAGACACGTATACAATGTTTCGACCTATCATATCGACACATCTATATATATTTCGGAACAACCATAGACACTCTATATGTGAATGTTGGAGTTAGCTATACAGGGTTGAGGTTGATTCCAAAATATATATAGTTTGAGTTGTGATCAATACTGAGATACGTATACACTGGGTCGTGGATTGATTCAAGATAATATTTATTGATTTATTTCTGTACATCTAACTGTGGACAACTAGTTGTAGGTTACTAACGAGGACAGCTGACTTAATAAACTTAAAACATCAAAATATATTAAAAGTGTTGTAAATATATTTTTGAACATACTTTGATATATATGTATATATTGTTATAGGTTCGTGAATCAACCAGTGGCCAAGTCTTACTTCCCGACGAAGTAAAAATCTGTGAAAGTGAGTTATAGTCCCACTTTTAAAATCTAATATTTTTGGGATGAGAATACATGCAGGTTTTATAAATGATTTACAAAATAGACACAAGTACGTGAAACTACATTCTATGGTTGAATTATCGAAATCGAATATGCCCCTTTTTATTAAGTCTGGTAATCTAAGAATTAGGGAACAGACACCCTAATTGACGCGAATCCTAAAGATAGATCTATTGGGCCTAACAAACCCCATCCAAAGTACCGGATGCTTTAGTACTTCGAAATTTATATCATATCCGAAGGGTGTCCCGGAATGATGGGGATATTCTTATATATGCATCTTGTTATTGTCGGTTACCAGGTGTTCACCATATGAATGATTTTTATCTCTATGTATGGGATGTGTATTGAAATATGAAATCTTGTGGTCTATTGTTACGATTTGATATATATAGGTTAAACCTATAACTCACCAACATTTTTGTTGACGTTTAAAGCATGTTTATTCTCAGGTGAATATTAAGAGCTTCCGCTGTTGCATACTAAAATAAGGACAAGATTTGGAGTCCATGTTTGTATGGTATTGTGTAAAAACTGCATTCAAGAAACTGAATTCGATGTAACATATTTGTATTGTAAACCATTATGTAATGGTCGTGTGTAAACAGGATATTTTAGATTATCATTATTTGATAATCTACGTAAAGCTTTTTAAACCTTTATTTATGAAATAAAGGTTATGGTTTGTTTTAAAAATGAATGCAGTCTTTGAAAAACGTCTCATATAGAGGTCAAAACCTCGCAACGAAATCAATTAATATGGAACGTTTTTAATCAATAAGAACGGGACATTTCATTTTTCCCCAAATCTCTCTCTAGAAATCTCTCTCTCTCTCTCTCTAAGAATGGATGAGAGTGTTTGTGTGGATGTGAATATCATCCAAAATTGACTCCAAGTCTGATAATAAGGCTACAAATCCGTCCCCAAGTGAAAAGACACAAAAGCCCCTCATTTAACTCTAATTAAAACAAAACAGGAAATCTATCGCAGGTGAGGTGCGCGGCGCGCACACCTGGCCATGCGCGGCGCGCACAAAGTTCAGAACAGTCTGCCAGCTTCCAATTTGTTCCACGCTTCACACGCTTTATGTACACCATAAATACTCCATGTACAATAAATATTTGGGTCTTACAGAATACGAAAACACTTGTTTTTTGAGATATTATTGTGGGGTAGTCTGGAGCATACGACTATTATGGGCCATTGACGTTATATTTTATCTTCCGCATTTTTTTGATTCCACTTTGTAGAGGGAATTTGTTTTGGGTTATTGTTACGTAATCACAGGATCATACATTTGTCATTCTTGGTGACTATTTGGAGTACTTATTGATATGTTTGGGATCGTTAGTTGTGGGATTGAAGCCTTTATTATATGCCTATAATGTTTGAGTCATAAAGACGATATGTGCTTGATAAAGTGTATTAGGATGCAGCTATTAGAAAGGGGGAGGTTCTACAGTTGATGATATTGAGCTTATTGGTTTGTATGAAGACTAGATCATCGAAAATTTGTTCGAGTTCAGTCTTAGGGGGAATCTGGTTGCTTTAGTACTATGGGTAACACGTACGAGTGGAGTTTGAAGAAACTACGGGATGACTATTAGCATTTCGACTTCAATGAGCGGAAACATTGATGTTCGAAGTTTGGCTTTTTTACGTATCCTGGAAGACTTTTGATGGAGCTTGTGATTCATTAGATTATGGTACTACTGCAGAGATTGACTGAAAATTGCAAGAGGTGTTTACAATAATTCGCCAGCAACGTCTAAGGGGGAATTTGTTGATGCATATTTGTATGGCCGTCGCTGGGCGAATAACGTTTATTATTCCATTGTACACCTATGATTGTATTGAACAAGTAAACTCTAGTCACATGAGCATATGTGACAAAACCTTCTATATGAAGAGTTACTTGGTTCATTTGTCATTTGAGCACCTCCATAGTATGTGTGAGAACTTGAAAGTTAGAGTGAGGTGGGCTCCACCTCTTCACCTTCATGGTGGAGAGGATCCATGGTGGATTGATGCTCCAACCACCATGAAAATGGCAAAGTGATTAGCTTAGATTCGTGTACTAGTTATTATAATCGTTTATCATTATTGTACATGTAATCTTGGTTATTATCAGCTGATTATCTTTGAATTTGTTCATTGTTCATCTCATGTTCATCATATTGTTCATAGTTTAACTCAAATTGTCAATTGGTTCTTGTTCTTTGATCAAAAGATCCTAGCATGGGATCCAACATTTTCAGAACAACGTTTTGAAAAAACTTGTCACAACCTACTTTTTAAATACCATATTTTCTCTCTAGTAAAACACTAATGATCACTTTTTTACCAAACAATTTTAAATATCTATTTATTTTTTGATGACGTGGTAATCTTCAAACACCCCATAAATCTATTTTAAGCTTACAAATTTTGACTTTACATTATTTCTTAATCATTACTGGTCAATTTCGGCTCGTATGGTCTAAAACCTTTTCCAGATAATGAACTTTTTATTTATTAACCATAGGATCTAGGCTGTGTGTTGACTGTTGATGAATACAATTTGGTACATCATGCACGTTCCTAAATATTCACGATGTTAGTATGTTACAAATAGATACGCTTATAAACAAAATCCAAATTCAATTTTAGCAGTTTTGTATGCGCGATGTGGACCAGTTAATTTTGGGTAACGTTCGAGCTCGCGTGGACCATAGAAAAGGGTCGTATAGCGACAAACACGGTCAATAGCATCAAGTTGACGATAAGAAATGTCAAGAAGACTTTTTTATAAATACAGTTAAACTCCCTTAGATTCTACCGATTTACATGTAAACCCCCTTATACGGTATCACAAAACTATGTGTATAAACAAGTAACAACAAATATACGATTAAGTTTGATTTGCACCTTTCATGGTAATCAATAGATTTATATCTCAATTCCATTGTTAGGGGTGTTTAAAGCACATATGAATTGAATTATTAGAAGTTAGCAAATTCTCTATTCAAAGTTCAAAATTCCTAGAACTATAGCTTCATCACAAGCATTATGTGAATCGAACTTTTCCTTTTTTTTTTAAAGACAAGGCATCAAGTTTAACTAAATGAAAAAATCACTACATGTTTGTTTGCCCTGGCAGATTTAAAAATCGTAGACACGAGTGTAAGTAGTTAAAATTTAAAAAACTCACACAATTCAATGTTGTCACCCAAAAGAATTTACATTATTAAATAGTATTAATAGCTAAGTATACATAACTTTTTTACTACATTGTGTATGCTCGTGTTGCCAGGAACAACATAGTAAATTTGACATGTAAGTGAAGCTAGTGAAAATGATCCCACTATTTGATTCATTAAATTAAGAAATACAGTATATCAACAAAATCTTTACCCAAAAAGAATATATCAACAAGCGGGGGGCCTAATATCCAAATTCATCAAAGTATAAGGATCCTAGTTTAAAGTTCAACGGTGTTCACACGGTTCGGTAGACGACGTCAGCATCCAGGTTTTTCTTCAACCAAACCGCGGGAAAGTGGCTCCTCACTCTACAGTGGTCTAATATTTATTTATATTTTGAGCCAAAAAATAAAAAAATATTTTTGTAAAACAAATTAATCTGGCAAGTAGCATCCTACACTAAAAGTTGAAAAGTCATTGCTATGAAGGATATCGTGTAAAAAGCCCACTTTTACATAGAATAAAATATGTGGGTATTAGAAAGTTATAATGCTTTTAATACAACTTGGGTATTTAACAAGCATTTCAATCAAATCAAAAGAGGTTTAGGGTTCAAATTTCGTCGTAAATATATTGGCGAATTAGTAGGTGTTAAGTGTGTGAGTTATCGTTTTATTTTTAAATACGATAACTTTGATGAATTATGAATAACGATATTTATCAGACCATCTCTAATCATGTCTGTGACGTTGACGTCATGTCCTTTTTGGTGAAAAAATTGATTTTTGACTGTGACTGTATTTGATATTCGTTAACCCAATATGTTAGATTTTTGTGTCAATTTTTATAGGGTTGTGTGGTAAACTCTGATTGAAAGTTGAGTTATGATAAAATAAAATTTAGAAAAAGGAAAAATGGGTGTGTTTGATTGGATGGAGACAATTTAACGTGCAAGTTTTTTCCATTTGTGTATGGACCAACGCTTAAAAGCGTTAGAAGCTGTTGCTGGGTTAATTTCGTCAGATGGCGTCACTCGAACTCCACATCATCTAACGATTTAATTTAACGCCCGGGTAGAATTGATCTCATTTGTAGATTTCGTTGGGAAAATTTGTTCTTTACACTAATTCGGATGTAAGGCTAAAATTTTCATTTACTTTTACTTCACAAGAAATAAATACAGTACATTCTTTTCAACGCTTCTTTTTGTAGTTACTTTTGATTTTTTTTTGTTCTTATTCAACACCTCTCTCTCTCTCTCTCTCTCTCTCTCTCTCTTTTTATTTGTTTTTTTTATTTGACTCTTCTTACTTAATAAAAGAAATTGTTGGCTATAAATAGCAGAACACTCGTACTCGTATTGAAAGTGGACTTGATTCAATTACATATGCTTCTTCACCTCTCAAAAGAAAAAGGAAAAATCAATTCAATCCACAAATCAATTCAAGCCCTATAAGTCAAATTCAAAATCAAAAAAACAAGAATTCAGAAACAAATTACGTCAAACAAGAGGTACGTCAAATCAATTTCACCCTCGATCTCAACTTTATGAGATTAATTAGCAATTTTGAAGCTGTTGTTCGATACGCGTATACTTAAATGATTAATTGCGTTTAACTTCAGTTAATTATTAATTTTCTAGTCCTTTTTAGTCTTCATGCTAAAAAAAACCTGTTGAAATTTGGTAAAATTTGAAATAGTTTCATGATTAGTTTTTTGCTTGAACTAATTGCTTTTAGGACATGTCACATGTAACTTTATAATTCATTCATGATTCATTAACTTATATGATATGCTGTTAATTTAGTGCACTAAGTTAGTGTGATTTTGATTTGGACAAATTTTGATGTGTTATTAATTAAACAGCTGATCTTCAAAAATCAATTGCACTCGAATCTGAGACGATGAATCGAAATTCATATTCGACTAATATGACTCAAGGAAACCGATTTTCAGTTCAGACACCCGAAATCGGTAACTACTCATCTTCAACAGCCAGTTATTCATCAAACGGCAGCTCCACTTCACAACAAGATGCTCACTCTTACCTACCAGAAACTTACAATTCGCCCGACTGCGTAAGTCGGGCTGGTTTTACAGATAACGCCGATGATCTACAATACAGACTGCGAGAACTCGAAAACGCTATGTTCGGAACCGATCAAGATTTTATCGAAACATTCGATGTTTCTTCTTCTTCATGGGGTGATATTAATCAGCTACATACAGACATTGTTGAAAGTACAACAGTGACTGAAATGATATCAAGAAGAGACTTTAAAGAGCTGCTTATTGCTTGTGCGAAAGCAGTTGCAGAAAACGATTCGATAACTGCTAACTGGTTAATATCTGAATTACGCTCTATGGTGTCTGTATCTGGCAAGCCGGAACAACGATTAGCTGCTTACATGATCGAAGGGCTTGTTGCTAGGTTATCGTCTTCAGGTAGTTCGATTTATAACGCGTTAAGATGCAAAGAACCAACTGGCGGTGAACTTTTTTCGTATATGCGTTTGTTATATGAAGCGTGCCCTTATTTCAAATTCGGTTATTTGTCTGCTAATGGTGCGATTGCTGAAGCTATGAAAAACGAGAACACAATTCACATAATTGATTTTCAGATCGCGCAGGGTGGTCAATGGGCGACTTTAATCCAGGCTCTTGCTTCTCGGCCTGGGGGCCCTCCTAGGCTTAAAATAACGGGTGTTGATGATTCAACTAACGCGTACGCTAGAGGTGGAGGTGTTAGTATTGTTGGTAAACGGTTAACGGAACTAGCGTTATCTTGTAACATTCCGTTTGAGTTTAACGGGGTGTCGGTTTCTGGTACCGATATCGAGATTGAACATCTCGATATTCAACCTGGTGAATCATTAGCTGTTAATTTCGCGTTTATGCTTCATCATATGCCAGACGAGAGTGTCGATCCGCAAAATCATAGGGATCGGATTTTGAGACTCGCTAAAAGTTTATCTCCTAAAGTTGTAACGCTCGTTGAACAGGAGTCAAATGTTAATACCGCCCCGTTTTTTAATAGGTTTCAAGAAACGTTTAATTACTACACGGCTATATTTGAATCGATCGATGTGACTCTTGCTAGAGACCATCAACAACGAATTAATGTCGAACAACATTGTCTTGCACGTGATATAGTTAATATTATTGCGTGTGAGGGGGCTGAAAGGGTCGAGAGACACGAGCTGCTTGGAAAATGGAGGTCGCGGTTTACAATGGCGGGATTTAAACCGTACCCTTTGAGCTCTCTTGTGAATTCGACTATTAAATCTTTGTTGCAGAACTATTCGAACAAGTATAGACTCGAAGAACGAGACGGTGCTTTGTTTCTTGGGTGGATGAATCGCGATTTGGTTGCTTCGTGTGCTTGGAAATGAATCACAATTCAACTTAGGCAGAGTTTGTAAGTTGTAAATGATAAAATTAGCATCCTTCTGTTTATACATGCTACACAAGTACAATATATTAATTATTAATTAAAAATGTTAAATTAAAAGTAATAAATAAATGCTCACGTTTTTGAGTTCTACATGTGTATTGGTTAGTAGATTAGTGGATCTTATCAAGTAGACTAGTTAGGTGCTGTTTGTTTATAAGATGTTTTTTTTCTGAAGATATGCGGACTATGTTTGTAAAGAAGATGTAACCTAAAAGTATTTATGCTAAATAGTGAAGATTGTTTATTTTTATGTGTGCAACATAAGTTAATTATGCATGTAGTACTTAGAAACATATTTTAAGTTTGGGAAGTTGCAGACAAAATAAGTCATTGTTTTATCTTACGTCTTCAGAAAAACAGACCGTCTGCATTAAAAACGTCCGCGAGCGCGCAAACATAAGACATAATAAGATCTGCAGACTAAAAAACAAACAACACCGTCTATAGCAATTGTAATTGTTGCGATTTCTTTATTAGTTTAATTTAATTTATGTTTTTTCGCCAAAAAATGGTAATTTTCCCCAAGTAGACATCCAGATATAGAGCTGAAATTTCAGTATGTTCTCATGTTATTATAGCAATGTTATTATAGCAGTATTTAGCTCATGATACTGGATGTCAAAAGGGGGCAACCTATTCAAAGTTTCTTGATAGTGGTGACAATTTTGACCCAATAACTTAGGAACTGGTTGAATATGAGTATATGACGCATTTACCACGGGTCAAATGAGGAAGATTTGGGTCTTAGATGTCAAAAAGTTGATCTTTTGCAATTATTTTCAGGAAAAAAGGAATTACACTCCGGGTACAGAGTTGCTATGATGTTAAGAAACTGGAGTGTTTGTTTATAAAATAAAATAAAAAAATAATAATAATTGCCAAGCCCTACTTTAGTTATCTACTAGACTACTACTATTTCTGTCCCAAAAAATGACACAAATTATAAAGTTGTTATAGATGTATATGTTGGATGGAATAGATAGATACCAAGATTTCTAATACAATTAACAATAGTTCAGATGACCAAATGTGTGTTCAATCAAGCATTTTTTTTTCTTTTTTTCTTTTTCCATGCAGGCAACAAAAACGTTAGCAAATGTAACAATAATAAAAGGTCGAAAATATTATGCGAGTAACGGGCATTTAAGGCTTACTTACCAAAACTAAGTCAAAAAGACAAGGCAGTTAGAGAAAAAGTTACTGTACTAAATAATTCTGAATAAATGCCTACACAAAAACTGTTCAAGGAAAAGGGACCAACCATTATCTATGGGCAGTATAAAGACGTAAAGAAGCTTTTTTTTTTTTTTTTTTTGGTGTGATACTATTGTGGTTAACTATATGCATATATTTAAATTAAAAGTGAAGTAATGACTAATGATCAGTGAATCTAAGTTGAACTGAAAAATGAACTTTCTGCTTGATAAATAAATCAATTCCTAATACTATCACAATGTGTGATATAACAAATTTAACAGTTTATAACTGAACTCTATATTTTTATTCCGGTACTCTGCACACAATTTTTTAAATATTTATGTTTATCTGCACATTATAATTGCAAAGTAAAGAAATTTGGAAACAGCTAGTAAAAATCACCCCATTTGATCTCACCATCATCTTGAGATGACAAAAAAGTTGACATATTATTTAAGATGAAACAAAAACTAGATTTTAAATTAAATAAAATCTATCTTTTTAACCGGTTGTTTCGGCATCACCAAAAACGACCATCTTCGCGATCATTTGCCACGCAACACACACACAATTCCACAAAGTCCAGCCACCTCTAGGATTCGAACCCGGGACGACGCAGAAATTCCACAAAGTTCTCCTCCAAGATACCACTCAGCCAAAGGCTCGGTGGTAAAGAAACTAGGTAAAAGGTAAAGAAACTCTATTATATTAATAACAAATTCAAGTATCTTTACGGATCGATGTAACAACAGAATGTATAATTACATTCATACAAATTACTATTTCCTCTACAAGACTTCTAAATACTCAGTTATGTAGTATTAACTGCATGTAAATAGTTGTATAACGGCTTATGGTCTTATATGATCATCCAAACCTTCTTTGATATGTTTGGACTTTTGCAAATAGTTAAACAAGTACACGTTTGAGACTATGTCTTACTTTTGTTTGTCTAATACATTATGCCACACGGATGAATATAAAAATAAACTTTGACCATTTTATATTGAAAATTTGTTTATATACCAACAAGTAAATAAAAACACCACATGGTGTAACATAGTTTACCTTTCTCTAGTTAATTTATGTGTATATAAATAACTTTTTGTAAACATGATTCAAAAAAGATTTAATTTGCAACAAAATTATGATATAACGTTTGCATTTTTAGATACTTGTAATGTTTACTATTTATTCACTACTTTTAGAAAACGAGAGTATAAAATTGATAATCTGATCAGTTCTTGAATTGTGAAATACCTTTTCAATTAAGCATTTCGACACTACAAACCTCGGATATCACGAAATTCTAATTGGCACAAAACAAGAACATGATTCAATTGTTGGCAAAAACAATACAAATCTTGATATTAGAGAGGATGTATTTTATGCGTTTCAGAATGAAAAGCAAGTAAAATGATTTTCTCGAAGGGAAATCAGTTTTCAATTCGGTTGATAAACCAAAGGGTGTAACCCTCCAGTTTTGGCGGGAAAATCCGTTGGCAGACAACTTTTGATAAAACATATAGTGTCTAAAATTTTCGACACCCCAACCAGGGGCGCTGCCCCTTGGATCCCGCAAGGGGTTTGCCACCCCCTTAAGTCCTTGACCTCCACTATTTTAGTGATAATATCTAATCAATTTTTACGATCGTATACTCCACTCTTCAAATTTGATGTTAAGTATAACTAGATAATTTTAAATAAAATAATACAATTGTTATTGTTATATGACATTAAATCACCAACAAGTAATGCCACACAAATTACTTGATACACAACTCTAGTTTACTCATATGTGCAAGAAGCATGCATATAATAATATTTTCAACTGCTAGTTTAGTTATCTTAATGAAAAAAGAAAAGATAGTAGAATAATTTATTTTTTTTTTGTTAGCGAGCAAAATCCATTATGAACGAGCACATTGGCTCTCCAAAAGGGTAAACTTCAGGTAATCAAGTTTTCCGAACACGAGATCTGGTACCGGGTGAATTGCGCATTATGTGCAACCTCTAGTCACACTCTCCTTTTGAACGATTTGACGTAGCCAGGAATCAAACCCGGTTGGTGTGCTTCATTGGAAACTCGTTGACTACTCAGGCATGCCTATGTGGTCGAATAAATTATTTTTATATATTAGAGTAATGAAAAAATATTATTTTAAGTATAATAATATAATAAGACACAAAATAAATATAATGACCTAAACCAATATTCTTGAAAAGTAGAATAACCTTTAATGTATTAAGTGTTAACCCTTTGCTAAATATCTAGATACTTTACACGCTCATATAAATTTATAAATTTAGTTTTCTATACATACATGCCCATATTTTTCAAAGCTATATTTTAAAATGATTTTTTCTATTGATAGTACTAAAAACTATCATTAAGAAATTAAAACACACATCGGATATTTATTATTCATTTTTTATTATTCATTCACTTTATAATAATAACTATTTTTTTAACAGCGATTGAGATCACTTGAGGGGACTAAATCACCCATTGCGATAATAACTCCGTCCCCATCGTTGCCCGGAAGAAAACCTTGAAACCGATCCAAGGGAACGACCAGCGATTGGGATCACTCGAGGTTACTAAACCACCCGTTAAGATAATAACCCTGTCCCCATCGCTGCCCGAGAGGAAACCTTGAAAACCGATCCAAGGGCACGATCAAGTAAAACCCCCTCCCCTTTACCCCCCAAACGATATGGAAAAGGTGCCATGGGTGGATACTTCATGTCAGGGATGAAATTATGTTTTTAATATGTAGTCAACGAGGGTTGAACTCCTGACCTCCCCTAAAGGAGGCAAGCCATCAACCGCTGGACCACATCACAACTTCTATAATAATAATAACTATTCCGGATCCGGCCCGTGCGATGCGACGGGGGCTTTCGGTCTGCATATTCGTATTTAACGTAGCTTTATGCATTTACAGAAGGGAAACAACTCATGTGTTAAGCGCCGTTTTAGGTGTCGTCGTCTTTAGTGTTTTTTAAAAATTATCCGGTTCGAACGTAGTTAGTTTCGTTTTGTTGATAAAATTATTCGAGTCTAACGGTGCTGTTGGAAAAATTTAAATCCCGACGAGTAGGAAGATACGGGATGTCGTTGTGTTTAGCGTTTTTTAAAAAGTGTCCGTTTTGAACGTACTTATTTTCGTTTTGTTCGTAAAATTATTTCGAGTCTGACGCTGTTTTCGAAAAAATTTAACTCGCTGCGAGTGGGAAGATACAGGTTGTCGTTGTGTTTAGCGTTTTTTAAAAAGTGTCCGTTTCGAATGTAGTTAGTTTTGTTTTGTTCATAAAAATATTTCGAGTTTAACGGTGTGGTCGGTGAAATTTAACTCGGGACGAGGAGAAAGATACGGGATGTTGAAGTTTGTGGGTGGAGCTTTTTATTTTAGTTGAGAGAATTTATGTTTTACCCCCTGAAGTGCAAGGTAGTTTTTGTAAGTAAGTTATAGTTGAGGGGAGTATTTTGTAGTTTTTGAGATGAGGTTTGTGTAA
Organism: Rutidosis leptorrhynchoides; assembly: GCF_046630445.1. Lineage (NCBI taxonomy): Eukaryota > Viridiplantae > Streptophyta > Magnoliopsida > Asterales > Asteraceae > Rutidosis > Rutidosis leptorrhynchoides. The sequence continues at coordinate 35,631,700 of NC_092337.1, read as the reverse complement.
GACCCGAATAATTATTGTACAGTGGTGTAAATAGGGTACTTGAAGTGTGGGAAATATTGTGCAGTTAAACAGAGGTCAGTGCCTGTCCAGACCAGGGTGCGCTCAACGCACACTTAAGGGTGCGCGTGGCGCACTACTACTGTAGCCGGATTCTGTTTCTTTTTATTGATATTTTGGAAGGGCTTTTTGGTAAATTCACTTAAGGCCGAGTTAAGGGCCACAAGATGAGTGGATGGAGTGTCATAACTCCACTTTCAACCACCTTCATCTTTCTACTTCAAGTTTAGAGAGAGAAACCCCTTTTGAGAGAGAGAGAGAGCTCAAATCAAGGAGGAAGAAGTTGATTTCGGGCCAAACCGCGTGTGTTAAAGTTGTTCATCTAATCACTAGCTACGTTGTGATTGTGGTGGTAAGCTCTAACTTTGATTTCCTTATTTTAATTTGTTTAAGGGTTAGAGTTTGGGTTAGTGATGAACATAAAACCCATATTTGGTGATTTTGGGTGTTCTTGGGTAAGATTGGGTCATGAGGACCCAAGGATGACTAACCTAGGGTTTTGGAAATGTTAAATGGACATATGAGTTATAATTGGTTAGTTAATTACTAGCACACCTAGTTATTAAGCAAATGGGTGTTAATGGGGTTAGTGGATGACCCGAAATGGGTGTGTGACTTTAAAATGGTTAAATGGGTAATAATTGATCTAGTTGGGAAAGATGGGTATGAAATACCCTAATTGTGTATTAGTTAGTGTTGTTGGACCTTAGTCACTAGCTTTTAGTGATATGTGATGGTCTTGACCTTAAATGGACGGTTTTGATGAAAATGGGGCATTTAATGCATTTAAGTCATTAAATGCACATGAGTGAGTTGTTGGCGTTTAGTCCAACTAGTTTGTGTGTTGATCGAGTACTTATTGTATTAGGTACTTTGCCTTGAAGCTCGCAGAAGTATAGAACCGTCACCGAATTGTTAAGGTGAGTGGAATAATTATATGTGTACGTATATAATGTATTTATTTGTGTAGCATGGAATGTGGAATTGTCGCGGTATTCAAGACACCACATTCTATGTAACGAGTGGAATTGTCGCGGTGTTCAAGACACCACTCATTGATTTGATTGACATGTGAAATAGTCGCGGTGTTTAAGACAATACATTGTCATTGGAGTGGAATTGTCACGGTGTTCAAGACACCACTCATTTGGTTTGATTGACATGTGGAAGTGTCGCGGTGTTCAAGACACCACATTGTCATGGGGGTGAAATTGTCGCGGGGTTCAAGACATCACCCGAGGGATTAGTGATTACGCGTCGTATGTACACTAATGGATGTTATGAACTCCGATGGTCTCTAGCGAGTACCGTTCCCTTGTACGATTATTTAACCATGGTTGTGTGAATTTTGTATTAGCATATTTAATTGTGAACTATATGCTTTTAGTGTCGCTAGCTTATTATGAATTGCGGATATTGGTTTATGCATAATGTTTGCATAGTTGTCAAATTGCTAGCTTGTATGCAGTATTGTGTAAGTAATTGCAAGTAAGTAGGTTATATATGTATATGTATAATTATTGCATTCATTAAGCTTTAGCTTACCCTCTCGTTGTTTACCTTTTTATAAGCTCTAGCGTGGACAAGGGTAAGGGCGTTCGTTCGGATTAGTGATCCCGCTTTGTTTTGATAGGGGACGCTTTTGGCATATAGCTTTTGGAGTTTGACCGAGATTTGGGTAGTTTAACCCCCAAACACCACGCTCATAGTGTCGTTTAGAATTTAAACTAGTGTGGTCGAAACTCATATTTTTGTACGAAACTCGTATTACGGCATATGTGGGCCCGGTTTCGTAAAACTTATTTTATTACTGAATCGTGTGAGTTTTAGCTATTATAACATGTCGTGAAAAGCGTTTCGTCTAAATATGTCGGGAAGTGGGAGATCTTTAATTGAAATTTGACAAAACCGGATAGAAGCTGATGAGGCTCGTGCGCGCAGCGCACCCTAGGGTGCTGCGCGCCACGCACCTGTGTTGTTATAAAAAAAATTTGATTCACGTATTCAGTTGGATATTGGGTTGGGTTGTTACAAGTGGTATCAGAGCATGGTCTAAGGGATTTAGGCGACTTGAGATAGGAGCCTAGACTTAGACTTTATTGTGTATGCACTTTATGCGGGACTTGTAGGAGACGGGTCGGACCGGGATTTGGTTAGTGCCTAGGTTTAGGTGAACTACCTATGCGTTAATTGTTTTGTGTTGTGTTTTGCGATCATCAAGCGAGATAGACGTTGTACTAGCAAGTTAATGCGACGTGCTCGCGTAACAATGATTAGCTACCATTGTTACGGGTTCAAATCGTGCCAAACAAGCAATGTACGGCGTTTGTTGAGCAAGATGGGGCGGTGAGGTGTATATGTATATATTTGTGTCTTGTCATCTCGTTTCATCGTTTAATCTATTTCCGTTTTATAGTATGAAGACGAGAAACGGACCCGAGAACAATGATGGAGGTACGAGTGAGAATGTTGAGTTCACGGCCAAAGTTGAGGCCATCTTTAAACTCCAAAAAGCGGAGTTTCTCGAAGACGTTAGGAAAATGTTTCTAGATTCAATTGACGAGCAAGTAGTCAATATGGTTAAGGAACAAGTTAAGCTTGTTCTACAAGAAGACAACATGGGAAGGCGGGACTTCTTTTATAAGAATTTCAAGGATTTTCAACCTCCCACTTTTGATGGCGAAAGGGATCCGCTAAAAAGCAATCGTTGGATCTCCGATATGGAGGGGGCTTTTCGAACTTGTGAATGCCCTCTCGAAAAGAAGACGAGGTATGGTTGTAGCATGTTACGGGGTGATGCCAAGTTGTGGTGGGACGCGAAAATCCAACTTTATGGTGAAGAACAATGCATGGATTTTACTTGGGATGAGTTCAAGGCGGAGTTTTTCAACGAGTACCGAACTTCGGCCGATCTTACTAGACTTAAGGACGAGTTGCGTGCCTTGAGGCAAGGGTCGATGGTCTCAAATTCGTTTTCTTGTCAAAGACCCAATTTTGCCTGGAGTATGTCGGGAATGATAAAATGTTGAAGGAAGACTTCTATCGAATCTTGAACGACAACTATCAAGATAAGATTAGTGTAAACGTGGTGAAAAGCTTTGATGAGTTGTTTGATATGGCCAAAGGTTTTGAGTCGCTCGCTTTGAGAAAGAGTGGCTTCACTTTTGGCAAAAGGAAGTTCGAAGCTACTAGCCATTCGAACAAGAAGAGTAAAGGTGCAACCGAGAGTGTTGGTAGTGTGAAGAAAGGGGCTTCCAGAGCTTTTCCTTATTCTTGTCACAATTGTGGACGAAGGGGGCATATGGCCCGTGATTGTACCAAATCATCTACTACAACCAAACTCACTTGTTATAATTGTGGTAAAGAAGGGTACCGAAGGCCGGAGTGTCCCGAGTTGCGGGATGATCATGTTAAGAAGTTAGAGAAGGCGGCGGGTACGGCTTGGGGACGAAATTACTTAATGACCCATGATGAGGCCAAGCAATCAAACGAAGTTATCTCAGGTACTTTCATGGTTAACTCTAATCCGGCAAGGATTTATTTGATAGCGGTGCTAATTTATCGTTTGTTTCTCCAAGTTTTGTGTCTAAGCTTGATAAACCGCTAGCTAAGTTAAGTCATCCGGTAGAAGTCAAAATAGCGGATGGTAAGACGGTGCTAGGGGTTGACGTGTGTAATGATTGTGATATTGTGTTTGGTTCCGAAACGTTTAAAATTGATCTTATCCCGATGACCTTGGGTGAATTTGATATTGTCGTTGGTATGGATTGACTCGATCGTTATAGAGCCGATATTGCATGCCATGAAAAATCTATTCGTGTGAAGACCCCAAGTGGGGGAGAGTTAATTATTCATGGCGAAAGACGGAGAAGACTTGTGCCATTGATAATGCTAAAAACGAACATATATTTCATAGCATTATCCCTCAAGAAAGACAAGCTTTTAGTTGCAATTGTTCTATTTACAAGTGATAATCGTTTAAATAATAAAAGGTGAAGACAAAAGACAGATTCAACGAATTGAAGACGCAAATGACCAAAAAGCTAAAAAGTACAAAGTACAATCAAAGTGGTTCAAATTATTGATGAGAAACGTCTAAAAATTACAAGAGTACAAGCCGTGAAACACAAAGTACAAGATATTAAATTGTACGAAAAGGCGTTCGAAAATCCGGAACCGAGACATGAACCAACTTTCAGCGCGCGACGCAATGGACCAAAAATTACAAGTCAACTATGCACAAGAATATAATATAATATATAATTAATTATATATATTATTATATATTATAATTATACGCAGCCCACGTTTTGGATTTAATCTATGAGCTGGATTCCAGACCTCCGAACTCGCGGAGCTATGATGAAGAAAACCTCCGCACTCGCGGAGCTCAACAGTGAAACGTGGGCCTATAAAAGGCCGCGCATTCTGATCGATTCATATCATCCTTTTTCTTTCTTTTCTATATACGTAAAAATATATTTATATTTTATAATTTTAATTTTAATTTAAGTTTAATAATAATAAGGTTATAGTGGCGAATGTTGTAAGTGTGTAAGTCGAAATTCTGTCCGTGTAACGCTATGCTATTATTAGTCATTGTAAGTTATGTTCAGCCTTTTTAAATTAATGTCTCGTAGCTAAGTTATTATTATGCTTATTTAAATCGAAGTAATCGTGATGTTGGGCTAAATATTAAAGACGGGGTTATTGGGCTTTGTACCATAATTGGGGTTTGGACAAAAGAACGACACTGTGGAAATTAGACTATGGGCTATTAATGGGCTTTATATTTGTTTAATTGAATGATATTTCGTTAATTTAATATAAAGATTTACAATTGGACGTAATTATAAATAACCACATACACTCGATCGGACACGATGGGCGCGATATTTATAAGTACTAATAATCGTTCATTTGACCGGATACGGGAATGGATTAATAGTCAATGGACTCATTAAAACAGGGGTGGATTACATGCAAGGACATTTGGTGTAATTGATAATAAAGTATTAAAACATTATTACAGTTTAAGTCCCCAATTAGTTGAAATATTTGACTTCGGGTATAAGGATAATTTGACGAGGACACTCGCACTTTATATTTATGACTGATGGACTGTTATGGACAAAAACCGTATGGACATATTAAATAATCCAGGACAAAGGACAATTAACCCATGGTAATAAATTAAAATCAACACGTCAAACATCATGATTACGGAAGTTTAAATAAGCATAATTCCTTTATTTTATATCTCATCACACTTTTATTTACTGTCATTTTATTTATCGCACCTTTTAATTAACGTACTTTTTAATTATCGCAATTTTATTTATCGTCATTTTATTTATCGCATTTTAATTTATCGCACTTTTATTATCGTTATTTATTTTACGTTTTAAATTAAGTTATATTTATTTTTAATATTTTACATTAGGTTTTAATTGCGACTTAAGTTTTAAAATCGACAAACCGGTCATTAAACGGTAAAAACTCCCTTTTATAATAATACTACTACTTATATATATATATATATATATATATATATATATATATATATATATATATATATATATATACAAATATAGTTTTAAAAATATAGCGTTAAACTTGGCTAGTTCCCCGTGGAAGAACCGGACTTACTAAAAACTACACTATTGTACGATTAGGTACACTGTCTATAAGTGTTGTAGCAAGGTTTAGGTATATCCACTCTATAAATAAATAAATAACTTGTGTAAAATTGTATCGTATTTAATAGTATTTCGTAACAAAAATATAACTATTTCGTATACACATCTGCTTTAACATCAAGTATTTTTGGCGCCGCTGCCGGAGATCTTCATAAACGCCGAAAGCGAAACGCAATAAAAAAAATATATATCTATTTAGGTGTTTTAATTTAAAAAAAAGTTTATTTTTTTAGAACTATAAAAATCTAATAAGTAATTGTTAAAATATAAGTTTTATTTAAGTTATATTTTATAAAAACTAAAAACATAAAAAAAAATCAAAAAAAAAAAAGAGAACTGAACTGGGCCAGTTTATTTTCGAAACCCAAAATAAATTTTAAATTAAAAACTGAACTGGGCCGAACTGTTTAAGCCTAACCAGCGAACCCAATATTATTAAATTCCGCACTCGCGGAGATACGAGTTTTAGTTTTAATTAATTTTATATTTTAAGTTTTAATTAGTTTTATTACTTATAAATTAGTAATTTTATAAAATAATAATATAAAAATAATATTTTTATAAAAATAAATAATTTTATAATTTTTTTTGTATCTTTTTATAAATTGAATATTTAAAAATTTTATATATTTATCGTTCGTAATTAGTTTTAAACTTAGTATTTTTGCCTTAGTTATTTTATATTTCTAGATTTTTATTCTTTGCCGTAAAATCCCTTAAGTGTTTTTTCTTTAGACTAAGATTTAGGTGCCTTAGAATTTTACGACGTCGCTTATCTTTGTTTTAAATAAATTTTAGTGCCTTTTTAAGTTATTGTCGTTTTGGATATAGAATTCCTTTTAAGCTTTAATACCTTTAGACGTAAGTTTTAATTTTTAGTTTTTTTATATTCTAAGTTTTGACGCTTATTTTCTTATTTTTATTTTATTTTTCGACTGTTTGTTTTTCGATATTTGTTTTTCGACCTTTTATTTTTCGACGCGCTTTTTTTCTTTCTTATTTCTCGACTCTCTAGTTTTTAGGACATAGAATTTTCTATTTCTTCTCTAAAATTTCTTTAAACTTCGACGAAAAATTATTTTAAGCGGTTAAATTAATAGACATCCAAAATTTTCTGGTTCGTAGTAATAGTTGGATTTGTTAGTGGCGAGTTATGGGCTTCCGATTTAAAGAGTCCTGGCTACCTGCTGCATCTATTGGCAATTCGAAACGTGGGCAAAATCAGAAAAGTCTATTAATTTGATAACTTATATAATTTTTATCTTTTATAACTAATAGGATATTCAGTGAATGCACCGAGCAAAACGTTCACCACCTTTCATACGTTCACCACCTGTAACTCGATCAAGACATTTAGCCAACATTGTAGTCGTTGATTTTTCTTTCGAATCGTCATCTAGTCGACCAAGTACTCCAATTCAAATTTCCGATAATCCATTTTTTGAACCCGATCTCACAATTGAGAATTCGGAGGATATTCAGGGACAATTCAGATATCCTGAACCATTAATCATTCCTCCTGAACCACAAATCACTCATCGAGAGTTTGTCGAGGAAGAAACCATTAAGTCAGAATCCTCTAATGATTCAGATTTAACAAATTTAATCATGGAAAATCTGGAACCTCTAAGTATGGAAGACCGAATGAGAGCTAAACGCACTGGCCAAGGTCATGCAATTACTCAACCAGACATTAATGCGCCATATTATGAAATCAAAGGACAAATCCTACATATGGTAACTAATCAATGCCAATTTAGTGGTGCGCCGAAGGAAGATCCAAATGAACATCTTCGAACTTTTAATAGGATCTGTACTCTATTTAAAATCCGAGAAGTGGAGGATGAACAGATCTATCTCATGTTATTTCCCTGGACTTTAAAGGGAGAAGCCAAAGATTGGTTAGAATCGTTACCTGAAGGGGCGATTGATACATGAGAAGTTTTAGTTGAAAAATTTCTTAAACAATTCTTTCCGGCATCTAAAGCTGTGAGACTTCAAGGAGAAATAGTTACGTTCACACAAAAGCCAAATGAAACTTTATATGAAGGGTGGACAAGATTTGGAAAGTTGTTAAGAGGATGTCCGCAACATGGTTTAGACACTTATCAAATAGTACAAATATTCTACCAAGGATGCGACATTACTACAAGAAAAGACCTCGATATAGCAGCCGGTGGTTCCATTATGAAGAAAACCGCAACTGAAGCTTACAAAATTATTGATAACACTGCTTCCCACTCACATGAGTGGCATCAAGAAAAAGATATCGTTAGATCATCTAAAGCGGCTAGAGCCGATTCTATCCATGACTTTGATTCCATTTCTGCAAAGATAGATGATGTCGAGAGACGAATGGAAAAGATGACTAAGGATATTCACGCTATATGAGTTAGTTGTGAGCAGTGTGGAGGACCACATTTGACAAAAGATTGTCTCAGTATTGAACAAACAATGGGACAAAGGGAGAATGTTTCATACATGAACCAAAGGCCTGGAAATAATTATCAGAATAATTATCAACCGCCAAGACCAATCTACAATCAAAACCAAAATTATAACCGAAATGTTTCATACAACAACCAACAAGGTCCTAGCAATCAACAAGTATCTAACAATACTTATAATCAACAAAGACCTATTTTTCCAAATAAACCACCGCAAACCGATGATAAAAAGCCAAATTTAGAAGACATGATGTCGAAGCTAGTTGAATCTCAAACTCAATTTTTCACATCTCAGAAACAAACCAATGAACAAAATGCTCAAGCATTTAGAAATCAACAAGCTTCTATTCAAAATCTGGAACAAGAAGTAAGCAACCTAGCAAGGTTGATAGGTGAAAGAAAATCGGGAAGTCTACCTAGTGATACAAATGCTAACCCCCGGAATGAAACAGCTAAAGCCATTACCACGAGAAGTGGTATTACACTTAAACCACCTGAAATACCTGTAATTTCTGATGACTCTATTCCTACTCCACAAGAACAATAACCTGAGCAAGATAAGGAAACAAAACCGGTAGTTGAAAAGGTTAATGAAGATAACACAGTTAAGGCTAAACCTTATGTTAAACCATACCAACCACCGCTTCCTTACCCAAGTAAAATGAGAAAAGAAAGACTTGAAGCCGAGCAATCCAAATTCTTGGATATGTTTAAATAAATAAATGTTAATCTTCCTTTCATTGATGTGATTTCAGGAATGCCTAGATATGCTAAATTTCTGAAAGATCTAATCACAAATAGAAAGAAAATGGAAGAACTCTCGGCTGTTACAATGAATGCTAATTGTTCTGCAGTGTTATTGAATAAGATACCAGAAAAATTATCAGATCCAGGAAGTTTCACAATTCCATGTTTTCTGGGTAGTCTAAGTTCAATAGAAGCATTGGCAGACTTAGGTGCTAGTATAAATTTAATGTCGTATTCACTATACGCTAAACTAGACCTTGGAGAATTAAAACCAACACGAATAAGCATACAACTAGCCGATCGATCAGTAAAATATCCTAGAGGGATAATGGAGAACATGTTAGTTAAAGTTGGTACTTTAGTATTTCCAGTAGATTTTGTTATTCTGGACATGGAAGAAGATTCTCGAGTTCCTCTCATATTAGGAAGTCCATTCTTAAACACGGCTAAAGCAATAATAGACATGTTTGGTAAGAAACTGACCCTAAGTATAGAGGACGAGAGTGTTACCTTTTCTGTTGATAGAGCCATGCAACAACCGCAATCTGCAGATGATACATGTTATTATATTCAAACTATAGATTCACATGCAGAATTGTTAGAAGAATTTCCAGAATTACAAGGAACGGGAGAATGTTCTTTAGGAGAAGGAACTGAACCAATTGATGAAGCTGAAATGTTAGCTACACTCATGGCTAATGAATACGAACCAACAACAGAAGAACTTCAATTATTAAAAGAGGAAGACAGATATCGATACAAATCATCGATAGAAGAACCACCGACATTAGAGTTAAAGCCACTTCCAAACCATTTGGAATACGCTTATTTACATGGTGAATCTGAATTACCTGTAATAATATCGTCTTCTCTTACTGAAAATGAAAAATCTCAACTCATTTCTGTGCTAAAAGCTCATAAACCAGCTATTGCATGGAAGATTCATGATATTAAAGGAATAAGTTCTTCGTATTGCACACATAAAATCCTTATGGAAGAAGGCCATAAAACGTATGTGCAACGCCAACGAAGACTAAATCCTAATATGCAAGATGTTGTTAAGAAAGAAATTATTAAACTGCTAGATGCAGGTTTAATTTATCCAATCTCTGATAGTCCATGAGTAAGTCCAGTTCAATGCGTACCTAAGAAGGGTGGCATGACTGTCATCACAAATGAAAAAAATGAGCTTATTCCTACTAGGACTGTAACGGGATGGCGTGTTTGTATTGATTATAGAAAATTAAATGACGCCGCCAGAAAAGATCACTTTCCCTTACCTTTCATTGATCAAATGCTGGAAAGATTAGCCGGGAATAGTTACTATTGTTTTCTTGACGGTTTCTCCGGATATTTTCAAATTCCAATAGCACCCGAGGACCAAGAGAAAATCACTTTCACGTGCCCTTATGGTACTTTTGCTTACAAACGCATGCCATTTGGACTTTGCAACGCCCCTGCAACCTTTCAAAGGTGCATGATGGCAATTTTTCACGATATGATAGAAGAATGCATGGAAGTTTTCATGGATGACTTTTCAGTCTTCGGAGATACATTTGAATCATGTCTAGTTAATCTTGAACGAATGCTTATTAGATGCGAGCAATCAAATCTAGTTCTTAATTGGGAGAAATGTCATTTCATGGTTAGAGAAGGCATCGTTCTTGGTCATAAAATTTCAAAGGAAGGAATTGAAGTGGATAGAGCTAAAGTAGATGTAATTGCTAAACTTCCACATCCCACCAATGTTAGAGGAGTTAGGAGTTTTCTAGGGCATGCCGGTTTTTAACGACGTTTCATAAAAGATTTTTCTAAAATTGACACTCCTATGAATAAACTCCTAGAAAAGGATGCTTCATTCATCTTTTCGGATGAATGCATCAAATCTTTTAATATTCTTAAAGAAAAATTCACTAATGTGCCGATCATGATAACTCCAAATTGAAATCTACCATTTGAACTCATGTACGATGCAAGTGATTTTGCAATTGGAGCCGTTTTAGGACAAAAGATTGAAAAACGATTTCAACCTATTTATTACGCTAGTAAGACATTACAAGGGGCACAAACGAATTACACAACTACTGAAAAATATCTCCTTGCTATTGTCTTTGCTTTTGACAAATTTCGTTCATATCTCGTTCTAGCAAAAACGGTGGTCTATACCGACCATTCTGCTCTTAGATACCTATTTTCCAAACAAGATGCCAAACCACGATTAATCTGTTGGATCTTACTCTTACAAGAGTTCGATATTGAAATCCGAGACAAAAAGGGAGCAGAAAATCTCGCCGCTGATCATCTTTCTCGTCTTGAAAATCCTGAATTAGAAGTTCTAAATGAATCAGCCATACAAGATAAATTTCCTGATGAATATCTATTGAAGATAGATTATAATGAAATTTCATGGTTTGCAGACTATGCAAACTACTTAGTATGTGGATTCGTTAAAAAAGGGTTGTCGTACCAAAAACGAAATAAATTCTTTAGTGATATAAAATACTATTTCTGGGAAGATCCACATTTGTTTAAAAGTTGTCTCAATGGAATAATACGCCGATGCGTATTCGGGGATGAAGCTAGTCAAATCTTAAACCATTGTCACACAGGACCAACAGGAGGGCATTATGGGCCTCAACTAACAGCAAGGAAAGTCTATGATGCTGGATTCTATTGGCCTACAATTTTCAAAGACGCACACCTTCTTTGTAAATCCTGTGATGCTTGTCAAAGGGCCGGAAAAATAAGTCAACGTGATGAAATGCCACAAAATGTCATTCAAGTATGTGAAGTATTTAACGTTTGGGGTATTGACTTTATGCGTCCATTTCCAAAATCTCATAATAATCTCTACATTCTCGTTGCCATTGATTATGTATCTAAATGGGCGGATGCACAAGCTCTCCCAACTAACGATGCACGAGTTGTAGTCAACTTCTTAAAACGTCTTTTTGCTAGGTTCGGAACACCGAAAGCCTTAATAAGTGATAGGGGTACTCATTTTTGTAACAATCAACTTGAGAAAGTTCTTAAAAGATATGGAGTAACTCATAAAATCTCAACCGCTTATCATCCACAAACAAGTGGACAAGTTGAAAATACCAACCGAGCTTTAAAACGTATTCTAGAGAAAACCGTAGGATCAAATCCGAAGAAATGGTCCATGAAATTGGAGGATGCACTCTGGGCTTTTAGAACAGCCTACAAAACTCCAATTGGAACCACACCTTTTAAACTCGTTTACGGAAAAGCATGTCATCTTCCAGTAGAAATTGAACATAAAGCATTTTGGGCTTTGAAGACATGTAATCTTGATTTGCATGAAGCCGAACGTCTACGGTTAAGTTAACTAAACGAATTAGAAGAATTAAGACATGAAGCATACGAAAATTCGTTAATCTATAAAGAAAGAACGAAGAAATGGCATGATAAAAGAATCAGAAGTTCAAAAGAATTTAAAGAAGGAGACAGAGTTCTTCTTTTCAATTCACGATTCAAGCTATTTCCTGGAAAATTAAAATCAAGATGGTCTGGACCATTCATAGTCAAAAGAGTTTTCCCATATGGAACAATAGAGTTGATAAATTCAAATGAGATTGAATTTAAAGTTAATGGTCACAAAGTTAAACATTACATAGATAATCCAATGGAAGTTGAAGATGAAGTTAATCACAATTTCGACACTACAGCTAACTAAGTGTGGGAAGGTTCGAATCTTTTTAAGGTAATATATATTTCTGTTAGAGTTAGATATTATGTTTTCGTGTAGTTCTCGAGAATGGAATCTGTATGGTCTTTCCCTAGCAGACCCTAAAGAACTAGCCTTCTCCCTCCATTCTGAATTTTTATTTTTATTTTAGATTTTACGAGATGAAGAATTCCTTTGATCTGAACCATGGTCTACTACTACACGCTATGATTACTAAACGTAATAATAACACTTTCCCGAGTGAACTGGTATCCTTCATAAGAGGCAAAATGGACGAAGTGAGAAAAGAACTCAGGAAAGATCATCATAAGACACATTTTGGTAAAGGAAAATCAAAATCCGCAACAAAAAGAAGAGCACGACACCTTGAAAGATGTCATAAATGCGGAAAATAGTCACACGAAGGTAAATGTTCGAACAACCAAACATATTCAAATACCGAATTTGTTACTCTATGCAGAGAAGGACCGTTTATATGTTTAGAAGAAAAGATATTGAAGAATCGAGGTTACGCTTATGTAGCTATGGAGAACCAAATTACACGACTCTCCTATGATTCAGCTAAAGCAGGTCTCTGAGAATTCTATCTCACGGGTAAGTATGTACAGTTTTTATTTGTTTTTATTTTTATTTGCTTTTAACCTTTTGATAATAAACGCTGAATTGTTTGCTATAAAGTATTAAATTGATATTCAATAAAATTAGGTATGCGAAACCGAAATTATTGATATCATACAAAAATTTATTACATCACTGCGAAATTTACCGTTTATTCTTAAGGTATAAATATCTTTAATCAATCAATCCAAAATATTTCAGAAATTCGTCAGGAGTAAAACTAGGTAAAATAGCTGAAATTACTTTACCCAAAAGAGGGGCGTATATTTTTGATAATATTTGATTGATTAAAGTGGGATAAAAGACCAAAAAGATTTTTAATTTTAATTTTTACCTTGTTTTTAAAATTAGTATATAATGCAAATTTTTAAAATCAATATATTTAAGTTTTTAAATATTTTAAAAATTAATATTTTTAATATAAGTTTGTAAAATTAATGTATAAAAATATTAATGATATTTATATGAATTTTTAATTTTATGTATTTTAAAATTAAGTTTGGTGTGAATTTAAAAACAAAAATGTACTTTATTTTATTAAGTTAAAAATATGATTTCTAAAATTCGTCGTAAGTTGAAGACTAGGTCATGGAACCGAAATTGCTTTACCCGATGGCGGGGCGAAAAATTTTGTTATCATTATTTTTAATATTATTGATCTAAAGTATACAAAAAAAAAAAAAAAAAAAAACCCAAAAATCTTTGCTTTTAAAACAATTGCTTTAAAAATGACAAAATTTAAATTTTGTTGAGGAACGGACTAGGTAAACATACCGAACCTCGTCCTAAAGTAAAAGGAAATAAAATTTTAAAAAAATTATTCATTTAAATTATTTTAATAAATAAAGGTTTTATATAAAAAAATAATATATATATATATATATATATATATATATATATATATATATATATATATATATATATATATATATATGTTTGTAGTTTATCTTATGTACAAAACAGGGTAAAACAACGCATTTTCAAATACTGGCATTAAGTTCAACAAAAGCTACTAATTTTGACGACAAGATGCAAAATATATGTGAAATAACAACTGCAGGAATGAACAAATGATGTGCACCATTTATCATTCAACAAACAAACGCCAATATGTTTGGAAACTTTGGTAAAATTTAATCATTTTTCTACGCTAATCACCCTCAATAATTTAAATTGTACTAATTTCTTGCAAATGAGGGCATTGCAAGATCTTAAGTGTGGGAAGGGGTTAAATTCTTTCGAATTTTTAAAATTTTTTGACTTATACACTTGGTTACCATTAAAAATACTAGTAACGCAATAGTTGTATTAGAATTTAGTGCTCTCTGTTAATAAAGAACAGCTCTAATCTTATATACTGACTACCCAGTTCTAGTAAAAATTTTCAAAATTTTGAACTAAATGAACTCAAAATCATGTTTATACATATTTATGAACGATAAAACTAGGTGTTAACACCGAAATTATTGTTACCTCGAAAAGGACATAAATTGAGAAACAACCCAAAATGTTAGAATTCATTTAAAATGGAATAGAGGAAAATAAAAAGGCAAAGAAAGAAAAATAAAAGCCAAGTGTAGAAAAAATTTACCAAGTTATTTAGAACATATATCACATATTTTTGTACAAATAATTGAAGATACTTTTGTTTTGGACGATATTAATCAGTTTTACTCAGTTTATTGTAATATAAATAGAATTTAAAAGGAAGTAAAGTCTTTCGATAAAAAGACACGCGCTTCTTGATTTAGGTCAGGAAGTTGTCGTCCAGACCAGTTGTAGAGTCTACGAAAAACCTTGAAAAGTTTTCTCGAAAATCAGCTGGAAATCTACGGACCTCAGCATCAAACAGGGTCGCCAAGTGGTCAGACTTATCCTAACCATGAGAGGATCTGTCTCGTACAATGGGGGGCACCGTGAAAATTAGCATATAAGACTAATGAATCAGATCCCCAGAAAGGATAATCTCCTTAAAAGATCAAAAATCAGCTTTTAAGCCTGATATTACCCAATCCTTAAGATTGACCTTAAAGATTGAGAATTCAAACTCATGGAATTCAATGATATCTAAACTCGAGCTTGAACGAGAAAATATTTTGATCAAATTACAAACCGATTTGTTTTCTGAAAACCCTATTTTCAATGCGTTCATTACCATTGAACGTAAAATCCTAGGATTTCACCTGGAATTCATTAGGTCACCTGAACCAAATCGGGTGTCAACCGTAAGAACGGTGGCTGCATAGCATGGTCAAAGACATGACCTTGTGCCAGACCGAAAAACTATAGGGTGATCTTTACTATTGCTCATACCAAGGATAGTAATTGCATCCGATACGTTATAGACCATAATCAAAAGCATGTCACGGGACATTGTATTAACAGTTGCTTGTTCAACGCTTTCCTTTACAACCGGACGGTAGTTTACCGAAAGGTAATATACGGAGCAAGTATACTAGACGTGTTGCTTTCCCAATGCAAGGTTAGCAAGTGGGTGACACAAAACCATAAGTTTTGAGCTAAAATTTTCAAATCTGAAACCCACAAAACCCACAAACACATTTTGCAAACACCGGTGAAGGGTTATTCCGGAAAACTTGTATAGGTTAAAATCTAGATTGAATTTTCAAAAAGATCAAATATTTTCATAAAGATCCAATTTCCTAAAGGATCTAAATTTTTATAGTCATGTGGGACTGTAAACCACAACGTTACTACCATTGTTCATACCGCCGTATAGAAATCACTGATGTACAAAGTGTGAAGAATAAAGAAGTGATTCTAGTATTTTTATTTCAAGACTATATTGCTTGAGGATAAGCAACGCTCAAGTGTGAGAATATTTGATAATGCTAAAAATAAACATATATTTCATAGCATTATCCCTCAAGAAAGACAAGCTTTTAGTTGCAATTGTTCTATTTACAAGTGATAATCGTTTAAATAATAAAAGGTGAAGACAAAAGACAGATTCGACGAATTGAAGACGCAAATGACCAAAAAGCTAAAAATTACAAAGTACAATCAAAGTGGTTCAAATTATTGATGAGAAACGTCTAAAAATTACAAGAGTACAAGCCGTGAAACACAAAGTACAAGATATTAAATTGTACGAAAAGGCGTTCGAAAATCCGGAACCGAGACATGAACCAAAAATTACAAGTCAACTATGCACAAGAATATAATATAATATATAATTAATTATATATATTATTATATGTTATAATTATACGCAGCCCACGTTTTGAATTTAATCTATGAGCTGGATTCCAGACCTCCGCACTCGCGGAGCTGTGATGAAGAAAACCTCCACACTCGCGGAGCTCAACAGTGAAACGTGGGCCTATAAAAGGCCGCGTATTCTGATCGATTTCATCATCCTTTTTCTTTCTTTTCTATATACGTAAAAATATATTTATATTTTATAATTTTAATTTTAATTTAAGTTTAATAACAATAAGGTTATAGTGGCGAATGTTGTAAGTGTGTAAGTCGAAATTCTGTCCGTGTAACGCTACGCTATTATTAATCATTGTAAGTTATGTTCAGCCTTTTTAAATTAATATCTCGTAGCTAAGTTATTATTATGTTTATTTAAATCAAAGTAATCGTGATGTTGGGCTAAATATTAAAGACGGGGTTATTGGGCTTTGTACCATAATTAGGGTTTGGACAAAAGAACGACACTTGTAGAAATTGAACTATGGACTATTAATGGGCTTTATATTTATTTAACTGATTGATAATTCGTTAATTTAATATAAAGATTTACAATTGGACGTAATTATAAATAACCACATACACTCGATCGGACACGATGGGTGGGATATTTATAAGTAATAATAATCGTTCATTTGACCAGACACGGGAATGGATTAATAGTCAATGGACTCATCAAAACAGGGGTGGATTACATGCAAGGACACTTGGTGTAATTGATAATAAAGTATTAAAACATTATTACAGTTTAAGTCCCCAATTAGTTGGAATATTTGACTTCGGGTATAAGGATAATTTGACGAGGACACTCGCACTTTATATTTATGACTGATGGACTGTTATGGACAAAAACCGTATGGACATATTAAATAATCCAGGACAAAGGACAATTAACCCATGGTAGTAAATTAAAATCAACACGTCAAACATCATGATTACGAAAGTTTAAATAAGCATAATTCCTTTATTTTATATCTCATCGCACTTTTATTTACTGTCATTTTATTTATCGCACTTTTTAATTAATGTACTTTTTAATTATCGCAATTTTATTTATCGTCATTTTATTTATCGCATTTTAACTTTATCGCACTTTTATTATCGTTATTTACTTTAATTTTAAATTAAGTTATATTTATTTTTAATATTTTACATTAGGTTTTAATTGCGACTTAAGTTTTAAAATCGACAAACCAGTCATTAAACGGTAAAAACTCCCTTTTATAATAATAATACTACTTATTTGTGTATATATATATATATATATATATATATATATATATATATATATACAAATATAGTTTTAAAAATATAGCGTTAAACTTGGCTAGTTTCCTGTGGACGAACCGGACTTACTAAAAACTACACTACTGTACGATTAGGTACACTGCCTATAAGTGTTGTAGCAAGGTTTAGGTATATCCACTCTATAAATAAATAAATAACTTGTGTAAAATTGTATCGTATTTAATAGTATTTCGTAACAAAAATATAACTATTTCGTATACACCTCTGCGCACATATAAAATAGTATTACTAATATCAATAACTATTTCGTATAACTATTTCATAGCATTATCCTTCCAGAAAGACAAGCTTTTAGTTGCAATTGTTCTATTTTTATGTAATATTCGTTTAAATAAATAAATAAATGTGAAGACAGAAGACAGAATCGATGATTTGAAGACGCAAATGACCAAAAAGCTCAAATGTACAATATACAATCCAAGTGGTTCAATTTATTGATGAATAACGTCTAAGAATGACAAAAGTACAAATTGCGAAACGTAAAGTACAAGATATCTAAGCGTACGAAAAGGCGTTCGAAAATCCGGAACCGAGACATGAACCAACTATCAACGTGCGACTCAACGGAGTTAAAATTACAAGTCAACTATGCACAAGAATATAATATTATATATAATTAATTATATATATATTATATATTATTTTAATCAAAGCAGCCCACGTTTAATTCATTTGGTGAGCTGGAATCCGAAGCTCCGCACTCGCAGAGCTGTGAAGCACAAAACCTCCGCACTCGCGGAGCTGTACAGTTCAAAATGGGCCTATAAAAGGCCGCGCATTCTGATCGATTTCCTTACCTCCTTTTCATTTCCTTTCTTTCTGTAAACAATATAATATATATATATATATATATATATATATATTATTTATAATTATAATTTTAAGTTAAGTTAATAATAAGAAGGTTATTGTAAGAATGTTTTACGGGTTTTAAAGTCGGAACTCTGTCCGTGTAACGCTACGCGATTAAATACCACTGTAAGCTATGTTCTTCCTTTTTAAATAATGTCTCGTAACTAAGTTATTATTATGCTTATTTGAGCCGAAGTAATCGTGATGTTGGACTAAATATTTAAGACGGGGTTATTGGATTTTGTACCATAATTCGGGTTTGGACAAAAGACCGACACTTGTGGACATTGGACTATGAACTATTAATAGATGGGGGATATTGTCTAATCGAATGTCAACTCATTAGAATCTGTCGAACCTATCTTCAAATTAGTTAATCTAATAATTATTAAATGATTATGCATGTCCTATTTAGTGACGTTTATACGACATCTTTTACGATCATTTAATTAATTATTTGGGTTGGGTAATTGATTATTCAAACTGATCAAGTGGGTAAATTAATATTCATATCTCATTAAAACAGGGGTGGATTACATACAAGGATAATTGGTGTAATTGTTAACAAAGTATTAAAACCTTGGATTATACGCAGTCGATAACCTGGTGTAATCATTAAAGAAAGTATTAAAACCTTGTTACAGTTCGAATCCCTAATTAGTTGGAATTTTTGACTTCGGGAATAAGGTTAATTTGACGAGCATTTTATAATTATGACCGATGGACTATTATGGACAAAAACCAAATAGGTATCAAATAATCCAGGACAAAGGACAATTAACCCAGGGTAATAAATTAAAATCAAAATGTCAAACATTATGAATAAGAAAGTTTAAATAAGCATAATACTTTTATTTCATATTTCATCGTACCTTTATTTACTGTCATTTTAATTACTGCAATTTACTTTATTGCAATTTAAATTCTATCATTTATATTATCGTCATTTATCTTTACGCTTTATTTAAAATCGATAAACCGGTCATTAAACGGTAAAAACCCCCTTTTATAATAATATTACTATATATAATTATATATATTTTATATAAATATAGTTGTTAAAAATATAGCGTTAAACTCAGCTAGCTCCCTGTGGAATGAACCGGACTTACTAAAAACTACACTACTCTACGATTAGGTACACTGCCTATAAGTGTTGTAGCAAGGTTTAGGTATATCCCATCTATAAATAAATAATAAAACTTGTATCATATTTCGCTGTATTTCATATTAAAAATAAGTATATTTCGTACCCCTTCGCTCGCACATCAAGTTTTTGGCGCCGCTGCAGGGGAGCGGTAAAATGCTATATTTTTAAAAAATATATATATTAAAATACATACATATATATATATATATATATATATATATATATATATATATATATATATATATATATATATATATATATATATATATATATATATATATATATATATATATGTATTTAAGAGTTTATTTAATATATATAAAATTAAAAAGTATTTTTACTTTTATTTCTAATTTTTAAAAATATAAGTTTATTTTATTTTCTAAAAAAAAATAAAAATAGAAAAAAAAAGCTTTGAAACTGCACGAATTTGAACCTACAGCTCGTTTGAATCTGCATCCTCCGCACTTGCGGAGTTTTTGGGCAGAAGATATCCGCACTAGCGGAGCCGTCTGACATCTGCAACCTAGTACGTGCATTAATTGCGAAATTAGGGTTATAATTATTATTAATTATAATTAGGGTTTATATTTAATATTAATTAGTTTTAGTTTAATTAAATTTATATTTTTAAGTTTTAATTAGTTTTATTAATTTATAAAATTAATACTTTTATAAAATAATAATATAAAAATAATATTTTTATAAAAATTATATTTTTTATAACTTTAGTTTTATTTTTAAATTTTGTATCTTTTTAATTGTTTATTCGTATATTGTATATTTTATCGTTCGTAATTAGTTTTAAGTTTAGTATTTTTGCCGTAGTTTTTTTTACTTCTATATTTTTAGGCTTTGCCGTAAAATCCCTTATGTGCTTTTTCTTTAGATTAAGATTTAGACGCTTTAGAATTTTATGACGTCGCTTATCGCTTTATTATTTAATAGATTTTAGTGCCTTTTTAAGTTATTGCCATTTTGGATATAGAATTCCTTTTAAGCTTTAATTCCTTTAGACGCAACTTTTAATATTTAGTTTTTAGACTTTTAAGTTTTGACGCTTTACTTTCTTATTATTATTTTTTGACTTTTTATTTTTCGATGTTTTTCGACACACTCTTTTTCTTCCTCTTATTTCTCGACGCTCTAGTTTTTAGGACGTAGATTTTATCTTCAAAATTTCGATGAAAAATTATTTTAAGCGGTTAAATTGATAGACATCCAAAATTTTCTGGTTCGTAGTAATAGTTAGATTTGTTAGTGGCGAGTTGTGGGCTTCCGATTTAAAGGGTCCTGGCTACCTGCTGCATCTATTGGCTATTTGAAACGTGGGCAAAATCTGAAAAGTCTATTAATTTGATAACTTATATAATTTTTTATTTTTATAACTAATAGGATATTCAGTGAATGCACCGAGCAAAACGTTCACCACCTTTCATACGTTCACCACCTGTAACTCGATCATGACATCTAGCCAATATTGTTACCTTTGATTTTTCTTTAGAGTCGTCATCTAGTCGACTAAGTACTCCAATTCAAATTTCTGATAATCCATTTTTTGAACCCGACCTCACAATTGAGAATCCGGAGGATATTCAAGGACAATTCAGGGATCCTGAACCACTAATCATTCCTCCTGAACCACAAATTACTCATCCAGAGATTGTCGAGGAAGAAACCATTAAGTTAGAATCCTCTAGTGATTCAGATTCAACAAATTCAATCATGGAAAATCTGGAACCTCTAAGTATGGAAGACCGAATGAGAGCCACACGCATGGGCCAAGGTCACGCCATTATTAAGCCATACATTAATGCGCCAGATTATGAAATCAAAGGACAAATCCTACATATGGTAACTAATCAATGCCAATATAGTGGTACGCCAAAAGAAGATCCAAACGAACATCTTCGAACATTTAATAGGATCTGTACTCTATTCAAAATCAGAGAAGTTGAGGATGAACAGATCTATCTCATGTTATTTCCCTGGACTTTAAAGGGAGAAGCCAAAGATTGGTTAGAATCGTTACCTGAAGGGGTGATTGATACATGGGATGTTTTAGTTGAAAAATTTCTTAAACAATTCTTTCCGGCATTTAAAGCCGTGAGACTTCAAGGAGAAATTGTTACGTTCGCGCAAAATCCAAATGAAACATTATATGAGGCGTGGACAAGATTCGGAAAGTTGTTGAGAGGATATCCTCAGCACGGTTTAGACACTTATCAAATAGTACAAATATTCTACCAAGGTGTCGACGTCGCTACACGAAAAGACATCGACACAGCAGCTGGTGGTTCCATTATGAAGAAAACCGCAACCGAAGCTCACAAAATCATTGATAACACAGCCTCCCACTCGCATGAGTGGCATCAGGAAAAAGATATTTTTCGTTCATCTAAAGCGGCTAGAGACGATTCTAGCCATGACTTTGATTCCGTTTCCGCAAAAATAGATGCTTTCGAGAGACGAATGGAAAATATGAATAAAGATATTCACACAATACGAATCAGTTGTGAGCAATGCGGTGGACCACACTTAACGTAAGATTATCACATTGAACAAACGATGGAACAACGTTAGAATGTTTCCTACATGAACCAAAGGCCCTGAAATTATTATCAAAATAATTATCAACTGCCAAGGCCAAACTTCAATCGAAATCAAAACATTCTTTACAATCCAAATGGACCCAACAATAACTCATACAACTAACAAGGTCCGAATAACCAATCAACTCAAAACAACACTTCCAATCAACAAAGAACTGGCTTATATAAACTACCACAACAAGCCGAAGAGAAAAAGCTAAATCTGGAAGAAATGATGGCAAAGCTAATGGAATCTCAAACACAATTTATTACATCTCAAACCCAAACAAATGAGAGGTTTGATCAGTCATTAAGAACTCAACAAGCTTCCATTTTGAATCTAGAAAAATACGTAGGTACTCATGCTAGCATGATGAGTGAGAGGGAACAAGGAAAGCTACCGAGTAATACTGAAGTAAATCCTCGAAATGAGAATGTTAATATGGTGTCAACAAATTCTGAAAAACTAGCATCAGAAGATGGGAAGGTTTTCGATGTGAGTAACAATGAAGAAGTTATGCCACCACCACTACCCGAGTATGTAAAGCCAGTGGTGGCACCATACAGACCACCCATCCCGTTTCCAAGAAAAGGAGTTGAGTATGAGCAAGTAATAGGTAATAAAGTTTGTGATACCTCTGGAAAGAAGAAGAAGAATAAGAAAGTGCAAGAAACAAAAACCATAGAAGTAAACCCGGTGAAGACAGTTCCACCAAAACCTCCACCAAGGTTGGGTGATCTGGGTGAATTTATTGTTCCTTGTCTACTTAGTGATTGTGTCATGTATGATGCACTAGCAGATTTAGGTGCGAGTGTGAGTGTTATTCCTCTTTCATTATATAAGAGATTAGGAGTAGGTGAGTTAAGTCCAACGGAAATGAGTGTTCGACTCTTTGATCAAACAATTAGGCACCCAGTTGAAATTGCTGACAACCTACCCATTCAAGTGGGTAATTTAACCTTTTTAGTCGAATTTATTGTCATTGACATAGAAGAGGACTCAAACATTCCTCTAATTTTAGGTTGACCATTCTTAGCGTCCACCAGGGCGTTATTTGATGTAAGAGAGGGTAGAATGACACTTAATGATGGTGACAAATCATTCACCTTTGTGATTCGAAAGTCTAAATCTCTACCAACCAAAATCGTTGAACCAACAAAAATGATTGGTAAGAACCATATTGTTTTACCAACTCCAACGGTAGTGATTAGCAATAATAAAACGCCTAAGCTCGAGGAAGATGAAGTAACACCTAATGATGACTTGATAACAAAGAACCCCGTTGTTGATACAAAATTAAATGACCCCGTTATTAACAGTTCAATGAAGAAACTTATTAAACGGATTCGCGATGGTAGAACCAAGGGGAACTTTAAGTTGTATAACCAGTTAGTATCCAATCTATCGCCTAAAGAAAAGGCGAAACTAGTTGAATTTGTGGATATCACACAGGAATCCGACCAATGGCTTAAAGCAAAAGTCACAGATATGCAAGTTGATTATGGTCCAAAAGAAATTGACAATGAAGTTAATCACAATTTCAACACCACAGTTACCTAAGTGTGGGGAGATTCAAATGTTCTAAAAAGAAAACGCTGTCTAGAGTTAGATGTTCTGTTCTCGTGTAGTTCCAAGAATGGAATTCGATTGGTCTTTTCCACTAGCAGACACTAAAGAACTAGTTTTCTTCCCCCATTCTAAATTTTTTGTTTTATAGGTTTTATATGAAATTTATATGCATTTTTAAATTTAAGTTTTGTGTTAATTTAAAAACAAAATTTACTTTATTTCATTAAGTTTAACAAAAATGATTTCTAAAATTCGTCGTGAGTTAAAGACTAGATCATAGAATCGAAATTGTTTTACCCAATGGCGGGGCGAAAAATTTTGTTATCATTATTTTAAATTTTATTGATCTAAAGTATACCAAAAAAATAAAAAAACCCAAAAATCTTTGCTTTTAAAACAATCGCTTTAAAAACGACAAGTTTTAAATTTTGTCGAGGGACGGACTAGGTAAACACACCGAAACTACCTAAAGTAAAAGAAAACAAAATTTTAAAAAAAATTATTATTCATTTAAATTGTTTTAATAAATAAAGGTTTTATAAAAAAATAATAATAATAAAAATATATATTATATATATGTTTGTAGTTTATCTTATGTACAAACAGGGTAAAACAGCGCACTTTCAACAAAAGCTACTAATTTTAACGACAAGACGCAAAATATCAAATGTGATATAAAATAATATGTTTGCAAACTCGGTATTTTTAATCACTTTTCTACACTAATCACTCTCATGAATTTATAATTATAGTCTGATTTCATGTAAATGAGGGCATTGCATTATCTCAAGTATGGGGAAGGGTTATAAATTCTCTCGGGTTTACACTTAGTTTAATTGTCAAATTTTGTGAAGATTTGAAAAATTTTCAATTAAATGAATTCAAAATCATGTTTATACATATTTATGAACGATAAAATTAGGTTATAATACCGAAATTATTGTTACCTCGGAGATAACATAAATGCTGAAACAACCCAAAACACTTGAATTCATTTAAAATGGAATAGAAGAGAATAAAAAGGCAAAGAAAAGAAAAAATAAAAGCCAAGTGTGGGAAGAATTTACCAAATTCTTTAAAACATATATCACATATTTAGTACAGATTATTGCAGGTACTTTTGCTTTGGACTAAACTAATCAGTTTTACCCGATTTATTGTAATATATTTTAAAGAAAGATGGATCTACACGATGAATCAATTCCATCATTAAAAGGAAGTAAAGTCTTTCGAAAAAGACACGCGCTTCTTGATTTAGGTCAGGAAGTTGTCGTCCAGACCAGCTGTAGGTTGACGAAAAATCTAGAAAAGTCATCTTTAAAATTAGCAGGAAATCCACGGACCTCAGCATCAAACAGGGTCGCCAAGTGGTCAAATTTATCCTAACCATGAGAAGGATTTATCTCATAAAATGGGGAGGGCGCCGTGCAAATTAGCTTGATAATACTAATGAATCAGACCCCCAAAAAGGATAATCTTGTTAAAAGATTAAAAATCAGCTTTTAAGCCTTATATTACTCAATCCTTGAGATTGACTTTAAAGATTGAGAATTACAAACCCATGGAATTCGATGATATCTAAACTCGAGCTTGAACGAGAAAATATTTTGATTAAAATTAAAACCGATTTGTTTTCCGAAAATCCATTTTCAATGCGTTCATTACCATTGAACGTAAAATCCTAAGAATTCACCAGAATTCATTAGGTTACCTGAACCAAATTGGGTGTCAACCGTAAGAACGGTGGTTGCATAGCATGGTCGAAGACATGACCTTGTGCCAGACCGAAAAATTATAGGGTAATCTTTACTATTGCTCCTACAAAGGATAGTAATTGCATCTGACACGTTTTTGACCATGATCATCTGCATGTCATTATACATTGCCTTAACAGTTACTTATTCATCGCTTTCCTTTACAACCGGACGGTAGTTTATCGAAAGGTAATATACGGAGCAAGTATACTGGACGTGTTGCTTTCCTAATACAAGGATTAGCAAGTGGGTGACACAAAACCATAAGTTTTGAGCTAAAATTTTCAAATCTGAAACCCACAAAACCCACAAAAATATTTTGTAAACACCAGTGAAGGGTTATTCCGGAAAACTTATCTAAGGTAAAAGCTAGAATGAATTTTCAAAAGATCAAATGTTTTTATAAAGATCTGATTTCCTTAAAGGATATAAATTTTCATAGTCATGTGGGACTGTAAACCACATCGTTACTATCATTGTTTATACCGCCGTATTAAAATCACTGATGTATAAAGTGTGAGATTAAAAAAGTGATTCGAGTGAAGTGTGATTTAGTTTCAAAGTTCTGTATTGCTTGAGGACAAGCAACGTTCAAGTGTGAGGATATTTGATAATGCTAAAAACGAACATATATTTCATAGCATTATCCTTCCAGAAAGACAAGCTTTTAGTTGCAATTGTTCTATTTTTATGTAATATTCGTTTAAATAAATAAATGTGAAGACAGAAGACAGAATCGATGATTTGAAGACGGAAATGACCAAAAAGCTCAAATGTACAAGATACAATTCAAGTGGGTCAATTTATTGATGAATAACGTCTAAAAATGACAAAAGTACAAATTGCGAAACGCAAAGTACAAGATATCTAAGCGTACGAAAAGGCGTTCGAAAATCCGGAACCGAGACATGAACCAACTATCAACGTGCGACTCAACGGAGTTAAAATTACAAGTCAACTATGCACAAGAATATAATATTATATATAATTAATTATATATATATATATATATTATATTATTTTAATCAAAGCAGCCCACGTTTAATTCATTTGGTGAGCTGGAATCCGAAGCACCGCACTCGCGGAGCTGTGAATATAGAGAATGGTGTGTGGAATTATTATGTAGTGTTGAAATAAATGATCGGGTAGCTACCTTAACCGATCGAAGTTTTATTAGATTTTTATTAGGAGGTGTGATGCGCCTTATGTCTCTACTAGACATGGCTCAGGCTTTGTGTATATATACGCCTGAGGAACTAGCATCTACTAATTGTCAAAGGTTAATAGTTAATGGTAGGAGAGTTGATGAAAATTTTGATATGAATGGAATATGGAGTAGAATGACTAGGCATAACCGATTTCGTGGGGGGAATAACTCTTATACTGATATTGATAGAGCTGAGCTAAGAGTAATCCATAGGTTCTTAGCAAACTCAATTACACAGTGAGGTAAGAACAAAGAGAAAGTAAATGAGAATGATTTATTTTATCTCATGTGTATTCGAGACCCATAGAGCGCTGTGAGTATACCTTATTGTGTGGGTTATTATTTATCGGCTATGGTTAGGAGTATACGGCCTAATGGTATAATAGGAGGTGGTATCTTTGTTACTTTAATTGCTGAGTATCTCGGTGTCGATAGAAGTCAGGGGGATTAATAATTACAGCACCAGAACCCCGTGATACAATTGGTTTGAAAGTATATCATGGTGCTAAGGTTTTAAAGAAATGACATAACGCTGCAGCACCATATGATGGCCATCAACCACAGGTCGAAAGAGATCAGCAGCAAGGTAATGCGGGAGGGGGAATCGGATGACAAAAATGCAAATTTTTATGGCTCAACATGAGTATGAAATGGCTAGACAACGAGCATTTCAAGATTGGCAGTATCATCAAAACCAAATCATAAGTCATTGTGCACACATAAATACAAACTATATTCCTACTCCAATGCCCGTATTTCCTCCCTGGACTATACAGACCCGACCACCGTACCATACATATGACCCAACTCAAGCATTCTACAGCACATACGGCTATGAATGGGATCCCTACTGGCACCATCCTCATCAACCGTAATTTTCTTTTATGCCTATTTTTATTTATTTGGTAACTTGTAATTTTATACTTTTAATATTTCTTTTGATACTATAATAGTTTTTATAATTTTCTAACTTTTATTATTAGATTTTTAATAATTTTTGAATGTGGGGTGATATACCCAACTTCAAAAATATGTATATATATGTTTGTAGTTTATCTCATGTACAAAACAGGGTAAAACATCGCATTTTCAAAGACTGACATTAAGTTCAGCAAAAGCAACTAATTTTGACGACAAGATGCAAAATATATGTGAAATAACAACTGCAGGAATGAACAAATGATGTGCACCATTTATCATTCAACAAACAAACGCCAATATGTTTGGAAACTTTGGTAAAATTTAATCATTTTTCTACGCTAATCACCCTCAATAATTTAAATTGTACTGATTTCTTGCAAATGAGGGCATTACAAGATCTTAAGTGTGGGAAGGGGTTAAATTCTTTCGAATTTTTAAAATTTTTGACTTATACACTTGGTTATCATTAAAAATACTAGTAACGCAGTAGGTGTATTAGAATCTAGTGCTATCTGATAATAAAGAACAGCCTTAGTCTTATATACTGACTACCCAATTCTAGCAAAAATTTTCAAAATTTTCAACTAAATGAACTCAAAATTATGTTTATACATATTTATGAACGATAAAACTAGGTGTTAACACCGAAATTATTGTTACCACGGAAAGGACATTAAAAATACTAGTAACGCAGTAGTTATATTAGAATCTAGTGCTCTCTGATAATAAAGAACAGCCCTAGTCTTATATACTGACTACCCAATTCTAGTAAAAGTTTTCAAAATTTTGAACTAATTGAACTCAAAATCATGTTTATACATATTTATGAACGATAAAACTAGGTGTTAACACCGAAATTATTGTTAAATCGAAAAGGACATAAATTGAGAAACAACCCAAAATGTTAGAATTCATTTAAAATGGAATAGAGGAAAATAAAAAGGCAAAGAAAGGAAAATAAAAGCCAACTGTGGGAAAAATTTACCAAGTTATTTAGAACATATATCACATATTTTTGTACAAATAATTGAAGATACTTTTGTTTTGGACGATATTAATCAGTTTTACCCAGTTTATTGTAATATAAATAGAATTTAAAAGGAAGTAAAGTCTTCCGAGAAAAAGACACGCGCTTCTTGATTTAGGTCAGGAAGTTGTCGTCCAGACCAGTTGTAGAGTCTACGAAAAACCTTGAAAAGTTTTCTCGAAAATTAGCTGGAAATCCACGGACCTCAGCATCAAACAGGGTCGCCAAGTGGTCAGACTTATCCTAACCATGAGAGGATCTGTCTCGTACAATAGGGGGCACCGTGCAAATTAGCTTATAAGACTAATGAATCAGATCTCCAGAAAGGATAATCTCCTTAAAAGATCAAAAATCAGCTTTAAGCCTGATATTACTCAATCCTTGAGATTGACCTTAAAGATTGAGAATTCAAACTCATGAAATTCAATGATATCTAAACTCGAGCTTGAATGAGAAAATATTTTAATCAAATTACAAATCGATTTGTTTTCTGAAAACCCTATTTTCAATGCGTTCATTACCATTGAACGTAAAATCCTAGGAATTCACCTGGAATTCATTAGGTCACCTGAACCAAATCGGGTGTCAACCGTAAGAATGGTGGTTGCATAGCATGGTCAAAGACAGGACCTTGTGCCAGACCAAAAAAAACTATAGGGTGATCTTTATTATTGCTCTAACCAAGGATAGTAATTGCATCTGACACGTTATAGACCATAATCAAAAGCATGTCACAGGACATTGTATTAACAGTTGCTTTTTCAACGCTTTCCTTTACAACCGGACGGTAGTTTACCGAAAGGTAATATACGGAGCAAGTATACTGGACGTGTTGCTTTCCCAATACAAGGTTAGCAAGTGGGTGACACAAAACCATAAGTTTTGAGCTAAAATTTTCAAATCTGAAACCCACAAAACCCACAAACACATTTTGCAAACACCGGTGAAGGGTTATTCCGGAAAACTTGTCTAGGTTAAAATCTAGATTGAATTTTCAAAAAGATCAAATATTTTCATAAAGATCCAATTTCCTAAAGGATCTAAATTTTTATAGTCATGTGGGACTGTAAACCACAACGTTACTACCATTATTCATATCGCCGTATAGAAATCACTGATGTACAAAGTGTGAAAAATAAATAAGTGATTCTAGTATTTTTATTTCAAGACTATATTGCTTGAGGACAAGCAACGCTCAAGTGTGAGAATATTTGATAATGCTAAAAACGAATATATATTTCATAGCATTATCCCTCAAGAAAGACAAGATTTTAGTTGCAATTGTTCTATTTACAAGTGATAATCGTTTAAATAATAAAAGGTGAAGACAAAAGACAGATTCGACGGATTGAAGACGCAAATGACTAAAAAGCTAAAAAGTACAAAGTACAATCAAAGTGGTTCAAATTATTGACGAGAAACGTCTAAAAATTACAAGAGTACAAGCCGTGAAACACAAAGTACAAGATATTAAATTGTACGAAAAGGCGTTCGAAAATCCGGAACCGAGACATGAACCAACTTTCAGCGCGCGACGCAATGGACCAAAAATTACAAGTCAACTATGCACAAGAATATAATATAATATATAATTAATTATATATATTATTATATATTATAATTATACGCAGCCCACGTTTTGGATTTAATCTATGAGCTGGATTCCAGACCTCCGCACTCGCGGAGCTGTGATGAAGAAAACCTCCGCACTCGCGGAGCTCAACAGTGAAACGTGGGCCTATAAAAGGCCGCGCATTCTGATCGATTCATATCATCCTTTTTCTATCTTTTCTATATACGTAAAAATATATTTATATTTTATAATTTTAATTTTAATTTAAGTTTAATAATAATAAGGTTATAGTGGCGAATGTTGTAAGTGTGTAAGTCGAAATTATGTCCTTGTAACGCTACGCTATTATTAATCATTGTAAGTTATGTTCAGCCTTTTTAAATTAATGTCTCATAGCTAAGTTATTATTATGCTTATTTAAATCGAAGTAATCGTGATGTTGGGCTAAATATTAAAGACGGGGTTATTGGGCTTTGTACCATAATTGGGGTTTGGACAAAAGAACGACACTTGTGGAAATTAGACCATGGGCTATTAATGGGCTTTATATTTGTTTAATTGAATGATAGTTCGTTAATTTAATATAAAGATTTACAATTGGACGTAATTATAAATAACCACATACACTCGATCGGACACGATGGGCGGGATATTTATAAGTACTAATAATCGTTCATTTGATCAGACACGGGAATGGATTAATAGTCAATGGACTCATTAAAACAGGGGTGGATTACATGTAAGGAAACTTGGTGTAATTGATAATAAAGTATTAAAACATTATTACAGTTTAAGTCCCCAATTAGTTGGAATATTTGACTTCGGGTATAAGGATAATTTGACGAGGACACTCGCACTTTATATTTATGACTGATGGACTGTTATGGACAAAAACCGTATGGACATATTAAATAATCCAGGACAAAGGACAATTAACCCATGGTAATAAATTAAAATCAACACGTCAAACATCATGATTACGGAAGTTTAAATAAGCATAATTCCTTTATTTTATATCTCATCGCACTTTTATTTACTGTCATTTTATTTATCGCACTACTTTTTAATTATCGCAATTTTATTTATCGTCATTTTATTTATCGCATTTTAATTTATCGCAATTTTATTATCGTTATTTACTTTACGTTTTAAATTAAGTTATATTTATTTTTAATATTTTACATTAGGTTTTAATTGCGACTTAAGTTTTAAAATCGACAAACCGGTCATTAAACGGTAAAAACCCCCTTTTAAAATAATAATACTACTTTTATATATATATATATATATATATATATATATATATATATATATATATATATATATACAAATATAGTTTTAAAAATATAGCGTTAAACTTGGCTAGTTCCCCGTGGAAGAACCGGACTTACTAAAAACTACACTATTGTACGATTAGGTACACTGTCTATAAGTGTTGTAGCAAGGTTTAGGTATATCCACTCTATAAATAAATAAATAACTTGTGTAAAATTGTATCGTATTTAATAGTATTTCGTAACAAAAATATAACTATTTCGTATACACCTCTGCGCACATCAGCCATTATGCACTTATGCACGGGCACATTGTTTTCTTGTTAGTGGTGGTGTGGCTTTCCTTGCTCATGTAGTTGATACTCGTGAAGAGCCACCATCCATTCGTGAAATTCCGGTGGTTAGTGAATTTGAAGACGTTTTTCCGGATGAATTACCAGGTGTTCTGGCGGAACGACAAGTTGAATTTCGCATTGAGTTGGTTCTGGGGGCTACTCCCATTGCTAAAACTCCTTATCATTTAGCTCCAACGGAAATGCAAGAGTTGTTAAATCAAACCCAAGAATTACTTGAAAAGGGTTTTATTCGACCGAGTGCTTCTCCATGGGGTGCTCCGGTTTTGTTCGTGAAGAAGAAGGATGGTAGTATGCGGATGTGTATTAATTATCGTGAGTTGAACAAAGTGACGATCAAGAATCGTTATCCATTGCCTCGGATTGACGATTTTTTTGACCAACTCCAAGGTGCGACTTACTTTTCTAAAATCGACTTACGGTCCGGCTATCACCAAATGCGGGTCCGTGAGGAAGATATTGAGAAAACGGCCTTTCGAATGCGTTATGGGCATTTTGAGTTTGTAGTTATGCCTTTTGGTCTTACGAATGCACCGGCGGCATTCATGGATATTATGAACCGAGTGTGCCAACCTATGTTGGACAATTCGATGATTGTGTTCATTGACGACATACTTGTCTATTCGAAGAGTATGAAGGAACATGAACATCATTTGCGTAGTGTGTTGAAGACGTTGCGGAAGGAGAAGTTGTATGCAAAATTCTCCAAATGTGAATTTTGGCTAAGGGAAGTTCAATTCCTTGGGCATATTGTGAACAAAGATGGTATTCAAATAGATCCGGGAAAGATTGAGACGGTAAAGAGTTGGGGACGACCGACTATGCCTACGGAAATCCGAAGTTTCCTCGGATTGGCCGGTTATTATCGTCGGTTTATCCAAGACTTTTCTAAAATCGCTTCTCCTTTGACGAAGTTGACGAGGAAGAATGCGAGATTTAATTGGGAGAACGAGCAAGAAATTGCTTTTCAATTATTAAAAGAGAAGTTATGTCAAGCTCCAGTGTTAGTGTTGCCGAAAGGGGTAGAAGACATGACGGTTTATTGTGATATGTCTTTAAATGGGATCGGTTGTGTTCTAATGCAACGAGGTAAAGTCATCGTGTATGCCTCTCTACAATTAAAGGAACACGAAACGAGATATCCGACTCATGATCTTGAGTTGGCGGCGGTTGTGCATGCATTGAAAATTTGGCGCCATTACTTGTATGGTGTCAAGTGTACGATTTATTCGGATCACAAGAGCTTAAAACATCTTTTTGATCAACGAGATTTGAATTATCGTCAACGTAGATGGATGGATGTGGTGAAAGACTATGATTGTGAAATACTTTATCGTCCGGGTAAGGCAAATGTGGTCGCGGATGCGTTAAGTCGAAAGACTCAACATCCGGCAATACGAGTAGGGTCGTTACGCATGATTATTACTAACGATTTTCTTGTAAAGCTCGGTGACATTCAAATTGAAGCTTTTGTTAACAATAAGCATGAGGAATGAATCGTGGGGCAAACGGAGTCTATTACTTTAGGTCCGCATGGTTTGTTGTCTTTTCAAGGATGAGTGTGGGTGCCTAGAATGGGAGATTTCCGACGAGTGCTACTTGATGAAGCACATAAGTCAAAGTATTCCATTCACCCGGGCACGACGAAAATGTATCTTGATTTGAGGAAAGAGTTTTGGTGGTCGGGCATGAAACGTGATGTTGTTAAGTATGTTGAACAATGCGTTACGTGTTTGCAAGTTAAAGCCGAACACCAAAAGCCGTATGGTAAGTTACAACCGTTCGAAATTCCGAAATGGAAATAGGAGCACATTACCATGGATTTCATCACAAAGTTACCAAAGACGGCGAGAACCCAATTTGACTCGATTTGGGTAATAGTTGATCGATTGACGAAAAGTGCCTTGTTTGTTCCCATTCGGGAAGCGATATCATCGTAGACCTTGACTAAGTTGTTTATCAAGGAGGTGATATCGAGACACGTGAAAGGACCCGTTCATATACATTATAAACGATTCACAATAGTTGATTACATCGCGAGGTATTTGACCTCTAAATGATACATTTTACAAACATTTTATTCGTTTTTAAAAGACAATGTTTTATTACATCGAAAGTTAACAGGCATGCATACCATTTCATATTATATCAAACTATCAATGACTTAATAATAATCTTGTTGAACTCAACAACTCGAATGCAACGTATTTTGAAATATGCCATGAATGACTCCAAGTAATATCCTTAAAATGAGCTAATGCACAGCAGAAGATTTCTTTAATACCTGAGAATAAACATGCTTTAAAGTGTCAACCAAAAGGTTGGTGAGTTCATTAGTTTATTAAAATTTATCATTTCCAACAATATAATAGACCACAAGATACTCACATTTTGAAAACAATCTGTGCAGGTCTGTTCACTGCTGTATAAATTATTCATATGAAGAACACCGGAACCTTTCAAAACAAACTCACCAACGGTAGCTAATGCGTCGTGCAATGCAAAATCATCTCACCGTGGTAGTTAATATAATTTCAATAACGGTAGCTAATGCATCGTGCAATGCAAAAATTTCTCACCGTAAATAATATTACAACGGTAGCTAATGCGTCGTGCAATGCAAAATCATCTCACCGAGGGTAGCTAATGTGACGACCCGGGAATTTCCAACCAAATTTAAACTTAATCTTTATATGTTTCCGACACGATAAGCAAAGTCTATAATGTTGAGTCTCAAAATTTTTGAAATTTATTTACATGGATTCAGTTAATCTTTGACCGTTCTCGACGATTCATGAACAATTGTGTGCAAATAAATATGTGAACAATATATATATATATATATATATATATATATATATATATATATATATATATATATATGTAAATATAAATATAAGTATATATATTAATTTGAATTAATATAATACCATTTAATCATTTAAATTAAATATGTAGAGAAATATATATATGAATTCTGTACACAGTTAATGTATGTTGTAATATTTATAATATATATACATATTAAATATTCAAATATGTTATTTGTGATGACCCGGAAATTTTTGACCAAATTTAAACTTAATCTTTAACGTTTTCGATACGATAAGCAAAGTCTGTAAAGTTGATTCTCAAAATTTTTGAACTATTCAATTACCTTTCGATTGTTCTCAACGATTCGCGAACAATTATAGGTAAATAAATACATATATATACCATAACTTGAAAACGTAACAAAGTGTTGAGTATATGATATTGTGCATTAAACTTATTGGTTTGATTATCTGATTGATATATTTAGATACATAGTTAAAAGATTATGCCAAACGATTGAATTAAAAGATAATTATTGAGTCCCTTAAGGATTATGATATTATTACGGGTCTCTGTTGTAAGGTCCACGTTGATTTGGGAAATCATTCATTCTTAATGTATTTGGAATAAATGGTAAAGTGTTTTTTTAAATAACATAATTTAGACACATACAATAATAAGGAATATCAACTGTTGGAATTAGATATATGAATAACTTGTGATATGTATTTTAAAACGTGTTTATTAATATCGAAAATATATATTTAACAATACGATAAAATATAATATTAACTTGGTCATAAAAACGAATTGTTATTATATATATATATTAACAAATAGCGAGACGATGATTTATAGAAGTAAATGATCAAAATACTCGAAAGTTTAAGATATACTTTGAGTGGTATAGTTTAGGGATAATTTAAGGCTATATTTTGACAAAGGTACGTGACACGAAATGTAAAATACAAGTTTTCTCAGCGTGCGAAAGGACATTTGAAAAACCGGAACCGGGACATAAGTCGAGTGATGACGTACGACTTATCGGAACAAAAATTACAAGTCAACTATCCATGTGAATTTAATATAATATATAATTAATTATATAAATTAAATATATTATATATATTATATAAAATTATGTCGACAAACAAAAAGTAAAAAGTTTGTGAGCTGGATCAGAGGGTCATGCGATCGCATGACCTTGAAGCACAAATCCCATGCGATCGCATGGGTGCTTTTTCAAAAAATGTACTATAAATTCAATTGTTTTGCTCGAACATCACACACACTTACACAGATATAGATATATACTCCGTAATATTTATATTATTTATATTATTATTATTATTATTATTATTATTATAATAATAATTATTATAATTATTATTATTAAAGATTAATATTAATATTAATCTTATTATTATCAGTAGTATTAATATTATTTTTATTAGTATTATACATAAAATACTACGACGAGGTCATGTTCAAACGATTTCAAAAATGATTTTCGAGTGAATTAAAGCTAAGAAAATTATGGGTTATTGCCAAGGAGGTTATGGGTAATGTTCGGGGGTATAATTGTGAATCAAACTTAGTGTTTATCATCTTCGTTACGTCTACGTACTTTTCTACAATATTGAATCTCAATATTAATACGTAAGCATTTATATTTTATATTTTATAAATTAATAGTGTATACATACTAGTGCTCGAGTGTATATATTCATACATGCTTGTATGCTAAATTTCGTCGTTAAACAGTTTATAATAAATCACGAATTAAATACATATATTACGTGTAAAAGGTATATGATATACATGTTTTCGGAAAGCTGGCGAAAAATCAATAACTTTTCATTTAGATATCGAGTAGTTTCGAGGAACGAATCAAAAGATATGGTCAACTGAATTATAATTGACATTAATTGGAATTGCTTTTTGAATCTGCAATTAATACTGAAACAACTTGTTTACGAGATTGATAAAATGGATTTTTGAATATTACCAACCGAGTAAATGAATCCTTATATAAGGTACGTCTCGTTTGTTGAACTATTGTCAAAATTGACTTTTTGAAACAACTTTGAATAACTTGTGTATGTCAATTTCGAGCATTAGGATTGTGATACACTACCTGACCTAGCTTGATAGACATTTATTGACCAACATATGTTCTCTAGGTTGAGATCTACGATGATTTGATATACCGAGTTTCGGTCACATTACGATGAACAACTTTATGTGCAGCTAAGGTGAGTTTCATTGATCCCTTTTTAATTGCTTTTGCAATATATATTTTTGGACTGAGAATACATGCAATTTATTTTAAACACAATGGATACAAGTACATACTAAATTCTACACTGAGTTTGAACCGAAAATCCCTTAGCTTTGGTAACTAGTAACTGCCGGTTATAAGAACTGGTGGGCGCGAGTAGTAGTCAGTGTTGTAAATCTCCCGAGATCTCTCCCGAGATCTCATTTTTAGAAGGCAACCGAAACGAGATGTTCATCTCCTGAGATTTCTCGGTTAATGGGTTCAAACTTAGTCAAAGCCATGATTTCTCGGATTTTCTTGCTAATTTGTAAGATTTTCTTGTAAAATTCGTAATTTCTAAGATTTTCTCGCTCATTCTTAGATATTTTTGTAAAATCTCAGAAAAATGTATATAAATATACATATATTTATGTTTTTATGTATATTTTTATTAAAAAAAACTATAAAGTGAACGTAAGTCAACGCCGAGATCTCCCCGAGATTATTTCGAGATGCCGAGATCTCCTTAAAAAAGTCCAAACGAGATCTCCCCGAGATCTGAGTTCACCAACCTTGGTAGTAGTATATGGATCCATAGGGCTTGATATCCCCGTTCGAGCTAGAGCACTAGCCTTTGAACGGACGTATGCTATTTGAGAAGCGTACACGTTGGTTTACGTATATTATTAAGATGATTATACAAAGGGTACAAATTATATATACGTTAAGTTTAGTTACCAGGGTGCTCAATTTCGTAGAATATTTTGATAAACGTTTCTGGATGAAACAACTGAAATCTTGTGATCCATCTTTATATACAGATTATGCGAAACATACAAACTATAAACTCACCAACCTTTGTGTTGACACTTGTTAGCATGTTTATTCTCAGGTTCCCTAGAAGTCTTCCGCTGTTTGCTTATATGATAGTGTAACGATCCGGAATTTTCCGATCGTTCTATACTTATGAGATTAATATTTACATAAATTAAACCTTACCAACATGATAAGCAATCCAAACTGTTGAGACTTATATTTTTGAAAAGAGTTTTACACAACGTTTGACCGTCCAATTTGACCGATGATATCACGAACTATATAACACACGATAATTATACGATTATGTATATGTACATATCTATACATATTTAACATGATTTAAGGATGGTTTAACATTTCATTGTGAACTAACAACAATGAGTTATAAGTATACTTTGAGACCACTAACTTAAGTTTTCAAAACGATAACTATATGTAACGTTCTTTGACATATATGCTTACAATCTATAATGTGTTGTGATTTATGTCACCAATATGATTTAAGTGTAATGGGATTAATTTGTAACCAAAATAATCTTGATAAATATCGAACAAGTTTGGGGAAGTGTGGAGTGCACACTTGTTTGAAATTAACTTGATTATGACGGGGGTTCGGGGGCAGCGCCCCCGATAAGCGGGGTCCAAGGGGTGGCAACCCCTGGCGGGGTCCAAGGGGCAGAGCCCCTGGCTGGGGTCGAGCTAACATTGCTTTATTAAAAATGTCTTAAAATTTTATTTGGGCTAACATTGCTTTATTAAAAATGTCTTAAAATTTTATTTTTGGCCCGGTTGGACCCAAAATAAAAGCCCGATTTTGAGCTTCTTTTACCGTATCATACCCATCATCCATACGTATTTACTATTGGTAAATACACACCAAATCAATATCCTTATCAGCTTTAGATCTGCCCTAGATAAGAGGGAATCTTATTTGTAAGCTAGCATACATTATTACTCAAAAATTCAACACAATAATTTGTCCTTGTTCCCTCAACAACCAGACTGTCCTATAAGTATCACCATCACCTTGGTTTTTCATTTCATTCTTACAACCATCTTTCTCTAAAAAAAAAAAAAAAAAACACACTCTTAGGAACCCTAAGTGTTCTTCACAATCTCAGCAAATACTCATGAAGAACTAACTTCATGAACAACCTATAATCATCATAAGAAAGTTTGATCAAGATTATTTTCTATCTTTTCCAGTAGCTTTATCCAAGTAACTTGAGGTAGTAACCTTATTCATAATCTTATTCGATTCATATTTATATAGCTATCTTATTTTGTGTTATAAAATTTTTAACAACAAGAACATAGTTTGAATGATTTCAAACCTGTTCGCAAACTAAATAGATCCTTCTAATTTGATTTTTAAAACACTTCAAAACCTGTAATTTATCATATTATGACAAAATCGGATTAATCTTATCTTGGCTAATTAACATAATATTTAATATATATTTACTTATGATTTGATTTTATATATTCCAGGACCACCCGTAAACAACACGAGAAGATTAATCATAAGACCTCATGATTGTACGCAACACGTCATCTGACAACACGGTACTTTATGTACGCAACACGTCATTTGACAACATGGTACCATGGGTCGAGATTAATTCTGATCAATACGAATACGATGGGGTCTTTATTTATTTTATTGAGCAACTAGTTATGGACCATTAACAACAGACTGCTAACTACGGACTAAGAAAATATTAAAAGTATTATAAGTATATATATATATATATATATATATATATATATATATATATATATATATATATATATATATATATATATATATATATATATATATATATGTAACGATTACTTGAAAAGAAAATATGTTGATATATTATATATATGGTTAGGTTCGTGATATCTATCGGAGACCAAGTCGAGTTAAATACCTTCAAGGAAAAGGTGAGTATATAGTCCCACTTTTAAACTCTAAATATTTCGGGATGAGAATACATGCATATTATGATTTACGTTATGGACACAAGTGATTAAAAATATATATTCTACGTTGAGTTGTACCACTGGCATACTTCCCTGTAACTTGGTAACTATTATTTACATGAGGTATTGTAAACGCGAATCCTGTTGATAGATCTATCGGGCCTGACAACCCCAACCGGACTGGACGACCAGTATTCAACGGTTGCACAGTACTTCGTTTCGGTAACTACACTTGGTACGGTGTAGAAAGATTTCATAATAAAGGGAATATGCGACGTTGATTAAATGTTAAGTATGGTTATCAAGTGCTCAACAACTTAGAATATTTTTATTAAAACGTTTATATATGAAATCTTGTGGTCTATATTTATAACGCTGCTGGCATTAAACCTATATCTCACCAACTTTATGTTGACGTTTTAAGCATGTTTATTCTCAGGTGATAACTAAAAGCTTCCGCTGCAACATGTTGAATTTAAGCAAGATCTTGAGTATGCATATTTGTGTCAAAAATAAAACTGCATATCGGAGGATTTGTAATGTAAAATATGTTGGAGGTCGTATTGTTATTATCACATGTAAAGTTTGTAAGTCTAAGATTATCGCTAAACGATAATCATTATTAAGTTGTTTAAACCTTGTATTTGTAATAAAAGCTATGGTTTGTATTGTAAAAACGAATGCAGTTTTGAAAAATGTCGCATATAGAGGTCAATACCTCGCGATGAAATCATATGTTATTGTATTCGTCCTTATGGTTAAGGTCGGGTTATGACATGTGGTATCAGAGCGTTGGTCTTAGAGAACCAGAGAATTTGCATTAGTGTGTCTTATCGAGTTTGTTAGGATGCATTAGTGAGTCTGGACTTTGACCATGTTTGATTTCGAAAACTATTGCTTATCCTTGTTGGTTAAAAATTAATATGTAAATATTATGTAGTATTAACGTGCTAGTTGTTATGTGATAGATGTCTGGCTTAGAACTTATTATCACATTCAGCGACTCCGAACCAGACTCTTCAGATGGTGTTCTAGTCATTAATCTATCCGATGATGAAAACGACACCTTTGGGGAAGACTCACAAGTTCCGGATGAATCAATTGAAGAGGAACCGGAAAGTGATCCTGAGGAGGAAGAAATACAGGAAATTACGAAAGACAAGTTCGAACGAGGAAAGAAACGAAAGGCTACTGAAATGGAAAATCTAAATCCCGAGTCTAGAGAGGATGTTGTGGAACCAACTCCACCAGATACTTCCACACCTATTCCCGCTATTCCTATTAGTTCTATCCCGACATCCAGTTCTTCGGTTCCTCAGCCAAAACGCAGGGAGACAACCAGGATAACCTTTAAGCGATTTCTTTGAACACAAACGCTTTGGGTTAAATGATGCGCTGTTGTTTTAAACCATGGGATTATATAATATTTTGTATAATATTACTAGTGTGGTTTGCTTAATGTTTGATGTAAGATAAGCATATGTAAAATAGTGAAGTGTGAAATGCAATAATTTTCCATGGTTAAGTATTATTTGGGTGGTAGTAATTGATTTTCGTACTAAGCTATTAAGTATGAACTTTAACGGGTAGGTACTACCCTAGATATAATTATAAAACGCTAATAAGAAGAAAAGGCTTTTATAATAATAACTGGTTCATATTATTAATAAGCTACGATATACTGTAAATACATACTACATCTATAATATTCCATGTGAATAATTATTTTTTCATTCTTATTGAAGATTATGGCGCGATTGAACCGAATGACGGAACAAGAAATCCAGGAACTCATCAATCAGCGAGTGAACGACAGAATGTTATGGGTCGAGGCTGCAAGAGGTGCTGCAGTTAACCCAAATCCTCGTGTGGGGTGCACTTACAAAACTTTTCAAGGTTGCAAGCCCTCATCATTCAGTGGAACAGAAGGACCGGTCGGTTTAACCCGGTGGATTGAAAAGATTGAGTCTGTGTTTAAAATTAGTGGTTGTATTGAGAAGGACATGACCAAGTATGCATCGTGCACCCTACAAGATAGTGCACTCACGTGGTGGAAAAACTATGTGAAGGCCGTAGGAGGAGATGTAGCTTATGATACTCCTTGGGAAGAATTCAAAACAATGCTAATCAACGAATATTGTCCAAGGAACGAGGTTAGGAAGTTGGAAGCTGAATTACGAAGCCTGAAAGCTTTTGGTACTGAACTCACCAACTACAATCAGCGATTCATGGAATTAGCTTTGCTATGTCCCAAATTGGTACCAACCGAAGAACGGAAGATTGAACTGTACAAAGACGGTTTGCCTAAAAAGGTCAAGGCAAATGTTACAGCATCCAAATCCAAGACTATTCATGAAGCTATCACCATGGCGAACGAATTGATGGACCAGATTATTCTGGATAAGAACACCGATGTCAAGACATCGGGAAACAAAAGAAAGTGGAAAGGTAATCATCAACAATCCAACAAGAAACAAGAAACCACGCAAGGTGCGGGTAGCGGTTCAAACTCAGGTTACAAAGGACGAAATCCTTTATGTAACAGATGCCACAAACATCACTCTGGTTATTGTAATGTGGTGTGCAACAATTGTAATCGAAAAGGTCATCTTGCTGAAGATTGTAGGGTTCCTGCTACAAATACAAACGGTACCAAGACTCCTGCCACCAATGCAAATAGAACTGCCTTGGCCACTGTTACTTGTTATGGGTGTGGGAAACAGGGTCATTATAAGAGCCAGTGTCCGAATCCAGAGAAGAATAATGGATCTGCACGTGGAAGAGCATTTGTTATTAATGCTAGAGAGGCGTGTGAAGACCCGGAGCTTGTTACGGGTACGTTTACCATTAATAACTTATCCGCATCTATTATATTTGATACTGGTGCCGATAGAAGTTACGTGAGTAGAGACTTTTACGCTAAATTGAATTGTTCATCATTACCTCTAGATGCTAAGTACATGATTGAGTTAGCTAATGGTAAACTAATTAAAGCCGATAAAATTTGCCGTGATTGTAAAATAAATTTAGCCGGAGAAACATTTAAGATTGATTTGATACCCGTAGAATTAGGAAGTTTTGATGTAATAGTCGGCATGGACTGGATGTCTAAAATAGGAGCTGAAGTTGTGTGCGCCAAGAAGGCAATTCGCATTCCTCGTAAGGATAAAACGCCAGTAATGATTTATGGAGAGAAGGGTAACTCAAAGCTAAAACTCATTAGTTATTTGAAAGCTCAAAAGTGCTTGAAGAAAGGGTGCTATGCTATCTTAGCATATGTTAATAAAGTCGAAACGAAGGAAAAAGTGAAGAGCATCAACGACGTGCCTGTGGCAAGAGATTTTCCTGAAGTATTTTCGGAAGAGTTACCAGGATTACCTCCATTTAGATCTGTAGAATTTCAAATAGATCTAGTGCCGGGAGCTGCACCAGTGGCTCGTGCTCCATATAGACTTGCACCATCTGAGATGAAAGAATTACAAAGCCAGTTACAAGAATTACTGGACCGTGGTTTCATTCGACCGAGCACTTCACCGTGGGGAGCTCCGATTTTATTCATCAAGAAGAAAGACGGATCTTTCCGAATGTGTATAGATTATCGTGAATTAAATAAGTTAACTATCAAGAATCGGTATCCACTACCGAGAATTAATGACTTATTTGATCAATTGCAAGGATCATGTGTTTACTCGAAAATCGACCTAAGGTCGGGCTATCATCAACTACGCGTCAAAGAAGAAGATATTCTGAAAACTGCTTTTCGGACACGCTACGGTCATTATGAATTTTTGGTCATGCCGTTTGGATTAACGAATGCGCCAGCTGTATTCATGGACCTCATGAATTGATTTTGTAGTCCGTACTTAGATAAGTTTGTTATCGTTTTCATTGACGATATTCTTATCTATTCCAAGAGTGAGCAAGAGCATGAGCAGCATTTAAGATTGGTATTAGAATTGTTAAGAAAAGAACAATTATACGCCAAATTTTCTAAGTGTGCATTTTGGTTGAAAGAAGTGCAATTTCTTGGCCATGTTGTTAGTAGCAAAGGAATTCAGGTTGACCCAGCTAAAATTGAGGCCATTGAAAAATGGGAGACTCCTAAGACACCAACGCAGATACGCCAATTTTTGGGTTTAGCTGGTTATTATAGAAGGTTTATTCAAGATTTTTCCCGAATAGCTAAACTATTAACAGCGTTAACACAAAAAGGGAAGAAGTACGAATGGACTTCTGAGCAGGAGAGTGCATTTCAATTACTGAAGAAGAAGTTGACTACAGCACCTATTTTATCGTTACCTGAAGGGAACGATGATTTTGAGATATATTGTGACGCTTCACGACAAGGTTTTGGTTGCGTCCTTATGCAACGGAAGAAAGTTATAGCATACGCATCCCGACAATTGAAGATTCATGAGCGGAATTATACGACGCATGATTTAGAACTGGGAGCAGTAGTGTTTGCATTGAAGATATGGAGACACTACTTATATGGGGTTAAATGCACTGTGTTTACCGATCATAAAAGCCTTCAACATATCTTCGATCAGAAACAGCTGAACATGAGGCAACGTAGGTGGGTCGAGCTGATAAACGACTATGATTATGAGATTCGCTATCATCCTGGGAAAGCGAATATAGTGGCTGACGCTCTAAGCAGAAAGGAACGGGAACCAATTCGAGTACGAGCAATGAACATAAAAATTCGCTTGAATCTCAACTCACAAATCAAAGAGGCTCAACGAGAAGCTCTTACTAAAGAAAACATAGGAAATGAAATAATGAAGAAGTATGGGAAACAACTCGTTATACGGGAAGATGGAATTCGATATTTTGCAAACCGTATTTGGGTACCAAAGTTGGGTGGATTAAGGAAGTTGATATTGAATGAGGCACATAAGACAAGATACTCGATACATCCTG
Source organism: Rutidosis leptorrhynchoides (assembly GCF_046630445.1). Taxonomy (NCBI): domain Eukaryota; kingdom Viridiplantae; phylum Streptophyta; class Magnoliopsida; order Asterales; family Asteraceae; genus Rutidosis; species Rutidosis leptorrhynchoides. The sequence continues at coordinate 35,586,840 of NC_092337.1, read as the reverse complement.
GAGTTGGAAAGATGTATCAAGATCTTAAGACGCATTATTGGTGGCCTAATTTGAAGACAGACGTTGCAACATATGTTGGGGAATGTTTAACTTGTTCCAAAGTCAAAGCAGAACACCAGAAGCCGTCAGGATTACTTCAACAACCAGAAATCTCAGAATGGAAATGGGACGGTATTACCATGGATTTCATCACAAAATTACCTAAGACTGCCTGGGGTTATGACACCATTTGGGTAATAGTTGATCATCTCATCAAATCTGCACATTTCTTGTCTATAAAGGAAACGGATAGAATGGAGAAACTATTACGATTATACATAAAGGAAATTGTTTCAAGGCATGGAATACCTATTTCCATTATATCCGATCGTGATAGTAGATTTACATCAAAGTTTTGGCAATCACTACAGGAGGCCCTGGGAACTCGTTTGGATATGAGCACCGCATATCATCCACAAACTGACGGGCAGAGTGAAAGAACAATTCAGACTCTTGAAGACATGCTCAGGGCATGTGTGATCGATTTTGGAAACGGATGGGATAAATATCTACCATTAGCAGAATTCTGGTATAATAACAGTTATCATGCGAGCATTAAAGCTGCACCATTCGAAGCACTGTATGGAAGGAAGTGTAGATCCCCTATCTATTGGAATGAAGTAGGAGATCGACAATTAACTGGTCCCGAGATCATACACGAAACGACTGAGAAGATAGTACAAATCAAGGAGAGATTGAAAACAGCCCGTAGTCGCCAAAAGAGCTACTCCGATATCCGAAGGAAACCATTAGAGTTTCAGATCGGTGACATGGTTATGTTAAAGGTGTCACCTTGGAAAGGTGTAATACGTTTTGGAAAAAGAGGTAAACTGAACCCAAGGTATGTAGGCCCGTTCAAGATCATCGAATGCATTGGACCGGTAGCTTATCGACTCGAATTACCACAACAACTCGCCGGAGTACATAATACATTTCACGTTTCAAACCTTAAGAAGTTTCTTGCAAGGGAAGACCTCACCATTCCTCTTGAAGAAATCCAAGTCGACGAGAAACTACAATTCATAGAAGAACCGGTTGAAATCATGGACCGTGAAGTTAAACAACTCAAGTAGAGCAACATACCAATCGTTAAGGTTCGTTGGAATGCTCGAAGGGGTCCCGAGTTTACTTGGGAACGAGAGGATCAGATGAAACAAAAGTACCCACATTTGTTTCCCGAGAACGCAAAATAGGTACAATTTTAAAATTTCGGGACGAAATTTATTTAACGGGTAGGTACTGTAACGACCCGGAATTTTCCGATCGTTCTATACTTATGAGATTAATATTTACATAAATTAAACCTTACCAACATGATAAGAAATCCAAACTGTTGAGACTTATATTTTTGAAAAGAGTTTTACACAACGTTTGACCGTCCAATTTGACCGATGATATCACGAACTATATAACACACGATAATTATACGATTATGTATATGTACATATCTATACATATTTAACATGATTTAAGGATGGTTTAACATTTCATTGTGAACTAACAACAATGAGTTATAAGTATACTTTGAGACCACTAACTTAAGTTTTCAAAACGATAACTATATGTAACGTTCTTTGACATATATGCTTACAATCTATAATGTGTTGTGATTTATGTCACCAATATGATTTAAGTGTAATGGGATTAATTTGTAACCAAAATAATCTTGATAAATATCGAACAAGTTTGGGGAAGTGTGGAGTGCACACTTGTTTGAACTTAACTTGATTATGACGGGGGTTCGGGGGCAGCGCCCCCGATAAGCGGGGTCCAAGGGGTGGCAACCCCTGGCGGGGTCCAAGGGGCAGAGCCCCTGGCTGGGGTCGAGCTAACATTGCTTTATTAAAAATGTCTTAAAATTTTATTTGGGCTAACATTGCTTTATTAAAAATGTCTTAAAATTTTATTTTTGGCCCGGTTGGACCCAAAATAAAAGCCCGATTTTGAGCTTCTTTTACCGTATCATACCCATCATCCATACGTATTTACTATTGGTAAATACACACCAAATCAATATCCTTATCAGCTTTAGATCTGCCCTAGATAAGAGGGAATCTTATTTGTAAGCTAGCATACATTATTACTCAAAAATTCAACACAATAATTTGTCCTTGTTCCCTCAACAACCAGACTGTCCTATAAGTATCACCATCACCTTGGTTTTTCATTTCATTCTTACAACCATCTTTCTCTAAAAAAAAAAAAAAAAACACACTCTTAGGAACCCTAAGTGTTCTTCACAATCTCAGCAAATACTCATGAAGAACTAACTTCATGAACAACCTATAATCATCATAAGAAAGTTTGATCAAGATTATTTTCTATCTTTTCCAGTAGCTTTATCCAAGTAACTTGAGGTAGTAACCTTATTCATAATCTTATTCGATTCATATTTATATAGCTATCTTATTTTGTGTTATAAAATTTTTAACAACAAGAACATAGTTTGAATGATTTCAAACCTGTTCGCAAACTAAATAGATCCTTCTAATTTGATTTTTAAAACACTTCAAAACCTGTAATTTATCATATTATGACAAAATCAGATTAATCATATCTTGGCTAATTAACATAATATTTAATATATATTTACTTATGATTTGATTTTATATATTCCAGGACCACCCGTAAACAACACGAGAAGATTAATCATAAGACCTCATGATTGTACGCAACACGTCATCTGACAACACGGTACTTTATGTACGCAACACGTCATTTGACAACATGGTACCATGGGTCGAGATTAATTCTGATCAATACGAATACGATGGGGTCTTTATTTATTTTATTGAGCAACTAGTTATGGACCATTAACAACAGTCTGCTAACTACGGACTAAGAAAATATTAAAAGTATTATAAGTATATATATATATATATATATATATATATATATATATATATATATATATATATATATATATATATATATATATATATATATATATATGTAACGATTACTTGAAAAGAAAATATGTTGATATATTATATATATGGTTAGGTTCGTGATATCTATCGGAGACCAAGTCGAGTTAAATACCTTCAAGGAAAAGGTGAGTATATAGTCCCACTTTTAAACTCTAAATATTTCGGGATGAGAATACATGCATATTATGATTTACGTTATGGACACAAGTGATTAAAAATATATATTCTACGTTGAGTTGTACCACTGGCATACTTCCCTGTAACTTGGTAACTATTATTTACATGAGGTATTGTAAACGCGAATCCTGTTGATAGATCTATCGGGCCTGACAACCCCAACCGGACTGGACGACCAGTATTCAACGGTTGCACAGTACTTCGTTTCGGTAACTACACTTGGTACGGTGTAGAAAGATTTCATAATAAAGGGAATATGCGACGTTGATTAAATGTTAAGTATGGTTATCAAGTGCTCAACAACTTAGAATATTTTTATTAAAACGTTTAATGCTGCCGGCATTAAATCTATATCTCACCAACTTTATGTTGACGTTTTAAGCATGTTTATTCTCAGGTGATAACTAAAAGCTTCCGCTGCAACATGTTGAATTTAAGCAAGATCTTGAGTATGCATATTTGTGTCAAAAATAAAACTGCATATCGGAGGATTTGTAATGTAAAATATGTTGAAGGTCGTATTGTTATTATCACATGTAAAGTTTGTAAGTCTAAGATTATCGCTAAACGATAATCATTATTAAGTTGTTTAAACCTTGAATTTGTAATAAAAGCTATGGTTTGTATTGTAAAAACGAATGCAGTTTTTGAAAAATGTCGCATATAGAGGTCAATACCTCGCGATGAAATCATATGTTATTGTATTCGTCCTTATGGTTAAGGTCGGGTTATGACAGATAGACAAGCTATGTGCATGGAGTCTTATATGGAATATTTTTCAAGAAAACGTTGCATTCATCAATTCATCATCATGTACCTTATTTTGACTGCATTGTCAACGGAAGTACTATTGTAAACTATTATATACGATGATTGTCTATATGTAGAAATCATCAGATGTCGAAAACCTTTGATTTAAATATTCATTTATGGTATGCCTTTTCAAAAGAATGCAATGTTTACAAAATGTATCATATAGAGGTCAAATACCTCGCAATGAAATCAATGAATGATGTGTTCGTCCATATGGATTTGGAGCGATCGTCACATTATTATATAGTATAAGTATTGCATAATTAATGATATGTAACATTATTGTAATAAACTTAATTACAAGTTAAAATATAACTATTATTATTACTCTCATTATTATTATTAATATTGATATTAATATTATTATTTGTAGTATTAATATTATTATAATATATTATATATTTTATATAGATAAAAAAATATGGAAACACGTAACTTGATATTACTAGTATTATTATTATGCATTATCATTAAGAATCATTATTATTGTTATATATTATCCCTACTATTAATATTATAAAAATAATACAATTTATTAATATTATCATTAATAATATCATTATAAACATTATTATAATTATAATTATTAGTATTATTATTCTTATTAATATCATTATTATTTCTATTATCATTATTAGTAATTATATTATTATTATTTCTATACTTAGTATTAGTATTAATATTATTATTAATACACTTATATATATATTTACAGATACATATACATATACATATACATATACATTTACGAAATTCATTTATACATTTATAAATACTGATACATAAATACTAATATATATAGATAAGGAATACGGGTACAGTTCTATATATAAAAACAGATTTTTACGCGTAATATCCTATCACTATCTGTTATTTTTTTTTTCTTTTCTGTTTCACTATTATGCTTGTGTTAACTTGTCGATTCCTTTTCTATGTAAAACAATCAGTAATTGGTTGTTGATAGGAGAAGAAGGTAAGTCAATTATCAATATTCAATTATTAATAGAGTTAAACAGAAACCAGGAACAAGAACACCCCTGTACGAGTCATATTTTTCTTAGCTCGAATAATGAATCAATCTTCAAAAACTAATATTGCAATTCGGTTAGGAATGATCACGTTAAACTATCTGAAAGTTTTCAAGTCTCAATTCAATGAATTGAAATTGAATTTTGAAGTCAAAGAATAAATTGAAAAAGTCAACTAATCTGTTCATCACCGAATTCGTTTTCGTTTTGAAGTTTCTGATAGAATTAATGATTTGAAAAGTTTCCATGAATGTTTTCTAATCTATTTCGTATTATAACTTTTGTCTATAACGCTATCATTTACAAAATCACCATTTTATATTTTGATCTTCTCGACGAGCTGTAAATAGCAATTTTTTTTTATATTTTTTGTTGTTGTTTTTTGGGTCTGTTAATGTAATTCAGGAATACTAGTTATTCCTGGTTCGATTTTTTTTACATCCTTATTGAAATCAAAATTTGTTGATATAATGACCTAGTACTATCGATTTAAAACTGATTGAAGAAGAAGGTGAAACAAGAAAAACAAAAAAGGGTTAAATAAATTCGTTTGGGTTATAAAGCAGATAAAATGAAATGGATAAGTGGTAAGGAGGGTTTTTGGGTGTGCGAGAGGTCAAGGGTTCGAGTCCCTCTTGTGGCAGTATTTGTTTTTGGGCCAAGTTCTTTGAAGGTAGCAGATTATTATTGTTATGTTATTATTATTATTACTAGTATTGATTACTATTGTTATAATGGTTAGTAATACTAGTATTATTATCATTAATATGAGCATAATACAAATTATTATTATAAATATTATCATTAGTATCATTTTACAAATTGTTGGTATTATTATTGTATTATCAACAAAGATATTAGTAATAATATCATTATTATTGCTAATATGATTATTAGAATGGTTATAATTAAACTTGTTATCATATTTAACAAAATAGATATCCTTATAATTATTATTATTATAATTATTATTATTATTATTAAGAATTAAGTATTATTATCAAAAATTAATATTTTCATGACCATTATTATTAAATTATTCTTTTTATTAAAAACTGTTGATATCATCATTATTATAAGATTGATTAATGAAAACTATCATTAATATATTTATGGAATTATAAATAATATTATCGTTTGTATTAATATTAGTATTAACAATATTATTATCTCAAGTATTACCTTAGTATCACTAAAATATTGTTTTAACTAACAAATAATATATATATATATATATATATATATATATATATATATATATATATATATATATATATATATATATATATATATATATATAAATATATTTATTACATATAACATAACGAAACTTAATATTTTTATATAAAATGAATATAAGTTATTAAAATAAAAATTATAACACTAATAATAATATATATATCTTTGTTCAAATACAAGTATAGGTATTAATATATATATGAATGATATAGGTTCGTGAATCCGAGGTCAACCCTGCATTGTTCAGTTGTTCAGTTTCGTCGTATGAATATTTTTACTACAAAATATTGGATTGTGAGTTTCATTTGCTCCCTTTTTAAATGCTTTTGCAATATATTTTTGGGACTGAGAATACATGCGCTGCTTTTATAACCGTTTTACGAAATAGATACAAGTAATTAAAACTACATTATATGGTTGAATGGTTCGAAGCCGGATATGCCCCTTTTAAACTTGGTAGCCTAAGAATTAGGGAACAGACCCCCTAATTGACGCGAATCCTAAAGATAGATCTATCGGGCCCAACAAGCCCCATTCTGGAATTTGGATTGCTTTAGTACTTCGAAATTATCATGTCCAATGGGTGTCCTGGAATGATGGGGATATTCTATATGCATCTTGTTAATGTCGATTACCAGGTGTTCAATCCATATGAATGATTTTTAAACACTTGCGAGTGTATGATTATTGAAAAAAGGAAATCTTGTGGTCTATTAAAATTATGGAAATGATTGTTATGATAAACTAATGAACTCACCAACCTTTTGGTTGACACTTGAAAGCATGTTTATTCTCAGGTTTGAAAGAAATTTTCCGTTGTGCATTTTCTCATTTAGAGATATTACTTGGTGTCATTCATGGCATATTTCAAAAGACGTTGCATTCGAGTCGTTGAGTTCATCAAGAATATTATTAAGTCAATTATAGCTGGATATATTATGAAATGGTATGCATGCCTTCAAGTTTCGATGTGATGAAAGTTTGTCTTTTAAAAACGAATGCAATGTTTGTAAAATTGTATCATTTAGAGGTCAAATACCTCGCGATGTAACCAAATGTAATGTATTCGTCCTTATGGATTAGGACGGGTCTTGAAAGTTGGTATCAGAGTGGTAGTCTTAGCGAACCAGGTCTTGAATTAGTGTGTCTAACTGATAGTTGCTTAGATGCATTAGTGAGTCTGGACTTCGACCGTGTCTGCATGTCAAAATTTTTGCTTATCATTTAGTGTCGAAAATTATTTACTTATCATCCTTAAAGTCTAGACACGTCTTACTGTCTCTATTGCATAGACAGTGTATAGATAAATTCATATCTTAGCGTATCTGTTATTGTTACCTTTGCCTGACAGCTTCCGTAGATTCCTCCGTAACTTATGGGATTTTAGTATTATATATGCATATGTAAATTATGTATTGCAGGGTACTAATCTATATCCTATAATCTATTTCTTATCGAAAATCCTTCATCTGATCGTACGAGATGAATCCCTCAACCAGTTCGTATTCCTCGGATTCCGACAGCTATTCCGATATGGAGTTTCACTCGAGCTCCGAAAGCAGTGTCACCAGAATGAACCAACTAACCAGCCATCCCCAATTCATCTGATGGGTTCGTAGCCTACTTAATCATTGGAGGCAAGAAGAAGGTGATCCCTTCCACCAACCGAATTCACTTCTTGGTGAAGAACCTGATACACTTACCGGCGAACCTATCTGAAACACCATTTTCACACTCATTTCCAGAGTATCTCGCCACGATTATATTCTTTCTAAAATTTTAGATCTTATTCATCCGCTCGTCTGAACTGACAATCATCCCGGAATAATGGAAGAAGTCAATGAGCTTCACGCTCGAGTAATCAATTTAGAAAAACATGGTGCAAAACTTACCAGCTTCAACAACAGCACCGGCAACACCGGTACCACCAACAACAGCATCCACAGCACAAGCCTCAACACTACACGCCTTAAATTCACAGTCTGTACCTCCAGCATAATCATCATACAACATGATGTCCTACCTCGATTATCTTCGTTATACATGACGTTCTACATCATTTATCTTCGTTCGACATGGCGATTATGTAATCTCTAATTTTTTAGAGATTATATATTCTTATTCTAACGGTAAATCAAATGAGTTTAATATCATATTAACTCATTAAATCCATGATTATATCTGAAGAAAATACATATATATATATATATATATATATATATATATATATATATATATATATATATATATATGTTTTCATAAAGATTGTAATTAAAAATTCTTTTGTACAAACTGTTAATGATGAAAATATTTTAACGGGTAGGTAATACCCGAGGAATATTTAAGATTTCACATTAATAAGTTACACTGTACATTCTTCGAATCTGATTCAACGGTCATTTACTATCCTACTTACATCCACAGATATACGTATCCGTTTACCACAGAATAACCATTTCCATTCAATTTCATATTTGGATTTTGATCTATCAGAATCCAACAAGTGGCATAATGAAGAAAACGTTGGACAAAATAAAATTTGTTAGAAAAAAATAAATTAACTATGAGAAATTTTGTTAAGAATCCACGCTAACGAAATCCTAGCTAACTGTTCCTAGCTAACTGTTAATTCCGTATTACATTTTAATTATCGCAATTTATTTATCGCAATTTAATTATCGCAATTTATTTTATCGCAATTTTAATTCTCGCAATTTTATTTATCGTCATTTAATTTCTGTTATTTATTTTACGCACTTTATTTATCATCATTTAAATACTGTTATTTACGCATTTAAATATCGGGACACGTATACAAGGTTTTGACAATCATATCGACGCATCTATATATATTATTTGGAATAACCATAGACACTCTATATGCTGTAATGATCGAGTTCGCTATACAAGGTTGAGGTTGATTCTATAATAATATATATACTTTGAGTTGTGATCGAGTCTGAGACATGTACACGGGTCACGATACGTATTAATTAAATTCGAATATTATAAACTATATATGAATTATTGAGTTAGTAACTGTGGACTGCTAACTGTGGACTACCAAGATTGGACAATTAAAATAAATTAAAATATTGATTATAACATACGAAACTAAACAATTCTTCAAGTTTGCCACTTGATTTCATCTTAAACCTCATTTTTATCTTGACGATTACAATCTGCGTTCAAACCTTTCATGATTCTTGAAAACACCTCAATCGAGATGATGATCCAACCACATGTTATCCACAGTCATGCGCCTGGGAGAAATTCCGAAACCCAAGTAGAAGTTTAACATGAATCTATGATCCTTTGGCGTTGTTATTAGCGAAAATAACTCTGTAATCTCCTTCCAAATTAGCCAATTTTGTCACAGCTCCAGCAAGTCAACACCGACTTTTCAGTCGGACTAGCCTTATTATAACCTTGATATATATGATGTGGTAGCGGAGTGGTATAAAATAGTTATTAATTTTAGCAGAAAATACTATTAAATACGATACAATTTTACACAAGATATTTATTTATTTAGAGAACGGATATACTTAAACCTTGCTACAACATTATAGGCAGTGTACCTAATCGTACAGTAGTGTAGTTTTTAGTAAGTCCGGTTCGTTCCACAGAGAATCTTTTTAAACAAAGCTTAACGCTATATTAGTTTACTTTTATAAAAATACAAATATATATATAAGTAATATTATTATTATAAAGGGGGGGGGGGGGGTTTACCGTTTAATGACCGGTTTGTCGATTTTAAAACTTTAGTCGCAGTTAAAACCAAATGTAAAATATTAAAAATAAATACAAGACTTAAATTAAAGCATAAAGTAAATAACGATAATGAAATTGCGAATAATAAAAGTGCGATAAAATAACTTACGATAATTAAAAAGTACGATAATTAAAAGTGCAATTAAATACAATAACAATAAATAAAGTGCGATAATTAGAAGTGCAATTAAATATAAAATAAAGGAAATTAAATATGAAATAAAAGAATTATGCTTATTTAAACTTCCGTCATCATGATGTTTGACGTGTTGATTTTAGTTTTATGCCCATGGGTTAATTGTCCTTTGTCCTGGATTATTTAATATGTCCGTCTGGTTTTTGTCCATAACAGTCCATCAGTCATAAATATAAAGTGCGAGTGTCCTCGTCAAATTAACCTTATACCTGAAGTTAAATATTCCAACTAATTGGGGATTTAAACTGTAACAAGATTTTAATACTTTGTTTAATAATTACACCAGGTTGTCGACTGAGTGTAATCCAAGGTTTTAATATTTTGTTATCAATTATACCAAGTGTCCTTGTACATAATTTCACCCCTGTTTTAATTATTCTAGTGGCTATTAATTCATTCCTGTGTCTGGTTAAATGAACGATTATTCGTACATATAAATACCCCGCCCATCGTGTCCGATTGAGTGTATATGGTAATTTATAGGGACGCCCAATTGTAAATCTTTATATTAACATTAACAAACTATTATTTAGTTAAACAAATATAAAGTCCATTAATAGCTCATAGTCTAATTTCCACAAGTGTCGTTCTTTTGTCCAAACCCCAATTATGGTACAAAGCCCAATTACCCAATTTTAGTAATTAGCCCAACATCATGATTACTTCGTTTTAAATAAGCATAATAATAACTTAGCTACGAGACATTAATGTAAAAAGGTTGAACATAACTTACAATGATTAAAAATAGCGTAGCGTTATAAGGACAGAATTTCGACTTACACCCTTACAACATTCGCTAACATATCCTTATTATTAGAATTATAATTAAAATTAAAATTAAAATATAAATTATATATATATATTTTACGTATATATGAGAGAAGAAGAAAAAAGATGATATTTTACGATCAGAATGCGCGAGCTTTATAGGGGGTTTCTGAATTTGGGGCTCCGCGACTCGCAGTGAAATACCCTTCAAACTCCGCGAGTCGCGGAGAATGAAATTACAGCTCAGTCCCTTTGGAGTCTTTCTTGCCGACGGTTTTTATTATTTATTATAATATATAAATAATTATAAGAATTATTTAAATATTATATTATATTTATGTGCATAGTTGACTTGTAATTTTTAGTCCGTTGCGTCGAGCGTTGAGAGTTGACTCTGGTCCCGGTTCCGAATTTTCGAACGTCCTTGCGTACAATTTAATATCTTGTACTTTGCGTTTTGAATCTTGTACTCTTGTAATTTCGAGACGTTTCTTATCAATAATTGGAACCTTTTTGATTGTCTTTTGTACTTTTGAGCTTTTTGGTCGTTTGCGTCTTCAATTCGTCGAATCTGTCTTTTGTCTTCACCTTTTATTATTTAAACGAATATCACTTGTAAATAGAACAATTGCAACTAAAAGCTTGTCTTTCTTGAGGAATAATGCTATGAAATATATGTTCGTTTTTAGCATTATCAAATATTCCCACACTTAAGCGTTGCTTGTCCTCAAGCAATATCGTCTTGAAATACTAGAATCACTTCTTTATTCTTCACACTTTGTACATCAGTGATTTCTATACGGCGGTATAAACAATGGTAGTAACGATATGGTTTACAGTTCCACATGACTATAAAAATTTAGATCCATTAAGGAAATTGGATCTTTATGAAAACATTTGATCTTTTGAAAATTAAATCTAGTTTTTACCCTAGATAAGTTTTCCGGAATAACCCTTTACCGGTGTTTGCAAAATATTTTTGTGGGTTTGGTGGGTTTCGGATTTGAAAATTTTAGCTCAAAACTTATGGTTTTGTGTCACCCACTTGCTAACCTTGTATTTGGAAAGCAACACGTCCAGTTTACTTGTCCCATATATTACCTTTCGGTAGACTACCGTCCGGTTGTAAAGGAAAGCGTTGAACAAGCAACTGTTAAGGCAATGTCCCCTGACATGCTTTTAATTATGGTCTATAACGTGTCGGACGCAATTACTATCCTTGGTAGGATCAATAGTAAAGCTCACCCTTATAATTTTTCGGTATGGCACAAGGTCCTGTCTTTGACCACTATGCAACCACCGTTCTTACGGTTGACACCCGTTTTAGTTCAGGTGACCTAATGAATTCCAGGTGAATTCCTAGGATTTTACGTTCAATGGTAATGAACGCATTGAAAATAGGGTTTTCAGAAAACAAATCGGTTTGTAATTTTGATCAAAATATTTTCTCGTTCAAGCTCAAGTTTAGATATCATTGAATTCCATGAGTTTGAATTCTCAATCTTTAAGGTCAATCTCTAGGATTGAGTAATATCAGTCTTAAAAGCTGATTTTTAATCTTTAAGGAGATTATCCTTTCTGGGGATCTGATTCATTAGTCTTATCCAACTAATTTGCATGGTGCCCCCCCCATTGTACGAGATAAATCCTTCTCATGGTTAGGATAAATCTGACCACTTGGCGACCCTGTTTAATGCTGAGGTCCGTGGATTTCCTGCTGATTTTAGTGATGACTTTTCTAGATTTTTCGTCAACCTACAGCTGGTCTGGACGACAACTTCATGACCTAAATCAAAAGTATTAAACGTATCAATCATTACAAATTACAAAATAAAAAAAAATAATAAGTAAACTAAGGATGATATTGGTACCAATAGGGGTTCCAGGCATAACCATAGGTGCTATAGAATGCTTCAGCAGGGTCATACGTAGGATACGGTGGCTGCATCTCTATAGACCAGGGAGGGAAGATGGGTTTCGGTGTAGGAATATAGTTTCTACCTATATGTTGGCAATGAGCTATGATTTGGTTCTGATGAACTTGCCAATCTTCAAATGCTCTCTGTCTAGCATTTTCGTATTCCTGAGAAGCTATAAACCTTTGCATTTCTTGCATCTCATTCCCCCCTCCTACATTACCTTGCTGTTGGTTTCTCTCCACCTGTGGATGTCTACCATGGTATTGTACTGCGGCGTTATTTCGCCTATTCAAAACTTTCGCACCATGGTATACATTTAAACCTATAGTATCGTGGGGTTCCGGTTCTTCTACTAATAATCCCCCCGACTTATATCCACACCGAGATATTCACCAATCAAAGTAATAAAAATACCACCTCCTATTATGCTATGCGGTCGCATCCCCCGAACCATAGCTGATAAATAATAACCCACACAATATGGTATACTTACAGCGCTTTGTGGGTCTCGAATACACATATGGTAAAACAAATCCTGTTCATTTACTTTTTCCTTGTTCTTACCCCTTTGTGTAATCGAATTAGCTAAAAACCTATGAATCACTCTTAATTCGGCTCTATCTATATCCAAATAAGAGTAATTTCCCCCTTTGAAACGGTGATGGCTTGTCATTTGACTCCACACACCGTGTGTATCAAAATTTTCATCTATCTTTCTACCGTTTAGTATCAGCCCTCTACAATCGGCAGATGCTAACTCCTCAGGCGTATATATACGTAAAGCCTGAGCCATGTCCAGTAAAGACATGTGGCGCATCGAACCGCCTAACAAAAATCTAATAAAAGAACGATCGGTTAAACTAGCTACCCGATCATTCAACTCTATACTACATAACAATTCTTCACACCATACTTTATATACAGGTCTACGCATGGTGAATAAACGTACCCAGTCATTAAAAGTAGAATTACCATACCTCTGTACAAGTAATTCTCTAATTGGCCTGGCCAATTCTACAGCTTCTAAGGGTCCCCATTCTATGACCCTCGGTACCTCAACAACCTTAGAATGAAGAGTATGCAAACCCCTTTGGTATTTTGGATAATCTATCCAAAGTCTGTCAAATCTCAGGTTCGGGTGCAACTCTTCCAAGTGCATATCAGAAAAGGTCATGACTGGATGAGGTATATCCTGCTTGTAGTAGTTATCCACCTCCTGTTGTTCCACATTCTCAGCAGGAGCATTGCGGGCTTGGGATGAAGATTCACCCCTTTCAGTCTGCAAAACACATCAAACACAATTTTTGTGCATCCAAATATGCATTAGTGTCAGCAAAATCATCAATCAAAATAATTACAATGACATGATCAATTTATATCAAACTTAAGCTCATTTTCATATTTTCATCAAATCTACACTTTTTCAAATAAGCATATACGAAAATGTTCGCCAAGTTCATAAGCATTCAACTCAAATAACATGTCAAAATAATCATTACTAGCAATTAAACAAGTTTCAAATGGCATTATCTTTCAAAAATCAAGTTCATGAATTTTAGACTTGAAAAAGTCCACTTTAATTCTCAAAATCATGTTTAGGCTCAAAGTTTGGATCATTTAACTACCTAAACATGTTACACTACTTAATTTAGCAACAATTCATGACAAAAATCGGCCATAACCTGTTTATATCAAAAAGCCCCAAATTGTTCAAGAACACAAACCCTAGATTACTCAAAATTTGAAGTTTAAGGCTTCTAATCATGTTAAATAGCATCAATCTAGGTTATACAAGCATAATACATAAACAATTTAAGCATAATTACACTAAAAAGCATCAAAATCAAATTTGGGAAAAAATTGCTCAAGAACACCAAATTTCGGATTAAATGGTGTTTAGGTGTAGAAATTTACCGTTCTTCTTGAGTAATTCCTAGATAGCATCCTTCTCAACATGATTTTAGTAAAAAATTTGGTGATTAACGGTTAAAAATTGTGATTTTGGGGGTTTTTTCTCGGGTTTTTTCGTGGGTTTGTTCGCAGTTATTTTGCTGTTGTGGGGAGTGAACTGATCAGTTTCAGCTCTTTATTTTTTTTCTAATTTCCGGTCCTCCCGCGACTCGCGGTGAATAACCCTTCAAACTCCGCGAGTCGCGGAGTTTGATATATATATATATATATATATATATATATATATTTTTTATTTTATATAATCATTAACTTATAAAACAATTAAGTATTTAATTTTAAAATTTTGTTTCCCTTGTTATTTAGGACGAGGTCGTTTCGGATCGATGTCCTAGTCCGTCCCTCGACAAAATTTTAAAATTTGTCTTTTTGTAGCGATTGTTTTAAAAGCTAAGATTTTTGGGTTTTTTCAATGTTTTTGGCATACTTTAATTCAATAAGATTAAAAACAATGATAATAAAAGTTCTCGTCCCTCCCTCAGGTAAAGCAATTTCGGTTCAAAGACCTAGTCTTCAACTTACGACGAATTTTAAAAATCATATTTTTAACTTAATGAGATAAAGTAAATTTTTATTTTTAAATTCACACAATTTAAATATAAAATTCAAAATTAATATTAAAAATTCACACCGAACTTACAATTTAAAATGCATAACATTAAAAATTCATATTTTAATAATTAAAAATTCACACCAAACTTATATTAATTTTTCAAATATTTACAATTTTAAAAATATTTGTTTTTACAAAGTTTACAATATTAATTTAAGATTTAAATATTAATTTTAAAAACATGGAAAAAAATAAAATTAAAAATCTTTTTGGCTTTTTATCCCACTTTAATCAATCAAATATTATCAAAAATATACGCCCCTCTTTTCGGTAAAGTAATTTCGGTTCCAAGACCTAGTTTAACTCATGACGAATTTTTGAAATATTTTGGGTTGATTGATTAAAGATATTTATACCTTAAGAATAAACGTTAAATTTCGCAGTGATGTAATAAATTTTTGAATGATATCAATAATTTCGGTCGCCAAACCTAATTTTATTCAATACCAATTTAATACTTTTTAGCGAACAAATTAGCGTTTATTATCAAAAGGTTAAAAATAAAATAAATAAAAGTAAAAACTGTACAGACATACCTGTGAAATAGATTTCTTAGTTATATGATCTATCCCATTCATAAGATAGTCGGTTTAATTGGTTTTCCATGGCTACATAGGCGTAACCTCGAGCATTCAGTGTCTTTTCTTCTAAACATATGAACGGTCCATCTCTACATAAAGTAACAAATTCGGTATTTGAATAGGTTTGATTATTTGAACATTTACCTCCATGTGACCATTTTCCGCATTTGTGACATCCTTCTTGGTGTCGTGCTCTTCTTTTCTGCTGCGGATTTTGATTTTCCTTTACCAAATTGTAACTTATTATCTTCGCATCTGGATTCTTTTCTAACTCCGTCCATTCTTTCTCTGATTACTGATACTATTTCACTTGGTAGTATGTCATTATTTCTTTTAGTGATCAAAGCGTGTAGCATTAGACCATGGTTTAGTTCACAGGCAGTCTTCATTTTGTAAAAACCTAAAAAAAATAAAAATTCAGAATGGGGGGAGAAGACTAGTTCTTTAGGGTCTGCTAGGGAAAGACCATTCGGGTTCCATTTTCGAGAACTACACGAAAACAGACAATCTAACTCTAACAGAAATACATATTATTCTTTAAAGACTTGATTCTCCCCACACTTAGTTAGCTGTGGTGTCGAAATTGTGATTAACTTCGTTGTCGACTTCCATCGGACCATGTATGTAATGTTTAACTCTGTGACCATTAACTTTAAATTCAATCCCATTTGAATTTATTAATTCTATCGTTCCGTATGGGAAAACTCTTTTGACTATGAATGGTCCAGACCATCTTGATTTCAATTTTCCAGGAAATAGCTTGAATCGTGAATTAAAAAGAAGAACTCTGTCTCCTTCTTTAAATTCTTTTGAACTTCTGATTCTTTTATCATGCCATTTCTTCGTTCTTTCTTTATAGATTAACGAATTTTCGTATGCTTCATGTCTTAATTCTTCTAATTCGTTTAGTTGACTTAATCGTAGACGTCCGGCTTCATGTAAATCAAGATTACATGTCTTCAAAGCCCAAAATGCTTTGTGTTCAATTTCTACTGGAAGATGACATGCTTTTCCATAAACAAGTCTAAAAGGTGTGGTTCCAATTGGAGTTTTGTAGGCTGTTCTAAAAGCCCAGAGTGCATCCTCCAATTTAATGGACCATTCCTTCGGATTTGATCCTACGGTTTTCTCTAGAATACGTTTTAAAGCTCGGTTGGTATTTTTAACTTGTCCACTTGTTTGTGGATGATATGCGGTGGAGATTTTATGAGTTACTCCATATCTTTTAAGAACTTTCTCAAGTTGATTATTACAGAAATGAGTACCCCGATCACTTATTAAAGCTTTCGGTGTTCCAAACCTTGCAAAAAGACGTTTTAAAAAGTTGACTACAACTCGTGCATCGTTAGTTGGGAGAGCTTGTGCTTCCGCCCATTTAGATACATAATCAATGGCTACGAGTATATATAGATTATTATGAGATTTTGGAAATGGACCCATAAAGTCAATACCCCAAATGTCAAATACTTCACATACTTGGATGACATTTTGTGGCATTTCATCACGTTGACTTATTTTTCCGGCCCTTTGACAAGCATCACAGGATTTGCAAAGAAGGTGTGCGTCTTTGTAAATTGTAGGCCAATAGAATCCAGCATCATAAACTTTTCTTGCTGTTAGTTGAGGCCCATAATGCCCTCCTGTTGGTCCTGTGTGACAATGGTTTAATATTTTACTAGCTTCATCTCCAAATACACATCGGCGTATTATTCCATCGGGACAACTTTTAAACAGATGTGGATCTTCCCAAAAATAGTGTTTTATATCACTGAAGAATTTCTTTCGTCTTTGGTACGATAATCCTTTTTCAAGGAATCCACAAACCAAGTAGTTTGCATAGTCTGCAAACCATGGTATTTCTTTATAATCTATCTTCAATAGATATTCATCAGGAAAGTTGTCTTTTATGGCTGATTCATTTAGAACTTCTAATTCAGGATTTTCAAGACGAGAAAGATGATCAGCGGCGAGATTTTCTGCTCCTCTTTTATCTCGGATTTCAATATCAAATTCTTGTAAGAGTAAGATCCAACGGATTAATCTTGGTTTAGCATCTTGTTTCGAAAATAGGTATCTAAGAGCAGAATGGTCGGTATAGACCACCGTTTTTGCTAGAACGAGATATGATCGAAATTTGTCAAAAGCAAAGACAATAGCAAGGAGTTCTTTTTCAGTAGTTGTATAGTTCGTTTGTGCTCCTTGTAACGTCTTACTAGCATAATATATAGGTTGAAATCGTTTTTCAATCCTTTGTCCTAAAACGGCTCCCATTGCAAAATCACTTGCATCGCACATTAGTTCAAATGGTAGATTCCAATTTGGTGTTATCATGATCGGCGCATTAGTTAGTTTCTCTTTAAGAATATTAAAAGATTTGATACACTCATCTGAAAAGATGAATGGAGCATCCTTTTCTAGGAGTTTATTCATAGGAGTGGCAATTTTAGAAAAATCTTTTATGAAACGTCGGTAAAAACCGGCATGCCCTAGAAAACTCCTAACTCCTCTAACATTGGTGGGATGTGGAAGTTTAGCAATTACATCTACTTTAGCTCTATCCACCTCAATTCCTTCTTTTGAAATTTTATGTCCAAGAACGATGCCTTCTTTAACCATGAAATGACATTTCTCCCAATTAAGTACTAGATTTGATTGTTCGCATCTAAGAAGCATTCGTTCAAGATTAGCTAGACATGATTCAAATGTATCACCGAAGACTGAAAAGTCATCCATGAAAACTTCCATGCATTCTTCTATCATGTCGTGAAAAATCGCCATCATGCACCTTTGAAAGGTTGCAGGGGCGTTGCAAAGTCCAAATGGCATGCGTTTGTAAGCAAAAGTACCATAAGGGCACGTGAATGTGGTTTTCTCTTGATCTTCGGGTGCTATTGGAATTTGAAAATATCCGGAAAATCCATCTAGAAAACAATAGTAACTATTTCCGGCTAATCTTTCCAACATTTGATCAATAAAAGGTAAGGGAAAGTGATCTTTTCTGGTGGCGTCATTTAATTTTCTATAATCAATACACACACGCCATCCTGTTACAGTTCTAGTAGGAATAAGCTCATTTTTCTCATTTGTAATGACAGTCATGCCACCCTTCTTAGGCACGCATTGAACTGGGCTTACCCATGGACTATCAGAGATTGGATAAATTAAACCTGCATCTAGCAGTTTAATAATCTCTTTCTTAACTACATCTTGCATATTAGGATTTAGTCTTCGTTGGCATTGCACATACGTTTTATGACCTTCTTCCATAAGGATTTTATGTGTGCAATACGAAGGAGTTATTCCTTTAATATCATGAATCTTCCATGCAATGGCTGGTTTATGAGCTTTCAACACAGAAATGAGTTGTGATTTCTCATTTTCAGTAAGAGAAGACGATATTATTACAGGTAATTCAGATTCACCATGTAAATAAGCGTATTCCAAATGGTTTGGAAGTGGCTTTAACTCTAATTTCGGAGGTTCTTCTATCGATGATTTATATCGATATCTGTCTTCTTCTTTTAGCATTTGAATTTCTTCTGTTGTTGGTTCATATCCATTAGCTATAAGTGTAGCTAACATTTCAGCTTCATCAATTGGTTCATTACCTTCTCCTAAAGAGCATTCTCCTGTTCCTTGTAATTCTGGAAATTCTTCTAATAATTCTGCATGTGCATCTATAGTTTGAATATAATAACATGTATCATCTGCAGATTGTGGTTGTTGCATTGCTCTATCAACTGAAAAGGTAACACTCTCATCTTCTATACTTAGGGTCAGTTTCTTACCGAACACGTCTATCATTGCTTTAGCCGTGTTTAAGAATGGTCATCCTAATATGAGAGGAACTTGAGAATCTTCTTCCATGTCCAAAACAACAAAATCTACTGGAAATACTAAAGTACCAACTTTAACTAGCATGTTCTCCATTATACCTCTAGGATATTTTATTGATCTATCGGCTAGTTGTATGCTTATTCTTGTTGGTTTCAATTCTCCAAGGTCTAGTTTAGTGTATAGTGAATACGACATTAGATTTATACTAGCACCTAAGTCTGCCAATGCTTTTATTGAACTAAGACTACCCAGAAAACATGGAATTGTGAAACTTCCTGGATCAGATAGTTTTTCTGGTATCTTATTCAACAGCACTGCTGAACAATTAGCATTCATAGTAACAGCCGAGAGTTCTTCCATTTTCTTTCTATTTGAGATTAGATCTTTCAAGAATTTAGCATATCTAGGCATTCCTGAAATCACATCAATGAAAGGAAGATTTACATTTATCTGTTTAAACATATCCAAGAATTTGGATTGCTCGACTTCAAGTTTCTCTTTCTTCATTTTACTCGGGTAAGGAAGTGGTGGTTGATATGGTTTAACATAAGGTTTATCCTTAACTGTGTTATCTTCATTAATCTTTTCAACTACCAGTTCTTTTTCCTTATCTTGATCAGGTTGTGGTTCTTGTGGAGTAGGAATAGTTTCATCAGAAGTTACAGGTATTTCTGGTGGTTTAAGTGTTGTACCACTTCTTGTGGTAATGGCTTTAGCTGTTTCATTCCGGGGGTTAGCATTTGTATCACTAGGTAGACTTCCTGGTTTTCTTTCACCTATTAACCTTGCTAGGTTACTCACTTCTTGTTCCAGATTTTGAATAGAAGCTTGTTGATTTCTAAATGCTTGAGCATTTTGTTCATTGGTTTGTTTTTGAGATGTGAAAAACTGCGTTTGAGTTTCAACTAGCTTCGTCATCATATCTTCTAAATTTGGCTTTTTATCATCGGTTTGTTGTGGTGGTTTGTTTTGAAAATTAGGTCTTTGCTGATTGTAAGTATTATTGGATACTTGTTGATTGCTAGGACCTTGTTGGTTGTTGTATGGAATATTTCGGTTATAATTCTGGTTTTGATTGTAAATCGGTCTTGGTGGTTGATAATTATTCTGATAATTATTTCCAGGCCTTTGGTTTATGTATGAAATATATTCTCTCTTTGTTCCATTGTTAATTCAATACTGAGACAATCTTTTGTCAAATGTGGTCCTCCACACTGCTCACAACTAATTCGTATTGAGTGAATATCTTTAGTCATCTTTTCCATTCGTCTTTCCACAGCATCTATCTTTGCGGAAATGGAATCTAAGTCATGGCTAGAATCGGCTCTAGCTGCTTTAGATGATCTAATGATATCTTTTTCTTGGTGCCACTCGTGTGAGTGGGAAGCAGTGTTATCAATAATTTTGTAAGCATCAGTTTCGGTTTTCTTCATAATAGAACCACCAGCTGCTATATCTATGTCTTTTCTTGTAGTGATGTCGCATCCTTGGTAGAATATTTGTACTATTTGACAGGTGTCTAAACCATGTTGCGGACATCCTCTTAACAACTTTCCATATCTTGTTCATGCCTCATATAGAGTTTCATTTGGCTTCTGTGTAAACGTAACAATTTCTGCTTGAAGTCTTACGGCTTTAGATGCAGGAAAGAATTGTTTAAGAAATTTGTCAACTAAAACATCCCCTGTATCAATCGCCCCTTCAGGTAACGATTCCAACCAATCTTTGGCTTCTCCCTTTAAAGTCCAGGGAAATAACATGAGATATATCTGTTCATCCTCCACTTCTCGGATTTTAAATAGTGTGCAGATCCTATTAAAGGTACGTAGATGTTCATTTGGATCTTCCTTCGGCGCACCACTAAATTGGCATTGATTAGTCACCATATGTAGAATTTGTCCTTTGATTTCATAATCTGGCGCATTAATGTCTGGATGAGTAATTGCGTGACCTTGGCCAGTGCGTTTAGCTCTCATTCGGTCTTCCATACTTAAAGGTTCCAGATTCTCCATAATTGAATTTGTTGAATCGGAATCACTAGAGGATTCTGATTTAATGGTTCGTTCCTCAACAATCTCTGTTTGAATGATTGGTGGTTCCGGAGGAAAATTTAATGGTTCAGGATCTACGAACCGTTCCTAAATATTCTCTGGATTCTCAATTGTGAGGTCGGGTTCAAAAAATGGATTATCGGAAATTTGAACTGAAGTACTTGGTCGACTGGATGACGATTCTAAAGAAAAATCAACGGCGGTTATATTTGCTAAATGTCTTGATCTAGTTACAGGTGGTGAACGTACAAAAGGTGGTGAACGTCTTGCTCGGTGCATTCACTGAATATCCTATTAGTTTTAAAAAAAAGAAAGAAAAATTATAATAAGTTATCCAATCAATAGACTTTTCTGATTTTGCCCACGTTTCGAATAGCCAAAAGATGCAGCAGAGGGGCAGGATTCGTTTGGTCTCAATATAATTGAGGACTGTTTGGCTCCAATAATCCGGTCCACGTACAAATCCAACTATTACTACGAACCAGAAAATTTTGATGTCTATTAATTTAACCACTTAAAATAAATTTTCGTAATTTTAAGAAATTTAGATAAGAAGTAGAATAAAAATCTATGTACTAAAACTAGAATAGCGAGAAATAAGAAAGAAAAAGAGTTCGTCGAAAAAGGTCGAAAAAGAAAAATGGTTGAAAAATAAAAGGTGACGGAAAAATAAAAGAAACTTATAAAACTTAAAAATACTTGACTAACCTAACCTTATTACTACAACTAACTTAAAATTATAATCGCAAATTGAAATTACTAATTGGAATGATAATTGATACATAGGTAAAAGGTGTCTAAAAATATTAAAGCTTATGGGAAAAACTATATCCCAAATGGAAATAACTTAAAAAGAAACTAAAACTTAAAAAGGTGTCACAAAATTCTAAAGTACCTAAATCTTAATCTAAGAAAAAGCACTTAAGGAATTCTACGGCAAAGCCTAAAAATCTAGGAGTAAAAATAACTATAGCAAAAACTAAGTTTAAAATTAAATATGAGCTAAATATACAAATATTACGCTACAACGATTAAAAAGGGACAAAATATAAAAATATACAAAAAGTTGTAAAAAGTACAATTTTTATAAAAATATTATTTTTATATTATTTATTTTATTAAACTATTAATTTTACAATTTAATTAAACTTAATAAACTAAAATATAAATTAAATAAAACTTAAATTAAAATAAAACTAATTATAATAATAATAATAATTAGGGTTTATAATAATAATTAATTAATAATTACTCCGTGATTAATTGCAGTAGGGTTTCTGTCGGTGTCAGAATTACTCCGCGAGTCGCGGTATTTCAAACAACAAACCCCGCGAGTCGCGGGGTCCCAAAATTCAACCCTGGAGCAGGAAATTTACGCGTTTTTTTTTTGTTTTCTAATTTTCTGTTTTAATATAAATAAAAGATATTTAAATAAAACTTATATTTTAAAACTTAAATAAAAATAGAATTACTTTATAATTTTATAAATAAAAATCTTAAAACTAGATTTATATATATATATATATATATATATTTTATATGTTTTTTTTAAAATAAAAACAAAATACTTAAATAAAACTTATGTTTTTATAAAATAAAAAATAAAGAAACTTTATAAAACTTAAATATTTAACAAAATCTTAAAAATATACAAATTTTTTTTTTCTTTTTATATTTTTGAATATTTAAAACGTATTTTTATAAAAACAAATTTTAATAAAAGTAAACTAAAAATTTTTTTTTTTTATGTAGCGTTGCGCTTCCGGCTTTTAAGAAGATCTCCCCGGCAGCGGCGCCAAAAATACTTGATGTGGTAGCGGAGTGGTATAAAATAGTTATTAATTTTAGCAGAAAATACTATTAAATACGATACAATTTTACACAAGATATTTATTTATTTAGAGAACGGATATACTTAAACCTTGCTACAACATTATAGGCAGTGTACCTAATCGTACAGTAGTGTAGTTTTTAGTAAGTCCGGTTCGTTCCACAGAGAATCTTTTTAAACAAAGCTTAACGCTATATTAGTTTACTTTTATAAAAATACAAATATATATATAAGTAATATTATTATTATAAAGGGAGGGTTTTTTTACCGTTTAATGACCAGTTTGTCGATTTTAAAACTTTAGTCGCAGTTAAAACCAAATGTAAAATATTAAAAATAAATACAAGACTTAAATTAAAGCATAAAGTAAATAACGATAATGAAATTGCGAATAATAAAAGTGCGATAAAATAACTTGCGATAATTAAAAAGTACGATAATTAAAAGTGCAATTAAATACAATAACAATAAATAAAGTGCGATAATTAGAAGTGCAATTAAATATAAAATAAAGGAAATTAAATATGAAATAAAAGAATTATGCTTATTTAAACTTCCGTAATCATGATGTTTGACGTGTTGATTTTAGTTTTATGCCCATGGGTTAATTGTCCTTTGTCCTGGATTATTTAATATGTCCGTCTGTTTTTTGTCCATAACAGTCCATCAGTCATAAATATAAAGTGCGAGTGTCCTCGTCAAATTAACCTTATACCTGAAGTTAAATATTCCAACTAATTGGGGATTTAAACTGTAACAAGATTTTAATACTTTGTTTAATAATTACACCAGGTTGTCGACTGAGTGTAATCCAAGGTTTTAATATTTTGTTATCAATTATACCAAGTGTCCTTGTACATAATTTCACCCCTGTTTTAATTATTCTAGTGGCTATTAATCCATTCCCGTGTCTGGTTAAATGAACGATTATTCGTACATATAAATACCCCACCCATCGTGTCCGATTGAGTGTATATGGTAATTTATAGGGACGCCCAATTGTAAATCTTTATATTAATATTAACAAACTATCATTTAGTTAAACAAATATAAAGCCCATTAATAGCTCATAGTCTAATTTCCACAAGTGTCGTTCTTTTGTCCAAACCCCAATTATGGTACAAAGTCCAATTACCCAATTTTAGTAATTAGCCCAACATCATGATTACTTCGTTTTAAATAAGCATAATAATAACTTAGCTACGAGACATTAATGTAAAAATGTTGAACATAACTTACAATGATTAAAAATAGCGTAGCGTTACACGGACAGAATTTCGACTTACACCCTTACAACATTCGCTAACATATCCTTATTATTAGAATTAAAATTAAAATTAAAATTAAAATATAAATTATATATATATATATTTTACGTATATATGAGAGAAGAAGAAAAAAGATGATATTTTACGATCAGAATGCGCGAGCTTTATAGGGGGTTTCTGAATTTGGGGCTCCGCGACTCGCGGTGAAATACCCTTCAAACTCCGCGAGTCGCGGAGAATGAAATTACAGCTCAGTCCCTTTGGAGTCTTTCTTGCCGACGGTTTTTATTATTTATTATAATATATAAATAATTATAAGAATTATTTAAATATTATATTATATTTATGTGCATAGTTGACTTGTAATTTTTAGTCCGTTGCGTCGAGCGTTGAGAGTTGACTCTGGTCCCGGTTCCGAATTTTCGAACGTCCTTGCGTACAATTTAATATCTTGTACTTTGCGTTTTGAATCTTGTACTCTTGTAATTTCGAGACGTTTCTTATCAATAATTGGAACCTTTTTGATTGTCTTTTGTACTTTTGAGCTTTTTGGTCGTTTGCGTCTTCAATTCGTCGAATCTGTCTTTTGTCTTCACCTTTTATTATTTAAACGAATATCACTTGTAAATAGAACAATTGCAACTAAAAGCTTGTCTTTCTTGAGGAATAATGCTATGAAATATATGTTCGTTTTTAGCATTATCAATATACGTTGTCTTTTCACCTTCGTTACCGGGGAACCGTTTATATTCCACCACATTAGCAGTAAACTTACTAGCAACTTCATTGACCTTTGACTTTCTGAAAAGTTATTATATTCATTGAAACCTTATCATCTACTCATCCGCATCTGATAACGAGAATTGCCGTACCAAATACCAAGAATCAACAATCAGTATTAACATTTATCTCTAAGAATTATGATCTTCCGTTCTGAAATTCTGAAAAGCACTCAGTTTACGAATCAATACTCTAACTTTTTGAAAAAGCTGAATGAAGCAGCAGAAACTGTAGACAACCTAAACAACCTTAATCGCCAAAAGTTTGATGATAAAGAATTGTAGGTTGGCAAAGCTCGGAAATGTTAAAGCTCGGAAATGTTAGAACTGGAAAATGGATTGAACAAACCATGAAGGAGGCTGTGGACAAATCATAAAGACTAAACCTGCCTTTGAAGAATTCAAATGATTCAGTATCTGCTGAAGTCATTATCGAATACCTTGCTCTTGACTCAACACTTTTACGGACAAATCTTCAACATCATCCATCGATATTAAAAATTCTAAGATATCATCGTATTTTTCATTATAAATATCCTCGATATTTCTGAAGAAATTTTCATAACTATTCTTATCTGAAATCATTTATCTTCTCGCATTATTAGTATTACATCAGAAAGGAAACTGTTTTCGTTTCTAAATTCTGAAAAACTCGAATCAAAATATGAATGTTTTTGTAGTGTTGGGAACTGATGCATGAGTTAGTATAATATAATGACACTTGATCAACGTGATTATATTACAGTAAGTCATGTTGAGTTTCTAATGGAACGTGATGATTCACAAATTATAATGTCATCACGTACCATGTTACATAACTCTTTCATTCTGCTTAACTTCTGAACATATCAAGAAAGTATATTCTTGATAGTTCTATTCTCAGTGATTCAGGTAATTTGACAAATCAAATCGTGCTATTACGTTCTTTCTTATTTAGAACATTAGTCATGTGGACCATTACTTGAGGTGCTTAATGGATAGAAGAGAAAACGGAGCATGAAGCTCCGAAATAGAAATAGGGGTATAAATCGCAGCAAATAGGAGAGAGCACTAACTGTGGATGACAATGATTATAAGAGACAGAAGCAGGGACATCGAAATATAAGGGAATATATAAAACCCAACAATAACGCAGAAATTACAAACCGTGGATATTAATACGAATAGCAATATAAAGACACGATATAATTAAGAATAGTATCACCTCAAAGTAATAGTAGAAGTAAACAGATTTTTCTGGTGGAAGATTGAAAAGAAGGATGACAGAAATGATAATTAGGAAAATATCAAGGATTAGAACCGGATTAAGCATTTTCACAATCTTTTGGATGTATGAACTAAGAAAGAAAGTATAGGAATGGTGAAAATAATGGAACGGAAGAGTTTAATTTATAATGGAAATATCAGACAGAGTAATCAAGATAGATCATCGTATTTAATTATAGAGATCTTAATTTCCTTACTCGCCGAAGAATCAAATCTTTTAGATTTCGAAGATTTTCTTTAAATCCTTTGAATTCCGGAATTCAACCAAAGGCAACGTCAAAAATCAAGACGCACCTTACTTTCTAAATTCAACCAAGACAACATCAAAAGTTAAGACACACCTTATTTACTAAAATCAACCGTGACTACGTCACCGGTTAAGACGAATTCCTATTCCTCATTTCACTTTGTTATAATAGCTTCAACCATACGCTTCGAGTAAACAAATTGTTTTATCCATATTACTCACTGATGATAAAACTCCATTTATCAAGCTCATATCTGTCATGAAAACCTTCTTATTGTTAGTCATGATGACCTCACTCAAATTTCGGGACGAAATTTCTTTAACGGGTAGGTACTGTGACGATCCGGGAATTTCCGACCAAATTTAAACTTAATCTTTATATGTTTCCGACACGATAAGCAAAGTCTGTAATGTTGAGTCTCAAAATTTTTGAAATTTGTTTACATGGATTCAGTTAATCTTTGACCATTCTCGACGATTCACGAACAATTGTGTGCAAATAAATATGTGAACAAATATATATATATATATATATATATATATATATATATATATATATATATATATATATATATATATATATATATATATATATAAGTATATATAAGTATATATATTAATTTGAATTAATATAATACCATTTAATCATTTAAATTAAATATATAGAGAAATATATATATGAATTCTGTACACAGTTAATGTATGTTGTAATATTTATAATATATATACATATTAAATATTCAAATATGTTATTATATAGTATAAGTATTGCATAATTAATGATATGTAACATTATTGTAATAAACTTAATTACAAGTTAAAATATAACTATTATTATTACTCTCATTATTATTATTAATATTGATATTAATATTATTATTTGCAGTATTAATATTATTATAATATATTATATATTTTATATAGATAAAAAAAATGGAAACATGTAACTTGATATTACTAGTATTATTATTATGCATTATCATTAAGAATCATTATTATTGTTATATATTATCCCTACTATTAATATTATAAAAATAATACAATTTATTAATATTATCATTAATAATATCATTATAAACATTATTATAATTATAATTATAATTATAATAATAATTATTATTATTATTATAATTATTAATATCATTATTATTTCTATTATCATTATTAGTAATTGTATTATTATTATTTATATACTTAGTATTAATATTATTATTAATACACTTATATATATATATTTACAGATACATATACATATACATATACATTTACGAAATTCATTTATACATATATAAATACTGATACATAAATACTAATATATATAGATAAGGAATACGGGTACAGTTCTATATATAAAAACATATTTTTACGCGTAATATCCTATCACTATATGTTATTTTTTTTTCTTTTATGTTTCACTATTATGCTTGTGTTAACTTGTCGATTCCTTTTCTATGTAAAACAATCAGTAATTGGTTGTTGATAGGAGAAGAAGGTAAGTCAATTATCAATATTCAATTATTAATAGAGTTAAACAGAAATCAGGAACAAGAACACCCCTGTACGAGTCATATTTTTCTTAGCTCGAATAATGAATCAATCTTCAAAAACTAATATTGCAATTCGGTTAGGATGATCACGTTAATCTATCTGAAAGTTTTCAAGTCTCAATTCAATGAATTGAAATTGAATTTTGAAGTCAAAGAATAAATTGAAAAAGTCAACTAACCTGTTCATCACCGAATTCGTTTTCGTTTTGAAGTTTCTGATAGAATTAATGATTTGAAAAGTTTCCATGAATGTTTTCTAATCTATTTCGTATTATAACTTTTGTCTATAACGCTATCATTTACAAAATCACCATTTTATATTTTGTTCTTCTCGACGAGCTGTAAACTGCAATTTTTTTTATATTTTTTATTGTTGTTTTCGGGTCTGTTAATGTAATTCAGGAATGCTAGTTATTCCTGGTTCAATTTTTTTTACATCCTTATTGAAATCAAAATTTGTTGATATGATGACCTAGTACTATCGATTTAAAACTGATTGAAGAAGAAGGTGAAACAAGAAAAACAAAAAAGGGTTAAATAAATTCGTATGGGTTATAAAGCAGATAAACTGAAATGGACGAGTAGTAAGGAGGGTGTTTGGGTGTGCGAGAGGTCAAGGGTTCGAGTCCCTCTTATGGTAGTATTTGTTTTTGGGCCAAGTTCTTTGAAGGTAGCATCATTTTTCACTAGTATTATTATTATCACTTTTATTATTATTATTATTATTATTATTATTATTATTATTATTATTATTATTATTATTATTATTATTATTATTATTATTATTATTTTTGTTATGTTATTATTATTACTAGTATTAATTACTATTGTTATAATGGTTAGTAATACTAGTATTATTATCATTAATATGAACATAATACAAATTATTATTATAAATATTATTATTAGTATCATTTTACAAATTGTTGGTATTATTATTGTATTATCAACAAAGATATTAGTAATAATATCATTATTATTGCTAATATGATTATTAGAATGGTTATAATTAAACTTGTTACCATATTTAACAAAATATATATCCTTATAATTATTATTATTATTATTATTAAGAATTAAGTATTATTATCAAAAATTAATATTTTCATGACCATTATTATTAAATTATTCTTTTTATTAAAAACTGTTGATATCATCATTATTATAAGATTGATTAATGAAAACTATCATTAATATATTTATGGAATTATAAATAATATTATCGTTTGTATTAATATTAGTATTAATAATATTATTATCTCAAGTATTACCTTAGTATCACTAAAGTATTGTTTTAACTAACAAATAATATATATATATATATATATATATATATATATATATATATATATATATATATATATATATATATATATATATATATATATATATATATATATATATATATATATATATATATATATATATATATATATGTATATATATATATATGTATATATTACATATAACATAACGAAACTTAATATTTTTATATAAAATGAATATAAGTTATTAAAATAAAAATTATAACACTAATAATAATATATATATATCTTTGTTCAAATACAAGTATAGGTATTAATATATATATGAATGATATAGGCTCGTGAATCCGAGGTCAACCCTGCATTATTCAGTTGTTCAGTTTCGTCGTATGAATATTTTTACTACAAAATATTGGATTGTGAGTTTCATTTGCTCCCTTATTAAATGCCTTTGCAATATATATTTTTGGGACTGAGAATACATGCGCTGCTTTTATAACCGTTTTACGAAATAGACACAAGTAATTAAAACTACATTATATGGTTGAATGGATCGAAGCCAGATATGCCCTTTTTAAACTTGGTAGCCTAAGAATTAGGGAACAGACCCCCTAATTGACGCGAATCCTAAAGATAGATCTATCGGGCCCAACAAGCCCCATTCTGGAATTTGAAATGCTTTAGTACTTCGAAATTATCATGTCCGATGGGTGTCCCAGAATGATGGGGATATTCTATATGCATCTTGTTAATGTCGGTTACCAGGTGTTCAATCCATATGAATGATTTTTAAACACTTGCGAGTGTATGATTATTGAATAAAGGAAATATTGTGGTCTATTAAAATTATGGAAATGATTGTTATGATAAACTAATGAACTCACCAACCTTTTGGTTGACACTTGAAAGCATGTTTATTCTCAGGTTTGAAAGAAATCTTCCGCTGTGCATTTGCTCATTTAGAGATATTACTTGGAGTCATTCATGACATATTTCAAAAGACGTTGCATTCGATTCATTGAGTTCATCAAGAATATTATTAAGACAATTATAGCTGGATATATTATGAAATGGTATGCATGCCGTCAAGTTTCGATGTGATGAAAGTTTGTCTTTTAAAAACGAATGCAATGTTTGTAAAATTGTATCATTTAGAGGTCAAATACCTCGCGATGTAACCAAATGTAATGTATTCGTCCTTATGGATTAGGACGGGTCTTGAAAGTTAAAACGGTAGCTAATGCGTCATGCAATGTAAAATCATCTCACCGTTACTAACTACTAAATCTCACCGTAAACAATTTTACAATGGTAGCTAATGCGTCGTGCAATGCAAAATCATCTCACCGAGGGTAGCTAAAACGGTAGCTAATGCGTCGTGCAATGCAAAATCATCTCACCATTACTAACTACTAAATCTCACCGTAAACAATTTTACAACGGTAGCTAATGCGTCGTGTAATGCAAAATCATCTCACCGAGGGTAGCTAAAATGGTAGCGAATGCGTCGTGCAATGCAAAATCATCTCACCGTTACTAACTACTAAATCGAACCATTTCGGTAGCTAATGCGTCGTGCAATGAAAAATCATCTCACCGATGGTCGATAATACAATCTTTATAGAAATCGAACCTCTGAATCCAAATAATTCTATCATAGAATGTAGTTTTGAATACTTGTGTCTATTTCGTCAATCATTTATAAAAACAGTTCATGTATTCTCAGTTCAAAACATATCTCAAAAGCATTTAATAAAACATTTATAAAAACAGCGCATGTATTCTCAGTCCCAAAAATGTAAAGAGTAAAAGGGAATCAAATGAACTCACAATATTGTATTTCGTAGTAATTAAGAATATGATGGTATTAAACAAGTGCAAGGTTGGCCTCGGATTCACGAACATATATTAATTATATATTTTTATATGTTGGTCAATAACTCTCTAACAATTTAGGTCAAACCGTAGTGTATCACAATCCTAATACTCGAGACTAATATGCAAAAGTCAACTAAAGTCAACAAAGTTAACTTGGTCCAAAATGACCTTCAAAATCTATACATGATTATTGTATAACTTAAACATAGTCGTTTTATATATTTAAATATATTTAACAGATTTTTATTAAAAAAAATAATATAAATCATTTATTAATAAATAAAAATTTATATTAAAATTTTATATATGATATAAATATACTTTTATATATCTTAAGTAATAAAATTTATAAAGTTTACTCAATATCATAAAAATATTGTATTTATATTACGTATGGTAAAAATGTCTTTGTATCACATATTTATTTGATAAAATAATATTGATAATCATAATGAATAAGAGTTGTATTATTTTGTAATAATAATAATAATTATTATTCTACTAATAATAATAATAACAATATTTATATTTACTAATGATTAAAATAAAATGATAATTCTAATCATGATAATATTAATAATAACAATACTTTTTAATATTAACTGTAATAATAATATTTTATATAAAAATAATAATTCTATTCAAAATGATAATAATAATTACTAAAATGATAATAATAATGATATTTTATAATAACAATGATATTTCTATTAAAAATGATAATTTTAGTAAAAATGATAGTTTAAATATAAATGATATTTTTAGTAATAATAATAATGATAAAATAATGAAGTCGATATTTTTTCTCTCAAATCAATATCTTACAATATTTTAATTTCATCATAATACTCATACTCATTATTTCCTAATCGATTTTGTTTAATAGCTTTTAGTTCTCTTTTTATATAGCATTCATAATAATGATAATAATATTAATCATAGTAATTTGATGATACTAATATTAGTTTTAATGGTAATAATATTAATAATAATAAATATAATAATAATATTAATGACAATACTAAGTATCATAATAATAATAATAATAATGATAATAATAATAATAATAATAATAACGATAATATTAATAATAATCCTAATGATAATAATGATAGTAATACTAATAACAATGACAATTTTTAATGATAATACTTATAACGATAATGATAATAATAATAATAATAATAATAATAATAATAATAATAATAATAATAATAATAATAATAATAATAATAATAATAATAATAATAATAATAATAATAATTAGATTATAACGACGATAATAACGACGATAGTAATAATAATCATTTTAACGATAATAATACCTAAATTAATAATAATTCAGTTGACTATATCTTTTAATCCGTTCATCGGAATCACACGAGTTCTAAATGAAAAGTTCTTAATTTTTCGTCAGCTTTCCAACGACATGCATATCATATACCTTATCTCAGTAGCATATGTACTAAATTCATGATTTATCATAAACTATATAATGACAAAATAAAATATACAAGCATGCATAATCATAAGTACTCGAGCACTAGTCAGGGATACACTATTAATATATAAAAGTTAAGTTATGAGCGCTCACGTATCAATATTGAGATTCAATATTGCAAGAAAGTACGTAGACGCAACAAAGATGATAAACACTATATTGACCTCATGAGCATACCCCCGAACATTACCCATAACCTCCATAGCTATAACCCATAATTTCCTTTAGCTCTATCCCTCTCAAAAACTCGTTTTGAAAACATGCGAGCAGAACCTCGTCGTAGTATTTTATGTAATTACTATTAGTTAATAATAATACTAATAATAATACAAATAATAATAATAATAATAATAATAATAGTAATAATAATAATAATAATAATAATAATAATAATAATAATAATAATAATAATAATAATAATAATAATAATAATAATAATAATAATAATAATAATAAGATTGATAATATTAATAATATAAATATATATATACATATTGAGAGATATAGAGAGATCGAGAGAGTTGGATTGAATGCAAACTGAATCAGAATCGAATGGATTTATAGAAGTGTCAACCCCTTACGCCCCATGCGATCGCATGGGGTTTCTACATTGTTTTCATGCGATCGCATGCAAGCAATTCCCAGCTGATATCCCACTTTGTGCTCTGCCGACACTCGTAAAATTATATATATATATATATATATATATATATATATATATATATATATATATATATATATATATATATATATATATATATATATATTAATATATATATTTAATCTAGGTAATTATTTATATAATATATTATATTTATGACCATGGTAAAAATGTAATTTTTGTTCTAATGACATGGACGTTGTCACTCGACTTACGTCCCGTTTCCTGTTTCTCGAACTCATTTTCGTACGCTTAGTTATCATACTAGTATCGGAATGTCACCTTACGAGATGCTTTATGGGCGTAGGTGTCGAACCCCGATTTGTTGGGGTGAAGTGGGTCAAAGAGAAATCGGGAGTACCGATTTGGTTTTAGAGACGAATAGCAAGATTGATATGATTCGGGCTCATTTGAAAAAGGCTCAAGATAGACAAAAGGCGTATGCCGACAAGCGAAGGCGATCGATTGAGTTTCAAGAAGGTGACATGGTGATGTTTAAAGTTTCACCATGGAAAGGTGTTATTCGGTTTCGAAAATGGGGAAAGTTAGCTCCTCGGTTTATTGGGCCATTTAAAATTTTAGCTCATGTTGGTGAAGTTGCGTATCGTTTGGAATTACCCGAAGAGCTTGCGGGGATCCATAATAGATTTCATGTTTTCCATCTCCGTAAGTGTCTTGCGGATGATTCTTCATGGGTGCCATTAGACGAGATTGAGCTAAACAATAAGTTAGAGTATGTCGAGGAGCCGATTGCTATACTCGACGAGAAGGTCAAAAGGTTGAGAAATAAAGAGGTGAGAACTTTTAAAGTTCAATGGCGTCGTAGTATAGGTTCCGAGTTTACTTGGGAGCCCGAAGAGTTCGTGTTGGTTTATCTTCCCTCTTGTCATGCGGCTTGGATCGCGAGGACGAGCTCCGATTCAAGCGGAGGAGAGTTGTAAGACCCGAATAATTATTGTACAGTGGAGTAAATAGGGTACTTGAAGTGTGAGAAATATTGTGCAGTTAAACAGAGGTCAGTGCCTGTCCAGACCAGGGTGCGCTCAGCGCACACTTAAGGGTGCGCATGGCGCACTACTACTGTAGCCGGATTCTGTTTCTTTTAATTGATATTTTGGAAGGGCTTTTTGGTAAATTCACTTAGGGTCGAGTTAAGGGCCACAAGATCAGTGGATGGAGTGTCATAACTCTACTTTCAACCACCTTCATCTTTCTACTTCAAGTTTAGAGAGAGAAATCCCTTTTGAGAGAGAGAAAGCTCAAATCAAGGAGGAAGAAGTTGATTTCGGGCCAAACCACGTGTGTTAAAGTTGTTCATCTAATCACTAGCTACGTTGTGATTGTGGTGGTAAGCTCTAACTTTGATTTCCTTATTTTAATTTGTTTAAGGGTTAGAGTTTGGGTTAGTGATGAACATAAAACCCATATTTGGTGATTTTGGGTGTTCTTGGGTAAGATTGGGTCATGAGGACCCAAGGATGACTAACCTACGGTTTTGAAAATGTTAAATGGACTTATGAGTCATAATTGGTTAGTTAATTACTAGCACACCTAGTTATTAAGCAAATGGGTGTTAATGGGGTTAGTGGATGACCCGAAATGGGTGTGTGACTTTAAAATGGTTAAATGGGTAATAATTGATCTAGTTGGGAAAGATGGGTATGAAATACCCTAATTGTGTATTAGTTAGTGTTGTTGGACCTTAGTCACTAGCTTTTAGTGATATGTGATGGTCTTGACCTTAAATGGACGGTTTTGGTGAAAATGGGGCATTTAATGCATTTAAGTCATTAAATGCACATGAGTGAGTTGTTGGCGTTTAGTCCAACTAGTTTGTGTGTTGATCGAGTACTTATTGTACTAGGTACTTTGCCTTGAAGCTCGCAGAAGTATAGAACCGTCACCGAATTGTTAAGGTGAGTGGAATACTTATGCGTGTACGTATATAATGTATTTATTTGTATAGCGTGGAATGTGGAATTGTCGCGGTGTTCAAGACACCACATTCTATGTAACGAGTGGAATTGTCGCGGTGTTCAAGACACCACTCATTGATTTGATTGACGTGTGGAATAGTCGCGGTGTTTAAGACAACACATTGTCATGGGAGTGGAATTATCGCGGTGTTCAAGACACCATTCATTTGGTTTGATTGACATGTGGAAGTGTCGCGGTGTTCAAGACACCACATTGTCATGGGGGTGAAATTGTCCTGGTGTTCAAGACATCACCCGAGAGATTAGTGATTACGCGTCGTATGTACACTAATGAATGTTATGAACTCCGACGGTCTCTAGCGAGTACCGTTCCCTTGTACGATTGGTTAACCATGGTTGTGTGAATTTTGTATTAGTATATTTAATTGTGAACTATATGCTTTTGGTGTCGCTAGCTTATTATGAATTGCGGATATTGGTTTATGCATTATGTTTGCATAGTTGTCGAATTGC
Organism: Rutidosis leptorrhynchoides; assembly: GCF_046630445.1. Lineage (NCBI taxonomy): Eukaryota > Viridiplantae > Streptophyta > Magnoliopsida > Asterales > Asteraceae > Rutidosis > Rutidosis leptorrhynchoides. Next base: position 35,550,211 of record NC_092337.1, on the reverse strand, counting down.
TAGCTTGTATGCGGTATTGTGTAAGTGATTGCAAGTAAGTAGGTTATATATGTATATGTATAATTATTGCATTCACTAAGCTTTAGCTTATCCTCTCGTTGTTTACCTTTTTATAGGCTCTGGCGTGGACAAGGGTAAGGGCGTTCGTTCGAATTAGTGATCCCGCTTTGTTTTGATAGGGGACGCTTTTGGCATATAGCTTTTGGAGTTTGACCGAGATTTGGGTAGTTTAACCCCCAAACACCATGCTCATAGTGTCGTTTGGAATTTAAACTAGTGTGGTCGAAACTCATATTTTTGTACGAAACTCGTATTACGGCATATGTGGGTTCGGTTTCGTAAAACTTATTTTATTATTGAATCGTGTGAGTTTTAGCTATTATAACATGTCGTGAAAAGCGTTTCGTCTAAATATGTCGAGAAGTGAGAGATCTTTAATTGAAATTTGACAAAACCGGACAGAAGCTGATGAGGCTCGTGCGCGCCGCGCACCCTAGGGTGCTGCGCGCCGCGCACCTGTGTTGTTATAAAAAAAAAATAAAAAATTGATTCGCGTATTCGGTTGGATATTGGGTTGGGTTGTTACAGTTTGGGTCAATGTCGTTTTGACCAATTTTGTAGGTGGGGTGGGTACCAAACGACACGGTTCCCCACAATGTCGTTTTGACCAATTTTGTAGGTGGGGTGGGTACCAAACGACACGGTTCCACACCCTTTTAGTATATAAGGGTTAATAAGGGTTAATAACTATTACATCACTAATTGATACATAAATATAATTTTTAACAATAACACTAATCCGTAATTGTTTGTGCCTAGTAATTTCAACTACACATTTTTATTTTTAATTATTCAAATTTAAGATTTAAAAAGCTCATCATCTCCTGTCATGTCTCTCTAGGCTTCTCCAAATATTCTTACACCAGAGATTAAACACACTGTCTTTCTCATTCTCTCTCATTTTTCTGTTATTTTTTGTTATTTATTGTTTATTTAATAATATTTATACAACGTATCATCATCAATCCCAGCTGCTCCAAATACCCATTAATTTTCATATTTATTTATTTATATTTATATTTATATTTATATTTATATTTTATATTATAAACATACGTAAAGAGTGGAGGAATAACCAAGAAAATATGTAAAGTTTCAATTTTTATTATTTTAATGATATTTAAATTTTTTATTAGTTAATTAAAAAAAACAATAACAATACCTTACCTTTGGTGACGAAAAACAACCCACACATCCATTCCTCTGTTTTCAATTTTATTCGTTATTAGATTAGATCTCATTTTTCAAATCAATATTTCCATTAATGGTGAGTGCTTGTATAAACTACCCAAAACTAAATTCTATTTGTCTTACATAATTATTCAATCAATTCAGTTGATCTATCTAAATTGTGAGTTTTTAGGAATATGAAATCTACTTGAGATTGATGTTTGAGGGATCCAATTTTCTTAATTTCAGTCTATGAACACTGAAAAATACTAATCTGATCACTTTTTTTTTGCACTGGATTATATCAGGATAAGGTAATCAATTACTTCTTTTCAATCTTTTTTCTAATCTACATTTTGATCTGATTAATCAATATTTGTGTTAAATTCAGGATAGATTTATATATCTTCATAATTTTGATTGATTTGAGTGTGTTACTATGATAAAGTTTTGATTTTTAATAGAATAGTGATGTCTTTTTATCTTCTTGTTGTTGTAGTTGAACTGGGTTAGCATCAAAATAAGGTTTTTTTAGTGAGAATTGAGTTCAATTTAATGGCAATTCAACATGGGGTTATTGAAAAGATTGAATCGAATTTCGGTAAGCTGTTCATTGGTGGTATCTCATGGGATACTGATGAGGGTAGATTAAAAGATTATTTTAGTAGTTATGGTGAGGTGATTGAGGCTGTGATCATGAGAGATCGAATCACGGGCCGGGCTCGTGGATTCGGTTTTGTAGTTTTTGCTGATTCTGCTGTTGCTGAAAAGGTTGTATTGGAGAAACATATGATCGATGGCCGAACTGTAAGTCTATTTAAACTTTCTGATTATGTTCAATTATTTTTTAGATATTCTGTTCTAGATTATATTCAAGTTATTGATTATTGATAATCAGTTAGTAGTGAAGCAGATTCTAATTATATGATTAATTAAGGGTCACTCTAATTATTTTTAGATATTCTGTTTAAGACTACTTGCAACTAAGGTGATCCTGCTTATTGGATCATTTAGGGCCCTTTACATGTACATCCTTAAATCTGAAATGTTATTGGAGCATTCAAACAACTGATTATCTTATTCTTCTGATTATTTAGTATCGCATAATCACTTTCAGAAAGCAATGCGATTTGCAAAACACCCTTTAATCTTGATATATATTTTTTTTCTTTAAGCACAAAGTACTGTATTGTAATTAAATCTTACGATATTATACAAACAACAACGAAATTCACAATTTTTATTTCATAATTTGCATGATTTTAAATGATTAGGTTGAGGCAAAGAAGGCTGTTCCGAGGGAAGACCATCATGGACTGAATCGAATCAATGGTAGCATTCAAGGATCACCGGGTCCCGCAGGGCGTACAAAGAAGATATTTGTAGGAGGTTTAGCATCAACTGTCACCGAAACCGATTTCAAGAAATACTTTGAACAATTTGGTGGTATAACAGACGTTGTTGTGATGTACGATCACAACACTCAAAGGCCGAGAGGTTTTGGTTTCATCACATTTGATTCAGAAGAATCGGTTGATCAAGTTTTACTTAAAACTTTTCATGAACTTAATGGCAAAATGGTTGAGGTCAAACGGGCTGTCCCAAAAGAGTTATCACCAGGGCCTATTCGGAGCCCGTTGATTGGGTTAAACTACGGGTTAACCAGACCAAACATGTTTGTCACTAGTAATTTCCCACAAGGTTACAATATGAGCCCAATTGGAGGTTATGGAGGTCGAACTGATAGCCGGTTCAGTCCAATTGCTAGTGGGCGAACTGGGTTCTCTCCGTTTGGGTCATCTGGTTATGGGATGGGTATGAATCTTGACCCGGCTTTGAGCCCGGGTGCATTTGGTGGGAACTCTAACAACATGGGTTATGGGCGAGTTTTGAGCCCATATTTTGGTGGAAACTCAAATAGGCTCATCACACCTATCGGATATAATAGAAATGAGTCATTTATCAGTTCATCAACTAGAAACGGGTGGGGAAACGGTGGGCTAACTAGCCCGGGCGGGTCAGGTGCGTATTTGGGTTCTGGAAATGGTGGTTTTGGAGTTTTTGGTAATGGGCCGAACTGGGGTTCGTCTCCTATATCTAGTCAAGGTGCAATGAGTTCATCTATTTACAATGGTGGAAGTATTGGATCTTTAAGGGGTCAAGAAAACAACTATGGGCTTGGAATTGGAAGAAACGGGCCCAGTGTCGGTCATGAGGGGTCTTATGGTAATTTGTACCGTGGAGGTTCGATCTATGGTGACCCGACTTGGCAGTCTCCGACTAATGAACTAGACGGGCCTGGTCCGGGTTCATTCAGTTATGGGCTTGACAATTCAGAAGATGTTGGAAACTATAACATTGCAAATAGACAAACTAATAGAGGTATGTATGCTATAATTACATCTGGTTTGTTCTAATATTTTTTTAAGCTCCATTTTTAGTTTTTAATTGTTCTTGCTTCTAAAGATGAAGATCTCCTTTTTTTTTTTTTTTTTTTTCCGTCCTGTGGAAGATTATAAGTTTTGAACAAATTTTACTTTTATTTTAGAGATGAAATAAAACCTCTTGTTTTGTATAAATGAAGCATCCTAAGATAGCCCTCTATTCAAACTTTAGTAGAAGAACATATCTTAGGGTGGCCAGTGAAAGGCTCGGAAACGGTCACGTGATAACCTGGTTAGGTTGCTTGCATCAGAGTAAAAATATTCTATTTGAACACAGAAAACCTTATCCCTTTCATTTCTAGAAAATGAAGATGGAAACTTAGAGAAAAGTTTCTATAATTAAACGCACCTTAGGTAGTTATGTTGTTAATTTTGAGACGGCTGTTTCAAGATTGGTATACGAAAAATGGTCACGTGATAACCCGTTTAGGTCGCTTGCATTCGAGTAAAATACTCCCGTTTCAGTGGTAGCCTGAATAGGGAAAACCTTATCTTACATTTTTAGAAAATGAAGATGGAAACTTAGAGAAAATTTTCGATAACTAAACGCACCTTATGTAGTTATGTTGTTAATTTTAAGACGGTTGTTTCAAGATTGGTATACGAAATCATGATGTTAACTTGTTTCCTATGTAAATTTGTTGCAGGGATTGCGGCATAGAAGTTTTTTATGATTTGCATACAAGAAGGTCACTTTAGGAGGATCTGTTATTTTCGTAGATAACCCACCTCTTTAGTATACAACACGAGCAGAGTTAAGGGCGATTTGGTAATTTGGTATGTAGATTCTTGAAAAGATATACTACGGAGTTGAAACAAAGGATATGGTGGCAAGTTTTTGTTTTTCAATTGATGACATTAGGTTTCGGCTGATTCTACTTTTGATGTGTTGTTGTACATCTTTTGAATGAGGGTGGTACAAGAGTAGATCAATAATGTTTCTGTTTTGTTTTTTTCCGGTTGCTATATTTGTTCTTGTTGAGTTGTTGTAGTGACTGGCAAAGTTGCCAGTACTTGATACCGGGTTTTGAGAATATGTTTTTTTTCCTTCAGTTTATTCTGTTTGATTTACAAAGTGTGAATGATTAGAGATTCAAGTTAATAATTTGACTTAATGTTAACTTCTCATTGTTTTTTCCAAATTGTATCATCTATTTGCTTGTGGTGAGGTTTAGATAACCATTATGATATGATGTGATTTCTGCACATTTTAATCTTTAGAAGCTTTTATTCATTTTATTCACGTTTTGAATGTTATTGTTTGTGTCATTATCGATACGAGTAGAATGATAACGGTCCCCATGTAATGGATAATAGTGTGAATGAATATTATTCATTCGTTCTTTTTCCAACTCTTGTGTCCATGTCAAGCAGATAGGACCGGCACTGGTAGATCTATTCGCTCGGAATAAATAGGTCTGATAACCGAGTAAAATGTTTTGAACATATATCTTCAGCTGATACATAAAAGCAATACAATTTTGCATGTATGTTGCAGAGGATTTGAACGAACTAATAATAGTTTGGGATTATAAGTTTAGCAATTTAAGTTTGTAGTTTGTAGCAAAATGTAATCGGAGTCGCAAGTAACAACCTAACTGCGAATCAATAGTTTATCGTTAAAACTAGAATGGAATTTTAATCAACAATTTGAAACATGATGACTTATTTTATTCTATAGTCTATAACAAGTGAAAACTAAGGATAAACTAAAATATTGTTTAAAAGGAAAAACAAACGAAATCACCAGTCCCATATCGACTACAAGTAAAAGTGGGGAGAAATATTTAAATGCTATTTGGACTCATTTTCTCGCCTGTCTAGTAACGCAGGCCTATGATTCAAGTGGAGGCATTTGATGATTATTTGAAACTAAAAATAAAAATTAGTCCGAATAACGCTCAAGGCTTAATACAACTAGAAATGAGCATCTATTCAATATCAACGATAACTTTTTTACTTTTATAAGTTATAATACTTTTTATATTCTATGATCCACTATAGGATATAACTTAAACAAACATTTGTTCGATAGAAGTATTAACTTGGTACATAAAAAGATCAAACGCGGGGATAGCTCAGTTGGGAGAGCGTCAGACTGAAGATCTGAAGGTCAGGTGTTCGATCCACCTTCACCGCAAGATTTATTTTTTCTATTTCTTTATTTACATTTCATTTTCAAAACCACCCATCAAACTTTAGAAAATTGTCACAGTAGACCCTTATAATTTTACCCCATTTACCGGTGTCTTCAATCTTACCGTAGCTTACCCTTTTTCACATCTAACAAATTATTCTATTTCTTTATTTACATTTCATTTTCAAAATCACCCATCAAACTTTAGAAAATTGTCAAAGTAGACCCTTATACTTTTACCCCATTTACCGGTCTCTTCAATCTTACCGTAGCTTACCCTTTTTCACATCTAACAAATTATAGACATCAAGTTTGTACAGCTTACCGCGTTATTTGGCAGCCAATTACCAAAAACAAAAAAAATTTGGCAGCCAATAAAATGTAACTTCAAATCAAAATCAATGCAAATAAAGTGTTAACCATACATTCATGGTCATATTCTCAATCTGGTTCATTTGCAGAGGAATTAGATAAAGAAAAATACCATATAGTTAGTGGGTGGTCTTATGACACAAAAAACATACTATATAATTAAGTTATAATTTCCTTCTATATTAACGTTTGCCTAAGTCGGTCTTCTGATCAAGTAGGGTTCTTTATGAACAGCTCCTTTATGAACGGGTTCGTTGATGATGATGGTTCCTCGGATTCGTTGTATTTCGGTGTTTTGTTGGTTTCTTGTATCTCCTGTTCACCCTTTGATTGGTTTCTTGTTTGGTCTTTGTTGGTAAGGTTGTGAGCCCCTTAGGTTCTTCCTCTTTGCTTCGGTTTGGTTGTGTTTGTTTAGTGGTGGTTTTTAGTTGCGGCTTTTCTTTTTTCCTTTTAGTCGGTCTCTTGTTTAGTTTGGTTGTGTTTGAACCTTATTTTGTATCATTTTTAAGTTCTTTCATATTTGGATGAAAGCTTCCACGTTCCAAGTATGTTTAGTTTTTCGTCAAAATAAAAAATGTAAAAAAAAATTCACCTAAAACATCACTTAATAAAATATATTACGGAGTACATTCTTTTAAAGCAAATGAATTTTATACAAAAACATAAAAAATACTGCTGGTAAGAAGCTAGAAAGAATAACAAAATCACGAAAAGAACACACCTTCTGATAGTTGAATACTGTAAATTATTACACATAAAATGTAATAAATACATTACATTTTATATGTATTAATTATAAGCTATGTTAATTAAATAAATTATAGGTTCATTAATGCATTTTAACGTGTGACATATACTCACTAGCCCAACTCGGTTGATATATATAGTTATGTACAAATACTTACGTTTTAAGCCCGTGCGTTGCACGGGTGTGTAAAACCGTGGAAAAAAAATGTAATTTGCAGTTGATATTGGTATGTAAATAGCGATATTAAAAAAAAATGAAAAGTATAAGAATCATTTAAGAGCCTGTGGTGTTAACAAATTTTAAAAATTCTTTTGATTTTAAGAGCTAATGGTGTTGACAAATTTTAAAAATTTCTCGAGTTTAAGAATCCGTGGTGTTGACGAATTTTCAAAGTTCTTTTGAGCCCGTGATGTTGACAAATTTTAAAAGTGATTTTGGATGGTGTCAGTAACTTAATGCCTACAATTTTTTTTCTCACCATTAATATCTTTTTAATATATAAATTATATACTACGTAATATTTAGAGTACATTGAAAATTTGTGATGAAACGTAACATTAGTAAAGTATATAAGTTATATTATTTTAGAATTATTATATACAATTATTTTTTGAATAAAAGTATAACCCGCGAGTTCAATTTTAGAAAAGTTGTTTGTAGTGACCCGAACTTTTCCATGATTATATATTATATGAGATTAATAGTTACATGAATAAATATTTCCAACATGTTAAGCAATCAAACTTGTTAAGACTTGATTAACCGAAATGGATTTAGTGATAACGTTTGACCACCCAGTTTGTCCAATGATTCACGAACGCTATAACATGTATATGACATGATATTATATATATGAACATATATATATATATATATATATATATATATATATATATATATATATATATATATATATATATATATATATATATATATATATATATATATATATATATATATATATATATGTTTAACATGATGAAACGATAATTAAGTATCTCATTATGTATATTAACAATGAACTTTATACATAAAACAAGACTACTAACTTAAGAAATTCAAAACGATATCTATATGTAACGATTATCGTTATAATAATAACCTAATATTTATATAGCATATTAAGATATATTAATACATCATGTTATCATTATAAGGTAATAATTTAACATCTAATTAAATATAATAACAATGGGATTAATTACATTTAACGAAATCGTTAACTTAAAGGTTTCGAAACAACACTTACATGTAACAACTAACGATGACTTAACGACTCAGTTAAAATGCATATACATATAGTGTATTAAGATGTATTAGTATACTTTTGAAAGACTTCATGACACATAACCAAGTACTTCTACTTAACAAAAATGCTTACAATTACATTCTCATTCATTTTCATCAACAATTCTACTCGTATGCACCCGTATTCGTACTCGTATAATACACAGCTCCTAGATGTACATACTATTGGTATATACACTTCAATGATCAGCTCTTAGCAGCCCTTAATGAGTCATCAAACATGTGGGAACCATTCTTTGTAATATAGTATGAATTATTTAGCAAGATTACAAAAATATTATTAATCATTCATGACTTATTTACAAGAAAACAAACTTACATATCCTTTATATCTAATCCATATATCACGACCTAAAACACATACAAACACCTTCATTCTTCAATTTTCTTCATCTAGTTGAACTCTCTCAAGTTCTATCTTTAAGTTCTAAGTGTTCTTCATAAATTCTATAAGTTCTAGTTTCATAAAATCAAGAATACTTTCAAGTTTGCAAGTATACTTCCAAGCTTTCTAATCAATTCCAAGTAATCATCTAAGATCAAGAAACCTTTGTTACTTACAGTAGGTAATCATTCTAATTCAAGGTAATACTCATATTCAAACTTTGATTCAATTTCTATAACTATAACTATCTTAATTCGAGTAGAAAATCTTACTTGAACTTGTTTTTGTGTCATGATTCTACTTCAAGAACTTTCAAGCCATCCAAGATCCTTTGAAGCTCTAGATCATTTCTTGTTATTTCCAGTAAGGTTTACCTAGTATACTTGAGGTAGTAATGATGTTCATAACATCATTCGATTCATATATATATATATATATATATATATATATATATATATATATATATATATATATATATATATATATATATATATATATATATATATATATATATATATATATATAACTATCTTATTCGAAGATTTAAACTTGTAATCACTAGAACATAGTTTAGTTAATTCTAAACTTGTTCGCAAACAAAGTTAATCCTTCTAACTTAACTTTTAAAATCAACTAAACACATGTTCTATATCTATATGATATGCTAACATAATGATTTAAAACCTGAAAACACGAAGAACATCGTAAAACCGGACATACGCCGTCGTAGTGAAACTGGGGGCTGTTTTGGGTTAGATAATTAAAAACTATGATAAACTTTGATTTAAAAGTTGTTCTTCTGGGAAAATGATTTTTCTTATGAACATGAAATTATATCCAAAAATCATGGTTAAACTCAAAGTGGAAGTATGTTTTTCAAAATGGTCATCAAGACGTCGTTCTTTCGACTGAAATGACTACCTCTTACAAAAATGACTTGTAACTTATATTTCTGACTATAAACCTATATTTTTTCTATTTAGTTTCATAAAGTACAGTTCAATATGAAACCATAGCAAGTTGATTCACTCAAAACGGATTTAACACGAAGAAGTTATGGGTAAAACAAAATTAGAAAAATTTACTTGTTGTAGCTACGTAAATTTTATAACAAATCCATACTAACCATAACTTAACTAACTTATATTATATTATACATGTCTTGATAGACCATAGACACGTATACAATGTTTTGACATATCATATCGACGTCATCTATATATTATTTGGAACAACCATAGACACTCTATATGCGGTAATGATCGAGTTAGCTATACAGGGTTGAGGTTGATTCCAAAATAATATATATACTTTGAGTTGTGATCGAGTCTGAGACTTGTATTGTAGTGACCCGAACTTTTCCATGTTTATATATATTAAATGAAATTGATATTTACATGATTAAGTGTTTCCAACATGTTAAGCAATCAAACTTATTAAGACTTGATTAATTGAAATAGGTTTCATGTAGACAATTGACCACCCAAGTTGACCGGTGATTCACGAACGTTAACACTTGTAAAAACTATATGATGACATATATATGGATATATATATAGTTAACATGATATTATGATAAGTATGTATCTCATTAGGTATTTTAACAATGAGTTATATACATAAAAATGAGCCTATTGAATTAAGAAACTCGAAAACGATATATATAACGATTATCGTTATATCAACGTCTTACTAATTACATATGAATCATATTAAGATATTGATACACTGTGTTTAACATGATAAAATGATAATTAAGTATATCATTAAGTATGTTAACAATGAACTACATATGTAAAACAAGACTACTAACTTAATGATTTCGAAACGAGGCATATATGTAACGATTATCGTTGTAACGACATTTAATTGTATATATATCATATTAAGATATATAAATACATCATAATATCATGATAATGTAATAATTTAACATCTCCTTAGATATAATAAACAATGGGTTAACAACATTTAACATGAACGTTAACCTAAAGGTTTCAAAACAACACTTACATGTAACGACTAACGATGACTTAACGACTCAGTTAAAATGTATATACATGTAGTGTTTTAATATGTATTTATACACTTTTTAAAGACTTCAAGACACTTATCAAAATACTTCTACTTAATAAAAATGCTTACAATTATATCCTCGTTTAGTTTCATCAACAATTCTACTCGTATGCACCCGTATTCATACTCGTACAATACACAGCTTTTAGATGTATGTACTATTGGTATATACACTCCAATGATCAGATCTTAGCAGCCCATGTGAGTCACTTAATACATGTGAGAACCATCATTTGGCAACTAGCATGAAATATCTCATAAAATTACCAAAATATTAGTAATCATTCATGACTTATTTACATGAAAACAAAATTACATATCCTTTATATCTAATCCATATATCAACGACTAAAAACACCTACAAACACTTTCATTCTTCAATTTTATTCATCTAATTGATCTCTCTCAAGTTCTATCTTCAAGTTCTAAGTGTTCTTCATAAATTCTATAAGTTCTAGTTTCATAAAATCAAGAATACTTCCAAGTTTGCTAGCTTACTTCCAATCTTGTAAAGTGATCATCCAACCTCAAAAAATCTTTCTTATTTACAGTAAGATATCTTTCTAATACAAGGTAATACTCATATTCAAACTTTGATTCTATTTCTATAACTATAACAATGTTATTTCGAGTGAAAATCTTACTTGAACTTGTTTTCGTGTCATGATTCTGCTTCAAGAACTTTCAAGCATCCAAGGATCCTTTGAAGCTAGATCTATTTTTCTCATTTCCATTAGGTTTATCCACAAAACCTGAGGTAGTAATGATGTTCATAACATCATTCGATTCTTATATATAAAACTACCTTATTCGAAGTTTTAAACTTGAAATCACTAGAACATAGTTTAGTTAATTCTAAACTTGTTCGCAAACAAAAGTTAATCCTTCTAACTTGACTTTTAAAATCAACTAAACACATGTTCTATATCTATATGATATGCTAACTTAATGATTTAAAACCTGGAAACACGAAAAACACCGTAAAACCGGACATACGCCGTCGTAGTAACACCGCGGGCTGTTTTGGGTTTGATAATTAAAAACTATGATAAAATTTGATTTAAAAGTTGTTCTTCTGAGAAAATGATTTTTCTTATGAACATGAAACTATATCTAAAAATCATGGTTAAACTCAAAGTGGAAGTATGTTTTTCAAAAAGGTCATCAAGACGTCGTTCTTTCGACTGAAATGACTACCTCTTACAAAAATGACTTGTAACTTATATTTCTGACTATAAACCTATACTTTTTATTTTTTGATTCATAAAATAGAGTTCAATATGAAACCATAGCAATTTGATTCACTCAAAACGGATTTATAACGAAGAAGTTATGGGTAAAACAAGATTGGATATTTTTTGATTGTTGTAGCTACGGGAAATATTGTAACAATTCTATACAAATCATATCCTAGCTAACTTATATTGTATTATACATGTATTCTAATATATTATGTAATCTTGGGATACCATAGACACGTATGCAAATGTTTTGACATATCATATCGACCCATGTATATATATTATTTGGAACAACCATAGACACTCTATATGCAGTAATGTTGGAGTTAGCTATACAGGGTTGAGGTTGATTTCAAAAATATATATACTTTGAGTTGTGATCTAGCCTGAGACGTGTATACACTGGGTCGTGGATTGATTCAAGATAATATATATCGATTTATTTCTGTACATCTAATTGTGGACAACTAGTTGTAGGTTACTAACGAGGACAGCTGACTTAATAAACTTAAAATATTAAAATGTTTTAGAAATGTTGTAAATATATTTTGAACATACTTTAATATATATGTACATATTTGTTATAGGTTCTGAATCGACCAGTGGCCAAGTCTTACTTCCTGACGAAGTAAAAATCTGTGAAAGTGAGTTATAGTCCCACTTTTAAAATCTAATATTTTGGGATGAGAATACATGCAGTTTTATAAATGTTTTACGAAATAGACACAAGTAAATGAAACTACATTATATGGGTGAATGATCGAAGCCGAATATGCCCCTTTTGCTTGGTAGCCTAAGAATTAGTAAACCGATCTACTAATTGACGCGAATCCTAAAGATAGATCTATTGGGCCTAACGAACCCCATCCAAAGTACCGGATGATTTAGTACTTCGAATTCGTTTTTATCATGTCCGAAGGATTTCCCGGAATGATAGGGGATATTCTTATATGCATCTTATTAATGTCGGTTACCAGGTGTTCAACATATGAATGAATTTTATCTCTATGTATGGGATGTATATTGAAATATGAAATCTTGTGGTCTATTATTATGATTTGATAATATATAGGTTAAACCTATAACTCACCAACATTTTTGTTGACGTTTTAAGCATGTTTATTCTCAGGTGATTATTAAGAGCTTCCGCTATTGCATACTAAAATAAGGACAAGATTTGGAGTCCATGCTTGTATGATATTATGTAAAAACTGCATTCAAGAAACTTATTTTTGATGTAATATATTCTTATTGTAAACCATTATGTAATGGTAGTGTGTAAACGGTATATTTTAGATTATCATTATTTGATAATCTACGTAATGCTTTTTAAACCTTTATCGATAAAATAAAGGTTATGGTTATTTTAATAATGAATGCAGTCTTTGAAAAACGTCTCATATAGAGGTCAAAACCTCGCGACAAAATCAATTAATATGGAACGTTTATAATCAATATGAACGGGACATTTCAGCTGGTATCAGAGCGTTGGTCTTAGAGAACCAGAAAATTGAATTAGCGTGTCTTACCGAGTTTGTTAGGATGCATTAGTGAGTCTGGACTTCGACCGTGTTTTTCTTCAAAAACGATTGCTTAACATTTTTTTGTTGGAAACTATATATTATTAACATGTAAATATTATGTGATATATTAATCTCTTAACGTGTTTGATATTGTGTGATAGATGTCTACCACTAGTACAAATCCCATCGATTCACCTAATAATAATGAAGAGTCGAATATATTTTGGGAAGATTCACAAATTCCCGAAGAGGAACCGGAAGAAGAGGAACCGGAAGAGGAGGAATCGGAAGAGGAGGAACCGGAAGAGGAGGAACCGGAAGAAGAAGAGGTTTCGGAGGAAGAAATATTGATACCTATAGTAAATCGATTAAATAAAAGAAAATCCTCAACCAATGGACCAAAGTTAATAATGGTCAATGGTGTTTCCGCCAAGGAAGTAAAATATTGGGAAGATTATCAATTTTCTGATGAATCGGATCCCGATGAGGATTCCGATGATGTTATAGAAATTACCTCGACCCAATTTAATAAAGCGAAAGAAAATAATAAGGGAAAAGGTATAAAAATAGAGAAACCCGATTCCAACGCCAATGAACTTTATATGTATCGGCAACATCCGTATTTCCTAAAATGTAACAATGATCTGGGAACCTCTAAACCACCAGGTTTTTCTAAACCATTGTGGAAAACGAAGGCTTGTATTAGAGGAACACCATATATTCCTAGAAAATTAGGAAAACGAACCAAGTCTGAAGAAGAAGAAACCAGTGATTCAGATTAGAGGGTTGTAATCATGTTGTGTATTATATGTATTGTAGTGTGCTTGTACTTTTATGTTCTATGTAAAAATTGCTTGTATTGTTTGTTATTACAAATCTAATCCTTGGCTATTTTACAGTATAAAAACAAAATGGACATTAAGGGTAGACAACCGAATATTTTAGAAGACCTACCAGAGGATATGATTGAGGAAATATTGTCTAGAGTCGGTCAGAATTCATCAGCACATTTAGTTATGGCGAAATTAATTTGTCAAATATTTGAAAGACTTTCCAGAAATGCCTTAGTTTATAAAAGGCTTTCCTTTGATAGGTGGGGTATATCACATTGGGGAGACCGTAAGTTACGCCGTATTTTCTTTAAAGCATTAAATGCGGGGAACCCAAATGCAATTTTACGCTACGGTTTAAGAACCTATTTTGACTCAACATATCCCAACATAGGATTTCGTGAATTAGAAAGAGCTTCTAACATGCAACATAAAGAAGCATGTTATGCTTACGGGTTAGTGATGTTCGCTTCTTACCAAAGTGAGAAAAAGAACATCGGATTGCAACTTTTAAATAAAACCTTCCCACAAGTGACGGATTCAGTAGTTGGGGTGAGAAACATGGTTTTTAGATTATTACGGGGCTGTTGGACATTACGAAACCCTCGTCCTTTTGATGACATTACAACATGCTGCCTAGCCAATGGTCATAACGGTTATTTTCCACAAGACCAAGGATGGGAAGTCGTCTTAGTAAAACCAGAATGCATGACTTGTTTCTGGACTTATGAATTACGTGTCTTTATTTCCTTTGCTGAACAACTTGCGTATTAACTAGATTTATCTTCAAAACTGTCATTTATCATAGTGTACTATATTTCATGTTATATGTAATATAGCGAAGTTATAAGTTTGAAGAATATTTGTATGTGATATATTATTATAATCAGTTTTTCATATGGAATTGTAGTAGTTGAATTGTATATTAGCTACTAAGTATGAACTTAACGGGTAGGTAGTACTCGAATTTAAACTTATAAAATGCTAATATGAAGAAAAAGCTTTTATAAACGAGTTCATATTATGCTACGAAATACTATTGACTACTCTTAATATTCTGTATGATTAACTCGATTCAGTTGTCTATTTTGAAGAAAATGGCACCGACTACTCGACACACCATGAATATGAGCGAAGAGGAATTTCGTACCTTTCTTGCAGCAAACATAGCCGCAGTAGAGGCTGCGCTACATACCAACAATAACTCCGAATCTAGCAATGCAGTTAACGGCGCAAGAAATCGTGTAGGTTGCTCCTACAAAGAATTCATTGCCTGCAAACCTTTGGAATTTGATGGAACCGAAGGACCAATTGGATTGAAACGGTGGACCGAGAAAGTCGAATCGGTGTTTGCCATAAGTAAGTGTACTGAAGAGGACAAAGTTAAGTACGCTAAGCATACATTCATAGGTACTGCGTTAACGTGGTGGAACACCTATCTTGAACAGGTAGGACAAAATGCTGCTTACGCACTACCGTGGTCGGAATTCAAGCAATTGATGAACGAGCAGTACCGTCCTAGAAACGAAGTCAATAAACTCAAGGCAGAACTTAGAGAGTTACGAACACAAGGGTTCGACGTTACCACATATGAACGACGATTCACAGAGTTGTGCCTATTGTGTCTGGGAGCATTCGAAGATGAAGAAGAGAAGATCGACGCGTTTGTAAAAGGGTTACCAGTAAGGATTCAAGAAGATATGAGTTCACACGAGCCCGCTTCTATACAGAAGGCAAGTCGAATGGCTCATAAACTCATAAATCAGATTGAGGGAAGAATTAAAGAGCAGGCGGCCGAAGAAGCCAACACGAAACAACTCAAGAGGAAGTGGGAGGAAAACAGTGACAAGAGTCACCAGTACAACAACAACAACAATTACAACCACAATCGCAACAACTATCCCAACAATCGCAACAACAATCGCAACAATAACTGCAATTCTAACAATAACTACAACAAACATCCCAACAACAACAACAACTACAACAACCGTTTCAACAACAATAACAATCTCAACAACAACCTCAATAACAACAACGGCAATAAAAACCAAAAACAGCCATGTCATAGGTGTGAAGAAAATCATCAGGGGTTTTGCACGACATTTTGCAACAGGTATAAAAGAAATGGTCATAGCGCGACAAAGTGTGAGGTCTACGGACCAAAGTTTAACAGAACTAAAGGAACAAATAATGTCAGAACAAGTAATGCCGAAACGAATAGTGTCGGAGCAAGTAATACCAACGCTGTTTGTGTAACGACCCAGATTTTTCCAATCGTTTTACACTTATAAGATTAATATTTACATAAATTAAACCTTACCAACATGATAAGCAATCTAAATTGTTGAGACTTATGTTTTTGAAAAGAGTTTTACACAACGTTTGACCGTCCAATTTGACCGATGATATCACGAACTATATAACATACGATAATTATACGTTTGTGTATATATAGGTATTTTTATATATTTAACATGATCTAAGAATGTTTTAACATCTCATTGTGTACTAATAACAAGGAGTTATAAGTATATTTTGAGACTACTAACTTAAGTTTTCAAAACGATAACTATATGTGACGTTCTTCGACTTAAATACTTAAAACTTATAATGCTTATACATGTATCGTATAGATATGTATTTTATCACTTTTAAAGGATTTATATACATAAAACAATATAAGTATATTTACAAAAGATAGCTATATTTGAATCCTCGTTCTGTTTTCTCAAGATTTTTATACGTATATCTAGGGTATATGTACCCGTATCATACCCAGCTTCTATACGTATTTACTATTGGTGTATACACATCACAATCACTTTATTAGCAACCATGAGTCAGCCAATTTTGGATCTTAGCATGCATGATTAATCAATTTGGCATATTACAAGACTTTTGCACAATATTACAAATTTATACATCTTTTCACCACCATTTATACTCCATTCCATTTTCATTTTTACTACACATTTTCTCTAACCAAAAACACACTCTTAGGAACCTTAAGTGTTCTTCACAATCTCAGCAAATAACCATGAAGATCTAGCTTCAAAAACAAGCCTTAATCATCATAATAAATTCCTTACAAGAAAACTTCAATAATCCTTCCAAAAATACAAGTTTACTTCCAACCTTTTGATCCAACTCCACCACTCTTTTGGTTCTAGGATTTTTCTCATCTTTTACAGTAACTTTGTCCAAGTAACGTGAGGTAGTAACCTTGTTCATAACCTTATTTGATTCATATTTATATAGCTATCTTATTTTGTGGTATAAAATTTTAACAACAAGAACATAGTTTGAATGATTTCAAACTTGTTCGCAAACTAAATAGATCCTTCTAACTTGACTTTTAAAACACTTCAAGACCTGTAATATATCATAATGATATGCTAACTTAACAAGATATAAATTGGTTTTACAAAGAACACCTTAAAAACTGAATCTACGTCGTCGGAGTGCAACCGGGGGCTGTTTTGGGTTGGATAATTAAAAACTATATTAAGCTTTGAATTGGAAGTTCATATTCTGGAAAAATGATATTTCTTATGAATATGTTAACACATAAAAATTTCATGGTTTAACTCAAAGTGTAAGTATTTTTAGAAAAATGATCATTAAATGTTGTTTTTATGATGGAAAATGATCACTTTCATAAGTTTCACCAAAGTTTGACCTATAACCTGTGATTTCGAATACAACCTAAGGTATTTTCAGTTCATATTCTTAAAATTTGACTCGATCCAAGGAAGTGGCAAGTTGAACCAATAAAAACGGAGTTGTAATGAAGAAACTACGACTAAAACAAGATCGGGTATGCGAAGCTAGTTTAGCTACGAAAATATTTGGAGAAAAATTAAATTAATCATATATTTCTAATTAATATGATATTTCATATATATTTACTTATGATTTGATTTTATATATTTCAAGACCACCCGTAAACAACACGAGAAGATTAATCATAAGACCTCATGATTGTACGCAACACGTCATTTGACAACACGGTACTTTATGTACGCAACACGTCATTTGACAACATGGTACCATGGGTCAAGATTAATTCTGATCAATACGAATACGATGGGGTCTTTATTTATTTTATTGAGCAACTAATTGTGGACCACTAACATCGGACTGCTAACTACGGACTAAGAAAATATTAAAAGTATTAAAAGTGTATATATATATATATATATATATATATATATATATATATATATATATATATGTATGTAACGATTACTTAAAAAGAAAATATGTTGATATATTATATATATGGTTAGGTTCGTGATATCTATCGGAGACCAAGTCGTGATAAATACCTTCAAGGCAAAAGTGAGTATATAGTCCCACTTTTAAACTCTAAATATTTCGGGATGAAAATACATGCATTTTATGATTTACGTTATGGACATAAGTGATTAAAAATATATATTCTACATTGAGTTGTACCACTGGCATACTTCCCTGTAACTTGGTAACTATTATTTACATGAGGTATTGTAAACGCGAATCCTGTTGATAGATCTATCGGGCCTGACAACCCCAACCGGACTGGACGACCAGTATTCAACGGTTGCACAGTACTTCGTTTCGGTGACTACACTTGGTACGGTGTAGTAAGATTTCATAATAAAGAGAATATGCGACGTTGATTAAATGTTAAGTATGGTTATCAAGTGCTCAACAACTTAGAATATTTTTATTAAAACGTTTATATATGAAATCTTGTGGTCTATATTTATAACGCTGCTGGCATTAAACCTATATCTCAACAACTTTATGTTGCCATTTTAAGCATGTTTATTCTCAGGTGATAACTAAAAGCTTCCGCTGCAACATGTTGAATTTAAGCAAGATCTTGAGTATGCATATTTGTGTCAAAAATAAAACTGCATATCGGAGGATTTGTAATGTAAAATATGTTGGAGGTCGTATTGTTATTATCACATGTAAAGTTTGTAAGTCTAAGATTATCGCTAAACGATAATCATTATTAAGTTGTTTAAACCTTGTATTTGTAATAAAAGCTATGGTTTGTATTATAAAAACGAATGCAGTTTTTGAAAAATGTCGCATATAGAGGTCAATACCTCGCGATGAAATCATATGTTATTGTATTCGTCCTTATGGTTAAGGTCGGGTTATGACATGTGGTATCAGAGCGTTGGTCTTAGAGAACCAGAAAATTTGCATTAGTGTGTCTTATCGAGTTTGTTAGAATGCATTAGTGAGTCTGGACTTTGACCGTGTTTGATTTAGAAAACTATTGCTTATCCTTGTTGGTTAAAAATTATTATGTAAATATTATGTGATACTAACATGCTAGTTGTTATGTGATAGATGTCTAGCTTAGAACTTGTTATCACATTCAGCGACTCCGAACCAGAATCTTCAGATAGTGTTCCAGTCATTAATCTATCCGATGATGAAAACGACACCTTTGGGGAAGACTCACAGGTTTCGGATGAATCAATTGAAGAGGAACCGGAAGGTGATCCTGAGGAGGAAGAAATACAGAAAATTACGAAAGACAAGTTCGAACGAGGAAAGAAACGAAAGGCTACTGAATTGGAAAATCCAAATCCCGAGTTTAGAGAGGATGTTGTGGCACCAACTCCACCAGATACTTCCACACCTATTCCCGCTATTCCTATTAGTTCTATCCCGGCATCCAGTTCTTCAGCCCCTCAGCCAAAATGTAGGGAGACAGTCAAGATAACCTATAAGCGATTTCTTTGAACACAAACGTTTTGGGTTAAATGATGCGCTGTTGTTTTAAACCATGGGATCATATAATGTTTTGTATAATATTACTAGTGTGGTTTGCTTAATGTTTGATGTAAGATAAGCATATGTAAAATAGTGAAGTGTGAAATGCAATAATTTTCCATGGTTGAGTATTATTTGGGTGATAGTAATTGATTTCTGTACTAAGCTATTAAGTATGAACTTTAACGGGTAGGTACTACCCTAGATATAATTATAAAATGCTAATAAGAAGAAAAGGCTTTTATAATAATAACTGGTTCATATTATTAATAAGCTACGATGTACTGTAAATACATACTACATCTATAATATTCCATGTGAATAATTATTATTTTTCATTCTTATTGAAGATTATGGCGCGATTGAACCGAATGACAGAACAAAAAATCGAGGAACTCATCAATCAGCGAGTGGACGACATAATGTTATGGGTTGAGGCTGCGAGAGGTGCTGCAGTTAACCCAAATCCTCGTGTGGGATGTACTTACAAAACTTTTTAAGGTTGCAAGCCCTCATCATTCAGTGGAACAGAAGGACCAGTCGGTTTAACCCGGTGGATCGAAAAGATTGAGTCTGTGTTTAAAATCAGTGGTTGTATTGAGAAGGACATGACCAAGTATGCATCGTGCACCTTACAAGATAGTGCACTCACATGGTGGAAAAACTATGTGAAGGCCGTAGGAGGAGATGTAGCTTATGATACTCTCTGGGAAGAATTCAAAACAATGCTAATCAACGAGTATTGTCCAAGGAACGAGGTTAGGAAGTTGGAAGCTGAATTACGAAGCCTGAAAGTTGTTGGTACTGAACTCACCAACTACAATCAGCGATTCATGGAATTAGCTTTGCTATGTCCCGAATTGGTACCAACCGAAGAACGGAAGATAGAACTGTACAAAGATGGTTTGCCTAAAAATGTCAAAGCAAATGTTACAGCATTGAAACCCAAGACTATTCACGAAGCCATCACCATGGCGAACGAGTTGATGGACCAGATTATTCTGGATAAGAACACCGATGTCAAGACATCGGGAAACAAAAAAAAGTGGGAAGGTAATCATCAACAATCCAACAAGAAACAAGAAACCACGCAAGGTGCAGGTAGCGGTTTGAACTTAGGTTACAAAGGACGAAATCCTTTATGTAACAGATGCCACAAACATCACTCTGGTTATTGTAATGTGGTGTGCGAAAATTGTAATCGAAGGGGTCATCTTGCTGAAGATTGTCGAATTCCTGTTACAAATACAAATGGCACCAAGACTCCTGCCACTAATGCAAATAGAACTGCCTTGGCCACTGTTACCTGTTATGGGTGTGGGAAACAGGGTCATTATAAGAGCCAGTGTTCGAATCCCGAGAAGAATAATGGATCTGCACGTGGAAGAGCATTTGTTATTAATGCTAGAGAGGCGTGTGAAGACCCGGAGCTTGTTACGGGTACGTTTACCATTAATAACTTATCCGCATCTATTATATTTGATACTGGTGTCGATAGAAGTTACGTGAGTAGAGACTTTTACGCTAAATTGAATTGTTCATCATTACCTCTAGATGCTAAGTACATGATTGAGTTAGCTAATGGTAAACTAATTAAAGCGATAAAATTTTCCGTGATTGTAAAATAAATTTAGCCGGAGAAATATTTAAGATTGATTTGATACCCGTAGAATTAGGAAGTTTTGATGTAATAGTCGGCATAGACTGGATGTCCAAAATAGGAGCTGAAGTTGTGTGTGCCAAGAAGGCAATTCGCATTCCTCGTAAGGATAAAACGCCAGTAATGATTTATGGAGAGAAGGGTAACTTAAAGCTAAAACTCATTAGTTGTTTGAAAGCTCAAAAGTGCTTGAAGAAAGGGTGTTATGCTATCTTAGCACATGTTAATAAAGTCGAAACGAAGGAAAAAGTGAAGAGCATCAATGGCATGCCTGTGGCAAGAGATTTTCCTGAAGTCTTTCCGGAAGAGTTGCAGGGATTACCTCCATTTAGATCTGTAGAATTTCAAATAGATCTAGTACCGGGAGCTGCACCAGTGGCTCGTGCTCCATATAGACTTGCACCATCTGAGATGAAAGAGTTACAAAGCCAGTTACAAGAATTACTGGACCGTGATTTCATTCGACCGAGCACTTCACCGTGGGGAGCTCCGATTTTATTCGTCAAGAAGAAAGATGGATCTTTTAGGATGTGTATAGATTATCGTGAATTAAATAAGTTAACTATCAAGAATCGGTATCCACTACCGAGAATTGATGACTTATTTGATCAATTGCAAGGATCATGTGTTTACTCGAAAATCGACCTAAGGTCGGGCTATCATCAACTACGCGTCAAAGAAGAAGATATTCCAAAAACTGCTTTTCGGACATGCTACGGTCATTATGAATTTTTGGTTATGCCGTTTGGGTTGACTAATGTGCCGGCTGTATTCATGGACCTCATGAATTGAGTTTGTAGTTCGTATTTAGATAAGTTTGTTATCGTTTTCATTGACGATATTCTTATCTATTCCAAGAGTGAGCAAGAGCATGAGCAGCATTTAAGGTTGGTATTAGAATTGTTAAGAAAAGAACAGTTATACGCCAAATTTTCTAAGTGTGCATTTTGGTTGAAAGAAGTGCAATTTCTTGGCCACGTTGTTAGTAGCAAAGGAATTCAGGTTGATCCAGCTAAAATTGAGGCCATTGAAAAATGGGAGACTCCTAAGACACCAACGCAGATACGCCAATTTTTGGGTTTAGCTGGTTATTATAGAAGGTTTATTCAAGATTTTTTCCGAATAGCTAAACCATTAACAGCGTTAACGCAAAAAGGGAAGAAGTACGAATGGACTTCTGAGCAGGAGAGTGCATTTCAATTACTAAAGAAGAATTTGACTACAGCACCTATTTTATCGTTACCTGAAGGGAACGATGATTTTGAGATATATTGTGACGCTTCGCGACAAGGTTTTGGTTGCGTCCTTATGCAACGGAAGAAAGTTATAGCATACGCATCTCGACAATTGAAGATTCACGAGCGGAATTATACGACGCATGATTTAGAATTGGGAGCAGTAGTGTTTGCATTGAAGATATGGAGACACTATTTATATGGGGTTAAATGCACTGTGTTTACTGATCATAAAAGCCTTCAACATATTTTTGATCAGAAACAGCTGAACATGAGGCAACGTAGGTGGGTCGAGCTGATAAACGACTATGATTGTGAGATTCGCTATCATCCCGGGAAAGCGAATGTAGTGGCCGACGCTCTAAGCAGAAAGGAACGGGAACCAATTCGAGTACGAGCGATGAACATAAAAATTCGCATGAATCTCAACTCACAAATCAAAGAGGCTCAACGAGAAGCTCTTACTAAAGAAAACATAGAAAATGAAATAATGAAGAAGTATGGGAAACAACTCGTTATACGGGAAGACGGAATTCGATATTTTGCAAACCGTATTTGGGTACCAAAGTTGGGTGGATTAATGAAGTTGATATTGAACGAGGCACATAAGACAAGATACTCGATACATCCTGGAGTTGGAAAGATGTATCAAGATCTTAAGACACATTATTGGTGGCCTAATTTAAAGACAGATGTTGCAACATATGTTGGGGAATGTTTAACTTGTTCCAAAGTCAAAGCAGAACACCAGAAGCCGTCAGGGTTACTTCAACAACCAGAAATCCCAGAATGGAAATGGGATGGTATTACCATGGATTTCATCACAAAGTTACCTAAGACTGCCTGGGGTTATGACACCATTTGGGTAATAGTTGATCGTCTCACCAAATCTGTACATTTCTTGCCTATAAAGGAAACAGATAGAATGGAGAAACTATTACGATTATACATAAAGGAAATTGTTTCAAGGCATGGAATACCTATTTCCATTATATCCGATCGTGATAGTAGATTTACATCAAAGTTTTGGCAATCACTACAGGAGGCCCTGGGAACTCGTTTGGATATGAGCACCGCATATCATCCACAAACTGACGGGCAGAGTGAAAGAACAATTCAGACTCTTGAAGACATGCTCAGGGCATGTGTGATTGATTTTGGAAACGGATGAGATAAGTATCTACCATTAGCAGAATTCTCGTATAATAACAGTTATCATGCGAGCATTAAAGCTGCACCATTTGAAGCACTGTAGGGAAGGAAGTGTAGATCCCCTATCTGTTGGAATGAAGTAGGAGATCGACAATTAACTGGTCCCGAGATCATACACGAAACGACTGAGAAGATAGTACAAATCAAGGAGAGATTGAAAACAGCCCGTAGTCGCCAAAAGAGCTACGCGGATGTCCGAAGGAAACCATTAGAGTTTCAGATCGGTGACATGGTTATGCTAAAGGTGTCACCTTGGAAAGGTGTAATACGTTTTGGAAAAAGGGGTAAACTGAACCCAAGGTATGTAGGCCCGTTCAAGATCATCGAATGCATCGGACCGGTAGCTTATCGACTCGAGTTACCACAACAACTCGCCGGAGTACATAATTCATTTCACGTCTCAAACCTCAAGAAATGTCTTGCAAAGGAAGATCTCACCATTCCTCTTGAAGAAATCCAAGTCGATGAGAAACTACAATTCATAGAAGAACCAGTCGAAATCATGGACCGTGAAGTTAAACGGCTCAAGCAGAGCAACATACCAATCGTTAAGGTTCGTTGGAATGCTTGAAGAGGTCCCGAGTTTACTTGGGAATGAGAGGATCAGATGAAACAAAAGTACCCACATTTGTTTCCCGAGAACGCAAAATAGGTACAACTTTAAAATTTCGGGACGAAATTTATTTAACAGGTAGGTACTGTAACGACCCAGATTTTTCCGATCGTTTTACACTTATAAGATTAATATTTACATAAATTAAACCTTACCAACATGATAAGCAATCTAAATTGTTGAGACTTATGTTTTTGAAAAGAGTTTTACACAACGTTTGACCGTCCAATTTGACCGATGATATCACGAACTATATAACATACGATAATTATACGTTTGTATATATATATGTATTTTTATATATTTAACATGATCTAAGAATGTTTTAACATCTCATTGTGTACTAATAACAATGAGTTATAAGTATATTTTGAGACTACTAACTTAAGTTTTCAAAACGATAACTATATGTGACGTTCTTCGACTTAAATACTTAAAACTTATAATGCTTATACATGTATCGTATAGATATGTATTTTATCACTTTTAAAGGATTTATATACATAAAACAATATAAGTATATTTACAAAAGATAGCTATATTTGAATCCTCGTTCCGTTTTCTCAAGATTTTTATACGTATATCTAGGGTATATGTACCCGTATCATACCCAGCTTCTATACGTATTTACTATTGGTATATACACATCACAATCACTTTATTAGCAGCCATGAGTTAGCCAATTTTGGATCTTAGCATGCATGATTAATCAATTTGGCATATTACAAGACTTTTGCACAATATTACAAATTTATACATCTTTTCACCACCATTTATACTCCATTCCATTTTTATTTTTACTACACATTTTCTCTAACCAAAAACACACTCTTAGGAACCTTAAGTGTTCTTCACAATCTCAGCAAATAACCATGAAGATCTAGCTTCAAAAACAAGCCTTAATCATCATAATAAATTCCTTACAAGAAAACTTCAATAATCCTTCCAAAAATACAAGTTTACTTCCAACCTTTTGACCCAACTCCACCACTCTTTTGGTTCTAGGATTTTTCTAATCTTTTACAGTAACTTTGTCCAAGTAACTTGAGGTAGTAACCTTGTTCATAACCTTATTCGATTCATATTTATATAGCTATCTTATTTTGTGGTATAAAATTTTAACAACAAGAACATAGTTTGAATGATTTCAAACTTGTTCGCAAACTAAATAGATCCTTCTAACTTGACTTTTAAAACACTTCAAGACCTATAATATATCATAATGATATGCTAACTTAACAAGATATAAATTGGTTTTACAAAGAACACCTTAAAAACTGAATCTACGTCGTCGGAGTGCAACCGGGGGCTGTTTTGGGTTGGATAATTAAAAACCATCTTAAGCTTTGAATTGGAAGTTCATATTCTGAAAAAATGATATTTCTTATGAATATGTTAACACATAAAAATTTCATGGTTTAACTCAAAGTGTAAGTATTTTTAGAAAAATGATCATTAAATGTTGTTTTTATGATAGAAAATGATCACTTTCTTAAGTTTCACCAAAGTTTGACCTATAACCTGTGATTTCGAATACAACCTAAGGTATTTTCAGTTCATATTCTTAAAATTTGACTCGATCCAAGCAAGTGGCAAGTTGAACCAACAAAAACGAAGTTGTAATGAAGAAACTACGACTAAATCAAGATCGGGTATGCGAAGCTAGTTTAGCTACGAAAATATTTGGAGAAAAATTAAATTAATCATATATTTCTAATTAATATGATATTTCATATATATTTACTTATGATTTGATTTTATATATTTCAGGACCACCAGTAAACAACACGAGAAGATTAATCATAAGACCTCATGATTGTACGCAACACGTCATTTGACAACACGGTACTTTATGTACGCAACACGTCATTTGACAACATGGTACCATGGGTCAAGATTAATTCTGATCAATACGAATATGATGGGGTCTTTATTTATTTTATTGAGTAACTAATTGTGGACCACTAACATCGGACTGCTAACTACGGACTAAGAAAATATTAAAAGTATTAAAAGTACATATATATATATATATATATATATATATATATATATATATATATATATATATATATATGTAACGATTACTTAAAAAGAAAATATGTTGATATATTATATATATGGTTAGGCTCGTGATATCTATCGGAGACCAAGTCGTGATAAATACCTTCAAGGCAAAAGTGAGTATATAGTCCCACTTTTAAACTCTAAATATTTCGGGATGAGAATACATGCATTTTATGATTTAAGTTATGGACACAAGTGATTAAAAATATATTTTCTACGTTGAGTTGTACCACTGGCATACTTCCCTGCAACTTGGTAACTATTATTTACATGAGGTATTGTAAACGCGAATCCTGTTGATAGATCTATAGGGCCTGACAACCCCAACCGGACTGGACGACCAGTATTCAACGGTTGCACAGTACTTTGTTTCGTTGACTACACTTGGTACGGTGTAGTAAGATTTCATAATAAAGGAAATATGCGACGTTGATTAAATGTTAAGTATGGTTATCAAGTGCTCAACAACTTAGAATATTTTTATTAAAACGTTTATATATGAAATCTTGTGGTCTATATTTATAACGCTGCCGGCATTAAACCTATATCTCAACAACTTTATGTTGACGTTTTAAGCATGTTTATTCTCAGGTGATAACTAAAAGCTTCCGCTGCAACATGTTGAATATAAGCAAGATCCTGAGTATGCATATTTGTGTCAAAAATAAAACTGCATATCGGAGGATTTGTAATGTAAAATATGTTGGAGGTCGTATTGTTATTATTATATGTAAAGTTTGTAAGTCTAAGATTATCGCTAAACGATAATCATTATTAAGTTGTTTAAACCTTGTATTTGTAATAAAAGCTATGGTTTGTATTATAAAATCGAATGCAATTTTTGAAAAATGTCGCATATAGAGGTCAATACCTTGCGATGAAATCATATGTTATTGTATTCGTCCTTATGGTTAAGGTCGGGTTATGACAGTTTGTTATAAATGTGGAAAACCAGGCCACATTATTAGAAATTGCCCAAATCAGGGGAATACTAATGGGCAGGGCCGTGGAAGAGTTTTCAATATTAATGCGGCAGAAGCACAGGAAGACCCGGAGCTTGTTACGGGTACGTTTCTTATTGACGATAAATCTGCTTATGTTTTATTTGATTCGGGTGCGGATAGAAGCTATATGAGTAGAGAATTTTGTGTTAAATTAAGTTGCCCATTGATGCCTTTGGATAGTAAATTTTTACTCGAATTAGCAAACGGTAAATTAATTTCAGCAGATAATATATGTCGGGATAGAGAAATTAAACTGGGTGATGAAATGTTTAAGATTGATTTAATACCAGTCGAGTTAGGGAGTTTTGATGTAATAATTGGCATGGACTGGTTAAAGAAGGTAAGAGCAGAGGTCATTTGTTACAAAAATGCGATTCACATTATGCGTGAAAAAGGAAAACCTTTAATGGTGTACGGAGAAAAGAACAACGCGAAATTAAATCTTATTAGTAGTTTGAAGGCGCAAAAACTAATAAGAAAAGGTTGTTACGTCATTCTAGCACACATCGAGGAAGTTAAACCTGAAGAAACGAACATCAGTGATGTTCCCGTCGCAATACAATTTCCCGATGTATTTCCGAAAGAATTACCGGGATTACCCCCACATCGATCCGTTGAATTTCAAATAGACCTTGTATCAGGAGCTGCACCAATAGCTTGTGCTCCATACAGACTCGCACCCAGCGAAATGAAAGAATTACAAAGTCAGTTACAGGAACTTTTAGAGCGTGGTTTCATTCGACCAAGCACATCACCATGGGGAGCTCCTGTTTTGTTTGTCAAGAAGAAAGATGGTACATTCAGGTTGTGTATCAACTACCGAGAGTTGAACAAACTTACCATCAAGAACCCCTACCCACTACCGAGAATCGACGACTTATTTGATCAACTACAAGGCTCGTCTGTTTATTCGAAGATCGATTTACGTTCTGGATATCATCAAATGCGGGTGAATGAGGATGATATTCCAAAGACTGCTTTTAGGACGCGTTACGGTCATTACGAGTTTATGGTTATGCCATTTGGATTGACTAACGCACCAGCTATGTTCATGGACCTCATGAACCGAGTGTGTGGGCCATATCTTGACAAGTTTGTCATTGTTTTCATCGATGACATACTTATTTACTCGAAGAATGATCAAGAGCACGAAGAACATTTGAGAAAAGTGCTAGAGTTGCTGAGAAAAGAAAAATTGTACGCTAAGTTTTCAAAGTGTGCATTTTGGTTGGAAGAAGTTCAATTCCTCGGTCACATAGTGAACAAAGAAGGTATTCAGGTGGATCCGGCAAAGATTGAGACCGTTGAAAAGTGGGAAACCCCTAAAACTCCGAAACACA
The DNA here is from genome assembly GCF_046630445.1 of Rutidosis leptorrhynchoides. Lineage (NCBI taxonomy): Eukaryota > Viridiplantae > Streptophyta > Magnoliopsida > Asterales > Asteraceae > Rutidosis > Rutidosis leptorrhynchoides. Next base: position 35,521,005 of record NC_092337.1, on the reverse strand, counting down.
TATGCCAATTTTTAGGGCTAGCTGGTTATTACAGGAGATTCATCCAAGATTTTTCTAAAATAGCAAAATCCTTGACTGCATTAACGCATAAAGGGAGGAAATTTGAATGGAAGGATGAACAAGAAAAAGCATTTCAATTGTTGAAGAAAAAGTTAACTACATCACCTATATTGTCATTACCTGAAGGGAATGATGATTTTGTGATATATTGTGACGCCTCAAAGCAAGGTCTCGGTTGTGTATTAATGCAACGAACGAAAGTAATTGCTTACACGTCTAGACATTTGAAGATTCACGAGCAGAATTATACGACGCGTGATTTGGAATTAGGCGCGGTTGTTTTTGCATTAAAGACTTGGAGGCACTACTTATATGGGGTCAAAAGTATTATATATACCGACCACAAAAGTCTTCAACACATATTTAATCAGAAACAACTGAACATGAGGCAGCGCAGATGGATTGAATTGTTGAATGATTATGACTTTAAGATTCGTTACCACCCAGGGAAGGCAAATGTGGTAGCCGACGCCTTGAGCAGAAAGGACAGAGAACCCATTCGTGTAAAACCTATGAATATAATGATTCACACTAACATTACTACTCAAATAAAGGAGGAGCAACACGGAGTTTTAAAAGAGAGAAATTTAAAGGATGAAATACCCAAAGGATCGGAGAAGCATCTTAATATTAGGGAAGACGGAACCCGGTATAGGGCTGAAAGAATTTGGGTACCAAAATTTGGAGATATGAGAGAAATGGTACTTAGAGAAGCTCATAAAACCAGATACTCAATACATCCTGGAACGGGAAAGATGTACAAGGATCTTAAGAAACATTTTTGGTGGCCGGGTATGAAAGCCGATGTTGCTAAATATGTAGGAGAATGTTTGACGTGTTCTAAGGTCAAAGCTGAGCATCAGAAACCATCAGGTCTATTTCAGCAACCTGAAATCCCGGAATGGAAATGGGAAAATATTACCATGGATTTCATCACTAAATTGCCAAGGACTGCAAGTGGTTTTGATACTATTTGGGTAATAGTTGATCGTCTCACCAAATCAGCACACTTCCTGCCAATAAGAGAAGATGACAAGATAGATAAGTTAGCACGTCTGTATTTGAAGGAAGTCGTCTCCAGACATGGAATACCAATCTCTATTATCTCTGATAGGGATGGCAGATTTATTTCAAGATTCTGGCAGACATTACAGCAAGCATTAGGAAGTCGTCTAGACATGAGTACTGCTTATCATCCACAAACTGATGGGCAGAGCGAAAGGACGATACAAACGCTTGAAGACATGCTACGAGCATGTGTTATTGATTTCGGAAACAGTTGGGATCGACACCTTCCGTTAGCAGAATTTTCCTACAACAACAGCTACCATTCAAGCATTGAGATGGCGCCGTTTGAAGCACTTTATGGTAGAAAGTGCAGGTCTCCGATTTTTTGGAGTGAAGTGGGGGATAGATAGATTACGGGTCCGGAGATAATACAAGAAACTACCGAGAAGATCATCCAAATTCAACAACGGTTGAAAACCCCAAAGTCGACAAAAGAGCTACGCTGACATTAAAAGAAAAGATATAGAATTTGAAATTGGAGAGATGGTCATGCTTAAAGTTGCACCTTGGAAAGGCGTTGTTCGATTTGGTAAATGAGGGAAATTAAATCCAAGGTATATTGGACCATTCAAGATTATTGATCGTGTCGGACCAGTAGCTTACCGACTTGAGTTACCTCAACAGCTCGCGGCTGTACATAACACTTTCCACGTCTCAAATTTGAAGAAATGTTTTGCTAAAGAAGATCTCACTATTTCGTTAGACGAAATCCAAATCAACGAAAAACTTCAATTCATCGAGGAACCCGTCGAAATAATGGATCGTGAGGTTAAAAGACTTAAGCAAAACAAGATACCAATTGTTAAGGTTCGATGGAATGCCCTTAGAGGACCCGAGTTCACCTGGGAATGAGAAGATCAGATGAAGAAGAAATACCCGCACTTATTTCCAGAAGATACGTCAACACCTCCAACTTTTTAAAATTTCGGGACGAAATTTATTTAACGGGTAGGTACTGTAGTGACCCGAACTTTTCCATGTTTATATATATTAAATGAAATTGATATTTACATGATTAAGTGTTTCCAACATGTTAAGCAATCAAACTTGTTAAGACTTGATTAATTGAAATAGGTTTCATGTAGACAATTGACCACCCAAGTTGACCGGTGATTCACGAACGTTAACACTTGTAAAAACTATATGATGACATATATATGGATATATATATATATATTTAACATGATATTATGATAAGTATGTATCTCATTAGGTATTTTAACAATGAGTTATATACATAAAAATGAGCCTATTGAATTAAGAAACTCGAAAACGATATATATAACGATTATCGTTATAACAATGTCTTGCTAATTACATATGAATCATATTAAGATATTGATACACTATGTTTAACATGATAAAATGATAATTAAGTATTTCATTAAGTATGTTAACAATGAACTACATATGTAAAACAAGACTACTAACTTAATGATTTCGAAACGAGGCATATATGTAACGATTATCGTTGTAACGACATTTAATTGTATATATATCATATTAAGATATATTAATACATAATAATATCATGATAATGTAATAATTTAACATCTCTTTAGATATAATAAACAATGGGTTAACAACATTTAACATGATCGTTAACCTAAAGGTTTCAAAACAACACTTACATGTAACGACTAACGATGACTTAACGACTCAGTTAAAATGTATATACATGTAGTGTTTTAATATGTATTTATACACTTTTGAAAGACTTCAAGACATTTATCAAAATACTTCTACTTAACAAAAATTCTTACAATTACATCCTCGTTCAGTTTCATCAACAATTCTACTCGTATGCACCCGTATTCATACTCGTACAATACACAACTTTTAGATGTATGCACTATTGGTATATACACTCTAATGATCAGCTCTTAGCAGCCCATGTGAGTCACCTAAAACATGTGGAAACCATCATTTGGCAACTAGCATGAAATATCTCATAAAATTACAAAAATATTAGTAATCATTCATGACTTATTTACATGAAAACAAAATTACATATCCTTTATATCTAATCCATATACCAACGACCAAAAACACCTACAAACACTTTCATTCTTCAATTTTCTTCATCTAATTAATCTCTCTCAAGTTCTATCTTCAAGTTCTAAGTGTTCTTCATAAATTCTATAAGTTCTAGTTTCATAAAATCAAGAATACTTCCAAGTTTGCTAGCTTACTTCCAATCTTGTAAAGTGATTATCCAACCTCACGAAATCTTTCTTATTTACAGTAAGATATCTTTCTAATACAAGGTAATACTCATATTCAAACTTTAATTCAATTTCTATAACTATAACAATGTTATTTCGAGTGAAAATCTTACTTGAACTTGTTTTCGTGTCATGATTCAGCTTCAAGAACTTTCAAGCCATCCAAGGATTCTTTAAAGCTAGATATATTTTTCTCATTTCCAGTAGGTTTATCCACAAAACCTGAGGTAGTAATGATGTTCATAACATCATTCGATTCATATATATAAAACTACCTTATTCGAAGGTTTAAACTTGAAATCACTAGAACATAGTTTAGTTAATTCTAAACTTGTTCGCAAACAAAAGTTAATCCTTCTAACTTGACTTTTAAAATCAACTAAACACATGTTCTATATCTATATGATATGCTAACTTAATGATTTAAAACCTGGAAACACGAAAAACACCGTAAAACCGGACATACACCGTCGTAGTAACACCGCGGGCTGTTTTGGGTTTGATAATTAAAAACTATGATAAAATTTGATTTAAAAGTTGTTCTTCTGGGAAAATGATTTTTCTTATGAACATGAAACTATATCTAAAAATCATGGTTAAACTCAAAGTGAAAGTATGTTTTTCAAAATGGTCATCAAGACATCGTTCTTTCGACTGAAATGACTACCTCTTACAAAAATGACTTGTAACTTATATTTCTGACTATAAACCTATACTTTTTATTTTTTATTCATAAAATAGAGTTCAATATGAAACCATAGCAATTTGATTCACTCAAAACGGATTTATAACGAAGAAGTTATGGGTAAAACAAGATTGGATATTTTTTGATTGTTGTAGCTACGGGAAATATTGTAACAATTCTATACAAATCATATCCTAGCTAACTTATATTGTATTATACATGTATTCTAATATATTATGTAATCTTGGGATACCATAGACACGTATGCAAATGTTTTGACATATCATATCGACCCATGTATATATATTATTTGGAACAACCATAGACACTTTATATGCAGTAATGTTGGAGTTAGCTATACAGGGTTGAGGTTGATTCCAAAAATATATATACTTTGAGTTGTGATCTAGCCTAAGACGTGTATACACTAGGTCGTGGATTGATTCAAGATAATATATATATCAATTTATTTCTGTACATCTAATTGTGGACAACTAGTTGTAGGTTACTAACTAAGATAGCTGACTTAATAAACTTAAAACATTAAAACGTATTAGAAATGTTGTAAATATATTTTGAACATACTTTGATATATATGTACATATTTGTTATAGGTTCGTGAATCGACCAGTGGCCAAGTCTTACTTCCCGATGAAGTAAAAATCTGTGAAAGTGAGTTATAGTCCCACTTTTAAAATCTAATATTTTGGGATGAGAATACATGCAGTTTTATAAATGTTTTACGAAATAGACACAAGTAAATGAAACTACATTATATGGGTGAATGATCGAAGCCGAATATGCCCCTTTTGCTTGGTAGCCTAAGAATTAGTAAACCGATCTACTAATTGACGCGAATCATAAAGATAGATCTATTGGGCCTAACGAACCCCATCCAAAGTACCGGATGATTTAGTACTTCGAATTCGTTTTTATCATGTCCGAAGGATTTCTCGAAATGATAGGGGATATTCTTATATGCATCTTGTTAATGTCGGTTACCAGGTGTTCACCATATGAATGAATTTTATCTCTATGTATGGGATGTATATTGAAATATGAAATCTTGTGGTCTATTATTATGATTTGATAATATATAGGTTAAACCTATAACTCACCAACATTTTTGTTGACGTTTTAAGCATGTTTATTCTCAGGTGATTATTAAGACCTTCCGCTGTTGCATACTAAAATAAGGACAAGATTTGGAGTCCATGCTTGTATGATATTATGTAAAAACTGCATTCAAGAAACTTATTTTTGATGTAATATATTCTTATTGTAAACCATTATGTAATGGTCGTGTGTAAACGGTATATTTTAGATTATCGTTATTTGATAATCTACGTAATACTTTTTAAACCTTTATCGATAAAATAAAGGTTATGGTTGTTTTAAAAATGAATGCAGTCTTTGAAAAACGTCTCATATAGAGGTCAAAACCTCGCGACGAAATCAATTAATATGGAACGTTTATAATCAATATGAACGGGACATTTCATGTATGCACTGGGTCGTGGATTGATTCGAGAAATTATATTGATTTATTTCTGTACTACTAACTATGGACAATTAATTGTGAACTACTAACGTTGGACTGCTAACTTAACAACTTAAATCGTTAAAAAACGTAAATAAAATATGTTGTGAATATATTTCGATCATACTTTGATACATATGTATATATTTGTTATCGGTTCGTGAATCGACCCGTGGCCAAGTCTTATTTTCGACGAAGTAAAAATCTGTGAAAGTGAGTTATAGTCCCACTTTTAAAATCTAATATTTTTGGGATGAGAATACATGCAGCTTTATAAAGGTTTTACAAAATAGACACAAGTACGCGAAACTACATTCTATGGTTGTATTATTAAACTGAATATTGCCCCTTCAAGTCTGGTAGCCAAAGAATTAGGGAAATGGCCCCTAATTGACGCGAATCCTAAAGATAGATCTATTGTGTAGTGACCCGAACTTTTCCATGTTTATATATATTAATTGAGATTGATATTTACATGATTAAATGTTTCTAACATGTTAAGCAATCAAACTTGTTAAGACTTGATTAATTGAAATATGTTTCATATAGACAATTGACCACCCAAGTTGACCGGTTATTCACGAACGTTAAAACTTGTAAAACCTATATGATGACATATATATGGATATATATATATAGTTAACATGATACTATGATAAGTAAACATATCATTAAGTATATTAACAATGAACTACATATGTAAAAACAAGACTACTAACTTAATGATTTTTAAACGAGACATATATGTAACGATTATCGTTGTAAAGATATTTAATGTATATATATATCATATTAAGAGATATTCATACATGATAATATCATGATAATATAATAATTTAAAATATCATTTGATATTATAAACATTGGGTTAACAACATTTAACAAGATCGTTAACCTAAAGGTTTCAAAACAACACTTACATGTAACGACTAACGATGACTTAACGACTCAGTTAAAATGTATATACATGTAGTGTTTTAATATGTATTTATACACTTTTGAAAGACTTCAATACACTTATCAAAATACTTCTACTTAACAAAAATGCTTACAATTACATCCTCGTTCAGTTTCATCAACAATTCTACTCGTATGCACCCGTATTCGTACTCGTACAATACACAGCTTTTAGATGTATGTATTATTGGTATATACACTCCAATGATCAGCTCTTAGTAGCCCATGTGAGTCACCTAACACATGTGGGAACCATCATTTGGCAACTAGCATGAAATATCTCATAAAATTACAAAAATATGAGTAATCATTCATGACTTATTTACATGAAAACAAAATTACATATCCTTTATATCTAATCCATACACCAACGACCAAAAACACCTACAAACACTTTCATTCTTCAATTTTCTTCATCTAATTGATCTCTCTCAAGTTCTATCTTCAAGTTCTAAGTGTTCTTCATATATTCTACAAGTTCTAGTTACATAAAATCAAGAATACTTTCAAGTTTGCTAGCTCACTTCCAATCTTGTAAGGTGATCATCCAACCTCAAGAAATCTTTGTTTCTTACAGTAGGTTATCATTCTAATACAAGGTAATAATCATATTCAAACTTTGGTTCAATTTCTATAACTATAACAATCTTATTTCAAGTGATGATCTTACTTGAACTTGTTTTCGTGTCATGATTCTGCTTCAAGAACTTCGAGCCATCCAAGGATCCGTTGAAGCTAGATCCATTTTTCTCTTTTCCAGTAGGTTTATCCAAGGAACTTAAGGTAGTAATGATGTTCATAACATCATTCGATTCATACATATAAAGCTATCTTATTCGAAGGTTTAAACTTGTAATCACTAGAACAAAGTTTAGTTAATTCTAAACTTGTTCGCAAACAAAAGTTAATCCTTCTAACTTGACTTTTAAAATTAACTAAACACATGTTCTATATCTATATGATATGCTAACTTAATGATTTAAAACCTGGAAACACGAAAAACACCGTAAAACCGGATTTACGCCGTCGTAGTAACACCGCGGGCTGTTTTGGGTTAGTTAATTAAAAACTATGATAAACTTTGATTTAAAAGTTGTTGTTCTGAGAAAATGATTTTTATTATGAACATGAAACTATATCCAAAAATTATGGTTAAACTCAAAGTGGAAGTATGTTTTCTAAAATGGTCATCTAGACGTCGTTCTTTCGACTGAAATGACTACCTTTGCAAAAATGACTTGTAACTTATTTTTCCGACTATAAACCTATACTTTTTATGTTTAGATTAATAAAATAGAGTTCAATATGAAACCATAGCAATTTGATTCACTCAAAACGGATTTAAAATGAAGAAGTTATGGGTAAAACAAGATTGGATAATTTTTCTCATTTTAGCTACGTGAAAATTGGTAACAAATCTATTCCAACCATAACTTAATCAACTTGTATTGTATATTATGTAATCTTGAGATACCATAGACACGTATACGATGTTTCGACCTATCATGTCGACACATCTATATATATTTCGGAACAACCATAGACACTCTATATGTGAATGTTGGAGTTAGCTATACAGGGTTGAGGTTGATTCCAAAATATATATAGTTTGAGTTGTGATCAATACTGAGATACGTATACACTGGGTCGTGGATTGATTCAAGATAATATTTATCGATTTATTTCTGTACATCTAACTGTGGACAACTAGTTGTAGGTTACTAACGAGGACAGCTGACTTAATAAACTTAAAACATCAAAATATATTAAAAGTGTTGTAAATATATTTTGAACATACTTTGATATATATGTATATATTGTTATAGGTTCGTGAATCAACCAGTGGCCAAGTCTTACTTCCCGACGAAGTAAAAATCTGTGAAAGTGAGTTATAGTCCCACTTTTAAAATCTAATATTTTTGGGATGAGAATACATGCAGGTTTTATAAATGATTTACAAAATAGACACAAGTACGTGAAACTACATTCTATGGTTGAATTATCGAAATCAAATATGCCCCTTTTTATTAAGTCTGGTAATCTAAGAATTAGGGAACAGACACCCTAATTGACGCGAATCCTAAAGATAGATCTATTGGGCTTAACAAACCCCATCCAAAGTATCGGATGCTTTAGTACTTCGAAATTTATATCATATCCGAAGGGTGTCCCGGAATGATGGGGATATTCTTATATATGCATCTTGTTAATGTCGGTTACCAGGTGTTCACCATATGAATGATTTTTATCTCTATGTATGGGATGTGTATTGAAATATGAAATCTTGTGGTCTATTATTATGATTTGATATATATAGGTTAAACCTATAACTCACCAACATTTTTGTTGACGTTTTAAGCATGTTTATTCTCAGGTGATTATTAAGAGCTTCCGCTGTCGCATACTTAAATAAGGACGAGATTTGGAGTCCATGCTTGTATGATATTGTATAAAAACTGCATTCAAGAAACTTATTTTGTTGTAACATATTTGTATTGTAAACCATTATGTAATGGTTGTGTGTAAACAGGATATTTTAGATTATCATTATTTGATAATCTACGTAAAGCTTTTTAAACCTTTATTGATGAAATAAAGGTTATGGTTTGTTTTAAAATGAATGCAGTCTTTGAAAAACGTCTCATATAGAGGTCAAAACCTCGCAACGAAATCAATTAATATGGAACGTTTTTAATCAATAAGAACGGGACATTTCATATTGAGCCTAACAACCCCCATTCAAGTTATGAATGGCTTTAGTACTTCGATTTATATGGTGATTGCGATTGCAAATTTATGACATACTTGCGAGTATGCGGGGAATATTCTATATGCATTAAAGTTAATGTCGGTTACCAGGTGTTCATCATATGAATGATTTTTAAACACTTGCAACTGTAAGATTATTGAATAAATGAAATCTTGTGGTCTATTATTACGATTTGATAAATATATAGGTTAAACCTATAACTCACCAACATTTTTGTTGACGTTTTAAGCATGTTTATTCTCAGGTGATTATTAAGAGCTTCCGCTGTTGCATGCTAAATAAAGACAAGATTGGAGTCTGCATGTTTGTATAATATTGTTTAAAAACTGCATTCGAAGGCTTAAGTTGTTGTGTAATATTTTTGTAAACCATTATGTAATGGTCGTGTGAGAACGCTATATTTTAGATTATCATTATTTGATAATCTTCGCAATGTTTTTAAACCTTTATCGATAAAATAAAGGTTATGGTTTGTTTTTAAAAATCGAATGCAGTCTTTGAAAAACGTCTCATATAGAGGTCAAAACCTCGCAACGAAATCAATTAATATGAAACGTTTATAATTGATATGAATGGGACATTTCAGTTGGTACCTGAGCGTTGGTCTTAGAGAACCATAAATTGCATTAGTGTGTCTTATCGAGTTTGTTAGGATGCATTAGTGAGTCTGGACTTCGACCGTGTCTTCTTTAAAAACGAATGCTTAACACTTTTTGTTGGAAACTACATATTGTTAACATGTAAATATTATGTGATATATTTATCTCTTAACGTGTTTGATATTGTGTGATAGATGTCTACCTCTAGTACAAATCCCGTCGACTCACCTAATAATAATGAAGAGTCGAATATATTTTGGGAAGATTCACAAATTCCCGAAGAGGAACCGGAAGAAGAGGAACCGAAAGAAGAGGTTTCGGAGAAGGAAATATTAGGAACCACAGTAAAACAAATAAATAAAAGAAAATCCTCAACCAATGGACCAAAGTTAAAAATGGTCAATGGTGTTTTCGCCGAGGAAGCAAAATATTGGGAAAATTACCAATTTTCTGATGAATCGGATCCCGACGAGGATTCTGATGATGTTATAGAAATTACCCCGGCTTAATTTAATAAGGCAAAAGAAAATAATAAGGGAAAAGCTATCAAAATAGAAAAACCCGAGTCCAAAACTGATGAACTTTATGTTAACATGAAGTACCCTGATGGGGTGTACCGTAAACACCCGTATTTCTTAAACTTTCACTATAACCCGGGAACATCTAAGCCACCAGGTTTTTTAAACCATTTGTGAAAACGACGGCTCGTATTAGAGGGACACCATATATCCCTAGAAAATTAGATAAACGAACCAAGTCCGAGGAGGAAGAAATAAGTGAGTCGGAATAAAGAGTTGTAATCATATTGTGTAATATATGTATTATAGTATGCTTGTACTTTTATGTTATATGTAAAAAAAATTGCTTGTATTGTGTGTTAATTATCTTTTATGAATCTAATCCTCGTCTATTTTACAGTATAAAAACACACAATGGACGTTAAGGATAGACAACCAAATATTTTAGAAGACTTACCTGGGGATATGATTGATGAAATCTTGTCTAAAGTCGGTCAGAATTCATCGGCACAATTATTTATGGTGAAATTAGTTTGTAGGACATTTGAAAGACGTTCCAGGCATGCCTTGGTTTATAAAAGGCTTTCCCTTAATAGATGGTGTATATCACATTGGGGAGAACCTAAGTTACGCCGTGTTTTCTTTAAGGCATTAAGTGCGGGAAACCCTACTGCAACTTTCCGCTACGGGTTGAGAGCCTATTTTGACTCCACATATCCCAACATAGGACTTCGTTCTTTAGAAAGAGCTTCAAACATGCAACATAAATAAGCATGTTATGTTTACAGGTTAGTGATGTTTGCTTCTCACCAAATTGAGAAAAAGAACATCGGGTTGCAACTTTTAAATAAAACATTCCCACAAGTGACGGATTCAGTAGTTGGAGTAAGAAATAAAATTTTTAGATTGTTACGGGGCTGTTGGGCATTACGTAACCTCCGTCCTTTTGACGACGTTACAACATGCTGCCTAGTCAACGGTCAAAACGGTTACATTCCACAAGATCAAGGATGGGAAATAGTATTAGTAAAACCCGAATGCATGACTTGTTTCTGGACTTACTTACGAATTACGTATCTTTATTTCCTTTGCTGAACGAATTGTGTTAAACTAGAAATTGTCTTCGCAACTGCTTTGTATCAAAGTTATTGTGTGCTATATTTTATGCTATATGTAAAATAGCGGTATTGTAAGCTTGTAAAATATTGTATAAAAGTTTGAACGCGAAATATTATTGTAATCAGTTTTTCATATAGAATTGTAGTAGTTGAATTGTATATTAGCTATTAAGTATGAACTTAACGGGTAGGTACTACCCGAATTAAAACTTATAAAACGCTAATATGAATAAAAAGCTTTTATAAATAAGTTCATATTATGTTACGAAGTACTATTGACTACTCTTAATATTCTATATGATTAACTCATTGTTTTTGGCTATTTTTGAATGAAATGGCGCCGACTACTCGACACACCATGAATATGAGTGAAGAAGAATTCCGTACCTTTCTTGCTGCGAACATAGCTGCAGTGCAGGCTGCAATGCAAAATAAAAACAATAACTCTGGATCTAGAAGTGGAACTAATTCCACAAGAAATCATGTAGGATGCTCCTACAAAGAATTCACTGCCTGTAAACCTCTAGAATTCGATGGAACCGAAGGACCAATCAGATTGAAATGGTGGACCGAGAAGGTAGAATCGGTATTTGCCATAAGTAAGTGCACTGAAGAAGACAAAGTAAAGTACGCTACGCATACCTTTACAGGTACTGCGTTAACATGGTGGAACACCTATCTCGAGCAGGTGGGACAAGATGCTACTTACGCACTACCGTGGTCAGCATTCAAACACTTAATGAACGAGCAGTACCATCCCAGAAACGAGGTCAATAAGCTCAAGGTAGAGCTTAGAGGGTTACAAACACAAGGGTTTGATATTACCACGTACGAACGACGATTCACAGAGTTGTGCCTATTGTGTCCGGGAGCGTTCAAAGATGAAGAAGAGAGGATCGACGCATTTGTAAAAGGGTTGCCAGAAAGAATTCAAGAAGATGTGAGTTCACACGAACCCGCCTCCATACAAAAGGCAAGTTGAATGGCTCATAAACTCATAAATCAGATTGAGGGAAGAATTAAAGAGCAGGCGGCCGAAGAAGCCAACACGAAACAAGTCAAGAGGAAGTGGGAAGAAAACAGTGACAAGAGTCACCAATATAACAACAAAAACAACAACAACAAAAATAATCGCAATTACAAACGCAATAACTAACACCACAACCGCAACTGCAAAAACTACAACAACTACAACAACCGTTCCAACAATAACAACAACCGCAACAACAACATTCCCAACAATAACAACCAGAGGCAGAAACCATGCCATAGGTGTGAAGGATACCATTCGACTGGACTTTGTACGACATCGTGTACTAAGTGTAATAGAAAGGGTCATGGTACAATGAAGTGTGAAGTTTACGGACCAATGGCTAACAAGAATAAAGGAACAAATAATGTCGGAACAAATAACACCGCCATTATTTGTTATGGATGTGAGAAGCCGGGTCATATCAGAAATGAATGCCCAAATCAGGGGAATACTAATGGACAGGGCCGCAGAAGAGTTTTCAATATTAATACGACAGAAGCGCAGGAAGACCCGGAGCTTGTGATAATGCTAAAAATGAACATATATTTCATAGCATTATTCTTCAAGAAAGACAAGCTTTTAGTGGCAATTGTTCTATTTACAAGTGATATTCGTTTAAATATTAAAAGGTGAAGACAAAAGACAGATTCGACGATTTGAAGACACAAACGACCAAAAAGCTAAAAAGTACAAAGTACAATCCAAGTGGTTCAAATTATTGGTGAGAAACGTCTAAGAATTACAAGAGTACAAGCCGCAAAACGCAAAGTACAAGATATTAAATCGTACGAAAGGACGTTCAAAAATCCGAAACCGGGACATGAACCAACTATCAACACGCGACTCAACGGAACTGAAAGTACAAGTCAACTATGCACATGAATATAATATAATATATATATAATTATATAAAATTATATATATTATATTATATTATTACAAACCGTCGGCAAACTAGAAAACAAATCATTGTGAGCTGTCTCAGAGGTCCATGCGATCACATGGCCATGAAGAATAAACTTCATGCGATCGCATGAGCCAGAAATCATGGGCAGGTCCTATAAATACCACGAATTTGGACGAGTAAATTACACCTTCATCATACACTAATCTCTCACTCTCTCAATATATATATTTATATTTTTTAATTATATTTTTAATATTAAGTTAATAATAATAAGGTTATAGTGGTGAATGTTTTAAGTTTGTAAGTCGAAATTCTGTCCGTGTAACACTACGCGATTAATACTCATTGTAAGTTATGTTTAACCTTTTTAAATTAATGTCTTGTAGCTAAATTATTATTATGTTTATTTAAGCCGAAGTAATCGTGATGTTGGACTAAATATTAAGACGGGGTTATTGGGCTTTGGACCATAATTGGGGTTTGGACAAAAGACCGACACTTGTGGAAATTGCACTATGAGCTATTAATGGGCTTTATATTAATTAAATGATATCTCGTTGATTTAATATAAAGATTTATAATTTGACGTATTTATATATAACCACATACGCTTGACTGGGTACGGTGGGCGCGATATCTATAAATACTAATAATTGTTCATTTGACCGGACACGGGGATGGATTAATAGTCACTGGACTCATTAAAACAGGGGTGAATTACATTCAAGGGTAATTGGTGTAATTTTTAATAAAGTATTAAAATTTGGATTACACGCAGTCGATAACCTGGTGTATTCATTAAACAAAGTATTAAGACCTTGTTACAGTTTGAATCCCTAATTAGTTGGAATATTTGACTTCGGGTATAAGGTTAATTTGGTGAAGACTCTCGCACTTTATAATTATGACCGATGGACTATTATGGACAAAACCAGATGGACATATCGAATAATCCAGGACAAAGGACAATTAACCCATGGTAATAAATTAAAATCAACACGTCAAACATCATGATTACGAAAGTTTAAATAAGCATAATTCCTTTAAGTTATATCTCTTCACACTTTTATTTACCGTCATTTTATTTACCGTCATTTTATTTATCGTACTTTAAATTATCGCACTTTTAATTATTGAACTTTTATTTATCATCATTTACTTTACGCTTTAAATTAAGTTATATTTATATTTAATATTTTACATTAGGTTTTAATTGTGATTTAAGTTTTAAAATCGACAAACCGGTCATTAAACGGTAAACCCCCCCCCCCCTCTTTTATAATAATAATAATACTACTACTATATAACTTATAATATATTTATATAAAAATATAGTTTAAAACATATATAGCGTTAAACTCAGCTAGCTCCCTGTGGAACGAACCAGATTTACTAAAAACTACACTACTCTACGATTAGGTACACTGCCTATAAGTGTTGTAGCAAGGTTTAGGTATATCCCATTCTATAAATAAATAAATAACTTGTGTAAAATTGTAGCGTATTTAATAGTATTTCGTAGCAAAATATAATCTATTTCGTACCCCTCCGCTCACACATCAAGTATTTTTGGCGCCGCTACCGGGGACACCATAGAACGCTATAATAAAAAAAATTTAGTTTTAATCTATTTTTGTAAAAATATATTTAAATAAGTTTTAATTATTAAAAATAAAAATATAAAAACATAAAAAGAAAAATATATTTCGATATATTTTTTTAAGAGTTTAAATTAAAAAAAATTTAGTTACAAAAAAAAAACTAATAAGTATTATTTTTTTATAAGTTTTATTTAAAGTATATTTTTCTATAAATTAAAAACAGAAAATAAAAAAAAATATTAAATTACACGTTGAACCTGTCGATTTTGAACCTACATGTGAACTGAGCCTGAACCTCATGCGACCGCATGAGATTGGCCCTTTAACCCCATGCGACCGCATGGACAAGACTGACAGGTCTGATCCTTAAACTGGTACGGATTAGGGTTTGTTTTAATAATAATTATTATTAATTAATTATAATTAGAGTTTGATTAAAATATTAATTAGTCTATCTTAGTTTTATTTTTAGTTTTAATTTGTATTATTAAGTTTTAATTAGTTTTATTAATTATAAATTTAATACTTTTATAAAATAATAATATAAAAATAATATTTTTATAAAAATAAGCAATTTTATTATTTTTTATATCTTTTTATAAATTGTATATTTTTATCGTTTAATTTGTAATTTTTATATTTATTGTTCGTAATTAGTTTTAAACTTAGAATTTTGCCGTAGTAATTTTATATTTCTAGACTCTTAGGCTTTGCCGTAAAATCCCTTAAGTGCTTTTTCTTTAGATTAAGATTTAGACGCTTTAGAATTTTACGACGTCACTTATCACTCTAGTTTTAAATAAATTTTAGTGCCTATTTAAGTTATTGCTGTTTTGGATATAGAATTCCTTTTAAGCTTTAATTCCTTTAAACGCAACTTTTAATATTTAGATTTTAGACTTTTAAGTTCCGACGCTCTACTTTCTTATTTTTGTTTTTCGACGTTTGTTTTTCGACTCTTATTTTTCGACGCGTTCTTTTTCTCTCTTATTTATCGACGCTCTAGTTTTTAGGACATAGATTTTATCTTCAAAATTTCGACAAAAAATTATTTTAAGCAGTTAAATTGATAGACATCCAAAATTTTTTGGCTCGTAGTAATAGTTGGATTTGTTAGTGGCGAGTTGTGGGCTTCTGATTTAAAGGGTCCTGGCTAGCTGCTGCATCTATTGGCTATTCGAAACGTGAGCAAAATCAGAAAAGTCTATTAATTTGATAACTTATATAATTTTATTTATTTTTTATTTTTATAACTAATAGGATATTTAGTGAATGCACCGAGCAAAACGTTCACCACCTTTCATACGTTCACCACCTATAACTCGATCAAGACATCTTGCCAATATCGTCGCCGTTGATTTTTCTTTAGAATCGTCATCTAGTCGACCAAGTACTCCGATTCAAATTTCCGATAATCCATTTTTTGAGCCCGACCTCACAATTGAGAACCCGGAGGATATTCAAGGACAATTCAGAGATCCCGAACCACTAATCATTCCTCCTGAACCACAAATCCTTCAACCGGAGATTGTAGAGGAAGAAACCATTAAATTAGAATCCTCTAGTGATTCAGATTCAACAAATTCAATCATGAAATATCGAGAACCTCTAAGTATGGAAGACCGAATGAGAGCTACACGCACTGGCCAAGGTCATGCAATTACTCTACCAGACATTAATGCGCCAGATTATGAAATCAAGGGACAAATCCTAAACATGGTAACTAATCAATACCAATTTAGTGGTACGCCAAAAGAAGATCCAAATGAACATCTTCGAACCTTTAATAGGATCTGTACTTTATTCAAAATCAGAGAAGTTGAGGATGAACAGATCTATCTCATGTTATTTCCCTGGACTTTAAAGGGAGAAGCCAAAGATTAGTTAGAAACGTTACCTGAAGGGGCGATTGATACATGAGATGTTTTAGTTGAGAAATTTCTTAAAAGATTCTTTCCGGCATCTAAAGCCGTGAGACTTCAAGGAGAAATTGTTACGTTCACACAGAAGCCAAATGAAACTTTATATGAAGCGTGGACAAGATTTGGAAAGTTGTTGAGAGGATGTCCTCAACATGATTTAGACACTTATCAAATAGTACAAATATTCTATCAAGGGTGCGACATTACTACACGAAAAGTGAAATGTCCCGTTCATATTGATTATAAATGTTCCATATTAATTGATTTCGTCGCGAGGTTTTGACCTCTATATGAGACGTTTTTCAAAGACTGCATTCATTTTTAAAACAACCATAACCTTTATTTTATCGATAAAAGTTTAAAAAGCATTACATAGATTATCAAATAATGATAATCTAAAATATACCGTTTACACACGACCATTACATAATGGTTTACATTAAGAATATATTACATCAAAAATAAGTTTCTTGAATGCAGTTTTTACACAATATCATACAAGCATGGACTCCAAATCTTGTCCTTATTTTAGTATGCAACAGCGGAAGCTCTTAATAATCACCTGAGAATAAACATGCTTAAAATGTCAACAAAAAATGTTGGTGAGTTATAGGTTTAACCTATATATTATCAAATCATAATAATAGACCACAAGATTTCATATTTCAATATACATCCCATACATAGAGATAAAATTCATTCATATGGTGAACACCTGGTAACCGACATTAACAAGATGCATATAAAATATCCCCATCATTTCGGGACACCCATCGGACATGATAAAATCGAAGTACTAAATCATTCCAAATTCCAGAATGGGGCTTGTTGGGCCCGATAGATCTATCTTTACGATCCGCGTCAATTTGGGGGTCTGTTCCCAAATTATTAGGCTACCAAGCTAAAAGGGGCATATTCGGCTTCGATCATTCACCCATATAACGTAGTTTCATTTACTTGTGTCTATTTCGTAAAACATTTATAAAATTGCATGTATTCTCATCCCAAAATATTAGATTTTAAACGTGGGACTATAACTCACTTTCACAGATTTTTACTTCGTCGGGAAGTAAGACTTGGCCACTGGTCGATTCACGAACCTATAACAAATATGTACATATATATCAAAGTATGTTCAAAATATATTTACAACATTTTTTAATACGTTTTAATTTTTTAAGTTTATTAAGTCAGCTGTCCTCATTAGTAACCTACAACTAGTTGTCCACAATTAGATGTACAGAAATAAATCAATATATATTATCTTGAATCAATCCACGACCCAGTGTATACACGTCTCAGGCTAGATCATAACTCAAAGTATATATATTTTTGGAATCAACCTCAACCCTGTATAGCTAACTCCAACATTACTGCATATAGAGTGTCTATGGTTATTCCAAATA
The DNA here is from genome assembly GCF_046630445.1 of Rutidosis leptorrhynchoides. Lineage (NCBI taxonomy): Eukaryota > Viridiplantae > Streptophyta > Magnoliopsida > Asterales > Asteraceae > Rutidosis > Rutidosis leptorrhynchoides. The sequence continues at coordinate 35,502,596 of NC_092337.1, read as the reverse complement.
ATATATATACATGGGTCGATATGATATGTCAAAACATTTGCATACGTGTCTATGGTATCCTAAAATTACATAATATATTATAATACATGTATAATACAATATAAGTTAGCTAGGATATGATTTGTATAGAATTGTTACAATATTTCCCGTAGCTACAACAATCAAAAATATCCAATCTTGTTTTACCCATAATTCTTCTTCGTTTTAAATCCGTTTTGAGTGAATCAAATTGCTATGGTTTTATATTGAACTATATTTTATGAATCTAAACAGAAAAAGTATAGGTTTATAATCGGAAATACGGGTTACAAGTCATTTTTTTAAAGGTAGTCATTTCAGTCGAAAGAACGACGTCTAGATGACCATTTTGGAAAACATACTTCCACTTTGAGTTTAGCCATGATTTTTGGATATAGTTTCATGTTCATAAGAAAAATCATTTTCCCAGAAAAACAACTTTTAAATCAAAGTTTATCATAGTTTTTAATTAACTAACCCAAAACAGCCCGCGGTGTTACTACGACGGCGTATATCCGGTTTTACGGTGTTTTTCGTATTTCCAGGTTTTAAATCATTAAGTTAGCATATCATATAGATATAGAACATGTGTCTAGTTGATTTTAAAAGTCAAGTTAGAAGGATTAACTTTTGTTTGCGAACAAGTTTAGAATTAACTAAACTATGTTCTAGTGATTACAAGTTTAAACCTTCGAATAAGGTAGTTTTATATATATGAATCGAATGATGTTATGAACATCATTACTACCTCACTTTTTGTGGATAAACCTACTGGAAATGTGAAAAATAGATCTAGCTTCAAAGGATCCTTGGATGGCTTGAAAGTTCTTGAAGCAGAATCATGGCACGAAAACAAGTTCAAGTAAGATTTTCACTTGAAATAAGATTGTTATAGTTATAGAAATTGAATCAAAGTTTGAATATGAGTATTACCTTGTATTATAAAGATATCTTACTGTAAATAAGAAAGATTTCTTGAGGTTAGATGATCAATTTACAAGATTGAAAGTAAGCTAGCAAACTTGGAAGTATTCTTGATTTTATGAAACTAGAACTTATAGAATTTATGAAGAACACTTAGAACTTGAAGATAGAACTTGAGAGAGATCAATTAGATGAAAAAAATTGAAGAATGAAAGTGTTTGTATGTGTTTTTGGTCGTTGGTATATGGATTAGATATAAAGGATGTGTAATTTTGTTTACTTGTAAATAAGTCATGAATGATTACTAATATTTTTGTAATTTTATGAGATATTTCATGCTAGTTGCCAAATGATGGTTCTCACATGTGTTATGTGACTCACATGGGCTGCTAAGAGCTGATCATTGGAGTGTATATACCAATAGTACATACATCTAAAAGCTATGTATTGTACGAGTACGAATACGGGTGCATACGAGTAGAATTGGTGATGAAACTGAACGAAGATGTAATTGTAAGCATTTTTGTTAAGTAGAAGTATTTTGATAAGTGTCTTGAAGTCTTTCAAAAGTGTATGAATACATATTAAAACACTACATGTATATACATTTTAACTGAGTCGTTAAATCATCGTTAGTCGTTACATGTAAATGTTGTTTTAAAACCTTTAGGTTAACGATCATGTTAAATGTTGTTAACCCATTGTTTATTATATCTAAAGAGATGTTAAATTATTAAGTTATCATGATATTATGATGTATTAATATATCTTAATATGATATATATACAATTAAATGTCGTTACAACGATAATCGTTACATATATGCCTCGTTTCAAAATCATTAAGTTAGTAGTCTTGTTTTTACATATGTAGTTCATTGTTAATATACTTAATGATATTTTTACTTATCATAATATCATATTAACTATATATATATCCATATATATAAGACATCATATAGTTTTTACAAGTTTTAACGTTCGTGAATCACCGGTCAACTTGGGTGGTCAATTGTCTATATGAAACCTATTTCAATTAATCAAGTCTTAACAAGTTTGATTGCTTAACATGTTGGAAACACTTAATCATGTAATTATCAATTTCATTTAATATATATAAACATGGAAAGTGTTATGTACAGCCGCGAGTTGTTGAGGTAACTCAAGTCGGTAAGCTACTGGTCCGACACGATCAATAATCTTGAATGGTCCAATATACCTTGGATTTAATTTCCCTTGTTTACCAAATTGAACAACGCCTTTCCAAGGTGCAACTTTAAGCATGATCATCTCTTCAATTTCAAATTCTATATCTTTTCTTTTAATGTCAGCGTAGCTCATTTGTCAACTTTGGGCGGTTTTCAACCGTTGTTGAATTTGGATAATCTTCTTAGTAGTTTCTTGTATTATCTCCGGACCCGTAATCTGTCTATCCCCCACTTCACTCCAACAAATCAGAGACCTGCACTTTCTACCATAAAGTGCTTCAAACGGCGCCATCTCAATGCTTGAATGGTAGCTGTTGTTGTAGGAAAATTCTGCTAATGGAAGGTGTCTATCCCAACTATTTCTGAAATCAATAACATATACTCGTAGCATGTCTTCAAGCATTTGTATCGTCCTTTCGCTCTGCCCATCAGTTTGTAGATGATAGGCAGTACTCATGTCTAGACGAGTTCCTAATGCTTGCTGTAATGTCTGCCAGAATCTTGAAATAAATCTGCCATCCCTATCAGAGATAATAGAGATTGGTATTCCATGTCTGGAGACGACTTCCTTCAAATACAGTCGTGCTAACTTCTCCATCTTGTCATCTTCTCTTATTGGCAGGAAGTGTGTTGATTTGGTGAGACGATCAACTATTACCCAAATAGTACCAAAACCACTTGCAGTCCTTGGCAATTTAGTGATGAAATCCATGGTAATGTTTTCCCATTTCCATTCCGGGATTTCGGGTTGTTGAAGTAGACCTGATAGTTTCTGATGCTCAGCTTTGACCTTAGAACACGTCAAACATTCTCCTACATATTTAGCAACATCGATTTTCATACCCGGCCACCAAAAATGTTTCTTAAGATCCTTGTACATCTTTTTCCCATTCCAGGATGTATTGAGTATCTGGTTTTATGAGCTTCTCTAAGTACCATTTCTCTAATATCTCCAAATTTTGGTACCCGAATTCTTTCAGCCCTATACCGCGTTCCGTCTTCCCGAATATTAAGATGCTTCTCCGATCCTTTGGGTATTTCATCCTTTAAGTTTCCCTCTTTTAAAACTCCTTGTTGCACCTCCTTTATTTGAGTAGTAAGGTTAGTGTGAATCATTATATTCATAGCTTTTACTCGAATGGGTTCTCTGTCCTTTCTGCTCAAGGCGTCGGCTACCACATTTGCCTTCCTCGGGTGGTAACGAATCTCAAAGTCGTAATCATTCAACAATTCAATCCACCTGCGCTGCCTCATGTTCAGTTGTTTCTGATTAAATATGTGTTGAAGACTTTTGTGGTCGATATATATAATACTTTAGACCTCATATAAGTAGTGCCTCCAAGTCTTTAATGAAAAAACAACCTCGCCTAATTCCAAATCATGCGTCGTATAATTCTGCTCATGAATCTTCAATTGTCTAGACGCATAAGCAATTACCTTCGTTCGTTGCATTAATACACAACCGAGACCTTTATTTGAGGCGTCACAATATATCACAAAATCATCATTCCCTTCAGGTAATGACAATATAGGTGCCGTAGTTAACTTTTTCTTTAACAATTGAAACGCTTTTTCTTGTTCATCCTTCCATTCAAATTTCCTCCCTTTATGCGTTAATGCAGTCAAGGGTTTTGCTATTTTGGAAAAATCTTGGATGAATCTCCTGTAATAAACAGCTAGCCCTAAAAATTGGCGTATGTGTTTTGGAGTTTTCGGGGTTTCCCACTTTTCAATGGTTTCAATCTTTGCTGGATCCACCTGAATACCTTCTTTGTTCACTATATGACCGAGGAATTGAACTTCTTCCAACCAAAATGCACACTTTGAAAACTTAGCGTACAGTTTTTCTTTTCTTAACAACTCTAGCACTTTTCTCAAATGTTCTTCATGCTCTTGGTCATTCTTTGAGTAAATAAGTATGTCATCGATGAAAACAATGACAAACTTGTCAAGGTATGGTCCACACACTCGGTTCATGAGGTCCATGAACACAGTTGGTGCGTTAGTCAACCCAAACGGAATAACCATAAACTCGTAATGACCGTAACGCGTCCTAAAAGCAGTCTTTGGGATATCATCCTCCTTCACCCGCATTTGATGATACCCAGAACGTAAATAAATCTTCGAATAAATCGACGAGCCTTGTAGTTGATCAAATAAGTCATCGATTCTCGGTAGTGGGTAACGGTTCTTGATGGTAAGTTTGTTCAACTCTCAGTAGTCGATACACAACCTGAATGTGCCATCTTTCTTCTTGACAAACAGAACAGGAGCTCCCCATGTTGATGTACTTGGTCGAATGAAACCACGCTCTAACAGTTCCTGTAATTGACTTTGTAATTCTTTCATTTCACTGGGTGCACGAGCTATTGGTGTAGCTCCTGGTACAAGGTCTATTTGAAATTCAACGGATCGATGTGGGGGTAATCCTGTAATTCTTTCGGCAATACATCGGGAAATTCTTTTGCGACGGAAACATCACTGATGTTCTTTTCTTCAGGTTTAACTTCCTTGATGTGTGCTAGAATGACGTAACAACCTTTTCTTATTAGTTTCTGCGCCTTCAAACTACTAATAAGATTTAATTTTGCGTTGTTCTTTTCTCCGTACACCATTAAAGGTTTTCCTTTTTTACGCATAATGCGAATCGCATTTTTGTAACAAACGACCTCTGCTCTCACCTTTTTCAACCAGTCCATGCCAATTATTATATCAAAACTCCCTAACTCGACTGGTATTAAATCAATTTTAAACGTTTCATCCCCCAGTTTAATTTCTCTATCCCGACATATATTATCTGCTGAAATTAATTTACCGTTTGCTAATTCGAGTAAAAATTTACTATCCAAAGGCGTCAATGGGCAACTTAACTTAGCACAAAAATCTCGACTCATATAGCTTCTATCCGCACCCGAATCAAATAAAACATAAGCAGATTTATTATCAATAAGAAACATACCCGTAACAAGCTCCGGGTCTTCCTGCACTTCTACCGTATTAATATTGAAAACTCTTGCGTAGCCCTGCCCATTAGTATTCCCTTGATTCGGGCAATTACTTCTAATGTGGCCCGTTTTTCCACATCCATAACAAACAATGGCGGCATTACTTGTTTCGTCACTATTTGTTCCTTTAGTTCTGTTAAACTTTGGTCCGTAGACCTCACGCTTTTTCGCACCATGGCCAGTTCTTTTACACTTGGTGCAAAATATCGTGCAGAACCCATTCTGGTGGTGCTCTTCACACCTTTGGCATTTTTGGTTTTTGTTGTCGTTGTTGTTATTGATGTTGTTGTTGGGATTGTTATTGTTGTTGGAACGGTTGTTGTAGTTGTTGTTCTTGTTGTTGTTGGGACGTTTGTTGTAGTTATTGTTGGGATTGTGGTTATTGTTGCGGTTGTTGTTGCGGTTGTGGTTGTAATTGTTGTTGTTGTATTGGTGACCCTTGTCACTGGTTTCTTCCCACTTTCTCTTGAGTTGTTTCGTGTTGGCTTCTTCGACCGCCTGCTCTTTAATTCTTCCCTCAATCTGATTTATGAGTTTATGAGACATTCGACTAGCCTTTTGTATGGAAGCGGGCTCGTGTGAACTCACATCTTCTTGAATCCTTACTGGTAACCCTTTTATAAACGCGTCGATCTTCTCTTCTTCATCTTCGAACATTCCTGGACATAATAGGCACAACTCTGTGAATCATCGTTCATATGTGGTAATGTCGAACCCTTGTGTTCGTAACTCTCTAAGATCTACTTTGAGCTTATTGACTTTGTTTCTAGGACGGTACTGCTCGTTCATCAATTGCTTGAATGCCGACCACGGTAGTGCGTAAGCAGCATTTTGTCCTACCTGTTCAAGATAGGTGTTCCACCATGTTAACGCAGTACCTGTGAAGGTATGCGTAGCGTACTTAACTTTGTCCTCTTCAGTACACTTACTTATAGCAAACACCGATTCGATTTTCTCGGTCCACCGTTTCAATCCAATTGGTCCTTCAGTTCCATCAAATTCCAAAGGTTTGCAGGCAGTGAATTCTTTGTAGGAGTATCCTACACGATTTCTTGTGGAATTAGTTCCACTGCTAGATCCAGAGTTATTGTTATTTTTCATCGCAGCCTGTACTGCGGCTATGTTTGCTGCAAGGAAAATACGGAAGTCTTCCTCGCTCATGTTCAAATTCTGACGAGTCGCTGGTGCCATTTCCTTCAAAAATAGCCAAAAGAATTGAGTTAATCATATAGAATTTAAGAGTAGTCAATGGTATCTCGTAGCATTATATGAACTTATTTATAAAAGCTTTTTCTTCATATTAGCATTTTATAGTTTTAATTCGGGTAGTACCTACCCGTTAAGTTCATACTTACTAGCTACTATATAACTCAACTACTACGCTTCTATAAGAAAAACTTATTACAATAATATTTCGCGTTCAAACTTTATACAAAATATTACAAACTTACAATACCGCTATTATACATATAGGATGAAATATAGCACATAATAACTTTGCTACCCGGCAGCTATAAAGGCAATTCTAGTTAATACGCAAGTTGTTCAGCAAAAGAAATAAAGACACGTAATTCATAAGTCCAGAAACAAGTCATGCATTCTGGTTTTACTAAGACGACTTCCCATCCTTGATCTTGTGGAAAGTAACCGTTATGACCATTGGCTAGGCAGCATGTTGTTATGTCGTCAAAAGGACGAGGGTTTCGTAATGCCCAACAGCCTCGTAGCAATCTAAAAACCTTGTTTCTTACCCCAACTACTGAGTCCGTCACTTGTGAAAATGTTTTATTTAAAAGTTTCAATCCAATGTTCTTTTTCTCCATTTGATGAGAAGCGAACATTATTAACCCGTAAGCATAACATGCTTCTTCTTCTTCAGACTTGGTTCGTTTTCCTAATTTTCTAGGGATATATGATGTTCCTCTAATACGAGCCGTCGTCTTCCACAATGGTTTAGAAAAACCTGGTGGTTTAGAGGTTCCGGGGTTATTGTTACAATTTAGGAAATACGGACGTTGCCGATACATATAAAGTTCATCGGGGTTGGAATCAGGTTTCTCTATTTTTATACCTTTTCCCTTATTATTTTCTTTTGCCATATTAAATTGGTTCAAGGTAATTTCTATAACATCATCGGAATCCTCATCGGGATCCGATTCATCGGAAAATTGGTAATCTTCCCAATATTTTGCTTCCTCGGCGGAGACACCATTGACCATTTTTAACTTTGGCCCGTTGGTTGATGATTTTTTCTTTTATTTAATCGATTTATTGTAGGTATCAATATTTCTTCCTCCGGAACCTCTTCTTCTTCCGGTTCCGCCTCTTCCGGTTCCTCCTCTTCTGATTCCTCTTCTTCCGGTTCTTCTTCTTCCGGTTCCTCTTCTTCCGGTTCCTCTTCGGAAATTTGTGAATCTTCCCAAATTATATTCGACTCTTCATTATTATTAGGTGATTCGATGGGATTTGTACTAGTGGTAGACATCTATCACACAATATCAAATATATTAAGAGGTTAATATATCACATAATATTTACATGTTAATAATATATAGTTTCCAATAAAAGTGTTACGCAATCGTTTTTAAAGAAAACACGGTCAAAGTCCAGACTCACTAATATAGACAACACGGCTACCAAGCTAAAAGGGGCATATTCGGCTTCGATCATTCACCCATATAATGTAGTTTCATTTACTTGTGTCTATTTCGTAAAACATTTATAAAATTGCATGTATTCTCATCCCAAAATTTTAGATTTTAAATGTGGGACTATAACTCACTTTCACAGATTTTTACTTCGTCGGGAAGTAAGACTTGGCCACTGGTCGATTCACGAACCTATAACAAATATGTACATATATATATCAAAGTATATTCAAAATATAGTTACAACATTTTTTAATACGTTTTAATGTTTTAAGTTTATTAAGTCAGCTGTCCTCGTTAGTAACCTACAACTAGTTGTCCACAATTAGATGTACAGAAATAAATCGATATATATTATCTTGAATCAATCCACGACCTAGTGTATACACGTCTCAGGCTAGATCACAACTCAAAGTATATATATTTATGGAATCAACCTCAACCCTGTATAGCTAACTCCAACATTACTGCATATAGAGTGTCTATGGTTGTTCCAAATAATATATATACAAGGGTCGATATGATATGTCAAAACATTTGCATACGTGTCTATGGTATCCCAAGATTACATAATATATTAGAATACATGTATAATACAATATAAGTTAGCTAGGATATGATTTGTATAGAATTGTTACAATATTTCCCGTAGCTACAACAATCAAAAATATCCAATCTTGTTTTACCCATAACTTCTTCGTTTTAAATCCGTTTTGAGTGAATCAAATTGCTATGGTTTCATATTGAACTATATTTTATAAATCTAAACAGAAAAATTATAGGTTTATAGTCAGAAATATGGGTTACAAGATGTTTTTATAAAGGTAGTCATTTCAGTCGAAAGAACGACGTCTAGATGACCATTTTGGAAAACATACTTTCACTTTGAGTTTAACCATGATTTTTGGATATAGTTTCATGTTCATAAGAAAAATCATTTTCCCAGAAGAAGAACTTTTAAATCAAAGTTTATCATAGTTTTTAGTTAACTAACCCAAAACAGCCCGCTGTGTTACTACGACGACGTATATCCGGTTTTACGGTGTTTTTCGTGTTTTCAGGTTTTAAATCATTAAGTTAGCATATCATATAGATATAGAACATGTGTCTAGTTGATTTTAAAAGTAAAGTTAGAAGTATTAACTTTTTTGCGAACAAGTTTAGAATTAACTAAACTATGTTCTAGATATTACAAGTTTAAACCTTCGAATAAGGTAGTTTTATATATATGAATCGAATGATGTTATGAACATCATTACTATCTCAAGTTTTGTGAATAAACCTACTGGAAATGAGAAAAATAGATCTAGCTTCAAAGGATCCTTGGATGGCTTGAAAGTTCTTGAAGCAGAATCATGACACGAAAACAAGTTCAAGTAAGATTTCCACTCGAAATAAGATTGTTATAGTTATAGAAATTGAATCAAAGTTTGAATATGAGTATTACCTTCTATTAGAAAGATATATTACTATAAATAAAAAAGATTTCTTGAGGTTGGATGATCACTTTACAAGATTGGAAGTAAGCTAGCAAACTTGGAAGTATTCTTGATTTTATGAAACTAGAACTTATAGAATTTATGAAGAACACTTAGAACTTGAAGATAGAATTTGAGAGAGATCAATTAGATGAAGAAAATTGAAGAATGAAAGTGTTTGTATGTAACATCCCGTTTTTCCCGTACGTAATGAAAGGTACATACTTAATCATTTGTACGTTTATAACTCGTTAGCTTACGCGTAAATGTATGAATATATGTATAGATATATATATGTATGTGTATACTTGATAATGTGTGCATAAGCAAGTCTATATGTGGGTTTTGATTGCGTTAAGTCTTGCGAGACTATAGTTGAAGGTTAGGTGAGAATAGGAAGTGGGTTTGAAATGTACAAAATTAATTAATGTTGAAATTTGTTTAAGATGGTCGAGCTGCTCAGTTACAGCCTTAGGCCGCGCCGTGACAAAATGGTCCGCGCCGCGGCATAACAAGCAAACCAGGAACAGAATGAGGGTTAAGAAGGGTCAATTTTCATGTTGAATGTCGCGCCGCGACGAACTGGCCGCGCCGCAGCAGTCCTGCTGGACAGAATCCGGTTTTAGCTCAAATTAAATGACTTTAAGGGGCAAATTGGTAATTTGGCGTATGAATCTGATGGGAGCATTAAATCTCAGCTACTTATCCATTTCATTTAATTTCTTTTCCCTTTTCTTTCCAATTTCTCTCCCAAAACTTAAAACCCAATTGAATTAAAAGTGAGATTTGAGAGTGAAGGATTGAGGGTTGATCTTTGGAGCAAGAATTAAAGTTGTTCCTTTTGTCTCTAGCTACCCGTTGATAGTCTCGGTAAGTTCTAACTCTAAGTTTTGAGTTTTAATTGGTTAATGGCTAGGGTTTTGGTTACTAGAGACTTGTATGACCCATTTGGGGTTAAAATGGGTGAACTTGGGTTATGTGGGTGAAAAGAAATCTTAAATAGCTATAACCTAGGGTTTGGCCTTATGATTTAAGATTTGTAAGTATTAATGGTATTGTTAAGCTTTAAAACACTTGTTTAATGTTGAAAGAGTGTTATAATGGGTAAAAAGGGGTAATGTTGACCTAGTTTGGGTGAAATGGGTATGAATTACCCTAAGTTGAAATTAATTAATGTTAGTAGACTTAAATCACTAGCTTTAGTGATATAATATGAGTCTTGGCCATTTATGGGCGGTTTTGAGGTAGGTGAGCTATTTAATGCAAATGGGTCATTAAATGCTCAAGTGATATGTATCGTGGTAAGTTCCACCAGTTGTGTAATTAAATGTGTACTTATGTATTAGATACGTTGCCTTGAAGTTTCGGAAGTGCATAATCATCACCGAAGTGTTAAGGTGAGTGGAATAATTATATGCGTGCATATATGATGTATTTATTTGTGTAGTTGGGTTGTGAAGTGTCGACGTATTAAGACACCACTCCTCACGGGGCGAGTGAAGTGTCGATGTGTTAAGACACCACTCGGGAGTGAAGTATCGATGTGTTAAGATGCCACTCCGAGAGATGTAACGAGTGAAGTGTCGATGTGCTAAGACACCACTCGGGGTGAAGTGTCGAAGTGTTAAGGCACCACCCGGGGTGAAGTATCGACGTGTTAAGATGCCACCCGTGGGGTTAGTGTATGAAGTGTTAAGTGCACTAATGGTTGTTATGAACTCCGACGATCTTTAAACACCGTTCCCTCGTTCGTTTGGTTAACCATGGTTGTGTGTGTGTGGATTGTAGCATATTATATTGTTTAAACTATATGCTATTGTTATGCTAGCTCGTATGGTGGAAGGTTTAGTGTTATACTTGTGATGGTATGATTACTTATAATGCTAGCATGTATGCGGTAAATGCGTAAGTGATTGCAAGTAAGTAGGTTGTATATGTAAACGTATAATTTTTGCACTCACTAAGCATTAGCTTACCCCTCTCGTTGTTTATCTTTTTAGATGCAGGTGTGGACAAGGGCAAGGGGGTTGTTGGGCACTAGGTGTCCCTTGATGATGTTATGTTGGAGCTTTTGGAAGTTGGCCTAGCGTTTTGGGTAGTTTAGTCCCAAACCATGCTCGATGTGTTGTTTGGTTTAAAACTATCATTTTTGTAATGGTCAAACTTGTATCACATTCGTTAATGGCCTATGTGCCTTTTTGTAAACACTAAACTTGTCGTATGTTTTAACGAAACGTGTGGAATGGTTTACATATTTAATTGGCGCGTAAATGTGTATTATTTTAAAAAAAAAAAATTATCGTATGGAATACGGGTTGGGTTGTTTCAAGTGGTATCAGAGCATGGTCTAAGGGATTTAGGTGACTTGAGATAGGTGTCTAGACTTAGACTTTATTGTGCATGCGCTTTTATACGGGACTTGTAGGACTTTGGGTCTAATCGGGAATTGTTAGTGCTTTGGTTATGTGAACTAACCTCGTGCTAATTGATTTGTATTGTGTTTAGCAATCATCAAGCGAGATGGACATTGTACTAGCAAGTTAATGCGACGTGCTCGGGTAACAATGATTAGCTACCATTGTTACGGGTGCAAATCGTGTCAAACAAGTAATGTACGGCGATTGTTGAGTAAGATGGAGAAGTGTGGGGTATACGTATATGCATAGGTGTTATGTCCTTTTGTTTCGTTCGTTGTTTAATCTTTTCCGTTTTATAGAATGAAGATGAGAAACGGACACGACACCGAAAATGGGGGCACTAGTGAGGACGCCGAGTTGACGGCCAAGATTGAGGCCATTCTTAAAAGTCAAAAGGCGGAGTACCTTGTGGATATCAAGAAGATGTTCCTAGACTCAATTGACGAACAATTGGTCAATGTAGTCAAAGAACAAGTTAAAGCCGTCCTACATGAAGATAATGTGGGAAGACGTGACTTTCTCTATAAAAACTTTAAGGATGCTCAACCACCTACTTTTGAGGGCGAAAGAGACCCGTTAAAGAGTGCCCGATGGATCTCCGATATGGAGGGGGCCTTTCGAACTTGTGAATGCCCGATTGATAAAAAGACAAGGTATGGTTGTAGCATGCTAAGAGGTGATGCGAAGCTATGGTGGGATGCAAAAATCCAAGTTTATGGCCAAGAACAATGCATGGATTTTACTTGGGATGAGTTCAAAACGGAGTTCTTCCAAGAGTACCGAACTTCGACCGATCTTACTAGGCTTAAGGACGAGTTACGTTCCTTGAGGCAAGGGTCGATGGATTTGAATACTCTTAAATCCGTTTACTTGTCGAAAACTCAATTTTGCCCGGAGTATGTCGGGAATGATAAAATGTTGAAGGAAGACTTTTACCGAATCTTGAATGATAATTATCAAGAAAAGATAAGCGTGAATGTGGTGAAGAGTTTTGATGAGTTGTTTGATATGGCCAAAGGTTTTGAGTCACTCATCTTGAGAAAGAGTGGCTTTACCTTCGGCAAAAAGAAGTTTGAAGCTACTAGTCATTCGAACTTTTCTAACAAGAAGCACAAGAAGGGCTCCGAGAGTGTTGGTAGTGTTAAAAAGGGTGCTTCCGGTGATTTCACTTATGCTTGCTACAATTGTGGACAAAGGGGGCACATGGCTCGTGAGTGCCCGAAACAATCAACCACAACCAAGCTCACTTGTTTTAATTGCGGTAAAGAAGGGCATAAGAGGCCGGAATGTCCCGACTTGCGGGGTGATCATGTTAAGAGGTTAGAGAAGGCGGCGGGCACGGCTAAGGGGCGGAATTATTTGATGACCAATGATGAGGCCAGGCATTCCAATGAAGTTGTCTCAGGTACTTTCATGGTTAACTCTAATCCGGCAAAGATATTATTTGATAGCGGTGCTAATTTGCCTTTTGTATCGCCTTGATTTATGTCTAAGCTTAACAAACCGCTAGCTAAGTTAAGTCATCCGGTAGAAGTTGAAATAGCGGATGGTAAGACGGTGCTAGGGGTTGATGTGTGTAAAGATTGTAATGTTGTGTTTGGTACCGAAACGTTTAAAATCGATCTCATTCCGATGACTTTGGGTGAGTTTGATATTGTTGTTGGCATGGATTGGCTCGATCATTATAGAGCCGATATTGCATGCCATGATAAGTTCATTCGTGTGAGAACCCCAAGTGGGGGAGAGTTGATTATTCATGGTGATAAACGAAGAAGACTCGTACCATTATGCACTTATGCATGGGCACGACGTTTTCTCAAGAGTGGTGGTGTATGTTATCTCGCTCATGTAGTTGATACTCGTGATGAGCCACCACCCATTCGTAAAATTCTGGTGGTTAATGAGTTTGAAGACGTTTTTCCGGATGAATTACCGGGTGTTCCGGTGGAAAGACAAGTAGAATTTCGCATTGAGTTGGTTCCGGGAGCTACTCCCATTGCTAAAACTCCTTATCGTTTAGTGCTAACGGAAATGCAAGAGTTGTTAAATCAAACCCAAGAGTAGCTTGAGAAGGGTTTCATTCGACCGAGCTCCTCGCCATGGGGTGCTCCGGTTTTGTTTGTGAAAAAGAAAGATGGAAGTATGCGGATGTGCATCGATTATAGGGAGTTGAATAAAGTGACGATCAAGAATCGTTATCCATTGCCTTGGATTGACGATTTGTTTGACCAACTCCAAGGTGCAACGTATTTTTCTAAGATTGACTTACGGTCCGGCTATCATCAAGTGTGGTTCCGTGAGGAAGACATAGAGAAAACGGCTTTTCGAACGCGTTATGGGCATTTTGAGTTTGTAGTTATACCTTTTGGTCTTACGAATGCACCGGCGGCATTCATGGATCTTATGAACCGAGTGTGCCAACCTATGTTGGACAAGTCGGTAATTGTGTTCATCGACGACATACTTGTTTATTCTAAGAGTATGAAGGAACATGAGCACCATTTGCGTGAAGTGTTGAAGACATTGCGGAAGGAGAAGTTGTATGCAAAATTCTCCAAATGTGAATTTTGGCTAAGGGAGGTTCAATTCCTTGGCCATATTGAGAATCGAGAAGGAATTCAAGTAGACCCGGGGAAGATAGAAACGGTGAAGAGTTGGGGACAACCGACTACGCCTACGGAAATCCGAAGCCTTCTCGGATTGGCCGGTTATTATCGTCGGTTCATCCAAGACTTTTCTAAGATTGCTTCTCCTTTGACTAAATTGACGAGGAAGAACGTAAGGTTCAATTGGGAGAACGAGCAAGAAATTTCTTTTCAATTGTTAAAAGAGAAGTAGAGAAGTTGTGTCAAGCTCCGGTGTTGGTATTACCAGAAGGGGTAGAAGACATGATGGTTTATTGTGATGCTTCTTTAAATGGGCTCGGGTGTGTTTTGATGCAAAGAGGTAAAGTCATCGCTTATGCCTCTCGACAATTAAAGGAACATGAAAAGAGATACCCGACTCACGATCATGAATTGGCGGCAGTGGTTCATGCGTTGAAAATTTGGCGCCACTACTTGTATGGTGTCAAGTGTACGATTTATTCGGACCATAAGAGTTTGAAACATCTCTTTACTCAACGAGATTTGAATTATCATCAACGTAGGTGGATGGATGTGGTAAAGGATTATGATTGTGAGATACTTTACCATCCGAGAAAGGCGAACGTGGTCGCGGATGCGTTGAGTCAAAAGAGTCAACATCCGGCGATACGAGTAGGATCGTTACGCATGATTATTACTAACGATTTCCTTGTAAAGCTTGGTGAGATTCAAATAGAAGCGTATGTTCACAACAAGCATGAAGAGCGGATTGTGGGGCAAACGGAGTTCATTACTATGGGCTCGCGTGGTTTGTTGTCGTTTCAAGGAAGAGTGTGGGTACCTAAGATGGTGGTAACCGACAAGTGCTACTAGATGAAGCACATAAGTCAAAGTATTCCATTCATCCGGGTGCAACAAAGATGTACTATGACTTGAAGAAAGATTATTGGTGGCCCGGCATGAAACGTGATGTGGTTAAGTATGTTGAACAATGCGTCACGTGTTTGCAAGTTAAAGCCGAACACCAAAAGCCGTACGGTAAGTTACAACCCTTGGAAGTCCCGAAATGGAAATGGGAGCACATTACCATGGACTTCATTACTAAATTACCAAAGACGGCGAGAACCCAATATGATACGATTTGGGTGATAGTTGATCGATTGACGAAAAGTGCTTTGTTTCTTCCCATTAGGGAAACGATATCATCGGAGATTTTATCCAAGTTGTTTATCAAGGAGGTGATATCGAGACATGGGGTTCCTATATCTATTGTTTCGGATCGAGATACTCGTTTTACGTCCCGGTTTTGGAACAAGTTTCATGAAGATATGGATACTCAATTGAAAATGAGCACGGCGTATCATCCTCAAACGGACGGTCAAACCGAGCGTACGAACCAAACGTTGGAGGATATGTTAAGGGTGTGTATTATTGATTTTGGTGGAAGTTGGGATGAGCACTTGCCATTGGTGGAATTCTCGTACAATAATAGTTACCACACTAGTATTGGAATGCCACCGTACGAGATGCTTTATGGGCGTAGGTGTTGAACTCTCATTTGTTGGGGAGAAGTGGGTCAAAGAGAGATCGGGAGCTCCGATTTGGTTTTGGAGACGAATTGTAAGATTGAGATGAATCGGGCTCGACTTAAAGCGGCACAAGATCGAAAAAAGTCTTATGCCGATAAAGGCAGGAGAACGATTGAGTTTCAAGAAGGTGACATGGTGATGCTTAAGGTTTCTCCATGGAAGGGTGTTATCCGGTTTCAGAAACGAGGAAAATTAGCTCCTCGGTTTATTGGTCCTTTCAAGGTTTCGGCACGTGTTGGTAAGGTTGCTTATCGACTAGAGTTACCCGAAGAACTTGCGGGAATCCATAACACGTTTCATGTTTCCCATCTTCGTAAGTGTCTTGCGGTTGACTCGACTTGGGTGCCTTTAGATGAGATTACGTTGAATAACAAGCTAGAGTATGCGGAAGAACCGGTTGCAATCCTTGATGAGAAGGTTAAGATGTTGCAAAACAAGGAAATTAGAACTTTCAAGGTGTAAGGGCGACATCGAAAGGGTTCCGAGTTTACATGGGAATCCGAAGAGTTTGTCTTGGTCTATCTTCCGTCTTGTCATGCGGCTTGGATCGCGAGGATGCGCTCCGATTCAAGTGGGGGAGAGTTGTAACATCCCGTTTTTCCCGTACGTATTGAAAGGTACATACTTAATCATTTGTACGTTTATAACTCGTTAGCTTACGCGTAAATGTATGAATATATGTATATATATATATATATATATATATATATATATATATATATATATATATATATATATATATATATATATATATATATATATATATATATGTGTGTGTGTGTGTGTGTGTGTGTATACTTGATAATGTGTGCATAAGCAAGTCTATATGTGGGTTTTGATAGCGTTAAGTCTTGCGAGACTATAGTTGAAGGTTAGGTGAGAATAGGAAGTGGGTTTGAAATGTACAAAATTAATTAATGTTGAAATTTGTTTAAGATGGTCCAGCTGCTCAGTTACAGCCTTAGGCCGTGCCGCGACAAAATGGTCCGCGCCGCGGCATAACAAGCAAACCAGGAACAGAATGAGGGTTAAGAAGAGTCGATTTTCATGTTGAATGTCGCGCCGCGCCGCGGCAGTCCTGCTGGACAGAATCTGGTTTTAGCTCAAATTAAATGACTTTAAGGGGCAAATTGGTAATTTAGTGTATGAATCTGATGGGAGCAATAAATCCCAGCCACTTATCCATTTCATTTAATTTCTTTTCCCTTTTCATTCCAATTTCTCTCCCAAAACTTAAAACCCAATTGAATTAAAAGTGAGATTTGAGAGTGAAGGATTGAGGGTTGATCTTTGGAGCAAGAATTAAAGTTGTTCCTTTTGTCTCTAGCTACCCATTGATAGTCTCGGTAAGTTCTAACTCTAAGTTTTGAGTTTTAATTGGTTAATGGCTAGGGTTTTGGTTACTAGAGACTTGTATGACCCATTTGGGGTTAAAATGGGTGAACTTGGGTTATGTGGGTTAAAAGAAATCTTAAATAGCTATAACCTAGGGTTTGGCCTTATGATTTAAGATTTGTAAGTATTAATGGTGTTATTAAGCTTTAAAACACTTGTTTAATGTTGAAAGAGTGTTAAAATGGGTCAAAAGGGGTAATGTTGACCTAGTTTGGGTGAATTGGGTATGAATTACCCTAAGTTGCGATTAATTAATGTTAGTAGACTTAAATCACTAGCTTTAGTGATTTAATATGAGTCTTGGCCATTTATGGGCGGTTTTGAGGTAGGTGAGCTATTTAATGCAAATGGGTCATTAAATGCTCAAGTGATATGTAGCGTGGTAAGTTCCACTAGTTGTGTAATTAAATGTGTACTTATGTATTAGGTACTTTACCTTGAAGTTTCGGAAGTGCATAATCATCACCGAAGTGTTAAGGTGAGTGGAATAATTATATGCGTGCATATATGATGTATTTATTTGTGTAGTTGGGTTGTGAAGTGTCGACGTGTTAAGACACCACTCCTCACGTGGCGAGTGAAGTGTCGATGTGTTAAGACACCACTCGGGAGTGAAGTATTGATAATGCTAAAAACGAACATATATTTCATAGCATTATCCCTCAAGAAATACAAGCTTTTAGTTGCAATTGTTCTATTTACAAGTGATATTCGTTTAAATAATAAAAGGTGAAGACAAAAGACAGATTCGACAAATTGAAGACACAAACGACCAAAAAGCTCAAAAGTACAAAATACAATCAAAGTGGTTCCAATTATTGATAAGAAACGTCTCAAAATTACAAGAGTACAAGACGCAAAACGGAAAGTACAAGATATTAAATTATACGCAAGGACGTTCGAAAATCTGGAACCGGGACCAAAGTCAACTCTCAACGCTCGACGGAACGGACTAAAAATTACAAGTCAACTATGCACACGAATATAATATAATATTTAAATAATTCTTAAAATTATTTATATATTATATATATTATTATAAACCGTCGGCAAGCAAAGAAACAAAGTCTTGTGAACTGGAAAAAGGGGCCAAGCGATCGCATGGCCTGGAAGGCAAAAAGCCATGCGATCGCATGGCAGTAGGTGACAGCCCACATTGCTATAAATTCGCGTGTTTTGGTTCAATATCCATCATCTTTTTATCTTCTCATTCATATGTATATATATATATATATATATATATATATATATATATATATATATTATATTATAATTTTAATTTTAATTTTAAATTCTAATAATAAGGGTATGATAACGATTGTTGTAAGGGTGTAAGTCGAAATTCTGTCCGTGTAACGCTACGCTATTTTTAATCACTATAAGTTATGGTTAATGTTATTTTTAAATTAATGTCTCGTAGCTAAGTTATTATTATGCTTATTTAATGCCGAAGTAATCGTGATGTCGGACTAAAAGATTAAAATTGGGTAATTGGGCTTTGTACCATAATTGAGGTTTGGACAAAAGAACGACACTTGTGGAAATTAGACTATGGGCTATTAATGGGTTTTATATTAACTAAATGATACCTAGTTAATTTAATATATAGACTTATAATTTGACGTATTTATATATAACCACATACGCTTGACTGGGTACGGTGGGCGGGATATCTATAAATACCAATAATTGTTCATTTTACCGGACATGGAACTGGATTAATAGTTAATAGACTTGTTGAAACAGGGGTGGATTACATTCAAGGGTAATTGGTGTAATTGTTAACAAAGTAGTAAAACCTTGGTTTACACGCAGTCAATAACCTGGTGTATTCACTAAACAAAGTATTAAGACCTTGTTACAATTAGAATCCCCAATTAGTTGGAATATTTGACTTCAGGAATAAGAATAATTTGACGAAGACTTTCGCACTTTATGATTATGACTGATGGACTATTATGGACAAATCCGTATGGACATATCAAATAATCCAGGACAAAGGACAATTAACCCATGGGAATAAACTAAAAATAACACGTCAAACATCATGATTACGGAAGTTTAAATAAGCATAATTCCTTTATTTTATATTTAATTGCACTTTTAAGTATCACACTTCTATTTATTGTCATTGTATTTAATTGTACTTTTAATTATCGTACTCTTTAATTGTCGTACTTTTTATTTATCGCATTTTTATTTATCGCAATTTCATTATCGTTATTTACTTTACTCTTTAAATTAAGTCTTTTATTTATTTAATATTTTACATTAGGTTTTAACTGAAACTAAAGTTTTAAAATCGACAAACCGGTCATTAAACGGTAAAAACCCCCCTTTTATAATAATAATATTACTTATATTTATTTTTGTATTTTTACAAATATAGTTTTAAAAATATAGCGTTAAGCTTGTTTAATATTCCCTGTGGAACGAACCGGACTTACTAAAAACTACACTACTGTACGATTAGGTACACTGCCTATAAGTGTTGTAGCAAGGTTTAGGTATATCCATTCTATAAATAAATAAATATCTTGTGTAAAATTGTATCGTATTTAATATTATTTCGTTGTTAAAATAATACTATTTCCTAGTACACCTCGCACACATCAAGTATTGATGTGTTAAGATGCCACTCCGAGAGATGTAATGAGTGAAGTGTCGATGTGCTAAGACACCACTCGGGGTGAAGTGTCGAAGTGTTAAGGCACCACCCGGGGTGAAGTATCGACGTGTTAAGATGCCACCCGTGGGGTTAGTGTACGAAGTGTTAAGTGCACTAATGGTTGTTATGAACTCCGACGGTCTTTAAACACTGTTCCCTCGTTCGTTTGGTTAACCATGGTTGTGTGTGTGTGTGGATTGTAGCATATTATATTGTTTAAACTATATGCTATTGTTATGCTAGCTCGTATGGTGGAAGGTTTAGTGTTATACTTGTGATGGTATGATTACTTATAATGCTAGCATGTATGCGGTAAATGCATAAGTGATTGCAAGTAAGTAGGTTGTATATGTAAACGTATAATTGTTGCACTCACTAAGCATTAGCTTACCCCTCTCGTTGTTTATCTTTTTAGATGCAGGTGTGGACAAGGGCAAGGGGGTTGTTGGGCACTAGGTGTCCCTTGATGATGTTATGTTGGAGCTTTTGGAAGTTGGCCTAGCGTTTTGGGTAGTTTAGTCCCAAACCATGCTCGATGTGTTGTTTGGTTTAAAACTATCATTTTTGTAATGGTCAAACTTGTATCACATTCGTTAATGGCCTTTGTGCCTTTTTGTAAACACTAAACTTGTCGTATGTTTTAACGAAACGTGTGGAATTGTTTACATATTTAATTGGCGCGTAAATGTGTATTATTTAAAAAAAAATTTATCGTATGGAATACGGGTTGGGTTGTTTCATTGTAGGTGTTTTTGGTCGTTGGTATATGGATTAGATATAAAGGATGTGTAATTTTGTTTACTTGTAAATAAGTCATGAATGATTACTAATATTTTTGTAATTTTATGAGATATTTCATGCTAGTTCCCAAATGATGGTTCCCACATGTGTTAGGTGACTCACATGGGCTTCTAAGAGCTGATCATTGGAGTGTATATACCAATAGTACATACATCTAAAAGCTGTGTATTGTACGAGTACGAATACGGGTGCATACGAGTAGAATTGTTGATGAAACTGAACGAGGATGTAATTGTAAGCATTTTTGTTAAGTAGAAGTATTTTGATAAGTGTCTTGAAGTCTTTCAAAAGTGTATGAATACATATTAAAACACTACATGTACATACATTTTAACTGAGTCGTTAAATCATCGTTAGTCGTTACATGTAAATGTTGTTTTAAAACCTTTAGATTAACGATCATGTTAAATGTTGTTAACCCATTGTTTATTATATCTAAAGAGATGTTAAATTATTACATTATCATGATATTATGATGTATTAATATCTCTTAATATGATATATATACAATTAAATGTCGTTACAACGATAATCGTTACATATATGCCTCGTTTTGAAATCATTAAGTTAGTAGTCTTGTTTTTACATATGTAGTTCATTGTTAATATACTTAATGATATTTTTACTTATCATAATATCATGTTAACTATGTATATATATCCATATATATAAGACATCATATAGTTTTTACAAGTTTTAACGTTCGTGAATCACCGGTCAACTTGGGTGGTCAATTGTCTATATGAAACCTATTTCAATTAATCAAGTATTAACAAGTTTGATTACTTAACATGTTGGAAACGCTTAATCATGTAATTATCAATTTCATTTAATATATATAAACATGGAAAAGTTCGGGTCACTACAAAAAGACATCGACATAGCAGCTGGTGGTTCCATTATGAAGAAAACCGCAATTGAAGCTTACAAAATTATTGATAACACAGCCTCCCACTCACATGAGTGGCACCAAGAAAAAGACATCGTTAGATCATCTAAAGCGGCTAGAGCCGATTCTAGCCATGACTTTGATTCCATTTCCGCAAAGTTAGATGTTTTCGAGAGACGAATGGAAAAGATGACTAAAGATATTCACGCAATACGAATTAGTTGTGAGCAGTGTGGAGGACCACATTTGACAAAAGATTGTCTCAGTATTGAACAAACAATGGAACAAAGAGAGAAGGTTTGATACATGAACCAAAGGCCTGGAAATAATTATCAAAATAATTATCAACCGCCAAGACCGAACTACAATCAAAATCAGAATTATAACCGAAATTTTTCATACAACAACCAACAAGGTCCTAGCAATCAACAAGTATCTAACAATACTTATAATCAGCAAAGACCTATTTTTCCAAATAAACCACCACAAACCGATGATAAAAAGCCAAATCGAAGCTAGTTGAATCTCAAACGCAGTTTTTCACATCTCAGAAACAAACTAATGAACAAAATGCTCAAGCATTTAGAAATCAACAAGCTTCAATCCAAAATCTGGAACAAGAAGTGAGCAACCTAGCAAGGTTGATAGGTGAAAGAAAACCAGGAAGTCTACCTAGTGATACAAATGCTAACCCCCGAAATGAAACAGCTAAAGCCATTACCACAAGAAGTGGTATTACACTTAAATCACCTGAAATACCTGTAATTTCTGATGACTCTATTCCTACTCCACAGGCATCACAGCCTGAGCAAGAGAAGGAAACATAACCAGTAGTTGAAAAGGTTAATGAAGATAACACAGTTAAGGCAAAACCTTATGTTAAACCATACCAACCACCGCTTTCTTAGCCGAGTAAAATGATAAAAGAAAGACTTGAAGCCGAGCAATCCAAATTCTTGGATATGTTTAAACAAATAAATGTCAACCTTCCTTTCATTGATGTGATTTCAGGAATGCCAAGATATACTAAATTTCTGAAAGATCTAATCACAAATAGAAAGAAAATGGAAGAACTCTCGGCTGTTACAATGAATGCTAATTGTTCTGCAGTGCTGTTGAATAAGCGACCAGAAAAACTCTCTGATCCAGGAAGTTTCACAATTCCATGTTTTCTGGGTAGTCTTAGTTCAATAGAAGCATTGGCAGACTTAGGTGCTAGTATAAATTTAATGCCATATTCACTATACGCTAAACTAGACCTCGGAGAATTGAAACCAACACGAATAAGCATACAACTAGCCGATCGATTAGTAAAATATCCTAGAGGGATAATGGAGAACATGCTAGTTAAAGTTGGTACTTTAGTATTTCCAGTAGATTTTGTTATTCTGGACATGGAAGAAGATTCTCGAGTTCCTCTCATATTAGGAAGACGATTCTTAAACACGGCTAAAGCAATAATAGACGTGTTCGGTAAGAAACTGATCCTAAGTATAGAGGACGAGAGTGTTACCTTTTCTGTTGATAGAGCCATGCAACAACCGCAATATGCAAATGATACATGTTATTATATTCAAACTATAAATTCACATGCAGAATTGTTAAAAGAATATCCAGAATTACAAGAAACACGAGAATGTTCTTTACGAGAAGGAACTAAACCAAATGATGAAGCTAAAATGTTAGCCGTACTTATGGTTAATGATTACGAACCAACAACAGAAGAACTTCAAATGTTAAAAGAGGAAGACAGATATCGATACAAATCATCGATAGAAGAACCACCGATATTAGAGTTAAAGCCACTTCCAAACTATTTGGAATACGCTTATTTACATGGTGAATCTGAATTACCTGTAATAATATTGTCTTGTGATGACCCGGAAATTTCTGACCAAATTTAAACTTAATCTTTAACGTTTTCGACACGATAAGCAAAGTCTATGAAGTTGAATCTCAAAATTTTGAATTATTCAATTACCCTTCGATTGTTCTCAACGATTCGCGAACAATTATATGTAAATAGGTACATATACTATAACTTGAAAACATAACAAAATGTTAAGTAAATGATACTATGCATTAAACTTATTGGTTTGATTATCTGATTGATATATTCAACTACGGAATTAAAAGATTATGCCAAACGATTGAATTAAAAGATATTTAATGAGTCCCTTAAGGATTATGATATTATTACGGGTCTCTGTTGTGAGGTCCACGTTGATTTGGGAAATCATTCATTCTTAACGGTATTCGGAATAAATGGTAAAGTGTTTGTTTAAATAACGTAATTTGGACACATACAATAATAAGGAATATTAACTGTTGGAATTAGATATATGAATAACTTGCGATATGTATTTTAAAATGTGTTTATTAATATTGAAAATATATATTTAACAATACGATAAAATATAATATTAACTTGGTCATAAAAATGAATTGTTATTATATATATATTAACAAATAGCGAGATGATGATTTATAGAAGTAAATGACCAAAATACTCGAAAGTTTAAGATATACTTTGAGTGGTATAGTTTAGGGATAATTTAAGGCTATATTTTGACAAAGGTACGTGACACGAAACGTAAAATGCAAGTTTTCGCAGCGTACGAAAGGACATTTGAAAAACCAGAACCGGGACATAAGTCGAGTGATGACGTACGACTTATCGGAACAAAAATTACAAGTCAACTATGCACGCGAATTTAATATAATATATAATTAATTATATAAATTAAATATATTATATATATGTAATATAAAAATATGTCGACAAGCGTTAGGACAAAACGAATGTGAGCTGGCCACTTGAGACATGTGATCACATGGCTATCCCATGCAAACCCTATGCGATCGCATGGGGTACTGTTGCAGGCCACATCCTATAAAAGCTCGACTGGTTCCAGTTTCTTTCTCATTTCATTTTTTACTCCGTATTATTATTATAATTTATATTATTATTATTATTATTATTATTATTATTATTATTATTATTATTATTATTAATAATAAGATTAATATTATTATTAATCTTATTATTATTAGTAGTATTTGTATTATTAGTATTACACATAAAATACTACGACGAGGTAATGTCCAAACGATTTCAAAAATGGTTTTCGAGCGGGATAGAGCTAAGGAAACTATGGGTTATAACTATGGAGGCTATGGGTAATGTTCAAGGGTATTGTTCTCAAGTCAAACCTAGTGTTTATCATCTCTGTTGCGTCTACGTACTTTCCTGCAATATTGAATCACAATATTGATACGTGAGCATTCATATCTTATCTTTTATATATTAATAGTGTATACATGTCTAGTGCTCGAGTATATATGTTTATGCATGCTTGTATGCTAAATTTCGTCGTTAAATAGTTTATAATTAATCACGAATTAAATACATATATTACTAATAAAAGGTATATGATATACATGTTTTTGGAAAGCTGGCGAAAAATCAATAACTTTTCATTTAGAAATCGCGTAATTTCTGTGAACGAATTAAAAGATATGATTAACTGAATTATGATTGACATTAATTAAAATTGCTCTTGAATCTGCAATTAATATTTAAACAACTTGTTTGTAAGATTGATAAATTAGATTTTTGAATATTACCAGCCGAATAAACGAATCCTTATATAAGGCACGTCTCGTTTTGTTGAACAATTGTCAAAATTGACTGTTTTATCATGTTTTAAAGCCTTATAAAAACTATAGTCTAATTTTACAAGAATTGGGAAACTATGTGAAATATTAAAATGTTTCGATTGCCATGATCATTCAACTATAGTATTAAGTCAGATTGACTTTTTGAAATGACTTTTGATAAACTTTTGTATGTTGATCTCGAGCATTAGGATTGTGATACACTATGACCCAACCTAACTTATCAGACATGTATTGACCAACATATGTTCTCTAGGTTGAGATCTACGGTTAATTTTGCATTCCGAGTTTCGGTCACTTTTTGGTGAATGACCTTATGTGCTGCTAAGGTGAGTTTCATTTGCTCCCTTTTTAATTGCTTTTGCAATCTATATTTTTGGGCTGAGAATACATGCACTTTATTTTAAACGCAATGGATACAAGTACATACAAAATTCTACACTGAGTTTGAACCGAAAATCCCTTAGCTTTGGTAACTAGTAACTGCCAGTTATAAGAACTGGTGGGCGCGAGTAGTAGTATATGGATCCATAGGGCTTGACATCCCCGTCTGTTCCAGGTATAGAAACCCTAGCCTAAACTATAAAACAGACGTATGCTATTTGAGTGTATCGTACATGTTGTTTGCATGTTAAACACAGGGGTACTTATTAGATAAACGTTAAAGCTTTGTTACCAGGGTGCTCAATCTTGTAGAATAATTTGATAAATGTTTCTGGATGAAACAACTGAAATCTTGTGATCCACTTTTATATACAGATTATGCGAAACACTAAAACTAAGAACTCACCAACCTTTGTGTTGACACTTGTTAGCATGTTTATTCTCAGGTTTCCTAGAAGTCTTCCGCTGTTTGCTTATGTGTTAGACAAGCTATGTGCATGGAGTCTTACATGACATATTTTTCAAGGAAACGTTGCATTCACCAAATCGTCACCATGTATCTTATTTTGACTGCATTGTCAACGGAAGTATTATTGTAAACTATTATTTACAGTGATTGTCTATATGTTGAAATCATCAGATGTCGAAAACCTTTGATTTAAATATTCATTTATGGTGTGCCTTTTTAAAAGAATGCAATGTTTACAAAACGTATCATATAAAGGTCAAATACCTCGCAATGAAATCGATGAATGACGTGTTCGTCCATATGGATTTGGAGCGATCATCACAGTTGGTATCAGAGTGTTGGTCCTAGTGAACCAGGTCTTGCATTAGTGTGTCTAACTGATAGTTGTTAGAATGCATTCGTAAGTCTGGACTTCGACTGTGTCTGCATGTCAAAAGTTTTGCTTATCATTTCTTGTCGAAAATTACCTGTCTATCATCTTAAGTCTAAACGCGTCTTATTGCATTGATTGCATAGATAGAGTATATAAAAAATTCATATCTTGGCATATCTATTACAGTAAACTTTGCCTGACAGCTTTCGAAAGTTCCTCCGTAATTTACGGATCCCTTGTATTATATATAGGTATTCTATGTAATTAGAATATCATCCGATATCCAAAAATCATTTCATATCAAAAATCCTTTATCCAAACCGTGTAAGATGAATTCCGCATCTAGTTCGAATTCCTCAGATTCCGACAGCTATTCCGATATGGATTTCCACTCGAGCTCCGAAAGCAGCGTAACCGGAATGAATCAACCAATTAGCCATCATCTATTCTGGATGAATTGGGGATGGGTTCGTAATCTACTTAATTAGTGGAGACAGGAAGAAGGCGATCCCTTCCATCCACCACATTCACCTCTTGGTGAAGAACCTGAAGCACTTACCGGCGAACCCGTTCGTAACACCATTTTCACCCTCATTTCCAGAACAGCTCGCAACGACTACGCAATATCCAATATTGTAAATCTTATTCATCCGCTTGTTCGAACCGCCAATCATCCGGGGGTAGTAGAAGAAGTCAACGAGCTTCGTGCTCGGGTAGTGGCTTTGGAGAATATGGTGCAATGGTTACGAACACCAGCAACAGCACCAGCAGCATAACCGGTACCACCATCATCAACACCAACAATATCATTACCACCACCAACAATAACATCCCCATCACACACCTCAACATCACAATCTGTACCTCGGATATCAACATCATACTCACCATAGGTACCAAGGAGTACCAACAATAATAAATGATGAAGTATTGATTCGTAACTCCATCGGAGAAATATTCTACAGCCATTAGGTAATCTCTAAAATCTTAGAGATTATTTATCCCAGTTCTAACCGTAAATCAGATGAATAGAAATGATAGAAGGAAGAATAGAAACCCTGACAAGAATTGTGCGTAAGGTACAAGCTAGACTTGTTTTACCAACAGCATCAATAGTACCCTTAGCCTCACCAGCACATTCAGTACTGTCAACATCGCCTCTAACAACACAAGCTCTGCCAGTTCAAGAAAGCACCGTGGACATCATTACGAGACAACAACGAGTATATTGTATCAATGAGTTATGAAGTAATAACTCAATTCCTCTAAAGAATTTATATGTATATCTTATATATATATATATAAATTTTAAAACCATCATAAATCTTTTCGTACTAAGCTATTATGTATGAATTGAAAAGGGGTAAATATTACTCAGTTAATTCATATTACTAATATGATATAAGGTACATCTTTCGTTAACAACTTAGCCATCATTAACTACAATCTCTGTTTCAAATTAATAAATTTCATTCCTAACAAACCAAGTGTATTATTCAATTACATAATTGATTTTACATTTTCATTTTCGATGTACTCGAAACATTCTAGAAAATATCATCTGTACCTTGTAAGGTTCACAAAAATTCCCAGAGCAATCAACATCCTTCACCAAGGAAAAAGAATAAATAATGAAGTATTGATTTCATTAGTGAAATACTCCGCGAAGATTATGTAATCTCTAATGTTTTAGAGATTATTCATTTCTAATTCAAGCCAAAAATCAAATGAGCTTACTATGATCCGAATTACATCCGAAGAAAATATACATACAGATATTTTCATAAAGACTGTAATGAAAAATTCTTTTGTACAAAATATTACTTGTGAAATCTTTAACGGGTAGGTAATACTCGGGAAATATATAAGTTCACAATTAATATGTTACACTGTACATTCTTCAACTTTGATTCAAAAATTATTAACAAAGCTCACAACGATATACAATCATTTTCATACAAATTCAATTACATATTCTGATAATGACGGATCAGAATCCAAGTCATAACTCTGAACCGGTGAAATCATTCTTAGATCTCTACATCTTTCAAAGCTATACTTTGACTTCAAAACTGTGAAAGATCCTTTAGTATTGTTTTTACCAAAAATAACCTTGCAATTCCTTTACAAAGTATCCAGTTTTACCACACTTCCAACCAGTCAACTTTAACTTTTCAGATTAAGCCTTATTGTAATCTTGATATATACGTTCTTGTTACTGAGGAACCTTTTATGTTCCACCATATATGTGCAGTAAACTTACCAACAACTTCAGTAATCCTTGACCTTCCGAAAAATCCTTATACTCATTGAAACCCTATCATGTACTCATCCACATCTTGTAACGGTAATTGCCATACCAACTACCAAAAATTAGCAATCAGTATTTTGAATCTCGTAGTATTTTGTACGCCAACAGTTATATATAAACATTTAATGTCTATCTTCTAGACTTACATATTTCGAATGTGAAGTTTCTGAAAAACATCCCAAACTATGAACTAGTTCTCTGAAATTGGAACAATGCTGATGAAGCAGCAAAAATTGTAAACAACCTTAACAGTCAAAAGTTTGATGATAAAGAATAGTATGGTGGTAAAGCTGAGAAAAAGAGAAGGTTTGAAACTGGAAAACGGATTGAGCAAACCATGAAGGAGACTGTGGACAAATCACAAGGACGAAATCTACCTTCAAAGGATCCAAATGATTCAGTGTCTGCTAAAATCGTTAGCAAACACCTTACTCCTCATTATAAACCTTCACAGACAAACTTTCCGCATCATTCTTTGATTCCAGATATTTTGAAATTCTAAGATATCATCGTATCTTTCATTATAAATATCCTCGATATTTCTGGAGATATTTTCATAACTATTCTTATCTAAAATCATTCATCTCTTCACGCTATCTGTGTTACATCATAAAAGAAACTATTTTAGTTTCAAAAATCTGAAAAATTCGAAAAATGGATGTTTGAAGTAGTGTTGGGAACTGAAGCATAAATTAGTATAATATAATGACACTTGATCAACGTGATTATATTACAGTAAGTCATGCTGAGTTTCTAATGGAACGTGATAAAGGTTCACAGATCCCACCCTCATCATGAACCATGTTACATAACTCTTTCATTCTATATAATCTCTAAATATATCAAGAAAATATATTTCTTGATGATTCGGTCTTTTCCGGATATTCTGGTAATTTGATAAATCAAGATCGTGCCATTATAATTCCCTTCTTAGAACATTAACTATGTTGATTTCAAAATCCATACCTACGAATTCTGGACCATTATTCGCTTGACTTAAAGTCGGGAAGAGAAAATGAAAGCATGAAGCTCCGAAATATAATGGAAAATATAAAGCCCTATAACAACCCCGAAATTACAAACTGTATATATATCAATGCCTATAGCAATATAAAGACACGGGAGAATGAAAAACACTATAATCCCAAGGTAATGGTAGAAGAAAATAACTTCCTCTGGTGGTAGATGAAAAAGAAGAATGACAGATATGAAAGTTAGGAGTATATCAAGAATCAGAACTGGATGAAGCATTTCACAATCTTTTGGAAGTATGAAATGAAGAAGATGATGTAGGAGTGGTGAAAATAATGAAACAGAAGTGTTTAATTTATAGCAAAATATCAGACATAGCAATCGAGGCAGATTACGCATTTAATCAAAGAAAATCCTAATTTCCGCAAATTCCGAAGAATCAAATCTTATTTAGATAATGAAGATTTTCTATTCCTTAAATTCCGGAAATCAATCGTTACTACGTCAACAGTTAAGGTGAATCTCTATTCCTTCAATTCACTATTTTACGATAACTTCTCTCATATGCTTCGAGTAATTGGATTGTTTTATCCATATTATTTAACGGTAATAAAAATTCTATTTATCAAATCATATTCATTATGAAAACATTTTTATTGTTAGCCATGACGACCTCACTCAAATTTCGGGACGAAATTTCTTTAACGGGGAGGTACTGTGATGACCCGAAAATTTCTGACTAAATTTAAACTTAATCTTTAACGTTTCCGACACGATAAGCAAATTCTATGAAGTTGAATCTCAAAATTTTGAATTATTCAATTACCCTTCGATTGTTCTCAACGATTCACGAACAATTATATGTAAATAGGTACATATACTATAACTTGAAAACATAACAAAATGTTAAGTAAATGATACTGTGCATTAAACTTATTGGTTTGATTATCTGATTGATATATTCAACTACGGAATTAAAAGATTATGCCAAACTGTGATGACCCAGAAATTTCGACTAAATTTAAACTTAATCTTTGTATGATTAACATTTCCGACACGATAAGCAAAGTCTGTAAAACTGAATCTCAAAATTTTTGAATTACTTTTATATATTTAAATACCCTTCGGTTGTTTTCGACGATTCGCGAACAATTATATGTAAATAGACACATATATACTATAACATGAAAAGGTAACAACGTATTAATTGTTTGATACCGTACATTAAACTTATTGGTTTAAATATCTATTTGAATGTATATGATAAGTTGAAATATTTATTATTAAAATTTATTTATAAATAACTTCCAATGTGTATTTAAAAACTGATTTATGTATATTAAAAAGATATATACATATATATAATAAACGATAGTAACATTCGTTTATTGATTCAATTGATATTTAGATAAGTTAACTAAAGCGTTTAAGATGAACCAGTTAAACACTAATTTGTTACAGTGTTTTCAAATTGCCACATTACTCAAAATGCTACAGTGTTTTCGAAAATCACTATTTGCTACAGTGAAATTGACTTTGCTACAGTGAATTGCTACAGTAAAATTTGACTTTGCTACAGTAACTTTGCTACAGTAAAACGCTATTATAAAAATGTATTTTAACAAATAGCGAGACGATGATTTATAGAAGTAAATGACCAAAACACTCGAAAGTTTAAGATACACTTTGAGTGATATAATTAAGGGATAATTTAAGGCTATTGATAAGGCTAAAAAGGAACATATATTTCATAGCATTATCCCCCAAGAAAGACAGGATTTTAGTTGTAATTGTTCCATATTCAAGTAATATTCGTTTATATTTAATAAGTGCGAAGACAAAAGGCGAAAACGAAGAATTGAAGACGGAAAGGTCCAAAATGCTCAAATGTACAAGATACAATTAAAAAGGTTCAAATTATTGATGAAGAACGTCTAAAAATGACAAGAGTACAAGTTGCGGAACGCAAAGTACACGATATAAAATAGTACGCAAGGACGTCTGAAAATCCGAACCGGGACCCGAGTCAAGAAGAAACGCCCGATGCAACGGACTAAAAATATCTAGTCTACTATGCACAAGAATAAAATATAATATATAAATAATTATATTAATTATTTATATATTTATATTTATTTTATATTATGTCGACAAGCTAGGAGCCAAAACAATGTGAGCTGTCCCTGGTCGTCATGCGAGTCACATGGCCAGAAGGCCATTTCCATGCGAGTCGCATGACTCCAGATTCCAGGCCAGGTACTATAAATTCAGGTGTTTTGCTCGAATGAAAAATCAAACACACATACACAAATATATATTACTCCGTATAATATTTATTATTATTATTATTATTATTATTATTAAGATTATTATTAATCTTATTAATCTTATTATTAGTATTATTATTTTTGCTATACAAAAATAATAATGTACATAAAATATTACGACGGAGTACTGTCCAAGTAATTTTCAAAACGAGTTTCCGAGCGAGCTAGAGCTAAGGAAAATATGGGTTATTGCCAAGGAGGTTATGGGTAATGTTCAGGGGTATTTTTGTGAATCAAACCTCGTGTTTATTATCTCCGATGCGTCTACATGCTTTCCTACAATATTGTATATCAATATTAAACAGTGAGTTTCATATGATCCCTTTTACTCAATATATTTTGGGCTGAGAATACATGCGACTGTTTATAAATACTGAAAATACTAGATTTATATGCGTGAGTTTCATATGATCCCTTTTACTCAATATATTTTGGGCTGAGAATACATGCGACTGTTTATAAATACTGAAAATACTAGATTTATATGCGTGAGTTTCATATGATCCCTTTTACTCTCTACATTTTTGGGCTGAGAATACATGCACATGTTTTATTAATCGATATACAATATTTATATGTGTGAGTTTCATATGATCCCTTTTTCAAACTATATTTTTGGGCTGAGAATACATGCGCAGTTTTATAAACTGTTTTACTAAATGGATACAAATACTAAAACTGATTTTGTGTGAGTTTCATAAGATCCCGTTTTACTCTCTACATTTTTGGGCTGAGAATACATGCAAATGCTTTATTAACCGATATACAATATTTATATGTGTGAGTTTCATTTGCTCCCTTTTTAATTGCTTTTGTAATCTATATTTTTGGGCTGAGAATACATACACTTTATTTTAAACGCAATGGATACAAGTACATACTAAATTCTACACTGAGTTTGAACCGAAAATCCCTTAGCTTTGGTAACTAGTAACTGCCAGTTATAAGAACTGGTGGGCGCGAGTAGTAGTATATGGATCCATAGGGCTTGATATCCCCGTCCGAGCTAGAGCGCTAGCCTTTTAACGGACGTATGCTATTTGAGAAGCGTACACGTTGGTTTGCGTGTATTATTAAGATGATTATACAAAGGGTACAAATTATATAAGCATTAAAGTTTAGTTACCAGGGTGCTCAATTTTGTAGAACCGATTGATAAACGTTTCGGATGAAACAACTGAAATCTTGTGATCCACCTTTTTGTAGAACTGATTGATAAACGTTTCGGATGAAACAACTGAAATCTTGTGATCCACCTTTTATGTAAAACCTATTGATAAATGTTTTGAATAAAACAACTGAACTTTTGTAATCCACATTGATATACGGATTATGTGTAATATTAAAACTATGAACTCACCAACCTTTGTGTTGACACTTGAAGCATGTTTATTCTCAGGATTCTAGAAGTCTTCCGCTGTTTGCTTATACGTGATAAAAGATATGTGCTTGGAGTCATACATGCTATATACAAGAAACTTGCATTCACCAAACCATTACCATGTATCTTATTTTGACTGTATTGTCAACAGATGTATTATTGTAAACCATTAAATGGTGATTGTCTATACGTAGAAATCATTAGATGTTAAAAACCTGGAATTTATATATTCATTTATGAAATACCTTTTCAAACGAATACAATGTTACAAAATGTATCACATAGAGGTCAAATACCTCGCAATGAAATCAATGAATGACGTGTTCGTCCATATAGATTTGGAGCGATCGTCACACAAACGATTGATTTAAAAGATATTTAATGAGTCCCTTAAGGATTATGATATTATTACGGGTCTCTGTTGTGAGGTCCACGTTGATTTGGGAAATCATTCATTCTTAACGGTATTCGGAATAAATGGTAAAGTGTTTGTTTAAATAACGTAATTTGGACACATACAATAATAAGGAATATTAACTGTTGGAATTAGATATATGAATAACTTGCGATATGTATTTTAAAACGTGTTTATTAATATTGAAAATATATATTTAACAATACGATAAAATATAATATTAACTTGGTCATAAAAATGAATTGTTATTATATATATATATTAACAAATAGCAAGATGATGATTTATAGAAGTAAATGACCAAAATACTCGAAAGTTTAAGATATACTTTGAGTGGTATAGTTTAGGGATAATTTAAGGCTATATTTTGACAAAGGTACGTGACACGAAACGTAAAATGCAAGTTTTCTCAGCGTACGAAAGGACATTTGAAAAACCGAAACTGGGACATAAGTCGAGTGATGACGTACGACTTATCGGAACAAAAATTACAAGTCAACTCTGCAGGTAAATTTAATATAATATATAATTAATTATATAAATTAAATATATTATATATATATATATATATATATATATATATATATATATATATATATATATATATATATATATATAATATAAAAATATGTCGACAAGCGTTAGGACAAAACGAATGTGAGCTGGCCACTTGAGCCATGCGATCGCATGGCTATCCCATGCAAACCCCATGTGATCGCATGGGGTACTGTTGCAGGCCACATCCTATAAAAGCTCGACTGGTTCTAGTTTCTTTCTCATTTCATTTTTTACTCCGTATTATTATTATAATTTATATTATTATTATTATTATTATTATTATTATTATTATTATTATTATTAATATTATTATTAATCTTATTATTATTAGTAGTATTTGTATTACTAGTATTACACATAAAATACTACGATGAGGTAATGTCCAAACGATTTCAAAAATGGTTTTCGAGCGGGATAGAGCTAAGGAAACTATGAGTTATAACTATGGAGGCTATGGGTAATGTTCAAGGGTATTGTTCTCAAGTCAAACCTAGTGTTTATCATCTCTGTTGCATCTACGTACTTTCCTGCAATATTGAATCACAATATTGATACGTGAACATTCATATCTTATCTTTTATATATTAATAGTGTATACATGTCTAGTGCTCGAGTATATATGTTTATGCATGCTTGTATGCTAAATTTCTTCGTTAAACAGTTTATAATGAATCACGAATTAAATACATATATTACTGATAAAAGGTATATGATATACATGTTTTTGGAAAGCTGGCGAAAAATTAATAACTTTTCATTTAGAAATCGCGTAATTTCGGTGAACAAATTAAAAGATATGATCAACTGAATTATGATTGACATTAATTAAAATTGCTCTTGAATCTGCAATTGATATTTAAACAACTTGTTTGTAAGATTGATAAATTAGATTTTTGAATATTACCAGCCGAGTAAATGAATCCTTATATAAGGCACGTCTCGTTTTGTTGAACAATTGTCAAAATTGACTGTTTTATCATGTTTTAAAGCCTTATAAAAACTATAGTCTAATTTTACAAGAATTGGGAAACTATGTGAAATGTTAAAATGTTTCGATTGCCATGATCATTCAACTATAGTATTAAGTCAGATTGACTTTTTGAAATGACTTTTGATAAACTTTTGTATGTTGATCTCGAGCATTAGGATTGTGATACACTATGACCCAACCTAACTTATCAGACATGTATTGACCAACATATGTTCTCTAGGTTGAGATCTACGATTAATTTTGCATTCCGAGTTTCGGTCACTTTTTGGTGAATGATCTTATGTGCTGCTAAGGTGAGTTTCATTTGCTCTCTTTTTAACTGCTTTTGCAATCTATATTTTTGGGCTGAGAATACATGCACTTTATTTTAAACGCAATGGATACAAGTACATACAAAATTCTACACTGAGTTTGAACCGAAAATCCCTTAGCTTTGGTAACTAGTAACTGCCAGTTATAAGAACTGGTGGGCGCGAGTAGTAGTATATGGATCCATAGGGCTTGACATCCCCGTCTGTTCCAGGTATAGAAACCCTAGCCTGAACTATAAAACAGACGTATGCTATTTGAGTGTATCGTACATGTTGGTTGCATGTTAAACACAGGGGTACTTATTAGATAAACGTTAAAGCTTTGTTACCAGGGTGCTCAATCTTGTAGAATAATTTGATAAACGTTTCTGGATGAAACAACTGAAATCTTGTGATCCACTTTTATATACAGATTATGCAAAACACTAAAACTATGAACTCACCAACCTTTGTGTTGACACTTGTTAGCATATTTATTCTCAGGTTTCCTAGAAGTCTTCCGTTGTTTGCTTATGTGTTAGACAAGCTATGTGCATGGAGTCTTACATGACATATTTTTCAAGGAAACGTTGCATTCACCAAATCGTCACCATGTATCTTATTTTGACTGCATTGTCAACGGAAGTATTATTGTAAACTATTATTTACGGTGATTGTCTATATATAGAAATCATCAGATGTCGAAAACCTTTGATTTAAATATTCATTTATGGTGTGCCTTTTTAAAATAATGCAATGTTTACAAAACGTATCATAT
This sequence comes from Rutidosis leptorrhynchoides, assembly GCF_046630445.1. Lineage (NCBI taxonomy): Eukaryota > Viridiplantae > Streptophyta > Magnoliopsida > Asterales > Asteraceae > Rutidosis > Rutidosis leptorrhynchoides. The sequence goes on along the minus strand of NC_092337.1, from coordinate 35,466,045 downwards.
AAAGGTCAAATACCTCGCAATGAAATCGATGAATGACGTGTTTGTCCATATGGATTTGGAGCAATCATCACAGTTGGTATCAGAGCTGAAAATACCAACCGTGCTTTAAAACGTATTCTAGAGAAAACCGTAGGATCAAATCTGAAGGAATGGTCCATGAAATTGGAGGATGCACTCTGGGCTTTTAGAACAGCCTACAAAACTCTAATTGGCACCACACCTTTTAAACTTGTTTACAGAAAAGCATGTCACCTTCCAGTAGAAATTGAGCACAAAATATTTTGGGCTTTAAAGACATGTAATCTTGATTTGCATGAAGCCGGACGTCTACGGTTAAGTCAACTAAACGAATTAGAAGAATTAAGACATGATGCATATGAAAATTCGTTAATCTATAAGGAAAGAACGAAGAAATGTCATGATAAAAGAATCAGAAGTTCAAAAGAATTTAAGGAAGGAGACCGAGTTTTTCTTTTCAATTCACGATTCAAGCTATTTCCTGGAAAATTGAAATCAAGATGGTCTGGACCATTCATAGTCAAAAGAGTTTTTCCATATGGAACGATAGAGTTAATAAATTCAAATGAGATTGAATTTAAAGTTAATGGTCACAGATTTAAACACTATATTCATGGTCCGAGGGAAGTTGACAATGAAGTCAATCATAATTTCACCACCCAAGAAAACCCTCAGAATGAAAACATAAATATGTTTTCAACGACATATGAAAAACCAAAAGTGGAAGATGGGGAGGCTTCAAATTGGAGTGATGAAGAAGAATTTCTATATAAACCTCCCATTCCAAGAAACGAAGAAAAATGTGAACAATAAGTTCAAGTAGAAGTGAAAGAACCAAGAAAAGATCACCCGAAAAAGGTTAACAAACCAACTCTACTTACTAAAGTAGGAGACCCAGGTGAATTTATCATTTCTTTCTTGCTTAATGATGGTGCTATGTATAATGGGCTCGCAGATTTAAGAGCGAGTGCGAATGTTATGCCTCTTTCCTTATACAAAAGATTAGGTGTGGGTAAATTAAGACCAACCAGAATAGGTGTTCAATTATTTGATCAAACCATTAAACACCCGGTTGGAATAGCCAACAATTTAATTGTTAAAGTGGGAAGTTTGACCTTTGCTGCAAATTTCATAGTTATTAATATGGAGGAAGACCTTGATATTCCTCTAATTTTAGGTCGCCCATTTTTAGCAACCACCGAGGCGTTCTTTGATGTAAGAGAAGGTAGAATGACACTTAGGGATGGTGATAAATCGATCACCTTTATGAATCGAAAGTTTCAATCTCCACCAATCAAAACTGTTGAACCAATAAAAACGCCTAAGTGTGGGGAAGATGAAGCAACACCCAATGATGATCCGATAACAAAGAACCCCGTTGTTGATACGAAATTAGATGAACCTGTTTTTAACAGTTCAACAAAGAAACTATATAAACGGATTCAAGATGCTAGGATTAAGGGGAACTTTAAGTTATGTAACAGATTAGTATCCAATTTTTCGCCTAAAGAAAAGGCGATGTTAATTGAATTTTTGAATATTACAGAGGAAATCAACAAATGGCTTGAAGCAAAAGTCAGAGATATGCAATTTGTTGATGTTTCAATTGAAATTAATAATGAAGTTAATCACAAGTTCGATACCACAGCTAACTAAGTGTGGGGAGATTCAAATGTTTTAAAGGATAATATAATGTTGTCTAGGGTTAGATTTTTTGTTTTTGTGTAGTTCTCGAGAATGGAATCCGAATGGTCTTTCCCTAGCAAACCCTAAAGAACTAGTCGTCTCCCTCCATTCTGAATTTTTATTTCTTTTAGGTTTTACGAGATGAAGAGTTCTTTTGATCTGACCCATGGTCTACTACTACACGCTATGATTACTAAACGTAATAATAACATTTTTCCAAGTGAACTGGTATCATTCATAAGAGGAAAAATGGACGAAGTGAGGAAAGAACTCAGGAAAGATCATCATAAGACACATTTTGGTAAAAAAAAATCAAAATCCGCAACAAAAAGAAGAGCACGACACCTTGAAAGATGTCATAAATGCGGAAAATGGTCACACTAAGGTAAATGTTCGAACAATCAAACACATTCTAATACCGAGTTCGTTACTCTATGCAGAGAAAGACCGTTCATATGTTTAGAAGAAAAATTATTGAAAAATCGAGGTTACGCTTATGTAGCAATGGAAAACCAAATCGAACGACTCTCCTATGAGTCGACTAAAGCAGGTCTCTGAGAATTCTATCTCACAGGTAAGTATGTACAGTTTCTATTTATTTTTAATTATTGCTTTTAACCTTTTGATAATAAACGCTGAATCGTTCGCTATAAAGTATTAAATTGATATTCAATAAAATTAGGTATGCGAAACCGAAATTATTGATATCATACAAAAATTTAATTCATCACTGCGAAATTTACCGTTTATTCATAAGGTATAAATATCTTTAATCAATCAATTCAAAATATTTCAGAAATTCGTCAGGAGTAAAACTAGATAATATAGCCGAAATTACTTTACCCAAAAGAGGGACGTATATTTTTGTTAATATTTGATTGATTAAAGTGGGATAAAAGACCAAAAAGATTTTTATTTATATTTTTACCATGTTTTTAAAATTAGTATATAACTATATTATTTTTAAATATAAGTTTGTAAAATTAATGTATATAAATATTAATAATATTTATATGAAATTTTATGCATTTTAAATTTAAGTTTGGTGTGAATTTAAAAACAAAAATGTACTTTATTTCATTAAGTTAAAAATTTGATATTTAAAATTCGTCGTGAGTTGAAGACTAGGTTATGGAACCGAAATTGCTTTACCCGAGGGACGAGAAATTTTATTATCATTATTTTTAATCTTATTGATTTAAATTATGCCAAAAACATTAAAAAAAAACCCCAAAAATCTTTGCTTTTAAAACAGTCGTTTTGAAATTGAAAATTTTAAAATTTTGGCGAGGGACGACTAGGTAAACGTACCGAAACGACTTCATTCTAAAGGAACACGAAATTTTAAAATTAATTAATTAATTATTTTTATTAGTTAAAGATTTAAATTAAAAAAAAAATACCCCATGCGATCGCATGGGGAATGCAAGGGAAACTCATGCGATCGCATGGGCACCCTAATCTGCTCATATAGATAAACTGCACGAGCTGTGCTCTCTGTCTCACAAAATACACACACACACACACACACACATACGAGCAAACACCCACAAACACTCCTAAAATCTTCATTTTTTCATCAAAATTCACCAAATTTCTTGCTATAATCCGCTCTAATCATGCGTTTGTTCAGAAGTTTTTCAAAGAAGGTAACGATTCCACCCCTAAAACTCTTTAAATTCGAATTTTAGTGTTCTTGAGTAAATTTTTACATAATTTAATTTTGATGATTTCTAGTGTAATTAGAGTTAAATTATTCATATATTATGCATTTATAACCTAGATTGATGCTATTTAACATGATTTGAAGCCTTAAACTTCAAAAATTTTAGAAATCTAGGGTTTGTGTTCTTGAGCAATTTGGGGTTTTTTGATATAAACGGGTTATGGCCGATTTTTGTTATGAATTATTGCTAAATTAAGTAGTGTAACATGTTTAGGTTGCTAAATGATCCAAACTTTGATACTAAACATGATTTTTGAGCATCAAAGTGGACTTTTTAAGTCTAAAATTCATGAACTTGATTAAATTGATGTAATTGCCATTTGAAACTTGTTTAATTGCTAGTAATGGTTATTTTAACATCATATTTGAGTTGAATGCTTATGAACTTTGTATACCTTTTCATATATGCTTATTTGAAAAATTGTAGAATTGATAAAAATATGAAAATGAGTATAAGTTTAATATGGATTAAACATGTTATTGTAATTATTTTAATTTGTTATTTTGCTAACACTAATGCATATTTGGATGCACAAATTTTGTGTTTAATGTGTTTTGCAGAGAAATACAGATACGGACGGTGCATCATCATCTAGACATCATGAACAAGAACCTGATCAAGAACCACAACCGGAACCACAACCTGAACAACAACAACATTATGATCAACACATGCTATATTATGAGCCGGAACCAATGTTTTACACTCATTATCGTCAATTTCAGCCTGACCCGAGGATTATGCACCCACTTATCGATGACCAACAGTTACATCACAACCTAAGATTCGATCGTTGTTGGACTGAATACCCGAAATTTCAAAAGAACATGCACATTCTTTACCACAAAATTATTGAAATGCCTCGGGTAATCGATTGAGAGCCTTTGGAAGCGGTTCACCTAGCCGAACCGGTTAGGGATTTACTAATTCAGAGGTATGGTAACTCTGCATTTAACGATTGGATCCTCTTGTTTACTACACGTAGAACTATATATAGAGAATGGTGTGTTGAATTGCTTAGCACTATAGAGTTAAATAATGAAGTTACTATGATAGGAAATAAAAGTTTTATTAGATTTCTTTTAGGAGGTACAATGTACAGAATGTCCATGTTGTACATGGCTAGAGCTTTATTAATCTACACCCCCGCTGAGATTATTACACCTGATTGTAATAGTTTAATTACTGAAGGTGAAAGAGTAGATAGGAATTTTGACGCTAACGCCATATGGAGGCGTATGTCAAGATTTAGGGAATTTACGCGGGGTGGAAGACACTCCTACTTAGATATTGATAGAGCAGAGCTCCGGGTAATACATAGATTCTTAGCGAACTCGATTACATAACGGGGTAGAAACAAAGAGAAAATGACCATAAACGATTTATTCTATCTTAAGTGTATTCGAAACCCGAGGAGCTTTGTTAACATTCCTTATTGCGTAGGCCACTATTTGTCTAAAGTTATTGAGGGTATGCAAGCAGGAAGTATTATAGGGGGAGGTATTTTTGTTACTCTCATTGGAGAGTACTTAGGTGTAGATAAAGAGCATAGAGGTCCGATGGTAGAGATTGAGGAACAAGTCAAGAGCATAGGCTTGCAGGTTTATCAAGGTGCAAAGGTACTAAAACGGAGGCACAATATGCCAATACCATAACAGGGCACCCATCCACAGGTAGAGAGGGGTTCGGATGAGGAGATGGAGGAAGCAGATGACATTAGAGATGTCATTAGGGATAGTTATAGTGATGTCTTCTAGCATGTAGATGAGGTGAAAATGAATAATCAGGCTAGGCATCATCAGTATGAGCAGTGGAGAGCCGCGAATGAGTATGAGCAATCCAGGCAACGCCAACACGGTAGCTGGCAAGTTCATCAGCACCAGATCACGAGCCAGCTATCATATCAGGTACCACATAACTACATTCCGACTCAACCTGCCTACTATCCACCACATCAGCCTGACATGCGACCACCCTTTGACCTGTACGACCCCAATCAAGCCTACCAGGACACCTATCACCAACCATGGAACCCGAGCGATGATATGAATTGGAATCCCTATCCAAATCAATAGTGTTCCATTGGTGATTTCTTATCTTTTATTATTTTTATCTATTTATGTTAAACATTTAACATTTTGATACTTTTATGTAATGTTTAACAATTTTATTATTTTATATTAATATTTTATTTTTGTAATTTGAAAGTGGGATATTAAGTCCCATTTCAAAATACCATGCATGTTTATATTTGTACTGTATGTATTTTATCTCATGTACACAACAGGGTAAAACAGCACATTTTCAAAGACTGGCATTAAGTTCAGCAAAAGCTATTAATTTTGACGACAAGATGCAAAATATATATGAAATAACAACTGTAGGAATGAACAAATGATGTGCACCATTTATCATTCAAACAAACAATAATATGTTTGGAAACTTTGGTAAAATTTAATCATTTTTCTACACTAATTACCCTCAATAATTTAAATTGTTACTGATTTCTTGCAAATGAGGCATTGCAAGATCTTAAGTGTGGGAAGAGATTAAATTCTTTCGAATTTTAAAGGTTTGACTTATACACTTGGTTTAATAGCCACCGTTAAACTTTACTAGTAATGCAGTAGTTTACCGAAAGGTAATATACGGAGCAAATATACTGGACGTGTTGCTTTCCTAATACAAGGTTAGCAAGTAGGTGACACAAAATCATAAGTTTTGAGCTAAAATTTTCAAATCTGAAACCCACAAAACCCACAAAAACATTTTACAAACACCGATGAAGGGTTATTCCGAAAAACTTATCTAGGGTAAAAGCTAGATTGAATTTTCAGAAGATCAAATATTTTCATAAAGATCCAATTTCCTAACGGATCTAAATTTTCATAGTCATGTGGGACTGTAAACCACAATGTTACTATCATTGTTCATACCGCCGTATTAAAATCACTGATGTACATAGTGTGAAGAATAAAGAAGTGATTCTAGTAAAGCTATACTCAAGTTCTATATTGCTTGAGGACAAGCAACGCTCAAGTGTGGGAATATTTGATAATGCTAAAAACGAACATATATTTCATAGCATTATCCTTCAAGAAAGACAAGCTTTTAGTTGCAATTGTTCTATTTACAAGTAATATTCGTTTAAATATTAAAAGGTGAAGACAAAAGATAGATTCGATGATTTGAAGATGCAAACGACCAAAAAGCTAAAAAGTACAAAGTACAATTCAAGTGGTTCAAATTATTGGTGAGAAACGTCTAAGAATTACAATAGTACAAGCCGTAAAACGCAAAGTACAAGATATTAAATCGTACGAAAGGACGTTCAAAAATCCGGAACCGGGACATGAACCAACTATCAACGCGCGACTCAACAGAACTAAAAGTACAAGTCAACTATGCACATGAATATAATATAATATAATATATATATAATATATATATAATTATATAAAATTATATATATTATATTATATTATTAAAAACCGTCGGCAAACTAGAAAACAAATCATTGTGAGCTGTCTCAGAGGTCCATGCGATCGCATGGCCATGAAGAATAAACTTCATGCGATCGCATGAGCCAGAAATCATGGCCAGGTCCTATAAATACCACGAATTTGGACGAGTAAATTACACCTTCATCATACACTGATCTCTCACTCTCTCAATATATATATTTATATTTTATAATTATAATTTTAATATTAAGTTAATAATAATAAGGTTATAGTGGCGAATGTTTTAAGTTTGTAAGTCGAAATTCTGTCCGTGTAATACTACGCGATTAATACTCATTGTAAGTTATGTTCAACCTTTTTAAATTAATGTCTCGTAGCTAAATTATTATTATGTTTATTTAAGCTGAAGTAATCGTGATGTTGGACTAAATATTAAGACGGGGTTATTGGGCGTTGGACCATAATTGGGGTTTGGACAAAAGATCGACACTTGTGAAAATTGAACTATGGGCTATTAATGGGCTTTATATTAATTAAATGATATCTCGTTGATTTAATATAGAGATTTATAATTTGACGTATTTATATATAACCACATACGCTTGACTGGGTACGGTGGACGGGATATCTATAAATACTAATAATTGTTCATTTGACCGGATACGGGGATGGATTAATAGTCACTGGACTCATTAAAACAAGGGTGGATTACATTCAAGGGTAATTGGTGTAATTGTTAATAAAGTATTAAAACCTTGGATTACATGCAGTCGATAACCTGGTGTATTCATTAAACAAAGTATTAACACCTTGTTATAGTTTGAATCCCCAATTAGTTGGAATATTTGACTTCGGGTATAAGGTTAATTTGGCGAAGACTCTCGCACTTTATAATTATGACCGATGGACTATTATGGACAAAACCAGATGGACATATCGAATAATCCAGGACAAAGGACAATTAACCCATGGTAATAAATTAAAATTAACACGTCAAACATCATGATTACGGAAGTTTAAATAAGCATAATTCCTTTAATTTATATCTCTTCGCACTTTTATTTACCGTCATTTTATTTATAGTACTTTAAATTATCGCACTTTTAATTATTGTACTTTTATTTATCATCATTTACTTTACGCTTTAAATATAGTTATATTTATATTTAATATTTTACATTAGGTTTTAATTGTGATTTAAGTTTTAAAATCGACAAACCGATCATTAAACGGTAAACCCCCCCCCCCCCTTTATAATAATAATAATAATAATACTACTACTATATAACTTATAAATATATTTATATACAAATATAGTTTAAAACATATATAGCGCTAAACTCAGCTAGCTCCCTGTGGAACGAACCGGACTTACTAAAAACTACACTACTCTACGATTAGGTACACTGCCTATAAGTATTGTAGCAAGGTTTAGGTATATCCCATTCTATAAATAAATAAATAACTTGTGTAAAATTGTAGCGTATTTAATAGTATTTCGTAGCAAAATATAATCTATTTCGTACCCCTCCGCTCACACATTAGCTTGTTACGGGTACGTTTCTTATTGACAATAAATCTGCTTATGTTTTATTTGATTCGGGTGCGGATAGAAGCTATATGAGTAAGGATTTTTGTGCTAAATTAAGTTGTCCATTGAGGCCTTTGGATAATAAATTTTTACTCGAATTAGCAAACGGTAAATTAATTACAGCACATAATATATGTCGGAATCGAGAAATTAAACTGGTTAGCGAAACGTTTAAGATTGATTTGATACCAGTAGAGTTAGGGAGTTTTGATGTGATAATTGGCATGGACTGGTTGAAAGAGGTGAAAGCAGAAATCGTTTGTTACAAAAATGCGATTCGCATTATGCGAGAAAAAGGAAACCCTTAATGGTGTACGGAGAAAAGAGCGACGCGATGCTAAATCTTATTAGTAATTTGAAGGCACAAAAACTAATAAGAAAAGGTTGCTATGCTGTTCTAGCACATGTTGAGAAAGTACAAACTGAAGAAAAGAACATCAATGATGTTCCCGTCGCAAAAGAATTTCCCGATGTATTTTCGAAAGAATTACCGGGACTACCTTCACACCGATCCGTTGAATTTCAAATAGATCTTGTACCGGGAGCTGCACCAATAGCTCGTGCTCCATACAGACTCGCACCTAGCGAAATGAAGGAATTACAAAGTCAATTACAAGAACTTTTAGAGCGTGGTTTCATTCGACCAAGTACATCACCATGGGGAGCTCCGGTGTTGTTTGTCAAAAAGAAGGATGGTACATTCAGGTTATGTATCGACTACCGAGAGTTGAACAAACTTACCATCAAGAACCGTTATCCACTATCGAGAATCGACGACTTATTTGATCAACTACAAGGTTCGTCGGTTTATTCGAAGATTGATTTATGTTCCGGGTATCATCAAATGTGGGTGAAGGAGGATGATATTCCGAAGACTACTTTTAGAACTCGTTATAGTCTTTATGAGTTTATGATTATGCCGTTTGGATTGACTAACGCACCATCTGTGTTCATGGACCTCATGAACCGAGTGTGTGGACCATATCTTGACAAGTTTGTCATTGTTTTCATTGATGACATACTTATTTACTCAAAGAATGATCAAGAGCACAAAGAACATTTGAGAAAAGTGCTAGAATTGTTGAGGAATGAAAAATTGTACGCTAAATTTTCAAAGTGTGCATTTTGGTTGAAAGAAGTTCAATTCCTCGGTCATATAGTGAGCAAAGAAGGTATTCAAGTTGATCCGGCAAAGATTGAAACCGTTGAGAAGTGGGAAACACCGAAAACTCCTACGCAGATACTCCAAATTTTAGGATTGGCTGGTTACTACAGAAGATTCATCCAAGATGTTTCCAAAATAGTAAAACCCTTGACTGCATTAACGCATAAAGGGAAGAAATTTGAATGGAAGGATGAACAAGAGAAAGCGTTTCAGTTGTTGAAGAAAAATTTAACTACGACACCTATATTGTCATTTCCTGAAGGGAATGATGATTTTGTGATATATTGTGACGCCTCAAAGCAAGGCCTCGGTTGTGTATTGATGCAATGAACGAAAGTGATTGCCTATGCGTCCAAACAATTGAAGATTCACGAGCAAAATTATACGACTCATGATTTGGAATTAGGTGTTGTTGTTTTTGCATTAAAGACTTGGAGGCATTACTTATATGGGGTCAAAAGTATTATATATTCCGACCACAAGAGTCTCCAACATATATTTGATCAGAAACAACTGAACATGAGGCAGCGTAGGTGGATTGAGTTGTTGAATGATTACGACTTTGAGATTCATTACCACCCGGGGAAGGCGAATGTAGTAGCGGACGCCCTGAGCAGAAAGGACAAGGAACCTATTCGAGTAAAAGCTATGAATATAATTATTCATACTAACCTTACTACTCAAATAAAGGAGGCGCAACGGGGAGTTTTAAACGAAGGAAATTTGAAGAATGAAATACCCAAAGGATCGAAAAAACATCTTAATATTCGGGAAGACGGAACCCGATATAGGGCTGAAAGAATTTGGGTACCAAAGTTTGGAGATGTGAGAGAAATGGTACTTAAGGAAGCACATAAAACTAGATATTCAATACATCCCGGAGCGGGGAAGATGTACAAAGACCTCAAGAAACACTTTTGGTGGCCGGGTATGAAAGCCGATATTGCTAAATACGTAGGAGAATGTTTGACGTGTTCTAAGGTCAAAGCTGAACATCAGAAACCATCATGTCTACTTCAACAACCTGAAATCCCGGAATGGATATGAGAAAACATTACCATGGATTTCATTACTAAATTGCCAAGGACTGCAAGTGGTTATGGTACTATTTGGGTAATAGTCGATCGTCTCACCAAATCAGCACACTTTTTGCCAATGAGAGAAGATGATAGAATGGAGAAGTTGGCACGTTTATACTTGAAGGAAGTCCTCTCCAGACATGGAATACCAGTCTCTATTATCTCTGATAGAGATGGCAGATTTGTTTCAAGATTCTGGCAGACGTTGCAACAAGCATTGGGGACTCGTCTAGACATGAGTACTGCCTGTCACTCACAAATTGATGGGCAAAGTGAAAGGACGATACAGACCCTTAAAGACATGCTACGAGCATGTGTCATTGATTTCAGAAACAGTTGGGATCGACATCTACCGTTAGCAGAATTTTCCTACAATAACAGTTACCATTCGAGTATTGAGATGGCACCGTTTGAGGCACTTTATGGTAGAAAATGCAGGTCTCTAATTTGTTGGAACGAGGTTGGCGATAGACAAATTACGGGTCCAGAGATAATCCAAGAAACGACCTAGAAAATTATTCAAATTCAACAACGGTTGGAAACCGCCCAGAGTCGACAAAAGAGCTACGCAGACAGTAAAAGAAAAGATATAGAATTTGAAATTGGAGAGATGGTCATGCTTAAGGTTTCACCTTGGAAAGGCGTTGTTCGATTTGGTAAACGGGGGAAACTGAATCCAAGGTACATTGGACCATTTAAATTATATAGCGTGTCGGACCAGTAGCTTACCGACTTGAATTACCTCAACAACTCGCCGGCGTACATGATACTTATCACGTATCGAATCTGAAGAAATGCTTAGCCAAAGAAGATCTCACTATTCCTTTAGACAAAATCCAAATCAATGAAAAACTTCAATTCATTGAAGAAGCCATCGAAATAATGGATCGTGAGGTTAAAAGACTTAAGCAAAATAAAATACCAATCATTAGGTTTCAATGGAATGCTCGTAGAGGACCCGAGTTCACCTGGGAACGTGAAGATCAAATGAAGAAGAAATACACACACTTATTTCCAGATGATACGTCAACACCTCCAACTGCTTAAAATTTTGGGACGAAATTTATTTAAAGGGTAGGTACTGTAGTGACCCGAAATTTTTCATGATTATATATTATATGAGATTAATATTTACATGAATAAATGTTTCTAACATGTTAAGCAATCAAACTTGTTAAGACTTGATTAACTGAAACGGATTTAGTGATAACGTTTGACCACCCAGTTTGTCCAATGATTCACGAACGCTATAACATGTATATGACATGATATTATATATATGAACATATATATATGTTTAACATGATGAAACGATAATTAAGTATCTCATTATGTATATTAACAATGAACTTTATACATAAAACAAGACTACTAACTTAAGAAATTCAAAACGATATCTATATGTAACGATTATCGTTATAATAATGTCCTAATATTTATATAGCATATTAAGATTTATTAATACATCATGTTATCATTATAAGGTAATAATTTAACATCTCATTAAATATAATAATAATGGGATTAATTACATTTAACGAAATCGTTAACTTAAAGGTTTCGAAACAACACTTACATGTAACAACTAACGATGACTTAACGACTCAGTTAAAATGCATATACATGTAGTGTATTAAGATGTATTAGTATACTTTTGAAAGACTTCATGACACATATCAAAGTACTTCTACTTAACAAAAATGCTTACAATTACATTCTCGTCAATAATTCTACTCGTATGCACCCGTATTCGTACTCGTACAATACACAGCTCCTAGATGTACATACTATTGATATATACACTTCAATGATCAGCTCTTAGCAGCCCTTAATGAGTCATCAAACATGTGGGAACCATTCTTTGTAATCTAGTATGAATTATTTAGCAAGATTACAAAAATATTATTAATCATTCATAAATTATTGACAAAATTTCATTTCTCGTCCCTGAACTTTACATCGATTTTGACTCCCTGTCCTTTTTCTTTTTTTTTGTACATTCCTCGTCCCTAAACTATTAAAAGGGTACATCCCTCGTCCCTCCATCTACTTTCTGTCAAAACCTGCCGTTACCCCTTATCACGTGCATGTCATGTGAGGGTATTTTTGTCATTGTTTTACCTTCATCTTCTTTTTTCTAACTCTAACTCTTTTCCAGAATATAAATCATTTAACTAAAAATTAAATCATTAAAAGATACAAAGATAATTCATGTCTATTTGATTATGCTCAACTTTGACCAAAATTGAAAACCTCAACAAACATGATCTTCTATTAACCATTTCTAAAAATATCAACAAACGGGATTTGAAACTTCTCAACAAACAAACGAGATTTAATCTCTCTCTACAAACACTGATTTGTTCTAATTTACAAACACACAAAAAAATTATATCTGGGGTTTTATACACACAAAAAAAACATACAAACTTTAAAACCAAAATCAAGCCTACCTGATTATGATTCTGACAACGAAATTAAGAGAGGTAGAATCACTAATCTGGCAACAAAATCCGTCGTCCAACCCATCTCTGGTGACGGTTCCGTTAACGAAAATTGAATCACTCACATGTGAGTTCAATCGGATATATTTTTCAGATGTGTTTGCCGGTGAGACATTAACAGATCTGCACCTCTAATTGTAATTATGGTGGTGGTTGTTGGTGGCGTAGTGGTAGTGGTAGAAAAAACCGACTCTCTGAACCTCTAATTGTTAATTATGGTTGTTGGTGGCGTAGTGGTAGTGATCGAAATAACCGACCCGGTAATTGTTTATCTTCATCTTTATCCCTTTACCAATTTCATCAAATATCAAAATAATCACCACCACTACCGGATCTGAACCGACACCATATAGATCTGAACCGACACCATATGGATCTGAACATGTTCCTGTTTCAATCGATAATTGCAAACTGAAACACGAGATGACAGAGTATATGTTGGATCTGAACGGACACAATGTGTATTAATCGACACTTAATCTGTAGCAGGGTTTCTTCTTGATTTTGGGTTTCTTCTTGATTTTGGGTCGTATGAAAATTTTGGGTTTCTTCTTAATTTTGGGTTTTCTTCTTGATTAGATGCCCACTTGATGAATTATGGTTGCTTGAAATGGGTTTGCTACTCTGTCTATTTGTAAATAAATAAAAAAGAATTAAAAAGGAAAAGCAGAGAAGTAAAGACAAACAAGGACAAAAATACTCTCACATGACATGCACGTGACAAGGGGTAACGGCAGTTTTTGACAGAAATTAGACGGAGGGACGAGGGATGTACCCTTTTAATAGTTTAGGGACGAGGAATGCACAAAAAAAAAAAAAGAAAAATGACAGGGAGTCAAAATCGATGTAAAGTTCAGGGACGAGGAATGAAATTTTGTCTAAATTATTTACAAGAAAACAAACTTACATATCCTTTATATCTAATACATATATCACGACCTAAAACACATACAAACACCTTCATTCTTCAATTTTCTTCATCTAATTGAACTCTCTCAAGTGCTATCTTCAAGTTCTAAGTGTTCTTCATAAATTCTATAAGTTCTAGTTTCATAAAATCAAGAATACTTTCAAGTTTGCAAGTATACTTCCAAGCTTTCTAATCCATTCCAAGTAATCATCTAAGATCAAGAAACCTTTGTTACTTACAGTAGGTTATCATTATAATTCAAGGTAATACTCATATTCAAACTTTGATTCAATTTCTATTACTATAACTATCTTAATTCGAGTAGAAAATCTTACTTGAACTTGTTTTTGTGTCATGATTCTACTTCAAGAACTTCCAAGCCATCCAAGATCCTTTGAAGCTCTATATCATTTCTTGTTATTTCCAGTAGGTTTACCTACTATACTTGAGGTAGTAATGATATTCATAACATCATTCGATTCATATATATATAACTATCTTATTCGAAGATTTAAACTTGTAATCACTAGAACATAGTTTAGTTCATTCTAAACTTGTTCGCAAACAAAGTTAATCCTTCTAACTTAACTTTTAAAATCAACTAAACACATGTTCTATATCTATATGATATGCTAACATAATGATTTAAAACCTAAAAACACGAAGAACATCGTAAAACCGGACATATGTCGTCGTAGTGAAACCGGGGGCTGTTTTGGGTTAGATAATTAAAAACTATGATAAACTTTGATTTAAAAGTTGTACTTCTGGGAAAATGATTTTTCTTATGAACATGAAATTATATCCAAAAATCATAGTTAAACTCAAAGTGGAAGTATGTTTTTCAAAATGGTCATCAAGACGTCGTTCTTTCGACTGAAATGACTACCTCTTACAAAAACGACTTGTAACTTATATTTTCGACTATAAACCTATATTTTTTCTGTATAGTTTCATAAAATACAATTCAATATGAAACCGTAGCAAGTTGATTCCCTCAAAACGGATTTAAAATGAAGAAGTTATGGGTAAAACAAAATTGAAAAATTCTACTTGTTGTAGCTACGTAAATTTTATAACAAATCCATACTAACCATAACTTAACTAACTTATATTATATTATACATGTCTTGATAGACCATAGACACGTATACAATGTTTTGACATATCATATTGACGTCATCTATATATATATTATTTGGAACAACCATAGACACTCTATATGCGGTAATGATCGAGTTAGCTATACAGCGTTGAGGTTGATTCCAAAATAATATATATACTTTGAGTTGTGATCGAGTCTGAGACTTGTATGCACTAGGTCGTGGATTGATTCGAGAAATTATATTGATTTATTTCTGTACTACTAACTATGGACAATTAATTGTGAACCACTAACGTTGGACTGCTAACTTAACAACTTAAATCGTTAAAAAGGTAAATAAAATATGTTGTGAATATATTTCGATCATACTTTGATATATATGTATATATTTGTTATAGGTTCGTGAATCGACCCGTGGCCAAGTCTTATTTCCGACGAAGTAAAAAATCTGTGAAAGTGAGTTATAGTCCCACTTTTAAAATCTAATATTTTTGGGATGAGAATACATGCAGCTTTATAAAGGTTTTACAAAATAGACACAAGTACGCGAAACTACATTCTATGGTTGGATTATTAAACCGAATATTGCCCCTTCAAGTCTGGTAGCCTAAGAATTAGGAAAATGACCCCTAATTGACGCGAATCCTAAAGATAGATCTATTGGGCCTAACAACCCTCATTCAAGTTATGAATAACTTTAGTACTTCGATTTATATGGTGATTGCGATTGTCAATTTATGACATACTTGCGAGTATGCGGGGAATATTCTATATGCATTAAAGTTAATGTCGGTTACCAGGTTTTCATCATATGAATGATTTTTATACACTTGCGAGTGTAAGATTATTGAATAAATGAAATCTTGTGGTCTATTATTACGATTTGATAAATATATAGGTTAAACCTATAACTCACCAACATTTTTGTTGACGTTTTAAGCATGTTTATTCTCAGGTGATTATTAAGAGCTTCCGCTGTTGCATGCTAAATAAAGACAGGATTGGAGTCTGCATGCTTGTATAATATTGTTTAAAAACTGCATTCGAAGACTTAAATTGTTGTGTAATATTATTGTAAATCATTATGTAATGGTCGTGTGAGAACGCTATATTTTAGATTATCATTATTTGACAATCTTCGTAATGTTTTTAAACCTTTATCGATAAAATAAAGGTTATGGTTTGTTTTTAAAAATCGAATGCAGACTTTGAAAAACGTCTAATATAGAGGTCAAAACCTCGCAACGAAATCAATTAATATGAAACGTTTATAATCGATATGAACGGGACATTTCATTGTTACTTTGTTAGTCATTTCATCAAAATAATGGTACTCGGGGGAGTCGTCATGTATAATTAATATTATAATAGTTATATTTGTGTTTTCATAAATATTTTAAGGACTTAAACTGTAAATTCAGATCACTTTCATATTTATTGCTAAAAAGAAATGCTCCGTTGGTAGTGCATCGGGGCTCCATTTCGAATACAATTTATTGCGTTTTGTTCGTAAATTTTAAAAGTTGTTTTGAGTTTTTGAGTCTGCGGTGTTGACAAATTTTAAAAGTGATTTTAGGAGGTGTTAATAACTTAAGGCCTACAATTTTTTCAAATAGAAACGAGGTCGTTTTCCAAAGGAAAACGCTCTCAACAGAAAATACAAAAGGACATGGGGGAACGCAGCTCGCGCCTAGAATGCAACTATCTAAACAAAAATGTCTATAAACGAGCCTCCGTTACATCCCGGCACAAGTCATACAGACGAACTAACCAAACAGAACTTGAAAAATACAAGAAAATGCAAGGAACAGAACCGAAGTACACAAAACGGACCACAACAATCAACCTCGAGCCTCCCTTACACGGATTTATATGATTGGAACGTAGGCAAATGATTTAATTTTAATTCAGGGTAATTTAGGGACATTATACACGTAATTTGATTTTTTAGCTAATAAATGAAGATGATTAATTTTGACCATTGGATTAAAGGGTAGAGTGAAGTCTTTTTTTAATCTAATGATGATTAAGGGGGTTTTAAAAATATTTATTAGCTAATAAAGACTCTCTTTTAATGTATAGTAGAATAGAATAGGATAGGATAGGATAATTAAATTAATATTAATATATGGTAATAAAATAATATTTTAGCTAAATACAATTTATATATTAAAATATTAAATATAATAATCTATATATGGTAATTATATTAATTTTATATTTAATTCGATTAATAATAGAATGACATGTAGAATTATGTAATTCAGATTAATTAATAGAATCACACGTAGGACAATTTAATTTGGATTAATTGATAAGATGAAACGTATGAATTATGGCCACGCTTTATAATCATGTATAGATAGATAGATATATAATTCAAAGAAATGAAAACGATACCATGTTACATAACAGTGAGATTTTTATTTAACTTACTCTAAAATAATGTCGTATAGTCAAAGTAATATATTGTGAAATGTTAGTTTACATGTTAACTTTTATAAAGTTGTATGGATTAAAAAAGGACAATATAATAGTGCTTTTTACTAATAAATAATAACTAAAACAAACCTACTACACCTTAATGTGTTAAAAGCAACTTAAAAGAAACTTTGATTACTTATATTATATATAATTGCATCAAGATAACACTCCACTCTAACAGTGACAAGTTTTGGTGTCCATGTAGGTCCTTTAATCAAGCATATGATTGATTCACTTCACCTTATTGCTTTGTCAGTTTGGCTTTGATTACATTATTATTGAAACCACAAGCAATTGAGCACATTAATGTATCCAACAAAGTAAAACCAAGCATCATTTAACTCATGATTTATGTGATATCCCAAACTTAAAGCAATTAGATTGAACATTGTTTCAACAGTTAGAAATAATTTTAGTTTTCCTACTAAGATATTTGACTAGTTCTACCTTTGGCCGGATAATGCATCGAGTTCTGAGTTTTGTTTCCTAGATTTCGATATACGTGTGTGATGGAAGATCTTAACAACGTTTTTTTAATGTGATCTGTACAACTAGAAGTCAGAATAAAACAATTAACTAATTGATCAAAGTTAGGGATAGTTAGCTAATATTATACTAACACTTATAACCGTGAAGCCCATTGACTGTGAACGTGGAGTTATGTGTTGCTTTTTTTTTTTTTTTTGGAAGAAAAATTAGTTTTTTTTTTACTATGACGGACAATGTTGTGAAGGTAAATAGTGGTCAGTGTTAAGTTTGAGTGAGTGAAAAATATTTTAATTAATGTATTAAAATATGATTGAAAGTTTTGTGATAAAAGATAAATTGATAATTTAAATGTATATGTGTTAAATTATGATTGGTTAATATATATCTGACGTCATCCTACCCTTCCGTTGCACATTTGACTAACGCTCGACCATTGTCACCGGTGATGGTGCTTAGCGGCATCAACCGACGTCACCCCGCCAGATCACCGTCAGCCGGAGCTCCTGACACCAAGATGGAGAAAGTCTTACATATATTTTCAAATATTTTTCTAATTAATAAATTTTATTTTTAGGAATTATATATTGGGAGAACACTAAAGTTTATTATTTTTTGTTTCTATGCCACCCAGATTAAAAAATGATTTATAGGTCACCAAGTATATTTTTCGTGTTTGAAAAAATTTGGTAGATCATCCACGTTCGTATGTTGTTACATACATAAAATATCCAACTAAAATCTCGCTGAAAAAAAGATATAAAAAACGCAAATATTCGTGTATTTAATTACAAAATCGTTATATAGATAATGTTAATTAAGAATAACTTGGTTATTTGTGTTTTATTTTTACATTTCCCTAATGAGATTTTACCCCGATTTGGTACGTAAGGAACAACACACGAACTTGGATGACTTATAAAATTATTTTTAAATATGGATGACTTATAAACACGATAATTTAATTTTGGGTGGCCAATAAAATCATTTTCAAATATCAGTTGTCTAGAAACACAAAACGATTAATTTGAGTGAGCTGTCGATATATAATCTTTTTTTTAACATCTAATATTTTATTAAGAAACACTAGCAAGAAGCAATGCTAGAATAAAACAATGACAAAGGACAACATAACAAATTATTCCAATTACGAGTAAATTTACTTCTAACTATTACCCTATTCTCCTCATATAGAAAATGTTAAAACCGCAAGTTCACAGGTAATGTCATTAGATTTCAGAATGTTGTAAACAAGCAAGTAAAACATGAAGATTTTATAATTAAAGATTCTCAATATCAACAAGCAAGTAGAAGTTGTTATAAAGAGCTAAGCTCAAATTTAAAGACATGTTAAAAAACATTCTGATCCATACTTGCATACATTATAACAACAATAACAACAATAACAACAATAACAACACAACACATAAACTAAAGCAGTATTAATCATCAGTCTTTTAGATCCTAAACCCTAATTGTCACATGCGATTGCGAATTAACCTTCATAGGACTAACTCGTTAGAAGAAAGCCCGACTCCCATAAAACACGCGAGACTGGGCCCCATCTGGTGTCTCATTCTTCTGATCCGAAACAGAGTTTCCTGAATCCGTTCCCTGCTTTTCCACATCCAACGGTAGCTTCATTTTAGCCAACGACTCAGTAAACTGTTGCATACTCTTCATGTACAAATCCACAAAGTCCTGCTGCACCACCTTTTGCTCAAAATCAACATTTACTGACACTACAGGCTTTTTAATCAAATCACCACCTGATGATTCACTCTTCGCGTCCCCAGGCGAATCGTATTCTTGATTTTCAGATTTTGAGTATGATTCTGTGCTTATAACAGGACCCGAACCACATTGAGATGCATTAGTTGAAACACTAGTAACTGGAGATTCGGGTTTTTGGATTTCAACGGTTTGAATGGTTTCCATAACTGGATCTGTTTTAATTTGATCATCGGATGAGACTAAACTCTCTGAGCTAAGACCAAAATACTCTGTCACCATCATATGGTTTTCGTTCACCATCTTAGGATCCGGGAACACAATTTTGTCCAGGTCAGCTAATTCTGAATCAGTGGCGGTTTTGCAGGCGGCAGCTGGCGGTGGGATAGCGATTACATCCGGCGAAGCTCCGGCATAACGTAGCGACAGGCGGACGAAACCGGAAGGCGAGTGGAAAAGATCAGTGGATGATAAAGTGAACTCCTTTTCTAATTTTCCATCATTCATGAGGATTTCAGATAAAGGAATTAAAGTAAAACCTAACAGTTGATCTTCAAGATAATTTTTCACCCTACTTAACATATATATCTCGCACTTGAGCGAAGATTCAATTGTGGGAACTTTAAGTTGAAGGGTTTCGTTAAAGATTGGATTTTTCCCACCCCCATTGATGGTTTGAGTAGTGACAGAATTTTCGGGGTTACTATTGATACAAATTTTGGCATACACATCTTGTTTCTGGTATATGCAGATGTTTTGAATGTCCCTAGCTTGATGAATGTAAACCTCAAGTACTCCGATATATGTTTCGGATTCGGGTTTTTTTGTTATGAAATTGGAGGTTTTTGGGAAAAGATCAAGATTTTGTTTTTCATGATCAGAAAACAAAGATGAGTTCTTGAATGGTGATACAACAGATTGAGGAGATTCCATGATAACCTGCAACAGAATTAAATTTATAGATTTAAAAATCAAGAAACAGTGTAAAGGAGATTCAATTCACACCCTTTTGCATAAAAAATTGACCATTTTTAAAATAAAGAAAAGTAACAACAGAAATATCATAAATTCAGACCCTGTTGAAGATAAAAGTCATTAAATTTCCTATAGATTATAAAGTTATATCAACTATTAAGCAAGTTCACGATACTTAACTGATAACTGTTTTTGAGTAAACCCCAGTATTATAACTGGAAAAATTCAACTTCTTGATGAAAGCAAACAGTATAACTCATGGCAACTAAGAGCTTAAGGTAACACTATAGACCCACATACAAAAACAAACTATAATTAGTAATACAAGTCTAAACCCCCTGAATCTTGAAACGAAGCCTAATTATTCAATAATCGAATTAATAAAATCCCAAGATTAATTTCAATATACAAACAAACCCCACGTCACCCAATCAGCTCTAATTTCAATAAAGTTGAAAACTTTAGCTCAAAAAACAGCTCCAAATCAAGAATCCAAGATAGTCAAAGAACGGTATAATAATCTGTAAGTGAAAATAAAAGAAGCTAACAACATAAACAATAGCACTAGAAAGATAAATTAAAGATTCATACAAGAGTCCAAGAGTTGAAGACAGGTAAAATGAGGAGTAGAAATAGGAAAACAGAATTTATTAAATAGTAGAATATAAATATATAAATATATAAAAAGTAAAGTTAGGTAATTTCTTGCCTTTAGCACCGAAATCAAGAATATTCGTGAATATAAATGCAAGAATCGTTCAGGGTTATCGATCCCAGGAAATCTGTACGAAATCAAGTTCGAGAAGCGAGAACAAAGGAAGAACAGTACGGAGTATTGGAGTAATTTATATTTATATTTATTATCTATCTATATCTATTTCTCACACACACTTTTTTATCCTCACACACCTATTTTAACCTTTTACTCTTCTAATAATACTCAATTGTGTGTGAGTATCAAAAAAGTATGTGTGAGAATCATCCACATATCTATATCTATATGTAATAATAAAAAAATGGAAAATAATGCCTTTTGGATTTTATGGAAAATAAGTGTGTGTGACTGTGTGACGTCTGTGAAAGTTTCTGCAATCGTGTGTTCCCATTTTATAGTAGGTTGGTGAGTATTTTCCTTTAAATTTTCTATCTTAGAGTTAACTAGTTTTCGAAACATCGTTTCGCGTCGGGAGTTCAGTTTTCAATTTATTTTATTGCGTTTAGTTTGTAAAATTATTTCGTGGCTAACGATGATGTTGTTGAAGCGCAACTCGAGTTGAACTAAAAGGTATAACCCACGAAAGATTTAAATGTTATTTTAAATTAACAATATATGTGCATCTCCGCGGTTTCGCTATGGAATTTTCGAATTTTAAAAATTTAACGCAAAATCAACATGTATGAAAAGTACATCAGATATTTAGCATTTTTTAAAAAGCGTCCGTTTTGCGTACAGTTAGTGACATTGTGTTCCTAAAATTATTTCGAGTCTAACGATGGTGTCAAAAAAATTTAACTCGTTGCGAGCGAGAAGATATGACCCGTTGAATATTTGAGTGGAGTTTATTTAAGATTTTTTATGAAAATGGTTATTTGACAGTTTACCCCTCTATTTGGGGGGTCGTTTTGAATTTATGAAAAAAGTGTAGAGGGCTTTATTGGTATAATGAAAGTTAGTTAAAATTTAAAAAAAAGGTGAAATGACGAAAATACCCCTGATTACTATTCACCATTTTTTTAAAGGCGAAAGATGAATATTATTAAACTGAATACTTCATCAAAGCAATGAAGATAAACGAGAAGGATTACAAGCAAGTAAATAACAGTACAAAATACACTTGAAGGAGAAACTATAAGCAAAGAAAAAACGGGACCAATCATTGAAGACAACATCGTTCCTAGTCATCCAAATGGCCCAAATAGTAGCGGGACCAATCAACTCCCAAAACTTTGAAGCTTTAATACCCATACCATAATACCAATCAAAGGAAAAATCGACAATAGATCTCGGGATTACCCAACGAATGTTCCACCAACGAAATATCTCCGACCAAATACTTGAAGTCTACTTGCAATGGATTAACAAATGATTGACGGTTTCCACTTCAACCCTACAAAAAACACATAGCGATGGAATATTTGGAGGTAGGATGTGTCTTCTTGCGAGGACATCTTTAACCGGTATACTATCTTTAATAGCGAGCCAATGAAAAACCATGATTTTAGAGGGAACATTATTGCCCCTAACGACTTTAGGCCACACGGGTTGAATAACATTGTTTGACTGAACCAACGGCCTAATGGCATCTGCAACAGAATACGGCTGGGATGGGTTTGCAGCCCATATTAATTGATCCGAAACATAATCCAGTAGGGAAAAACGAGCAAGAAAAGTTTGTAGTTGTTGGGCTTTGATGCGATTAAACTCGGATAAAGGAAAAGATAAGTGAAGGTTCCAACCAAGCTGTCGAGTAGCAATATCAGGAGGAAAACGAAATCTTTTGACACAACTAGTTTTCTGCTCATTGATGAAATACAAGGATGGGAAATCATCCTTCAAAATACGACCACCGGCCCATGGATCGAACCAAAACAAGATGCTCGCCCCATCTCCTAATTTCCAGTTCCAAATATTGGATCCAACAATACACTGAGCGGGGTCGATATTTTGAATATTCATCAAATCTCTCCATATTGGCGATAGTTGGGAATTGTGAAGCGAGGACACATTGTTCGTAATTTTACCACGAAACGAAGGGCCAAAGTAGGTAACAACCAAGGATTTCCATAAATATTGTTTGTTGGAATGTAAACGAACCCACCACTTGGCTAACATAACAAGATTTTTTAACCGAAGCGGAGTGATGCCTAAACCGCCCAAGTCTTTAGGAAGACACACCGAATCCCATTTCACTAAATACGTTTTCTTTTTGAGACAATCGCCTCCCCATAAGAAATTCCTACGGTACCTTTCAAGTTGTTTGATGATGGACACCGGCGCTTTATAAATTGACATATAGTGAAGAGGTAGGTTGAAGATTACCGCATTGACCATAACGAGTCGTCCTCCAAACGAGAGGCACCTACCTTTCCATCCGGCTAACTCGCGTTTGAATTTATTGATAACCGGCTCCCACATTGAAACTCTTTCTCTAGAAAGCCCAATAGCGATACCAAGATATTCCAAAGGAAAATGACCCACTGTGATGACCCGGAAATTTCTGACCAAATTTAAACTTAATCTTTGTATGATTAACATTTCCGACACGATAAGCAAAGTCTGTAAAACTGAATCTCAAAATTTTTGAACTACTTTCATATATTCAAATACCTTTCGGTTGTTCTTGACGATTCGCGAACAATTATATGTATATAGATACATATATATATATATATATATATATATATATATATATATATATATATATATATATATATATATATATATATATATATATATATATATATATATATATATATATATATATATATACTATAACTTGAAAACGTAACAATGTATTAATTGTTTGATACCGTACATTAAACTTATTGGTTTAAATATTTATTTGAATATATATGATAAGTTGGAATATTAATTGTATGAATAACTTGCGACGTATATTTAAAACGTGTTTATGAATGTTGAAAATATATATTAACTTGGTCATAAAACGATTTGTTATTATATATATATATATATATATATATATATATATATATATATATTAACAAATAGCGAGACAATAATTTATAAAAGTAAATAACCAAAACACTCGAAAGTTTAAGATACACTTTGAATGATATAGTTTATTGATAATTTAAGACTATATTTTGACAAAGGTACGAGTCACAAAACGTAAATTGCGAGTTTTCTAAGCGTACGAAAATGCGTTCGAGAAACCGGAACCGGGACATAAGTCGAGTGACAACGTACGAGTCATCGGAACGAAAATTACAAGTCAACTATGCACATGAATTTAATATAATATGTAATTAATTATTTAAATTATATATATATATATATATATATATATATATATATATATATATATATATATATATATATATATATATATATAATAATATGTAGACAAACAAAAAAACAAAAAAATTGTGAGCTGGATTTTGAGGCCATGCGATCGCATGAGAAATAGGCATAAAACCCATGCGATCGCATGGCAGTCAGGAATCAGAATTCTTCTATAAATAGCCCAAGTTTCTGCCGAATCCATTGCATTTAAACCTTTTTATTTCACTCAGTATTTATTATTATTATTATTATTATTATTATTATTATTATTATTATTATTATTATTATTATTATTATAAATCTTATTATTATTTGTATTATATTATTATTAATATTATACATAAAATACTACGACGAGGTCATGAGCGGGTTATTTTCAAAACAAGCTTTTCGAGCGAATTTAATACATAACTTCATTAGGATTATGCATGCTAGTACGATTAATTTTGTCGTTAGATAGTTTATGATAGATCACGAATTGAATACATATATTATTGATATAAGGTATATGATATGCATGGTTTTGGAAAGCTGGCGAAAAATCAATAACTTTTCATTTAGAGATCGCGTAATTTCGATGAACGGATTAAAAGATATGGTCAACTGAATTATGTTTGACGTTAATTGAAATTGTGTTTGACACTATAAATTAATATTTAAACAACTTGTTTATAAGATTGATAAATTGGATTTTCAAATATTACTAATCGAGTAAATGAATTTCTATATAAGGCACGTCTCGTCTTGTTAAACAATTGTCAAAGTTGACTGTCTTACCATGTTTTAAAGCTTTATAAATACTAAATCTGGATTTACAAGTATTGGGAAACTATATGAAATGTTAAAATATATCCAATTGCCATGATCATTCAAATACAATATAACTCTTGAAATAAATAATGTTTTGAGTTTGATAAACTATAAATTCGTTCAATTATCAAGACTTATACTATGTTAATAAACATGTATAGATTTAAAGATCATATTGGGTCAGGTTGACTTTTGAGATGACTTTTGTTAACTTTCACATGTCGGTCTCGAGCATTAGGATTGTTATACACTATGACCTGACCTAGCTTATTAGACATGTATTGACCAACATATGTTCTCTAGGTTGAGATCTACGGTTATTTTGCATTCCGAGTTTCGGTCACATTTCGGTGAATGACCTTATGTGCTGCTAAGGTGAGTTTATAGATCCCTTTTTAATTTTTTTTGCAATATATATTTTTGGGCTGAGAATACATGCAATATATTTAAATGCAATGGATACAAGTACATACTTAATTCTACACTGAGTTTGAACCGAAAATCCCTTAGCTTTGGTAACTAGTAACTGCCAGTACATAGGATATGGACTGGTGGGCGCGAATAATAGTATATGGATCCATAGGGCTTGACATCCCCGTCCGAGCTAGAGCGCTAGCCTTTTAACGAACGTATATTATTTGAGTTTATGACACGTTGGTTGCGTGTATTAAAACGAAGAGGGTAATTATCATTATAACGTTAAAGTTTAGTTACCAGGGTGCTCTGTTACGTAGAATCTTTTGATAAACGTTTCTGGATGAAACAACTGAAATATTGTGATCCACCTTTATATACAGATTATGTGCAACATTAAAACTATGAACTTACCAACCTTTGTGTTGACACTTTTAAGTATGCTTATTCTCAGGTTCCTAGAAGTCTTCCGCTGTTTGCTTATATGTGATACAAGCTATGTGCATGGAGTCATACATGCTTTATTCAAGAAAACTTTGCATTCACAAAATCATCACCATGTATCTTATTTTGACTGCATTGTCAATAGATGTAGTATTGTAAACTATTATATACGGTGATTGTCTATACGTAGAAATAATCAGACGTCGAAAACCTTGGATTTATATAATCGTTTATGGTGTGCCTTCTCAAAAGAACGCAATGTTTACAAAACGTATCATATAGAGGTCAAAACCTCACTATGAAATCAATGAATGATGTATTCGTCCAAAGGGATTTGGAAGGATCTTCACAGTTGGTATCAGAGCTTGAGGCCATAGGGAACCAGAATTTGCATTACTGTGTTTAACTGGTAATTGTTAGGATGCATTAGTGAGACTGGACTATGACCGTATCTGTTTTTACCGAGTTTTGCTTACCATTTATAGTCGGAAATTACTTGCTTATCATTCCTAAGTCTAGACATGTCTTACTGCATTTACTGCATAGATAGTGTACCGACAAAATTCATATCTTAGCATATCTGTTACTGTAAACTTTTCCTGACATCTTCCGAAAATTTCTCCGTAATTTACGGGATTTTGGTATTATATATACATATGTAAATTATGTATTGAAGAGTATCAATCTAAATTCTATAATCTATCTTATATCAAAAATCAATTACCTGATTATACAAGATGGATCACGTATCTAGTTCAAATTCCTTAAATTCCGACAGCTATTCCGATATGGATATTCACCTGAACTCCGAAGACAGTGTAACCGGAATGGATCAACCAATTAGCCATCATCTATTCTGGATGAATTGGGGATGGGTTCGTAGCCTACTTAATCATTGGAGACAAGAAGAAGGAGATCCCTTCCATCCACCACATTGCCCTCTTGGCGAAGAACCTGAAGCACTTACCGGCGAACCTGTTCGTAATACCATTTTCTCTCTCATTTCCAGAGTATATAGTCATAAATATATACTATCTCACATTCTAAATCTTATTCATCCGCTCGTCCAAACCGACAATCATCCCGGTGTAGTAGAAGAAGTCAACGAGCTTCATGCTCGAGTGGTGACTTTAGAGAATATGGTACAAAGGTTACAAGCACTAGCAGCATCACCAGCATCAATAGTACCATCATCATTAACGCCAACAGTATCATTACCACCACCACCGACAACATTCGCATCCCACACCTCAACATCACAATCTGTACGTCGAACATCAACGTCATACGCACCATAGATACCAAGGAGTACCAACAACAATAACCGATGAAGTATTGATTCATAACTTCATTGAAGAAATATTCTACGGTGATTATGTAATATCTAAAGTTTTAGAGATTATATTCTAGTCCTAATCAAAAACCAGATGAGATTAATATTATGTTAACTCATTAAATCCATGATTACATCTAAAGAAAATATATATGTAGGTATATTCTCGTAAAGATTGTAATTAAAAATCCTTTTGTACAAACTGTTAATGGTGAGAATATTTTAACGGGTAGGTAATACCCAAGAAATATATAAACTCACAATTAATATGTTACATTCTTCGATTCTGATTCAACAAATCATCAACTATACTCACTACTTTCACAACAAGATATATTATTTCATAGAAATCAAAACAACCATACTCATTCAAATTCAATTACATATTCTGATTGTAACATATCAGAATCCAAGTAGAGATATAACTGATATCATCATTCTTAGATTCCTAAATCTTTCAAAGCTATACTTTGACTTCAAAACTGTGCTAGAACATTATATGTATATTAACGATTACAATCGGTGTTCAAACCCTTCGAAATTCCTGAAGACCCTTCAAATAATGAATCATCGAGATGATGATCCAACCACATGTTAACCGCAGTCTTATACCTGAAAAACCCTCGAAACTAAAGTCATAGTTTAACACGTATCCGTTTCAGACCCTTTGGCATTTATTAGCTAAAATAACTTTTCAATCCCTTTTCAAAATAGACAGTTTTGACACTACTCCAGCAAATCACCTTCAATTGTTCATTCGAATAAGCCTTATTATAATGATTACCCCTTCATCATTGTTACTGGAGAACCTTTCATATTCCACCACATTAGCAGTAAACTTATCAGCAACCATAATGATCTAGGATTTTCTGAAAAATTGTTATATTTATCAGAACCCTATCATTTACTCATCCGCATCTTGTAACGAGAATTGCCATACGACTCATCGGGAATTAGCAATCAGTATTTTGAATCTCGTAGCAATTTTATGCCAACAGTTATATATATACATATAAAGTCTACCTCAAAGACTTACAGACTTTGAATGTGAAGTTTCTGAAAAACACCTTAAACCGCGAACTAGTTCTCGAAATTTTGAAAAGTACTGATGAAGCAGCAAAAACTGTAAACGACCTTAACGGTAAAAAGTTTGATGATAAAGAATAGTGTGTTGGCAAAGCTCAGAAAAAGAAAAGGTTTGGAACTGGAAAACGGATTGAGCAAAGTATAAAGGAGGCTGTGGATAAATCACAAGGACGAAACCTGCCTTCCAAGAATTCAAATGATTCAGTATTTGCTGAAGCCATTAATGAATACCTTGCTTCCGAATCTAAACCCTTGCGGACAATATTCTTCATCATCCTCTGATATTAGAAATTCTAAGATATCATCGTATCTTTCATTATAAATATCCTCCATATTTCTGGAGATAATTCCATAATCATTCTTATCGAAAATCAATTTTCTCCTTATGATATCTGTGTTACATCATAAAAGAAACTATTTTAGTTTCTAAATTCTGAAACCTTCGAGTTTAAAATATGAATATTTTTGAAGTGGTGTTGGGAGCTGAAGCATGAGTTAGTATAATATAATGACACTTGATCAACGTGATTTTATTACAGTAAGTCATGCTGAGTTTCTAAATGGAACGTGATGATTCACAGATCATAACGTCATCAT
Source organism: Rutidosis leptorrhynchoides (assembly GCF_046630445.1). NCBI lineage: Eukaryota > Viridiplantae > Streptophyta > Magnoliopsida > Asterales > Asteraceae > Rutidosis > Rutidosis leptorrhynchoides. The sequence continues at coordinate 35,436,409 of NC_092337.1, read as the reverse complement.
GTGCTATGTCATACGACTCTTGTATTCTAGTTAATCTCTAAAATATCAAGAAAATATTTCTTGATGATTCTGTCTTTTCCAGGGTATTCTGGTAATTTAACAAATCAAGATCGTGCCATTACCATTTTCTTCTTAGAACATTAACAATGTTCATTCCGAAATTCATATCTGCGAATTCTGGACCATTACAAGCAATGCTTAGTCACAAGAAGAAGAAACGAAGGGACAAAACTCCGAAATAGAAATTGGGGTATAAATCGCAGCAAATAAAAGAAAGCATTAACTGGGGATGACAATAATTATAGAAGACAGAAGTAGGAACTTTGAAATATAAGGGAGAATATAAAGCCCGATAACAACATATAAATTACAAACCGTGTATATCAATGTTTATCGCAACATAAAGACTCGGGAGAATTAAAAGCACTATAACCCCAAGGGCAAAGTAGAAGTAAGCAGATTCCTCCAGTGGTAGATGAAAAAGAAGAATGACAGATATGAAACTTAGGAGTATATCAAGAATCAGAACTGGATGAAGCATTTTTCACAATCTTTTGAAAATAGGAAATGAGGAAGAAGATGTAAGAGTGATGAAAATAATGAAACGGAAGAGGTCAATTTATAGCGAAATATCAAACATAGCAATCGGGGCAAATTACGCATTTAATCAAAAGAAATCTTAATTTCCTTAAATTCCGAAGAATCAAATCTTATTTAGATTATGAAGATTTTCTATTCCTTAAATTACAGAAATCAATCGTTAATACGTCAAAAGTTAAGATGAATCTCTATTCTTCATTTCACTCTTTTACAATAACTTCTCTCATACGCTTCGAATAGTCGGATTGTTTTATCCATATTATTCAACGGTGATAAAACTCTATTTATCAACACATATACGTCATGAAAACATACTTATTGTCAGCCATGACCACCCCAATCAAATTTTGGGACAAAATTTATTTAACGGGTAGGTACTGTGATGACCCGGAAATTTCCGACCAAATTTAAACTTAATCTTTGTATGATTAACATTTCCGACACGATAAGCAAAGTCTGTAAAACTGAATCTCAAAATTTTTGAACTACTTTCATATATTCAAATACCTTTCGGTTGTTCTTGACGATTCGCGAACAATTATATGTATATAGATACATATATATATACTATAACTTGAAAACGTAATAATGTATTAATTGTTTGATACCGTACATTAAACTTATTGGTTTAAATATTTATTTGAATATATATGATAAGTTGGAATATTAATTGTATGAATAACTTGCGACGTATATTTAAAACGTGTTTATGAATGTTGAAAATATATATTAACTTGGTCATAAAACGATTTGTTATTATATATATATATATATATATATATATATATATATATATATATATATATATATATATTAACAAATAGCGAGACAATGATTTATAGAAGTAAATGACCAAAACACTCGAAAGTTTAAGATACACTTTGAATGATATAGTTTATTGATAATTTAAGACTATATTTTGACAAAGGTACGAGTCACAAAACGTAAATCGCGAGTTTTCTAAGCGTACGAAAATGCGTTCGAGAAACCGGAACCGGGACATAAGTCGAGTGACAACGTACGAGTCATCGGAACGAAAATTACAAGTCAACTATGCACATGAATTTAATATAATATATAATTAATTATTTTAATTATATATATTTTATATATATATATATATATATATATATATATATATATATATATATATATATATATATATATATATATATATATATATATAATAATAATAATATGTCGACAAACAAGAAAACAAAAAAATTGTGAGCTGAATTTTGGGGCCATGCGATCGCATGAGAAATAAGCATAAAACCCATGCGATCGCATGACAGTCAGGAATCAGAATTCTTCTATAAATAGCCCAAGTTTCTGCCGAATCCATTGCATTTAAACCTTTTTATTTCACTCAGTATTTATTATTATTATTATTATTATTATTATTATTATTATTATTATTATTATTATTATTATTATTATTATTATTATTTGTATTATATTATTATTAATATTATACATAAAATACTACGACGAGGTCATGAGCGGGTTATTTTCAAAACAAGCTTTTCGAGCGAGATAGAGCTAAGGAAATTATGGGTTATAACTATGGAGGTTATGGGTATTGTTTGGGGGTTATGATCATGAGTCAAAGGTCAACCTAGCGTTTATCATTTTCATTGCGTCTACGTACTTTTCTACAATATTGAATCACAATATTGATACGTAAGCATTTATATCTTATCTATTATATATTAATAGTGTATCTCTGACTAGTGCTCGAGTATATAGGATTATGCATGCTAGTACGATTAATTTTGTCGTTAGATAGTTTATAATAGATCACGAATTTAATACATATATTACTGATATAAGGTATATGATATGCATGTTTTTGGAAAGCTGGCGAAAAATCAATAACTTTTCATTTAGAGATCGCGTAATTTCGATGAACGGATTAAAAGATATGGTCAACTGAATTATGTTTGACGTTAATTGAAATTGTGTTTGATACTGTAAATTAATATTTAAACAACTTGTTTATAAGATTGATAAATTGGATTTTCAAATATTACTAATCGAGTAAATGAATTTCTATATAAGGCACGTCTCGTCATGTTAAACAATTGTCAAAGTTGACTGTCTTACCATGTTTTAAAGCTTTATAAATACTAAATCTGGATTTACAAGTATTGGGAAACTATATGAAATGTTAAAATATATCCAATTGCCATGATCATTCAAATACAATATAACTCTTGAAATAAATAATGTTTTGAGTTTGATAAACTATAAATTCGTTCAATTATCCAGACTTATACTATGTTAATAAACATGTATAGATTTAAAGATCATATTGGGTCAGGTTGACTTTTGAGATGACTTTTGTTAACTTTCACATGTCGGTCTCGAGCATTATGATTGTGATACACTATGACCTGACCTAGCTTATTAGACATGTATTGACCAACATATGTTCTCTAGGTTGAGATCTACGGTTATTTTGCATTCCGAGTTTTGGTCACATTTCGGTGAATGACCTTATGTGCTGCTAAGGTGAGTTTATAGATCCCTTTTTAATTTCTTTTGCAATATATATTTTTGGGCTGAGAATACATGCAATATATTTAAACGCAATGGATACAAGTACATACTTAATTCTACACTGAGTTTGAACCGAAAATCCCTTAGCTTTGGTAACTAGTAACTGCCAGTACATAGGATATGGACTGGTGGGCGCGAATAATAGTATATGAATCCATAGGGCTTGACATCCCCGTCCGAGCTAGAGCGCTAGCCTTTTAACGGACGTTTATTATTTGAGTTTATGACACGTTGGTTGCGTGTATTAAAACGAAGAGGGTAATTATCATTATAACGTTAAAGTTTAGTTACCAGGGTGCTCTGTTACGCAGAATCTTTTGATAAACGTTTCTGGATGAAACAACTGAAATCTTGTGATCCACCTTTATATACAGATTATGTGCAACATTAAAACTATGAACTCACCAACCTTTGTGTTGACACTTTTAAGTATGTTTATTCTCAGGTTCCTAGAAGTCTTCCGCTGTTTGCTTATATGTGATACAAGCTATGTGCATGGAGTCATACATGCTTTATTCAAGAAAACTTTGCATTCACAAAATCATCACCATGTATCTTATTTTGACTGCATTGTCAACAGATGTAGTATTGTAAAGTATTATATACGGTGATTGTCTATACGTAGAAATAATCAGACGTCGAAAACCTTGGATTTATATATTCGTTTATGGTGCGCCTTTTCAAAAGAACGCAATGTTTACAAAACGTATCATATAGAGGTCAAAACCTCACTATGAAATCAATGAATGATGTATTCGTCCAAAGGGATTTGGAAGGATCATCACACCCACTTTGCATTCAAAAATATTCGAGAAGGAAATCATTTCTTCTCTAGAAACATGGATCCCATACATGGGTGTTTTAGTTGCATTCATTTTAAGGCCGGAAAGTTGAGAGAAAACGTACAAAATGTACTTGATTCGGTTAAGCTCTTTTGCATTTGGTTGAGCAAAAATAATCGTATCATCGGCGAATTGAGAGTGCTTCAATTTCATATTGGGGCCAACACAAAAGCCTTCGAGATCACTGTTAGATAGATCTTTGGAAAGAAACTTACTTAGGACCTCCGCGACAATGATAAACAAGAAGGAGGATAGCGGGTCTCCTTGTCTCAACCCACGCTTCATAATAATACCCTCACGAGAAGGATAACCGTTCAAAAGTACCGAAAAGTTAACATTTGAAATGCACGTCTTGATCCATCGAATAAATTTAGACCCAAAACCCATCTTATGCAAAACTTTTAGGAGGAATTCGTGAGACACACTATCATAAGCCTTTGAGAAGTCGATTTTTAATAACACAAGAGGTTTCTTTTTCTTCTTTGTCATATGGACTATTCACCATTTTTGTCTATTAGATAATATAGTAATTAATTGAATAATTTAAATATTTCAAAAGCGAAAAGGGATAAAACGTTTTCTTATGTTATTAGTCCATGTAAACTATCTAGGGTCTTTATTATAACGTTAAAAATTAAATAAATTGTTATAACGCTTAATGGTTGTTGATCTTATTCTTATTATTAAATAAAAGACTATAGTTAAACTACTATATGTAGATTAATTGTAAATTTATATCCCGTAGTTAATATCTATAAACTTTTATATTAATATTAAATTAAAAATCAGTATTCTTAAAAAATGTTTAGAATTTATAATTTGAGTTTAAAATCTTAAATATGTGAAGCTTAATTAGGCTATGATTAGCATTTTAATAAAAAAAAACTACATTCATCAGATTCATTAGAATCATGTTTTGCTCGTAATAATAATAAAACCCTAGGGTCTCATTTTGTTGAAGAGGGTCATAATAATCAAGAGGGAAACATTTTTTTGGGGGGAAGTAATTTTTTTTTTCAAATTTTGGTTTTTTCGATTTTTTTTTCAGAAATCAAAATTAGGTAAAAATATGAACCTTTTAAAAAGACACTTTGTGACGAATATTATTATTTTGACGGTAAAACGCTCGAAGAAAAAAATGAAAACATTCAATGCATTGAATGTTTTGATTCTGAATTTATTTGCATTGTTTTGTTTTCATCTTGTGTGAAGTGTTTTTTTTTAAAATTTAGCCCGATTTAGAGTTTAGGGTTTAGGGTTTAAGGTTTAGTGTTTTGGGTTTAGTCCCTAAACCCAGAACCTTAAACCCTAAACCCTAAACTCTAAACCATTCGTGTTAAAATATTCAATCTAAACTCTAATTTCTGAATCCTAATTTCTAAACCCAAAACCCTAATTTCTAAACCATAATAGCTAAACCCTAATTTTTAACCCCCTAATTTCTAAACCCTAATTTCTAACCCCTTAAAAAAAACTCAGAATCAAAACATTCAATGCATTGAATGTTTTCGTTTTTTTCTTCGAGCGTTTTACCGTCAATATAATAACATTCATCACAAAGTGTCTTTTTTAAATGTTCATATTTTCATGTGATCTTGATACCTGAAAAAAAAATTCGAAAAAAATGAAAAAAAAAAAAATTACTTCCCCCCACTTTCTCTCAAAAAGTGCTTCCCTCTTGATTAAATATTTTGTTGAAAAAATGTTTTTGAAATGAATGAAATATGTCAAATGAATTGAACCTCGAAAGAATTAGAATTGATAAATTTCATAGAATGTGAAAAAATGTGTTTTTTATCGAAATATAATGAATTTGAATTCCATTTTATAAAATAACTAAACAGTAATACAAAAGATTTTACGTTTCCATATTCCGTTTTGATTTTCAAATCGCGTTTCGCTTTTCAGCTTTTGGATTCGCAAATTGAAAACGCGAATCGAAAACGCGTGAAAAAATGCGCATGGAAACGCACTTCGAAAACGCGAGTCGAAATGCGTATCCAAAAAGCGCATCGAAAATGTGTGGCGATAGTCGAAACGTGAGTTGAAACACGCGGCAAAAATGGGAGTTGAAATGTACGTAAAATATAAACGTAAATATCTGAGGATGTTTTTCATAGATTCAAAGTTGGAAGAATTCAAATTTATCAACATCTTCAAGGAGTGAACATTTCATATATGAAGGAATCTCAAGATTCCAACGAATTAAATTCTTTCCAAAATATGTCAATCAAACAGAGCGATTTAATAAATTCAATTGTAGTTCCATCATATTCCTTTGCGATTTCGTAAATCAGGCGAGGCCTAAGTGTTACTCAATTATTTAGTTTTTTCGTTGATTATTTTCAATTCATAACATTAATTAAAGTTGTAGTGACATTATCACATACGATACACTCACATGAAAACAATAAGCCTTCACTTCCAAGTTCCAACTCTTAATTTTGTTTGGGTAGAACAATGAACATGGTTGCTTAGTCTTAAATTGATGGATGAAAGAAATATGTGTGACTTTTCTAGCTTAAAAGAAAGTTGTCCCACATAGGTGGGTGAAAGAAATTGGAGGTAACCTCTTTTGTTATAAAAGGAGCTCATGGAACTACTTCTAATTTTCATCAATCTAAACACTTTATGTATTTGATTATTTATTTCTTTATTACTTTTGTTTGAGAGTTGCATTAGTCAAATTTTTAGAGAGTGTAGTTGGCTTATGATAGTTGTCTATGTCACTGTAACAATTTGTGATATAGTAATTTCTCTCATTTGGGGGCCCGTGGTTTTTCTCCGATTTTGGAGTTTCCATGTTAAATTTTTGTGTATTTATTTCTTTACTGTTTTTTCATTGGTCGTGTGTTAGGAATTAGCGAGACCTTTTTTCCCAACAATTGCTATCAGATCGTCAGGTTTGGCGGGGGGTCTCAGTTATAGATGGTCGGAGTATGCTCTGTGGTCACGACTTTGTCTGATCTTCGAGATCATAAACTACTTCTATTTATCGTATAAGATATATGGGTTTCAGTGGTTCGGAGTATGCTTCGTGGTCGCGACTTTGTCTGAGCTTCCACGTAATAAACGAATTTTCCAGTTGGTTGGTTTGTATACGATAAAATTATTCTTCTTAGTATGCATTACTGTTTTATAAGGTAAGAATACGATGTCGAAGTTTAGCCCAATGAGGTTTGATTCAGTCCGGGTTACACAAGGCATTGAAAGGTAAACCCACATTTGTTTCTGGCAGTGATTCTGGCAGTGATTCTGGCAGCAAGTTCGATGAAGAAGAATGGGACGATATGGATTTAAAAGCGGCAAGTGCGATTCATTTCTGTATTGCAAAGAACGTGCTTGTAGATGTGCACGGGTGATCAACGATCAAGGAGCTTTGGGATAAACTGAAGCAGTTGTACTAGGAAAAAGGCATCTCAAATCGGTTGTGTCTTAAGGAACAATTCCATACTTTGCTTATGGATGGGGGTTCAAAGATTTCAGATCATCTGAGTATTCTTAATGGTATAGTTCGGAACTGGAGGCTGTTAGAGTTAAAGTGGACGGTGAAGATAAATCTTTGAGGTAATATTGTCTTTGTCATCGTCTTATGAGCACATGAAACCTATTTTTATGTACTGGAAAGAAACGTTGAAGTTTGAAGACGTTACTAGCAAACTCCTATTTGAGAAGAAAGAATGGAAGCTAACGGGGTCTCATCATCAGAAGATACGGTATTATTGTGTTCAGATAGGTGGAAGAGATACTCCAAGAAGAATTAGGTATGGTGAGGGTGCAGGAAGACTGAGCATGTAAGGGTTAATTTTTCAGGTGGAGCTAATTCGGTAAATGGCTCCAAAGACGCTAACATTGTCTTTGTTGTTACGGAGAGTGACGAACTCCTCTGAAGTCATGTCATCCTCATGGTATGTCCACGCCACCATGGAGAGAGATGTTTGGTATCGATTCCGCTAATTGCATATGAGCATTAGTTTGGCGTGATGCAAGTTGTGTGGTGGCAACTGATGTTGTAGCTTATGGAACTTCCAGGAAAGTCACGGGGAAATTGAACCATTGTTCAGCTGGTTGTTCAACATATACGGAGGTAAAATTCTTAGAATGTATTATTCTAAGTGTGATACTTTTTTACGATGAAGTATGATAATTATGTTAAGAGTTATGATTGTCTGTGATGATAATGCTTTTCGGTTTAGACAATGTTCGATATGGATGTAAATTTTATTTTTTGGGTTAGAGATAATGTCTACGGCATGAAGAATAGTTCTACATGTTGGCCGTGAGACCGGTCGGGGCCGTCAGAGGGTCAGTGTTACCCTTTTTTTCTATATGTATATATACTTGCTTTAGAAAAAAAAATCGGTTAGTAAAATTATTACCCAGTAAGAAGCTTTTTAAGATGCACTCGAAAAAAGATGAGTCACACTATACATGTGTATTAGATTAGATACGCAATTTTAATCAGGATGAAATAACATAGACGACTAAAACATATGGTCCTCATTTAAATATTTAGAACAATAATAATTAATAATTACTCTTAATAATTCTAATTAAGTTTTGAAATCATAATCCCTCCAAATTAGACTATCGACAAATAAAATATCCCTCACATATCTTAATAATCTTATACCTTTTTTTTTCTTCTCTCAAGTTGACAATTGGGTGCAAAAGTGATACCCTACTTGATAGAGACTAGAGATATAAAGTCATTGAGTCTTTATCTTAATGCTCTTTATGTTTCCATGGATGTAAGAAAGAATCACAAAATCAAAGTGACTGTTACAGTTTTGACATCCAAAAGTCGACGTACAGTTATATCGGTACCTATCATTTTCTATATCAGGGAGAAAAGATGAGTGGTTATATATGAGATCTCATGTATTTATTCAAGTACATTTATTTAGATATTCTATTTTGAGAAAGAAAGAAAAAACAATAAAAACTAAATAAAAGTTTTTTCCATAATGAACGGAAAAAACTTACTGAAACATTCATTCAATTTCATAATAGAGCATGAAATAACAATAGAAATGAAACGTTTAAAACCATGTCCAGTTAAGCTTAGAATGGGGCATATTGGGCCTGCTCTAGTGGTAAATGTTTATAAACCTTGAGACTGGGCTCAATATATCATAATTATAATTATAATTATGTTTATGAGAAAGATGTTATTATGAATTCTAGATAACTTTAGACAAAAAGAATTATGACGAAACATACCTAATACATAATATTATATTATACTCCGTAATATTTTTAAAAATATTTGTATGTAGATATAATTTATAAAACGAATAATATATTTTGTTACTATAAATGGTTAGTGGAATAATCACTAGTACATGATCAAACCAAGAAAGTTCTAAAGAACTTATCAACTAATCCCATTACAATAAACAAACTTCACCACTAAGTTATAACAACATACTTAGGCTCTGTTTCAAACATTCTTTGGAAAGAAGAGAAGTGAAATGAAAGGGAAGGAACTGAATCCTTTTAATTTGAGAAGAAACACTTGAAGGAAAATTACACCGAATAATCTCTTCAATTTCTTCTCTTTCTCTTCAAACTAAAACTCAAGAACACCAAATCTTTAAACTTTCTTTCCACTTCATTTCTCTTCTCTCTAAAATTAAACTTGGGAACAAAGCCTTAGGAGACCTCACTAACGGATCTAAGAATGGCAGTTACTGGTGTCACTAATTAAAAACTCAAAAAGTTTTTTGCTGTATGCTTATATCAATGGTGTCACTCAAAATAGTTTACGCTATAGGCTGTGCACTGGTATCACTAGCTAGTTAAAAAATCAAAAAAAAAAAAAAAAATTTCACTACATCGCGTATTTTAGTGGTATCCTGTGATACCACTCACTATAAGGTAGGTCCGCCCGTGCCTCACACAACTATTCATAGTTTCCGTGGGACACGTTCAAAATTAAACTCTGAATTTTTTGTTTTGTGCTATCAAACAATCAATTGGCTTGTTTAACTTTAATCGTGTATTGTTATGATGATTTGCAGGAAATTGCTAAAGGCGTACCAGTTGATTTGATCGTCGAACATGACAGCTAATGCGAAGCAAGCAAACAGCTCTGTGAATGCTGATATGCTGGCTAGTGATTCGCAAAATACCTTACCGGTTAATTTGCAAGAAAATGTTAATACTACCGCGAGCAATTCAGTTCAAGAATCGCTCGCTAAATCGTCTAATGTCAATACCGCTAATACTGATCCGCAATTAAAGGTTGCTGCTGATAAAATGGTTGCGCGCAGAAATTTGCAACAGAACCGCGATGAAACTATCGCTGAAGGCAAGCGATTAAGAATTTTGGTTTGAAAAACAAGCTTGAAAGCAGACAAAATCCTTGGCACTGCTATTGAACAAGCTAAAAAAGATGGTCGCGAACCTCGCATACCGCGTACTTACTTATGCAGAGGAACGTGTTGTTTTAAACTCTGCTTATAATTCAAAGATTGCGAAAACGCCAAGAGAAGAGAGTGAATATTCTGATGATTCAGATAGTGCGGAGGAATTTGTGAAATTCCGCATGTCAAGCGCAAGCGACCACCAACACCCTTTCCCCGCTATAGGGATGAGAGTGAAACTTCTGATGCTATGCGCAGAGAAAACGCTCAAAACTTTTTAGCGGATGCTTTTAAAAGTGTTGCACCTAAATCAATGCAGCACAAGTTTGAGCAACCGAATTTTTTGCAAGATATGATAGCTAAATTTTGTGCGAAAAATACTGATACCCGCACAAAAAGGAGACTGAGATTACTACTGCTGCAGACAACTTTGTCCAGCATATCTCTGATTATCCGATCGTCACACCGCCCATTGTGCCGGCAACGTTAGGAGTTTACTCGGGTTTAACTGACCCTTTGGATTTTCTTCAACGTTTTGAAGGAGTTGTAAGCACGTATAATTGGGATAAACCGGTAGCATGCCGGGTATTTCTCATGGTTTTTCAAGGATCGGCAAGGGAGTGGTTCCATAGTTTGTAAGCCCGCAGTTTTATTGGCTTTATCGATCTTCGCGATAAATTTTTATTGCAGTTTCAGAACCTTTTACCGCAGAAGAAGACGCATATCGAATGCCATGACATTAAGCAGGGTAACAAAGAAACTTTTAATGCGTTACTTACGCGATACATCTATGAATGCCAAAAGATACCAAGTTTGAATGAAGATCAAAAAATCTCTGGGTTTTTGCATGCTATTAATCCGCAGCGACATCCAATGCTTGTGCGACGTTTGAGAAGAGATGTTCCGCCAAATTTTGCTAAAGTGCAGTAAGAAACGTATGATTACATCAGAGGTGGAGAAGATATAACCCCTGCATGTGGATGGGGTAAAGATAAAAGTTGGCGGGATGATAATGATTCTTTCCGTGATTGAAATAATAACAACTTTCGCGGTTCGGGATATCCAAGGCGAAATGGCGGCAGTAGCTACCCGCGTAATGACAGACATCAAGGTCAAAATGATAACCATGGATATAACCGTCGAGATCGCTATTCTTCGCGAAAATGGAACAATGAGTCCTTCAACATCATCCAAATGTTAACGAAAACGCCTAAAGAAATTTTCTTGCAAGAAAGGGTGGCGAGATCTTTTCCTGATCCTCAACCTTTAGCGGAGAACAACAGGCGTGACAAATCCAAGTTCTGCATTTTCCATGATGACTATGGTCATGATACTAATCGCTGTAGAGATTTGGCAGAATTGATTGCGGAGGCATTTGAGCAAGGTAAATTGGACCACTTGATAGCTCAAGGTGCTGCAAGTACTGCAAATGCGATTATCTTGCCCGCAGAGTCTAATGCTCCGAATGTGCCAAATGCCGCTGATCGAAAAGCTCCCGCAGTGAAGAATCTGGGAGTTAAAATGGTGAGCAAAAGAGAATTTGCACGAAATTCAGGTTATCAATGTAGTGGAGGTTCAAGGCTAAATGTCAGTGTTCCAAGTATCTGAGCAATTTGCGAATTGGAAATGCCCCTCTATTACTTTCCCTCCAATAAATTTGAGCGCGAATCATGATAAACCAGTAGTGGTTTTATATCGCATTGCGAATACTGGCATTATAATTTTGAAAGTACATGTTGATACTGGTAGCAGTGTTGATGTAATGTATGAGCAATGTTTTAACAAGTTGTCTGCACATATCAAAGCTTTGCTAAAACCTACTGCGGTTTCGCTAGCTGGTTTTTCTGGAGAATCAACTTGCTCGATTGGTCAGTTGGAATTGCAAGTTGAACTAGTAGATGATCGCGATGAATCGTTAAAACGCCAAGCCTTGTTAAACCTTTATGTAATGCGAAATCAGTCTAGGTTTAACATGATTCTTGGGCGCACTGCTTTGCGCATGTTTGGTGCAAAATTAGTCTAGGTTTAACTTGATTCTTGGGCGCACTGCTTTGCGCATGTTTGGTGCAATACCATCCACGTTGCATGGAATGGTGAAGTTTTCTACTTTCAAGGGCATTGGTACGCTGACTTCGGCGGTAATTGAGCCACTTTGTGCGATGATTACGGCGTGAGAAAGTGTTGGTGTTGAAGGGTATGCGGTGCTCGCTGAATAGTATGAATTTTTGTAATGGAAAAACATTAACTGAGTGTTTATTATGTTTAATCATGATCAGTATGTTGTTTTTTGAGCTATTACTACTTGAAAATTATGAATAAGAAAGAACGAATTTGTGTTTTAGCGATTGTTTCTATATAAAGTAGAAAACACTGCGTGTGTACTTGAAAATTATGAATAAGAAAGAACGAATTTGTGTTTTAGCGATTGTTTCTATATAAAGTAGAAAACACTGCGTGTGACCACGCGCATTGTGTTAATTTTGCAGAATGCAAGCGCTTAAGTCTTAAAACACTAAATGAATTCTTATGTAAAATGCAACTAAGTGTTCGCAGAAATTCTAAATAATGCGGATATTTCATGAAATTTTAACTTTAAAACCAAGTGATGAAACTGCCCACTTGTGTTAAATGATAAAATTTGCGAAAGGATAAAATTTCCTAAGTATTTGATCTTGCCATACTTAGATGCTTCGCAATGCTAATAAAATTACCTAAGGATCGTTTTGGCGGACTTAGAAGATTCATAATGTATAAGTTTATACAAGTACAGATTATTTCACGAAAGTACATACTTATTATGTGCACAATAATAAAAGTTGAAAATTGCAAAGGACGAGTCTAGATTATGAATATATAGAATAAAGCGCTATATAAATAAATTGAGTTGCAACTGCGACATGTAAATACTGTCATTAATAATGCGCTATGCGAAGCGCGCAGATATACAAAAAATGCAATATAAGATTGCAGTTACAAATTTGCAAATTAAATAACCATTTTAAAGCTCGAGCGCCTTAATGTCCTCGGAAGTTAGATTTTCCCGCTGGCTAATCTCCTCCAGAGCCGGAATGGTGACCTTTTCAATCTCTTTCTTTAGAATGGCGACGCGAAACGAGATCGAGACGAATGACGAGGAGTTTAATACTAGAGTTGCGGCCGCCGTTGCAGAACAAATGAGTGCGTTGGAAGAAAGAATGGATAGGAGGTATTCCGAATTTCGGGATAGTAGTGAAATGGAGCGGTGTCTTAAGAGCTTCATGAGGACTAAACCTCCGATGTACGATGGGAAACCGGATCCTTTGGTAAGCACCACTTGGATCTCGGATGTCGAAGGGTGTGTTCGCACGATCGAATGTCCTCCCGAGAAGAGGACAATGCTTGCTACTAGCTTGTTGCGGGGTAGAGCAAAGGATTGGTTGGATGGTAAGATTGATCTTGTCGGTGGTGAACTGTTTATGGCGTTATCGTGGGATGAGTTTAAGAAAGAATTCTTCGAGGAGTTTCGAACTTCAGCCGATTTGTCAGAAATGCAGCTTGAGCGTATGCCTTGAATTTTTCGGTCACCGACGCCGAATCCATCACTTTATCGCCAATCTCGGGGTAAATACTTGACAAGCTGTGAAAACTACTTTTCCGCGTATTCCTCTCTATTTTTTAGCGCGGAATTTTCATCTGCAGTCTTCTTCAGTTGAGCCTCAAGCTTTTGAATTTTTTTTGCGTTGAGAGGCAACAATTTTGCACTTTTTGTCATAATGATCAGAGATTTCGATGAACCGTTCGACATAAGCAACGGTTAGACAGATGGCATTGAAGCAATTGTTTATCCGCTGTCTTTCAGCCTCAGTGAATGTAAGTTAGCGATATTGTTGTTGAACGTTTCTCGGCACAAACTTGCAGAGTTTGCGGTAGAGTCTATTAACTTGCTCCTCCTCTGCAGCCTCTTCCGCATTTTCTTCGCGGTTTGATGTTTCAGCGTCGGATGGGAGGTTTAAGACTTCATTGCCTGGGTTTTCAAAAATCCCTTCAGGGATTTCCCCAGCAATGTTGTACAGTTGCTCTGAACCCTCTGCAGAATCTGAAAGCACAACTAAAAGCAAATAAGAAAATAAAAAAAATTAATGCGGTAAAAATATTGGCGTAATGTACGCAATTATGCGGAGTGAAAATTACTTACTTGCTTCTTGCTCGGCTAAAGAGCGAAGGCGTTTTCTGCGGGGAGTGGTAGCCTCCTCCGTTGTTACTTTACGTTTTCCTTGGTCTTCGCCACCGGGAATAGTAAAGGTGTTAAGAATCGATTCGTCAATGGGAATGATTTCGCCATCGCCGTCTTTCGCACGGCGCGCGGGCCTATCGCCTTAACGTCTGCTGTTCTCTTCAGCTGGTCAAGGTCAATCTCTGCAAAATTATATCGCAATAAGTCTCTACAAATATAGTATAAGGTGAAATGCATTTTTGCGCAAAAGAAAAGTATAAGCGTTATACCATTGTTTGCTTCATCAATTAAAAGCACGTTGTGGTCACCCCATAACCAGTATATGGAGACTCCGGTGATATAAAGTGGCACGTTGGCATATGCTCGCATAATCAATCCAGCAGTGTTGTTAATAAAGAAGAAAGAACTGCGCCAGTTCCCAAAAGAATCTTTGGGAGTAGTTATCACGCCAAGACGACCGCGGAATGAGTACCACCCCGAATCATGTGGGGTAAGGCTGTTGAAAGCGCGAAAAATGTTAAACAGTGGCTGCTTATTGAGAGCATTGGAATACATCTCAAACAACACAATTTTGTTGACAGCATTTGGATGCAATTGAGACCATATAATGCTCACATACGCTACGAAAGAAAGGCGTAAGTGGCAGTCGTAAATTTTCGTGAGATATAGCAGCATCATAGATGGTGATCATATCCTTGGGAGGAGCGTTAGCCCTATCCTCTGCTGACAGTGCAGTAGGAGAAAATTGAGCTAGAAGTGGATAATGCTGTGATCATGCATATATTTTCCATAGGATCAATATGCCTGTTCAACAAGCTGGGGGGGGGGGGTTTAAGGATCTTAGAACTTGACTCTCCGGTCCGGCTACCGCGAATGACCCTGGCCGACATGATGATGTCGGCGGGGTGGCCATGTGATTAAGTCGACCTTCGATAACGGTCGTTGATCAGAAGGCCCCATGTAAGGTTGTAGGTGCTAGTCAATAAGGAACTAACCTGTAAATCTTGAGAAGATGAAAGATGATGCTTGTTACGTGAGATGTGTAGCAGACAATGGTTACGTAACATGATGGTGTCTAGAATGATAATTAGGGTTAGTATATATAGGCAAACCCTAATTCTAGAACCGTCTAAGATTGTGATAATCCTGTCCATAACAAACTCCCCCGAATCTCGGTTGTAATTATGGAAAAGATATCGACTTGATGACCTAGTAACCACCGTACTGGGAACAAAGGCATTCGATACATTACCGCATGCCGCATACCGCATACAAAGTACACGTATACGCATGCTAGCGAGAGCCCGCATACGTATAGAATGCGCATGCTGTAGTGACCCGAACTTTTCCATGTTTATATATATATTAAATGAAATTGTTATTTACATGATTAAGTGTTTCCAACATATTAAGCAATCAAACTTGTTAAGACTTGATTAATTGAAATATGTTTCATATAGACAATTGACCACCCAAGTTGACTGGTGATTCACGAACGTTAAAACTTGTAAAAACTATAAGATGACATATATATGGATATATATATATAGTTAACATGATATTATGATAAGTAAACATATCATTAAGTATATTAACAATGAACTACATATGTAAAAGCAAGACTACTAACTTAATGATTTTGAAACGAGACATATATGTAACGATTATCGTTGTAACGACATTTAATGTATATATATCATATTAAGAGATATTCATACATCATATTATCATGATAATATAATAATTTAAAATCTCATTTGATATTATAAACATTGGGTTAACAACATTTAACAAGATCGTTAACCTAAAGGTTTCAAAACAACACTTACATGTAACGACTAACGATGACTTAACGACTCAGTTAAAATGTATATACATGTAGTGTTTTAATATGTATTCATACACTTTTGAAAGACTTCAAGACACTTATCAAAATACTTCTACTTAACAAAAATGCTTACAATTACATCCTCGTTCAGTTTCATCAACAATTCTACTCGTATGCACCCGTATTCGTACTCGTACAATACACAGCTTTTAGATGTATGTACTATAGGTATATACACTCCAATGATTAGCTCTTAGCAGCCCATGTGAGTCACCTAATACATGTGGGAACCATCATTTGACAACTAGCATGAAATATCTCATAAAATTACAAAAATATGAGTAATCATTCATGACTTATTTACATGAAAACAAAATTACATATCCTTTATATCTAATCCATACACCAACGACCAAAAACACCTACAAACACTTTCATTCTTCAATTTTCTTCATCTAATTGATCTCTCTCAAGTTCTATCTTCAAGTTCTAAGTGTTCTTCATAAATTCTACAAGTTCTAGTTTCATAAAATCAAGAATACTTCCATCTTTGCTAGCTTACTTCCAATCTTGTAGAGTGATCATCCAACCTCAAGAAATCTTTCTTATTTACAGTAAGATATCTTTCTAATACAAGGTAATACTCATATTCAAACTTTGATTCAATTTCTATAACTATAACAATCTTATTTCGAATGAAAATCTTACTTGAACTGTTTTCGTGTCATGATTCTGCTTCAAGAACTTTCAAGTCATCCAAGGATCCTTTGAAGCTAGATCCATTTTTCTCATTTCCAGTAGCTTTATCCAGAAAACTTGAGGTAGCAATGATGTTCATAACATCATTCGATTCATACATATAAAGCTATCTTATTCGAAGGTTTAAACTTGTAATCACTAGAACATAGTTTAGTTAATTCTAAACTTGTTCGCAAACAAAAGTTAATCCTTCTAACTTGACTTTTAAAATCAACTAAACACATGTTCTATATCTATATGATATTCTAACTTAATGATTTAAAACCTGGAAACACGAAAAACACCGTAAAACCGGATTTACGCCGTCGTAGTAACACCGCGGGCTGTTTTGGGTTAGTTAATTAAAAACTATGATAAACTTTGATTTAAAAGTTGTTCTTCTGGGAAAATGATTTTTCTTATGAACATGAAACTATATCCAAAAATCATGGTTAAACTCAAAGTGGAAGTATGTTTTCTAAAATGGTCATCTAGACGTCGTTCTTTCGACTGAAATGACTACCTTTACAAAAACGACTTGTAACTTATATTTACGACTATAAACCTATACTTTTTCTGTTTAGATTCATAAAATAGAGTTCAATATGAAACCATATCAATTTGATTCACTCAAAACGGATTTAAAATGAAGAAGTTATGGGTAAAACAAGATTGGATAATTTTTCTTGTTGTAGCAACGTGAAAATTGGTAACAAATCTATATTAATCATATCCTAGCTAACTTATATTGTATTATACATGTATTCTAATATATTATGTAATCTTGGGATACCATAGACACGTATGCAAATGTTTTGACATATCATATCGACCCATGTGTATATATTATTTGGAACAACCATAGACACTCTATATGTAGTAATGTGGGAGTTAGCTATACAGGGTTGAGGTTGATTCCAAAAATATATATACTTTAAGTTGTTATCTAGCCTGAGACGTGTATACACTGTGTCGTGGATTGATTCAAGATAATATATATCAATTTTTTTCTGTACATCTAACGTTGGACAACTAGTTGTAGGTTACTAACGAGGACAGCTGACTTAATAAACTTAAAACATCAAAATGTATTAAAAGTGTTGTAAATATATTTTGAATATACTTTGATATATATGTACATATTTGTTATACGTTCGTGAATCGACCAATGGCCAAGTCTTACTTCCCGACGAAGTAAAAATCTGTGAAAGTGAGCTATAGTCCAACTTTTAAAATCTAATATTTTTGGAATGAGAATACATGCAGGTTTTATAAATGATTTACAAAATAGACACAAGTACGTGAAACTACATTCTATGGTTGAATTATCAAAATTGAATATGCCCCTTTTTATTAAGTCTGGTAATCTAAGAATTAGGGAACAGACACCCTAATTGACGCGAATCCTAAAGATAGATCTATTGGGCCTAACAAACCCCATCCAAAGTACCGGATGCTTTAGTACTTCGAAATTTATATCATATCCGAAGGGTGTCCCGGAATGATGGGGATATTCTTATATATGCATCTTGTTAATGTCGGTTAACAGGTGTTCACCATATGAATGATTTTTAACTCTATGTATGGGATGTGTATTGAAATATGAAATCTTGTGGTCTATTGTTACGATTTGATATATATAGGTTAAACCTATAACTCACCAACATTTTTGTTGATGTTTAAAGCATGTTTATTCTCAGGTGAATACTAAGAGCTTCCGCTGTTGCATACTAAAATAAGGACAAGATTTGGAGTCCATATTTGTATGATATTATGTAAAAACTGCATTCAAGAAATATATGTCGACGTAATATATTTCTATTGTAAACCATTATGTAATGGTCGTGTGTAAACAGTATATTTTAGAATATTATTATTTGATAATCTACGTAATGTTTTTAAAACCTTTATTGATAAAATAAAGGTTATGGTTGTTTTAAAAATGAATGCAGTCTTTGAAAAACGTCTCATATAGAGGTCAAAACCTCGCAACGAAATCAATTAATATGGAACGTTTATAATCAATATGAACGGGATATTTCAGTTGGTATCAGAGCGTTGGTCTTAGAGAACCAGAATTTTGCATTAGTGTGTCTTATCGAGTTTGTTAAGATGCATTAGTAAGTCTGGACTTCGACCGTGTTTACTTGAAAAATGATTGCTTAACAAATTTTGTTGGAAACTATATATTTTTAACATGTGAATATTATGTGATATATTAATCTCTTAACGTGTTTGATATTATGTGATAGATGTCTACCTCTAGAACAAGTCCCATTGACTCACCTAATAATAATGAAGAGTCAAATGTAAATTGGAATGATTCGTGGACTAATTCACAAGTTCCCGAAGAGGTACCGGAAGAAGAGTCGGAACCAGAAGAAGAATCGAAACCGGAAGAAGAATCGGAACCGGAAGAAGAAATAGAACTAGTGGGAGAAATAATAAAACAGTTAAGTAGAAGAAAATCCTCAACCAACCGACCAAAGTTAATTATGGTCAATGGTGTTTCCGCCAAGGAAGCAAAGTATTGGAAGGATTACCAATTCTCCGATGAATCGGATCCCGACAAGGATTCCGATGATGTTATAGAAATTACCCCAACACAATTTAATAAGGCAAAAGAGAACAATAAGGGAAAGGGCATAAAAATAGAGAAATTCGATTCCAAACCCGATGAACTTTATATGTATCGTCAACACCCGTATTTCTTAAGTTGTGACAATAACCCGGGAACCTCTAAACCACCAGGTTTTTCTAAACCAATGTGGAAAACCACGGCTTGTATTAGGGGAACATCATATATCCCTAGAAACTTGGCAAAACGAACCAAAACCGAAGAAGAAGAAACGAGCGAGTCGGAATAAGATAGTTGTATTCGTGTGGTGTAATATATGTAATATAGTGTGCTTATGCTTTATGATATATGTAAAAATTGCTTGTATTAATAAGTATTTTTTTTATGAATCTAACTCTTGTCTATTTTACAGTTTAAAAACACAAAATGGATAGACAACCCAATATTTTAAGAGACCTACCCGGAGACATGATTGATGAAATCTTGTCTAGAGTCGGTCAGAATTCCTCGGCACAACTATTTAAGGCGAGATCAGTTTGTAAGACATTCGAAGAACGTTCCAAGAATGCCTTGATTTATAAAAGGCTTTCGTTCGAAAGATGGGGGATATCACATTGGGAAATCCATAAGTTACGATGTGTTTACTTTGACGCATATATTGCGGGGAACCCAAATGCTATTTTACGCAACGGGTTAAGAAATTATTTTGACTCAATATATCCGAATATAGGACTTCGTGATTTAGAAAAAGCGGCTAACATGCAACATAAAGAAGCATGTTATGCTTACGGGTTAGTAATGTTCGCTTCCCACCAAAGTGAGAACAAGAACATCGGGCTACAACTATTAAACAAAACGTTCCCACAAGTGACGGAGTCGGTAATTGGGGTAAGAAATGAGGTTTTTAGATTGTTATGAGACTGTTGGACATTACGTAACCCTCGTCCCTTTGACGATGTTACAACACGCTGTCTTATCAACGACCATAACGGTTATGTTCCACAAGACCAAGGATGGGAAGTAGTCCTAGTAAAACTGGAATGCATGACTTGTTTCTGGATGTATGAATTACGTGCCTTTATTGCCTTTACTGAATGACTTGTGTACTAGCTAGAATTATCTTCACAACTATCTTGTATCAAAGTTATTGTGTGCTATATTTCATGCTATATGTAAAATAAGCGGTATTGTAAGTTTGTAAAATATTGTGTAAAAGTTTGAACGCGAAATATTATTATAATCAGTTTTTCATATAGAATTGTAGTTGAATTGTATATTAGCTACTAAGTATGAACTTAACGGGTAGGTACTACCCGAATTTAAACTTATAAAACGCTAATATGAAGAAAAAGCTTTTATAAATGAGTTCATATTATGCTACGAGATACTATTGACTACTCTTGATATTCTATATGATTAACTCGTTTCATTTGACTATTTTGAAGGAAATGGCACCGACTACTCGACACACCTTGAATATGAGCGAAGAGGAATTTCGTGCCTTTCTTGCTTCAAACATAGCCGCAGTACAGGCTGCGCTACATACCAACAATAACCTTGGATCTAGCAGTACAGGAAATCATGTAGGATGCACCTACAAAGAATTCACTGCCTGCAAACCTTTGGAATTTGATGGAACCGAAGGACCGATCGGATTGAAACGGTGGACCGAGAAGGTCGAATCGGTGTTTTGCCATAAGTAAGTGTACTGAAGAGGACAAAGTGAAGTACGCTACGCATACCTTCACAGGTTCTGCGTTAACATGGTGGAATACCTATCTAGAGCAAGTGGGACAAGATGATGCTTACGCACTACCGTGGTCAGTATTCAAGCACTTGATGAACGAGAAGTACCGTCCCAGAACTGAGGTCAATAAGCTCAAGACAGAACTTAGAGGGTTACGAACCCAAGGATTTTATATTACCACGTATGAAAGACGATTCACAGAATTATGCCTATTGTGTCCGGGAGCGTTCGAAGATGAGGAAGAGAAGATCGATGCATTTGTGAAAGGAGTACCGGAAAGAATCCAAGAAGATATAAGTTCACACGAGCCTGCCTCCATACAACAGGTATGTAGAATGGCTCACAAACTAGTGAACCATATTGAAGAAAGAATTAAAGAACAGACTGCTGAAGAGACCAATGTGAAGCAAGTCAAAAGAAAGTGGGAGGAAAACGGTGATAAGAATCACCAATACAACAACAACAGCAATTACAACAATAATCGCAACAACTATCCCAACAATCGCAACATCAATCGCAACTACAACAAACGGCCCAACAACAACAACAACAACAACAACAACAACAACAATAACAACAACAACAATCATCCCAACAATAATAATAACCGCAACAACAACAACAATCAGAAGCAGCTATGCCAAAGGTGTGAAAAGTATCACTTGGGGTTCTGCACCAAATTTTGCAACAAGTGTAAAAGAAATGGTCATAGCGCGGCGAAGTGTGAGGTCTACGGACCAGGGGTTAACAGAACGAAAGGAACAAATGGTGTCGGAACGAGTAATGGCGGAGCAAGTAGTGTCGGAGCAAGTTATGCCAATGTAGTTTGTTATAAATATGGAAAACTGGGCCAAATTATTAGAAATTGCCCGAACCAGGAGAACACGAATGGACAAGGCCGCGGAAGAGTTTTCAATATTAATGCGGCAGAGGCACAGGAAGACCCGGAGCTTGTTACGGGTACGTTTCTTATTGACAATAAATCTGCTTACGTTTTATTTGATTCAGGTGCGGATAGAAGCTATATGAGTAGAGATTTTTGTGCTAAATTAAGTTGTCCATTGATGCCTTTGGATAGTAAATTTTTACTCGAATTAGCAAATGGTAAATTAATTTCAGCAGATAATATATGTCGGAATCGAGAAATTAAACTGGTTAGCGAAACATTTAAGATTGACTTGATACCAGTAGAGTTAGGGAGTTTTGATGTGATAATCAGTATGGACTGGTTGAAAGAAGTGAAAGCAGAGATCGTTTATTACAAAAATGCAATTCGCATTATACGAGAAAAAGGAAAACCCTTAATGGTGTACGGAGAAAAGGGCAACACGAAGCTACATCTTATTAGTAATTTGAAGGCACAAAAACTAATAAGAAAAGGTTGCTATGCTGTTCTAGCACACGTCGAGAAAGTACAAACTGAAGAAAAGAGCATCAATGATGTTCCCGTCGCAAAAGAATTTCCAGATGTATTTCCGAAAGAATTACCGGGATTACCCCCACATCGATCCGTTGAATTTCAAATAGATCTTGTACCAGGAGCTGCACCAATAGCTCGTGCTCCATACAGACTCGCACCCAGCGAGATGAAAGAACTGCAAAGCCAATTACAAGAACTTTTAGAGCGTGGTTTCATTCGACCAAGCACATCACCGTGAGGGGCTCCTGTTTTGTTTGTCAAGAAGAAAGATGGTACATTCAGGTTGTATATCGACAATCGAGAGTTGAACAAACTTACCATCAAGAACCGCTACCCACTACCGAGAATCGACGACTTATTTGATCAACTACAAGGCTCGTCTGTTTATTCAAAGATTGACTTACGTTCCGGGTATCATCAAATGCGGGTGAAAGAAAATGATATTCCAAAGACTGCTTTCAGAACACGTTACGGTCATTACGAGTTTATGGTCATACCGTTTGGTTTAACTAATGCACCAGCTGTGTTCATGGACCTTATGAACCGAGTGTGTGGACCATACCTTGACAAGTTTGTCAGTGTTTTCATTGATTACATACTTATTTACTCAAAGAATGACCAAGAACACGGTGAACATTTGAGAAAGGTGTTAGAAGTATTGAGGAAGGAAGAATTGTACGCTAAATTTCCAAAGTGTGCATTTTGGTTGGAAGAAGTTCAATTCCTCGGTCACATAGTGAACAAAGAAGGTATTAAGGTGGATCTGGCAAAGATAGAAACTGTTGAAAAGTGGGAAACCTCGAAAACTCCGAAACACATAAGCCAGTTTTTAGGACTAGCTGGTTACTACAGAAGGTTCATCCAAGACTTTTCCAGAATAGCAAAACCCTTGACTGCATTAACACATAAAGGGAAGAAATTTGAATGGAAGGATGAACAAGAGAAAGCGTTTCAGTTATTGAAGAAAAAGCTAACTACGGCACCTATATTGTCATTGCCTGAAGGGAATGATGATTTTGTGATTTATTGTGACGCATCAAAGCAAGGTCTCGGTTGTGTATTAATGCAACGAACGAAGGTGATTGCTTATGCGTCTAGACAATTGAAGATTCACGAACAAAATTATACGACACATGATTTGGAATTAGGCGCGGTTGTTTTTGCATTAAAGATTGGAGGCACTACTTATATGGGGTCAAAAGTATTATATATACCGACCACAAAAGTCTTCAACACATATTTAATCAGAAACAACTGAATATGAGGCAGCGTAGGTGGATTGAATTGTTGAATGATTACGACTTTGAGATTCGTTACCACTCGGGGAAGGCAAATGTGGTAGCCGATGCCTTGAGCAGGAAGGACAGAGAACCCATTCTAGTAAAATCTATGAATATAATGATTCACAATAACCTTACTACTCAAATAAAGGAGGCGCAACAAGGAGTTTTAAAAGAGGAAAATTTAAAGGATAAAATACCCAAAGGATCGGAGAAGCATCTTAATATTCGGGAAGACGGAACCCGGTATAGGGCTGAAAGGATTTGGGTACCAAAATTTGGAGATATGAGAGAAATGGTACTTAGAGAAGCTCATAAAACCAGATACTCAATACATCCTGGAACGGGGAAGATGTACAAGGATCTCAAGAAACGTTTTTGGTGGCCGGGTATGAAAGTCGATGTTGCTAAATACGTAGGAGAATGTTGACGTGTTCTAAGGTCAAAGCTGAGCATCAGAAACCATCAGGTCTACTTCAACAACCCGAAATCCCAGAATGGAAATGGGAAAACATTACCATAGATTTCATCACTAAATTGCCAAGGACTGCAAGTGGTTTTGATACTATTTGGGTAATAGTTGATCGTCTCACCAAATCAGCACACTTCCTGCCAATAAGAGAAGATGACAAGATGAAGAAGTTAGCACAACTGTATTTGAAGGAAGTCGTCTCCAGACATGGAATACCAATCTCTATTATCTCTGATAGGGATGGCAGATTTATTTCAAGATTCTGGCAGACATTACAGCAAGCATTAGGAACTCGTCTAGACATGAGTACTGCCTATCATCCACAAACTGATAGGCAGAGCGAAAGGACGATACAAACGCTTGAAGACATGCTACGAGCATGTGTTATTGATTTCGAAAACAGTTGGGATCGACATCTACCGTTAGCAGAATTTTTCTACAACAACAGCTACCATTCAAGCATTGAGATGGTGCCGTTTGTAGCACTTTATGGTAGAAAGTGCAGGTCTCCGATTTGTTGGAGTGAAGTGGGGGATAGACAGATTGAAAACCGCCCAAAGTCGACAAAAGAGCTACGCTGACATTAAAAGAAAAGATATAGAATTTAAAATTGGAGAGATGGTCATGCTTAAAGTTGCACCTTGGAAAGGTGTTGTTCGGTTTGGTAAACGATGGAAATTAAATCCAAGGTATATCGAACCATTCTAGATTATTGATCGTGTCGGACCAGTAGCTTACCGACTTGAGTTACCTCAACAACTCGCGGCTGTACATAACACTTTCCACGTCTTGAATTTGAAGAAATGTTTTGCTAAAGAAGATCTCACTATTCCGTTAGATGAAATCCAAATCAACGAAAAACTTCAATTCATCGAAGAACCTGTCGAAATAATGGATCGTGAGGTTAAAAGACTTAAGCAAAACAAGATACCAATTGTTAAGGTTCGATGGAATGCTCGTAGAGGACCCGAGTTCACCTGGGAATGGGAAGATCAGATGAAGAAGAAATACCCGATTTATTTCCAGAAGATACGTCAACACCTCCAACTGCTTAAAATTTCGGGACGAAATTTATTTAACTGGTAGGTACTGTAGTGACCCGAACTTTTCCATGTTTATATATATATTAAATGAAATTGTTATTTACATGATTAAGTGTTTCTAACATGTTAAGCAATCAAACTTGTTAAGACTTGATTAATTGAAATATGTTTCATATAGACAATTGACCACCCAAGTTGACCGGTGATTCACGAATGTTAAAACTTGTAAAAACTATATGATGACATATATATGGAGATATATATATATATATATATATATATAGTTAACATGATATTATGATAAGTAAACATATCATTAAGTATATTAACAATGAACTACATATGTAAAAGCAATACTACTAACTTAATGATTTTGAAACGAGACATATATGTAACGATTATCGTTGTAACGAGATTTAATGTATATATATCATATTAAGAGATATTCATACATCATATTATCATGATAATATTATAATTTAAAATCTCATTTTATATTATAAACATTGGGTTAACAACATTTAACAAGATCGTTAACCTAAAGGTTTCAAAACAACACTTACATGTAACGACTAACGATGACTTAACGACTCAGTTAAAATGTATATACATGTAGTGTTTTAATATGTATTCATACACTTTTGAAAGACTTTAAGACACTTATAAAAATACTTCTACTTAACAAAAATGCTTACAATTACATCCTCGTTCAGTTTCATCAACAATTCTACTCGTATGCACCCGTATTCGTACTCGTACAATACACAGCTTTTAGATGTATGTACTATTGGTA
Source organism: Rutidosis leptorrhynchoides (assembly GCF_046630445.1). Taxonomy (NCBI): domain Eukaryota; kingdom Viridiplantae; phylum Streptophyta; class Magnoliopsida; order Asterales; family Asteraceae; genus Rutidosis; species Rutidosis leptorrhynchoides. The sequence continues at coordinate 35,409,925 of NC_092337.1, read as the reverse complement.
TATACACTCCAATGATCAGCTCTTAGCAGCCCATGTGAGTCACCTAACACATGTGGGAACCATCATTTGGCAACTAGCATGAAATATCTCATAAAATTACAAAAATATGAGTAATCATTCATGACTTATTTACATGAAAACAAAATTACATATCCTTTATATCTAATCCATACACCAACGACCAAAAACACCTACAAACACTTTCATTATTCAATTTTATTCATCTAATTGATCTCTCTCAAGTTCTATCTTCAAGTTCTAAGTGTTCTTCATAAATTCTACAAGTTCTAGTTTCATAAAATCAAGAATACTTCCAAGTTTGCTAGCTTACTTCCAATCTTGTAGAGTGATCATCCAACCTCAAGAAATTTTTCTTATTTACAGTAAGATATCTTTCTAATACAAGGTAATACTCATATTCAAACTTTGATTCAATTTCTATAACTATAACAATCTTATTTCGAATGAAAATCTTACTTGAACTGTTTTCGTGTCATGATTCTGCTTCAAGAACTTTCAAGCCATCCAAGGATCCTTTGAAGCTAGATCCATTTTTCTCATTTCCAGTAGCTTTATTCAGAAAACTTGAGGTAGTAATGATGTTCATAACATTATTCGATTCATACATATAAAGCTATCTTATTCGAAGGTTTAAACTTGTAATCACTAGAACATAGTTTAGTTAATTCTAAAATTTTTCGCAAACAAAAGTTAATTCTTCTAACTTGACTTTTAAAATCAACTAAACACATGTTATATATCTATATGATATGCTAACTTAATGATTTAAAACCTGGAAACACGAAAAACACCGTAAAACCGGATTTACGCCGTCGTAGTAACACCGCGGGCTGTTTTGGGTTAGTTAATTAAAAACTATAATAAACTTTGATTTAAAAGTTGTTCTTCTGGGAAAATGATTTTCTTATGAACATGAAACTATATCCAAAAATCATGGTTAAACTTAAAGTGGAAGTATGTTTTCTAAAATGGTCATCTTGACGTCGTTCTTTCGACTGAAATGACTACCTTTACAAAAATGACTTGTAACTTATATTTCCGACTATAAACCTATACTTTTTCTGTTTAGATTCATAAAATAGAGTTCAATATGAAACCATAGCAATTTGATTCACTCAAAACGGATTTAAAATGAAGAAGTTATGGGTAAAACAAGATTGGATAATTTTTCTTGTTGTAGCAACGTGAAAATTGGTAACAAATCTATATTAATCATATCCTAGCTAACTTATATTGTATTGTACATGTATTCTAATATATTATGTAATCTTGGGATACCATAGACACGTATGCAAATGTTTTGACATATCATATCGACCCATGTGTATATATTATTTGGAACAACCATAGACACTCTATATGCAGTAATGTGGGAGTTTGCTATACATGGTTGAGGTTGATTCCAAAAATATATATACTTTGAGTTGTGATCTAGCCTGAGACATGTATACACTGGGTCGTGGATTGATTCAAGATAATATATATCAATTTTTTTCTGTACATCTAACGTTGGACAACTAGTTGTAGGTTACTAACGAGGACAGCTGACTTAATAAACTTAAAACATCAAAATGTATTAAAAGTGTTGTAAATATATTTTGAATATACTTTGATATATATGTACATATTTGTTATAGGTTCGTGAATCGACCAGTGGCCAAGTCTTACTTCCCGACGAAGTGAAAATCTGTGAAAGTGAGCTATAGTCCCACTTTTAAAATCTAATATTTTTGGGATGAGAATACATGCAGGTTTTATAAATGATTTACAAAATAGACACAAGTACGTGAAACTACATTCTATGGTTGAATTATCGAAATCGAATATGCCCCTTTTTATTAAGTCTGGTAATCTAAGAATTAGGGAACAGACACCCTAATTGACGCGAATCCTAAAGATAGATCTATTGGGCCTAACAAACCCCATCCAAAGTACCGGATGCTTTAGTACTTCAAAATTTATATCATATCCGAAGGGTGTCCCGGAATGATGGGGATATTCTTATATATGCATCTTGTTAATGTCGGTTACCAGGTGTTCACCATATGAATGATTTTTATCTCTATGTATGGGATGTGTATTGAAATATGAAATCTTGTGGTCTATTGTTATGATTTGATATATATAGGTTAAACCTATAACTCACCAACATTTTTGTTGACGTTTAAAGCATGTTTATTCTCAGGTGAATACTAAGAGCTTCCGCTGTTGCATACTAAAATAAGGACAAGATTTGGAGTCCATGTTTGTATGATATTGTGTAAAAACTGCATTCAAAAAATATATGTCGATGTAATATATTTCTATTGTAAACCATTATGTAATGGTCGGGTGTAAACAGTATAATTTATATTATCATTATTTGATAATCTACGTAATGTTTTTAAAACCTTTATTGATAAAATAAAGGTTATGGTTGTTTTAAAAATGAATGCAGTCTTTGAAAAACGTCTCATATAGAGGTCAAAACCTCGCAACGAAATCAATTAATTTGGAACGTTTATAATCAATATGAACGGGACATTTCACATGCGGGTTGCGATATCATTATGTCCCCCAGTTTGATATTATATGACGCAAGACATATGATATCAAACTATTAAGCGAAAAAGAAAAACAAGAAAATGGCTAGCATTAAATTTTCCGCGTGCGTCTCGAGGTCATTAAATGCCTGTCACTGTCGCAGAAGCCCATTCGACTGACAAGACGTAAAGTGGCAGCTGGCAGGCGCGTGTGAGCCACGCACTCAACATTGGGCACATCAGACTGACATCCACGCACGTGCAAAAAATGCCAATATTTGATTGCTGATATTGCTCAAATACATCATATAAATATATATCTCGCAATATCGTGTGAAATACTCTCGAATCAAGGATAGTTAAGGCGGTTTCTACAAGTAATATACAAAGGTATGTAAAATGTATCGGAAAGAGGTTTACAAAGAGTTTTGATGAATTATGACCATTCGATAAGTTGTGATATCATCATAGTTGATCCCGATACAAGTTATGGTCAAATTAGCATTCTAAAATGGTAAAATAAGGCTTCAGATATGTTGGACGCCGTCCAAAATGATTGGGACTCCGTCCAAATGAAGGGAGATTATGAAAAAACGAGACAGTAAAATACAGCACAACTGGACGCCGTCCAGAAATCTGGACGCTGTCCAGCCCTTTACAACTGGACGCCATCCAGAAATCTGGACGCCGTCCAGGCCTTTACAACTGGACTCCGTCCAGTATCTTGGACGCCGTTCAGAAGTAGGTTTCAGCCTACTTTTGCTTTTTGACCAACTTTAACTGCTTTAAAACCAAATAATTGAGAGGGATACGACCAGATACGAACCAGAGGCGTTAGAAGACGATTTTAGGAGCAAAATTGGAGAATTCCAAGCTCTTTGAAGAGGCTTAACATCTAAGAATCAAGATTCAACACCTTCTCCATTCAAGATTCATTCTCTATTAGGTTGATTTCTTGTTCTTAACAATGAATTCTACTTATCAATTGATTGCAATTTTGTTTGTTAATGTGATTGTTGGCTAAACTCTATAATGTTTGTCTAGATTAATAACTGAGGTATTGGATGTAATCTTATTAATTGAATGTATTATGTGTGATAGATTAAAGCTTGAATTAAAGAACCATGCTTATTGATGTTAAATCATTTGTATCTAGTTAATTGATATGTTGTTGATAAAGAGAACTCTTGTTGATGTATCATATTGATTTACAATCAACTTGTCTTAGATTGATTGTTTACTAAACCGGACCAAGGGGGTAAATTAGATCAAAACGATTAGACGATATAGGAATGAATTGTGTAGAGCGAACGCAAAAGATAATTGGTATTCAAGTCTTTGATCTAGCTAATCAACTAGTCACAAACGAAAAGGTCTAGGTGATAGGGAACCCTCCACTTAGTAATTCTAGTTTGAGTACTTGCTAAAGAGAACTCTTGGCAAGTCGATTTGGGTGATTAGCATATATATCATAGTTATTTGGTTACAAACACGAGAACTATAGAGAAAAGGGAACCCTTGATCTTGTAATCGAGTTTGCGTGTTTACTAAAGAGAACTCTTGGTAAATCTATTAGGTAACTTACACACATATTCATTCAATCGGGTCTTAACAATATAACTTACATCCAATACAGAGGGTAAAATATCTAGATGAACATTTTCTATCTTTGATCTTAATCAAACTATCTTATTTGCTTTCTTTGCACTTGTTTTCATTATATAAACTTAAAAGACCAAAAATATTGTTTTTACTTTTAATCTTCTCTGATTTGGCTAAATCGTTAAATAGCCACAAAGACATAATATCTTGTACCTTTAAGTTTCATTTACTTAGTTAATCATAATATAGTTTCTAATTCTAGTTTGACTAATACAACTGTCCTTGGAACGATACACAGAACTAAACCATTATTTATACTACTACACGATCGGGTACACTGCCCGTTAGTGTGTAACAATCTTTAATCGGTATTTTTCCATATTATTTCATACAACAATTCATATACCACATTTCGCACATCAAGTTTTTGGCGCCGCTGCCGGGGAGAGTTTTGTGTCAAAATAGAATTGTTAACTAAATTGTGATTAAGTAGTTTCTTAATTATTTTAAATTATTAATAGTCTTTGATTTTTAAACTTATAGAATCGGTGCGTTTAATAGTTTTGTTAGTTGTGTGATTGACAGATTTTAGGTTGCATATGCCACATACCCGAAGTTCAGATTCTCCATTACTTACACCGCTTACAGAACCTGATAGAAAGCTTGGTAGGATCCCAAAAGAAGTACTTGAACTTTTTGAATCTTCATCAAAGCAAGAAACTTTTGATTCAGAATCAAGTACAACCAAGCCAATATACTCTGAATTTGGTGAAACCGTTCATCCTCCAAATTTTGAAATGGAAGGAGAGGCAAGGCAGATGGTACCAAGACAATCAATAGCGGCCAAGATGAAAGCAACTAGAACCGGACAAGGTAGTGCCATTACTCCACCCACAGGTGAAGAAAAATTTGAAATAAAAGGACCTATTCTCCAAATGATTAACAACATATGTCAATTTGGTGGTGGTCCGAATGAAGATGCAAACGAACATATTCGTATTTTTCAAGAGATATATCTTCTTTTCAAACTTAAACCAGACACTGACCAGGCCATATTTTTAAGACTTTTCCCATGGACACTCCACGGGGAAGTACGAAGTTGGTTAAATTCATTGGCCGAGGCTACGATAGAAACTTGGGATGGTATGATGGAAAAATTTCTTAAGAAATATTTTCCAGCTTCTAAGTCCGCGAGACTCCAACAAGAAATTACCCAATTCTGTCAAAAGCCGATGGAAACCTTATATGAAGCATGGAGTCGGTTTTCCAAAATGCTAAGAGGTTGTCCAAACCATGGTCTGGATACCTTCCAACAAGTTCAAATTTTTTACAAGGGTTGTGATGTTGCAACCCGAATTTTCATTGATCAAGCGGCCGGAGGTTCACTCATGGACAAAACCGAGCAAGAGGCTTATGAGATAATCGAGAAGCAAGCTGATTATTCTCATGAGTGGCATCAAGAATGACCAATTACTCGTAATGCTCAAGTCCATAGCGTCGGTGCTTATGATGACCTTAGTTCCCTAAGTGTGAAAATAGACGGTGTTGCTCGAAACATGGACAAAATCACCAAGGAAATTCATAGTATGAAGGTAGGTTGTGAATACTGTGGTGGTCTCCATTTAGGAAAAGATTGTGATGCCGGTTTAACAATGGCTCAAAAAGAAGAAGTGGCTTAAATAATAATCAATTTCAAGGAAGAGCCCAATTTAACCGAAACTTCAACAACCCCTACAACCCTCAAGGTCAAAATTCCAATTACCAACAAGGGTCAAGTAGTGGGTTCCAACAACAAACTCCGGGTTTTTATCAAAAACCCCAACAAGAAGAGAAAAATTCAAATATGGAGAGTTTGTTGGAGAAGTTAATTGCATCTCAGACCCAGCTTGTCACCAATATAAGCCAAACAAACGAGAAGAACGAACACCAATTTAAAAACCAACAAGCTGCAATTCAGAATCTAGAGAAGCAAATGAGTGGTTTAGCTAGTTTACTTAGTGAAAGAAAACCAGGGAGTTTACCAGGCGATACTAATAAGAACCCCCGAAATGAGCACGCCAATGTTATCACCGCACGGAGTGGTCTAGCATACGAAGCTCCAAAAATGCTCGAAGATTCTGATTTCAGTGTTCCACTGAACAAAAATGACGAACCGGTTAAGGAGCCGGAACAAGTGGTTGAGAAGGAAGAACGGGAGAAACCCGTAGTGAAGCCATATCAACCACCGCTCCCATACCCAAGAAAGCAACAACAAGAAAGGCTCGAAGCCGAAAGGTTAAAATTTATAGATATGTTTAAACAAATTAACATAAATATGCCTTTTATTGATGTGATTTCAGGTATGCCCAAGTATGCTAAGTTCTTAAAATACTTACTTACTAACCGCAAGAAGATGGAAAGCGTTTCATCAGTCACTTTAAATGCTAGATGTTCAGCGCTGGTGTCCAACACACTTCCTGAAAAGCTTCGGGATCCAAGTTGTTTTACTATTCCATGTCTAATGGGTGACCTCGACTGTATGAGGGCATTGACCGATTTGGGGGCTAGTATCAATTTAATGCCCTATTTGATTTACCTTAAATTAGCCCCTGGGGAACTCAAGACCACACGAATGGCTATTCAACTAGCTGATCGCTCTATAAAATTCCCTTGAGAAATAATAGAGAATTTGTTAGTTAAGACCGGGAATCTGATTTTTTCGGCAGACTTTGTGGTTTTAGACATGGAAGTTGATGAAAGAATACCAATTATTTTGGGTCGACCATTTTTGAATACTGCTAGATGTGTCATTGATGTTTATGACCAGCAGTTGACCCTTAGAATTGGTGAAGCTGTGCGACTTTTGCAATTGACAAGTCATTAAAATATCCTGAATCTTCGGATGATACTTGTTATTTTATGCAAATCATAGACTCACATTATGAGTTCTTGCAGGAATTTCCCAAATCGGATGAAACAGGTGTATACAATTTGGCGAGTGGAGATGAAGAATTTTCCGTTGAAGAAATGGATGTGATGGCCACTTTGATGGCAAATGGGTATGAATCAACTGAGGAGGAGATAAAATAACTGAATAAGGATAGCCAGTACCGGAGTAAATAGGAATTGAGGAACCTCCAATTTTGGAGCTTAAGCCGCTCCCTGATCATCTTGAGTACGCTTTCCTTCAGGAAGATTCGAAGCTTCCAGTAATTATTTCCTCACTTCTTTCTAAACATGAAAAAGATCGTCTTGTTTCCTTATTACAGGTACACAAACCGGCCATTGCATGGAAAATCTATGATATAAAAGGAATTAGTCCTTCTTATTTCACGCACAAGATCTTGATGGAAGAAAATTCCAAACCAGTGGTGCAACGTCAAAGGAGACTAAATCCTCATATGTAAGATGTTGTCAAGAAGGAAATCATTAAATTGCTAGATGCAGGTCTAATCTACCCAATCTCAGACAGTCCGTGGATAAGCCCGGTCCATTGTGTTCCTAAAAAAGGTGGTATAATTATTATCACCAATGATAAAGACGAGCTTATCACAACACGAACTGTCACGGGGTGGTGAGTTTGTATAGATTATCGTAAGCTAAACGATGCCACGAGAAAAGACCATTTTTTGCTACCATTCATTGATCAAATGTTAGAGAGACTAGCAGGAAATAGCTTTTATTGTTTCCTAGATGGTTTTTCGGGGTACTTTCAAATTCCCATCTCCCCCGAGGATCAAGAAAAGACTACCTTCACGTGTCCCTATGGCACCTTTTCATACTGCCGAATGCCCTTTGGTCTATGTAATGCTCCCGCAATATTCCAAAGGTGCATGATGGCCATTTTCCACAATATGATTGAAGAATGTATGGAAGTGTTCATGGATGAATTTTCAGTCTTCGGTGACACGTTCGATTCATGCCTTCTAAATTTGGAGAAAATGCTAATTAGGTGTGAGAAATCAAACTTAGTGCTAAATTGGGAAAAATGCCACTTTATGGTTAAAGAAGACATTGTATTGGGGCACAAAATCTCAAGTGTTGGTATTCAGGTGGATCCAGCAAAGGTTGACGTCATTACCAACCTTCCACCTCCTTCAAATGTGAAGGGTGTGAGAAGTTTTCTTGGGCATGCCGGGTTTTACAGGCGATTTATTAAAGATTTTTCAAAAATTGCAACGCCATTGAATAAACTTCTCGAAAAAGATGCACCCTTTGTTTTCACAAGTGAATGCACTAAGGCATTTAATGTTTTAAAACAAAAACTTGTCAACGCACCAATAATCATAGCTCCAAATTGGTCACTACCATTCGAGCTAATGTGCGATGCATCGGATTTTGCAGTTGGTTCAGTTTTAGGCCAACGGGTTGAGAAACGTTTTCAACCCATTTATTATGCAAGTAAGACTTTACAAGGAGCTCAATTGAACTACATAACCACGGAAAAAGAGCTCCTTGCTATCGTCTTTTCTTTTGACAAATTTCGATCATATCTTGTCCTATCAAAGACAATTGTCTTCACCGATCATTCGGTATTGAAATACCTTTTCTCTAAGCCGGATGCAAAACCTCGATTGCTAAGATGGGTCTTGCTTTTGCAAGAATTTGATATCGAGATTAAGGACATAAAAGGTGCCGAAAATCTCGAGGATGACCATCTTTCTAGACTTGAAAATCCCAATCTTGAAGTACTCCATGAATTGAGTATTAAAGATGATTTTCCCGGTGAATACTTCATGAGAGTAGAGAAGGTGGAAGACCCGTGGTATGTTGACTTTGCCAATTACATTGTTGGAGGAGTACCTAGAATCCGGTTGGTCACATCAGAAAAGAAAGAAATTCTTTAGCGACCTAAAATACTATTTTTGGGAAGACCCTTATCTATTTAGGCGATGTGCGGATGGTGTTATTCGCAAGTGTGTTTCGGGGAAGGATTGCACCGAAATTCTGCTTGATTGTCACCTTGGTCCAACAGGTGGGCACTTTGGTCCCCAAATCAAGGGGAGGAAAGTTTACGAGGCCGGTTTCTATTGGCCTACAATATTCAAAGATGTCTACACTGTTTGTAAGGCTTGTGACGCGTGCCAATGGGCCCGTCAAATCACTAAACGGGATGAAATGCCTCAACAAAGCATCCAAGTATGCGAGGTGTTCGATGTTTGGGGAATTGACTTTATGGGGCCCTTTTCAAAGTCTCATTCTTACCTCTACATACTTGTTGCCATAGACTATATTTCCAAATGGGCGGAGGTAAAACATCTACCAACAAATGATGGCCGAGTTGTAGTAACCTTTTTGATGGAACGTTTCTTAAGGTTTGGCACACCAAAAGCCCTTATCAGTGACCGGGGCACCCACTTTTGCAATAAGCAATTAGAAAAGGTGTTGAAAATATATGGAGTGATCCATAAAATGTCAACATCCTATCATCCCCAAACAAGTGGGCAAGTGGAGAATACCAATCGGTCATTAAAACGCATACTTGAAAAGACCGTTGGTGCGAATCTAAAAGATTGGTCAGTTAAGTTAAACGATGCATTGTGGGCCTTTCGAACGGCCTACAAAACACCTATTGGAACCACTCCTTTCCGTATGGTATACAGAAAAGCATGCCATCTCCCGTTGGAGATTGAACACAAAGCGCATTGGGAGCTAAGGGCATGTAATTTGGATTACCAAGAGGCGGGTCGGTTACGTTTGACCCAGTTGAATGAATTAGATGAGTTGAGTCTTGAAGCCTATGACAACTCTCTAATTTATAAGGAAAAGACCAAACAATGGCACGACAAGAGATTGAAAAGTCCAAAAGAATTCATGAAAGGAGATCGTGCCCTTGTTTACAATGCCCATTTTAAGTTATCACCAGGAAAGCTTAAGTCCCGATGGTCGGGACCATTTGTTGTTAGAAGGGTGTACCCTTATGGTACAATTGAAGTGGTGAACTGGAAGGGCGATATTTTTAAAGTGAATGGCCATCGGGTCAAACACTATGTCGATGGTCCCCTGAAAATCGAAGACGAGGTTAGCCTCAACTTCGAGAACAAATCCTAAATCAAAATAGGGACGAGTTGGGTGAACGACTCGTTAAAGAAAGTTCACACGTGTAAATAGTGTGAATTGAGTGTTTTATGATTGGTTTGATTATTTTTAATGTACAAAATGATCTATGATGATGATATGAGCTTTTGTGTGTTGAAAATGGGAATTTTTATGAGTTTTATGCAAATTTTGAGCCACCAGACCAGTGGGACGCCGTCCAAAATCCCTTGGACGCCGTCCAATTTCAAAGGATTTTCTCAAAAAGAAGTCAGTACATTTTAGTGTAACTGGACGCCATCCAGCTTTTCTTTACTGGACGCCGTCCTGATTTTTGGACGCCATCCAGCTCTTCTTTACTGGACGCCGTCCAGAAGTTTGGACGCCGTCCAGATGCCTGACTCAGAAAAAACATGTTTTAAAGGGTTATCCAACCCATTTTTCAACCACACACACTTTTAACTCAGCTTTTCTCTCCCAAACACGAACCAACACTCTAAAAACCCTAATTTCTTCCTTCAAATTCGTGAATTCTTCCTTCAAATCCAAGCTTGAATCATGTTTTCTAGGGTATTGCTAATCTCTTTTCATACTTTTCTTTCTTAATTACTTAATTTGTATGTCTATATGTATAATTTGGTGAAAGATAAGTGTGGGTTGTTTGATTTGCATGATTCTTGCTTAGATTAACATGCCTTAGTTGTTTAATTACCCATTATGTCTTGATTTTACAATAATTATATGTTTAATGGGTGTGTTCATGATTCTAGAGTTTGTAATGATTAAATCCGAAATTAGGGTAGTTAATTCAAGATATTGAGTTTGTTTGTGATGTTTATGAAGCTTGTGAAATGTTTAATTGTTGTTGATGATGTAGATGTTAATTTGGCCGGGTCATAAATTGAATGTTCTTGAATTTTTAGCATGTTTTGAATTGTAATGATCTTATGAAAGATGTATGCTTGATTTTCACTTGTTTAAGCCTATTGAAGTGGATTGATGGTATGGAATGCTATAATGTAGTGGCGTTATAATGGTCATTTTAAACTAAATTGTGATAACTAGTGCTATGATTGTAATGAATATAATTAGAATGCAAGTTTAAATGTCATGACCTATGAACACAACATGCTTGAGTCCTAAGTTGATGCCTAATTGTGAATTTTGTGATCCACATTTTTGAAAGTGTATTTGCAAGTTTGTGTTAACTTTGGTTGACTGTGATCAATTATTCTGAACATACACTTTTGCTTATATGAATCACAATGCTTATGAAGTTTGAATGGAATGACTAATTCCCTTTGCTACTCGATTATGTTTTTAGCTAACATTAACACAAAGGTTTCTATGTTCTTTGGTTTGGTGTTATTATGTTTTGCAGGGACAATCTAGCAGAGGTGGACAACCGAAAAGAGGTAGAACATCAAGAAACGTTCCACCACCACCACCGGTTTAACAACATTCATCATCATCATTTGGCTAAGAAGAAGACGCTCAAAATAATCCAATAGTATGGTTAGAACATCTTCGGGACAATAATGATTATGGGGAAACTTTTGCTCGAATTACCCGTAGACCAATTAATGCCACATGGTATTTGGACTGGGCTCCTTTGATTGAGGTGGGTATGCACACCCATGTCACTCGTTTGTTAGCAATACCATATAATAACATATTGACCTACGCATGGGAACACATTTTCAGTCTACACAATCAAGTGTTTCCCGTGCTATGTAAAGAATTCTACTCAACTTTCCGATTCAAAAATGTCCGAGATCCACTATCGGATGCTTTCTTTAAATTCCGACTAGGGGGTGATGAAAGAAGTTTGAGTAGTTTTGGGTTATGTAGAGTTTTGGGTATTTTTAACGAGCTTACTGACGCACAATTAAGGACATATTTGGTAAGCTCAGAGTATCATGGAAGAGTGGGTTTTAATGAACAATCCTTTTGGAGAAGGATTAGGGGGCCAAATGCATCTAGCCCGTTCAAATCAAGCAGACACAGGTATACCAAAATAGAAACCCCCGACGATAAGCTTCTCCATCGACTTATCGCATGCACTTTTAATGCGAGAGTCGAAGGACATGAAAATGTAAAATCTCTGGATCTATGGATAATGGATCAAATAAAACGGGGTTGTCACACCGATATACAGGGGTTAATTGGGAACTATTTGCTGGGTATCGCTACGGATGCACGAATAGATAAACCGCTTCTAGGGGGCCACTACATTACGAGGATTGCTCGTCACTTTAATATTGATCTTAATCGCCTGATAGAATGTGACCATGCAATGAAACCCTTGAAAAAGATTTCTTATGTTAACGCTGAGATTTTGATGTACGACGGAAATAGGCGTTTGGTACCTTTTGTGGCAGGTGGCGCGAGTGGTAGTGGAGCGAATGTTCAACAGGAACAACAAGAGGAAGAAGAAGCGGAAATGGAAGCCCAGACAAATGTTCAAGATCAAGGTCCTTGGTATCTGTCCCAATCTGGTTGGGATAATTTGGTCAATAGTGTCAATAGTATGAGGTTAAGTCAGCAAGGAATGGAGCAACGCCAGATTGCTCAAGTACATAATCAGGGATGGAACAGTTATGGTATTGATTGGAATAACCATAACACCGAGTTATTTTATTCCAACCCCGATCAGTACTATGGCATAACACGTTTGACACCCCAATACTACACTGATCCGCAAAACCCACCTCCGCCTTGACCAATTTATAATACTAACGATGCGATGCAGGATGCCAGGAACCGATTTGAGCAGGAATACCCGCAGGGACGTCGAAGCAGATATGGCTCAGAAAATTAGTTTTGGCCTTACGATAACTGAAGGCCTGCGAGCCTATGATCACTTTGTTACATTTTCAAACAATCTATTTATTTGTTATGGTGTGTATTGAAACAACATTCGTTTGTATTTTTAAACTAATTGTGTGGTTTAATAATGGTTGTGGTTGTGGAAACACCATTATTTTTAGTATTATTTGTGTGGTTTGTTATTTTTGTGCAGCGTGGTTGAACTTCAAAGACTGGCATTAAGTTCAGCAACATTTGATATTATGTTGTATGTATGTTGATAATCGAGGAATGGACGATGCTCTTATGCTGGCAGTAAGTTCAGCGGCATTCGTCTACATGTTCCACGATTTACAGGTTAAAAATTTGAAAATTTCTACAATCACCCTATCACTTTGCCCTCTAAATTTAATCCTTTTTCTGATTTCATGCAATGAGGGCCTTGCATGATCTCAAGTGTGGGGTGGGAGATAGAAATTTATCAGAAATTCGTTTTACAAAAATTAAGGCGTTTATGATCAAAATTTTAAAATTTTAAGGTAGCCTTGGAAACGAAAATTGTCCAAAAATCATTTTACATACATTGTGTTCTAAAACTAGAAAAGAAATGTTGAGTTATGTTTTAAATTATTAATAGTCTTTGAAGTTGTACTATCATTCAATTATTTGAATGAAAATCGTACTAGTTTAGTAAAGCTAACTTGTAGGTCACTTGTACCAAAACGAGTGTAAACCGTGAGAGAGCGGTGATTGCATAGCGTGGTCGAAAATCGGACCTCGCGCCAAATCGAAAACTAAAATAGGACAATCCTCATTGTTTCTCCTAACAAGGACAATGTTGCGTCCGACCACTTTATTATTACCCATAGGATGTATCCATTCCATCCTCAAGGAAGTAAAGTCTTCCGAACGACATACTTGCTGATTTTTTTCAGAAGTTGTAGTCCAGACCAGTTGTAGGGTGACGAAAAATCTTGAAAAGTCATTGCTAAAGTCGACTGGAAATCTACCAGGCCTCAGCGTCAAACAGGGAAACTGGTAGTCAAAGCTTATCTCAATAAGGGAGATTTGCTGGCCAAATGGGAAGCGCACCATGATACACAAAATGTCAGTGATTGATCAGATTCCCAGTGGATAACCTCCGGAAAGGTAAGATATCAGCTTTTAAGCCTGATGAACCTCAATCTTTATGGTTGACTTAACGGATTAGATGATTACCTCATGATTATCAATGATATCCGGACGTAATGTGTATCCTCCTAAGAACGTTATTTTCTTACCAACATCTAGCGATGTTAGGTACTGTGGGAGGGATTGGCTTGACCAATAGCGGAAAACCCGCACTCATTTTCCAAAAATTCAGAAAATCTGACAAAAATCGAAAAACGTGTCTAGTGTTAAAACTAGCATGATATTTTCAAAACCATAAAACGTTTTTCATTGAGGTCCTGATTTTCCTAGGACCAAATTTTTTGGATAATTGGCTCTAATCTCTCAAAAATGTGTGCGTGTGTTCTCATTGTGTATATAGCGTGATTGTGATTACAATAAAGGTGTGTTAAACTTAAAGCGTGTGTTTCATATAGCGTGAGTTTGCGTTTCAAATAAACCTGTGTGTTTCATGTGTTTCGTGTGACTTGTGTGATGTGTGTACTCTATATTATGTACGTGTGTTTGATAGTTTTCTGCTTTGTAAGAATGAGTTGCTTGAGGACAAGCAAGGTTTAAGTGTGGGGTGTTTTGATATTGCTCAAATATATCATATATATATCTCGCAATATCGTGTGAAATACTCTCGAATCAAGGATAGTTAAGGCGGTTTCTACAAGTAATACACAAAGGTATGTAAAGTGTATCGGAAAGTGGTTTACAAAGAGTTTTGATGAATTATGACCATTCGATAAGTTGTGATATCATCATAGTTGATCCCGATACAAGTTATGGTCAAATTAGTGCTCTAAAATGGTAAAATAAGGCTTCAGATATGTGGACGCCATCCAGAATGATTGGGACTCCGTCCAAATGAAGGGAGATTATGAAAAAACGAGACAGTAAAATACAGCACAACTGGACGCCGTCCAGAAATCTGGACGCCGTCCAGAAATCTGGACGCCGTCCAGGCCTTTACAACTGGACACCGTCCAGTATCTTGGACGCCGTCCAGAAGTAGGTTTCAGCCTACTTTTGCTTTTTGACCAACTTTAACTGCTTTAAAACCAAATAATTGAGAGGGATACGACCAGATACGAACCAGAGGCGTTAGAAGATGATTTTAAGAGCAAAATTGGAGAATTCCAAGCTCTTTGAAGAGGCTTAACATCTAAGAATCAAGATTCAACACCTTCTCCATTCAAGATTCATTCTCTATTAGGTTGATTTCTTGTTCTTAACAATGAATTCTACTTATCAATTGATTGCTATTTTGTTTGTTAATATGATTGTTGGCTAAACTCTATAATGTTTGTCTAGATTAATAATTGAGGTATTGGATGTAATCTTATTTATTGAATGTATTATGTGTGATAGATTAAAGCTTGAATTAAAGAACCATGCTTATTCATGTTAAATCATTTGTATCTAGTTAATTGATATGTTGCTGATAAAGAGAACTCTTGTTGATGTATCATATTGATTTATAATCAACTTGTCTTAGATTGATTGTTTACTAAATCGGACCAATTGGGTAAATTAGATCAAAACGATTAGACGATATAGGAATGAATTGTGTAGAGCGAAAGCAAAAGACAATTGGTATTCAAGTCTTTGATCTAGCTAATCAACTAGTCACAAACGAAAAGGTCTAGGTGATAGGGAACCCTCCACTTAGTAATTCTAGTTTGAGTACTTGCTAAAGAGAACTCTTGGCAAGTCGATTTGGGTGATTAGCATATATATCATAGTTATTTGGTTACAAACATGAGAACTATAGAGAAAAGGGAACCCTTGATCTTGTAATCGAGTTTGCGTGTTTACTAAAGAGAACTCTTGGTAAATCTATTAGGTAACTTACACACATATTCATTCAATCGGGTCTTAACAATATAACTTACATCCAATACCGAGGGTAAAATATCTAGATGAACATTTCGTATATTTGATCTTAATCAAACTATCTTATTTGTTTTCTTTTCACTTGTTTTCATTATATAAACTTAAAAGACCAAAAATATTGTTTTTACTTTTAATCTTCCCTGATTTGGCTAAATCGTTAAATAGCCACAAAGACGTAATATCTTGTACCTTTAAGTTTCATTTACTTAGTTAATCATAATATAGTTTCTAATTCGAGTTTGACTAATACAACTGTCCTTGGAACGATACACGGAACTAAACCATTATTTATACTACTACACGATCGGGTACACTGCCCGTTAGTGTGTAACAATCTTTAATCGGTATTTTTCCATATTATTTCATACAACAATTCATATACCACGTTTTGCACATCAATTGCGTTACACGTGTACAGCCACGATGAAACCGCTTCACCCCATGACTCCCAATCTTCACTATAAATAGGCCGAATTCACCCACATTTCTATTTTTCTGACCCAAGCTTCTCCGATACGCTGCAAATTTCACTCCGATCAAATCAATTCCGATCAGAAGAAGTTTATTTTCGGCCTGTCAGAAAAGGTCAGCAATTCTCCGATCATCTTTATTAAATGACAAAGGCTAACGAAACGTTTGTAGATAGTGTAGTATCTGTTATTGAGCAGAAATATATAGATTCTTTAATTAAGCAATATCCACCGTTAGCACAGTATAACCCGGTACCACCCCAATCCCACCAACGTGCCCATGAGCCCATCATTGCGCAAAAGGTAATGGACTCGGACCCCGTGTTTGTAAAGTTCAATGCCTATGTCAATGCGGTGAAGGAGCATGACCGCAATAAGGTGATGCTCGAGGTGATTAAAGGATGTAACCTTACGCTACCATACCCCTAGATTGTACAGAAATACTTGAAGGAAGATACAGCTGAGGCGTTCCTTGAAGCTGAGCAGGCCATCCAGTCCATCCCGATCCCCTTAATAGACGATTTCACTGCGGATCCCAATATGTCAGTTGATGGGTTTCTTAAGGAAGATTTTTAGGTTGAGCACTTAACCGTTTACGCCGTAAGTCCTAAGTCCTGTGTTGGGCAGACATTTGAAATAATTATTATCTGTAACAACTTAGTTGTATTATATATATTTGTGTTATGCATGCGTTATGTATTAATTATTTATATATCGCGTATCAAAACAAAGGATGAACCGCATGCCCATGCGCATAGTTAACCAAACTTATGCGCATACGCAGGTACTGCGTAAAATAAACCAATACTTTAGCAATTTTACCTTTAACAGTATAGACTCAAAAGCTACTGCGTTATTGCTTTGTCATGTGCTAGAGGTGCACTTTAGCTGTATGGTAAGCAACGCAACTAAAGACAAACCAATGCTTTTATACTTAAGAGTTCCTCAAACAAACCAATACGAGAGTAATTATGCACAAGCAAACCAATGCTTGTGTTTTTAAGTCGACTTGGCAGCCATCTAGTCTGCGTGGCGCTTGGTTAGGGGAAAGTCAATTCCCTTCACCTGCCGTTAATATCTAGCCTTGTAACCAAACAGGCTTCTGCCGCACGGGGGCTAGAGGACACCCCTTAAGTAGGCAGGAACTGCATACAAAAAAGAAAGATATATACAACAAAAGTATGCACGAGTAAATATTTTAATTGGCATTAATCATAATTACAACCGCGACACATCCAAACGGACGGAAATTACATAGGAAAAAATAATGTGCTAAAATATTTGGATTGATCAGGTCCAACCAGCTACATGTAACATTTTTTCAACAATGTCGCGTGCCAAGTGCGTTTCACGGGTTTCCCATCTAATGTCGCGAGATGGTATGCCCTGGTGTTGCTTGCTCTAACTACCTTGTATGGACCTTCCCAACGGGGGCCCAATTTTCCAGTATCTTCCGCATGACTTGCGTCATTCTGAAGCCAAACTAGGTCCCCGCACTTATAAGAGAGCGAACGCACACGCTGATTGTAGTACTTTGCAATTTTCTACTATTATTGGCTTCATTTATCGCCGCAGAAAGTCTGCGTTCTTCCAACAAATTAAGATTTTCCCGCAAAGCTTCTGAGTTATTCTGCTCGTCGAAATTCTGTATGCGGAACGTTGGTACCCCAATCTCTGCAGGTACAACAGCTTCTGACCCATACACCAAACTGAACGGAGTCTCACCAGTGCTTGCTTTGGGTGTTGTTCTATGTGCCCATAAAACCTTTGGTAGTTCGTCCACCCAACCAATGCGACCATGACCCAATCTAGCTTTGATTCCAGCTACTATATCCCGGTTGGTGACTTCGCACTGGCTATTCACCTGCGGATGCGCAATGAAAGTAAAAGTTTGCTTAATATTAAGCTCCGCGCACCAATTGCGAAAAGGATCCCCCACAAACTGTGTACCGTTGTCACTAACGATTTCGTTTGGTATGCCGAATCGACAAACAATGTCCTCCCATACAAAATTTTGCACCCTTTTTCCTGAAATTGTTGCTAGCGGTCGTGCTTCAACCCACTTCGTGAAATAGTCAATTGTAACAATCAAGAATTTGATGTTTCCTCGGCCTTTCGGAAATGGTCCGACTATGTCAATTGCCCATTTGCAGAATGGCCATGGTGACGAGACTGTGATCATTGGGTGCGCAGGTGCTCTGCTGATAGGCGCATGTATTTGGCAAGATTCGCATTGTTTAACTATGCGCGCAGTATCTGCGTACATAGTGGGCCAATAATAACCTAGCCGCATAATTTTTGACACAATAGACTTGTGCCCTGAATGAAGAGTGCATGCACCCTCATGCACCTCGCGTATAACTTCCTCTGCCTCTTTTGGGCCAATGCACTTTAAATGCGGCCCTAAATAATTTTTTCGATTTAGGACCTCACCTTCAAGGGCGTACAGTGGTGCCTTAGTGCGGACTTTCTTTGCATCAACAGAATCCGCAGGTGAGGTGCCATCACGCAGAAAAGCAATGATGGGTGTCATCCACGTTGATCTGGATTCTTCAACAAGTGCCACTAAAGGCATCATAACAATAGACTTCGCTTGTAGTTCTTCTTTAAGAACTTTCTTCCCCAGATGATCAAAGGCCAAAGCAGCCAATTTGCTAAGTGCACCGGCCTTCTTATTTTGCCCCAGCATCACGTGGGAGATTTGAAAAGCCTCAAACTGGTCAGCGAGGTTATGAACAAGCAATAAATATTGCTGCATGGCTATGTCATGCGCTTCAAAGTCTCCACTGACTTGACTGCATACTAGCTTTGAATCCACATAAGCGTGCAGAATTTTAACATTTAATTTATGCGCAATACGCATACCTGCTAACAAAGCCTCATATTTTGTTTCGCTGTTCGTAATAGCAAAATTGAACCGCAATGCATATGTGTGCTCTTCGCCATCTGGGCCAGATAAAATTACACCTGCACCCGCGCCAGCTGCGCTGCAGGCACCATCAGTATATAACTCCCATGATGACAAGGGTGGTGCAGGCGCATCCTGCTGCTCAGCCGATGCCTCAACATCAGCAGAAAATTCTGCTAGGTAATCCGCAAGTATTTGACCCTTAACCGCGCTTCGCGAAGAAAAATTTATTTCGTGTTCTCCTAACTTAACTACCCATTTAGCCATTCGGCCAGAAATCTCACGCTTATATAGTACCTGAAAGAAAAATGATTGCGTTAGTTAATGCGGTAGCCACGGACATTGCCGCAAAGTAGGCATTTACCAACCTGCTTGATCGGTTGATCAGTTATAACCACAATTGGATGTGCTTGAAAGTACCAGTGCAAATGCCGCGCTGTGTGGACAAGCGCGTATACTAGCTTTTCTATTGGTGAATTGTTTACTTCGCTTGCCGTCAGCGTCTTGCTTACGAAGTAGACCGGCATTTGCGTCTGAGAAAACCTCAACGTTACTTGTCTACGAAATAAATAATTCATATAAGTAAAAGAGAATTGATTACCTTTCCGCGATCTGCGATAAGAACGGAGCTGATAGTTTCTTTCGATGCCGCAAGGTATAGCGTAAGCGTTTCTTCTGATACTGGCGCGGTGAGTGCTGGTAACTCAGCGAGCACCTTCTTCATCTCCTGAAAAGCCAATTCTGCTTCCCGAGTCCATGCAAAATCTTTTTTCTTTAAACAATTCTTCAAAGTATTGAAGAATGGTAGCTGCCTATCTGCGGCTTTTGACAGAAACCGCGTAATCACCGCAAGTTTTCCATTAGACTCTGCACATCTTTATTTGTTCTTAGAGATGGTAAACTATCAATAGCCTCAATCTTTTTGGGATTCTCCTTTATTCCCCGTGCCATCACCACATGACATAGAAACTTGCCTTACTCTTCCCCAAAACTGCATTTGAGCGGGTTAAGCTTCATGTTGATCCTGCGCAGAGACGCAAATGTTTCTAGGATGTCTGCGAGCATTTCTTCTTCGGTGTTACTTTTAATTACCAAGCCATCGACGTATGCTTCAAGATTTCTACCAATTTGGTGCTTGAAGGCTGCGTTAATTACACGCTGATAGGTTGCGCCTGCGTTCTTTAATCCGAAAGGCATCTTCTTATAACAATAAATACCCTGCGACATATGAAAAGCAGTTTTGTCCTCATCTTCTGCAGCCATTAAGATTCGATGATAACCCTTGTATGCATCCAGAAAACACGTGTACTGAAAACCTGATAATGATTCTACCTTCCAGTCTATCTCCGGGAGAGGGTAGTTGTCCTTGGGGCACTCTTTATTGATGTCTTTAAAATCGACACACATCCGCCAATTGCCGTCGGCCTTTTTCACCAACACAGGATTAGCAACCCATATCTGATACCGCACTTCCCGCAGAATGTTTGCTTTGATAAGGTTATCTACTTCTGCGCATAACCAATCACTGTGCTCAAGAGCCATATGCCACTTCTTTTGTCTAACGGGTGTGAGTGATGGATTAACATTCAACTTATGTTCCGCAATATCAAGCGGAACCCCAATCATGTCTGATTCTTGCCATACGAAAACATCCGCTTTTGCGGATAATATTCCAAATAACTTAGCCTTAGTTTTGGCTGACAAGCCTGCGCCGATTTTGATACGCTTATCCGGGTGCAAACGGTTAGCTATGACCGTATTGCTTGCAAGTTGTTCTCCCATGCTGGGAATGTTTACAGGCACAACTGAACCACATAACTCGGTTGTTTGATGTGACGCAATCGTGGCAATTCCTCCCATTGTAGGAAACTTAATCAAGCCATGCACTACCGATGGTATAATATTAAAACGTCGTATGAAATTTCTCCCTAGTAGCATATTGTAACACGAAGTCGAACGAACCATATAAAAGTCAACTAACTCGTGTCTGACCAACTGCGGATTCTTATCATCCGCAAGCTCTATTATTAGCTCTATCCGGCCTAGCGGCCATGAGCTTTCTCCAGAGAACCCTGATAGCGTAATATCGGGCTGGCGTAACTGCGCTTTAACTTCTGCAGGAAGGAAACAATAGCAATGCTCATACATAATGTCGACGCCACTCCCGGTGTCAACATGCATGCGTTTGATCTATATTCTGCAATTAGGAATGCGACACTTGATGATAATGGGCTCGTTAACTGTGTTGATCGACATTACGGGAAGGAATGAAATTAGAATGAGCTCCCAATCCTGGTAGTTGTTGTATTTCCTTCGCTGGCCAACGTTGTCTGCAATAACCATATTGATGGTTACGTCGGCGCTTTTAGCTTTATCTGTTTTTTTCTATGCGAACTTTTTGACTTTTGAACTCTCTTCCACGGCCTTTCCCTTATCTTTCTTTAGCAGCTTGAGATGATCTAATTTTCCTGCGCGTAGCGCTTCCAGCACTCGCTCCATTAAATTTTTACACCGATTGGTGTCATGGCCGTGATCGTCATGGAACTCGCAGTATTTTATTTTATCCCGCTTGCCAAATTCTGTCAGTGGAGTTGGAACCGCAAAGGTTGCGCATACTGGTTCGGTTACCAAAATTTCTTTTGGTGTTTTAGACAAGCTTTTGAGCAGCGCATAATTCTGATTGTTAATACCGCGCTGATTATTGTATCGAAAACCACCACTTGCGTGCCCTTTATCATTTCTTATAGGACCACCACTATGGTATCTTCCGCGAGAGCTGTTACCGCGATTTTGATTGCGCAAACGATCATCATCGTCTTTCCTTTCGTTGCATGAGCTAGCTGTTGGAATATCATTATCTTCGCCACTCCACATATAATCATGGCATTCATTAAGCGCTTCAGCGTAAGTTGTTGGCACTATATGGCGCAGTCGCCTTACCAGCGTTGGATGACGCTCTGTACTTATATCATGTATCATCCCAGAAATCTGCTGTTCTGGCTTTAGGTCCGGTATGCACAAGCACTCATTAGTATATCTCGTGAGAAATTCTCCCAAAGATTCCTTGGGTTTCTGCACAATATCGTGACATTCAATGTGAGGGCGTTTGCGCGGCCTTTGATTTTGATACTGCAGTAAGAACTTCGTACGCAAATCCATGAACCCGGATATGCTATGTCACACCCCCAAATTAGGGCCTAGGGTATTTGTGACTAATTATATCAAATCACAGTTGTATAAACGAGAACGACTCTATATGAGACGTTTTGAATAAAACATTTATTAATAAAACAGCGGAAGCATTAAAAGTTTTACATCAAATTTAAACTGAAATAATAATAATAGTCTTAATGCAAAGTAATGTAATGAAATGAAGACTCCATGTAGCAGCATTCAATTCATCAGGTAGCACTCATGGCAATCATCTTATTCGTCACCTGAGACAAAACATGCTTAAAGTGTCAACCAAAAAGGTTGGTGAGTTCATTAGTTTATCAAAATCAATCATTTCCGTTATAATAATAGGCCACAAGATTTCAGTTTCATAAATATCCGTACACTAGCAAGTGTATAAAAGCATTCTATAAGTTGTAGGCACCCGGTAACAAGCCTTAACGTTCATGTTTTACCCTCTGAAGTACACCAGATCAGGTGTGTTTAAAATAACCTCGAAGTACTAAAGCATCCCATAGTCAGGATGGGGTTTGTCAGACCCAATAGATCTATCTTTAGGATTCGCGCCTACCGTACATAGACAAGTAGTTTAATGTTACCAAGCTAAGGGTATTTTTCTGGTTTAAACCCACATAGAATTAGTTTTAGTACTTGTGCCTATTTCGTAAAACATTTATAAATCAGCGCATGTATTCTCAGCCCAAAAATATATATAAAAAGGGAGCAAATGAAACTCACCTTAAATAGCAGTTGAAGTATTCCACGCAAGAAAGGAAAGTAAAGCAAGTAAGTGACCGAGATATCAACTAGAAGTAGTTCTTTAAGAGAGAAATGAGAGATTAAGGTGTAAGTTTGAAATGAGATATGTATGTGGTATTTATAGTTGAAAATGTTAGGTAAAAAAAATTAAAATAAAATAAGTAAATCTTAAAAGTTAAAATAAGAAAAATTATTTTGTATTTTTATTAAAAGTAAATCTTAAAAGTTAAAATAAGAAAAAGTAGTTTGTATTTTTATTAAAAGTAAAATATTAAAAGTTAAAATAAGAAAAAGTAGTTTGTATTTTTATTAAAAGTAAAATCTTAAAAGTTAAAATAAGAAAAAATATTTTGTATTTTTATTAAAAGTAAATCTTAAAAGTTAAAATAAGAAAAAGTAGTTTGTATTTTTATTAAAAGTAAAATCATAAAAGTTAAAATAATAAAAAGTAGTTTGTATTTTTATTAAAAGTAAAATCTTAAAAGTTAAAATAAGAAAAACTATTTTGTATTTTTATTAAAAGTAAATCTTAAAAGTTAAAATAAGAAAAAGTAGTTTGTATTTTTATTAAAAGTAAAATCTTAAAAGTTAAAATAAGAAAAAGTAGTTTGTATTTTTATTAAAAGTAAAATCTTAAAAGTTAAAATAAGAAAAAGTATTTTGTATTTTTATTAAAAGTAAATTTTAAAAGTTAAAATAAAAAAAAGTAGTTTGTATTTTTATTAAAAGTAAAATCATAAAAGTTAAAATAAGAAAAAGTAGTTTGTATTTTTATTAAAAGTAAAATCTTAAAAGTTAAAATAAGAAAAAGTATTTTGTATTTTTATTAAAAGTAAATCTTAAAAGTTAAAATAAGAAAAAGTAGTTTGTATTTTTATTAAAAGTAAAATCATAAAAGTTAAAATAAGAAAAAGTAGTTTGTATTTTTATTAAAAGTAAAATCTTAAAAGTTAAAATAAAAAAAGTATTTTGTATTTTTATTAAAAGTAAATCTTAAAAGTTAAAATAAGAAAAAGTAGTTTGTATTTTTATTAAAAGAAAATCTTAAAAGTTAAAATAATAAAAAGTAGTTTGTATTTTTATTAAAAGTAAATCTTAAAAGTTAAAATAAGAAAAAGTAGTTTGTATTTTTATTAAAAGTAAATCTTAAAATAAAAGTAGTTTGTATTTTTATTAAAAGTAAATCTTAAAAGAAAAAGTAGTTTGTATTTTTGTATTTATTTATTAAAAGTAGATATAGTTTTTTTTTTTTTTTGTATAAAATTCTAAAAAAAAAATTTGTTTAATATATTTCTAAGAACATTTAACATTTTATTTCTATATTTGTTTAATTATTAAATACGAATTTTATATAAAAATTATTATTATATTTAGTTTTTATAAAAATTAAAATTTATGATTATTAATTTATAGTGTTTATTAGTTTTATAAATGTTATAATATTATGTATTATTTAGTTAATTATATATTCTATTAACTAAATAACAAAAGTAATATAAATATTATATATATATTCATTGATGTAATTATGTTATATTATATATCATAATCTTATTTATAATATTTATAATTATATTATTTATTTTAAGCGTACGTTTATTCTGTCAACGTTAAATTTATTCGTATATAACAACTCTAGGTATTTTAGTAAAATCGGAAGTCGAAAAGTGAGGGTTGTTATAGTACCTACCCGTTAAAAGAAATTTCGTCCCGAAATTTAGTTTTTGCCATCAATCAGCGTTGTTCGTACCTAAACGAGGATATTTACGTTTTATCTGGTCTTCACGTTCCCAGGTAGGTTCAGGGCCTTTCGTGAATTCCAACGGATAGAATATTTTCTGTTTCATGCATTTAAATAATACGAACCCTAATTTCTTACAGGTTCTTCTATAAAGTGCATTTTATCATTAATGCGGAGGTTATCTAAAGGATTAATAAGAGTGTCATTTGACTAGGTTATCCTCAAAAGGGATGATGGTGTTATACGAGCATTTTAGTAAAATGAACACATGAAATGTGTTATGTATAGTATTGAGCTTATTTAAAACTTTGAGTGTTTATGTCACAATATTAGGGTAGACAAAACAGAGAGTAGTTCATGAAAATTATAGTCATGAAGTTTGATAGAGATCATCATTGTTTACAACAAGAATATTGTAATGATGAATATAAGTTGAAAAAATAAAGTTTTATCACTACTGAATAATATGGATAAAACGATTTGATTATAGGAAGCGTATAAACGAAGCTATTGTAAAAGAGTGAATGAGAAATTAAATGTTCGCCTTAACTTTTGACGTAGTCACGATTGATTTTTGGAATTCAAGGGATTAAAGGAAATCTTCGTAATCCATAAGATTTGATTCTCCGGTAATTAAGGAATTTGAAATTTCCTTTGATTAAATGAGGTGAATTGCTTCAATTGCTGTGTTTGGAATTTTGCTATAAATTAGCTTCTTCCGTTTCATTATCTTCACCACTTCTATACTTTCTTCCTCAATTCATACTTCCAAAGATTGTGAGAATGCTCCATCCAGTTCTTATCCTGGATATTTTTCTGACTATCATTTCAGTCATTCTTCTTTTTCATTTACCACTAGAGGAATTTGTTTTCTTCTACTATTACCTTGGGGTTATAGTGTTTTTAATTCTCCCATGTCTTTACGTTGCAATACGTATTGATATACACGGTTTGTAATTTCGGTATCGTTATCGGGCTACATATTTTCCCTTATATGTCGGAGCTCTTTGCCTTTTTATTCTCCTCTCGACTCTAAGTAAAGCGAGTAATGGTCCAGAATTTGTAGGTATGAAGTTTCGAATGGACCTACTGTTCTAAGCGTAATATCACGATTTGATTTGGTAAATTACCAGAATTACTGAGGATAGAACTATCAAGAATATATTTGCTTGATATGTTCAGAGATTAAGTAGAATGTAAGAGTCGTGTAACATTTCAAATGATGATTATAAAGTCTATGAATCATCATCTTCCATTAAAAATTTAGCATGACTTACTGTAATATAATCATGTTGGCCTGACGTCATTATATTATACTAACTCATGCTTCAATTCTCAACACTACTTCAAATCATTCAAAATTTGAATTTAAATTTTACGGAATATAGAAACTTAAACAGTTTTCCTTTATGATGTAATAAAGATATTGCAAAGAGATAATTAATTGCGAACAAGAATCGTTATGAAGATATCTTTAGAAATATCGAGGATATTTATAACGAAAGATATGATGATATTTTAGAATTTCTAAAATCGATGGATAATGAAGAAATTCTTCTGTAAGGATTTAGAATGCGTAAAAAGATCTTATGTGATTTCCTTCAGAAATCGAATCATCTAGATTCTTTGGTTATAGGTTTAGTCCTTGGGATTTGTCCTTGGTCTCCTTCATGTTTTGCTCAATCCGTCTTTCAATACCAGATATTCTTTTGAGCTTTTCCAACACACAATTCTTTATTATCAAGCTTCTGGTCATTAAGGCCATTTACAGCTTTTGCTGCTTCATCAGCATTCTCAAGGTTAACTGATCTGAATCATTGATTATCAATCTGATATGTTTTCAAGGATTTTGAAGAATGTACAATGTAATATATTAATGTGAATGTTAGATATTTCTTGGGTATTACCTACCCGTTAAAATATTTTCACAATTAACAGTTTGTACAAAAGAATTTTTAAATACAATCTTTATGAAAATATACATACATATATATTTTCTTCAGATGTAATTATGGATTTAATAAGTTAATATAATATTAAACTCATTTGATTTACGGTTGAAACGAGAATAAATAATCTTCAAAACTTTAGAGATTACATAATCGTCGCGGAATATTTCTTTAATGAAGTTATGAATCAATACTTCATCGTTCATTGTTATTAATATACCTCAGTAAATGATGTTGATGCTCGTGGATTTCTTGTGAAATTCATAAGGCACAAATGATGTTTTCGAGAAATTTTCGAGTACATCGAAAAATAGGAGTGTAAAATCACACATGCATTTGAATAATACACTTAGTTTATTATGAAATGGAGTTTATTGTATTGAAGCAGTGATTGATGATTGTTAAGTCATTAACGAAGGATGTACATCATAGTGTATTAGTGATATGAATTAACCAAGTAGTACATACTAGTTAAGATTCACACGTAATAGTTTAGTACGAAAAGATTTATTATTGTTCCAAACCATATATATATAAAGTATACATATATAATTCTTCAGGAAGAATGAGTCAATACATCTTAACTCATTATTACTAATATTCCTTAGTATCTATGGGCGTATGATGTCGATGTTTGAGGTACCGATTATGATGTTGAGACGTGGGATGCTGATGTTGTTGTTGGTGAAGCTGATGCTATTGGTGGTGATGCTGATAGTACTGGTGGTGCTGGTGCTGGTGCTGGTGCTGCTGTTGGTGCTGCTTGTGGTACTTGGTTAGTAAGTGTGAGCCTAGCTACCAAATCGCGCACTATTTCCTCCAGGGTTTCTACTTTACGCTCGAGTCTATGGATTTGTTCTACCCATTCCTCTGTAAGGTTTGTCAATTCTTGATATTTAGTTCGAAGTCTTCTAACTTCTTCTAATAACCCTTTCTGGTTAGAATTCGAGAGTAGAGGACGAATATTGTCGTTGGTTACATCGAGTCGACCTTCGAGGCGGAAAATCCTTGCGAAAAGAGTGAAAACGGTATTGCGAACAGGTTCGCCAGTAAGAGGATCGAGTACTCCGACGTTTGGTGGTAAGTTTGGCTCGTGATAAGGAGTACCTTCTTCATTTCTCCATAGGGTGAGTATTTCACGAACCCATCCCCATTTTCTAAAGAAATCACGGTAATTGATCGGTGGGTGTGCTCCTGTCACGCTATCTTTGGAGCTAGAAGAACTTGAGGAATTAGGTGAGAAATCCATATTATGTGTTTGGAATAGGGTTTGATATGAAATGGGTGTTGAATATTGAATGATATATTCATCTCCTTGAATACGTATATATATTGCAGAAAGATTTCCGTAATTTACGGAGGAAATTTAGGAAAAGTGTTAGACAAGGTCTATTGGGAATAGATATGCTAAGATATGATTTGTCTATACTCTAATAATGGCAGTATGACGTGTCGAGATTATAAAATGATAAGTATGTAATCTAATAATCTTTCGATTAAAGACTTTCAATTCGTATACTGTGATAACCCAATGACATTTCCCGGTTCACAAACCGATGCATAAAGGCATAAGGCATATAGGTTCGTGATATAACAGGGAGTTATATACGTTTGAGTATGAATTATAGGAGTTTCAAAAATCTTGGATAATATTTCATGTAATACATATGTAATACACAAAACCAGGATAGATGACTAGGTGAGTTGTTCTTAATAAGTTCACCACTTATTAAGTGCGTAAGTGACTAAGTGTTGTATGATCACTATAGTCAGGTTTGATATTGTGCACCATACCCAAACATCTATGCCACCACCGAGTCACTTGAATGATCAATTATTACCGGTTGGCCCAGGAATTCTCGACCAAAATCTAAGTTTGGCATTCGAAATCCACAAGCGTCCCATAGTGGTACCAAGGATCACCCTAGGCCTTAAGTAGCGTTGACGTTCGAGTAATTTCACATTATCGTGTATGTTATAATCTTAAGATTTAAGTATAGTTTCTAAGGTATAGTGTAGCATTTATCAATTAAATGCAACAATTAAAGGCACTATGGTCAAGGAAAGTTGTAGTCCTACATTACTAAGGTATCTAATTGTATAAGGCACACATAAAATGCAATCCTGGTTCTCTACAACAACCTGCTCTGATACCAATCTGTCACACCCCCAAATTAGGGCCTAGGGTATTTGTGACTAATTATATCAAATCACAGTTGTATAAACGAGAACGACTCTATATGAGACGTTTTGAATAAAACATTTATTAATAAAACAGCGGAAGCATTAAAAGTTTTACATCAAATTTAAACTGAAATAATAATAATAGTCTTAATGTAAAGTAATGTAATGTAATGAAATGAAGACTCCATGTAGCAGCATTCAATTCATCAGGTAGCACTCATGGCAATCATCTTATTCGTCACCTGAGACAAAACATGCTTAAAGTGTCAACCAAAAAGGTTGGTGAGTTCATTAGTTTATCAAAATCAATCATTTCCGTTATAATAATAGGCCACAAAATTTCAGTTTCATAAATATCCGTACACTAGCAAGTGTATAAAAGCATTCTATAAGTTGTAGGCACCCGGTAACAAGCCTTAACGTTCATGTTTTACCCTCTGAAGTACACCAGATCAGGTGTGTTTAAAATAACCTCGAAGTACTAAAGCATCCCATAGTCAGGATGGGGTTTGTCAGACCCAATAGATCTATCTTTAGGATTCGCGCCTACCGTACATAGACAAGTAGTTTAATGTTACCAAGCTAAGGGTATATTTCTGGTTTAAACCCACATAGAATTAGTTTTAGTACTTGTGCCTATTTCGTAAAACATTTATAAATCAGCGCATGTATTCTCAGCCCAAAAATATATATAAAAAGGGA
The DNA here is from genome assembly GCF_046630445.1 of Rutidosis leptorrhynchoides. Taxonomy (NCBI): domain Eukaryota; kingdom Viridiplantae; phylum Streptophyta; class Magnoliopsida; order Asterales; family Asteraceae; genus Rutidosis; species Rutidosis leptorrhynchoides. The sequence goes on along the minus strand of NC_092337.1, from coordinate 35,380,019 downwards.
GCAAATGAAACTCACCTTAAATAGCAGTTGAAGTATTCCACGCAAGAAAGGAAAGTAAAGCAAGTAAGTGACCGAGATATCAACTAGAAGTAGTTCTTTAAGAGAGAAATGAGAGATTAAGGTGTAAGTTTGAAATGAGATATGTATGTGGTATTTATAGTTGAAAATGTTAGGTAAAAAAAATTAAAATAAAATAAGTAAATCTTAAAAGTTAAAATAAGAAAAATTATTTTGTATTTTTATTAAAAGTAAATCTTAAAAGTTAAAATAAGAAAAAGTAGTTTGTATTTTTATTAAAAGTAAAATATTAAAAGTTAAAATAAGAAAAAGTAGTTTGTATTTTTATTAAAAGTAAAATCTTAAAAGTTAAAATAAGAAAAAGTATTTTGTATTTTTATTAAAAGTAAATTTTAAAAGTTAAAATAAGAAAAAGTAGTTTGTATTTTTATTAAAAGTAAAATCATAAAAGTTAAAATAAGAAAAAGTAGTTTGTATTTTTATTAAAAGTAAAATCTTAAAAGTTAAAATAAGAAAAACTATTTTGTATTTTTATTAAAAGTAAATCTTAAAAGTTAAAATAAGAAAAAGTAGTTTGTATTTTTATTAAAAGTAAAATCTTAAAAGTTAAAATAAGAAAAAGTATTTTGTATTTTTATTAAAAGTAAATTTTAAAAGTTAAAATAAAAAAAAGTAGTTTGTATTTTTATTAAAAGTAAAATCATAAAAGTTAAAATAAGAAAAAGTAGTTTGTATTTTTATTAAAAGTAAAATCTTAAAAGTTAAAATAAGAAAAAGTATTTTGTATTTTTATTAAAAGTAAATCTTAAAAGTTAAAATAAGAAAAAGTAGTTTGTATTTTTATTAAAAGTAAAATCATAAAAGTTAAAATAAGAAAAAGTAGTTTGTATTTTTATTAAAAGTAAAATCTTAAAAGTTAAAATAAAAAAAGTATTTTGTATTTTTATTAAAAGTAAATCTTAAAAGTTAAAATAAGAAAAAGTAGTTTGTATTTTTATTAAAAGAAAATCTTAAAAGTTAAAATAATAAAAAGTAGTTTGTATTTTTATTAAAAGTAAATCTTAAAAGTTAAAATAAGAAAAAGTAGTTTGTATTTTTATTAAAAGTAAATCTTAAAATAAAAGTAGTTTGTATTTTTATTAAAAGTAAATCTTAAAAGAAAAAGTAGTTTGTATTTTTGTATTTATTTATTAAAAGTAGATATAGTTTTTTTTTTTTGTATAAAATTCTAAAAAAAAAATTTGTTTAATATATTTCTAAGAACATTTAACATTTTATTTCTATATTTGTTTAATTATTAAATACGAATTTTATATAAAAATTATTATTATATTTAGTTTTTATAAAAATTAAAATTTATGATTATTAATTTATAGTGTTTATTAGTTTTATAAATGTTATAATATTATGTATTATTTAGTTAATTATATATTCTATTAACTAAATAACAAAAGTAATATAAATATTATATATATATTCATTGATGTAATTATGTTATATTATATATCATAATCTTATTTATAATATTTATAATTATATTATTTATTTTAAGCGTACGTTTATTCTGTCAACGTTAAATTTATTCGTATATAACAACTCTAGGTATTTTAGTAAAATCGGAAGTCGAAAAGTGAGGGTTGTTATAGTACCTACCCGTTAAAAGAAATTTCGTCCCGAAATTTAGTTTTTGCCATCAATCAGCGTTGTTCGTACCTAAACGAGGATATTTACGTTTTATCTGGTCTTCACGTTCCCAGGTAGGTTCGGGGCCTTTCGTGAATTCCAACGGATAGAATATTTTCTGTTTCATGCATTTAAATAATACGAACCCTAATTTCTTACAGGTTCTTCTATAAAGTGCATTTTATCATTAATGTGGAGGTTATCTAAAGGATTAATAAGAGTGTCATTTGACTAGGTTATCCTCAAAAGGGATGATGGTGTTATACGAGCATTTTAGTAAAATGAACACATGAAATGTGTTATGTATAGTATTGAGCTTATTTAAAACTTTGAGTGTTTATGTCACAATATTAGGGTAGACAAAACAGAGAGTAGTTCATGAAAATTATAGTCATGAAGTTTGATAGAGATCATCATTGTTTACAACAAGAATATTGTAATGATGAATATAAGTTGAAAAAATAAAGTTTTATCACTACTGAATAATATGGATAAAACGATTTGATTATAGGAAGCGTATAAACGAAGCTATTGTAAAAGAGTGAATGAGAAATTAAATGTTCGCCTTAACTTTTGACGTAGTCACGATTGATTTTTGGAATTCAAGGGATTAAAGGAAATCTTCGTAATCCATAAGATTTGATTCTCCGGTAATTAAGGAATTTGAAATTTCCTTTGATTAAATGAGGTGAATTGCTTCAATTGCTGTGTTTGGAATTTTGCTATAAATTAGCTTCTTCCGTTTCATTATCTTCACCACTTCTATACTTTCTTCCTCAATTCATACTTCCAAAGATTGTGAGAATGCTCCATCCAGTTCTTATCCTGGATATTTTTCTGACTATCATTTCAGTTATTCTTCTTTTTCATTTACCACTAGAGGAATTTGTTTTCTTCTACTATTACCTTGGGGTTATAGTGTTTTTAATTCTCCCATGTCTTTACGTTGCAATACGTATTGATATACACGGTTTGTAATTTCGGTATCGTTATCGGGCTACATATTTTCCCTTATATGTCGGAGCTCTTTGCCTTTTTATTCTCCTCTCGACTCTAAGTAAAGCGAGTAATGGTCCAGAATTTGTAGGTATGAAGTTTCGAATGGACCTACTGTTCTAAGCGTAATATCACGATTTGATTTGGTAAATTACCAGAATTACTGAGGATAGAACTATCAAGAATATATTTGCTTGATATGTTCAGAGATTAAGTAGAATGTAAGAGTCGTGTAACATTTCAAATGATGATTATAAAGTCTATGAATCATCATCTTCCATTAAAAATTTAGCATGACTTACTGTAATATAATCATGTTGGCCTGACGTCATTATATTATACTAACTCATGCTTCAATTCTCAACACTACTTCAAATCATTCAAAATTTGAATTTAAATTTTACGGAATATAGAAACTTAAACAGTTTTCCTTTATGATGTAATAAAGATATTGCAAAGAGATAATTAATTACGGACAAGAATCGTTATGAAGATATCTTTAGAAATATCGAGGATATTTATAACGAAAGATATGATGATATTTTAGAATTTCTAAAATCGATGGATAATGAAGAAATTCTTCTGTAAGGATTTAGAATGCGTAAAAAGATCTTCTGTGATTTCCTTCAGAAATCGAATCATCTAGATTCTTTGGTTATAGGTTTAGTCCTTGGGATTTGTCCTTGGTCTCCTTCATGTTTTGCTCAATCCGTCTTTCAATACCAGATATTCTTTTGAGCTTTTCCAACACACAATTCTTTATTATCAAGCTTCTGGTCATTAAGGCCATTTACAGCTTTTGCTGCTTCATCAGCATTCTCAAGGTTAACTGATCTGAATCATTGATTATCAATCTGATATGTTTTCAAGGATTTTGAAGAATGTACAATGTAATATATTAATGTGAATGTTAGATATTTCTTGGGTATTACCTACCCGTTAAAATATTTTCACAATTAACAGTTTGTACAAAAGAATTTTTAAATACAATCTTTATGAAAATATACATACATATATATTTTCTTCAGATGTAATTATGGATTTAATAAGTTAATATAATATTAAACTCATTTGATTTACGGTTGAAACGAGAATAAATAATCTTCAAAACTTTAGAGATTACATAATCGTCGCGGAATATTTCTTTAATGAAGTTATGAATCAATACTTCATCGTTCATTGTTATTAATATACCTCAGTAAATGATGTTGATGCTCGTGGATTTCTTGTGAAATTCATAAGGCACAAATGATGTTTTCGAGAAATTTTCGAGTACATCGAAAAATAGGAGTGTAAAATCACACATGCATTTGAATAATACACTTAGTTTATTATGAAATGGAGTTTATTGTACTGAAGCAGTGATTGATGATTGTTAAGTCATTAACGAAGGATGTACATCATAGTGTATTAGTGATATGAATTAACCAAGTAGTACATACTAGTTAAGATTCACACGTAATAGTTTAGTACGAAAAGATTTATTATTGTTCCAAACCATATATATATAAAGTATACATATATAATTCTTCAGGAAGAATGAGCCAATACATCTTAACTCATTATTACTAATATTCCTTAGTATCTATGGGCGTATGATGTCGATGTTTGAGGTACCGATTATGATGTTGAGACGTGTGATGCTGATGTTGTTGTTGGTGAAGCTGATGCTATTGGTGGTGATGCTGATAGTACTGGTGGTGCTGGTGCTGGTGCTGGTGCTGCTGTTGGTGCTGCTTGTGGTACTTGGTTAGTAAGTGTGAGCCTAGCTACCAAATCGCGCACTATTTCCTCCAGGGTTTCTACTTTACGCTCGAGTCTATGGATTTGTTCTACCCATTCCTCTGTAAGGTTTGTCAATTCTTGATATTTAGTTCGAAGTCTTCTAACTTCTTCTAATAACCCTTTCTGGTTAGAATTCGAGAGTAGAGGACGAATATTGTCGTTGGTTACATCGAGTCGACCTTCGAGGCGGAAAATCCTTGCGAAAAGAGTGAAAACGGTATTGCGAACAGGTTCGCCAGTAAGAGGATCAAGTACTCCGACGTTTGGTGGTAAGTTTGGCTCGTGATAAGGAGTACCTTCTTCATTTCTCCATAGGGTGAGTATTTCGCGAACCCATCCCCATTTTCTAAAGAAATCACGGTAATTGATCGGTGGGTGTGCTCCTGTCACGCTATCTTTGGAGCTAGAAGAACTTGAGGAATTAGGTGAGAAATCCATATTATGTGTTTGGAATAGGGTTTGATATGAAATGGGTGTTGAATATTGAATGATATATTCATCTCCTTGAATACGTATATATAGCAGAAAGATTTCCGTAATTTACGGAGGAAATTTAGGAAAAGTGTTAGACAAGGTCTATTGGGAATAGATATGCTAAGATATGATTTGTCTATACTCTAATAATGGCAGTATGACGTGTCGAGATTATAAAATGATAAGTATGTAATCTAATAATCTTTCGATTAAAGACTTTCAATTCGTATACTGTGATAACCCAATGACATTTCCCGGTTCACAAACCGATGCATAAAGGCATAAGGCATATAGGTTCGTGATATAACAGGGAGTTATATACGTTTGAGTATGAATTATAGGAGTTTCAAAAATCTTGGATAATATTTCATGTAATACATATGTAATACACAAAACCAGGATAGATGACTAGGTGAGTTGTTCTTAATAAGTTCACCACTTATTAAGTGCGTAAGTGACTAAGTGTTGTATGATCACTATAGTCAGGTTTGATATTGTGCACCATACCCAAACATCTATGCCACCACCGAGTCACTTGAATGATCAATTGTTACCGGTTGGCCCAGGAATTCTCGACCAAAATCTAAGTTTGGCATTCGAAATCCACAAGCGTCCCATAGTGGTACCAAGGATCACCCTAGGCCTTAAGTAGCGTTGACGTTCGAGTAATTTCACATTATCGTGTATGTTATAATCTTAAGATTTAAGTATAGTTTCTAAGGTATAGTGTAGCATTTATCAATTAAATGCAACAATTAAAGGCACTATGGTCAAGGAAAGTTGTAGTCCTACATTACTAAGGTATCTAATTGTATAAGGCACACATAAAATGCAATCCTGGTTCTCTACAACAACCTGCTCTGATACCAATCTGTCACACCCCCAAATTAGGGCCTAGGGTATTTGTGACTAATTATATCAAATCACAGTTGTATAAACGAGAACGACTCTATATGAGACGTTTTGAATAAAACATTTATTAATAAAACAGCGGAAGCATTAAAATTTTTACATCAAATTTAAACTGAAATAATAATAATAGTCTTAATGCAAAGTAATGTAATGAAATGAAGACTCCATGTAGCAGCATTCAATTCATCAGGTAGCACTCATGGCAATCATCTTATTCGTCACCTGAGACAAAACATGCTTAAAGTGTCAACCAAAAAGGTTGGTGAGTTCATTAGTTTATCAAAATCAATCATTTTCGTTATAATAATAGGCCACAAGATTTCAGTTTCATAAATATCCGTACACTAGCAAGTGTATAAAAGCATTCTATAAGTTGTAGGCACTCGGTAACAAGCCTTAACGTTCATGTTTTACCCTCTGAAGTACACCAGATCAGGTGTGTTTAAAATAACCTCGAAGTACTAAAGCATCCCATAGTCAGGATGGGGTTTGTCAGACCCAATAGATCTATCTTTAGGATTCGCGCCTACCGTACATAGACAAGTAGTTTAATGTTACCAAGCTAAGGGTATATTTCTGGTTTAAACCCACATAGAATTAGTTTTAGTACTTGTGCCTATTTCGTAAAACATTTATAAATCAGCGCATGTATTCTCAGCCCAAAAATATATATAAAAAGGGAGCAAATGAAACTCACCTTAAATAGCAGTTGAAGTATTCCACGCAAGAAAGGAAAGTAAAGCAAGTAAGTGACCGAGATATCAACTAGAAGTAGTTCTTTAAGAGAGAAATGAGAGATTAAGGTGTAAGTTTAAAATGAGATATGTATGTGGTATTTATAGTTGAAAATGTTAGGTAAAAAAAATTAAAATAAAATAAGTAAATTTTAAAAGTTAAAATAAGAAAAATTATTTTGTATTTTTATTAAAAGTAAATCTTAAAAGTTAAAATAAGAAAAAGTAGTTTGTATTTTTATTAAAAGTAAAATATTAAAAGTTAAAATAAGAAAAAGTAGTTTGTATTTTTATTAAAAGTAAAATCTTAAAAGTTAAAATAAGAAAAAGTATTTTGTATTTTTATTAAAAGTAAATTTTAAAAGTTAAAATAAGAAAAAGTAGTTTGTATTTTTATTAAAAGTAAAATCATAAAAGTTAAAATAAGAAAAAGTAGTTTGTATTTTTATTAAAAGTAAAATCTTAAAAGTTAAAATAAGAAAAACTATTTTGTATTTTTATTAAAAGTAAATCTTAAAAGTTAAAATAAAAAAAAGTAGTTTGTATTTTTATTAAAAGTAAAATCTTAAAAGTTAAAATAAGAAAAAGTAGTTTGTATTTTTATTAAAAGTAAAATCTTAAAAGTTAAAATAAGAAAAAGTATTTTGTATTTTTATTAAAAGTAAATTTTAAAAGTTAAAATAAAAAAAAGTAGTTTGTATTTTTATTAAAAGTAAAATCATAAAAGTTAAAATAAGAAAAAGTAGTTTGTATTTTTATTAAAAGTAAAATCTTAAAAGTTAAAATAAGAAAAAGTATTTTGTATTTTTATTAAAAGTAAATCTTAAAAGTTAAAATAAGAAAAAGTAGTTTGTATTTTTATTAAAAATAAAATCATAAAAGTTAAAATAAGAAAAAGTAGTTTGTATTTTTATTAAAAGTAAAATCTTAAAAGTTAAAATAAAAAAAGTATTTTGTATTTTTATTAAAAGTAAATCTTAAAAGTTAAAATAAGAAAAAGTAGTTTGTATTTTTATTAAAAGTAAATCTTAAAAGTTAAAATAATAAAAAGTAGTTTGTATTTTTATTAAAAGTAAATCTTAAAAGTTAAAATAAGAAAAAGTAGTTTGTATTTTTATTAAAAGTAAATCTTAAAATAAAAGTAGTTTGTATTTTTATTAAAAGTAAATCTTAAAAGAAAAAGTAGTTTGTATTTTTGTATTTATTTATTAAAAGTAGATATAGTTTTATTTTTTTTTTTGTATAAAATTCTAAAAAAAAAATTTGTTTAATATATTTCTAAGAACATTTAACATTTTATTTCTATATTTGTTTAATTATTAAATACGAATTTTATATAAAAATTATTATTATATTTAGTTTTTATAAAAATTAAAATTTATGATTATTAATTTATAGTGTTTATTAGTTTTATAAATGTTATAATATTATGTATTATTTAGTTAATTATATATTCTATTAACTAAATAACAAAAGTAATATAAATATTATATATATATTCATTGATGTAATTATGTTATATTATATATCATAATATTATTTATAATATTTATAATTATATTATTTATTTTAAGCGTACGTTTATTCTGTCAACGTTAAATTTATTCGTATATAACAACTCTAGGTATTTTAGTAAAATCGGAAGTCGAAAAGTGAGGGTTGTTATATGCTACCTGCTGGAAGTTTATTGAACCATTTACGCACAATGCCCTGCAACGTCATGGGAAACGACGAATGGTGTAATGTCTGCGCATCCACAGGGGTCAGAAACTGCGATACTGGATGCAGCGGTTGCCAAGGTTGCAATGGTGTAAACGACGAATTTTGCTGAACACTCTGCGTCTGCAGAGGGATTGAAATCGTGGTACTGTAAATAGGTACCTGGCCGCAGCATACCACATGCGGACATACTGTTTCACTGCTAGTGCCTACCAAGATGACCCTTGGTGTGACGCCCCGTACTAAATCATCATGTACGGACCATCATCAACAGGATCATTACAAGGTTAAGTACTATATGCGTTTTCAAAACAGAGTTTACATTCATAAATAAAAGTGACGTCATAACATACGTCAATTGTTTTACAAATCAAAAGTATGCTTCGCTAAGTAGAAGCATTAAATAAGTGTACGTGACCATAATGGTCGTTACATAACATAAGTTCATAAGTAAAAAGTTTGAATGCAACATAAGTAGTCATGCGATACAACTCTAGGCAGCGGGTTCTACAGCACGACTAGTAAGATAGCGGAAGCGACTTCAAGCACCTGAGAAAATACATGCTTAAAAAGGTCAACACAAAGGTTGGTGAGCTATAGTTTAAGTATAACAGTAATGTAAGTAGGCCACGAGATTTCAGTGCTACAACGAGCGTTTCAAAAGTATGTAAAAGTATATGCTTAACCGTGGGCACCCGGTAACTAACTTAACGTTTAATGTACCCCCTTAAAGTGCACTTGGCAAGTGCGTATAACCTCGAAGTATTAAACACTCGTTAAATGCTAGCGCTACTAGCCCGAGTGGGGATGTCAAACCCTATGGATCCATATCTAAGATTCGCGTTCACGGTTCAAAAACCAATGATTAAACGTTACCGAGCTAAAGGGAATGTTTCTGCCGTTATATAACCCACACATATATAAGTTTAAGTACTCGTGCCTAGTATGTAAAACATAAAATCCGCATGTATTCTCAGTTCCCAAAATAAGTTAAAGTAAAAAGGGAATGCTATAACTCACAATGATTAGTAGTAATGGTAAGGTAGTAGTCGGAAAGTGGTGTGCAAGTAACGGTCCAAACGTCCTCAACCTAAGTCAAATAGCACTAAGTCAATAAGTCGTCTCAAAAGGTTTACAAGTACGTAATTAAGGTCATAAGGGTCATCATCAATCATCATTAAACAAAAGGTAACAAGTAAGACTCGTTTATAAAAGTCGTTTAAAACAAAGGCTGACTTCGGTCAGTCACCACGGCCTCTACCCTTACTGAATTAAGGTGAGACCAGTGGTCATGGCTCCGTCTATGAGTCCCTTAAGTGTGGTAAAATTTACAGAAGCAAACTCGTCTTGGTTTGACCGTGGCGACGGTCTAAGTGCGAGTAGGTCAGAAATTTCTGCACAACGTTAAAGGACATGGTAACGATCGGAGGGCCATAAATCCTAAACCGTAACTCGGATTAAGACGAGTCCTATATGAAAAGTTATCTACTCGAAAAGTTCTATCTAAAAATCAAGGTTAGAACAGCCCAGGTCTACTGGTATGTTCCAGAAGCATCAGGTCAGTATGTTTTGGACAGAACAGTGGGTTTTGGAGAGTTCCGGTTGTCTCGGTGCTTGATGTTCATCACGGTTCTCATCCTTGACGCGTATAGCTTCAAGTGTACAACTCGTTGATGTGTTAACATCATTTTGACCAAGGTTTGTCCATCATAACTCAAGTGCAAGTGTTGTAAGTGTTTGATGAACCAAGATTACATGTAAGTTTATGAACAAGTTCATGAATACTAAGAAAGATCACAACCAAGTGTTGGATCCATGATACTTGCACCAAAGTGTAAGCTCTTGTTGGTTTCATGTCCTTGTTCAAATGTGTAGTAAGCAACTAATAATAAGAAATAAAGAAAATGAATGATAAGCCTAAACCAACCATGAAGGTGGTATTCTAGTAACATACAACAAACAAGAACACAAGTAACAATTATAAGGATTATAAACTTTAAATCTTTGAAATAAATAAAGTAGAAAGCTAACTAAACAAGAAGATGATTCATAGTTGCTCTTACTTTTAAAGATTCAACCCAAGTTGATCTTTAAGTGAAGTAACTTCAAGTTACTTCAAGAACTACAAGTAAAGAGTTTATACAACTATGAATTTTAATTCTTTGAAACAAAATATGTAGAACATAACTAGAGAGATTATGTTCTTGATGTTCTTGTTAAATACAAGATATAAATGAAGAATCAAAACTAGAAAGTTTGATCTTGTAACTTGGTAAAGAAAGACAAGTAAGTAAGTAAATAATAACTAGTAATCAAGACAAGTAATTAATCTTTAACAAGAACAAGTAATAACAACAAAGATTGATGATGATTGAGAGGTGTTTGAAGTCGGTTTTTACAAGGAGAGGAGAAGAGAAAAAGTTCATCATACTTACAAGTATATGAGAGAAAAAGAGAGTAAAGTTTGAGAGAAGTTTCAAGTATTTTGTGTGTGTGTAAATGAGAGAGTTTGTGAGCAAGTAGTAATGAAAATTTGGAAGCAAAAACACCCTAATATGACACTATGGGTTCGGCATTCTGCAGCAAATAAAGGGGAAGAGGTTTGTTTGTTGGTTACATGCAAGTAAAGAGGTTAAAAGTTGGTTAAAAGGGTTGTTTACATGGGGATTATAAGGCAACTAGATTCCTTAAGCAAGTAACTAGTTAGTTTATGTTTAAATGATACTTACAAGTATGCAAGAGTGGGCTTAATGTCCATTAAAAGAAGTAGGGTGGGCTTGTGAGTCTTATTCAAGAGTCCATTACACTAATTAAAGCCCAAGTTGCAAATAATTCAAATAAGTCCAACTTAAGCCCAAGTAATTAACTAACCATCTTAGTTAATTAAAATGATTAATAAAATTAATCATGAATGTAAATAATACCTTAAAATATTATTCGTGCAAGTTCCGGGTGTCACAAAGACGTTTCGGGCATTTAAAGTTCAAGTACGGGCAATTAAAGCAACATGTAAATGTAATAACATACATTCGTTTAATCAAGCGTATTAATAATAATAATTATTAATAAATAACGTTGGAAAAACCAGGGTCGTTACATTACCCACCTGTTAAAGAAAATTTCGTCCCGAAATTTAAGCTGAAGTAGATGAAGGAGTCGGGAAAAGATGAGGATATTTCCGCATCATTTGATCCTCTCGTTCCCAAGTAAACTCAGGTCCTCGTTTGGCATTCCATCGTACTCGTACAATCGGAATCTTGTTGCGTTTCAAAGTTTTGATCTCACGATCCATAATCTCAACAGGTTCCTCCACAAAGTGGAGTTTGTCATCAATAGTAAGTTCTTCCAAAGGTATGATGAGTTCGGGTGCAGCAAGACACTTCTTCAAGTTTGACACATGGAAGGTAGGATGAACTGAGCTCAATTGTGCTGGTAGATCCAAACGGTATGCAACTGGTCCAACACGTTCCAAGATCTCGAATGGACCAATGTATCGTGGGTTCAACTTTCCACGTTTTCCAAAACGGATCACACCTTTCCAAGGTGCAACCTTCAACATTACACGATCACCAACATTAAATTCAAAGTCTTTCCGTTTAAGATCGGCATAGCTCTTTTGGCGATCACGGGCAGTCTTAAGTCTAGCTTGAATCTGAGCAATCTTCTCCGTCGTTTCGTGGACTACCTCGGGTCCGGTGATTTGCTTTTCGCCTACTTCGGCCCAACAAATAGGAGATCGGCACTTACGACCATACAATGTTTCAAAAGGTGCAGCATTAATGCTAGAGTGATAACTGTTGTTGTACGAGAATTCGGCGAGTGGCAAATGCCTTTCCCAGGCCTTTCCAAAATCAATGACACATGCACGCAGCATGTCCTCCAAGGTCTGAATCGTTCGTTCACTTTGCCCGTCAGTCTGAGGATGATAAGCAGTACTCATGTCAAGACGAGTTCCCATGGCTTCTTGCAAAGAACGCCAAAATCTGGAAGCAAAACGGGGATCGCGATCGGAGATGATTGATAAAGGTACACCATGACGAGATACAACCTCTTTGATGTACAGCTGAGCAAGTCTTTCCATTGTATCAGTTTCCTTCATCGCTAGGAAGTGTGCAGATTTGGTGAGGCGGTCAACAATAACCCAAATAGTATCGCATCCGCCCACCGTCTTCGGCAGCTTAGTAATGAAATCCATTGTGATCCTTTCCCACTTCCATTGTGGGATTTCCGGCTGTTGAAGTAACCCAGAAGGTCTCTGATGTTCGGCTTTAACCTTCGAGCAAGTCAAACACTTACCAACATAAGTCGCAACGTCCTTCTTAAGATTCGGCCACCAATACTGTTCTTTAAGGTCGTGGTACATCTTACCTGCACCGGGGTGAATCGAATATCTCGATTTGTGTGCTTCATCAAGTATCAGGCTTCGTAGATCTCCATAATAAGGTACCCAAATTCTTCCGGCATAACATCGGAGTCCAGACTCTCTAACCTCGAATCGAGAGACAAGTATGTTCAAATGCTCGTGAGATATGTTCTCCTCCTTGAGAGCCTCAACTTGGGCTACTCTGATCTGGTTGTTGAGGTTCGAATGGATGGTGATGTTCAGAGCCCTAACACGGAGAGGTGCCGTCCTCTCCTTTCGGCTTAAAGCGTCAGCTACAACATTGGCCTTGCCAGGGTGATAACGGAGTTCACAATCGTAGTCGTTGAGCGTCTCGATCCATCGACGCTGTCTCATATTTAGTTGCTTCTGATCAAAGATGTGCTGGAGACTCTTGTGGTCGGTGAAGATAGTGCTCTTAGTTCCATACAAATAATGTCTCCACAATTTGAGTGCAAAGACAACGGCTCCAAGTTCAAGATCATGCGTAGTGTAGTTCCGCTCGTGAATCTTCAATTGGCGGGAGGCATAGGCAATAACCTTTGATCGTTGCATCAGTACACAACCAAAACCACTCTTCGATGCATCGCAATAAAAAACAAAGTCGTCACTGCCTTCAGGAAGTGATAGGATAGGTGCGGAGGTTAACTTCTTCTTCAAAGTTTGGAATGCTGATTCATGTGTGGGTTCCCAAATGAACTTCTTGCCCTTGTGAGTCAGTGCGGTCAAAGGACGCGCAATCAGAGAAAATCCTTCGATAAACCTTCGATAATAACCGGCGAGACCTAGAAATTGGCGAATATGCGTTGGAGTAGTGGGGGTCTCCCACTTGCTGATGGCTTCAATCTTGGCGGGATCAACTTTGATACCCTGGTCGCTCACAACATGACCCAAAAACTGTACTTCCTTCAACCAAAATTCGCACTTGGAGAATTTGGCGTAAAGTTGCTCTTGTCTTAAGAGTTCAAGCACTAATCGGAGGTGTTGCTCATGTTCTTCTTCGCTCTTAGAGTAGATGAGGATATCATCTATGAAGACGATAACAAACTTATCCAAGTAAGGCTTGCAGACACGATTCATGAGATCCATGAACACGGCAGGTGCATTTGTCAAACCGAATGGCATCACGAGGAACTCATAATGACCATAACGGGTCCTGAATGCAGTTTTCATCACGTCACTTTCCTTCACCCTCAGTTGGTGATATCCGGATCGCAAATCGATCTTTGAATAAACGCTCGATCCTTGTAGTTGATCAAAAAGATCATCAATTCGTGGAAGAGGATATCGATTCTTGATAGTCAATTTGTTGAGTTCACGGTAGTCGATACACATACGGAAGGATCCATCCTTCTTCTTCACAAACAGAACAGGTGCGCCCCAAGGCGAGAAACTTGGTTGGATAAACCCTCGATCTAATAGCTCTTGTAGTTGACTCTGTAATTCTTGCATCTCGGAAGGTGCGAGTCTATAAGGTGCGCGAGCTACAGGTGCAGCTCCTGGCACTAAGTCAATCTGAAACTCTACTGCTCTCTGCGGTGGTAATCCAGGCAATTCCTCTGGGAAGACATCAGAAAATTCGTTCACAATTCGAACGTCGTTCACGCTCTTCACTTCAGTTTCTACCGCTTTCACATGTGCTAGGACAGCAAAGCGTCCCTTCTTCATAATCTTTTGTGCTTTCACGCAACTAATGAGGTTCAACTTCGAGGTACATCTCTCTCCATAGATAACCAGTGGTTCGCCATCTCCTTGTGGTATGCGAAGTGCTTTATCTCCACAGATAACATCGGCCTTTATCTTGCTCAACCAATCCATACCGACGATCGCGTCAAAACTTCCCAGTTTGATAGGTATCAAATCAATTTCGAAATCTGCACCAGCTATGTTGATAATAGCTCCACGACTAATATGGTCAACCTTTTCAAGTTTTCCATTGGCGACCTCGACAAGCATACTTTCCTTCAAAGGAACTAACGACCAATCTAACTTATCACAAAAATGTCTACACACATAGCTCCTATCGGCACCAGTATCAAATAGGACAGAAGCTAAAAGATTGTTGATCTTGAATATACCTGTCACCAAGTCGGGGTTGTCGCGAGCGTCCCTTGCATTAACATTGAAGGCTCTAGCACGTGGTGGTCCGCCATCCTTACGCTTGTTAGGACACTCGTTTCTGAAATGGCCCGTCTTTCCACATTCATAACACTTCTTGGGCCCATTGTTGTTGTGGTTTGGCTTCACATTCAAAGTGGTAACCTTGCAATCCTTGCCAACATGTCCAGATCGTTGGCACTTCTCACAGATAACATTGCAATACCCAGTGTGGTGCTTGTAGCACCTATTGCATTGTGGTAAGGTTCCTTTGTAGTTCGGATTGGTGCGGTTGTTGTTGTTGGGGTTGGTGTTGTTGTTGTGCATGTTGTTGTTTTGCCTGAACCCTTCATGTCGTTTTGCCGGGTTTTGATCATAGTTCCTACCCCTGTTGTTGTTGTGGTTGTTGTCCCATTTCCTCTTTTCACCACTAACAGTTTCAAACTTAGCCTTCTCCGGCTCGTCCAGGATGATTTGATTCAAGAGAGTATGCGCCATGCGCATTGCTTCGGGAACACTTGGTGGCTTGGATGAGGTAACATTACCCTTGATGGACTTAGGAAGTCCCGAGAAGTATTTCTCCAAACGCTTAAATTCGGGGGTGACCATGGTTGGACACATAAGAGCCAATTCCAAAAACCTACGGTTGTAGCTGTTAAGGTCGTTCCCTACGGTTTTCAATTGCATAAATTCGATTTCCATCTTTTGAATCTCGGTTCTCGGACAGTATTCCTCGATCATAGCACATTTAAATTCTTCCCAAGGCGTAGCATACGCCTCATCAATTCCTCTCGCTTGGGCCATGGTATTCCACCATGTGAGCGCGCCATCAGACAGCGTGCAAGATGCAAATTTCGTTTTGTTAGCCTCAGAACAATTGCTAACCCTGAATACCGATTCCAACTTTTCGAACCATCTGGTGAGACCGACGGGTCCCTCAGTGCCACTGAAGTAGTGTGGCTTGCAGTTTTGGAATTCCTTGTAAGTACACCCATCTCGGACGACAGGTGGATTGACAGGCGGTGGTGGTGGAACTTGGGGTTGTCTTTCAGCTAGTGCAGCAGCGACTCGCTCGTTAATCATTTCCTCAATTTGTGCCACGGTGGGGATAGATCTCCCGTTGGCCATGATGTTCTATACAAACATTTTGACTCAAGTCAAAATCCATTATGCAAATAATAATAATATAGTATATAACAACCAACATGAAAACAGCACAACACATGTTGATTAAGTAACGCAAGCAGATATAAGTACCACAAAACCATGATATGATAACGTAAATAGAACACTTGCGCAAGAAGTAAGCAACACAAATTTCATTCATTAATGATAATAAGTTCATACATTACAATAAGTTCGTACATTACATAAGTGAAATATGAAATTACAAAAGAGATTACAATACAAAATCTAGTACAAAGTCCTACGGCGATGGTGGGTACAAGATGTCCAAAACATGAGTCATCTGCTCCTCGAGCTCAGTAACTCGAGTCTGGAGAATCTCAATCTCCCGCCTCATTTCCTCATTAGAGGAAGATGATGGGGCAGGTGGTGCTGGCGGTGCAGGTGGAGCCGGTGGTGCTGAAGTGGATGGTCCGGCTCTGGGTGGAGACGGTAATATCAGTGGGTCGGCGGGGTACGGCACCAGCCGTTTACGAGCAGTGATCCTACGACGCCGACCATAAGCGTCAGTGACAGTACGGCCAGGAATTATGCCAGCGAAGCGATACCGCTTCTTCGGCGGGGTAGAAGGTGCCTGAATCGGTCGGTCAGCGGGATCCTCCTCATCACTGGAGTCGTCAGATGAGGTGTCGTCTGAAGAAGTATCGGTGGAAGAACCATCATCTGAATCATGCGGTGGTGGCGCGGGTGGCTCAACGTATCCGAAAGCGGCCAACATCTGTCGGTGTCGGCCTGGCGTAATCACGGCTAAGCGGCCGTCGGCAGTGCGTCGGCAAGGTGTGCGCCAGTGATTACGGAAGGGACCTTCCCCGAACTCCGCGGGGATCTCCATGCCACCAATGCGAGCCAGTTGCCTCAGGGGTCTGAAAGAAGACGCCGGGATAGGCACACTAGAGCTAGCTCCAGAACTAGAGGCGCCGGGGTCGCCAGTGGGTGTCGGGGCCGGAATGTCAGCAGCAGCAGCAGCAACAGCAACAGGTGCAGCAGTGGGAGGAACAACGGGGCCTGAGCCGCTCGGGATGTCAGTAGGTGGAACGTCCGACATCTGAACAAGGAAAAATAAATTTTCCATGTCAGTATGTCATAAAGCAAGCAAATAATAGGCCAACAGTTTAAATCATATATAACAATAAGTAGCATGGCAATATCAGTAATCGTACGAAACTAGCATGCAATCGAAAGCAAGTAATAGCATGCAGTAGTGAAATCACGTAGTAGCATACGGCATATAGCAGTAACAGTAAGCAGCAGCATGCAGTAAGTTCAGCGGAAACAAGTAAACTAACAAGTTGTAGATTAGCCCTATTAGTGAATCCTACTCGGGTCGGTCTTAGACTCACTAATGCATCCTAATTCCCTACAACCAATGCTCTGATACCAAATGTGACGCCCCGTACTAAATCATCATGTACGGACCATCATCAACAGGATCATTACAAGGTTAAGTACTATATGCGTTTTCAAAACAGAGTTTACATTCATAAATAAAAGTGACGTCATAACATACGTCAATTGTTTTACAAATCAAAAGTATGCTTCGCTAAGTAGAAGCATTAAATAAGTGTACGTGACCATAATGGTCGTTACATAACATAAGTTCATAAGTAAAAAGTTTGAATGCAACATAAGTAGTCATGCGATACAACTCTAGGCAGCGGGTTCTACAGCACGACTAGTAAGATAGCGGAAGCGACTTCAAGCACCTGAGAAAATACATGCTTAAAAAGGTCAACACAAAGGTTGGTGAGCTATAGTTTAAGTATAACAGTAATGTAAGTAGGCCACGAGATTTCAGTGCTACAACGAGCGTTTCAAAAGTATGTAAAAGTATATGCTTAACCGTGGGCACCCGGTAACTAACTTAACGTTTAATGTACCCCCTTAAAGTGCACTTGGCAAGTGCGTATAACCTCGAAGTATTAAACACTCGTTAAATGCTAGCGCTACTAGCCCGAGTGGGGATGTCAAACCCTATGGATCCATATCTAAGATTCGCGTTCACGGTTCAAAAACCAATGATTAAACGTTACCGAGCTAAAGGGAATGTTTCTGCCGTTATATAACCCACACATATATAAGTTTAAGTACTCGTGCCTAGTATGTAAAACATAAAATCCGCATGTATTCTCAGTTCCCAAAATAAGTTAAAGTAAAAAGGGAATGCTATAACTCACAATGATTAGTAGTAATGGTAAGGTAGTAGTCGGAAAGTGGTGTGCAAGTAACGGTCCAAACGTCCTCAACCTAAGTCAAATAGCACTAAGTCAATAAGTCGTCTCAAAAGGTTTACAAGTACGTAATTAAGGTCATAAGGGTCATCATCAATCATCATTAAACAAAAGGTAACAAGTAAGACTCGTTTATAAAAGTCGTTTAAAACAAAGGCTGACTTCGGTCAGTCACCACGGCCTCTACCCTTACTGAATTAAGGTGAGACCAGTGGTCATGGCTCCGTCTATGAGTCCCTTAAGTGTGGTAAAATTTACAGAAGCAAACTCGTCTTGGTTTGACCGTGGCGACGGTCTAAGTGCGAGTAGGTCAGAAATTTCTGCACAACGTTAAAGGACATGGTAACGATCGGAGGGCCATAAATCCTAAACCGTAACTCGGATTAAGACGAGTCCTATATGAAAAGTTATCTACTCGAAAAGTTCTATCTAAAAATCAAGGTTAGAACAGCCCAGGTCTACTGGTATGTTCCAGAAGCATCAGGTCAGTATGTTTTGGACAGAACAGTGGGTTTTGGAGAGTTCCGGTTGTCTCGGTGCTTGATGTTCATCACGGTTCTCATCCTTGATGCGTATAGCTTCAAGTGTACAACTCGTTGATGTGTTAACATCATTTTGACCAAGGTTTGTCCATCATAACTCAAGTGCAAGTGTTGTAAGTGTTTGATGAACCAAGATTACATGTAAGTTTATGAACAAGTTCATGAATACTAAGAAAGATCAC
This sequence comes from Rutidosis leptorrhynchoides, assembly GCF_046630445.1. Lineage (NCBI taxonomy): Eukaryota > Viridiplantae > Streptophyta > Magnoliopsida > Asterales > Asteraceae > Rutidosis > Rutidosis leptorrhynchoides. The sequence goes on along the minus strand of NC_092337.1, from coordinate 35,361,083 downwards.
AACCAAGTGTTGGATCCATGATACTTGCACCAAAGTGTAAGCTCTTGTTGGTTTCATGTCCTTGTTCAAATGTGTAGTAAGCAACTAATAATAAGAAATAAAGAAAATGAATGATAAGCCTAAACCAACCATGAAGGTGGTATTCTAGTAACATACAACAAACAAGAACACAAGTAACAATTATAAGGATTATAAACTTTAAATCTTTGAAATAAATAAAGTAGAAAGCTAACTAAACAAGAAGATGATTCATAGTTGCTCTTACTTTTAAAGATTCAACCCAAGTTGATCTTTAAGTGAAGTAACTTCAAGTTACTTCAAGAACTACAAGTAAAGAGTTTATACAACTATGAATTTTAATTCTTTGAAACAAAATATGTAGAACATAACTAGAGAGATTATGTTCTTGATGTTCTTGTTAAATACAAGATATAAATGAAGAATCAAAACTAGAAAGTTTGATCTTGTAACTTGGTAAAGAAAGACAAGTAAGTAAGTAAATAATAACTAGTAATCAAGACAAGTAATTAATCTTTAACAAGAACAAGTAATAACAACAAAGATTGATGATGATTGAGAGGTGTTTGAAGTCGGTTTTTACAAGGAGAGGAGAAGAGAAAAAGTTCATCATACTTACAAGTATATGAGAGAAAAAGAGAGTAAAGTTTGAGAGAAGTTTCAAGTATTTTGTGTGTGTGTAAATGAGAGAGTTTGTGAGCAAGTAGTAATGAAAATTTGGAAGCAAAAACACCCTAATATGACACTATGGGTTCGGCATTCTGCAGCAAATAAAGGGGAAGAGGTTTGTTTGTTGGTTACATGCAAGTAAAGAGGTTAAACATTGGTTAAAAGGGTTGTTTACATGGGGATTATAAGGCAACTAGATTCCTTAAGCAAGTAACTAGTTAGTTTATGTTTAAATGATACTTACAAGTATGCAAGAGTGGGCTTAATGTCCATTAAAAGAAGTAGGGTGGGCTTGTGAGTCTTATTCAAGAGTCCATTACACTAATTAAAGCCCAAGTTGCAAATAATTCAAATAAGTCCAACTTAAGCCCAAGTAATTAACTAACCATCTTAGTTAATTAAAATGATTAATAAAATTAATCATGAATGTAAATAATACCTTAAAATATTATTCGTGCAAGTTCCGGGTGTCACAAAGACGTTTCGGGCATTTAAAGTTCAAGTACGGGCAATTAAAGCAACATGTAAATGTAATAACATACATTCGTTTAATCAAGCGTATTAATAATAATAATTATTAATAAATAACGTTGGAAAAACCAGGGTCGTTACACTTGGATCCACCGAGGAAAAATCCAGCCGCGTGGTTGTGACTGGTGAGTTTGCCCTTGGCGGTGTAATTCCATCCGGATATATCGGCTTATACCTTTGGAAAGGCTCGCCGGACATTGGTGGAGGGTAAGGCGTATATCCCGCCCTCGTAGTCATAGCTTGCGTCTGCTAATTACCAGACGGCGTGTTTTGATTGTCTGTTTGAGTACGTTTCGATGAGTCCCCGGAAGTCATGATACTGTAAAAGAGACAAAAAATTCAGAAATTTTGTGAATAATGAGCCTTATATTTCAAAACTTTCTAAAAGAAAAAACAATTAAACATGTCTTGAATTAATACGGCTCTCAATGAAAGCACCATTTGATCATGTATATATTTTCCATAGGATCAATATGCCTGTTCAATAAGCTAAAGGGGGGGGGGGGGGGGGTTAAGGATCTTAGAACTTGACTCTCCGGTCCGGCAACCGTGAATGACTCTGGCCGACATGATGATGTCGGCGGGGTGGCCAAGTGATTAAGTCCACCTTCGATAACGGTCGTTGATCAGAAGGCCCCATGTAAGGTTGTAGGTGCTAATCAATAAGGAACTAACCTGTAAACCTTGAGAAGCTGAAAGATGATGCTTGTTACGTGAGATGTGTAGCAGACAATGGTTACGTAACGTGATGGTGTCTAGAATGATAATTAGGGTTAGTATATATAGGCAAACCCTAATTCTAGAACCGTTTAAGATTGTGATAATCCTGTCCATAACAAACTCCCCCGAATCTCGGTTGTAATTATGGAAAAGATATCGACTTGATGACCAAGTAACCGCCGTACCGGGAACAAAGGCATTCGATACATTACCGCATGCCGCATACAAAGTACACGCATATGCATGCTAGTGAGCGCCCGCATACGTATAGAATGCGCATGCGGGTTGCGGTATCATTATGCTGTTTTAGGGTTTTGATCTTTGCCGCCGTCATATATGAGATGAAGGCATCGGGTGTTTTTGCAGATGATGATGCTGCCATTTTTTATGCGAGTAGATTTGGTAATAAATTTGAAAAAGGCAAAGTGTGAATCGCTAAATTGCAAGTGATGAGAATGGAATTGGGTAAACTTCAATTGAAAAGAAATTAGTTGTGAAAGCGTAAAGTTGTTAGTGCGAGTTGCTCTGCTATTTATAATTAAAATTAGGGCGAGGAAGTCGTAAGAGTAATAATTACTTTTAACGGTTTGAATTACTGCAACGTCGCAACGGTAATTAAATAGCCGCTGCAGTGATTTTTGATTTGACAGGTTGTCAAGATTTCAGCCGCTATTACGCGTAATCGTCGGGAACATTTTTCAAGAAAAATAAACGGTGTAAAAATCATTGCGATTTTTTGCAAAGATGTTTTTTAATACCAAACTTTATTTTTAGAGTTTATCATGATACATTTACTATGCAAAATGTATCATAATAAACTGGGGGACTTGATCATATACATAACATTGTATATGTATTTAATTACTAAGAGCTAATAACATAAGTTACGCGAAGTACATCTGAAGGACTTTCCATGTCCGCTGAAAGTTAAGATAGCGGTAATATGGCGCGTTAATAAAAGACTGCGGGTTATTTTCGCTAAGTCAGCGCGGATGAATAGACAATCCGCATACCGCGAATATTCTGAAAACTATAAATAGAGAGCATGGCCTCTCATTTATAGGTTGTTGATTCTCTGCCATTTGCCTAGACCTTTGTAATTTTCACTTGTGACTTTGCCCAAGGAACTTTTACATTGAGTTAAGGTGAATCATGCTAATTAACAATCAAAACCGGGTCGGGGTGGTTGATCACTTGATTGATAAAGTGAAAGACGATCATCGGAGTCCAAAATAATCATCAAACATTCCATTCTCCATCTTAATATCATTGCACTCGATCCTTAATTAAGTACTCTTTAATATAGGATTGATCAGCCGGGTAAGCCTTTTTTTGTACAAAAAAATATTAAATCAAATTTTAGTTTTTTTTGTTCAAACTCGAATTTTGAATAATTTGTTACTCATTACTATTCTAGTTTGAGTTTAATACTTGTTTAGTCATTGATATATCAGAATAAACTGATTTTTCAATTTGAAGTTGCTTATAAATATGAGCTTAACAATCTCGTTTAAGAGTTTGAGACATAAGTTCTTGTGTAGCTAATTTTGTACAATATAATGGTGATGATTTAACTTCTTGCAATAGAGATCACTTAGTGAATAACTTCCTTTTGTTTTCTTTTTTGGAAAACAAGACTCCAATGTGTAGTTAGTAAGAGTTGAACATATATAGGTCAACTTTGAATAAATAAACATTTAAAATCGTCACAAGAAGGCTTGCTGATATTGTGTAAGGCACCTATATATGTATTGTGGTGTTGTTTTTCTTCTTGATATTTGTAATTTTATGCAATCATATTTATCATATACAAGATAACAATAATGCATGTGTATGTATTTTATGCTAGCTGTATATTCATTGAACCACATGTCAACGAATAATTTCACAATAAGGGTGATACATCACTGTCACGTCAATATTTTTTTTTTCCTCACACACTCAGGACGTGGCAATTGGCTCACAGTCATCCATCACACATTTGCTAAAAAAAAACTGAAACTCACTATATTAATTACAGGGCAAATGATCCGAAAAGGTAACGTAAGTTACCAAAATAGTCAATAAAACTAATATGACTTTTCTAGATGGCCAAAAAGGATTTCGTTTTTTATTTGGAACTTAAAAAACTATGATTTCAAAAAGTGTAAATTGAGATAATATTGTCCAAGCTAGTGACAGCTTTGTCATTGCCACCTATACGCCACCTAGACTCCACGTCATCATCATCTACTTTAGTCAATGAACATTACCAAGTTAATTAGAACTTGTAAATTTTGGATGACTGGGTTATTTCCCCGTTAGATTCCAAATACTTTTCTTTCGAAAAAAGAAACCTTTGAATTTCCGTTTATATGTGTTTAATCTTTTCATATTTAGTATTGGAATTAACCTGACTACTACATGAACTTTTAAAACCTGACTACTACATGAACTTCTAAATAAGGAGCCAACCAATTAATATTGTATAAGGTCTTAAAGGATAGTGTTGGTATCATAAGTTATGTGACGCGGACACAAGAAAGAGACCGTGTTAGATGGTCTGTGAGGATTCTAGTATCAATATCAATTACAGAACACAATAAAAAGGAATTCAACAACAACAACAATACTCAATCCCGCACATGTGAGGTATGAGAGATGTGAGATATATACAATCCTTCATCTACCTTAGAATAGAAGATACGTCGTTTCTCTAATCATGAGTCAAGAAAAAATTATTCACTCACCGGAAGAGAAAGTTATCCATCTCTCTACTCCAGGGTAGAAAGATTGCTTCCGTTAGAAAATATGAGCAAATATAGGTGGCCAGGTCGGTGTGGAGCTAATAAATTCTTCATTATTTCTATTAGAAATCAAATGTTACTGTTGGAAACAAATCTGAGAAAACTTGTATTTGAACTATCAAGAAATTGTTTCAAGACTTATTGTCCTTCATGATCAAAGAGTACAAGCATTGGATATAAAAAGATTACAAATTGGGCCAAGCCCTAAATCATAATAAAATACTAATAAGCCCGTTTGAAGTGGCCGCAACTATTTTTCTCTTTTTAAAAAAAAGTAATATCTTATATACGTACTCTTTTTAGTGGGGCGCTTCATATTTTCCTTAACCTAGTTAATAAGCCTCGAGAGAGAATGGTGATGGAGATGTTTTGTGGTCTTCTCCTGTTCATCAAGTTTAACTGCATTCTTCTGTAGTTGATGTTACGAATCAGCCTCATGCTTCATAGAAACTTCGCTGACTTTTTTAAAAACCTTGATTTCGCTACACTCAATGAGAAGCCGGAATAGATGAAATTGGTTCGTCTTCTGTTTTCAAAGTCACTCGTCTTTACTCATGTGTGAACTTCAGATGACTCTCAAGCTGTTCTATTCCTTCCTACCGGAATTGTCTCAACTACATTTCTTAACGTAAAAAAATTCATTTGATAAAATAATCACTCGTGCTATTATGAAGTTTTGTTTTGATAATTACTAATACCGAGAAAGGTGAAAAGAAATTTATCAACGTTATCAATAGGTTTAGAAAATCAAGTTTCTTTTGTCCATAAATTCATGATGAAGATCGTATAGTCAAATAATCACATAACTTACTTGAATAAGAAAAGTGTTAGATATATAACAATAATAATAATACTATAATGAAAAAGTTGATAAGTATCAAAGAATATTTGTAAACAACTAGTTGGGTTGTCCTCACGTTGCGCCGAAAACGTTGACTAAATTCGATTGATAAAAAAAAATCGAATATAAGTAAAAAAAACATAATTTGAAATGAGTAAATTACATATGTTCAATTATGAAAAAGCAAATTAGATAAATATTTATGACATAAGCATAATTATTTAAGTTATAGATTTTACTTTTCAAAAATGTTGAAAATATTTGGACTTATCATTATTTCAAAACACACTAAAACACAAAAACACTATTCATTGTTTTGTGTTTTGAACATAATCATGATAAGTTGTAAATTTTATTTCTAAAAAATGTTGGAGTTAATGTATTATGAGTAGTAATATTTTATTATTCATAATTATTTAGTTTTAGAAAGAGTAATAAAGCAATAGTAAATACAATAACAAGATAGTCCAGGGGCTTTGCAAGTTGTTGCAATCCTTGCAAAAAGTCTCAAGTTCAATTCCTTTCTAGGACGAATATTTAATGTGAACATGGAAATGGATTGATGTCTAATACAGGAATAATTAGGCGTAAAAAGAATCACATAAGCATACACATATATCAAATTAAAGAGTTCATTAAAAAAATATATGTGAGAGAGAAAATAGCGAGAGAGAGTGGGTGAGGTGCACAGCTAGGGCAAGCACGGTAGGAGATCGAGGGCGATACAACAGCTACTATGGGAACAACGATCAACGAGGGGTAAACCGAAACCGATTAACTTCGTACATGTTCTACAATTTCGATGATCAATGGAAGGTAGTGAATTTTTGGAAGATATTCAAACAATATGGGGCTGTGAGAGATGTATATGTGGCTAATAGGCGATTGTTCAATGGACTTAAATTTGCCTTTGTTCGATTCGCAGAAGTAGTTGATGCTGATCTACTTTTGAAGAAGTTGGAAAATGTTAAGTTCAATGAAACAAACATCAAGATCTTCAAGGCAACGGTTAGGGCTCCGAAGGCGGCTAACCCTAATGCTGGTTTCAATCGAACTACACTTCCAAATTCTAATGTTGGCATGAATCGGTTCCAAGACGGCAGAAGGTTTACTGAAGTGATTGGTGATGACCTACGATGGAAACTAAATGGTATGGGTAAGCAGGATCTGAGGGAGAAATTAAATCTCAATAAGGAGAAGTATGTGGAGAAACAAAACCGACAAAACATAACCCTAATTTTAACGTCAATGTTGATAAGGAGAAGGTGAAAGTGGTTTCAGCTACAGATGATAAAACGGATGAAAACAACTAATTACTCAAGAAATCAGTCGTCGGGGAAGCAAAAAATTTTGAGATTTTGGGGAATCTGGAGGCTATTTTAAGCGATGAAGGCTTTGATAAGCTGGAACTAAAGAGGTTAGAGGGATTAAGTGTTCTTATCTGTATTCCATCGATTGAGGAAGACAAAAGAGTTGTTACAGACGATCATCCTATTAAGAGGTGGGTTCACAAAATTAGTTTATGGGATTTTTCCACCTGGCCCGAACGTAGAATGTCTTGGCTAACTATCACAGGTGTTCCACTTCCATGTTGGACTGAATCTACATTCTCATCAATCGCTGGATGACGGGGTGTTCCATACATCATGAAGAATTGCAATATAAAAGAAAATAAAGACTTAGTTTGTGGGAAGGTGTTCTTGAAACTTAATGAGCTTGAAGTTGTTAATGAGTCCATCAAATTGATTTATAAAAAGAAAGAGTATTTTGTTACTGTGATTGAGGAACTAAGTGAGGGCGATGATAAGTCTGGGAAGCTACATGGGCACAATAAAAGAAACAACTGTTGTAAGTGTCATAATTATTATTCTTATTCTGATTCAAGCTGTTATGATTCAGATTATATCGATTCAGAGTTACTGGTTAGTGAAGATGATGGTGAGCGTAATAATAAAGAGGTTGATGACGAGGTCTTTAGTTTGTTCAATGAAGTTCTTAAAAGTGATGAAGAAGATAAAGATTTAGATGACGATGATGAGGATGAGTCGGTCAATGATGTTTCCGATAAGTGTTCGCCGAAAAAACCTGTTAATTCTTCACCGGAGAATATCATTAAGTCACCTGAGATAGCTTCAAAAATCATAGAAGGTGATCGAGTCCAATTTTGTTGGTCTCGAAAAACTTTTCAATGATGGGGAGTTTGTGGCAGAGACTGCAGAACAGGCTTTTGTCAGTACTAAGAAGGTTATTAATGACAGATCTTCTAATTCCAAGGTTGGCGTGAAACAAAGAGATAATGAGAATGACTGTCCAGCTAATTCGGGTGATGTTGGTTCAACATCCAATGGGCCGAAGAAAGAAAGTGGGCCGAAAATAAGTCCTAGGCATAAACTAAAGGATAGTGTTTCAGGTAATGGGCATATGACGGATGTTCCATGCAATACTTCATCTGGGCTGAACATGAATAATGATGGGCCTGTTAAAACTAGTGGCCGATTAACGAAGATTTAGGTCATGGGGTTTCTAGAAAAAAAAGGGCAACGCGTTTACAGGTACGACTGATAGGAGATCATCAAAAACACGTTCTGTATCCTCAATTCATAGCTCCGGGTCAGTTAATATTTCAAATTGTAGTGAATGTTACTGGAAGGTGATGAATAACTATAATGCATCCTCGAGAATTATGAGATTTAAAAGTATGGCTAGATGTAAGAGTAATTGTGGTAAATCAAAAAAATATAAGTGTAAAGGTTGTGGGAGAGGTTCTAAATTGAGACCGAAGATTAATTTGGAGAATAAAATAGTGGGTGGAAACAATGAGGCTTGTTCGTCAAGATCTATTGATAATGATGAATTAAAAAGATATGGGGAGAAAATCGGTTTGAGGTGGCCAACCTCAAACCCACAGTAAGTTGGTCTTCTCTTGTGTTTCGTTTCCTGTAGTTTCGTAATGAAGATACTTTCTCTTAATATTAGGGGGTTTGCGGTTAAGGGTAAATTCGGGTGGGTTCGTAGTATTTGTGTGAAAGAAAGACCTAGTATTGCGGTGTTCCAGGAAACTAAGTCTAGTGGTGTTAATGATCGTTGGGTACACGATTTGTGGGGGAATGATTGTTTTGGTTATGTCCAAAAGGAGGCATTGGGAAAATCGGGGGGTTTGTTAATTATTTGGGACACTTTGGTTTTTGAGATAATTGATTCAACCGGTGGTGATTTTTACATAGCAATTCGTGGCAAATGGAAACATACGGGTGAGGAATCTATTATTGTTAATGTTTACGGTCCACATAGTGATTGTAAAAAGAGGTTGATGTGGATTCGTTAGATCGGCTTATAGATAGTTTAGATGCGGCTTGGCTATTATGTGGGGATTTAAATGAAGTTAGGGATATATCGGACCGTCTTAATTCACAATTTCATTAAAGTAGGGCGGATAGATTTAATGAGTTCATAGTTAGGAATAATCTAATAGAGATCGCAATAAGTGGAAGAAAGTTTACTAGGATTAGTGATGATGGGTTGAAATTAAGCAAATTGGATAGATTCTTAGTGACGGATAAGTTCATAAGTCTTTGGGATGATCTTTCAATTATAGCTTTAGATCGTGATCTTTCGGATCATTGTCCATTGGTTCTCCAGGATAAAGTTATTGATTATGGTCCGAAGCCTTTTAAGGTGTTTGATGAGTGGTTCAACTGTATCGGTGTTGATAGTGTCATTATGGAGGCTCGAAATCAACCAATTAGGGGTTCTAGGAAGGATTGCAATTTTAGGGATAAACTCAAAAATGTTAAATCGGCACTTAGAGATTGGAGTAAAGAAAACTTCGGGAAGCTTGATAGTGAAATAAATTCTCTCTCAAAAAAGGCAATGGAGTGGGAATTAAAAGCGGAATCACAATCTCTTAGTGACTCGAATCGTGCTACTTGGTTAGATTGTAGACCTCAATGGATCGAGAAAGATAGAATCAAAGCAAACATGTTGAAACAAAAAGCGAGGATTAAGTGGACGTTAGAAGCTGACGAGAACTCTAAATTCTTCCATGCTTCTATCTAAAAGAAAATATAATAAATGTAATATTCGGGGGGTTAATGTTAATGGCGTGTGGATTGAGGACCCGAAGGTTGTCAAAATGGAAGTTTTCCATCATTATAAAAACATTTTCTCATAATCAAATATGTGCAGACCAATGCTCGTGGGCTGTCCTGTTTCTTATGGGCCGCCCAATTCAGCGCCACCTACTGTTAATGGGCCGTTTATGCAGGCCACAGATTCGGGGCCGTCTGCTGCTGTTAATAATTCGGATGACCCAGTGCGCCTTGCCCCTTCTGTTACTGCTTATGACCACCCTTCGGTTAATATTGCTGCTGATTCAGACCAATCTAGCAGCTGTTTCAAAGTCACGGAAGCTGAAAATTCATCCTTAGAAGCTGAATTCAGTGAAAAAGAAATATGGGATGCAATAAACGAGTGTGCTAGTAACAAAGCACCCGACCCCGACGAATTTAATATGCGTTTTTATAAAAAAAATTGGGCCATTATTCGAGAATATTTAATTGCGGCTATCAATCAATTTTGGTGTACAGGTTCAAACTCTTCGGGGTGCAACTTATCCTTTATAACTTTAGTACCAAAAAAGACGGATCCGATGAGTTTGAATGACTATCGTCCAATTAGCCTAATCGGGATCTTGAACAGAATTATTGCTAGACTCCTATCTATTCGTATCCCTAAAGTTATCCCTCATCTTGTTGGTTTTGAACAAAGCGCGTTCATAAAGGGTAGAAACATTATCGATGGTGCTCTTATCGAGAACGAGACTCTAGCGTATTTAAAAGATAATCGATTAAAAAGTCTTGTTTTTAAAGTAGATTTTGAGAAAGCATTCGATAGTCTTAATTGAGATTTTTTGGACAAAATGATGAATTTAATGGGATTTGGTGATAAGTGGCGGAATTGGATCTCCTCTTGTCTCAAAACCACATCTATCTCCGTGTTAGTTAATGGGTCGCCAACTAAAGAGTTTAAACTTGAGAAGGGTGTAAGACAAGGAGATCCCCTTTCTCTTTTTTTGTTCATTATCACCTCGGAAGGTCTTAAATGGTTGCCAAAAAATGCCGTCTCGAATAATCTTTTTAGTGGGGTGGAAATTTTTCGGAACAAAATCAAGATTTCTCACTTACAAAATGCGGATGATACCATTTTCTTCGGTACTTGGAGTATGAAAAATATTGGTAACTTGATGAAACTTCTTAAGTGTTTTGAGTTGAGTTCCGGATTAAAGGTTAACAATAATAAAAGCATTTTATTTGGGGTGGGGATTGATAAAGTAGAGGTAGAAGAGATGGCGAAATTTTTTGGGTGTAGGATTGGTACCTTTCCGTTTATATATCTAGGTCTTCTGGTTGGTGCAAAAATGAATAAAATGGCTAGTTGGAAACCGGTTGTTGATAAGTTTGAAAAGAGGTTATCGGATTGCAAAGCTCGTGTGATGTCTTTTGGTGGACGTTTAACCCTTGTGAATTCGGTTCTAAATAGTTTACCGTTGTATTACTTTTCGCTCTTCCGTGCTCCGCCTACCGTGCTTAAAAAACTTACGAGAGTGAGACGTAAATTTTTTGGGGTGGGCTGGTGATATCGGCTAAAAAGTCACGTTTTCACCCCGGTATTAAGGCTCAAAAACAAGAAAGATTCGAACTTTGTCAGTAAAATACCCACTTCGTCGGTTAGAATTGAAGAACAAGTAATTACGAAGACGGTGCAAAAAGAATCAAGAAAATTGGAGCTAAAACGAAGATTCTAGAGCGAAAACGGTGAAAGACAAGAAATCAAGTTACGATCCAGTGAATCAAGGCTGACCAGCACCAAAAACGGGTTGCCATACGGCTTGCCATACGGATTACCTGTATGGGAAATGGGTTGCCAAACGATCCAGCAAACGGCCTCGAGAAACGGATTGCCAGGCAAATGGCTTGCCAAATACGGCTCACCAAACGGGTTGCCAAACGGCTTGCCAGCCGTTTGCAGGCAAAATTTTTGCTTATTTAATGGGTCTTTGTCATTCATTCCAACACACACTTCAATTCACTTCTTTCTTTCTCTTGTACAATATTAGTCATACTCTCAAGGCCTTCGACTCTGCGCGGGAAACCTACTACCCGGAGAAGAACGCTGAAGATTGTATTAGGAGCGGTCTGGAGTCTTGAAGTTGTCACTTTTGTATTCAGAACTCGTTTAATCTACTGGTACTTCTATCCCTTATCTTATATAATGTTTTATGATATTGTTTCCTTGATTAGCGAGTAGTTATCTTTAGTGTATGCTATGATTTAAGCAGTTATAATGACGAAATAATATTATGGTTTGTGTATGCTGTCGAAATGCTTTCCAATTATGCTTTAAACTCAATCGCTTTTCCAACTAATAGAACGTAGTTATAGGCTCTGTTATTGGGAAGTCGCGAACCCCGATTCAGACTATCTGTGTCACCCCCTGGTAAGAGAAGTCTATCGGATACAACGTAAGATCGACTGAGGCACACCGGTTGTAGTAAGTCTATCAAGCTTTGGATTTCGACTGAGGACTCTTTCATAGTGAAACATCTGACTAGACCCTTAGTACATTATCGGTCCTAGACCATGCTAGTGTAGTCACCAAGCATATAAACTTCGTACGTGCACGCTGAAGTACAACAGTTGTTGTAAGCTGTACCTCTGCTAAGTAAGGCCATGGAACCCGGTTAGTGTTCACCAGTACACTGCACCATAACGCGGTCTCAAGCATTGCACCCCGCTTGAGGGATTCTTAGTTAATTAAGGAACTGTTTGTTTAGACACATAAAGGATTGGACCGTTAGGATAACCTAACGTGTTCATGGAAGTCAGCTGGCTTGGCCATGGTGTTCTTTATGGTTGAACTCTTTTTAAAGGGCCTAACTATCTTTTAAAACCAATCATTAACGAAAGCATTGAAACACATCACGTCTCTCGGATATGGTAAACCATGTATTCGATTATGCTTAAGAAAGTTTAGACCATTTTGGAATGTTAATACGTCACCCAACCGAGTCGCTCAATTGGATGATCCGTCTGACCGTGTATGCCTGTAGTCAGACTGCACGGGCGTCGGGGGTAAGGGACGTTGCTGTCTATTCAGAATCTTTAAGCCTAACGCAGTACCAGTGTCATGTCTTATGACAGGGGCGTTTAGGACCAGTGTAATGAATACAAGTCTAATGACCCGTCCTAATCCATCTGGATGAAGTCTTCAATAGATGGTCCCATTGCGAGGCCCTGACCTCAATAGGTCATGAACGACTCCATGTAATATCTTTAAAATGAGCGAATGCACAGCGGATGATTTCTTTCAGACGATACGATATTTTGTAGTAAAAATATGCATACGACGGCACTGAACAATGCAGGGTTGGCCTCAGATTCACGAACCTTTACAGAAAAGCTCCAAAAATATAAACTGTCTCAGGGCGGGCTCGAACCCGGGACATTTCGCTCACCAGCAAACTCCCTTAACCATCACTCCGTCTGATATATTTCTGATATACTATGGAACCCATTTATATTTAACTATTCTTTTCGGCCCAACTATATATTGCAGCTCAACTATATTTTTGCAGCCCAAGTTTTTAACAGATTGAGTTTAAACAAAATTTAAAGGAACGCGTCGGTGGATGATTATGAAAAAAAAATATCGCAGCAGCCATCAATATTTTAAACCTCATAGCTCAACATCATCTACTCCTAGTTCCATTACTCCATCACTAATATCTCATCGTGACCTCATAACTATATCTTCATCAGTCATGACATCACTATAATTATCCCCATTCTCTAACAGTACCATCACTTAATTAATTTCGTGAAATTTGTTCTAAACAACAACCGTAGCAGAAAAAGCATACTAACAGGTTCGTGGTGGATCAAGGATGAGGGTTACGGTGATAATGGATTTCTTGGTTGTGGGGTTATTTGGTTAGTGTTTATCGGCCACAACAGCAAGGGAAGAATATGTCAACAATCAATTACATCTGTTTCCATATCCTTAAATAATTAAGTGGATTATCTACCCATTTTAACATCAATATCGACCCACTATCATTTTTTTTTTTTTAAAAATGGCTGTATATTACGATACCAGCTGGAGTCTTTGGACATTCACCCTCTTTATCTTTTCTTTACATCTCCGTAATAAATCTTTAATAACTTCAAGTGGGGTTTACGGGTGTAATGGTGTCAGCCAACAAGGGAAAGATAAACACATTATTATCATAACATTCACACTCTCAACCTTGTTCAATATAAAAGTATACCATATTCCTTCTTCACGTTTAAACCGAAGTAGGAGATGAAGAAAGAGAGAGAGAGAAAGATAGTTTGAATGTGTCGGTTTATGTGGGTTCGTGATATAGTGGTTCAACAGAACTGAACCGAAGGAAACATAAAGGAAAGTTTAATGATTATGGTTGTGTTTCTTTGTTATGGTTTAATGGAATATCAGTAGAAGAAAATTAGCAGCATCGTAGCTGTGATAATGGTGATAACCGGTGGTGGGTAAATGTTTACATGGTGGTTGTGTGGTTTTATGGTTGAGAGAGAAAAGATGGTGGTCTCAACATAGTTGCAACGAAATAAGGGTGACGAAGGTGTGATGATTGTTGGTTCGTAATAGACACAAAAGTAGTAGCAATAACAATGGTTATTGGTGTAGTAGGGTGACGGTTTTAAATGGGTTTACAATGGTGATCATGGAGGTGATGGTATTTGGTTGTAGTTCGTAGGTGGCGATGATAGTGATTGTGTGTGTCGGTAGAAACAACAATAGCATCAAGATTCTTCAAGGGATGAGATATTAGATGACGGTTTAATGAAGAAGAATCAAGGAACCGAAGGTAATTTAAGATGATGGTTTAATGGTTTGCAAGGTGGTGGCCATATTAGTCGAACAAGAAGGTGATAGTGATGGAGGATGATGGTAGGGTGGTTGTGATGGTTGTTTCGAGTTTTAATAGAAACCGAAATAGTTTGTTCTTGGTGATGAGATTGTGATTGTGATGGGTGATCACCGGTGGTGATAGAAGATGACGTATCGAGGTGCTCTCCGATGGTGGTTGATAAAGGAAGATGAAGGTGATGGTGATCGATGATGTTTGGGTTGTTCTTGAACCGAAACAGAATACTGAATAGTAGCAATAGATAACATGGTTTGGTGATGTTGTTCTTGCTTCAATGGTGGTGGTCTTGTGCACTTCAATAGTAGTCCGCACAAGGTAATTTTCAATGGGGTTGTAATGGTGTTTGAGCTGTGAAATCGAAAGACGAGTACTAGCCGAACTGTTTTTAAGGTGATTATCAAATAATGGATGTAGTTTAATTGATGGGTTTAGAATAGGGTGGTGTGTGGTTGAAATCATATGTATGTGCTTGTGTATATATTGCTCTGCATATGAATGTGTACGAAGATATATAAGAGAACAAAGTTTAGACTAAGACTCCCACTTGCAAATTATCAAAAGTATTCATTACCCGAAATTAACTGTGACTTGAATAAAATAATTAATGATAATAATATAATAATAATTATGATTATAATTATAATATAAACAAATAAAAATATCGTGTGACAGCCACCTAATTCAACTATTTCCACCGACAGTTTATATGGGTATTATTTCGTGCTTCGTTTGTTAGTCAGTGGCGGATAAAAGTGTTCAGAAAAATCCCAAATTTTAAGATTAATTATCTTTAATTATTTCAGTCTTTATGGTATAAAATTCGGTCATTAACTATCAAATAAAATTTACATTACTTATTCACTCCTAACCCCAAGTAAAAATATAAAAAGTCTTAAAATTCAACAAATGGTTCTTAAATACATTTTTAATAAGTCTATAATTTATAGAACTCATTTTCAGATCACCGTTTATTTTAAAATCATATAAGTTCATAATTAAGTTGCTCAATATAAATCAGAACATCAAACGAGTATTACAATCATTTAAATATTTATTTTTAATATACTCTATATATATTTTTATATCTATACATATGGATTCATTTTAAATAATGACTTTATTATATCGTTTGTTATTTTACATATTTACTTCTAATATTCAAAACATATATTGCTTCCAATTATATTTCAAATTAATATACATATGTATCTATTTACAATTAGTTGTTCGTGAATCATCGGAAATGGTCGAAGGTCAATTGAATGTATGAAACAGTTCAAAATTTTTAAGACTCAACATTACAGACTTTGCTTATCGTGTCAAATATATTAAATCATATCAAGAGTTTGGTTTAAAATTAGTTGAAGTTTTTCGGGTCGTCACAACAAGGCCTCTGCCTATTCATGAGCCAGCATTACATAATCTCGGCAGAATAACTGATGAAGTCGTAGTATGCACTCACTTTAACCTTATCTGAATTACAAATTTTAGCGCATTTACTTTATCTGTCTTATAAACTAGAAAATTCCAAAATAAATAACCACTACTCCCTAACTATCTTAGGCTTAAATATAGGTTCGATTCTATTGATATCTCAAAAATACGACCCTAGGTCATACTTCCCTTACTTATAAGGAGTAGTAAGATTTAGGCCCCGCTAAATATAAATTTAAAATAAGTACCTCCCCCTCGAGCCTCGGCCCGACGACACCGCACGAATAAAAACCGTCCGTTTCGGCCATATCAAGGGGGAACCTAGTTTTTGGCACCGCTGCCGGGGAACTGGTATCAGGCAATACTGCTCTCTATCAAACTTATTCACAAGCATTTAGTGGTGTCTAAGAAAGACAATTATACACGGACTTGGTTGTTGGATTTTTCGAACAGTCGCCAATTATATTGGGACCAAAAGGATCCTGCCTCTCCGTAGTCGGCCTGGCCACTTGGTTTGTTGAATAGTTCGTGCGGAGCTCTGTTACCGAAATACCAGGGAATCAGTAGCCAGAACCAAAAACATATTCAACCGTAGGATAGTTAGTTACCTTAGATTACTTTAGACTACCTTAGATTAAATTAGATTACATTAGAATTAGATTACATTAGAATTAGATTACCTTAAACTAGTTTAGCTTACTTTAGATAATTTTAGTTTATTTGAGAAAAATTAATAACAAAAAGGCATACCCAGTGTATGACCCAAACCCGATCTAGACCAGGGCCGTTGTTATTCATACCTGATCCAGACACAATAATCTCTAAAGCACGCAAGGAAGCACGAATCAGAAATCGAATGACGTTACGCGTTACTTTCGCAGAAAACACTAAACCCTCGATTGAAGGTCGATGAGGACCAATCAGATTTCCAGAGATTCAAGGACACTCGTTCAAATTAAAACATCACATCATCCAGCTCATCCAGAATAGCTGTCAGTTTCATGGATTACCGAATGACGATCCTAATTCTCACCTAATAAATTCATATCTCTTTCGAACTCCTACAAACAGCCAGGGATAGGACAAGATATAGTCCGGCTATACTTGTTCCCCTATTCTCTCACTCATCATGCCCAAACTTGGTTTGAAGGACTGGAAAAAGATTCCATCACGTCATGGATGGAGATGGCTACTAAATTCCTAACCAAATATTTCCCTCCTTCTAAACAAACTAAGCTGAAGAATGACATCATTAACTTTAAACAAAGTTATGATGAATCTCTTTACACTTCATGGGAGCGATTCAAAACCCTGCTGAAGAAATGCCCTAATCACCAGCTAGAACGGTCAGCCCAAATCTGTACCTTCTACAATGGTCTTACGGTAAATCATAGGACAACAATCAATGCAGCAGCTCAAGGGAATCTGATGAACCAAACCACAGACGAAGCATGGGAATTGCTCGAGAACATGACAATGCATCATCATGACTGAAACAGTGGTGAAACAACTTCATCATCTGCCCCACTCTCTGCACTTAACAACCAAACGGAGGCCACCAAATCCCTCACGGACAAGATGGAATCTCTTGCTAAACAACTCGGAGAATTGAAGACGCAACCGCAGCAGGTTAACTAAGCTCAGGCTTATGTTAATTGTACCAACCCGCAACCTACTGAAGAATATCAAGTTGAGTACGAAAACCCTGACAGTTCAGTCTGTTACGTCCAATACCCAGCTCGTCCACCAAATCCCGGATTCAATCCACCACCTAGGGTTAATCAATTTCAGCGAAGCAATCAACCTTTCCGTTATCGCTATCCACCTTATCCAGCCCAACAATCTCAATTGACCTACGATCAACCACTTCCACTCACTGGTCCCCCAGTTGAGGAAAATCCCCCTACCACCCAGATTACAAAAGCAACTAATCCCACTCTCGGAGCTGATGATCAGTTGACTCAGTTCATGGACAGCAACAGCTAAATCAGAGAACTGCAGCCATACAAGATCAAACAGAGATACTAATGAGAAATCAATTGGCTCTGCTCAAGAGTTTGGAAACGCAGCTTGGACAGTTATCACAACGCCTTGAAACCCAACCGTAGGGAAGATTTCCAAGTAATACTATCCAAAATCCCCACTTAGAAGAAGCAAAGCAAATGGATTCCGTGATCCCAGAGGAAGAACCACGGAGAAGGTCAGCTAGGCTCAAGAACAAATCAACATATACTCAGAAGCTGACCCCTGAACTCCAGTTCGATTACCTTACCCTGAAAGGCTACAAGAAGGACCATCCAAGCTTGATTAATTCAAACTTGATGGAAGATTCCTGGACACTATGTCTAAAGTTCCCAACCAGAAGAGATACATCCGAAGGCTTCTCTCTAACAAGGAGAGGATACCAGACTCTAACAAAATTCCACTGAGTGAAGAATGCTCTGCATTACTCAGAAGCTCTCTACCACCAAAGCTAGGAGATATGGGCCGATTCGTTTTCCCGTGTTCAATTTACCAATCTGGAACTATTCATGCGCTAGCAGATTTAGGAGCAAGTATCAACCTAATCCCCTACTCTCTCTACAAGAGATTAGAGTTAGGAGACTTGTCGCCAACCAAAATGATAATCCAACTTACCAATCGCACAATTCGATATCCTAAGGGCATAGTTGAGAATGTCTTGGTGAAAGTCGACAAATTCTTGTATCCTACGAATTTCGTAGTAATGGATATTAAGGAAGACCTACACACACCAGTAGTGTTAGGAAGACCTTTCATGAATACAGCTAGGACTGTCATTGATGTGTACAATCAAACCTTGATCTTACGATCACATGGGGATAGCGTTACCTTCAAAATTGACCGACCAACCGATCTTTCTGGACAGGAAGAGATGTTTGCTATTTCCACCAGACGGATCACTTCCGATGAAGAGTCTTCACCACCAGTCGAAGATATCGAGATGGGTATCGAATCACAGTCTGTAGACGACCCAGAAATGGAAGAAGAGGATCCCAACGAAGAAATAGAGGAAGAAGAGGAATCTGAGGAGGAAGAGGAAATGGAAGACGTAAAAGAAACTGCGACAATACCCGCTCCAAGCATTGAGCGTCATGAAGAAATAATAAGGCTTGAGACGGAAGATCACAGTTTAATCATTCGCTTCAAAAATAAGACCGACAAGGCTGAGGTTAAGGATATAGAAATTGATCCTGCAAGTGTTAAAGTGGAGAGTCAGAATACTGAAGAAACCCATTCATCCGATGCATCCTCAGAAGAACAAGATACGGATGATGACGAGGGAGAGAAACATGAAGACATTCTGAATAACTCGCACTCTCCAACTGAACCAGATCAAGGGGATCCGGACTCTTCTTCAGATCGAATTCCGGTTATATCCACACATGCAGACATGATAACCTTCATCAATGATACCGATGAATTTGAAGACATTCTCGAAGCCATCCGGAAGTCAACCATTGATTTTTCGTTTTGCTTAATAGAACGAATTATGGCTATCAGAGAAGAACACAACCTCTATCTCCGAAGAGATGACAATGATGTTGAAATCCTAGAAGAACGCATTCAAGACTTTATCAATTCTCTTCACGATCATATCTATCACGAAGAAAGGCAACGAGAGCACAATTCAGTGGTTCGCACTATTCTTGAGACAAGATTCTGTCGAGAACAGAAGATCATTTACTCTAGGGTTTATAACGCCTTAGCCGGATCTGCACTTCCTTTCTCACGAAACCAACGAGCACTACTGACTCTCATCCGGAAGCATATGGATCTTTCCACCGGACGCCCGACTTATCACTCTGATTTACAAATAATCGAGGATATTCACAGCTTTTTCGCTCTCTTGGAAAGAGATAATTTCGAAAGCACACCAGACAGACTAGTGATTTACGTGACAATTGATCACCATGCTTGTGACGACCCGGAATTTTCTGAACAAATTTAAACTTAATCTTGATATGTTTCCAACACGATAAGCAAAGTCTGTAATGGTGAGTCTCGAAAATTTTGGATATAAGTTCATATAATCAATTACCTTTTGACAGTGCCCGACGATTCACGAACAATTAATTGTAAATAGATATATGTATATGAATATATGTGTAGATATATATTATAACATGATAACTTGAAATACATTAATAAAATATTATGCAATTTAATTATTATAATTAAAGATGAAAAAGGGTTTAGGATATACAATAAAAACTTTGAATACATTATTTAGAAATACTGATTTTATTTCTCTTAACAAAATTAATAACAAATATTTATATATTAATAATTGTAAGCTGATATGTGCAATATATATACATAATTATTATAGGAATTTTGTAATATAATTTCTAAATATTATATGAAGAAGTTTATAATATTTATATGTAAATAATCACAAATTAAAATATAGTTGTTGTATTAATGTTATTATTATTACTTTCATTATGAATATTAATATCAGTATTATTAATATTATTAAGTTAATATATAGTATATAAATATGAGATTTGATACGCGTAATTTGTTATATCAATAATATCATTATTATTATTATTATTATTAAAATTATTAATATCATTATTATTATAATTAGTAGAAAAATTATAATTTTAATTATTATTATGATTGATTATTATTATTATTACTAACAATTATCATTTTTATTTAAAATTATTATTATCACTATTTTTAGTACTTGTATCATTATTATTATTATTAGTTCTATTATCATTAATACTAAAAGTATCATTTTTATCATTATTCTTATTAGTATTATTTTGATTAATATTATAATTAATTCTATTATTATTATAATTATTAGTATTATGATAATTATTAACATATTTATATTTATTAATAAATAATATTGATCATATAAAGCCAGCTAAATAATCCAAATCTGTTTAATGTCACTATCTGTTTTAACTTATTTTCCTGTCTCGTGGTTCTACTTAATTGATTCTTATCGATAAATCATTCACTACAAAATAATTGTGATCAATTATTACTGCTACATCAAGTCTTCAATCACGCTACATAAGTCTTCTTCTACAATTCAAGTTTAAAAACAAACAAAAAAATAAAAAAAAATATAGAAACAAAGTCACAACCTCTGTTCTTGTAACTTTATTGCCAAAACTCAAATTCGAAAACCATTTCAAAATCTATGAATACAGTTTTGTTAGGAATCGTTTAGCCAAACTTTCTGCAAACTATAAAATCCCAATTCGTTATATCGACTTCGAATTTTTGAGTCAAAGTTTAGAACTTTAAAAGTCAACGTTTGTTCTTTAGTAAAATTCTAGTTGTCTGTTTCAATTTGAGTTAAATTGATAATTTTTATAGATTCTAGAAAGGTTTAAGAACGTATTTCATTTAGGAATCCTTGGCTAAAATGTTCCAGAAATCAAAATCAATTTTTTTTGTGTTCCTCATTTACAAATAGCAGTTGCTGTTTCACTTTTTTTTTTCTTTCTTCAATCAATATAAACATTGATATGAACATATTACTAGTATATTGAAGAATACAAATATATTGGATTTGTTATTTGTAAAACACCTCTGGTCGATTAAGTTTTTTTGAAGAAGAGGGAGATAGATCAGAAAAATAAAACGGGTTTAATAAGAGCGATGTTTGACATTAATCCGAAAAACTGATCCGGACGATTGGTTAAGGGTATTAGCGGGGTTGCGTGAGGTCACGGGTTCAAGCCCGGTCTGGGGCATTTCTTTTTAGAGAAGCTTTTATATGGGTATACTCTTTTATTTAATTTATATTATTATTATTATTATTGTTATTATTATGATTGTTATTATTATTGTTATTAGTAGTATTATAATTATTACTAATTATTACCATACTTACAAGTATTAGAATCATTATTATCATTAGTATTAATATAAGTATTATTCATAAAATGATTATTATTGATTTTTATCATTTTAGTATTATTATCATTTTTAAAATTATGATTATTATTATTATAAAAATAATAAAATTCATTATTGTTTTCATAAACATTAGTATTAGTATCATTATATAAATATTAGGGTTATTATTATTATTATTAACATATGTATTATTAGAAATATTATTATTTTTATTAATATGATTACAATTATTAGTATTGTTATTAGTAAAAATTACTATTATTATTATTATTATTATCATTATTATTATTTTCTACAAAAATTATTATTTTGATATCACTAAAACTATCATTATTATTGTTATCAGTATCATTATGTAGTACTAAAATCATTATCATAATTATCATTAATAATAAAATTAATATTTTTACATTTATTATCATTAATATCATTATTATTATTATTATTAATAGAATTACTAACATTATTATCTTATTAATAATATTAAGTATTATAATCATTTTTATCACTATTAATATTATTTTAGTATTATTATAACTATTACTCCTTCCGTCTCATTACAAGTGTCCACTTACTTTTTGCACACAGTTTTAGAAAATCCCACTTACTTCATTCTCCACCAATCAGAATTCTTCTCTCTCTAGAATAACCTCTTCTCATTGGTTGAAACATAAAGTGGACACTTGAAATGGAACATCCCAAAATAGAAATGTGGACACTTGTGGTGGGACGGAGGTAGTATTATTAATATAAATGATATATTTAATACATAAAACATAACAAAAATTAATATTTTATATACAAAATGAATATATGAAACATATATATACTAATAATATAAAAAGGATATAACTAATAAATTTATATGTGTTCGATTACATTTACGTATATTAATAAATATATAAATGATATAGGTTCGTGAATCCAAGGCCAACCCTGCATTGTTCAGTATCGTCGTATGCATATCTTTACTACAAAATATCGTATCGTGAGTTTCATTTGCTCCCTTTTTAAATGCTTTTGCAATATATATTTTTGGGACTGAGAATACATGCGCTGCTTTTATAAATGCTTTACGAAATAGACACAAGTGATCGAAACTACATTCTATGGTTGGATTATCGAACCGAATATGCCCCTTTTTAGCTTGGTAGCCTAAGAATTGGTGTTTATGATAATTGCCACCAATTGACGCGAATCCTAAAGATAGATCTATTTGGCCCAACAAGCCTCATCCGAGTAACGGATGCTTTAGTACTTCGATTTATCATGTTCGATGAGAGTCCCGGAATGATGGGGATATTCTATATGCATCCTGTTAAGGTCGGTTACCAGGTGTTCAATCCATATGAATGAATTTTAAACACTTGCGAGTGTATGATTATTGAATAAATGAAATCTTGTGGTATATTAAAATTATGGAAATGATTGATTATGATAAATTAATGAACTCACCAACCTTTTGGTTGACACTTGAAAGCATGTTTATTCTCAGGTATGAAAGAAATCTTTCGCTGTGCATTTGCTCATTTTAGAGATATTGTTGGAGTCATTTATGACATATTTCAAAAGACGTTGCATTCGAGTAGTTGAGTTCATCAAGATTATTATTAAGTAAATTATATTTGGATATATTATGAAATGGTATGCATGCCGTCAACTTTCGATGAAATGAAAGTTTGTCTTATAAAAACGAATGCAATGTTTGTAAAATGTATCATATAGAGGTCAAGTACCTCGCGATGTAACCAAATGTAATGTATTCGTCCAGATGGCTTAGGACGGGTCGTTAAAATGTTGATCTGATTATCAAAGAGTTACGAGACGCTGTTATGGAAGAAGCAAGGCGAAACAATCCGTTCTCTCATCTTGAACCAGATCGAGTCAACATTGCCACCTATGTTACGAAGCAGCTATCACGTATCTTCCACGAATCCACAGATCCTAGTTTCACATTTAATGATGGATGTTGGGAGATATACTCAAAGACGGTGACATTAATGCTCGGATCAGGATTGCTGTTCACTTCTTTTCAGCTTCGTCTTTTGACAAATCTGTGCAAAGCTGAAAGGACCCGTTCATATACATTATAAACGATTCACAATAGTTGATTACATCGCGAGGTATTTGACCTCTATATGATACATTTTACAAACATTGCATTCGTTTTTAAAAGACAAACTTTCTTTACAACAAAAGTTGACGGCGTGCACACCATTTCATAATACATCCAACTATAATTGGCTTAATAATGATCTTGATGAACTCAATGACTCGAATGCAACGTCTTTCAAAATATGCCATGAATGACTCCAAGTAATATCCTTAAAATGAGCTAATGCACAGCGGAAGATTTCTTTAATACCTGAGAATAAACATGCTTTAAAGTGTCAACCAAAAGGTTGGTGAGTTCATAGGTTTATCATAACAATCATTTCAATATATTAATAGACCACAAGATTTCTGTTTATAAATATATGTACACTCGCAAGTGTATAAAAGTATTCTATAAGTTGTAGGCACCCGGTAACAAGCCTTAACGTTCATGTTTTACCCTCTGAAGTACACCAGATCAGGTGTGTTTAATATAACTTCGAAGTACTAAAGCATCCCATAGTCAGGATGGGGTTTGTCAGGCCCAGTAGATCTATCTTTAGGATTCGCGCCTACCGTACATAGACAAGTAGTTTAATGTTACCAAGCTAAGAGTATATTTCTGGTTTAAACCCACGTAGAATTTATTTTAGTACTTGTGCCTATTTCGTAAAACATTTATAAAACAGCGCATGTATTCTCAGCCCAAAAATATATATTGCAAAAACAATTAAAAAGGGAGCAAATGAAACTCACAATACTGTATTCGTAGTAAAAATACATATAACGTCATTTAACAAGTGCAAGGTTGGCCTCGGATTCACGAACGTATCAATATTGAGATTCAATATTGCAGGAAAGTACGTAGACGCAACGGAGATGATAAACACTAGATTGACCTTACGAGCATACCCATGAACCATACCCATCACCTACATAGCTATAACCCAAAATTTCCTTAGCTTCAACTCATTCAAAAAAACTATTTTGAAATCACTCGGACAGCACTCCGTCGTAATATTTTATGTATACTAATAATATCTTGAAATAATACAGAGCAAAAATATATATATATATATATATATATATATATATATATATATATATATATATATATATATATATATATATATATATATATATATATATATATATATATATATAAATCGATTGAGAGAGTTTAGAGAAATATATTTTCAAGTTTATATGAAATAATGAAACCTATTGAATTCTATTTATAATAGCTTTTTGAATTATTAAAGTGAATTATTAAAGTATGAATTATTAAAGTGAATTATTAAAGTATGAATTATTAAAGTGAATTATTAAAGTATGAATTATTAAAGTATGAATTATTAAAGTGAATTATTAAAGTTAAAGTAAAGTAAAAGTAAAGTAAAGGTAAAGTTAAAGTATAGTAAAAGTATAAAAACTATGTATGTATAATACGCGTATAAATATATATAATATTAATTTAAATCGTTATATATATTTAATGAAATAAAATATAAATATCGTTATATTTATTATACTGGTTAAGTAATGAGTTATCAAAAGTGATTCTAGATATTTATAAAAGTTATATACGTTTTAATAATAAAGTTCTTTTTAAACTGAAAACGTCTTTGTACGTTTGAAAATTGATTAATAGAATATTATGGAAACCAATTCTCCACTAACTTTTGTCTAACTTTCGTAAATGACACTTTTTGTTTTTATTTATAAATAGCTTTACAAATTATTCTGAATATCGTTAAGAGGAATAGATTTTCTCAAATCATAGTGGACCTCTCAACAGAGACTTGTAATCATAATTCAATGTTTCTGATAATTCAATCATTTAATATATTTTTTTTAATTTCGTCGAAAATCATATTGAAACAAATACGTTCGTGTAAAGTATTATACGTTTAATACTTTATTAATATTCTCAAGTTATAATATATATATACATATACATATCTATTTATATATAACGATTCGTGAATCGTCAGAATTTGGTCGAGGTTATAATGAATGTATGAACACAGTTTAAAATTCTTGAGATTTAACTTAACAAACTTTGCTTATCGTGTCGGAATAATATAAAGATTAAAGTTTAAATTTGGTCGGAAATTTCTGGATCGTCACAGTACCTACCCGTTAAAGAAATTTCGTCCCCGAAATTTGATAGAGGTCGTCATAACTAACAATGAGAATGTTATTATAACGATTATAGAGTTTTATCATGTTCAAGAAGAATGGATAAAATAATTCGATTACTCGAAGCGTGTGAGTGAAGTTATCGTAAATGAATGAAATAAGATAATAGTGATTCGTCGTATCTTTTGACGTCATCACGATTGATCTCCGAAAAGAAATTCTTTGTAATCTATATTGGATTTGATTATTCGGCGATTAAGGAAATTATGATCCTCTTCGAATTAATGCGGTAATCCATTTTGATTTCTCTGTCGGATATTTCACTATAAATCCACCTCATTTGTTTTCTTACAACTCACACCTTCTCAACTCATATTTTAAAGTATTTGTCAATATGCTTCATCCAGTGCTAATTCTTGATATACTCATCACTTTCATATCTGTCGCTCTTCTTTTTCATCTACCTCCGGAAGAATCTATTTACTTCTACTATACTCTTGGTTTTATAGTGTTTTTAGTTTTTCCGTGTCTTTATATTGCTATATGCATTGATATATACGGTTTGTGATTTTTGGGTTGTTGTTGGGTTTTATATCTTCCCTTATATTTCAAAGTCCTTGCTTCTTCTATAATCTTTGTCATCCAAAGTTAATGCTCTCTTCTATTTGCTATGATTTATACTCCCATTTCTAGTTCGGAGCTTTGTCCTTTCGTTTCTTCTTCTTGCGATTAAGCACCACTTGTAATGGTCCAGAATTCGCAGATATAAATTTCGGAATGAACATTGTTAATGTTCTAGGAAGGAAATTGTAATGACACGATCTTGACTTGTCAAATTACCAGAATACCTCGGAAAAGGCCGAATCATCAAGAAATATTTTCTTGATATTTAGAGATCAAAGAGAATACAAGAGTCGTGTAACATAGCACATGATGACGTTATGATCTGTGAATCATCATGTTCCATTTAGAAACTCAGCATGAATTACTGTAATATAATCACGTTGATCAAGTGTGATTATATTATACTAACTCATGCTTCAGCTCCCAACACTTCTTCAAGAATATTCCTATTTTAAACTCGAATGTTTCGGAATTTAGAAACTAAAATAGTTTCTTTTATGATATAATACAGATAGCGCGAAGAGGTAAATGATTTCAGATAAGAATAATTATAAAAATATCTTCAGAAGTATGGATGATATTTATAATGAAAGATACGATGATATCTTAGAATGTCTAATATCAGAGGATGATGAAGGATATTGTCCGCAGGGGTTAAGAGTCAGGAGCAAGGTATTCGTTAATGACTTCAGCAAGTACTAAATCATTTGGATTCTTTAAAGGTAGGTTCAGCCTTTGTGATTTGTCCACAGCCTCCTCCATACTTTGCTCAATCCGTTTTCCAGTTCCAAAGCTTCTCTTTTTCTGAGCTTTGCCAATATACTATCCTTTATCATCCAACTTTTTACTGTTAAGGTCATTTATAGTTTTTGCTGCTTCATCAGCATTTTTCAAAATTTCGAGAACTGGTTCGCAGTTTAGGGTGTTTTTCAGAAATTTCTCATTCAAATAATGTAAGTCTTGGAGGTAGACGTTGTGTGTATATGTAATTGTTGATGTAGACATGCTGCGAGGTTTCAAAATACTGATTGTTGATTCTCAATAATTGGTATGGCAATTCTTGTTATAAGGTACGAATGAGTATATGATAGGGTTTCGATAATTATAATGATTTTTTTTTGGAAAGTCAAAGATCAGTGAAGTTGTTGGTAAGTTTATTGCTAATGTGGTGAATATAAACGATTCCCCGGTAACGTTGGCGAAAGGGCAACGTATCTATCAAGGTTATAGTAAGACTGTTTTGATTGAGAAGTCGAAGTTGACTTGCTGGAGCTGTGACAAAACTGTCTATTTTGAAACGGAATTGAAAAGTTATTTTAGCTAGTAAATACCAAAGGGTCTAACACGGATACGTGTCGAACTATGTCTTGGGATTTGAGAGTTTTTCAGGTGTATAACTGTGGGTAACATGTGGTTGGATCATCATCTCGATTGTTCCTTAGTTGAAGTGTCTTCAGGAATTTCGAAGGGTTTGAGCACATATTGTAATCGTTAATACATATGATGTTCTAACACAGTTTTGAAGTCAAAGTATAGCTTTAAAAGATATAGGAATCTAAGAGTGATGATACTGGTTATATTTCGAATTGAATTATGCGATTTCAAAATCAGAATATGTAATTGAATTTGAATGAGTATGATTGTTTTGATTTATATGAAAGAATGGATATTGTTGTGAAAGTAGGGAGTATAGTTGATGATTGCTAAATCAGTTTTGAAAAATGTAATATATTAATTGTGAATTTATATATCTCTCGGGTATTACCTACCCGTTAAAAAAAAATTTCACAATTAATATTTTGTACAAAAGAAGTTTATTACAGTCTTTATGAAAATATATGTGTATATTTTCTTTAGATGTAATATAGATTTAATGAGTTAATATTAAATTAAACTCATTTATTTTATGGTTGGAACTAGAATTGAGTAATCCCTAAAACTTTATAAATTTCATAAGTATTTCTTCAATAATATTGAAATTATGAATCATTACTTTGTTATTTGTTGGTTTTCGTGAAATTCTTGTGAACTTCGCAAGGTACGAATGATGTTATTTGAAAATTTTCGAGTACATCGATGATGAAAGTGTAAAATCAAACATATATTTGAATAATACACTTGATTTATTATGAATTGGAATTTTATTGAATTGAGACAGAGATTGTAATTAACGATGGTTAAGTTGCGGACGAAGGACGTACATCATTGCATATTTGTAATATGAATTAACTGAGTAGTTAAGATTCACACATAATAGCTTAGTACGGGAAGATTTATTATGGTTTAAAAATTTATACATATAAATATTTCGATTGGAAATGAGTTAATACTTCATAACTCGTTGATACAATATATTTGTTGTTGATTCGTAATGATGTCCACAATGATTCTTGAACTGACAGAGTTTGTGATGTTAGAGGTGCTGTTAATTCTAACGATACTGACGGCACTGACTGTGTTGATGATGCTACGGTCCTGTTGATGCGGTTGGTAAAACAATTCTAGCTTGTAAATCGTACACCATTTCCGATCAAAGTTTCTACTCTACCATCTCCGTTCACTCATCCGATTTACGGACAGAATTAAATAATCTCTAAGATTTTGGAGATTACATAACTGCCGCAGAGATATCTCTTCAATGAAGTTTATGAATTAATACTTCATCGTTTGTTGTTGTTGATATTCCTGGATATTTACAGGGCGTATGACGTTGATGTTTGAGATACAGATTGTGATGTTGTGGTGTGGGATGTGGATGTTGTTGTTGGTGGTGGTGATGGTACTGTTGGTGTTACTGATGGTGGTACTGTTTATGCTGCTGGTGCTGCTGCTGGTGTTTGTAACCTTTGCACCATATTCTCCAAAGCCACTACCCAAGCGCGAAGCTCATTGACTTCTTCTATTATGTAGTGACCCGAACTTTTCCATGTTTATATATATTAATTGAGATTGATATTTACATGATTAAATGTTTCCAACATGTTAAGCAATTAAACTTGTTAAGACTTGATTAATTGAAATATGTTTCATATAGACAATTGACCACCCAAGTTGACCGGTGATTCACGAACGTTAAAACTTGTAAAAACTATATAATGACATATATATGAATATATATATATATAGTTAACATGATACTATGATAAGTAAACATATCATTAAGTATATTAACAATGAACTACATATGTAAAAACAAGACTACTAACTTAATGATTTTTTAAACGAGACATATATGTAACGATTATCGTTGTAACGACATTTAATGTATATATATATCATATTAAGAGATATTCGTACATCATAATATCATGATAATATAATAATTTAAAATCTCATTTGTTATAATAAACAATGGGTTAACAACATTCAACAAGATCGTTAACCTAAAGGTTTCAAAACAACATTTACATGTAACGACTAACGATGACTTAACGACTCAGTTAAAATGTATATACATGTAGTGTTTTAATATGTATTCATACACTTTTGAAAGACTTCAAGACACTTATCAAAATACTTCTACTTAACAAAAATGCTTACAATTACATCCTCGTTCAGTTTCATCAACAATTCTACTCGTATGCACCCGTATTCGTACTCGTACAATACACAGCTTTTAGATGTATGTACTATTGGTATATACACTCCAATGATCAGCTCTTAGCAGCCCATGTGAGTCACCTAACACATGTGGGAACCATCATTTGGCAACTAGCATGAAATATCTCATAAAATTACAAAAATATGAGTAATCATTCATGACTTATTTACATGAAAACAAAATTACATATCCTTTATATCTAATCCATACACCAACGACCAAAAACACCTACAAACACTTTCATTCTTCAATTTTCTTCATCTAATTGATCTCTCTCAAGTTCTATCTTCAAGTTCTAAGTGTTCTTCATATATTTTACAAGTTCTAGTTACATAAAATCAAGAATACTTTCAAGTTTGCTAGCTCACTTCCAATCTTGTAAGGTGATCATCCAACCTCAAGAAATATTTGTTTCTTACAGTAGGTTATCATTCTAATACAAGGTAATAATCATATTCAAACTTTGGTTCAATTTCTATAACTATAACAATCTTATTTCAAGTGATGATCTTACTTGAACTTGTTTTCGTGTCATGATTCTGCTTCAAGAACTTCGAGCCATCCAAGGATCCGTTGAAGCTAGATCCATTTTTCTCTTTTCCAGTAGGTTTATCCAAGGAACTTAAGGTAGTAATGATGTTCATAACATCATTCGATTCATACATATAAAGCTATCTTATTCGAAGGTTTAAACTTGTAATCACTAGAACATAGTTTAGTTAATTCTAAACTTGTTCGCAAACAAAAGTTAATCCTTCTAACTTGACTTTTAAAATCAACTAAACACATGTTCTATATCTATATGATATGCTAACTTAATGATTTAAAACCTGGAAACACGAAAAACACCGTAAAACCGGATTTACGCCGTCGTAGTAACACCGCGGGCTGTTTTGGGTTAGTTAATTAAAAACTATGATAAACTTTGATTTAAAAGTTGTTATTCTGAGAAAATGATTTTTATTATGAACATGAAACTATATCCAAAAATTATGGTTAAAATCAAAGTGGAAGTATGTTTTCTAAAATGGTCATCTAGACGTCGTTCTTTCGACTGAAATGACTACCTTTACAAAAACGACTTGTAACTTATTTTTCCGACTATAAACCTATACTTTTTCTGTTTAGATTCATAAAATAGAGTTCAATATGAAACCATAGCAATTTGATTCACTCAAAACGGATTTAAAATGAAGAAGTTATGGGTAAAACAAGATTGGATAATTTTTCTCATTTTAGCTACGTGAAAATTGGTAACAAATCTATTCCAACCATAACTTAATCAACTTGTATTGTATATTATGTAATCTTGAGATACCATAGACATGTATATAATGTTTCGACCTATCATGTCGACACATCTATATATATTTTGGAACAACCATAGACACTCTATATGTGAATGTTGGAGTTAGCTATACAGGGTTGAGGTTGATTCCAAAACATATATAGTTTGAGTTGTGATCAATACTGAGATACGTATACACTGGGTCGTGGATTGATTCAAGATAATATTTATCAATTTATTTCTGTACATCTAATTGTGGACAACTAGTTGTAGGTTACTAACGAGGACAGCTGACTTAATAAACTTAAAACACCAAAATATATTAAAAGTGTTGTAAATATATTTTGAACATACTTTGATATATATGTATATATTGTTATAGATTCGTGAATCAACCAGTGGCCAAGTCTTACTTCCCGACGAAGTAAAAAGCTGTGAAAGTGAGTTATAGTCCCACTTTTAAAATCTAATATTTTTGGGATGAGAATACATGCAGGTTTTATAAATGATTTACAAAATAGACACAAGTACGTGAAACTACATTCTATGGTTGAATTATCGAAATCGAATATGCCCCTTTTTATTAAGTCTGGTAATCTAAGAATTAGGGAACAGACACCCTAATTGACGCGAATCCTAAAGATAGATCTATCGGGCCCAACAAGCCCCATCCAAAGTACCGGATGCTTTAGTACTTCGAAATTTATATCATATCCGAAGGGTGTCCCGGAATGATGGGGATATTCTTATATATATGCATCTTGTTAATGTCGGTTACCAGGTGTTCACCATATGAATGATTTTTATCTCTATGTATGGGATGTGTATTGAAATATGAAATCTTGTGGTCTATTGTTACGATTTGATATATATAGGTTAAACCTATAACTCACCAACATTTTTGTTGACGTTTAAAGCATGTTTATTCTCAGGTGAATACTAAGAGCTTCCGCTGTTGCATACTAAAATAAGGACAAGATTTGGAGTCCATGTTTGTATGATACTGTGTAAAAACTGCATTCAAGAAAATGATTTCGATGTAACATATTTGTATTGTAAACCATTATGTAATGGTCGTGTGTAAACAGGATATTTTAGATTATCATTATTTGATAATCTACGTAAAGCTTTTTAAACCTTTATTTATGAAATAAAGGTTATGGTTTGTTTTAAAAATATATGCAGTCTTTGAAAAACGTCTCATATAGAGGTCAAAACCTCGCAACGAAATCAATTAATATGGAACGTTTCTAATCAATAAGAACGGGACATTTCAGTTGGTATCCGAGCGTTGGTCTTAGAGAACCAGAATTTTGCATTAGTGTGTCTTATCGAGTTTGTTAGGATGCATTAGTAAGTCTGGACTTCGACCGTGTTTACTTGAAAAATGATTGCTTAACAAATTTTGTTGGAAACTATATATTTTTAACATGTGAATATTATGTGATATATTAATCTCTTAACGCGTTTGATATTATGTGATAGATGTCTACCTCTAGAACAAGTCCCATTGACTCATCTAATAATAATGAAGAGTCAAATGTAAATTGGAATGATTCGTGGACTGATTCACAAGTTCCCGAAGAGGAACCGGAAGAAGAGTCGGAACCGGAAGAAGAATCGGAACCGGAAGAAGAATCGGAACCGGATGAAGAAATAGAACCGGTGAGGGAAATAATAAAACGGTTAAGTAAAAGAGAATCCTCAACCAACCGACCAAGGTTAATTATGGTCAATGGTGTTTCCGCCAAGGAAGCAAAATATTGGGAGGATTACCAATTCTCCGATGAATCGGATTCCGACGAGAATTCCGATGATGTTATAGAAATTACCCTAACTGAATTTAAAAAGGCAAAAGAAAATAATAAGGGAAAGGGCATAAAAATAGAGAAATCTAATTCCAACCCCGATGAACTTTATATGTATCGTCAACCCCCGAAGTCCTTAAGTTGTAACAATGACCCGGGAACCTCTAAACCACCAGGTTTTTCTAAACCAATGTGGACAACGACGTCTCGTATTAGGGGAACATCATATATCCCTAGAAACTTGGCAAAACGAACCAAAACCGAACAAGAAGAAATGAGCGTGTCGGAATAAGATAGTTGTATTCGTGTGGTGTAATATATGTAATATAGTGTGCTTATGCTATATGATATATGTAAAAATTGCTTGTATTAATAAGTATTTTTTTTTTATGAATCTAACTCTTGTCTATTTTACAGTATAAAAACACAAAATGGATAGACAACCCAATATTTTAAGAGACCTACCCGGAGACATGATTGATGAAATCTTGTCTAGAGTCGGTCAGAATTCCTCGGCACAACTATTTAAGGCGAGATCAGTTTGTAAGACATTCGAAGAACGTTCCAAGAATGTCTTGGTTTATAAGAGACTTTCATTTGAAAGATGGGGGATATCACATTGGGAAACCCATAAGTTACGATGTGTTTACTTTGATGCATATATTGCGGGGAACCCAAATGCTATTTTACGCAACGGGTTAAGAAATTATTTTGACTCAATATATCCGAATATTGGACTTCGTGATTTAGAAAAAGCGGCTAACATGCAACATAAAGAAGCATGTTATGCTTACGGATTAGTAATGTTCGCTTCTCACCAAAGTGAGAACAAGAACATCGGGCTACAACTATTAAACAAAACGTTTCCACAAGTGACGGAGTCGGTAATTGGGGTAAGAAATGAGGTTTTTAGATTGTTACGGGACTGTTGGACATTACGTAACCCTCGTCCCTTTGACGACGTTACAACACGCTGTCTTATCAACGGCCATAACGGTTATGTTCCACAAGACCAAGGATGGGAAGTAATCCTAGTAAAACCAGAATGCATGACTTGTTTCTGGACGTATGAATTACGTGTCTTTATTGCCTTTGCTGAACGACTTGTGTACTAGCTAGAATTATCTTCACAACTATCTTGTATCAAAGTTATTGTGTGCTATATTTCATGCTTTATGTAAAATAAGCGGTATTGTAAGTTTGTAAAATATTGTATAAAAGTTTGAACGCGAAATATTATTATAATCAGTTTTTCATATAGAATTGTAGTAGTTGAATTGTATATTAGCTACTAAGTATGAACTTAATGGGTAGGTACTACCCGAATTTAAACTTATAAAACGCTAATATGAAGAAAAAGCTTTTATAAATGAGTTCATATTATGCTACGAAATACTATTAACTACTCTTAATATTCTGTATGATTAACTTGTTCCATTTGACTATTTTGAAGGAAATGGCACCGACTACTCGACACACCGTGAATATGAATGAAGAGGAATTCCGCACTTTTCTCGCTTCAAACATAGCCGCAGTACAGGCTGCGCTACATACCAACAATAACCTTGGATCTAGCAGTACAGGAAATTGTGTAGGATGCACCTATAAAGAATTCACTGCCTGCAAACCTTTGGAATTTAATGGAACCGAAGGACCGATCGGATTGAAACGGTGGACCGAGAAGGTCGAATCGGTGTTTGCCATAAGTAAGTGTACTGAAGAGGACAAAGTGAAGTACGCTACGCATACCTTCACAGGATCTGCGTTAACATGGTGGAATACCTATCTAGAGCAAGTGGGACAAGATGATGCATACGCACTACCGTGGTCAGCATTCAAGCACTTGATGAACGAGAAGTACCGTCCCAGAACCGAGGTCAATAAGCTCAAGACAGAACTTAGAGGGTTACGAACCCAAGGATTTGATATTACCACGTACGAAAGACGATTCACAGAATTGTGCCTATTGTGTCCGGGAGCATTCGAAGATGAGGAAGAGAAGATCGACGCGTTTGTGAAAGGATTACCGGAAAGAATCCAAGAAGATATAAGTTCACACGAGCCCGCCTCCATACAACAGGCATGTAGAATGGCTCACAAACTAGTGAACCAGATTGAAGAAAGAATTAAAGAACAGGCTGCTGAAGAGGCCAATGTGAAGCAAGTCAAAAGAAAGTGGGAGGAAAACGGTGATAAGAATCACCAACACAACAACAACAGCAATTACAACAATAATCGCAACAATTATCCCAACAATCGCAACATCAATCGCAACTACAACAAACGGCCCAACAACAACAACAACAACAACAACAACAACAACAACAACAACAACAATAGCAACTACAACAATCATCCCAACAACAATAATAACCGCAACAACAACAACAATCAGAAGCAGCTATGCCAAAGGTGTGAAAAGTATCACTCGGGGTTCTGCACCAAATTTTGCAACAAGTGTAAAAGAAATGGTCATAGCGCGGCGAAGTGTGAAGTCTACGGACCAGGGGTTAATAGAACGAAAGGAACAAATGGTGTCGGAACGAGTAATGGCGGAGCAATTAGTGTTGGAGCAAGTTATGCCAATGTAGTTTGTTATAAATGTGGAAAACCGGGCCACATTATTAGAAATTGCCCGAACCAGGAGAACACGAAAGGACAAGGCCGCGAAAGAGTTTTCAATATTAATGCGGCAGAGGCACAGGAAGACCAGGAGCTTGTTACGGGTACGTTTCTTATTGACAATAAATCTGCTTACGTTTTATTTGATTCGGGTGCGGATAGAAGCTATATGAGTAGAGATTTTTGTGCTAAATTAAGTTGTCCATTGACGCCTTTGGATAGTAAATTTTTACTCGAATTAGCAAATGGTAAATTAATTTCAGCAGATAATATATGTCGGAATCGAGAAATTAAACTGGTTAGCGAAACATTTAAGATTGATTTGATACCAGTAGAGTTAGGGAGTTTTGATGTGATAATCGGTATGGACTGGTTGAAAGAAGTGAAAGCAGAGATCGTTTGTTACAAAAATGCAATTCGCATTATACGAGAAAAAGGAAAACCCTTAATGGTGTACGGAGAAAAGGGCAACACGAAGCTACATCTTATTAGTAATTTGAAGGCACAAAAACTAATAAGAAAAGGTTGCTATGCTGTTCTAGCACACGTCGAGAAAGTACAAACTGAAGAAAAGAGTATCAATGATGTTCCCATTGCAAAAGAATTTCCCGATGTATTTCCGAAAGAATTACCGGGATTACCCCCACATCGATCCGTTGAATTTCAAATAGATCTTGTACCAGGAGCTGCACCAATAGCTCGTGCTCCTTACAGACTCGCACCCAGCGAGATGAAAGAACTGCAAAGCCAATTACAAGAACTTTTAGAGCGTGGTTTCATTCGACCAAGCACATCACCGTGGGGAGCTCCTGTTTTGTTTGTCAAGAAGAAAGATGGTACATTCAGGTTGTGTATCGACTACCGAGAGTTGAACAAACTTACCATCAAGAACCGCTACCCACTACCGAGAATCGACGACTTATTTGATCAACTACAAGGCTCGTCTGTTTATTCAAAGATTGACTTACGTTCCGGGTATCATCAAATGCGGGTGAAAGAAGATGATATTCCAAAGACTGCTTTCAGAACACGTTACGGTCATTACGAGTTTATGGTCATGCCGTTTGGTTTAACTAATGCACCAGCTGTGTTCATGGACCTTATGAACCGAGTGTGTGGACCATACCTTGACAAGTTTGTCATTGTTTTCATTGATGACATACTTATTTACTCAAAGAATGACCAAGAACACGGTGAACATTTGAGAAAGGTGTTAGAAGTATTGAGGAAGGAAGAATTGTACGCTAAGTTTTCAAAGTGTGCATTTTGGTTGGAAGAAGTTCAATTCCTCGGTCACATAGTGAACAAAGAAGGTATTAAGGTGGATCCGGCAAAGATAGAAACTGTTGAAAAGTGGGAAACCCCGAAAACTCCGAAACACATACGCCAGTTTTTAGGACTAGCTGGTTACTACAGAAGGTTCATCCAAGACTTTTCCAGAATAGCAAAACCCTTGACTGCATTAACACATAAAGGGAAGAAATTTGAATGGAATGATGAACAAGAGAAAGCGTTTCAGTTATTGAAGAAAAAGCTAACTACGGCACCTGTATTGTCATTGCCTGAAGGGAATGATGATTTTGTGATTTATTGTGACGCATCAAAGCAAGGTCTCGGTTGTGTATTAATGCAACGAACGAAGGTGATTGCTTATGCGTCTAGACAATTGAAGATTCACGAGCAAAATTATACGACGCATGATTTGGAATTAGGCGCGGTTGTTTTTGCATTAAAGACTTGGAGGCACTACTTATATGGGGTCAAAAGTATTATATATACCGACCACAAAAGTCTTCAACACATATTTAATCAGAAACAACTGAATATGAGGCAGCGTAGGTGGATTGAATTATTGAATGATTATGACTTTGAGATTCGTTACCACCCGGGGAAGGCAAATGTGGTAGCCGATGCCTTGAGCAGGAAGGACAGAGAACCCATTCGAGTAAAATCTATGAATATAATGATTCATAATAACCTTACTACTCAAATAAAGGAGGCGCAACAAGGAGTTTTAAAAGAGGGAAATTTAAAGGATGAAATACCCAAAGGATCGGAGAAGCACCTTAATATTCGGGAAGACGGAACCCGGTATAGGGCTGAAAGGATTTGGGTACCAAAATTTGGAGATATGAGAGAAATGGTACTTAGAGAAGCTCATAAAACCAGATACTCAATACATCCTGGAACGGGGAAGATGTACAAGGATCTCAAGAAACATTTTTGGTGGCCGGGTATGAAAGCCGATGTTGCTAAATACGTAGGAGAATGTTTGACGTGTTCTAAGGTCAAAGCTGAGCATCAGAAACCATCAGGTCTACTTCAACAACCAAAAATCTCGGAATGGAAATGGGAAAACATTACCATGGATTTCATCACTAAATTGCCAAGGACTGCAAGTGGTTTTGATACTATTTGGGTAATAGTTGATCGTCTCACCAAATCAGCACACTTCCTGCCAATAAGAGAAGATGACAAGATGGAGAAGTTAGCACGACTGTATTTGAAGGAAGTCGTATCCAGACATGGAATACCAATCTCTATTATCTCTGATAGGGATGGCAGATTTATTTCAAGATTCTGGCAGACATTACAGCAAGCATTAGGAACTTGTCTAGACATGAGTACTGCCTATCATCCACAAACTGATGGGCAGAGCAAAAGGACGATACAAACGCTTGAAGACATGCTACGAACATGTGTTATTGATTTCGGAAACAGTTGGGATCGACATCTACCGTTAGCAGAATTTTCCTACAACAACAGCTACCATTCAAGCATTGAGATGGCGCCGTTTGAAGCACTTTATGGTAGAAAGTGCAGGTCTCCGATTTGTTGGAGTGAAGTGGGGGATAGACAGATTACGGGTCCGGAGATTATACAAGAAACTACCGAGAAGATCATCCAAATTCAACAACGGTTGAAAACCGCCCAAAGTCGACAAAAGAGCTACGCTGACATTAAAAGAAAAGATATAGAATTTGAAATTGGAGAGATGGTCATGCTTAAAGTTGCACCTTGGAAAGGCGTTGTTCGATTTGGTAAACGAGGGAAATTAAATCCAAGGTATAATGGACCATTCAAGATTATTGATCGTGTCGGACCAGTAGCTTACCGACTTGAGTTACCTCAACAACTCGCGGCTGTACATAACACTTTCCACGTCTCGAATTTGAAAAAATGTTTTGCTAAAGAAGATCTCACTATTCCGTTAGATGAAATCCAAATCAACGAAAAACTCCAATTCATCGAAGAACCCGTCGAAATAATGGATCGTGAGGTTAAAAGACTTAAGCAAAACAAGATACCAATTGTTAAGGTTCGATGGAATGCTCGTAGAGGACCTGAGTTCACCTGGGAGCGTGAAGATCAGATGAAGAAGAAATACCCGCATCTATTTCCAGAAGATTCGTCAACACCTTCAACAGCTTAAAATTTCGGGACGAAATTTATTTAACGGGTAGGTACTGTAGTGACCCGAACTTTTCCATGTTTATATATATTAATTGAGATTGATATTTACATGATTAAATGTTTCCAACATGTTAAGCAATTAAACTTGTTAAGACTTGATTAATTGAAATATGTTTCATATAGACAATTGACCACCCAAGTTGACCGGTGATTCACGAACGTTAAAACTTGTAAAAACTATATAATGACATATATATGAATATATATATATATAGTTAACATGATACTATGATAAGTAAACATATCATTAAGTATATTAACAATGAACTACATATGTAAAAACAAGACTACTAACTTAATGATTTTTTAAACGAGACATATATGTAACGATTATCGTTGTAACGACATTTAATGTATATATATCATATTAAGAGATATTCGTACATCATAATATCATGATAATATAATAATTTAAAATCTCATTTGTTATAATAAACAATGGGTTAACAACATTCAACAAGATCGTTAACCTAAAGGTTTCAAAACAACATTTATATGTAACGACTAACGATGACTTAATGACTCGGTTAAAATGTATATACATGTAGTGTTTTAATATGTATTCATACACTTTTGAAAGACTTCAAGACACTTATCAAAATACTTCTACTTAACAAAAATGCTTACAATTACATCCTCGTTCAGTTTCATCAACAATTCTACTCGTATGCACCCGTATTCGTACTCGTACAATACACAGCTTTTAGATGTATGTACTATTGGTATATACACTCCAATGATCAGCTCTTAGCAGCCCATGTGAGTCACCTAACACATGTGGGAACCATCATTTGGCAACTAGCATGAAATATCTCATAAAATTACAAAAATATGAGTAATCATTCATGACTTATTTACATGAAAACAAAATTACATATCCTTTATATCTAATCCATACACCAACGACCAAAAACACCTACAAACACTTTCATTCTTCAATTTTCTTCATCTAATTGATCTCTCTCAAGTTCTATCTTCAAGTTCTAAGTGTTCTTCATATATTTTACAAGTTCTAGTTACATAAAATCAAGAATACTTTCAAGTTTGCTAGCTCACTTCCAATCTTGTAAGGTGATCATCCAACCTCAAAAAATATTTGTTTCTTACAGTAGGTTATCATTCTAATACAAGGTAATAATCATATTCAAACTTTGGTTCAATTTCTATAACTATAACAATCTTATTTCAAGTGATGATCTTACTTGAACTTGTTTTCGTGTCATGATTCTGCTTCAAGAACTTCGAGCCATCCAAGGATCCGTTGAAGCTAGATCCATTTTTTTCTTTTCCAGTAGGTTTATCCAAGGAACTTAAGGTAGTAATGATGTTCATAACATCATTCGATTCATACATATAAAGCTATCTTATTCGAAGGTTTAAACTTGTAATCACTAGAACATAGTTTAGTTAATTCTAAACTTGTTCGCAAACAAAAGTTAATCCTTCTAACTTGACTTTTAAAATCAACTAAACACATGTTCTATATCTATATGATATGCTAACTTAATGATTTAAAACCTGGAAACACGAAAAACACCGTAAAACCGGATTTACGCCGTCGTAGTAACACCGCGGGCTGTTTTGGGTTAGTTAATTAAAAACTATGATAAACTTTGATTTAAAAGTTGTTATTCTGAGAAAATGATTTTTATTATGAACATGAAACTATATCCAAAAATTATGGTTAAACTCAAAGTGGAAGTATGTTTTCTAAAATGGTCATCTAGACGTCGTTCTTTCGACTGAAATGACTACCTTTACAAAAACGACTTGTAACTTATTTTTCCGACTATAAACCTATACTTTTTCTGTTTAGATTCATAAAATAGAGTTCAATATGAAACCATAGCAATTTGATTCACTCAAAACGGATTTAAAATGAAGAAGTTATGGGTAAAACAAGATTGGATAATTTTTCTCATTTTAGCTACGTGAAAATTGGTAACAAATCTATTCCAACCATAACTTAATCAACTTGTATTGTATATTATGTAAT
This sequence comes from Rutidosis leptorrhynchoides, assembly GCF_046630445.1. Lineage (NCBI taxonomy): Eukaryota > Viridiplantae > Streptophyta > Magnoliopsida > Asterales > Asteraceae > Rutidosis > Rutidosis leptorrhynchoides. The sequence continues at coordinate 35,319,554 of NC_092337.1, read as the reverse complement.
CTTGAGATACCATAGACATGTATACAATGTTTCGACCTATCATGTCGACACATCTATATATATTTTGGAACAACCATAGACACTCTATATGTGAATGTTGGAGTTAGCTATACAGGGTTGAGGTTGATTCCAAAACATATATAGTTTGAGTTGTGATCAATACTGAGATACGTATACACTGGGTCGTGGATTGATTCAAGATAATATTTATCAATTTATTTCTGTACATCTAATTGTGGACAACTAGTTGTAGGTTACTAACGAGGACAGCTGACTTAATAAACTTAAAACACCAAAATATATTAAAAGTGTTGTAAATATATTTTGAACATACTTTGATATATATGTATATATTGTTATAGGTTCGTGAATCAACCAGTGGCCAAGTCTTACTTCCCGACGAAGTAAAAATCTGTGAAAGTGAGTTATAGTCCCACTTTTAAAATCTAATATTTTTGGGATGAGAATACATGCAGGTTTTATAAATGATTTACAAAATAGACACAAGTACGTGAAACTACATTCTATGGTTGAATTATCGAAATCGAATATGCCCCTTTTTATTAAGTCTGGTAATCTAAGAATTAGGGAACAGACACCCTAATTGACGCGAATCCTAAAGATAGATCTATCGGGCCCAACAAGCCCCATCCAAAGTACCGGATGCTTTAGTACTTCGAAATTTATATCATATCCGAAGGGTGTCCCGGAATGATGGGGATATTCTTATATATATGCATGTTGTTAATGTCGGTTACCAGGTGTTCACCATATGAATGATTTTTATCTCTATGTATGGGATGTGTATTGAAATATGAAATCTTGTGGTCTATTGTTACGATTTGATATATATAGGTTAAACCTATAACTCACCAACATTTTTGTTGACGTTTAAAGCATGTTTATTCTCAGGTGAATACTAAGAGCTTCCGCTGTTGCATACTAAAATAAGGATAAGATTTGGAGTCCATGTTTGTATGATACTGTGTAAAAACTGCATTCAAGAAAATGATTTCGATGTAACATATTTGTATTGTAAACCATTATGTAATGGTCGTGTGTAAACAGGATATTTTAGATTATCATTATTTGATAATTTACGTAAAGCTTTTTAAACCTTTATTTATGAAATAAAGGTTATGGTTTGTTTTAAAAATATATGCAGTCTTTGAAAAACGTCTCATATAGAGGTCAAAACCTCGCAACGAAATCAATGAAAATATGGAACGTTTCTAATCAATAAGAACGGGACATTTCATATTACACCAGGGTGATTGTCGGTTCGGACGAGCGGATAAATAACATCTAGAATTTGGTGTAGTATGTAATCGTGACGAGATACTCTAGAAATAAGAGAGAAAATGGTGTTTCGGATAGGTTCGCCGGTAAGTGCTTCATGTTCTTCGCCAAGAGGGCAATGTGGTGGATGGAAGGGATCACCTTCTTCTTGCCTCCAATGATTAAGGAGGCTACGAACCCATCCCCAATTCATCCAGAATAGATGATGACTAATTGGTTGATCTATTCCGGTCACACTGCTTTTGGAACTTGAGTGGGATTCGATTTCGGAATCCGAGGGACTTGAACTAATGATGAATTCCATTTCGTACGATTGAATAAAGAATTTTTTGATATGAAATGATTTTCCGGCTATCGGGTGGTATTCTAATTATATAGAGCAAAAGGTTTCGTAGATTACGGAGGAATTTACGGAATATGTCAGGCAAAGTTTACAGTAACAGATACGCTAAGATATGAATTAGCAGATACGCTAAAATATGAATTTTGTCTATACACTATTCATGCAATCAATGCAATAAGATGTGTCTAGACTAAGAATGATAAGCAGGTAATTTCCGACAAAAATGATGAGCAAAACTTTTGACATGCAGACACGGTCGAAGTCCAGACTCACTAATGCATCCTAACGACTATCAGTTAGACACACTAATGCAGACCTGGTTCGCTAACACCATCGCTCTGATACCAACTGAAAGGACCCGTTCATATACATTATAAACGATTCATAATAGTTGATTACATCGCGAGGTATTTGACCTCTATATGATACATTTTACAAATATTGCATTCGTTTTTAAAAGACAAACTTTCTTTACAACAAAATTTGACGGCGTGCACACCATTTCATAATACATCCAACTATAATTGGCTTAATAATGATCTTGATGAACTCAATGACTCGAATGCAACGTCTTTCAAAATATGCCATGAATGACTCCAAGTAATATCCTTAAAATGAGCTAATGCACAGCGGAAGATTTCTTTAATACCTGAGAATAAACATGCTTTAAAGTGTCAACCAAAAGGTTGGTGAGTTCATAGGTTTATCATAACAATCATTTCAATATATTAATAGACCACAAGATTTCCGTTTATAAATATATGTACACTCGCAAGTGTATAAAAGTATTCTATAAGTTGTAGGCACCCGGTAACAAGCCTTAACGTTCATGTTTTACCCTCTGAAGTACACCAGATCAGGTGTGTTTAATATAACTTCGAGGTACTAAAGCATCCCATAGTCAGGATGGGGTTTGTCAGGCCTAATAGATCTATCTTTAAGATTCGCGTCTACCGTACATAGACAAGTAGTTTAATGTTACCAAGCTAAGGGTATATTTCTGGTTTAAACCCACGTAGAATTTGTTTTAGTACTTGTGCCTATTTCGAAAAACATTTATAAAACATCGCATGTATTCTCAGCCTAAAAATAAATATTGCAAAAACAATTAAAAAGGGAGCAAATGAAACTCACAATACTGTATTTCGTAGTAAAAATACATATAACGTCATTTAACAAGTGCAAGGTTGGCCTCGGATTCACGAACGTATCAATATTGAGATTCAATATTGAAGGAAAGTACGTAGACGCAACGGAGATGATAAACACTAGATTGACCTTACGAGCATACCCATGAACCATACCCATCACCTCCATAGCTATAACCCATAATTTCCTTAGCTTCAACTCATTCAAAAAAACTATTTTGAAATCACTCGGACAGCACTCCGTCGTAATATTTTATGTATACTAATAATATCTTGAAATAATACAGAGCATATATATATATATATATATATATATATATATATATATATATATATATATATATATATATATATATATATATATATATATATATATATATATATATATAAATCGATTGAGAGAGTTTAGAGAAATTTATTTTCAAGTTTCTATGAAATAATGAAACCCATTGAATTCTATTTATAATAGCTTTTTGAATTATTAAAGTGAATTATTAAAGTGAATTATTAAAGTATGATTTATTAAAGTGAATTATTAAAGTATGAATTATTAAAGTGAATTATTAAAGTATGAATTATTAAAGTGAATTATTAAAGTATGAATTATTAAAGTGAATTATTAAAGTTAAAGTAAAGTAAAAGTAAAGTAAAGGTAAAGTTAAAGTATGGTAAAAGTATAAAAACTATGTATGTATAATACGCGTATAAATATATATAATATTAATTTAAATCGTTATATATATTTAATGAAATAAAATATAAATATCGTTATATTTATTATACTGGTTAAGTAATGAGTTGTCAAAAGTGATTCTAGATATTTATAAAAGTTATATACGTTTTAATAATAAAGTTCTTTTTAAGCTGAAAACGTCTTTGTACGTTTGAAAATTGATTAATAGAATATTATGGAAACCAATTCTCCACTAACTTTTGTCTAACTTTCATAAATGACACTTTTTTGTTTTTATTTATAAATAGCTTTACAAATTATTCTGAATATCGTTAAGAGGAATAGATTTTCTCAAATCATAGTGGACCTCTCAACAGAGACTTGTAATCATAATTCAATGTTTCTGATAATTCAATCATTTAATATATTTTTTTTAATTTCGTCAAAAATCATATTGAAACAAATACGTTCGTGTAAAGTATTATACGTTTAATACTTTATTAATATTCTCAAGTTATAATATATATATACATATACATATCTATTTATATATAACGGTTCGTGAATCGTCGGAATTTGGTCGAGGTTATAATGAATGTATGAACACAGTTTAAAATTCTTGAGATTTAACTTAACAAACTTTGCTTATCGTGTCGGAATAATATAAAGATTAAAGTTTAAATTTGGTCGGAAATTTCCGGGTCGTCACAAAAGCTACAGACTCCTATTGTGGAGATCACCGTTTTGAAGACTTCGAAATTCTAAAAATACAGTTTCTGACATTGTTTGAAGACCTCCGAAATGAGCATCCCATCAGAGAAACAATCACAATCAGCACTGCTTCTATGATTGACATTCATGGGTCAACCAGCAGAGTTGTGGATCATATTCTCATCGGACTTCAAGACTTATCAAGAGCCGAAACTGCGCACTACTTATCTTTCAGAAGATCTTCAAGAGAAGTACCGGACCTCCTACCTCTATTGGTCCGACACTTTCTCCGAATTTACCCGCCAAGACTAACATTCCCTCGAGAAGACCAAGATCACAACCATCAATGAGGAGTGTTTGCTTTTTAAAGCATCACTACGGTTGAGCCAACGACCTTAAACAAAAGCGCTTCTCGGGAGGCAACCCGTGCAATAAAGTAGAGTAGAAGAATAAAGGACGACAAATGAGTCGATAAGGACGCAAAGATTGGAAGCCAGCCGCATCTGCTAGGGGTATTTCTTTCTTTTCGCTACTAGCTCAAGATTCAAACTATGCCACATCCTAGCTTATCACTAAGTGTGGGATAATACCCAACTAAAAGCACTAGACAAATACTCCCAAATCTTGAACTAAAACTCCTAAGTGTGGGATACACTAGGAACATTGAGGACAATGTTCGTCTAAGTGTGGGATGTTGGTATAATCTTTTTATGCTATATTATAATAACCCATTACCAAAGATTCTAAGTCCTTAAGCCAAATTTCAAAATTTTTGCAAAAGAAACCCTTTTCGAAGAGTATTTTTGAAAACCTAAAACGTTTGTCAATAAAAATAAGGCTTGAGTAAGGTGGAAATCTTGTTAGATTGAAATCTCTAATAGAGCATTGCATGACTAAGGCATTATCGACCTAAATTGATTATGGTGAGGCACCCCAAATAAGACCAGCATTCATCTTTAATGCTTCACTATTTTTCGTTGAGAGTGCCGATGTCTGTGCTCAGAATCAGAACTTGCTTTAGATCTACATCTCCAAGCAGTGAAATGTGATTCGGTTGTAATCAAAAGAAGCTAGCCATTTGTCAAACATAAGCCTTCCGCACCTCCACCACTTCTACTCCACCACCACATCCACATCACCTTTAATATTTACTCGAAAAATTCAGAAAATGAGATTCCTTCTGAAAACCTGATGTTATAAACCTCTCAAGTATCATGGCAAAGGTCTTGAAAAAGTTTACCGGCAAAAAGCTTCTCGAGATGAAATCTCCAAATATATATATATATATATATATATATATATATATATATATATATATATATATATATATATATATATATATATATATATATATATATATATATATATATATATATATATATTCTGAAAAAAAGGGGAGCGGAACTTAATAAAGAGAAATGCCGAAAATGATTATCAAATGAAGAAAAATTCAAAAGTGCTTCTCAAAATACTTCAGCACTCATATATATCCTAATAAAAGTCTGTATAAAGACTACATTACCCTTTATCTCACCCCTCAAAAACAACTTCACTACCACTCCAAAATTTCTTTTCCATCATTGACAAATGACCTATAAAGCTGAGATTACTACCGTTCTCACATTAGCAGCAAGGATTTGAGTCTTTATCAAGCCTATGATGATGAGTGCAGCATGACTGGCTATGAGTGTATTCATTTCTTAGATCTATAGGGAACCCTAAACACTTGAGTAATTTGAGTGACCCGTGAAAGCTAGCCTAACATAGATGGACTCACCTTGTCTTTTGCTCTTATAATAAAAGCAAACCGTTTAGGCTATTAGAAAAGAAATGCCAAAAAGATTCTTAAGGAAATGAGAGTTTGCTTGAGGACAAGCAAAGTCTAAGTGTGGGATATTTGATATCGGCTAAAAAGTCACGTTTTCACCCCGGTATTAAGGACCAAAAACAAGAAAGATCCCAACTTTGTCAGCAAAATACCCACTTCGTTGGTTAGAATTAAAGAACAAGTAATTACGAAAACGGTGCAAAAAGAATCAAGAAAATCAGAGCTAAAATGAAGATTCTAGAGCGAAAACGGTGAAAGACAAGAAATTAAGTTACGATCCAGTGAATCAAGGCTGACCAGCACAAAAAACGGGTTGCCATACGGCTTGCCTGTTTGGGAAACGGGTTGCCAAACGATCCAGCAAACGGGCTCGAGAAACGAATTGCCTGGCAAGCAAAAGGCTTGCCAAATACGGCTCACCAAACGGCTTGCCAACCGTTTGCAGGCAAAATTTTTGCTTATTTAAAGGGTCTTTGTCATTCATTCCAACACACACTTCAATTCACTTCTTTCTCTCTCTTGTACAATATTAGTCATACTCTCAAGGCCTTCGACTCCGTGCGGGAAACCTAGTACCAGGAGAAGAATGCTGAAGATTGTATTAGGAGCGGTCTGGAGTCTTGAAGTTGTCACTTTTGTATTCAGAACTCGTTTAATCTGCTAGTACTTTTATCCCTTATCTTATATAATGTTTTATGATGTTGTTGCCATGATTAGCGAGTAGTTATCTTTAGTGTATGATATGACGTAAGCAGTTATAATGCCGAAATAATATTATGGTTTGTGTATGCTGTTGAAATGCTTTCCGATTATGCTTTAAACTCAATCGCTTTTCCAACTAATAAAACGTAGTTATAGGCTCTGTTATTGGGAAGTCGCGAACCCCGATTCAGAGTACACTATCTATGTCACCCCTTGGTAAGAGAAGTCTATTGGATACAATGTAAGATCGACTGAGGCACACCAGTTGTAGTAAGTCTATCAAGCTTTGGATTTTGACTGAGGACTCTTTCGTAGTGAAACATCTGACTAGACCCTTAGTACATTGTCAGTCCTAGACCATGCTAGTGTAGTCACCAAGCATATAAACTTCTTACGTGCACGCTGAAGCACAGCGGTTGTTGTAAGCTGTACCTCTACTAAGTAAGGCCATGGAACCCGGTTAGTGTTGACCAGTACACTGCACCATAACGCGGTCTCAAGCATTGCACCCCGCTTGAGAGATTCTTAGTTAATTAAGGAACTATTTGTTTAGACACATAAAGGATTGGACCGTTAGGATAACCGAACGTGTTCATGGAAGTCAGCTTGACTTGGCCATGGTGTTCTTTATGGTTGAACTCTTTTTAAAGGGCCTAACTATCTTTTAAAACCAATCATTAACGAAAGTATTGAAACACATCACGTCTCTCGGATATGGTAAACCATGTATTCTATTATGCTTAAAAAAGTTTAGACCATTTTGGAATGTTAATACATCACCCAACAGAGTCGCTCAATTAGATGAGCCGTCTGAACGTGTATGCCTGTAGTCAGACTGCACGGGCGTCAGGGGTAAAGGATGTGGCTGTCTATTCAGAATCTTCAAGCCTAACGCAGTACCCAATGACATGTCTTATGACATGAGCGTTTAGGACCAGTGTAATGAATACAAGGCCTCTGCTTATTCATGAGCCAGCATTCCATAATCTCGGCAGAATAACTGATGAAGTTGTAGTATGCACTCACTTTAACCTTATCTGAATTACGAATTTTATCGCATTTACTTTATCTATCTTATAAACTAGAAAATCCCAAAATAAATAACCACTACTCCCTAACTATCTTAGGCTTAAATATAGGTTCGATTCTACTGATATCTCAAAAATACGACCCTAGGTCATACTTCCCTTACTTATAAGGAGTAGTAAGATTTAGGCCCCACTAAATATAAATTTAAAACAAGTACCTCCCCCTCGAGTGGCTGATCCTGGCGAGCTGCGGCCCGAGAAAACCGCGCAAATAAAAACCGTCCGCTTCTGCCATATCAGGCAGGAGACTAGTCAAAATCTCGTGGGTAAAATGGGATGATGTTATTCGCCCCTTGGCGGATGGCGGACTAAATGTGGGTTATCTTTTTGTTAAAAATTTAGCACTAATCGGCAAGTGGTGGTGGAGGTTTTGTACCGAACCCGCTTCCTTGTGGGTTAGTGTTATTAAAAGCATTTATGGGGGATCGGGATATCTTACTTCGGGTAAGGATACTTCTATTGCATATACTAATATCATATAGAGCTATATTGTCAAAACAGGTGATGACATCGATCGGCTCGGGGTAGACTTCTCCAAGTCATTTTCGAGATCGATTGATAATGGCAATGATACTAGTTTTTGGGACGATTCTTGGGCTACGAAAACTCCTTTACATGACAAGTTTAAAAGATTGGTGCGGCTCGAAATGAATCAAAATGCTAAAGTCTCGGATCGAATTGTGCGTGATGGTGATACTTATAGTTTCGTGTGGAATTGGTCGAGAGAAGTTAGCGGAAGAACATTGGGTGAACAAGTCGAGCTTGAAAGGGTCCTATCCTCGGTTGTCTTGTCGAACGAAAAGGTGGATTCATGGTTTTGGAAGCTAAACGGGAATGGCAAGTTTTCTACTTCATCTCTTACGAATCTTATCATGCCTTATATGTTCCCGGCTCATGTGTCCCCTCTTCCTACACAAGTCAACCGTCTCATTCCAAATAAAGTTGGCATTTTTATTTGGCGGGCTAAAAGAAAACGATTACCCGTTCTAGTGGAGCTTGATAAACAGGGTATCGATCTCAACTCCGTTCGATGCCCCCTTTGTGATGACGACATTGAAACCGTTGATCATTCATTATTTTCGTGTAATAAGGTTAATGCTATTTGGGAAAAGGTTCTATATTGGTGGGGTGTAAATTTGTCTTGCTCCTCTTTAGACGATCTCCTATGTGGTTCGTATCTCTCACCGGTATCAGAAATTAGGTCACAAATTTGGTAAGCGGTTCGATGGACAAGTGCGTATCTTATATGGAAATATAGGAATCAAATGGTCTTCAAAAAGTCAAGTTGGACTCCTCCGAAATACAAGTTAAGAGCTTCGAGTGGATCGCGAAGCGTTGCAAAAAGAGGAAGATCGAATGTCATGATTGGTTACATAATCCTAGTTCGTGTTTAATTTAATTAATTATTTAAGTGCGATGTAAGTAAAATGTGCTATAGTTACTTACGGTAGATTAAAGCTCAGTATCGTCGTAGGTTGCTAAGGTTTCCTTTTTGTATTTGTTTTTGGACGTTTCGTGATTAATGATAATGTTGCTTTTCCAAAAAAAAAAAAAAAAAGTTCATTAAATGGAAACTTATCATTGCTGTTAGTCATTCCCTAATATAAATTGAACTTTGTATCATTGCTGCTTGTATATTTTCTGGCGTATTCTTGTTGAAGAGATAATACCCAGGGCCGGACTTTGGGCGGGGCTAAAGGTGCAACCGCACCTGGGCAACATAATCCAAAGAGCATCATAGTATTGGTCGAGTTTCATATATATACTAGATTCATTAAGTCCAACATTTTAGCCCATATATGCAATGTCCCATTCATATTGATTATAAACGTTCCATATTAATTGATTTTGTTGCAAGGTTTTGACCTCTATATGAGACGTTTTTCAAAGACTGCATTCATTTTTAAAACAACCATAACCTTTATTTTATCAATAAAGGTTTTAAAAACATTACGTAGATTATCAAATAATGATAATCTAAAATATACTGTTTACACACGACCATTACATAATGGTTTACAATAGAAATATATTACATCGACATATGTTTCTTGAATGCAGTTTTTACACAATATCATACAAACATGGACTCCAAATCTTGTCCTTATTTTAGTATGCAACATCGGAAGCTCTTAGTATTCACCTGAGAATAAACATGCTTTAAACGTCAACAAAAATGTTGGTGAGTTATAGGTTTAACCTATATATATCAAATCGTAGCAATAGACCACAAGATTTCATATTTCAATACACATCCCATACATAGAGATAAAAATCATTCATATTGTGAACACCTGGTAACCGACATTAACAAGATGCATATATAAGAATATCCCCATCATTCCGGGACACCCTTCGGAAATGATATAAATTTCGAAGTACTAAAGCATCTGGTACTTTGGATGGGGTTTGTTAGGCCCAATAGATCTATCTTTAGGATTCGCGTTAATTAGGGTGTCTGTTCCCTAATTCTTAGATTACCAGACTTAATAAAAAGAGGCATATTCGATTTTGATAATTCAACCATAGAATGTAGTTTCACGTACTTGTGTCTATTTTGTAAATCATTTATAAAACCTGCATGTATTCTCATCCCAAAAATATTAGATTTTTAAAAGTGGGACTATAACTCACTTTCACAGATATTTCCTTCCTCGGAAATAAGACTTGGCCACGGATCGATTCACGAACCTATACAAATATGTACATATATATCAAAGTATGATCAAAATATAATTACAACCATTTTTATTATGTTTTAAAGATTTGAGTGTATTAAGTCAGCTGTCCTCGTTAGTAACCTACAACTAGTTGTCCACAGTTAGATGTACAGAAATAAATTGATATATATTATCTTGAATCAATCCACGACCCAGTGTATACACGTCTCAGGCTAGATCACAACTCAAAGTATATATATTTTTGGAATCAACCTCAACCCTGTATAGCTAACTCCAACATTACTGCATATAGAGTGTCTATGGTTGTTCCAAATAATATATATACATGGGTCGATATGATATGTCAAAACATTTGCATACGTGTCTATGGTATCCCAAGATTACATAATATATTAGAATACATGTATAATACAATATAAGTTAGCTAGGATATGATTTGTATAGATTTGTTAAACATTTCCCGTAGCTAAAAATATCAAAAATATCCAATCTTGTTTTTACCCATAACTTCTTCATTTTAAATCCGTTTTGAGTGAATCAAATTGCTATGGTTTCATATTGAACTCTAATTTAAGAATCCAAACAGAAAAAGTATAGGTTTATAGTTAGAAATTTAAGTTACATGCCAATTACTAAAGAGGTAGTCATTTCCATTAAAAGAACGACATCTTGATGACCATTTTGAAAAACATACTTTCACTTTGAGTTTAACCAAGATTTTTGGATATAGTTTCATGTTCATATGAAAAATCATTTTCCCAGAAGAACAACTTTTAAATCAAAGATTATCATAGTTTTTAATTATCCAAACCAAAACAGCCCCCGATTTCACTACGACGGCGTATATCCGATTTTATGGTGTTCATCGTGTTTCCAGGTTTTAAATCATTAAGTTAGCATATCATATAGATATAGAACATGTGTTTATTTGATTTTAAAAGTCAAGTTAGAAGGATTAACTTTTGTTTGCGAACAAGTTTAGAATTAACTAAACTATGTTCTAGTGATTACAAGTTTAAATCTTCGAATAAGATAGCTTTATATGTATGAATCGAATGATGTTATGAACATCATTACTACCTAAAGTTTTCTGGATAAAACTACTGGAAATGAGAAAAATAGATCTAGCTTCAAAGGATCCTTGGATGGCTTAAAAGTTCTTGAAGCAGAATCATGACACGAAAACAGTTCAAGTAAGATTTTCACTCGAAATAAGATTGTTATAGTTGTAGAAATTGAATCAAAGTTTGAATATGAATATTACCTTGAATTAGAAAGATAACCTACTGTAAATAACAAAGGTTCCTTGATCTTAGATGATTACTTGGAATGGATTAGAAAACTTGGAAGTAGACTTGCAAACTTGGAAGTATTCTTGATTTTTATGAAACTATACTTATGGAATTTATGAAGAACACTTAGAACTTGAAGATGGAACTTGAGAGAGATCAATTAGATGAAGAAAATTGAAGAATGAAAGTGTTTGTAGGTGTTTTTGGTCGTTGGTATATGGATTAGATATAAAGGATATGTAATTTTGTTTTCATGTAAATAAGTCATGAATGATTACTAATATTTTTGTAATTTTATGAGATATTTCATGCTAGTTGCCAAATGATGGTCCCCACATATGTTAGGTGACTCACAGGTGCTGCTAAGAGCTGATCATTGGAGTGTATATACCAATAGTACATACATCTAAAAGCTGTGTATTGTACGAGTACGAATACGGGTGCATACGAGTAGAATTGTTGATGAAACTGAACGAGGATGTAATTGTAAGCATTTTTGTTAAGTAGAAGTACTTTGATATGTGTCTTGAAGTCTTTCAAAAGTGTAAGAATACATATCAAAACACAACATGTACATACATTCTAATGGAGTCGTTAAGTCTTCGTTAGTCGTTACATGTAAGTGTTGTTTTGAAACCTTTAAGTTAACGATCTCAATTAATGTTGTTAACCCAATGTTTATTATATCAAATGAGATGTTAAATTATTATGTTATCATGATATTATGATGTATAAATATCTCTTAATATGATATATACATTAAAATATCGTTACAACGATAATCGTTACATATAAGTCTCGTTTCGTAATTCTTGAGTTAGTAGTCTTGTTTTTACATATGTAGTTCATTGTTAACACACTTAATGATATATTTAAATATCATTTTATCATGTTAAATATTGTGTATCAATATCTTAATATGATACATATGTATTTAGTAGACGTTATCATAACGATAATCATTATATATATCATTTCGAGTTTCTTAACTTAGTAATCTCATTTCTTATGTATATCACACATTGTTAATATACTTAGTGAGATACTTACTCATCATAATCTCATGTCAACCATATATATATGTCTATATATACCACAACATGTAGTTTTTACAAATTTGTAACGTTCGTGAATCGCCGGTCAACTTGGGTGATCAATTGTCTATATGAAACTTATTTCATTTAATCAAGTCTTAACAAGTTTGATTGCTTAACACGTTGGAAACATTTAGTCATGTAAATATCAATCTCAATTAATATATATAAACATGGAAAAGTTCGGGTCACTACAGTACCTACCAGGTAAATAAATTTGGTCCCGAAATTTTAAGCAGTTGAAGGTGTTGACGAATCTTCTGGAAATAGATGCGGGTATTTCTTCTTCATCTGATCTTCATGCTCCTAGGTGAACTCGGTTCCTCTACGAGAATTCCATCGAACCTTAACAATCGGTATCTTGTTTTACTTAAGTCTCTTAACCTCACGATCCATTATTTCGACGGAATAGTGAGATCTTCTTTAGCAAAACATTTCTTCAAATTCGAGACGTCGAAAGTGTTATGTACAGCCGCGAGTTGTTGAGGTAGCTCCAGTTGGTAAGCTACTGGTCAGACACGATCTATAATCTTGAATGGTCCAATGTACCTTGGATTTACTTTCCCCCGTTTACCAAATCGAACAACGCCTTTCCAAGGTGAAACCTTAAGCATGATAATTTCTCTAATTTCAAACTCTATATCTTTTCTTTTACTGTCCGCGTAGCTCTTTTGTCGACTCTGGGCGGTTTTCAATCGTTGTTAAATTTGGATGATTTTCTCGGTAGTTTCTTGTATTATCTCTGGACCCGTAATCTGTCTATCCCCCACTTCATTCCAACAAATCGGAGACCTGCACTTTCTACCATAAAGTGCCTCAAACGGCGCCATCTCAATACTAGAATGATAACTGTTGTTGTAGGAAAATTTTGCTAACGGTAGGTGTCGATCCTAATTGTTTCCGAAATCAATAACACATGTTCGTAGCATGTCTTCAAGTGTTTGTATCGTCCTTTCGCTCTGCCCATCAGTTTGTGGATGATAGGCAGTACTCATGTCTAGACGAGTTCCCAATGCTTGTTGCAACGTCTGCTAGAACCTTGAAACAAATCAACCATTCCTATCAGAGATAATAGAGACGGGTATTCCATGTCTGGAGATAACCTCCTTCAAATACAATCACGCAAACTTCTCCATTTTGTCATCTTCTCTCATTGGCAGGAAGTGTGCTGACTTGGTGAGACGATCAACTATTACCCAAATAGTATCATAACCACTTGCAGTCCTTGGCAATTTAGTAATGAAATCCATGGTAATGTTTTCCCATTTCCATTCCGGGATTTCAGGTTGTTGTAGTAGACCTGATGGTTTCTGATATTCAGCTTTGACCTTAGAACACGTCAAACATTCTCCTACATATTTACCAATATCGGCTTTCATACTCGGCCACCAAAAGTGTTTCTTGAGATCTTTATACATCTTCCCCGCTCCGGGATGTATTGAATATCTAGTTTTATGTGCTTCTTTAAGTGTCATTTCTCTCACATCTCCAAACCTTGGTACCCAAATTCTATCAGCCCTATATCGGGTTCCGTCTTCCCGAATGTTAAGATGTTTCTCTGATCCTTTGGGTATCTCATTCTTCAACTTTTCTTCTTTTACAACCCCCTGTTGCACCTCCTTTATTTGAGTAGTAAGGTTAGTACGAATAATTATATTCATATCTTTTACCCGTATAGGTTCTCTGTCCTTTCTACTCAAAGCGTTGGCTACCACATTCGCCTTCTCCGGGTGGTATCGAATCTCAAAATCATAATCATTCAACAGTTCAATCCACCTGCGTTGTCTCATATTCAGTTGCTTCTGATTAAATATATGTTGGAGACTTTTGTGGTCGGTATATATAATACTTTTGACCCCATATAAATAATGCCTCCAAGTCTTTAATGCAAAAACAACAGCACCCAATTCCAAATCGTGAGTTGTATAATTTTGATCGTGAATCTTCAATTGTCTAGACGCATAAGCAATCACCTTCGTTCATTGCATTAATACACAACCGAGACCTTTCTTTGATGCGTCACAATAAATCACAAAATCATCATTCCCTTCAGGCAATGACAATATAGGTGCCGTAGTTAGCTTTTTCTTCAATAACTGAAACACCTTCTCTTGTTCATCCTTCCATTCAAATTTATTCCCTTTATGCGTTAATACAGTCAAGGGTTTTTCTATTTTGGAGAAATCTTGGATGAATCTTCTGTAGTAACCAGCCAATCCTAAAAATTGACGTATATGCTTCAGAGTTTTTGGGGTTTCCCACTTTTCAATGGTTTCGATCTTTGCTGGGTCCACCTGGATACCTTCTTTGTTCACTATGTGACCGAGGAATTGAACTTCTTCCAACCAAAATGCACACTTTGAAAACTTAGCGTACAGTTTTTCTTTCCTCAATACTTCTAGCACCTTTCTCAAATGTTCTTCGTGCTCTTAATCATTCTTTGAGTAAATAAGTATGTCATCGATGAAAACAATGACAAACTTGTCAAGATATGGCCCACACACTCGGTTCATAAGGTCCATGAACACAGCTGGTGCGTTAGTCAATCCAAACGGCATAACCATAAACTCGTAATGACCATAACGCGTCCTAAAAGCAGTTTTTGGAATATCATCCTCCTTTACTCGCATTTGATGATATCCAAAACGTAAATCGATTTTCGAATAAACCGACGAGCCATGTAGTTGATCAAATAAGTCGTCAATTCTCGGCAGTGGATAACGGTTTTTGATGGTAAGTTTATTCAACTCTCTGTAGTCAATACACAACCTAAATGTACCATCCTTCTTCTTGACAAACAAAACAGGAGCTCCCCATGGTGATTTGCTTGGTCGAATGAAACCACGTTCTAATAGTTCTTGCAGTTGGCTTTGCAGTTCTTTCATCTCGCTAGGTGCGAGTCTGTAAGGAGCTTGGTGCAGCTCCTGGTACAAGATCTATTTGAAATTCAACAGATCGATGTGGAGGTAGTCCCGGTAATTCTTTCGAAAATACATCGAGAAATTCTTTTGCGACGGGAACATCATTGATGCTCTTTTCTTCAGTTTGTACTTTCTCGACGTGTGCTAGAACAGCATAGCAACCTTTTCTTATTAGTTTTTATGCCTTCAAATTACTAATAAGATGTAGCTTCATGTTGCCCTTTTCTCCGTACACCATTAAGGGTTCTCCTTCTTCTCGTACAATGTGAATTGCATTTTTGTAACATACGATCTCTGCTTTCATCTCCTTCAGCCAGTCCATGCCAACTATTACATCAAAACTCCCTAACTCTACTGGTATTAAATCAATCTTAAATATTTCGCTACGCAGTTTAATTACTCAATTCCGGCATATATAATCTGCTGAAATTAATTTACCGTTTGCTAATTCGAGTAAAAATTTACTATCCAACGGCGTCAATGGACAACTTAATTTAGCACAAAAATCTCTACTCATATAGCTTCTATCCGCACCCGAATCAAATAAAACGTAAGCAGATTTATTGTCAACAAGAAACGTACCCGTAACAAGCTCCGGGTCTTTCTGTGCCTCTGCCGCATTAATATTGAAAACTCTTCCGCGGCCTTGTCCATTCGTGTTCTCCTGGTTCGGGAAATTTCTAATAATGTGGCCCGGTTTTCCACATTTATAACAAACTACATTGGCATAACTTGCTCCGCAGGGCCGGTCAAACTTTGGTCAAAAATTTTGCATGCCCCGGGCGAAATGATTATAAAATGCCCCCAACAGTTACGCAAACATATATCTTTATGAGATTTAAACTATGTGTATTAATCATTTTTTCGAAATGATGCCCCTAACCGCGTGATGCCCCGGGCCGTCGCCCGCTTCGCCCATAGCCTTAGCCGGCCCTGTTGCTCCGACACTACTTGCTCCGCCATTACTCGTTCCGACACCATTTGTTCCTTTCGTTCTGTTAACCCCTGGTCCATAGACCTCACACTTCGCCGCACTATGACCATTTCTTTTACACTTGTTGCAAAATTTGGTGCAGAACCCCGAGTGATACTTTTCACACCTTTGGCATAGCTGCTTCTGATTGTTATTGTTGTTGCGGTTGTTATTGTTGTTGGGATGATTGTTTTAGTTGTTGTTGTTGTGCCGTTTGTTGTAGTTGCGATTGATGTTGCGATTGTTGGGATAGTTGTTGTTGTTTTGGTGACTCTTATCATCGTTTTCCTCCCACTTTCTTTTGACTAGCTTCACGTTAGCCTCTTCGGCCGCCTGTTCTTTAATTCTTCCCTCAATCTGGTTCACTAGTTTGTGAGCCATTCTACATGCCTTTGTATGGAGGCAGGCTCGTGAGAACTTATATCTTCTTGGATTCTCTCCGGTAAACCTTTCACAAACGCGTCGATCTTCTCTTCCTCATCTTCGAACGCTCTCGGACACAATAGGCACAATTCCGTGAATCGTCTTTCGTACGAAGTAATATCGAATCCCTGTGTTCGTAACCCTCTAAGTTCTGATTTGAGCTTATTGACCTCGGTTCTGGGACGGTACTTCTCGTTCATTAAGTGCTTGAATGCTGACCACGGTAGCGCGTAAGCAGCATCTTGTCCCACTTGCTCTAGATAGGTATTCCACCATGTTAATGCAATACCTGTGAAGGTATGCGTAGCGTACTTCACTTTGTCTCCTTTAGTACACTTACTTATGGCAAACACCAATTCAACTTTCTCGGTCCACCATTTCAATCCGATTGGTCCTTCGGTCCCATCAAATTCTGAAGGTTTGCAGGCAGTGAATTCCTTGTAGGAGCATCCTACACGATTTCTTGCGCCGTTAGCTGTATTGCTAGATTCAGAGTTATTGTTGGTATGTAGCGCGGCCTGTACTGCGGCTATATTTGAAGCAAGGAAGGCACGAAATTCCTCTTCGCTCATATTCAAGGTGTGTCGAGTAGTCGGTGCCATTTCCTTCAAAATAGTCAAATGAAATAAGTTAATCATACAAAATATTAAGAGTAGTCAATAGTATCTCGTAGCATAATATGAACTCATTTATAAAAGCTTTTTCTTCATATTAGCGTTTTATAAATTTAAATTCGGGTACTATCTATGTGACAACCCGAAAATTTCTAACCAAATTTAAACTTTAATCTTTATATGTTTCCGACACGATAAGCAATATTTGTTAAGTTAAATTTCAAGAATTTTAAACTATGTTCATACATTCATTCAACCTCGACCAAGTTCCAACGATTCACGAACCATTAAACGAATATGATTTTATATGTATATGTGTATATATATTATAACTTGAAACGTAAACAAAATATTAGATTAAATACTTTATATGATTGTATCTGTTTCAAAATGTTTATCAATGGAATTAGAAGATAAGATCAAATGATTGAATTATCAGATATATTGAATTATGATTACAAGTCTCTGTTGAAAGGCCCACGTTGATTTGAGAAATCTTTTCATTTTAACAATATTCGGAAAATGGTAAAGTGATTTATAAATATGAACAAATTGTCAATCATTGAGAACTAGACAAAGGATAGTGGAAGATTGAATCTCATAAAGACTCGATTGATCTATTTAGTTTCAAACGTACAAAAACGTTTTCAGTTTAAAAAGAACTTTATTATTAAAACGTATATAACTTTTATAAATATCTAGAACCACTTTTGACAACTCATTACTTAACTAGTATGATAAAGATAACGATATTTATATTTTATTTTATTAAATATATATAACGATTTAAATTAATATTATATATATTTATACGCGTATTATACGTACATAGTTTTATACTTTTACTATACTTAAACTTTACCTTTACTTTATTTTTACTTTACTTTAACTTTAATAATTCATACTTTACTAATTCATACTTTAATAATTCACTTTAATAATTCATACTTTAATAATTCACTTTAATAATTCATACTTTAATAATTCACTTTAATAATTAATACTTTAATAATTCACTTTAATAATTCAAAAATCTATTATAAATAAAATTCAAGAGGTTTCATTATTTCATAGAAACTTGAAAATAGTTTTCTCTAAACTCTCTCAATCGATTTACATATATATATTTACTCCGTATTATCTCAAGATATTATTAGTATACATAAAATAATACGACGGAGTGCTGTCCGAGTGATTTCGAAGTTGTTTTTTTGAGTGGGATAGGATTAAGGAAATTATGGGTTATAGCTATGGAGGTGATTGAGTATGGTTCATGGGTATGCTCGTGAGGTCAATATAGTGTTTATCATCTCCGTTGCGTTTACGTACCTTTCCTGCAATATTGAATCTCAATATTGATATGTGAGTACTCATAATTTAATTTTTACATACTAATAGTGTATCCCTGACTAGTGCTCGAGTATATAGGATTATGCATGCTTGTACTTTTGATATTGCCATTAGATAGGTTATGTTGATTCCTGAATTAGTTACATATACGATTGAGATAAGGTATAAGATATGCATGTCGTTGAAAAGCTAGCGAAAAATAGTTGAATTTTGGTTTAAGAATCACTTGAATCCAAGTAATGGTTAGAAAGTTATGAAATAAACAAATTGCATAATTAATTTCGTAATTAAAATTGCTGATGATAATTAGTGAACTAATTTTCTGGGTTATAAAAAGTGGTTATTTGGATTCTACTCGTCGAGTAGATGAATTTTCATATAAAGCACGTCTCGTTTCGTTGAACGGTTGTCAAGTTATGGACAAAAGAAGTTTTGCAAATTTTGATGAAATGTCGAAACGGGAACTGAAATTCTCGCTGATCTGCGTTGTTTCATATATAAAAAAAATACCACTGAATTATTTGCTGTAAGGTCTAACAAACGACTCTGGCCGTTTATCAATTCGAGTCTCGACGATTTTTCTAAAAATCATCAAAGTTGACGGTTTGGTCACATTTTAAAATTCTAAAAAGAGCTAAAACTTTTTTATTTAAAAATGTCAGTTTTGTATCAGTTGTTATGGTCGGCCTGATATGTGTTTACTCTTGCCAAAAATCATGTTATATCTTTGTGGTAATGAGAATTTGCAGGCTTTGACCGTTTGTCAATACGAGTTTTGAGGAATTTTCTAAAAATCTCCAAAGTAGGCTACTCGGTCACTTTTGTAAATTTATTAAAGCTGAAAAATTAACTTTGAAACGCCGAAAACGCGTTGGAAACTACGAGTTGTCTAGGTTTAGTTTACTTCTGTAATATTTATGCTTAATCTTTTTGGTAATGTGTAACTTTTATCTTTGGCCGTTTATCAATCGGAGTTCCGATAATTTTTCTAAAAATAGATGAAGTGGCCCGTTTAGTCATGTTTGATCGAAAATCATTTTTGTATAAGTTATTATATATTTTCATGCGACCTCATTTTTACTTTGACCTTTGACTTTTGACTTTTGACTTTGAACTTTGACTTTTCCTGTTAACTTTTCAGTTAACTTTTTGTGTTGATTTTCTCTAAAAAAAAAAAAAAAAAAAAAAAAAAAAAAAAAACCTAAAATACTATTTTATGATTATGAAACCATTTGTATTACATTGTTTCACACGTCACCTTTTACTAGAATCTTAATTGAGCATGAGTAATATAACATGTTACTATACTGTAGAGTCAGACTCGAGCTATAGGATAGGATTACACTATGACCTGACCTAAATTGCTATACAAATATTGACCAACATATAAATATATATAATTAATATAGGTTCGTGAATCCGAGGCCAACCTTGCACTTGTTCAATGACGTTATATGTATTTTTACTACGAAATACAGTATGGTGAGTTTCATTTGTCTTTTTACCCTTTATATTTTTGGGACTGAGAATACATGCGCTTTTATAAATGTTTGACGAAATAGACACAAGTAATTGAAACTACATTCTATGGTTGAATTATCGAAATCGAATATGCCCCTTTTTATTAAAGTCTGGTAATCTAAGAATTAGGGAACAGACACCCTAATTGACGCGAATCCTAAAGATAGATCTATTGGGCCTAACAAACCCCTTCCAAAGTACCGGATGCTTTAGTACTTCGAAATTTATATCATGTCCGAAGGAGGATCCCGGAATGATAGGGGATATTCTTATATGCATATTGTTAATGTCGGTTACCAGGTGTTCACCATATGAATGATTATTTTTGTCTCTATGCATGGGACGTATATTTATGAGAACTGGAAATGAAATTCTTGTGGTCTATTAAAATGATGGAAATAAATGATTATGATAAACTAATGAACTCACCAACCTTTTGGTTGACACTTTAAAGCATGTTTATTCTCAGGTGTTAAAGAAATCTTCCGCTGTGCATTTGCTCATTTTAAAGATATTACTTGGAGTCTTTCATAGCATATTTCGAAGAACGTTGCATTCGAGTCATTGAGTTCATCAACGATTATTATTAAATCAATTTATAGTTGGATAGTGGATATTATGAAATGGTATGCATGCCTGTCAATTTTCGATGTAAAGAAAGATTGTCTTTTAAAAACGAATGCAATGTTGTAAAATGTATCATATAGAGGTCAAATACCTCGCAATGTAATCAACTATTGTGAATCGTTTATAATGTATATGAACGGGTCCTTTCAGTTGGTATCAGAGTGGTGGTCTTAGCGAACCAGGTCTGCATTAGTGTGTCTAACAGATAAGTCGATAGGATGCATTAGTGAGTCTGGACTTCGACCGTGTCTGCATGTCAATAGTTTTGCTTATCATTTTGTGTCAAAAATTAACTACTTATCATCCTCATGAAATTACCTGTTTATCATTTTTAGTCTAAGACACGTCTTGCTGCATTGATTGCATGAATAGTGTATAGACAAAAATTCATATCTTAGCGTATCTGCTAAATCATATTTTATCGTATCTATTACTGTAAACGTTGCCTGATATATCTCGTAAATTCCTCCGTAATTTACGAAATCTTTTGTTCTATATATATGGATATTCTATGTAATTAGAATACCATCCGATAACCGAAAATCATTTCATATCGAAAAAAAAAATCCTTATTCAATCATACGAAATGGAATTCATCATTAATTCAAGTTCCTCGGATTTCGAAATGGAATCCCACTCCAGCTCCGAAAGCAGTGTGACCGGAATAGATCAACCAATCAGTCATCACCTATTCTGGATGAATTGGGGATGGGTTCGTAGCCTCCTCAATCATTGGAGACAAGAAGAAGGTGATCCCTTCCATCCACCACATTGCCCTCTTGACGAAGAACCTGAAGCACTTACCGGCGAACATGTCCGAAACACCATTTTCTCGCTCATTTCCAGAGTATCTTGTCACGATTATATATTACATCAAATTTTAGATTTTATTTATCCGCTCGTCCTAACCGACAATCACCCCGGTGTAATAGAAGAAGTCAACGAGCTTCGCGCTCGGGTAGTGGCTTTGGAGAATATGGTGCAGAGATTACAAACACCAGCAGCAGCATCAGCAGCATAACCAGTAACACCATCATCAACGCCAATAGTACCATTACCACCCCAACCACAACCACGTCGTAAACCTCAACTTTACACTCTGTCCCACGAGCACCAATGTCATACAGTAACATCACCATCAGCCCGTAGTATGATATTGTCCGCTTTGGACACAAGCCGATCACCGACGGGCTACCCGCGCACGAGTACAACCCCAGATCGCACTTCTACCTCACGGATTTGCTTCTCGGGTAAACACCCTCAAAACGCGTCATACCAGAAGAGGTATCCACACCCTTATAAGGAGTGCTTTGTTTTCCTCTCCCACCGATGTGGGACGAGTCTGTTACAACTCTCCCCCCCTTCGGGACACTGCGTCCCCGCAGTGCACATCGATGCGGGCCCCAGCTCTGATACCATAAGTAACATCACCATCAGCCCGTAGTATGATATTGTCCGCTTTGGACACAAGCCGATCACCGACGGGCTACCCGCGCACGAGTACAACCCCGGATCGCACTTCTACCTCACGGATTTGCTTCTCGGGTAAACAACCTCAAAACGCGTCATACCAGAAGAGGTATCCTGTAGTGACCCCGACAAATCGTCAAGTGACGGCGTCGGCTACGTGGGTCCCATTACCTGATTATAAGTCTTTAAGATAACGTTTGACCAAAATATGTCGCTTTCATTTCAAAATAAAGATTGTTCCCAAAGTTTACAAGAATTGTTCAACCAATAGTTAAGTTACAACGTTATAATACGAATGAAATCTAGGCGACACGGTTTAAAGTAAAGTCAAAAGACGCTCCATGAAATGCATGTATACTCGACATCGGATGCAAGTATCAAATAATGAGCGGAAGCATGTTTCACATATCGTGCAAGACCTGAGAAAAACATAGAAATCTGTCAACGAAAACGTTGGTGAAATCATAGGTTTAAGTAAGTAAGTACAAGTGAACCACAAGATTTGCATCAATGAAATAATAGTAATACATTCCAAAAGTTTGTTTCACGAGCACCCAATTATCAAAGCTTAACATTCCTTCCATTGTATACCCCATCACTTAGTGCTAGAACAAACACTGATTCTCGAAATTATATTTCATCCGTAGACGGTAGCGAACCGTCAAGGATGAGGGTTGTCAACCCATATGGCCATATAACATAAGTTCTCGCTTACACCCGGCAAGTGTAATTAATGATAATCGAATTGAGGATTTTGTTCTAAACTCGTATGTAGAATGTTTGTTTTCCCGTTCTTGTGTTCACTTAGTTCAAAAGAATCGTTTATGTTTTCTCATCCCAATATAAGTTCAAAAAGAGTAAAAGTGGGACTATGATCTCACCTTGAGTGCAAGAGTTAATAAAGTACTTCAACAAGTAGACGCGTGCAAAGACAAAGCTAGTCTTGACCTAAACATATAGGTTGTATCAATAACGGTAAACACGATAGGTCAAAGATGTTCAATTAGTCCTATGGCTCGTTAAGACTCGATCATAATAGCATGTGAATCAAATTGTCATGTTTCATGCAAGGTACAAGTATAAAAACATGTTAGAACGATTGCACAAATATTTGGTTAAGTTTGATTAAAAGTCAAACTTTGGTCGGTCAAAGTCAACGAAAGTCAACACGTTCGAGTCGGGTTCCGAACTATTTTTCTAAGCTTAGAAGTCATATATGAGCATGTTGGCCAAGTTACATGTTAATCGGAGGTGCGTAGCATAGCAAACATTTTTCGAAATTTGACAAAATAGGTCAGAATCTGACCACGGCATATGCCGCGCCGCGGCCAGATGTGTCGCGCCGCGACATAACACGTGGTCTGGCACCTGGTCAGTTTCAAGGTTCAAGTCTTGGTCAAAACTTCAAATAACCATAAAACGCAAACCGTAAACAACTAGAAGACGTATCTTATACCGTTGGAAAGCTCTTTTGACAAGGAACACAACTAAGCACTTATCATCAAACGACAACATCATTTACAATAGCCGAAAACTCATCAAGTGATCATTAAACGTTCATTTCAAGGTTTCAAGTTCATCAAATGCAATTTGAGTTTCGGGAAACCAATTCACACATATGATATGCCGTTTTGAAGGTAATGGAGCATACATTACAACTAAACACTAACAATTAACATTCCATGGCATTCAAGCATCCAAAAATTCATGTCAAGAACCATCAAACCCTAGTCAAGAATCACAAAATCATTAATCATGTTTTTGAAGTTTTACAAATCAACCTACACATCAAAATGAAGCTAGTAATACTAGTAACACAATTAAAACATGCACTTTAACAATCTAACAACATTAACTCATCCAAAATCAAGGATTAAGCACACCCATCTCAAGTTCATGCTAGTTACTCCAAAAACAACAAATCGAGCAAACCAAACATATATTCATGTTAGACTCGAGCCATAGACACTAACTAACACCATTTCAAATCAAAAACACGAATTTAGAGAAATCTAGAGTTTTAGAAATGTTACCCAAACGAGATGAAATTGGTATCAAATTGTAGAGGATGAAGAGAGGATTCCAAATATGTAATCGGATTTGTTGTGAGCTTCCAAGATTGAATTTAGATGATGAATGAATGGAATGGGTTTGTGTGTGTGTTCTTGAGATGGAGAGAAAAGGGATGAGGGAGATGATGGAATGGATGAAATGGGTTGACTAGTTGACCTAGTCAACTAGTTTGCCCATTTGGCAACTCCGGTCCCTCGAGTTTCAAAGCGGGTGCGGGATTTAACCGATCGAATATTTTTAAAACGCAAGTTAACGAGAGATGTTATAATTAAATGACGGAATTATTATGAACGTTAGTCAACGGAAACTACGAATTTAAATAACGAAAGGTATTATTTAAAAGAAAAAGACGGTGTTAAAAATAAATTTAACGGAAAAACGCGGGATGTTACATTATCCACAACTCAAAAGAAATTTCGTCCCGAAATTTAGTTGGAAGTAGTAGTCGATATCTCTTACTCGAGACTTTACGTTGTCAATGCTATGAATAAGTGAAAGTACGTTCTTGAGGGTTCTCATGAATTTGGATAGTCAGGGTTTTACGTTGCATTATGGTTCGGTTTTTACGATCCCCAGTTTCAACTGGTTTTCCTATGAAGAGAAGTTTGTCATCGATAGTTGATGTATCCAGCAGGATTGCACGTTCCTGTTCCGCAGGACACGTTTCTAAGTTTGTTACACGAAATGTAGGGTAAACGGAAACTTAATTGAGTCGGAAGTTCTAAACGGTAGGGAGCGGTTCCAATACGCCCCAAGGTTTCAAAAGGGTTAACATGTCGCGGGTTTAACTTTCCCTGATTCCCGAAACGGATTACACCCTTCCAAGGTGCGGGTTCTCAATATTACGCGGTTACACACTGGGATTTGTGAGGTTCTCCTCTAAGTTTGGTATAACTCTTCTGGCGACAATGGGTTGTCTCGAGCCCTTCTCGGACTTGAACGACCTCAATTGTTGTTTCTTGATGGAGTTCAGATTTCGGTGGTTGATGCTTTGGTTAAATGAACAGGGGTATGACATTAGCGGTCATATAAGGTTTCGAAAAGTGCGCGTGAACACACGAGTGGTAACTACTGTTGTAAGAGTGATCTACTATAGGTGACAATACGAGTTTGTGAGATGTCTTTCCAAGACGTAAATCGTTCGTTTGCTCGGTTCGTCAGTTTGTGGGTGGTACGCGGTACTCATGTCTAAGCAGGTTCCCAAGGTTTCTTGTAAAACTAGAAGTGAAACGAGTATTTCGATACGGGATAATTGACAAGGATACACCATGTTGGAATAGAATCTCTTAAGATATGTTTGAACAAGTCAGTTAGGGTTCACAAAAAATGTTCGTTAGGACTATTCACCCTCGTGGCGAATACTAATGTAATGTGAGGAGTTTCTCTACCCATGGAGAAATGTTACAAGGAGTTTCCTTAAACGGAAATGCGAGCGATAAAGATAGGAGTGAAATGAGGACTTAGAATAGGATGAGTTTACATCTCGAGGTTGCCATAACGTGCCTCTAGTTGTCAAAAGTTGAAGTCTGAAAGAGAAACGAGATAGTACACGTAGTTGTATAGTTCGGGGTTGAATAATAGTTGGCCGATTATCAGGAACACAATGACATTAAGTCAAAGAAGAGTGAAGTATCATTGGATTGTGTGTTATCTTAAGTTCCAGTAATATCAGACGGTAACGGTGAAATATCAGAGGTGTGTAGTGTGGTACGTGATGACGAGAAAATTGATCGGATCCACAATTTAGTATTCGACTTCTTCGTGCAAAATAACGAATTTTAGTTACGTTAATTTTTGAGTCGAGAGAGTATGCCTTTCGGCGTTCATGTAGAAATATTTCCATGTTTGAGTTCCATCTGTTGCTATACGATTTTAACTAGAAATGTTGGTGTGAAGAATCACGCTCAAGGTTCGAACACGGAGAGGTTTAAAGTTTTCCCTTAGTGAGTTAACGAGTTTAAAAGTCGGGTAACACGAGAAAAGTCAGAAATGAATCTTCGGTGATAACAGGCGAGTTCTAAGATTTTACGAATACAAGTCTGAGTTGAGAGAGTTTCATGATCACGTGTGGCTTGATTTCGAGATTGATTGTAATGCCTTGACCATTAACATCATGGTCTAGAAAATTTGACTTCGTTTAACAGAAATTCTCACTCGGAGAATTTGGTATAGAGTTGCTCTTTTCTCAAAGTTCGAGCGTAAGATGATGATGTTGTTCGTTTGCCTTCTTTACTTGAATAAGTTAAGATGTCATCCATAAATACGATAACAGATTTGTCTAGATAAGTTGCATACGTGGTTTAGGAGGTTCATGAATACGGACGGAGTCCTAAATAAATCAAACGGTACTAAGAGAGATTTACAACTAACGTTGCGAGTTCGGAAAAGACTCAGGAGACATCGTCTCCCTTAACCCCCAATTGATGATAACCGGAACGGAGGTCGTTTTGGAATACACACGGGATTCATGCAAGAAATCATGAGGTCATGGATGCGAGGGAGAGGGTATCGGTTTCCAACCGAAAATTACTCAGTTCACAATAATCTATACAAGATGATGGGGAAACACATTTTTTTTTTTTTTTTTTTTTTTTTTTTTTTTTAACGAATAGGTTCCGAGTTCCCTAGTTCTATAGGTGTCAAGTCAAAAGTCTTAACGTATTTCCTCCAATAAAATTTATAGGCACACAATATTTTTCCGTCGGTCACTTAAATCGTCTAAGTAGTATCTGGGGGAAAGAGGTGGAATATAAAGAGCATGAGTCAAATCCTTGGTTATAAAACGTCTAGCGGTAATCGAATCGAACAAGTATGAAATATACGGTTTGTTGTGAAGAAACGTACCCGTTACTAGTCCATCGTCGTTCCGGGCATCCTTGGTGTCGATGTCGAAGGTTCAACGGCGTGCGTTGGGGTTGATTTTCTTATTTGGGCACACATTCCTAAAATGACCCAGTTGGCCACATTCAAAACAAACACCCGTCTTGGGTGCATTGGGCTCCTTTTGAGCGACGAGAGCGGTATTCCTACAATCGTGGGCTACATGGCCACTTCTTTGACACTTCAAGCAAAAAGGTTTGCCACATTCACCTAAATGATGTTTGTAGCACTCGTTACAATACGGTAGGTGTCCGGTATAACCTTTCTTGTCGTTGGGGATGAAGGGCTTCTTGGCGGGGTTGTTGTTATTGTTGTGGTTGCTTGATTGAGAGGCTTCCCATTTTCTTTTGTTGTTACTCGGGTGGTTCTCGACCATTGGTGCCGGTGCTTCCATTTCATTCACCGTTTCTAAGGCTTGGCGGGCCATTGTTAAAGCCTCTTGTAGGTTAGTGGGTTGAGATGTCATTACCTTGTGTTGAATGCTCTTAGGGAGGCCATCCATGTAAAGTTCGACTCTTAGGGATTCGGGAGTCATGAGAATTGGACACATCGAGACTAGTTCGGTAAACCGTTGATTATAAGCCTTGAGGTCATTTCCGGCCGTTTTTAAATTCCTTAGACCCTGTTCGAGCCTTCGAGTCTCGTCGCGCGGGAAGTATTCGGTGATCATTCTTTCTCTTAATTCGGCCCAAGAGAGTGTAAGGGCTTCATCGATACCCACTGAATGTACGTACTTGTTCCACCACGAGAGAGCAATGCCGGTGAAAGTGAGGGTGGAAAACTTGACCTTATCTTGGTCTCGACAGCCGCTTGTGTTAAAAACGGTCTCTATTTGTTCAAACCATCGGGTGAGAGTAACCGGTCCTCCGGTTCCATCGAAAGTGGGAGGGTTGTACTTCATGAAGTTCTTGTAGGAGCAACCTTCGCTTGAATTACCGGCTCCATGATTGTTGTTGTTAGAAAAGTGATCGGCCACGGCCGTACCCACGGCGGTGGTTATCATTCGTTGAAGAGCTTGTTCAAGAGTTTCGAGAGGAGTGTTGTGTTGACCTTGGTGAGCCATTGTTCCTTCATGACACAAGAATATCGTTGGTTAGTATTTTCAACAATACTAACCACAGTATGGAATAAGGATAGAGAGAAAATTTTCCTTGACTCGCCTTAAATTCTTTACGTCATAATGTCGGAACGTCCATGTGAATCACCGTAATATAATCCCGGAAATTATATTACCCTGATTCTCATGTGCATTTAACATTACTTCATAAAGTCAAGGTGGCGCATCAACAAAATTTATCAACGTAAGATCAAGATCGAATACGAGTTAGATATGATAGAAGAGTTCGAGTATAAATGCACAATTTGTCAAATAATTCCTACTTCAGTCTATATGCCGGTTGTAGTCTAGATTCACCTATGTACCCTATGACTCGGGGTGGACACAAATGAACTCTAAATCCCTACAACCAAGGCTCTGATACCAACTGTAGCGACCCCGACAAATCGTCAAGTGACGGCGTCGGCTACGTGGGTCCCATTACCTGATTATAAGTCTTTAAGATAACATTTGACCAAAATATGTCGCCTTCATTTCAAAATAAAGATTGTTCCCAAAGTTTACAAGAATTGTTCAACCAATAGTTAAGTTACAACGTTATAATACGAATGAAATCTAGGCGACACGGTTTAAAGTAAAGTCAAAAGACGCTCCATGAAATGCATGTATACTCGACATCGGATGCAAGTATCAAATAATGAGCGGAAGCATGTTTCACATATCGTGCAAGACCTGAGAAAAACATAGAAATCTGTCAACGAAAACGTTGGTGAAATCATAGGTTTAAGTAAGTAAGTACAAGTGAACCACAAGATTTGCATCAATGAAATAATAGTAATACATTCCAAAAGTTTGTTTCACGAGCACCCAATTATCAAAGCTTAACATTCCTTCCATTGTATACCCCATCACTTAGTGCTAGAACAAACACTGATTCTCGAAATTATATTTCATCCGTAGACGGTAGCGAACCGTCAAGGATGAGGGTTGTCAACCCATATGGCCATATAACATAAGTTCTCGCTTACACCCGGCAAGTGTAATTAATGATAATCGAATTGAGGATTTTGTTCTAAACTCGTATGTAGAATGTTTGTTTTCCCGTTCTTGTGTTCACTTAGTTCAAAAGAATCGTTTATGTTTTCTCATCCCAATATAAGTTCAAAAAGAGTAAAAGTGGGACTATGATCTCACCTTGAGTGCAAGAGTTAATAAAGTACTTAAACAAGTAGACGCGTGCAAAGACAAAGCTAGTCTTGACCTAAACATATAGGTTGTATCAATAACGGTAAACACGATAGGTCAAAGATGTTCAATTAGTCCTATGGCTCGTTAAGACTCGATCATAATAGCATGTGAATCAAATTGTCATGTTTCATGCAAGGTACAAGTATAAAAACATGTTAGAACGATTGCACAAATATTTGGTTAAGTTTGATTAAAAGTCAAACTTTGGTCGGTCAAAGTCAACGAAAGTCAACACGTTCGAGTCGGGTTCCGAACTATTTTTCTAAGCTTAGAAGTCATATATGAGCATGTTGGCCAAGTTACATGTTAATCGGAGGTGCGTAGCATAGCAAACATTTTTCGAAATTTGACAAAATAGGTCAGAATCTGACCACGGCATATGCCGCGCCGCGGCCAGATGTGTCGCGCCGCGACATAACACGTGGTCTGGCACCTGGTCAGTTTCAAGGTTCAAGTCTTGGTCAAAACTTCAAATAACCATAAAACGCAAACCGTAAACAACTAGAAGACGTATCTTATACCGTTGGAAAGCTCTTTTGACAAGGAACACAACTAAGCACTTATCATCAAACGACAACATCATTTACAATAGCCGAAAACTCATCAAGTGATCATTAAACGTTCATTTCAAGGTTTCAAGTTCATCAAATGCAATTTGAGTTTCGGGAAACCAATTCACACATATGATATGCCGTTTTGAAGGTAATGGAGCATACATTACAACTAAACACTAACAATTAACATTCCATGGCATTCAAGCATCCAAAAATTCATGTCAAGAACCATCAAACCCTAGTCAAGAATCACAAAATCATTAATCATGTTTTTGAAGTTTTACAAATCAACCTACACATCAAAATGAAGCTAGTAATACTAGTAACACAATTAAAACATGCACTTTAACAATCTAACAACATTAACTCATCCAAAATCAAGGATTAAGCACACCCATCTCAAGTTCATGCTAGTTACTCCAAAAACAACAAATCGAGCAAACCAAACATATATTCATGTTAGACTCGAGCCATAGACACTAACTAACACCATTTCAAATCAAAAACACGAATTTAGAGAAATCTAGAGTTTTAGAAATGTTACCCAAACGAGATGAAATTGGTATCAAATTGTAGAGGATGAAGAGAGGATTCCAAATATGTAATCGGATTTGTTGTGAGCTTCCAAGATTGAATTTAGATGATGAATGAATGGAATGGGTTTGTGTGTGTGTTCTTGAGATGGAGAGAAAAGGGATGAGGGAGATGATGGAATGGATGAAATGGGTTGACTAGTTGACCTAGTCAACTAGTTTGCCCATTTGGCAACTCCGGTCCCTCGAGTTTCAAAGCGGGTGCGGGATTTAACCGATCGAATATTTTTAAAACGCAAGTTAACGAGAGATGTTATAATTAAATGACGGAATTATTATGAACGTTAGTCAACGGAAACTACGAATTTAAATAACGAAAGGTATTATTTAAAAGAAAAAGACGGTGTTAAAAATAAATTTAACGGAAAAACGCGGGATGTTACATATCCACACCCTTATAAGGAGTGCTTTGTTTTCCTCTCCC
This sequence comes from Rutidosis leptorrhynchoides, assembly GCF_046630445.1. Taxonomy (NCBI): domain Eukaryota; kingdom Viridiplantae; phylum Streptophyta; class Magnoliopsida; order Asterales; family Asteraceae; genus Rutidosis; species Rutidosis leptorrhynchoides. Next base: position 35,287,967 of record NC_092337.1, on the reverse strand, counting down.
ACCGATGTGGGACGAGTCTGTTACACATACGCCCTGTAGATACCAAGGAATACCAACAACAATAACTGACGAAGTATTAATTCATAACTTCATTGAAGAAACATTCCGCGCAGATTATGTAATCTCTAAAGTCTTAGAGATTATCTAATCTAGCCCTAACCATAAATCAGTTAAGCGAACCAAAATGATATAAGGAAGAGTAGAAACCCTGACAAAAATGGTGTGTGATTAACAAGCTAAACTTGTTTTACCAACAGCATCAACAGTACCGTTAGCGTCACCAGCATCATCAGTACAGTCAACATCAGAATCAACAACACCTATAACATCACAAACTCCGTCAGCTCAAGAATCACTATGGACATCATTACGAATCAATAACCCTTATATTGTATCAACGAGTTATGAAGAATTAACTCATTCCCTTTGAAGAAATTATATGTATATTTTATATATTTTGAAATAAAAATAAATCTTTCCGTGCTAAGCTATTGTGTGTGAATCTTAACTACTCGGTTAATTCATATTACAAATATGCAATAATGTACGTCCTTCGGCCACAACTTAACCAGCGTTAACTACAATCTCTGTCGCAATTCAACAAATTCCAATTCATAATAAATCAAGAATATATTTGATTTTACACTTTCATCATCGATGTACCCGAAACTTTTCAGATAACATCATTCGTACTTTGCGAAATTCACAAGAATTCCACGAACCGAACATCATACATCAACAAATAACGAAGTATTGATTCATAATTTCAATGTCATTAAAGAAATACTGCGTAAAAGTTATGTACTTTTTAAAGCCTTTAGGGATTATTCAATTCTAGTTTCAACCGTAAATCAAATGAGTTTAATTTAACATTAACTCATTAAATCTATGTTACATCTGAAGAAAATATACATATATATATTTTCATAAAGACTGTAATAAAATTCTTTTGTACAAAATATTAATTGTGAATTTTTTTTTTAACGGGTAGGTAATACCCGAGAGATATATAAATTCACAATTAATATATTACATTCTTCGAATCTGATTCAGCAAATCATCCATTATACTCCCTACTTTCACAACAATATACATTCGTTTATAGAAATCAAAACAACCATACTCATTCAAAATTTAATTACATATTCTGATTTTGAAATCTCAAAATTCAACTTGAGATATGACCAAAATCATCACTCTTAGATCCTTACATCTTTCACAAGCTATATTTTGACTTCAAAACTGTGTTAGAACATCAAATGTATGTTAACGATTACAATCTGTGTTCAAACCCTTCGAAAATTTCTGAAGACACTTCGAATGATGAGCAATCGAGATGATGATCCAACCACATGTTACCCACAGTTGTGTACCCGAAAAACTCTTGAAACCAAAGTAAAAGTTTAAACAACGTATCCGCGTCAGATTCTTTAGCATTTATTAGCAAAAATAACTTTGCGACTCCTATTCAAACTAGCCAGTTTTGTCACAGCTCCAGCAAGTCAACTTCGACTTTTCGGTCAGACTAACCTTATTATAACCTTGAGATATACACCATCGTTACCAGGGAACCTTTTACATTCCACCACATTATTAACAGATGTATCAACAACTTCATTACCCTTTGACTTTAGCCTCTCCAAAAAGTCATTATAATTTTTCATTGAAACCCCATCATTTACTCATTCGCATCTTGTAATGAGAATTTCCATACGAATCATTGGGAATTAGCAATCAGTATTTTGAAATCTCGCAGCATGTCTACGCCAACAGTTATATGTGTATATATAACGTCTATCTTCTGGACTTAATTTGAATGTGAAGATTCTGAAAAACACTTCGAACTACGAATTGGTTCTCCGAAAATGGAAAAATACTGATGAAGCAGCAAAAAAACTATAAACGACCTTAACAGTAAAAGTTTGATGATAATGAATAGGTGTGCTGGAAAAGCGCAGAAAAAGAGAAGTCTTGGAACTGGAAAACGGATTGAGCAAGTAGGAAGGAGGCTGGGGACAAATTACAAAGACTGAACCTGACTTCAAAGGATCCAAATAATTCAGTATCTGCTGAAGTCATTAACGAATACCTTGCTCCTGACTCTAAACCCCTGCGGACAATATTCTTCGTCATCCTCTGATATTAGAAATTCTAAAATATCATCATATCTTTCATTATAAATATCCTCCATATTTCTGAAGATATTTTCTTAATTTTTCTTATTTGAAATCATTTACCTCTTCGCGCTATCTGTATTACATCATAAAAGAAACTATTTTAGTTTCTAAATTCTGAAACATTCAAGTCTAAAATAGGAATATTTTGAAGTAGTGTTGGGAACTGAAGCATAAATTAGTATAATATAATGACACTTGATCAATGTGATTATATTACAGTAAGTCATGCTGAGTTTCTAAATGGAACGTGATGATTCACAGATCATAACATCATCATGTGCCATGTTATACGACTCTTGTATTCTATTTAACCTCTAAAATATCAAGAAAATATTTCTTGATGATTCGGCCTTTTCCAAGGTATTTTAGTAATTTGACAAGTCAAGATCGTGCCATCACAATTTCCTTCCTAGAACATTAACAATGTTCATTTCGAAATTCATATCTGTGAATTCTGGACCATTACAAGCGGTGCTTAATCGCAAGAAGAAGAAACGAAAGGACAAAACTCCGAAATAGAAATTGGGGTATAAATTGCAGCAAATAAAAGAGAGCATTAACTGTGAATGATAATGATTATAGAAGACAGAAGCAGAGACTTTGAAATATAAGGGAACATATAAAGCCCAACGACAAACCAGAAATTATAAACCATATATATCGATGCATATAGCAATATAAAGACACGGGAGAACTAGGAACACTATAAACCCAAGAGTATAGTAGAAGTAAATAGATTCTTCCGGCGGTAGATAAAAAAAAAATAAGAATGACCGATATGAAAGTTAGAAGTATATCGAGAATCAGAACTGGATGGAGCATATTGATGAATACTTTAAAATATGAGTTGAGGGGAAAAGAATAGAAGGTGATGAAACATGACTAGGAACTTAGAAATCAACAGATTTAACTCACACAATGGCAGAATAAGTGAATCAAACCCTCTAGTGAATAGGTTAAGTTTTTTTTGATTAATTTAGTCAAACCACAACTAAATCAAGTGTGATTAGATCAACACCTAGAGCTATTATTCACCACCTGGGTGATTTGGACTGAGAGAGAATCGAAGGAGCTCACTAGATCTGAGTGTGTGTAACAAATGAGAGGCTTAACCTAAAATGAAGAACATAAGACTTTATATACCCCTGCTGTTGACACACCCATACGATTCATTCATCACACATACGAGTTGGCTTCATCAACCGTACGGGTGATCACTCACTCGTGTCTTATCATTTAGGTTGTAATTGTGACTTAGCTCAGCATCAACCATGCGTATGAGCCTGTCAGCCGTACTAGTGAGGCTTCACTCGTACGTCTGACTAAGTCTAACATAGTCAAACATCTAAATCTCGTTCCTGCAGTTCCTGTAACCACATACAAACACGGATAGGATAATAACGAGCAATCATGGTGGCCTGTAAACTGTTGTACCTGCAATGGACGTGGGTAGATGTCTAGGGACTTGCATAAAATGCATCAACAGATGGTGTGAGTTGTAAGGAAATGAAGGAGGTGAATTTATAAGAAAATCTCTGACAGAACAATTAAAATGGACGATCGCATTTAAAGCGGATCCTAATTCCCTTGATTACCGGAGAGTCAAATCTTATTAAGAAGATTTTCTTCAAATCCCTTAAAATCTGGAAATCAATCATATCTACGTTAAATGATAAGATGAATCTACACTTACTCATTTCACTCTTCTATGTTAGCTTCATTCGTACTCTTCATATAAATGGATTGTTTATCCAAATTATTCGCTGATGATAAAACTCTAATTTTCAGCCCGTATGCATCATGAAAACATACTTATTATCATTCACGACCTTTCCACTCAAATTTCGGAACGAAATTTCTTTAACGGGTAGGTACTGTGACAACCCGAAAATTTCCAACCAAATTTAAACTTTAATCTTTATATATTTCCGACACGATAAGCAATATTTGTTAAGTTAAATTTCAAGAATTTTAAACTATGTTCATACATTCATTCAACCTCGACCAAGTTCCAACGATTCACGAACCATTAAACGAATATGATTTTATATGTATATGTGTATATATATTATAACTTGAAACGTAAACAAAATATTAGATTAAATACTTTATATGATTGTATCTGTTTCAAAATGTTTATCAATGGAATTAGAAGATAAGATCAAATGATTGAATTATCAGATATATTAAATTATGATTACAAGTCTCTGTTGAAAGGCCCACGTTGATTTGAGAAATCTTTTCATTTTAACAATATTCGGAAAATGGTAAAGTGATTTATAAATATGAACAAATTGTCAATCATTGAGAACTAGACAAAGGATAGTGGAAGATTGAATCTCATAAAGACTCGATTGATCTATTTAGTTTCAAACGTACAAAAACGTTTTCGGTTTAAAAAGAACTTTATTATTAAAACGTATATAACTTTTATAAATATCTAGAACCACTTTTGACAACTCATTACTTAACTAGTATGATAAAGATAACGATATTTATATTTTATTTTATTAAATATATATAACGATTTAAATTAATATTATATATATTTATACGCGTATTATACGTACATAGTTTTATACTTTTACTATACTTAAACTTTACATTTACTTTATTTTTACTTTACTTTAACTTTAATAATTCATACTTTACTAATTCATACTTTAATAATTCACTTTAATAATTCATACTTTAATAATTCACTTTAATAATTCATACTTTAATAATTCACTTTAATAATTCATACTTTAATAATTCACTTTAATAATTCAAAAATCTATTATAAATAAAATTCAAGAGGTTTCATTATTTCATAGAAACTTGAAAATAGTTTTCTCTAAACTCTCTCAATCGATTTACATATATATATTTACTCCGTATTATCTCAAGATATTATTAGTATACATAAAATAATACGACGGAGTGCTGTCCGAGTGATTTCGAAGTTGTTTTTTTGAGTGGGATAGGATTAAGGAAATTATGGGTTATAGCTATGGAGGTGATTGAGTATGGTTCATGGGTATGCTCGTGAGGTCAATATAGTGTTTATCATCTCCGTTGCGTTTACGTACCTTTCCTACAATATTGAATCTCAATATTGATATGTGAGTACTCATAATTTAATTTTTACATACTAATAGTGTATCCCTGACTAGTGCTCGAGTATATAGGATTATGCATGCTTGTACTTTTGATATTGCCATTAGATAGGTTATGTTGATTCCTGAATTAGTTACATATACGATTGAGATAAGGTATAAGATATGCATGTCGTTGAAAAGCTAGCGAAAAATAGTTGAATTTTGGTTTAAGAATCACTTGAATCCAAGTAATGGTTAGAAAGTTATGAAATAAACAAATTGCATAATTAATTTCGTAATTAAAATTGCTGATGATAATTAGTGAACTAATTTTCTGGGTTATAAAAAGTGGTAATTTGGATTCTACTCGTCGAGTAGATGAATTTTCATATAAAGCACGTCTCGTTTCGTTGAACGGTTGTCAAGTTATGGACAAAAGAAGTTTTACAAATTTTGATGAAATGTCGAAACGGGAACTGAAATTCTCGCTGATCTGCGTTGTTTCATATATAAAAAAAAATACCACTGAATTATTTGCTGTAAGGTCTAACAAACGACTCTGGCCGTTTATCAATTCGAGTCTCGACGATTTTTCTAAAAATCATCAAAGTTGACGGTTTGGTCACATTTTAAAATTCTAAAAAGAGCTAAAACTTTTTTATTTAAAAATGTCAGTTTTGTATCAGTTGTCATGGTCGGCCTGATATGTGTTTACTCTTGCCAAAAATCATGTTATATCTTTATGGTAACGAGAATTTGCAGGCTTTGACCGTTTATCAATACGAGTTTTGAGGAATTTTCTAAAAATCTCCAAAGTAGGCTACTCGGTCACTTTTGTAAATTTATTAAAGCTGAAAAATTAACTTTGAAACGCCGAAAACGCGTTGGCAACTACGAGTTGTCTAGGTTTAGTTTACTTCTGTAATATTTATGCTTAATCTTTTTGGTAATGTGTAACTTTTATCTTTGGCCGTTTATCAATCGGAGTTCCAATAATTTTTCTAAAAATAGCTGAAGTGGCCCGTTTAGTCATGTTTGATCGAAAATCATTTTTGTATAAGTTATTATATATTTTCATGCGACCTCATTTTTACTTTGACCTTTGACTTTTGACTTTAACCTTTGACTTTTGACTTTGAACTTTGACTTTTCCTGTTAACTTTTCAGTTAACTTTTTGTGTTGATTTTCTCTATAAAAAAAAAAACCTAAAATACTATTTTATGATTATGAAACCATTTGTGTTACGTTGTTTCACACGTCACCTTTTACTAGAATCTTAATTGAGCATGAGTAATATAACATGTTACTATACTGTAGAGTCAGACTCGAGCTATAGGATAGGATTACACTATGACCTGACCTAAATTGCTATACAAATATTGACCAACATATAAATATATATAATTAATATAGGTTCGTGAATCCGAGGCCAACCTTGCACTTGTTCAATGACGTTATATGTATTTTTACTACGAAATACAGTATGGTGAGTTTCATTTGTCTTTTTACCCTTTATATTTTTGGGACTGAGAATACATGCGCTTTTATAAATGTTTGACGAAATAGACACAAGTAATTGAAACTACATTCTATAGTTGAATTATCGAAATCGAATATGCCCCTTTTTATTAAAGTCTGGTAATCTAAGAATTAGGGAACAGACACCCTAATTGACGCGAATCCTAAAGATAGATCTATTGGGCCTAACAAACCCCATCCAAAGTACCGGATGCTTTAGTACTTCGAAATTTATATCATGTCCGAAGGAAGATCCCGGAATGATAGGGGATATTCTTATATGCATATTGTTAATGTCGGTTACCAGGTGTTCACCATATGAATGATTATTTTTGTCTCTATGCATGGGACGTATATTTATGAGAACTGGAAATGAAATTCTTGTGGTCTATTAAAATGATGGAAATAAATGATTATGATAAACTAATGAACTCACCAACCTTTTGGTTGACACTTTAAAGCATGTTTATTCTCAGGTGTTAAAGAAATCTTCCGCTGTGCATTTGCTCATTTTAAAGATATTACTTGGAGTCTTTCATAGCATATTTCGAAGAACGTTGCATTCGAGTCATTGAGTTCATCAACGATTATTATTAAATCAATTTATAGTTGGATAGTGGATATTATGAAATGGTATGCATGTCTGTCAATTTTCGATGTAAAGAAAGATTGTCTTTTAAAAACGAATGCAATGTTGTAAAATGTATCATATAGAGGTCAAATACCTCGCAATGTAATCAACTATTGTGAATCGTTTATAATGTATATGAATGGGTCCTTTCAATCTACCCGTTAAGTTCATACTTAGTAGCTAATATACAATTCAACTACTACAATTCCATAGGAAAAACTGATTATAATAATATATCACATACAAATATTCTTCAAACTTACAACTTCGCTATATTACATATAACATGAAATATAGTACACTATGATACAGGACAGTTTTGAAGATAAATCTAGTTAATACGCAAGTTGTTCAGCAAAGGAAATAAAGACACGTAATTCATAAGTCCAGAAACAAGTCATGCATTTTGGTTTTACTAAGACGACTTCCCATCCTTGGTCTTGTGGAAAATAACCGTTATGACCATTGGCTAGGCAGCATGTTATAATGTCGTCAAAAGAACGAGGGTTTTGTAATGTCCAACAGCCCCGTAATAATCTAAAAAACTTGTTTCTCACCCCAACTACTGAATCCGTCACTTGTGGGAAAGTTTTATTTAAAAGCTGCAATCCGATGTTCTTTTTCTCACTTTGGTAAGAAGCGAACATCACTAACCCATAAGCATAACATGCTTCTTTATGTTGCATGTTAGAAGCTCTTTCTAATTCACGAAATCCTATGTTGGGATATGTTGAGTCAAAATAGGTTCTTAACCCGTAGCGTAAAATTGCATTCGGGTAAAATTGCATTTGGGTTCCCCGCATTTAACGCTTTAAAGAAAACACGACGTAACTTAAAGTCTCCCCAATGTGATATACCCCACCTATCAAAGGAAAGCCTTTTATAAACTAAGGCATTTCTGGAAAGTCTTTCAAATGTTTGACAAGTTAATTTCGCCATAACTAAATGTGTTGATGAATTCTGACCGACTCTAGACAAGATTTCCTCAATCATATCCTCTGGTAGGTCTTCTAAAATATTCGGTTGTCTACCCTTAACGTCCATTTTGTTTTTTTACAGTAAAATAGACAAGGATTAGATTCGTAATAACAAACAATACAAGCAATTTTTACATAGAACATAAAATTACAAGCACACTACAATACATTTATTACACAACATGCTCACACCCCTCTAATCTGAATCACTGGTTTCTTCTTCTTCGAACTTGGTTCTTTTTCCTAATTTTTTTAGGGATATATGATGTTCCTCTAATACGAGCCGTCGTTTTTCACATTGGTTTAGAAAAACCTGGTGGTTTAGAGGTTCCCGGATTATTGTCACGATATTGAAAATACGGGTGTTGACGGTACATATAAAGTTTATCGGGGTCGGAATCAGATTTCTCTATTTTGATGCATTTTCCCTTATTATTTTCTTTTGCCTTATTAAATTGGGTCGGGGTAATTTCTATAACATCATCGGAATCCTCATCAGGATCCGATTCATCGAAAAATTGGTAATTTTCCCAATATTTTGCTTCCTTAGCGGAAACACCATTGACCATTATTAACTTTGGTCCATTGGTTGAGGATTTTCTTTTATTTGACCGATTTTCTGTGGTTCCTACTATTCCCCCCTCTGGAACCTCTTCTTCTTCCGGTTCCTCTTCTTCCGGTTCCTCTTCTTCCGGTTCCGTTTCCGTTTCCTCTTCTTCCGGTTCTTCAGGAACTTGTGAATCTTGCCAATATATATTCGACTCTTCGTTATTATTAGGTGAGTCAATGGGATTTGTGCTAGAGGTAGACATCTGTCACACAATATCAAACATGTTAAGAGATTAATATATCACATAATATTTACATGTTAATAATATATAGTTTCCAACAAAAATGTTAAGCAATCATTTTTAAAGAAAACACGGTCGAAGTCCAGACTCACTAATGCATCCTAACAAACTCGATAAGACACATTAATGCAAATTTTCTAGTTCTCTAAGACCAACGCTCGGATACCAACTGAAATGTCCCGTTCATATTGATTATAAATGTTCCATATTAATTGATTTCGTTGCGAGGTTTTGACCTCTATATGAGACGTTTTTCAAAGACTGCATTCATTTTTAAAACAACCATAACCTTTATTTTATCAATAAATGTTTTAAAAATATTACGTAGATTATCAAATAATGATAATCTAAAATATACTGTTTACACACGACCATTACATAATGGTTTACAATAGAAATATATTACATCGATATATGTTTTTTGAATGCAGTTTTTACACAATATCATACAAACATGGACTCCAAATCTTGTCCTTATTTTAGTATGCAACAGCGGAAGCTCTTAGTATTCACCTGAGAATAAACATGCTTTAAACGTCAACAAAAATGTTGGTGAGTTATAGGTTTAACCTATATATATCAAATCGTAACAATAGACCACAAGATTTCATATTTCAATACACATCCCATACATAGAGATAAAAATCATTCATATCGTGAACACCTGGTAACCGACATTAACAAGATGCATATATAAGAATATCCCCATCATTCCGGGACACCCTTCGGAAATGATATAAATTTCGAAGTACTAAAGCATCCGGTACTTTGGATGGGGTTTGTTAGGCCCAATAGATCTATCTTTAGGATTCGCGTCAATTAGGGTGTCTGTTCCCTAATTCTTAGATTACCAGACTTAATAAAAAGGGGCATATTCGATTTCGATAATTCAACCATAGAATGTAGTTTCACGTACTTGTGTCTATTTTGTAAATCATTTATAAAACCTGCATGTATTCTCATCCCAAAAATATTAGATTTTTAAAAGTGGGACTATAACTCACTTTCACAGATATTTCCTTCCTCGAAAATAAGACTTGGCCACGGATCGATTCACGAACCTATACAAATATGTACATATATATCAAAGTATGATCAAAATATAATTACAATCATTTTTATTATGTTTTAAAGATTTGAGTGTATTAAGTCAGCTGTCCTCATTAGTAACCTACAACTAGTTGTCCACAGTTAGATGTACAGAAATAAATCGATATATATTATCTTGAATCAATCCATGACCCAGTGTATACACGTCTCAGGCTATATCACAACTCAAAGTATATATATTTTTGGAATCAACCTCAACCCTGTATAGCTAACTCCAACATTACTGCATATAGAGTGTCTATGGTTGTTCCAAATAATATATATACATGGGTCGATATGATATGTCAAAACATTTACATACGTGTATATGGTATCCCAAGATTACATAATATATTAAAATACATGTATAATACAATATAAGTTATCTAAGATATGATTTGTATAGATTTGTTAAACATTTCCCGTAGCTGAAAATATCAAAAATATCCAATCTTGTTTTACCCATAACTTCTTCATTTTAAATCCGTTTTGAGTGAATCAAATTGCTATGGTTTCATATTGAACTCTAATTTAAGAATCCAAACAGAAAAAGTATAGGTTTATAGTTAGAAATTTAAGTTACGTGCCAATTACTAAAGAGGTAGTCATTTCCGTTGAAAGAACGACATCTTGATGACCATTTTGAAAAACATACTTTCACTTTGAGTTTAACCAAGATTTTTGGATATAGTTTCATGTTCATATGAAAAATCATTTTCCCAGAAGAACAACTTTTAAATCAAAGTTTATCACAGTTTTTAATTATCCAAACCAAAACAGCCCCCGGTTTCACTACGACGGCGTATATCCAATTTTATGGTGTTCATCGTGTTTCCAGGTTTTAAATCATTAAGTTAGCATGTCATATAGATATAGAACATGTGTTTAGTTGATTTTAAAAGTCAAGTTAGAAGGATTAACTTTTGTTTACGAACAAGTTTAGAATTAACTAAACTATGTTCTAGTGATTACAAGTTTAAACCTTCGAATAAGATAGCTTTATATGTATGAATCGAATGATGTTATGAACATCATTACTACCTCAAGTTTTCTGGATAAAACTACTGGAAATGAGAAAAATGGATCTAGCTTCAAAGGATCCTTGGATGGCTTGAAAGTTCTTGAAGCAGAATCATGACACGAAAACAGTTCAAGTAAGATTTTCACTCGAAATAAGATTGTTATAGTTGTAGAAATTGAATCAAAGTTTGAATATGAATATTACCTTGAATTAGAAAGATAACCTACTGTAAATAACAAAGGTTCCTTGATCTTAGATGATTACTTGGAATGGATTAGAAAGCTTGGAAGTAGACTTGCAAACTTAGAAGTATTCTTGATTTTTATGAAACTATACTTATGGAATTTATGAAGAACACTTAGAACTTGAAGATGGAACTTGAGAGAGATCAATTAGATGAAGAAAATTGAAGAATAAAAGTGTTTGTAGGTATTTTTGGTCGTTGGTATATGGATTAGATATAAAGGATATGTAATTTTGTTTTCATGTAAATAAGTCATGAATGATTACTAATATTTTTGTAATTTTATGAGATATTTCATGCTAGTTGCCAAATGATGGTTCCCACATGTGTTAGGTGACTCACATGGGCTGCTAAGAGCTGATCATTGGAGTGTATATACCAATAGTACATACATCTAAAAGCTGTGTATTGTACGAGTACGAATACAGGTGCATATGAGTAGAATTGTTGATGAAACTGAACGAGGATGTAATTGTAAGCATTTTTGTTAAGTAGAAGTACTTTGATATGTGTCTTGAAGTCTTTCAAAAGTGTAAGAATACTATCAAAACACAACATGTACATACATTCTAATGGAGTCTTTAAGTCTTCGTTAGTCGTTACATGTAAGTGTTGTTTTGAAACCTTTAAGTTAACGATCTCAATTAATGTTGTTAACCCAATATTTATTATATCAAATGAGATGTTAAATTATTATGTTATCATGATATTATGATGTATGAATATCTCTTAATATGATATATACATTAAAATATCGTTACAACGATAATCGTTACATATAAGTCTCGTTTCGTAATTCTTGAGTTAGTAGTCTTGTTTTTACATATGTAGGTCATTGTTAACACACTTAATGATTTATTTAAATATCATTTTATCATGTTAAATATAGTGTATCAATATCTTAATATGATACATATGTATTTAGTAGACGTTATCATAACGATAATCGTTATATATATATCATTTCGAGTTTCTTAACTTAGTAATCTCATTTCTTATGTATATCACACATTGTTAATATACTTAGTGAGATACTTACTCATCATAATCTCATGTCAACCATATATATATGTCTATATATACCACAACATGTAGTTTTTACAAATTTGTAACGTTCGTGAATCGCCGGTCAGCTTGGGTGATCAATTGTCTATATGAAACTTATTTCATTTAATCAAGTTTTAACAAGTTTGATTGCTTAACACGTTGGAAACATTTAGTCATGTAAATATCAATCTCAATTAATATATATAAACATGGAAAAGTTCGGGTCACTACAATATAAATAATAAATTGTTTAACAAAAACTAAAAAAAGAGTCCACTATCATTGGAGTAAAATTAAATTCGTCGTATCATTGGGGCATCCAAACATCCTCTACTCCTATGTCTCCTCATCAATTCGACGATTCCCAAATCTTTCTTTTTATCTATTCTATACTATACCATAAATAATCTCCATGACTCCACCATGATTTTATATATCTGATTCAGTTTTCCCCCAATTTGTCGTGAACGTCACTTGAGATTATGGAGTTTACAAAGAAGATCGATATATTTCCAAATGTTTTACTTGCGTACAAGATTTTTCTAACCGTCCCGGTCACTGTAGCATCTGAAGAACGGATTTTTCAAAATTGAAATTGTTGAAGAATTATTTACGAAGTACAATAGTCAAGAACGGTTAAACGGGTTAGCAATTATAAGTATTGAATATAAATTTCTATCAAATGTAGATTATGATAAATTGATTGAAGTTTTTGCATCAAAAAAAGTACGCAGACATCATTTTAGGTGATTTGTAGTTTCGAACATGTGTATTTGAATTGTATTTGTTAAATAAAAATCGGCGTGGAGATGAACAGCCTAGCTTGACTAGATTCCAAACCACTAAATATTTGTGTTGTGCTATTAATATATTTTGAGTGGGGCATGGAGCATATTTTTGAGATATTGTCACTAGGCATCCAAATTCTCAGGATCGGTCCTGATAATACCCATTAGTTCCAAACAAGTGTGGATGACAAGGGTAAATGAAAGTAGTTTATACTCTTGTTGCGATTTTCCGAAGATAGTAAGAATGACTTATTTTACACCACGAAGGTATAATGATACATTTTGCAGGTATAATGATACATGTTTGTATCTATTAAATGTGAGTAAAGGAGGTTAGTGAGGTGAAACTTATCACTAGTTTAAACTTGCAGCAACTACAATACCTTTCAAAAGCTAAACACAAAATATATAAGAAATGAAGAATAAATAGCAAAGTACATAGGTAAGATTACAGTACTATACAGATTACAGACACAGTACGTACTGTACTTTAAAGATCTTTTAGTGGCCAGAAACTTCAGTTTAATTGTACCTTTTACTGCCCCAATATCTCCCCCTACAATATTCCACCGGCATAATATATTTCTCACCGGACTTCAAAATTAACACCACACAAGCACAACTTATATACTACGTAATATTTATAATTAATAATTAATTAATATTAATATTAATATATGCAATATATCATAAAATAAAATTAATATTAATAATACGACATGCATGAAAATAGATTTAACTAGTCCTTGCTTTTTTGTTGTAGTTACTCATACCAAGGTTCAAATCAAGCTCCAAATCCAAACTTTTGTTGATATCATTTTGGTTTAATTTCATCTTCATAGAAGAAGTACTACTAAACAGTTGATCAGCGGATGTCACTGCATGACATTTATTGGTGGTCCCACTAGTCCCGCAAGATTTCTTTCTGGGTCCCACCGGCGTACACGGGGGAACCACCGACGGAATTTCGAAATTAGTCTTGGCATTAGATCCTCTCATGCGCCTAGCAGCAGCGTCATACGCACGTGCGGCTTCTTCAGCAGTATCAAACGTACCTAACCAATGTCTACACCGTCCTATTTTGTCACGGATCTCAGCAGACCACCGTCCCCATGGCCGTTTTCTCACCCCTCTGTATGTTTTCTCCGATACCGGAGATTTTGGTTCTGATTTTGAACTGGAGTTTGATTCTTTTTCGACGTCGTTTTGGTTAGTGATGATTGTGGGTGTGTCATTTGATGTGTTTTTGCCGAAAAGGATGTGTTCTCCGACGACAGCGGCGATGCCATCTAGGGTGGTGGATGGTGGTTGTGGTGGATTTTGACCGGAGAATGATGGGGTTTGGTGGTTGTATTGATGAGGAAGATGATTGGGTTGGAAGTAGATGTTCATTGTTAAAATTTTAATGAAGTAAATGAGAAAAAGTTAAACAGTAAGATGATTGTGAAGTAGCAGTGTTGTACTAGTTGTGGCATGTTGAAGAGAAGGTTGTGATATATATGTGGGGTTTGCATGGGAACTGACAAATTAATGTTCTTCTACCCCTTGCCTATTGCCTATGTATGTACACACGTATATAATGATGATTGTGAATAATGTTTTTATTACAATATAAGCTTTTCTTAATTAAAAAATATAACAACATAAATACAAACTTAGACTTTCACACAACGAAAATACAAAACTGATAAGACCATGCACTACGGGCCACCACGGACCCCATTGTTGTCTGACAACGATCACAACGGCCTCTGTGCAGCCGTTGTCGATTACCACTACAAGAAAAAACAGAACAGACGTCGACCCTTTTTTGCGGCGATATGAGGTCGCCGCAAATAAGTCACTAAACGCCAAAAAATTCACGTTCTTTGACTGCTTTTTCTGGTCACAGATGGGTCCACCTTTTTTGCGGCGATACTTTTTACTTCTCGCCGCAAATAATTGATAATTTATTTTCTTTTACATTTTCTTTTAATGACAGTCGGTCAAAGAGTTGAATTTTTTTTTTGCGGCGATGTATGTCGCCGCAAATAATGGTTCTTTTTTCCCCTCCAATTTTTCCCGGACAAAAAAATTCCCTCCAAATTGCACCTCGCCGCAAAAAAGTCGCTCCAAATTGCACCTCGCTCCCCCGAAATTTTCACGAAAAATTCAAGTTTCCCTCACTAATAGGCATATTCTGCGGCAATTTTTAGCGGCGATAATCGCCGCAAAAAAAAAAATATTACGCAGGTGTTCTGTTAACAGCCTACACTTTACACCCACTTCACCACCAAAAAACCCTGCGGCGATTTATCTTAAAATCCGGCCAAATCCATCAATTTCCACCAAGTTCCTTCTAATTTCTTCACAAATCTATCATCAAAGTTAGTGATTTTCTCATCTTTTCTTTTTTTTTCTAATTTTTGTTATATCTTCAATTTGTGCAATTTCTTTGTTTAATATGCTAATTAAGATTTTCCAAATTTTTGGGGGTGATTCTCCATTATTAATATTTTTTTTATTCCCGGCGTTACTTTTTTTTATTTTTTTTCATTATTTAAACTTGCTTCTTTAACATCAATTTCGAATTATGTTGTTAGGGTTCTTAGTTTTTGGAGGATAATTGTTAGTGTTGAATTTTAAATTAGGAATTTGTAAGTTTGAAGTTTAATAATTTTGATTTCATGTGTATGTAAGTAATTTGTGTGTTGTAAGTTAGTAATTTGTAAGTTAGATACTTGTATGTTAGTAATTTGTAAGTTAGATAGTTGTTAGTTAGTAATTTGTAAGTTAGATACTTGTAAGTTAGATACTTGATTAGTTAATTAGATTATTGTTAGTTAATTTTAACTTGTAAGCTAATAATTTGTATGTTGTAAGTTATTTAATTGTTAAATAGTTATTTGTTAGTAAGATATTGTAAGTTTAATACTTGTTAAATTGTATGCTTTGTATGATATTAGTTTTGGTATGCTAATTCTTCCCCATTTAAACAGTAGGTCACCCGTCCGAAATTAATTTAGAAATTAATTTCGGATTGTCCCCGTTTTGGGACTGCTTTTTGAATATGTTGTCTCATTTAGGATATGAGTGTGTATATTTGATTTACTATTTAAGAAATATTCGGTAACATTTTCCTTTTGCCCTACGAATATGTGTTTCAGATGCATATTTGGGGGCTGAAGGTAAATGCTGCCGAATTTTTCTTAAATAGTAAATCAAATATACACGTTCATATGTGAGACACATATTCAAAAAGTGGGTTAGGTAACCAACTTGCTACACACCACTAGCCTTAGTTTAACACTTCTAGCCTCTGTATATGTTTGAAAGCCTTTGTATATGTTTGATATTTCATTTGTTACTTGTAACATATATAAATGCAGTAAATGTCAATTGATAAGAGTTGGATTGCTTTGGATCGTTGTTTTAGTGAATTTTGGTCTGGTCTTGACTCGTTCATCGATAGATGTAGCGAACACCTTACTACCGAAGGTGAATGTCGTTGTCCGTGTGAGGATTGTGATAACCATGAATATCAAACACCAAATATCATTAGAATACACATACATAATAATGGTTTTAGTGAACGTTATAAGATATGGAAGTGGCACGGTGAAGAGATCGTTCTGCCACCGCCAATAGTTAATGTCATTCCTGAACCGACAGATAGGTTGCATGATTTACTCAACGATCTTCGGGATGATAGTTTTGTAGATGATCACACCATAGATGATCACACCATAGATGTCGATGAGCCAAGTAACACAACCAGTGCACCACATGCTAGAAACGATAGAATTAAAGAATTAGATAAACTTGACGAGACACCGCTATACGCTGGTTGTCCGATGTCTTCGTTTAACTTTTTAGCAAAGATGATGCATATGAAGGTAGATTTTAAGTGGACCAATACATCTTTTGACCATTTGCTACAATTCCTTAAAACTGCATTTCCTCCCGGTTCTGTAATCCCATCGTCTCACTATGAAGCTAAGAAGAAAATGAGTGAGATCGGGTTAGGATACGAATCGATCCATGTTTGTAAGAATGACTGTTGTTTATTTTGGAAAGAGAACAAAAAACTGGACCGTTGTTCAGTATGTAAAACGAGTAGATGGAAAGATGAAAACACGAGTGGGAAGAAAGTTGCACACAAGGTGTTGCGTTACTTTCCATTGACTCCAAGACTTCAACGGTTATATAAATCAAGTATGACTACAAAAGATATGATTTGGCATGCTACGGGTCAATGTAAGGAAGTTGGTAAGATGCGTCACCCGGTAGATGGTACATCATGGAAAAAATTTGATGCAAGGTATCCAGATTTTGCACGAGAGCCTAGAAATGTTAGATTAGGGTTGTGCACTGATGGTTTCAATCCATTTGGCAACATGTCTAATAGTTATAGTATGTGGCCTGTCATATTGACAACCTACAATTTGCCTCCCTGGCTCTGTATGAAAGAGTCGACATTCATGCTCACACTATTAATTCCTGGTCCTAGATCACCCGGTAAGGACATGGATGTTTTTTTTTGCGACCGTTGGTTGACGAATTGAAAGATCTTTGGTCTGATGGAGTCGTAACAAAAGATTCTCACACAAACAGTGTCTTCACGATGCGTGCCATGCTTTTAATGACCGTTAATGATTTTTCTGCTCGTAGTAGTTTGTCCGGTTGGACTGGCCAAGGCTATTATGCATGCCCTATATGTAATGTCGACACTCCTTGTATACACGTGTTGTCCAAAATTGTTTATTTTGGCCATAGAATATACCTAGAAGAGGATCATCCATTGAGAGATAGTTTGTCATTCGATGGCAAGGTCGAGTCTCGGCCTCCTCCACGTAGAAAAACCAGTAATGAGATCTTAGAACAACTTAGACCATTTTCTAAAAAAGAATCACAACGTGAACCTGGGAAACATGCTGAACATGGGGGGAAAAAGAGAAAAAAGGATCCAACAATTAAGGGTAATTGGAGTAAAAAATCTATCTTCTACGAGCTTAGCTATTGGTCTACTCTTGAACTAAAACATAATTTGGATGTAATGCATATCGAGAAAAATGTGTGTGAAAGTTTGTTGAATACTTTACTAATGCATAAGGAAAAATCAAAAGACACTATAAAGGCAAGACAGGTGTTAAAAGAGTGGGATATTCGTCCAGAGTTGTGGATGAAACCACTTGGTAACGGTAAGGAAGAAAAACCTCATCCTAAGTACTCATTTTCAATTGACGACCGAATTCAATTTTGTCAATTTATTAGGGGAGTTAAATTACCGGATGGGTTTGGCTCGAATTTTAGGAATAAAGTAGCCGACGATAATACCAAAATTACAGGGCTCAAGTCTCATGACCATCATATAATGATGCAACGGTTACTTCCTGTTGGTGTCCGAGCGTACTTAAACCCCTTTATTTCAACCCCGATAATAGAGCTTTCTTCATTCTTTAAGCAACTTTGTTCTCAAACCTTGTCGATTTCTGACATGGAAGACGCCAAAAATCAGTTGATCAACATTTTATGTTCGCTCGAGCAAATATTTCCACCGTATTTTTTTGATATAATGATTCATTTGGTTATGCATTTGCCCGAAGAGGCTATTCAAGGCGGTCCTGTTTACATGAGGTGGATGTATCCATTTGAAAGATACGTGAAAAAGTTAAAGAATTATGTCAGGAATAAAGTTAGGTCAGAAGGTTCCATTGCCGAGGGGTATGTTGCAGATGAAGCCTTAACTTATGCTTCGAGGTATCTTGACACCGTTCGAACAAAATTTAATAAGCCAGACAGAAATGAGGATGCTTCAGTTCCCTCTCGTAAGCATTTCGTCTTTCAGTCAATTTGTAAACCTATTAGTAAAGATGAAGATACAGTATTGGATACCCCAGTTAAGGTCAGTATTGATTGGTTCGTACTTAACAACAGCTCCGAGATCGACAAATACAAAGAGTAAGTGTTTTTTTTCCACCCATGTTTTTTTTGTAAGTTATTTATTCGATGCTCATCCATATTTATCTATAATGTTTTATATAAGTCAAAACATACTAAAAGTGTTCGTATTATAACTTGGATTATTCTCGTGTCTTAAATATGTAGGATGAAATGGTTGAACTTCTAAATGAGCAAGTTGGTGTAGAAAACCCGATGACCGAACTACAAATCATGAACAAGGTATTGGGGTCACACCCCGGATGGGAGCGTGGTATCGGTCCACGCATTTCTGGGTCCCGCAGGTCCGTTGATAGCTCAAGTTCAACTTCAAGTCAACGTTTTTACACCGAGGATGAATTTAATTCAAAGTGGCAATTGGAACGTGAGAAAATGAAAGCCGAGCTAAAACAAAGTTTGATTCCGGAAGTGAAGTCCGATTTAACAAAAGAGTTTCAAAAATCCATGAAAGATGCCATTAAAGATTCGGTGAAAAGTTACATAAAAAAGATGTTCTCGGGATCGGGAAGTACAAGCGGAAAGTCCGGGAGCGGAGAGCCCAAGAAAAAGAAGAAAAAAGCAAAGGGCGGTAAAGGAAAAGAACCAGAATTTACTTTGAGAGACGAACCGTCGGATGATTCGGATGATGGTCCGGGAGATGGTACGGAAGATGATGATATTGGAGAAATAAGCAAGGATAATAACGCATGGATGGAACAATATTGATACTTTAGAACTTTAAAACGTTAAAACTTTAATATTTGTAATTTGTATAATTGTTCACTTTTGTAAACGTTTATTGTTCTTTATATATTGTTGTTCGTGTTTATTGTTGTTTTGGAGTTATATACGTTGTTATAGGTGCTATTAAACAGGTTTCAGAAAAACGCCCAGAATTCTGTATGAAATCGGGCGGGATGCTGTAAATACAGCAGAATTCTGTCAAAATCATCAGGTATTTTTTGCGACGATAGTCGTCGCAAAAAATAGACTTGATTTCGCTGGTAGTCGCCGCAAAAAAGTCGCCGCAAAAAAGAATATGTATTTTCTTTTCTTTTTTCTTATTAAATAGTGGGCCCCATTTATGACCGCCGCAAAAAAACGACGCAAAAGATTTTAGACGGCGACCTTACGGTGACGACCTTATAAACGGCGAAGTGTCGCCGCCAAAGATTTTTTGCGGCGAGGAACCCCATTTATTGCGGCGATTTTCATCGCCGCAAAAAATGTTCTTTCTAGTAGTGTACTTCGTCGTGTCGTGGTGGGATTGAACCACGAGAGAGACAACGGTCGGCGAGGCTATGTGACGCAGTTTGATTGTACGAGGCAATGTATCCGTTGGGGTATGTTGCTGTTTGAAATAAAGAATAAAAAAAATATTACATATATAAATTCAATAAAAATACCACACTTTTATATACATTTAAACACACTCATTTTCTTTTTCATCTTCATCATTCTCTTGAATAATATTATACAAATGGATAAAGGAAAACAAGTTGAAGAAGAGTACGAGATGTTAATTACGTAATGGAATGAGATTCGGATGATGAAGAAGTCGTTAAATTCATAAAACTTGCATACGAAGTCGAAACCTTAGCCGAATATTAAAAAGAAAAAATACCACGAATTTATATTCATAGAGATCGTGAAGGTGCTGGGGAACATTTATGGAATGATTAATTTTCTTAAACACCAACTTTTCCTTCGAAAAAATTCAAACGCCGTTTTCACATGCGTTGTCAATCATTCAAGCGAATCTTAGGTGATAAAACTCAGGCATTTTCCAATGAAAATTGTCCCCCCTCACTTTTTATATTTTAAACAAATAAATGATGTAGTTGGTCGAAAAGGACTAACAATCTTTATTCAAAAGATTACATCAACTATATGTTAATTGGCATGTGGTGTTGCACCAGATTCTCTCGATGAGTATTTGGAAATGAGTGAAACCTCATCTTTTACATGTTTTGAAAACTTTTTTCATTATGTAACTGACTTATATGGTAGAGAGTATTTGAGAGAGCCAAATGCTACCGACATAGCACGTTTGTATAGTGCTCACGAAGAGAAACATGATTTTAGGGGGATGTTGGGTAGTATTGACTGTATGCATTGTTAATGAAAAAATTGCCCTAATGCGTGGAAAGAGTCAATACACTAGGGGTGATCAAAAAGGGCCAACGGCCATGCTCGAAGCATTTGTTTCACATAATATGTGAATTTGACATGCGTTTTTTGGTATGACGGGTTCATTAATGTTTTAAATAATTCTCCGCTTTTCGATTCATTTAAAAATAAAAATGAATCCGCACAACCTGTATCATTTTATGTTTTTTAGATTAGAACTTATATTTTGAACAAAATATAAAAACGAAACTTCGTATTGTTGTCCCTATATACTACTCCGTAGTATTTAACACAGTCACTACTACTCCTTGAAAAGTTACTGTAGCGTTATAACTATATATCGAGTTTAATTTATAAATACTTACTTTTAAATTTTAAGTAGCTAATGTAAAATTGTTTTCCCAAGTACATCCAACAGTGACGATGTTGTGACTAGAGAATAAGCTAGGTATTTAGTTTGAAACTTAAAAACTAAAAAATTAACTCTATTATTAATTTTAATAAACTTTTTACAATTATTATTAGCTAATGTAATTAACTCTATTATTAATTTTAATAAACTTTTTATAATTATATTTAACATATAATTGAAATAGAATTATGCTGTATATACATATACATAAAGTTTATAAAAGTGGAGCAATTTATTAAACACAATAATAATCATATAATTAAAAAAGATAAATAAAATTTACTACGGAGTAATAGCTAACTTTAATTTAGTTAATATTAATTTAATATAAAATATAAATAGTAAAATAAAGGAAACGGAAGAAAGATTTTCTGAGTAGATTACGATAGGACCCCATAATCCATCAGCAATAGTCATTACCTCCTAAAATGACATAAATATCCCCTTATGGTCCTTCCACTGTAAGTTTATTTCAAAGTGAATGGATAGGGTAGTTATGGAAATACAAAAAGATTGATTTGAAGGGTGTACATAGTCTCTCGAGAATGTGAACATACCCCAGCCGTTGATTTAATCGAGCATCACGATTGCGTAAGATAAAATGATTTCTGTCGTTTTGACAGTTTTGAAAAGGAGATGATTTGCATTTAACCGGGGGAATTTTCAGGTGTGATGGAGGTGCAGCGAAGAAACCGTGGGGTTGAAGACAAATGTGTGTGAGGTTTATTTGATTTACTACTAGGTTATGTATACATTGGTGGTGCAGGAGTTAATTTGGATCTATTACTTGTCTCTGTCACCCATCTCAGTTGAAATTAAGTCCGTAGACATCAACATGTAATTGAAAGGAAGGTGATTCCTACGCCATTAGTTTTAGCTATACACCATCAAATATTAACTATGTAATTGTTCTACGGACTTAATGTTTTAATACACATTTGATGGTGTATAGTTAAAATTTAATGGTGTACGAATCAGCTGTAACATCCCGTCTTTTTTCGTTTACTTTTCCGTTTAACTATTTAAATTCCGTTATATGTTTATGACATCCCTCGTTAATACGCGTTTTTAAAATATCCCGTTTAGGTAATTAACGCACCCGCAATCGAACTAGAGGGACCATTGTTGCCAAGAGAGCAAAGAGGTGACTAGGTCAACTAGTCAACCCTTCACTCTCACCCATTCATTATCTCTTTCATTTTCCCTTTTTCTTTAATACTTCCACAAAATCTCTCAAACACCAATCCAAGAAATCATCATCTAAATCCAAGCTAGCGGGTGTCTTGCAAAACAAATTACATATTTGGAATCCTTGCAACTTCCTCTTCGATTCCATACCGATTTCATTACATTTGGGTAACTTTCTAAAATCACTAGATTTTGTGTTCTTGATGTTTTTAACTTATAAAGTTGTTAATTAGTGTCTATGGCTCAAGTCTAACATGAATATATGATTTATATGTTCGATTTTGTTATTTGAAGTAACTAGCATGAACATAAACTTTGGTGTGTTTGATTTGGTGATTTGGTTGATTGAATGATGTTAAATGCCATAAATGCATGTATTAAATGTGTTCCTAACATCACTAGCTTCAATTTCATGTGTAGGTTGCTTGAGAAAACTCCATAAACTTGATTAGTGATTTTGGTGAATTTGGGTTAGGGTTTGATAAGCTTGAAATGAATATTTGATGCATTGAATGCCATGATTTATTGTTAGTAAGTAGTTAGTTGTATTGTATGCTCGATTACCTACAAAACGGCATGTCGTATGTATGCATTAAATGTCCGAATCATAAATGTGCACTTATCAAATTTAAGTATTAAATGCGTGCATTAATTGATCATTTACTTTGGAAAGCCGATCGTTACAAATTACATTTTTGGTTGGTGAAATGTATTTAGTTGTGTTCTTTGTCAAATTACCATTCTAACGATATAAGATACGAGTTCTAAGTATTAGCGGTTTGCGAGTTATGCTTGAAAGTGTTTTGAATTGAGACTTGGACATTTGAGACTGACCAGGTACCAGTTCCCGTGTATTGTCGCGGCGTGGCAATCCTGGGTCGCGGCGCGGCCTAAGCCGTGTTCAGGTTCTGACCTACATGTCAATTATATGAAAAATGTTTGGCACCCTATGGACCTCCGATTCACATGAGAGTTGTTCTAACATGTTTATATATGAATAAAAACCTCAGAAAAATAGTTCGGGACCCGACCCGAATGTGTTGACTTTTTCGTTGACTTTGACTGACCAAAGTTTGACTTTTTGTCAAACTTAACCAAATGATTATGCAACCTTCCTAACTTGTTTCTATACTTGTATTTTGCATTAAACTTGACAATTTG
Source organism: Rutidosis leptorrhynchoides (assembly GCF_046630445.1). Taxonomy (NCBI): domain Eukaryota; kingdom Viridiplantae; phylum Streptophyta; class Magnoliopsida; order Asterales; family Asteraceae; genus Rutidosis; species Rutidosis leptorrhynchoides. Next base: position 35,263,733 of record NC_092337.1, on the reverse strand, counting down.
ATTCACATGCTACATAATCGAGTCGTAACGAGCCATAGGACTAATTGAACATCTTTGACCTATCGTGTTTACCGTTATTGATACGACCTATTTGTTTAGATCAAGACTAGCATTATCCTTCGCACACGTTACTTTGTGAAGTACTTTTCATACGTGCACTCAAGGTGAGATCATAGTCCTATCTTTCAAACAACTTTTATGCTTTAAACTATGGGATGAGAAACATATACGTATCATACTTTTACACATTGAACACAAGTACGAAAACGAACATTCCACGTACGGGTTTGAACGAAAATCCTCAATTCAATTATCATTAGTTACACTTGCAGGGTGTAAACGTGAACTTATATTATGTGATCACATGGGCTTGACGAGCCTCATTCGTACGGTTCGCTACCTTTAGCGGATGAAATATATTTTCGGGTCTAGTGTATGTTCTAACACTACGCAAAGGGTGCAAAACAGTTAAGTTTGATAATTGGGTGCCCGCGAAACAAATAACAGCTTTGGAATGTAAATGATTTAGATAATCATATTATATTAAATCTTGTGGTTCAAATGCAACGTTTACTAAAACACCTATGATTTCACCAACGTTTTCGTTGACAGTTTTCTATATGTTTTCTCAGGTCCTTGAAAGCTACTTGATACATGCTTCCGCACTCTTTTTGATACTTGCTTGGATGTCGAGTATAAATGCATAGTTGGAGCGTCTTTTGACTACCTTAAATTGTGTCGCATAGGTTTCATTCGTACGTTAAACTTTGTAATGTAACTAGTCTTTTGAACTACATTTGTAAACTTGAAACATCCTTTTACTTATGAAATGAATGCGACATATTTTGGTCAAACGTCATGTTAAAGACTTATGACCACGTAACGGGACCTAAGTAGTCGGCGCCGTCAAACATGATTTGGTCGGGTCGCTACAGATGGTATCAGAGCGTTGGTTGTAGGGATTTAGAGTTCATTGGTGTCGACCCCGAGTCATAGGGCACATTGGTGAGTCTAGACTACAACCGGCATATAGACTTGAAGTAGGGATTACTTGACTACTTGTGCATTACACTCGAACTCGTCTATCATATCTAATTCTTATTCAATCTTAATCTCACGTTACTTGATTTAATTGACGCGCCACCTTGACTATATGAATTAGTGTCGAATGCACATATGAATTAGGGTAATATAATTTCCAGGATTATATTACGGTGACTCATATGAACATTCCGACATTATGACATAAAGAATTTAAGGCGAGTCAAGGAAAATTTCTCTCTATCCTTATTCCATATCATGGTTAGTATTATTAAGAATACTAATCAACGGTATTCTTGTGTTTTGAAGGAACAATGCCTCCTCGTCGTGTGCCACACCATGAGACTCCCGAACAAGCACTACAACGAATGATAGCCACCGCCGTGGAAGCGGGCATGGCCGATCACTCCTCCAACAATAACAACAACCACAACAACAATCAAGGGGCCGGTAACTCAAGCGAAGGGTGCTCCTACAAAGCCTTCATGGGGTGCAAACCTCACACTTTTGATGGAACCGGGGGACCGGTTGTACTCACTCGATGGTTCGAACAAACGGAAGCCGTTTTTAGCATAAGCGGTTGTCGAGACCAAGATAAAGTCAAATATTCCACCCACACCTTTACCGGTATCGCCTTCACGTGGTGGAACACGTATGTACAATCGGTGGGTACCGATGAAGCTCACGCCCTCTCTTGGGCCGATTTGAGGGAAAGGATGATCGTCGAATTTTTCCCTCGCGAAGAAACCCGAAAGCTCGAACAAGAGCTAAGAACTTTAAAGGCGGTCGGAAACGATCTCAAGGCCTACAATCAACGATACGCCGAGCTATCCTTGATGTGTCCCAACCTCGTGAACCCCGAATCTCAAAGGGTTGAACTCTATATGGATGGTCTTCCAAAGAGCATCAAACAAGGAGTGATGTCATCCAAACCCGCTAACCTACAACAAGCTTTGAACATGGCCCGCCAATTGATCGAAACGGTTGACGAAATCGTAGTTCTGGCTCCTAAGGCCGAGGATAAATCGGGCGGCAACAAAAGAAAATGGGAAGCCCCCAATCAAGCAACAACTACAGCAACAACTTCACCAAAAAGCCTTTCACCTCCGACGCCAAGAAAAGTTATGGCGGAAATAAACTTTTTTGCAACAAATGCCACAAACACCACTATGGTGAATGTAGCAATCTATTTTGCCACCGGTGCCAAAGGGGTGTTCATGTGGCCAACGATTGTAGAAGTGCCGCCCCCGTCGCTCAAAAGGTGCCCAATGCACCAAAACCGGGTACTTGTTATGAATGTGGCCAAACGGGCCATTTTAGAAATGCATGTCCAAAGAAGAAAGCCAACACCAACACACGCGAACGAGCTTTCAACATCAACACCGAGGAAGCCCGAGATGACAATGAATTAGTCACGGGTACGTTTCTCCTCAACAACACTTATGTTACTTGTTTATTTGATTCGGGTGCCGATAAGAGTTTTGTATCCAACACTTTGACTCATTCTTTTAATACTCCACCACGTCCACTAGATACCACTTATACCATTAAAGTGGCCAACGAAAAACTATTGAGTGCCGACACATATTACCGGGGGTGTACGTTAAACATTTTGGGTAATGAGTTTGAAATTGACTTGATACCCATGGAACTAGGAAGCTTCGATGTAATAATCGGTATGAATTGGCTAGCCAAAACGAAATCTCACATCCTTTGTGATCTTAACGCAATCCGAATTCCTATCGAGAATGGTGAACCTTTGATCGTCTATGGCGATAAGAGTTGCACCGGACTCAACCTCGTTTCATGCATTAAAGTTAGAAAACTACTCCGTAAGGGTTGTTTTGCGATCCTTGCTCACGTTAAGAAAGTCGAGTCCGATGAGAAGCACATCGATGATGTGCCAATTGTTAGTGACTATTCCGATGTATTTCTCGACGAATTGCCGGGTCTTCCACCTCATCGACCGGTTGAATTCCAAATCGATCTTATTCCGGGAGCCGCGCCCGTAGCACCTGCACCATATAGACTCACTCCATCTGAAATGCAAGAATTGCAAAGTCAAATCCAAGAACTACTTGATCGTGGTTTTATCCAACCTAGCCATTCATCTTGGGGCGCTCCGATTTTGTTTGTTAAAAAGAAAGACGGATCCCTACGAATGTGCATTGATTATCGTGAACTAAACAAATTGACGGTTAAGAACCGATATCCTCTTCCTCGCATCGATGACCTCTTTGATCAACTACAAGGGTCTTGTGTATATTCAAAAATCGATCTCCGCTCGGGTTATCATCAATTAAGGGTTAAGGGGGAAGATGTCTCCAAAACCGCTTTCCGAACTCGTTATGGTAGCTATGAATTTCTTGTAATGCCATTTGGTCTCACTAACGCACCGGCGGTGTTCATGGATCTTATGAACCGCGTGTGCAAACCGTATCTTGACAAATTCGTTATCGTGTTCATCGATGATATTTTGGTCTATTCAAAAAGCGAAGAAGAACACGAGGAACACCTCCGCCTTGTGCTTGAACTTTTAAGACAAGAATGACTCTATGCCAAATTCTCCAAGTGTGAATTTTGGTTAAAGGAAGTTCAATTTCTTGGTCATGTTGTAAGTGACCAAGGTATTAAAGTCGATCCAACAAAAATCGAAGCCATTAGTAAATGGGAGACTCCTACTACTCCTACTCACATTCGTCAATTCTTGGGTCTCGCCGGATACTACCGTAGATTCATCAAAGATTTCTCTTTGGTTGCTCGTCCTCTAACCGCTTTAACTCACAAGGGAAAGAAATTCAATTGGGCGACCGAACAAGAATCCGCATTTCAAATCTTGAAAACAAAGCTAACCACCGCTCCTATCTTGTCACTTCCCGAAGGCAATGACGATTTTGTTGTGTATTGCGACGCCTCGAAACATGGTTTTGGGTGTGTGTTGATGCAACGAACGAAAGTCATTTCTTATGCTTTTCGACAACTCAAAATTCATGAACGAAACTACACGACACATGATCTCGAACTCGGAGCCGTTGTCTTTGCACTTAAAATGTGGAGACACTATCTTTATGGAACCAAGAGTACTATCTTTACCGATCACAAAAGTCTCCAACACATCTTCGACCAAAAGCAACTAAACATGAGACAACGAAGGTGGATTGAAACCTTAAACGATTATGATTGCGAGCTTCGTTACCATCCCGGGAAGGCAAATGTAGTAGCCGATGCCTTAAGTCGAAAAGAAAGAGCGGTGCCTCTTCGTGTCCGAGCCTTAAACATCACCATCCACACCAACCTTAATAGCCAGATTCGGGTAGCCCAAGATGAGGCTCTCAAGGATGAAAATGTTTCACACGAGCTTGATGTTATGCGAGGTGTATACGAAATAGTTTATATTTTACTAGGAAAAACTATTAAATACTATACAATTTTACACAAGATATTTATTTATTTATAGAATGGATATACTTAAACCTTGCTACAACACTTATAGGCAGTGTACCTAATCGTACAGTAGTGTAGTTTTTAGTAAGTCCGGTTCGTTCCACAGGGAAATCTTTAAACAAAGCTCAACGCTATATTAATTTACTTTTATAAAAATATAAACATATATATAAGTAATATTATTATTATAAAGGGGGTTTTTACCGTTTAATGACCGGTTTGTCGATTTTAAAACTTTAGTCGCAGTTAAAACCAAATGTAAAATATTAAAAATAAATACAAGACTTAAATTAAAGCGTAAAGTAAATAACAATAATGAAATTGCGAATAATAAAAGTGCGATAAAATAAACTTGCGATAATTAAAGAGTACGATAATTAAAAGTGCGATAAAATAAATTAACAATAAAAATGCGATAATTAGAAGTGCAATTAAATATAAAATAAAGGAAATTAAATATGAAATAAAAGAATTATGCTTATTTAAACTTCCGTAATCATGATGTTTGACGTGTTGATTTTAGTTTTATGCCCATGGGTTAATTGTCCTTTGTCCTGGATTATTTAATATGTCCGTCTGGTTTTTGTCCATAACAGTCCATCAGTCATAAATATAAAGTGCGAGTGTCCTCATCAAATTATTCTTATACCCGAAGTTAAATATTCCAACTAATTGGGGATTCGAATTGTAACAAGGTTTTAATACTTTGTTTAATGAATACACCAGGTTATCGACTGCGTGTAAACCAAGGTTTTACTACTTTGTTAACAATTACACCAATTACCCTTGAATGTAATTTCACCCCTGTTTTAATTATTCTAGTGGCTATTAATCCATTCCCGTGTCCGGTTAAATGAACGATTATTCGTACGTATAAATACCCCGCCCATCGTGTCCGATTGAGTGTATATGGTAATTTATAGGGACGCCCAATTGTAAATCTTTATATTAACATTAACAAACTTTCATTTAGTTAAACAAATATAAAGCCCATTAATAGCCCATAGTCTAATTTCCACAAGTGTCGTTCTTTTATCCAAACCCCAATTATGGTACAAAGCCCAATTACCCAATTTTAGTAATTAGCCCCAACATCATGATTACTTCGTTTTAAATAAGCATAATAATAACTTAGCTACGAGACATTAATGTAAAAAGGTTGAACATAACTTACAATGATTAAAAATAGCGTAGCGTTACACGGACAGAATTTCGACTTACACCCTTACAACATTCGCTAACATACCCTTATTATTAGAATTATAATTAAAATTAAAATTAAAATATAAATTATATATATATATTTTACGTATAGATAGAGAGATGAGAGAAATAGAATATGAAAAATGATCAGAATTCGGTTTGCTTTATAGCCAGAGTTGATTTTTGGGGCTCCGCGACTCGCGGCAAAATCCTCTTCAAACTCCGCGAGTCGCGGAGAATGTATTTACAGCTCACACCCTTGGAGTTTCTCTGCCGACGGTTTTATAATATATATATATAATATATATATATAATTAATATAATTAATTATATATTATATTATATTTATATGCATAGTTAACTTGTAATTTTTAGTCCGTTGCGTCGAGCGTTAAGAGTTGACTCTGGTCCCGGTTCCGGATTTTCGAACGTCCTTGCGTACAATTTTATATTTTGTATTTTGCGTTTTGAATCTTGTACTCTTGTGATTTCGAGACGTTTCTTATCAATAATTGGAACCTCTTTGATTGTCTTTTGTACTTTTGAGCTTTTTGGTCGTTTGCGTCTTCAATTCGTCGAATCTGTCTTTTGTCTTCACCTTTTATTATTTAAACGAATATCACTTGTAAATAGAACAATTGCAATTAAAAGTTTGTCTTTCTTGAGGAATAATGCTATGAAATATATGTTCGTTTTTAGCATTATCAAATATTCCCACACTTGAGCGTTGCTTGTCCTCAAGCAATATTGTCTTGAAATACTAGAATCACTTCTTTATTCTTCACACTTTGTACATCAGTGATTTCTATACGGCGGTATAAACAATGGTAGTAACGATATGGTTTACAGTCCCACATGACTATAAAAATTTAGATCCATTAAGGAAATTGGATCTTTATGAAAACATTTGATCTTTTGAAAATTAAATCTAGTTTTTACCCTAGATAAGTTTTCCGGGATAACCCTTTACCGGTGTTTGCAAAATATTTTTGTGGGTTTGGTGGGTTTCAGATTTGAAAATTTTAGCTCAAAACTTGCGGTTTTGTGTCACCCACTTGCTAACCTTGTATTAGGAAAGCAACACGTCCAGTTTACTTGTCCCGTATATTACCTTTCGGTAAACTACCGTCCGGTTGTAAAGGAAAGCGTTGAACAAGCAACTGTTAAGGCAATGTCCCGTGACATGCTTTTGATTATGGTCTATAACGTGTCGGACGCAATTACTATCCTTGGTAGGAGCAATAGTAAAGCTCACCCTTATAATTTTTCAGTATGGCACAAGGTCCTGTCTTTGACCATGCTATGCAACCACCGTTCTTACGGTTGACACCCGATTTGGTTCAGGTGACCTAATGAATTCCAGGTGAATTCCTAGGATTTTACGTTCAATGGTAATGAACGCATTGAAAATAGGGTTTTCAGAAAACAAATCGGTTTGTAATTTTGATCAAAATATTTTCTCGTTCAAGCTCGAGTTTAGATATCATTGAATTCCATGAGTTTGTAATTCTCAATCTTTAAGGTCAATCTCTAGGATTGAGTAATATCAGTCTTAAAAGCTGATTTTTAATCTTTAAGGAGATTATCCTTTCTGGGGATCTGATTCATTAGTCTTATCCAGCTAATTTGCATGGTGCCCCCCCATTGTACGAGATAAATCCTTCTCATGGTTAGGATAAATCTGACCACTTGGCGACCCTGTTTAATGCTGAGGTCCGTGGATTTCCTGCTGATTTTAGTGATGACTTTTCTAGATTTTTCGTCAACCTACAGCTGGTCTGGACGACAACTTCATGACCTAAATCAAGAAGCGCGTTTCTTTTTCGGAAGACTTTACTTCCTTTTAATGATGGAATTGATTCATCGTGTAGATCCATCTCTTCTTTTCTTTCATTGGGTAAAAACAGTTTAGTTTAGTCCAAAGCAAAAGTATTTTCAGTTATTTGTTACAGATATATGTGACATATGTTTAAGATAACTTGGTAAATTTTCCCACACTTGGCTTTTATTTTCCTTTTTATCGTCCTCTATTCCATTTTAAATGAATTTTAACATTTTAGTTTGTTTCTCAATTTATGTCCTTTCCGAGGTAACAATAATTTCGGTGTTAAAACCTAGTTTTATCGTTCATAAATATGTATAAACATGATTTTGAATTCATTTAATTGAAAATTTTGAAAATTTTTACTAGAATTGGGTAGTCAGTATATAAGACTAGGGCTGTTCTTTTTTATCAGAGAACACTAGATTCTAATACAACTACTGCTTTACTAGTATTTTTAATGGTAACCAAGTGTTTAATATAAAAATTTTAAAATCCGAAAGAATTTAACCCCTTCCCACACTTAAGATCTTGCAATGCCCTCATTTGCAAGAAATCAGTAACAATTTAAATTATTGAGGGTGATTTGTGTGAAAATGATTAAATTTTTACCAAAGTTTCCAAATATATTGGCGTTTGTTTGCTGAATGATAAATGGTGCACATCATTTGTTCATTCCGTCTTGTTGTTATTTCACATATATTTTGCATCTTGTCGTCAAAATTAGTTGCTTTTGCTGAACTTAATGCCAGTCTTTGAAAATGCGTTGTTTTACCCTGTTGTGTACATAAGATAAACTGCAAACATATATACATATTTTTGAAGTTTGGTATATTACCCCACATTCAAAAATTATTAAAATCTAAGAATAAAAGTTAGATAATTATAAAAATGATTACAATATTAACAAAAGTATTAAACGTATCAATAATTACAAATTACAAAATAAAAAAAAATAATAATAAGTAAACTAAGGATGATATTGATACCAATAGGGGTTCCAAGCATAACCATAAGTGCTATAGAATGCTTCGGCAGGGTCATACGTAGGATACGGTGGCTGCATCTCTATAGACCAAGGAGGGAAGACGGGTTTCGGTGTAGGAATATAGTTTCTACCTATATGTTGGCAATGAGCTATAATCTGGTTCTGATGAACTTGCCAATCTTCAAATGCTCTCTGTCTAGCATTTTCGTATTCCTGAGAAGCTATAAACCTATGCATTTCTTGCATCTCATTCCCCCCTCCTACATTACCTTGCTGCTGGTTTCTCTCCACCTGTGGATGTCTACCATGGTATCGTACTGCGGCGTTATTTCGCCTCTTCAAAACTTTCGCACCATGGTATACATTTAAACCTATAGTATCACGGGGTTCTGGTTCTTCTACTAATAATCCCCCCCGACTTATATCCACACCGAGATATTCACCAATCAAAGTAATAAAAATTCCACCTCCTATTTGTTGGGATTTAACAAGTTTCATGATACTTAAAACCATTTAAGAATCAATTAAAAGCGGAAGCATGTAATTACCATTTTAGAACATGTTAATCTTTAACCAATTAAAGTTAAATTCCAATTAGGATCAAGTTGAGAAATAAGCTTACAAACTACAAGCAAGAATAAGATGTTATACCTATTCCAAGCTAGTTGAAAGTGATGAAGATGATGATGTTGAATGGAGCTTCAAATGGATGAAACCTCAAGTAGTTATACCCCAAACTTGTGCACCAACACCCTAGCTTTGGTTAGGATTTAATTACACTTGAATGTTGCTTGCAAAAACCAAACTTTGAATCCCTTTGAGCACCTAAAAGCCCACGGCTGCAGTAGCAGTTTTGGGAGAGTTTTGAGCAGAATTTTTACAAGTATCTTGCATGTGTATTTTCCTTCAAGAGTCAAGATGCTTACATATGGAAATGAGAAAGTATGGGTGAAAGATTCCAAGCCTAAAGCATGTGTATCTCATTCCCTATGCCACTACTCTTTCAAGTATTATTAAATAAGTTTTATAAAAGTAATTAGATTTTATAAAACTCTCCATAATACTTCCATATGTATATATTTGTTATGTACATTTATTTTATAAAACCAAAACTTTATAAAATGTAACATAACAAAATAAATTATTTAACCTATAAATAATTTAAACTCTTGTTATATATATAAATTAATCCATAATTTATGTATATATATACACATCAAGTAATATTTCAGAAAACCATTTTTCTTGAAGTTCAAGTGTCGCGTATTTGATCAATGAACCAATCGTTAAAATCAAAGACGAATAAGGTGTCGGTAAGTTTGTTATTGGGTATGACCCGACTTGGATCATAATATATTAGCCACATTAATTAAATATGTCTCTCGGGCATACGAAATACCTTCAATCTCCCACTTGCACGAGAAACATAAGAAATTAATGCAAGTGATGGATACAGCCTAACACACCGTCCATCACCCCTAATATGTTATGACTTTGTGCCATTCAATAACATCATCCCTTTCGAGTTCCCATCTCGAATATGATTAGGTGAATCTTTCAATATTTCCTTTCGTCCTAGATGTCATCTTAAATCCAAGAGATACAGAGTGATCACTCTCTTATAGATTTAACTTTTCAGGCCTTAGACATCTGACTCTCAACGAATAAGAGGGACAAATTCCATCTTGACTACATACGTCCTAGATATACACTTTGTAATATACCTGAGTTCTTCCTTATGTACTACCATGTTTCAGAATAGCGAAGGAAAGAATCAAGGCACAGTACTAGGTGAATATCCGAACCCAATATGTATCTCAGGTCAGAGGATACAATGATATTCGCCTTTACTCAAGATTACATGTGATCAACCACAAAGGCTCTATACAGTAATTCTTGAGAGCGGGTCTTCCAATATTTGTGTCCCACAAATATCTATGAACCTTGGTAGCAACCTTGCCCCACATTCACCATTTGAATGTTAACCAATCCAAGTTCATAATAGTCTAGACCTCACACTTGTTCCCATAAATGTGATCAACTACGGAATTTAGAATAATAGTTTATTCATGGATAAAATATGCAAAATTGGAACATGACTCATAAATAAATTAATACCATAATTATATTAATGAGTTTGAACTAATTCGTTCCGTTACAATACATAAAATAGATCAATTCCAATCACTAGAATATCGAAGCCCTAATGCACAAACATGTCCCTCATGTTTTGGCCCATGTAAAAGCTTCGTGAGTGGATCCGCAACATTATGATCTGTATGAACTTTGCGAATACATATCTTTCCTTTTTCAACTTCATCCCTTATGTAGTTGAATCTCCGCTCAATGTGACGAGTCTTTTGATGGGCACGAGGTTCCTTGATTTGAGCAATCGCACCCTCGTTGTCACAAAAGATCTCAAGAGGGTCCTGAATGGAAGGGACCACTCCTAAGTCGTCGATGAATTTCTTCATCCATGCAGCTTCTTGAACTGCCAGTGAGGCGGCAATGTACTCCAACTCTGTAGTGGATAACGCAACAACCTCCTGTTTCGAGCTCTTCCAAGAGACCGCACCACCATTTAACATGAAGACATAACCGGATTGTGATCGAGAGTCATCTCGATCAGTTTGGAAACTCGCGTCCACGTAACCTTTTACAGCGAGTTCCTCCTCACCAGACCCATATATTAGAAACATATCCTTAGTCCTCCTAAGGTATTTCAATATGCTTTTAACAGCAATCCAATGACTATTTCCTGGGTTATTCTGGTATCTACTTGTCAAGCTTAGAGCGCATGACACATCCGGTCTAGTACATATCATTGCATACATGATAGACCCAATAGCAGATGCGTATGGGACTTTCTTCATTCTCTCTTGTTCATCTTTCGTGGAAGGACACTGAGATGAACTGAGAACGGTTCCCTTTTGAATAGGTACCAAACCTCTCTTAGAGTTTTCCATCTTGAACCTTTTCAAGATTTTATCAATGTATGTACTTTGACTTAAACCTATCAATCTCTTGGATCTATTCCTATAGATCCCTATCCCCAATATGTATTGTGCATCTCCAAGATCCTTAATGGAGAAGCAACTCTTTAGCCAAGTTTTGACTCCTTGCATTGTGGTAATATCATTCCCAAATAATAATATATCATCCACATATAGTACAAGGAATATGATAGTGCTCCCACTAGCTTTCTTATATACACAAGCTTCATCACCATTTTTAATGAAGCCAAATTTCTCGGCTTCCTCATTAAAACGATGATTCCACATTCTCGATGCTTGTTTCAATCCGTAGATTGACTTCTTTAACTTGCATACACTTTTAGGATATTTTGGATCAACAAAACCTTCAGGCTGGACCATATAGACATCTTCCATAAGATATCCATTTAGGAAAGCGGTTTTGACATCCATTTGCCATATTTCATAGTCGTAGTGAGCAGCAATGGCAAATAATATCCTAATAGACTTTAGCATTGCCACAGGCGAGAAAGTTTCATCATAATCAACCCCTTGAGTTTGAGTGAAACCTTTTGCAACAAGTCTAGCTTTATATGTATCCAAGTTTCCATGTATGTCGGTTTTCTTCTTGAAAAGCCATTTGCAATCAACTAGCTTAGAGCCAGGAGGTTGCTCAACAAGTTCCCACACTTGGTTTTCATACATGGATTGCATCTCGGCGTTCATGGCATCCTGCCATTTATCTTTATCAATCCTTGATAAAGCATCTTCATAGTTTGTCGGTTCATCCAAATCAACCGTACAGCAACCATCCACGAGAAACCCATATCTCTTGGGAGGATTACTAATCCTACTAGATCTTCGAACGTCTTGTGTACCTTGATCATCCACTTGATCACTTTCAACATCCTCATGTTGAGTACTAGTGCCAACCAATTGTGTATCATCGGCTTGATCTTGTACCTCTACAAGATCTACCTTCCTTTCACCATCACCTTCCATAAGGAACTTGGTTTCTAGGAATTCCGCTTTCCGAGCAACAAATACATTCTGCTCGGATGGATCATAGAAGTAATATCCCATGTCATCTTTGGGATATCCTATGAAGATACACTTTGTGGATCGAGCATGTAGCTTATTAGCTACATAACGCTTAGGATAAGCTTCACATCCCCATACTTTTAAGTATGATAGAGAAGGAGGTTTTCCAAACCACATCTCGTGAGGAGTTCGTTCCACTTTCTTGGTTGGGGCCATATTTAAAATACGAGCCACGGAGCTTAGACAATAACCCCAAAATGATAGAGGTAACGAGCTTCTTGCCATCATAGATCGAACCATATCCATTAGGGTTCGGTTCCTCCTTTCGGAAACTCCATTAAGTTGGGGTGTTCCGGGTGGAGTAAGTTGTGAGATAATCCCACAACTCCTAAGATGATCTTGGAAGGCATCGCTTAGGTATTCACCTCCTCTATCGGTACGAAGTACCTTAATTGTACTATTGAGTTGATTTTGTACTTCGTTTTGATATTCTTTGAATGCTTCAAACGTTTCGTCCTTATGTCTTAATAAGTAGACATATCCGAAACGACTAAAGTCATCAATGAAAGTAACAAAGTATCTTTCACCATTCCTAGTCATGGGTTTAAAGGGTCCACATACATCCGAATGTATTAATCCCAATAAATCTTTAGCCCTTTCATAGGTCCCTTTGAAAGGTGCTTTAGTCATCTTGCCTTGTAAACAAGATTCACATACTTCAAACGAATCCATTTCATTTGATTTCAAAAGTCCATTCTTTTGAAGTGTATGTATTCGGTTCTTGTTTATGTGACCAAGGCGACAATGCCATAAGTAGGAATCACTCAAATCCCTTTTGAGTTTCTTGGTGCTTGTATGGTACATTGAGCTACTAGATGATGTGTCATCATGAACCAATTCATAAATTCCATTTGAAGGTGAAGCCTTGAAATAGAATACATTATCTAAATAAATATGGATATCGTCATTAACAAAATTAAGATTAAAACCACATTGTTTCAAACGGGAAATGGAAATAATGTTTCGACATAAATCGGGTGCATACAAAACATCTTTCAAAATAAGTTCCAAGCCACTTGGAAGTTTTAACACAAAGTCTCCTTGAGCCTTCACTTGCACTTTGGCTCCATTACCCATGTAGAGACTTGATGTTCCCGTTTGCTTGCTACTTCTTTTGAACCCCTGCAATGAATTGCAAATGTGAGTTCCACATCCCGTGTCTAATACCCATGTATTAGAAGAAGTAATACTAAGCTCTATATATACCATATATATATTACCTGAGGTTTGCCCTGCATCCCTCTTGTCCTTCAACTCCTTAAGATATACCGGACAGTTTCGTTTCCAATGACCCATCTCACCGCAACCGAAACATGGGTCTTCCTTGGGGTTTGCCTTCTCGGCTACCTTTTGCTTCTTAGCCTTGTTGATGGTTGGGGTAACCATCTTCCCTTTCCCTTTGCCTTGATGGGCGGGTCCTTTTCTCTTAGCCACCTTTGGCTTAGAGGTCTTACCTTTGGACCCACCTTGATCGATTGTTAACACGGGTAAAGCCCTTTTACCCATGCTAGTTTCGGCCGTTCTAAGCATACCGTGAAGCTCACCTATGCTCTTATCCATCCCATTCATATTGTAATTAATTACAAATTGATCAAACCTTTTTGATAGGGAGTTAAGGATAAGATCGGTGGCTAACTCATTGGAAATGTTTAGGTTAAGACGGTTAGCACGATCGATAAGGCTTTTCATCTTAAGTACATAAGATGAAACCGATTGGGTATCGTCCATACGACAAGCATGTAGCGCCCGAACCGTTTCGAAGCGCTCGACACGCGCTTGTTGGAGGAACATCTCCTTCAATTGCGTTATCATGTCGTATGCACTATGATGTTCGAAATCCTTTTGGAGTTCGGGTATCATAGTCCCAAGCATTAAGCATGAGACTTGAAGGGAGTCGTGGCAATACTTATCGTAAGAGGCCATTGCCTCCACATCATTCTCATTCGGTTGATCGGGAATGGGGTCCTCAAGCACATACATTTTATCCTCTTGTTTGAGGACAATCCGAAGATTGCGGAACCAATCCATAAAGTTGGTATGGTTGAGTTTGTCTTTCTCTAAGAGAGACCTTAATGATAGGTGGTTTAGGTTAAGTGGTGCGTTTGGAATGTTGTTGTTGTTATTGGCGGCCATCTACAAAATTAACAAAGTTCGTTTAAGTATCGATTTTAATTTAACATTCAATACCCTTTTAAATTTTAATTGACTTATTAAATATTAGAATCCAACGGTAAATCAAATTTCGGTTAGGTGACCTTTATCCCGTTATTTGATTTAGCTAGGTAGTCATTATATGACAATTGCAATCCTTTTGCAACTTCTAAGTTATGGGATCATGCAATTGTAACGACCCGCACTTTTTCGATCATACTATACTTATAAGATTAATATTTACATAAATTAAACCTTGCCAACATGATAAGCAATCCAAATTGTCAAGACTTATATTTCCGAAAAGAGTTTTACACAACGTTTGACCGTCTAGTTTGACCAATGATATCACGAACTATACAATATATGATAATTATACGTTTGTGTATGTATATGTATATATACATATTTAACATGATTAATAAATGTTTTAATATCTCATTTTGTATTAATAACAATAAGTTACAAGTATATTTTGAAACTACTAACTTAAGTTTTCAAAACGATAACAATACGTAACGTTATTTGACATATATACTTAAGACTTATAATGTTATACATATATTGTATAAGTAATGTATTTAATCACTTTTAAAGACTTAAATACATAAAATCATATAAGTGTATTCACAAAAGATAGCTATATTTGAATCCTCATTCCATTTTTCACAAAATTTCTATACGTATACCTAGAGTATTTGTACTCGTATCATACCTAGCTTCTAGATGTATTTACTATTGGTATATACCAATAGGAAATACCAATGATCAGCCATGAATGATTAAGGGACATGATAACAACTTGTGGGAACCATCTTTAGTCATTTATCAAGACTTATTTGTAACAAAACAAAGTTATACATATCATGTATCTATATATCACGTTTTTATATGTGTATATATATACATGCTCATTTCCATTTTCTTCACTAGATCACTAACTCTAAAACACACACACTTATGAGCCTTAAACCCCTTAATCATCTCAGCTCACATCTATGAAAATCTAGCTTCAAAAACCATACTAAAACACCATAAGAAAACCATACAAAAACACTTCAAGAAAACCTTCCAAGAACACCAACTTACTTCCAAACTTTCATCCACTTCCAACACCCTTTTGATTCTAGCTTCTTACTCCTCTTTTACAGCAAACTTATCCAAGGAACTTGAGGTAGAGTCTATGTTCATAACCTTATTTGATTCATATATATATAGCTATCTTATTTTATGGTACAAAAGTTTAACAACAAGAACATAGTTTGAATGTTTCAAACTTGTTTGCAAACTAAATAGATCCTTCTAACTTAACTTTTAAAATACTTCAAGACCTGTAATATAACTTATGAATATGTTAATTTAACAAGGTAAAACTTGGTTTTTCAAAGTATAAGTATTTTTGGAAAAATGGTCATTAAATGATTTTGTTGTAACAAAATGTTTAACTTCATATGTTTCACTAAACTTTCACTTATGCCGTATGATTTTGAATACAAACCAAGGTATTTACAGTTCATAGTCTTAAAGAAGAACTCGATCCAAGAAGATGGCAATTTGAATCAACGAAAACGGACTTGTAACGAAGAAACTATGACCGAAACAAAATTGGCTATCCTAGACATTTTCAACTTCGGGATTCATTGGAAAAATTTACATAAAATCACATACTTCTAAAATAACATGATATTTTATATATATGTACTCATAATTCAATTTCATATGGTTCAGGATCACCCGTAAACAATACGAGAAGATTAATCATAAGATCCCATGATTGTATGCAACACGTCATTTGACAACACCGGTACTTTATGTACGCAACACGTCATTTGACAACACCGGTACCATGGGTCAAGATTAATCTCGACCAATACATATACGATGGGGTTTTATTTATTTCGTTGGGGGTTTTGTTTATTGCGGGTATATTAAACATCTAAAAATGAACCATTAAAATTGAATTACTAACATCGGAATGCTAACTACGGACTAAGGAAATATTCAAAATATTAAAAGTATAACAAGTATATATATATAACGTTTGTTTTAAAATGAAAACATATTGATATATTATATATGGATAGGTTCGTGATATCAACCGGAAGACCGAGTCAAATTATATATATCATCAAGACAAGAGTGAGTATATAGTCCCACTTTTAAACTCTAAATATTTCGGGATGAGAATACATGTATTTTATGTTTTACGATATGGACACAAGTAACTGAAAAATATGTTCTACGTTGAGTTGTACCACTGGCATACTTCCCTGTAGCTTGGTAACTAATATTTACAGAGGTATTGTAAACGCGAATCCTGTTGATAGATCTATCGGGCCTGACAACCCCAACCGGACTGGACGACCAGTATTCAACGGTTGCACAGTACTTCGTTTTGTGACTACACTTGGTACGGTGTAGTAAGATTTCATATTAAAGGGAATATGCGACGTGAAAATGTTAAGTATGGTTATCAAGTGCTCAACCACTTAGAATACTTTTATGAAACTGTTTATATACGAAATCTTGTGGTCTATATATATATATTGCTGCCGGCACTAAACCTATATCTCACCAACTTTATGTTGACCTTTTAAAACATGTCTATTCTCAGGTGATTTCTAAAGCTTCCGCTGCATCATGTTGGATCTAACCAGGATCTTGCGTACGCATGTTTGTGTCAAAAATAAAACTGCATATCCGAGATGTTGTATTGTAAAATATGCTAGAAACCGTGTTGTTGTCATCATTTGTAAAGTTTGTAAGTCGAAGATTATCGCTAAACGTTAATCTTCTTTTTATTGTCTTAAGCTTGTAACAAAAATAATGGTTATGGTTTGTAATGTATAATATATGCAGTTTTCTTTCAAAAATGTCTCATATAGAGGTCAATACCTCGCAATGAAATCATACGTTATCTAACGCGTCCTTATGGTTAAGGACGGGTTATGACATGTGGTATCAGAGCGTTGGTCTTAGCGAACCAGGTTTGCATTAGTGTGTCTAACCGAGAGTCGTTAGGATACATTAGTAAAGTCTGGACTTTGACCGGGTCTGATTTTAAAAAAAAAAAACATTGCTTATCACTGTTGGTTAAAATTTATGTGTAAATATTATGTAAGTACTAATGGGTTAGTTGTTGTGTGATAGATGTCGGGCTCGAAACTTATTATCACATTCAGCGACTCCGAATCAGAACCTTCAGATTGTGTTTCAGTCATTAACATATCCGATGACGAAAGTGGTATTTTTGGGGAAGACTCACAATTTCCGGATGAACCAACTATAGAAATATCGGAAAGTGAACCCGAGGAGGAAAGTGAACCCGAGGAGGAAAGTGAACCCGAGGAGGAAAGTGAACCCGAGGAAGAAATACAGGAAATTACAAAAGACGAGTTCGAACTAGGAAAGAAACGAAAGGCTAATGAATTAGAAAATCCAAATCCCGAGTTTAATGAGAATGATGTGGCACCAATTCCACTCAACACTACCACTCCTATCCCCGCTATTCCTATTAGTGCTATCCCCGCATCTAGTTCTTCGGCTCCTCAGCCAAAACGTAGGCAGACAGCTAGGATAAGCGTTAGGCCATTCATTGGAACTAAACGCCCTAGAAAATAGACCGAACGATGCACTGCCGTATTAAGCCATGGAATCATATAATGTTTTGTATAATATTATTAGTGTGGTTTGCTTAAAGTTTGATGTAAGATAAGCATATGTAAAATAGCGATGATTTCAGTCCTTGGCAATTTAGTGATGAAATCCATGGTAATGTTTTCCCATTTCCATTCCGGGATTTCGGGTTGTTGAAGTAGACCTGATGGTTTCTGATGCTCAGCTTTAACCTTAGAACACGTCAAACATTCTCCTACGTATTTAGCAACATTGGCTTTCATACCCGGCCACCAAAAATGTTTCTTGAGATCCTTGTACATCTTCCCCGTTCCAGGATGTATTGAGTATCTGGTTTTATGAGCTTCTCTAAGTACCATTTCTCTCATATCTCCAAATTTTGGTACCCAAATCCTTTCAGCCCTATATCGGGTTCCGTCTTCCCGAATATTAAGATGCTTCTCCGATCCTTTGGGTATTTCATCCTTTAAATTTCCCTCTTTTAAAACTCCTTGTTGCGCCTCCTTTATTTGAGTAGTAATGTTATTATGAATCATTATATTCATAGATTTTACTCTAATGGGTTCTCTGTCCTTCCTGCTCAAGGCATCGGCTACCACATTTGCCTTCCCCGGGTGGTAACGAATCTCAAAATCGTAATCATTCAATAATTCAATCCACCTACGCTGCCTCATATTCAGTTGTTTCTGATTAAATATGTGTTGAAGACTTTTGTGGTCGGTATATATAATACTTTTGACCCCATATAAGTAGTGCCTCCAAGTCTTTAATGCAAAAACAACCGCGCCTAATTCCAAATCATGCGTCGTATAATTTTGTTCGTGAATCTTCAATTGTCTAGACGCATAAGCAATCACCTTCGTTCGTTGCATTAATACACAACCGAGACCTTGCTTTGATGCGTCACAATAAATCACAAAATCATCATTCCCTTCAGGCAATGACAATATAGGTGCCGTAGTTAGCTTTTTCTTCAATAACTGAAACGCTTTCTCTTGTTCATCATTCCATTCAAATTTCTTCCCTTTATGCGTTAATGCAGTCAAGGGTTTTGCTATTCTGGAAAAGTCTTGGATGAACCTTCTGTAGTAACCAGCTAGTCCTAAAAACTGGCGTATGTGTTTCGGAGTTTTCGGGGTTTCCCACTTTTCAACAGTTTCTATCTTTGCCGGATCCACCTTAATACCTTCTTTGTTCACTATGTGACCGAGGAATTGAACTTCTTCCAACCAAAATGCACACTTTGAAAACTTAGCGTACAATTCTTCCTTCCTCAATACTTCTAACACCTTTCTCAAATGTTCACCGTGTTCTTGGTCATTCTTTGAGTAAATAAGTATGTCATCAATGAAAACAATGACAAACTTGTCAAGGTATGGTCCACACACTCGGTTCATAAGGTCCATGAACACAGCTGGTGCATTAGTTAAACCAAACGGCATGACCATAAACTCGTAATGACCGTAACGTGTTCTGAAAGCAGTCTTTGGAATATCATCTTCTTTCACCCGCATTTGATGATACCCGGAACGTAAGTCAATCTTTGAATAAACAGACGAGCCTTGTAGTTGATCAAATAAGTCGTCGATTCTCGGTAGTGGGTAGCGGTTCTTGATGGTAAGTTTGTTCAACTCTCGGTAGTCGATACACAACCTGAATGTACCATCTTTCTTCTTGACAAACAAAACAGGAGCTCCCCACGGTGATGTGCTTGGTCGAATGAAACCACGCTCTAAAAGTTCTTGTAATTGGCTTTGCAGTTCTTTCATCTCGCTGGGTGCGAGTCTGTAAGGAGCACGAGCTATTGGTGCAGCTCCTGGTACAAGATCTATTTGAAATTCAACGGATCGATGTGGGGGTAATCCCGGTAATTCTTTCGGAAATACATCGGGAAATTCTTTTGCAATGGGAACATCATTGATGCTCTTTTCTTCAGTTTGTACTTTCTCGACGTGTGCTAGAACAGCATAGCAACCTTTTCTTATTAGTTTTTGTGCCTTCAAATTACTAATAAGATGTAGCTTCGTGTTGCCCTTTTCTCCGTACACCATTAAGGGTTTTCCTTTTTCTCGTATAATGCGAATTGCATTTTTGTAACAAACGATCTCCGCTTTCACTTCTTTCAACCAGTCCATACCGATTATCACATCAAAACTCCCTAACTCTACTGGTATCAAATCAATCTTAAATGTTTCGCTAACCAGTTTAATTTCTCGATTCCGACATATATTATCTGCTGAAATTAATTTACCATTTGCTAATTCGAGTAAAAATTTACTATCCAAAGGCGTCAATGGACAACTTAATTTAGCACAAAAATCTCTACTCATATAGCTTCTATCCGCACCCGAATCAAATAAAACGTAAGCAGATTTATTGTCAATAAGAAACGTACCCGTAACAAGCTCCGGGTCTTCCTGTGCCTCTACCGCATTAATATTGAAAACTCTTCCACGGCCTTGTCCATTCGTGTTCTCCTGGTTCGGGCAATTTCTAATAATGTGGCCTGGTTTTCCACATTTATAACAAACTACATTGGCATAACTTGCTCCGACACTACTTGCTCCGCCATTACTCGTTCCGACACCATTTGTTCCTTTCGTTCTATTAACCCCTGGTCCGTAGACCTCACACTTCGCCGCGCTATGACCATTTCTTTTACATTTGTTGCAAAATTTGGTGCAGAACCCCGAGTGATTCTTTTCACACCTTTGGCATAGTTGCTTCTGATTGTTGTTGTTGTTGCGGTTATTATTGTTGTTGGGATGATTGTTGTAGTTGCTGTTGTTGTTGTTGTTGTTGTTGGGCCGTTTGTTGTAGTTGCGATTGATGTTGCGATTGTTGGGATAATTGTTGCGATTATTGTTGTAATTGCTGTTGTTGTTGTATTGGTGATTCTTATCACCGTTTTCCTCCCACTTTCTTTTGACTTGCTTCACATTGGCCTCTTCAGCAGTCTGTTCTTTAATTCTTTCTTCAATCTGGTTCACTAGTTTGTGAGCCATTCTACATGCCTGTTGTATGGAGGCGGGCTCGTGTGAACTTATATCTTCTTGGATTCTTTCCGGTAATCCTTTCACAAACGCGTCGATCTTCTCTTCCTCATCTTCGAATGCTCCCGGACACAATAGGCACAATTCTGTGAATCGTCTTTCGTACGTGGTAATATCAAATCCTTGGGTTCGTAACCCTCTAAGTTCTGTCTTGAGCTTATTGACCTCGGTTCTGGGACGGTACTTCTCGTTCATCAAGTGCTTGAATGCTGACCACGGTAGTGCGTACGCATCATCTTGTCCCACTTGCTCTAGATAGGTATTCCACCATGTTAACGCAGAACCTGTGAAGGTATGCGTAGCGTACTTCACTTTGTCCTCTTCAGTACACTTACTTATGGCAAACACCGATTCAACCTTCTCGGTCCACCGTTTCAATCCGATCGGTCCTTCGGTTCCATCAAATTCCAAAGGTTTGCAGGCAGTGAATTCTTTGTAGGTGCATCCTACACGATTTCCTGTACTGCTAGATCCAAGGTTATTGTTGGTATGTAGCGCAGCCTGTACTGCGGCTATGTTTGAAGCTAGAAAAGTACGGAATTCCTCTTCATTCATATTCACGGTGTGTCGAGTAGTCGGTGCCATTTCCTTCAAAATAGTTAAATGGAACAAGTTAATCATACAGAATATTAAGAGTAGTTAATAGTATTTCGTAGCATAATATGAACTCATTTATAAAAGCTTTTTCTTCATATTAGCGTTTTATAAGTTTAAATTCGGGTAGTACCTACCCGTTAAGTTCATACTTAGTAGCTAATATACAATTCAACTACTACAATTCTATATGAAAAACTGATTATAATAATATTTCGCGTTCAAACTTTTATACAATATTTTACAAACTTACAATACCGCTTATTTTACATAAAGCATGAAATATAGCACACAATAACTTTGATACAAGATAGTTGTGAAGACAATTCTAGCTAGTACACAAGTCGTTCAGCAAAGGCAATAAAGACACGTAATTCATACGTCCAGAAACAAGTCATGCATTCTGGTTTTACTAGGACTACTTCCCATCCTTGGTCTTGTGCAACATAACCGTTATGGCCGTTGATAAGACAGCGTTTTGTAACGTCATCAAAGGGACGAGGGTTACGTAATGTCCAACAGTCCCGTAATAATCTAAAAACCTCATTTCTTACCCCAATTACCGACTCCGTCACTTGTGGAAACGTTTTGTTTAATAGTTGTAGCCCGATGTTCTTGTTCTCACTTTGGTGAGAAGCGAACATTACTAATCCGTAAGCATAACATGCTTCTCTATGTTGCATGTTAGCCGCTTTTTCTAAATCACGAAGTCCAATATTCGGATATATTGAGTCAAAATAATTTCTTAACCCGTTGCGTAAAATAGCATTTGGGTTCCCCGCAATATATGCGTCAAAGTAAACACATCGTAACTTATGGGTTTCCCAATGTGATATCCCCCATCTTTCAAACGAAAGTCTCTTATAAACCAAGACATTCTTGGAACGTTCTTCGAATGTCTTACAAACTGATCTCGCCTTAAATAGTTGTGCCGAAGAATTCTGGCCGACTCTAGACAAGATTTCATCAATCATGTCTCCGGGTAGGTCTCTTAAAATATTGGGTTGTCTATCCATTTTGTGTTTTTAAACTGTAAAATAGACAAGAGTTAGATTCATAAAAAAATACTTATTAATACAAGCAATTTTTACATATATCATAAAGCATAAGAACACTATATTACATATATTACACCACACGAATACAACTATCTTATTCCGACTCGCTCGTTTCTTCTTCTTCAGTTTTGGTTCGTTTTGCCAAGTTTCTAGGGATATATGATGTTCCCCTAATACGAGCCGTCGTTGTCCACATTGGTTTAGAAAAACCTGGTGGTTTAGAGGTTCCCGGGTCATTGTTACAACTTAAGGACTTCGGGGGTTGACGATACATATAAAGTTCATCGGGGTTGGAATTAGATTTCTCTATTTTTATGCCCTTTCCCTTATTATTTTCTTTTGCCTTTTTAAATTCAGTTGGGGTAATTTCTATAACATCATCGGAATTCTCGTCGGAATCCGATTCATCGGAGAATTGGTAATCCTCCCAATATTTTGCTTCCTTGGCGGAAACA
Source organism: Rutidosis leptorrhynchoides (assembly GCF_046630445.1). Taxonomy (NCBI): domain Eukaryota; kingdom Viridiplantae; phylum Streptophyta; class Magnoliopsida; order Asterales; family Asteraceae; genus Rutidosis; species Rutidosis leptorrhynchoides. The sequence continues at coordinate 35,240,215 of NC_092337.1, read as the reverse complement.
CCATTGACCATAATTAACTTTGGTCGGTTGGTTGAGGATTTTCTTTTACTTAACCGTTTTATTATTTCCCCCACCGGTTCTATTTCTTCATCCGGTTCCGATTCTTCTTCCGGTTCCGATTCTTCTTCCGGTTCCGACTCTTCTTCCGGTTCCTCTTCGGGAACTTGTGAATTAGTCCACAAATCATTCCAATTTACATTTGACTCTTCATTATTATTAGGTGAGTCAATGGGACTTGTTCTAGAGGTAGACATCTATCATATAATATCAAACACGTTAAGAGATTAATATATCACATAATATTCATATGTTAAAAATATATAGTTTCCAACAAAAATGTTAAGCAATCATTTTTAAAGAAAACACGGTCGAAGTCCAGACTCACTAATGCATCCTAACAAACTCGATAAGACACACTAATGCAAATTTTCTGGTTCTCTAAGACCAACGCTCGGATACCAACTGAAATGTCCCGTTCTTATTGATTAAAAACGTTCCATATTAATTGATTTCGTTGCGAGGTTTTGACCTCTATATGAGACGTTTTTCAAAGACTGCATTCATTTTTAAACAAACCATAACCTTTATTTCATCAATAAAGGTTTAAAAAGCTTTACGTAGATTATCAAATAATGATAATCTAAAATATCCTGTTTACACACGACCATTACATAATGGTTTACAATACAAATATGTTACAACAAAATAAGTTTCTTGAATGCAGTTTTTACACAATATCATACAAGCATGGACTCCAAATCTTGTCCTTATTTAAGTATGCGACAGCGGAAGCTCTTAATAATCACCTGAGAATAAACATGCTTAAAACGTCAACAAAAATGTTGGTGAGTTATAGGTTTAACCTATATATATCAAATCGTAACAATAGACCACAAGATTTCATATTTCAATACACATCCCATACATAGAGATAAAAATCATTCATATGGTGAACACCTGGTAACCGACAATAACAAGATGCATATATAAGAATATCCCCATCATTCCGGGACACCCTTCGGATATGATATAAATTTCGAAGTACTAAAGCATCCGGTACTTTGGATGGGGTTTGTTAGGCCCAATAGATCTATCTTTAGGATTCGCGTCAATTAGGGTGTCTGTTCCCTAATTCTTAGATTACCAGACTTAATAAAAAGGGGCATATTCGATTTCGATAATTCAACCATAGAATGTAGTTTCACGTACTTGTGTCTATTTTGTAAATCATTTATAAAACCTGCATGTATTCTCATCCCAAAAATATTAGATTTTAAAAGTGGGACTATAACTCACTTTCACAGATTTTTACTTCGTCGGGAAGTAAGACTTGGCCACTGGTTGATTCACGAACCTATAACAATATATACATATATATCAAAGTATGTTCAAAATATATTTACAACACTTTTAATATATTTTGATGTTTTAAGTTTATTAAGTCAGCTGTCCTCGTTAGTAACCTACAACTAGTTGTCCACAGTTAGATGTACAGAAATAAATCGATAAATATTATCTTGAATCAATCCACGACCCAGTGTATACGTATCTCAGTATTGATCACAACTCAAACTATATATATTTTGGAATCAACCTCAACCCTGTATAGCTAACTCCAACATTCACATATAGAGTGTCTATGGTTGTTCCGAAATATATATAGATGTGTCGACATGATAGGTCGAAACATTGTATACGTGTCTATGGTATCTCAAGATTACATAATATATAATACAAGTTGATTAAGTTATGGTTGGAATAAATTTGTTACCAATTTTCACGTAGCTAAAATGAGAAAAATTATCCAATCTTGTTTTACCCATAACTTCTTCATTTTAAATCCGTTTTGAGTGAATCAAATTGCTATGGTTTCATATTGAACTCTATTTTATGAATCTAAACAAAAAAAGTATAGGTTTCTAGTCGGAAAAATAAGTTACAAGTCGTTTTTGTAAAGGTAGTCATTTCAGTCGAAAGAACGACGTCTAGATGACCATTTTAGAAAACATACTTCCACTTTGAGTTTAACCATAATTTTTGGATATAGTTTCATGTTCATAATAAAAATCATTTTCTCAGAATAACAACTTTTAAATCAAAGTTTATCATAGTTTTTAATTAACTAACCCAAAACAGCCCGCGGTGTTACTACGACGGCGTAAATCCGGTTTTACGGTGTTTTTCGTGTTTCCAGGTTTTAAATCATTAAGTTAGCATATCATATAGATATAGAACATGTGTTTAGTTGATTTTAAAAGTCAAGTTAGAAGGATTAACTTTTGTTTGTGAACAAGTTTAGAATTAACTAAACTATGTTCTAGTGATTACAAGTTTAAACCTTCGAATAATATAGCTTTATATGTATGAATCGAATGATGTTATGAACATCATTACTACCTTAAGTTCCTTGGATGAACCTACTGGAAAAGAGAAAAATGGATCTAGCTTCAATGGTTCCTTGGATGGCTCAAAGTTCTTGAAGCAAAATCATGACACGAAAACAAGTTCAAGTAAGATCATCACTTGAAATAAGATTGTTATAGTTATAGAAATTGAACCAAAGTTTGAATATGATTATTACCTTGTATTAGAATGATAACCTACTGTAAGAAACAAAGATTTCTTGAGGTTGGATGATCACCTTACAAGATTGGAAGTGAGCTAGCAAACTTGAAAGTATTCTTGATTTTATGAAACTAGAACTTTTGGAATTTATGAAGAACACTTAGAACTTGAAGATAGAACTTGAGAGAGTTCAATTAGATGAAGAAAATTGAAGAATGAAAGTGTTTGTAGGTGTTTTTATTCGTTGGTGTATGGATTAGATATAAAGGATATGTAATTTTGTTTTCATGTAAATAAGTCATGAATGATTACTCATATTTTTGTAATCTTATGAGATATTTCATGCTAGTTGCCAAATGATGGTTCCCACATGTGTTAGGTGACTCACATGGGCTGCTAAGAGCTGATCATTGGAGTGTATATACCAATAGTACATACATCTAAAAGCTGTGTATTGTACGAGTACGAATACGGGTGCATACGAGTAGAATTGTTGATGAAACTGAACGAGAATGTAATTGTAAGCATTTTTGTTAAGTAGAAGTATTTTGATAAGTGTATTGAAGTCTTTCAAAAGTGTATAAATACATATTAAAACACTACATGTATATACATTTTAACTGAGTCGTTAAGTCATCGTTAGTCGTTACATGTAAGTGTTGTTTTGAAACCTTTAGGTTAACGATCTTGTTAAATGTTGTTAACCCAATGTTTATAATATCAAAAGAGATTTTAAATTATTATATTATCATGATATTATGATGTACGAATATCTCTTAATATGATATATATATACATTAAATGTCGTTACAACGATAAACGTTACATATATGTCTCGTTTCAAAATCATTAAGTTAGTAGTCTTGTTTTTACATATGTAGTTCATTGTTAATATAATTAATGATATGTTTACTTATCATAATATCATGTTAACTATATATATAACCATATATATGTCATCATATAGTTTTTTTTTACAAGTTTTAACGTTCGTGAATCACCGGTCAACTTGGGTGGTCAATTGTCTATATGAAACCTATTTCAATTAATCAAGTCTTAACAAGTTTGATTGCTTAACATGTTGGAAACATTTAATCATGTAAACATCAATCTCAATTAATATATATAAACATGGAAAAGTTCGGGTCACTACAGTACCTACCCGTTAAATAAATTTCGTCCCGAAATTTTAAGCTGTTGAAGGTGTTGACGAATCTTCTGGAAATAGATGCGGGTATTTCTTCTTCATCTGATCTTCACGCTCCCAGGTGAACTCGGGTCCTCTACGAGCATTCCATCGAACCTTAACAATTGGTATCTTGTTTTGCTTAAGTCTTTTAACCTCACGATCCATTATTTCGACGGGTTCTTCGATGAATTGGAGTTTTTCGTTGATTTGGATTTCATCTAACGGAATAGTGAGATCTTCTTTAGCAAAACATTTCTTCAAATTCGATACGTGGAAAGTGTTATGTACAGCCGCGAGTTGTTGAGGTAACTCAAGTCGGTAAGCTACTGGTCCGACACGATCAATAATCTTGAATGGTCCAATATACCTTGGATTTAATTTCCCTCGTTTACCAAATCGAACAACGCCTTTCCAAGGTGCAACTTTAAGCATGACCATCTCTCCAATTTCAAATTCTATATCTTTTCTTTTAATGTCAGCGTAGCTCTTTTGTCGACTTTGGGCGGTTTTCAACCGTTGTTGAATTTGGATGATCTTCTCGGTAGTTTCTTGTATAATCTCCGGACCCGTAATCTGTCTATCCCCCACTTCACTCCAACAAATCGGAGACCTGCACTTTCTACCATAAAGTGCTTCAAACGGCGCCATCTCAATGCTTGAATGGTAGCTGTTGTTGTAGGAAAATTCTGCTAACGGTAGATGTCGATCCCAACTGTTTCCGAAATCAATAACACATGCTCGTAGCATGTCTTCAAGCGTTTGTATCGTCCTTTCGCTCTGCCCATCAGTTTGTGGATGATAGGCAGTACTCATGTCTAGACGAGTTCCTAATGCTTGCTGTAATGTCTGCCAGAATCTTGAAATAAATCTGCCATCCCTATCAGAGATAATAGAGATTGGTATTCCATGTCTGGAGACGACTTCCTTCAAATACAGTCGTGCTAACTTCTCCATCTTGTCATCTTCTCTTATTGGTAGGAAGTGTGCTGATTTGGTGAGACGATCAACTATTACCCAAATAGTATCAAAACCACTTGCAGTCCTTGGCAATTTAGTGATGAAATCCATGGTAATGTTTTCCCATTTCCATTCCGGGATTTCGGGTTGTTGAAGTAGACCTGATGGTTTCTGATGCTCAGCTTTAACCTTAGAACACGTCAAACATTCTCCTACGTATTTAGCAACATCGGCTTTCATACCCGGCCACCAAAAATGTTTCTTGAGATCCTTGTACATCTTCCCCGTTCCAGGATGTATTGAGTATCTGGTTTTATGAGCTTCTCTAAGTACCATTTCTCTCATATCTCCAAATTTTGGTACCCAAATCCTTTCAGCCCTATATCGGGTTCCGTCTTCCCGAATATTAAGATGCTTCTCCGATCCTTTGGGTATTTCATCCTTTAAATTTCCCTCTTTTAAAACTCCTTGTTGCGCCTCCTTTATTTGAGTAGTAATGTTATTATGAATCATTATATTCATAGATTTTACTCTAATGGGTTCTCTGTCCTTCCTGCTCAAGGCATCGGCTACCACATTTGCCTTCCCCGGGTGGTAACGAATCTCAAAATCGTAATCATTCAATAATTCAATCCACCTACGCTGCCTCATATTCAGTTGTTTCTGATTAAATATGTGTTGAAGACTTTTGTGGTCGGTATATATAATACTTTTGACCCCATATAAGTAGTGCCTCCAAGTCTTTAATGCAAAAACAACCGCGCCTAATTCCAAATCATGCGTCGTATAATTTTGTTCGTGAATCTTCAATTGTCTAGACGCATAAGCAATCACCTTCGTTCGTTGCATTAATACACAACCGAGACCTTGCTTTGATGCGTCACAATAAATCACAAAATCATCATTCCCTTCAGGCAATGACAATATAGGTGCCGTAGTTAGCTTTTTCTTCAATAACTGAAACGCTTTCTCTTGTTCATCATTCCATTCAAATTTCTTCCCTTTATGCGTTAATGCAGTCAAGGGTTTTGCTATTCTGGAAAAGTCTTGGATGAACCTTCTGTAGTAACCAGCTAGTCCTAAAAACTGGCGTATGTGTTTCGGAGTTTTCGGGGTTTCCCACTTTTCAACAGTTTCTATCTTTGCCGGATCCACCTTAATACCTTCTTTGTTCACTATGTGACCGAGGAATTGAACTTCTTCCAACCAAAATGCACACTTTGAAAACTTAGCGTACAATTCTTCCTTCCTCAATACTTCTAACACCTTTCTCAAATGTTCACCGTGTTCTTGGTCATTCTTTGAGTAAATAAGTATGTCATCAATGAAAACAATGACAAACTTGTCAAGGTATGGTCCACACACTCGGTTCATAAGGTCCATGAACACAGCTGGTGCATTAGTTAAACCAAACGGCATGACCATAAACTCGTAATGACCGTAACGTGTTCTGAAAGCAGTCTTTGGAATATCATCTTCTTTCACCCGCATTTGATGATACCCGGAACGTAAGTCAATCTTTGAATAAACAGACGAGCCTTGTAGTTGATCAAATAAGTCGTCGATTCTCGGTAGTGGGTAGCGGTTCTTGATGGTAAGTTTGTTCAACTCTCGGTAGTCGATACACAACCTGAATGTACCATCTTTCTTCTTGACAAACAAAACAGGAGCTCCCCACGGTGATGTGCTTGGTCGAATGAAACCACGCTCTAAAAGTTCTTGTAATTGGCTTTGCAGTTCTTTCATCTCGCTGGGTGCGAGTCTGTAAGGAGCACGAGCTATTGGTGCAGCTCCTGGTACAAGATCTATTTGAAATTCAACGGATCGATGTGGGGGTAATCCCGGTAATTCTTTCGGAAATACATCGGGAAATTCTTTTGCAATGGGAACATCATTGATGCTCTTTTCTTCAGTTTGTACTTTCTCGACGTGTGCTAGAACAGCATAGCAACCTTTTCTTATTAGTTTTTGTGCCTTCAAATTACTAATAAGATGTAGCTTCGTGTTGCCCTTTTCTCCGTACACCATTAAGGGTTTTCCTTTTTCTCGTATAATGCGAATTGCATTTTTGTAACAAACGATCTCCGCTTTCACTTCTTTCAACCAGTCCATACCGATTATCACATCAAAACTCCCTAACTCTACTGGTATCAAATCAATCTTAAATGTTTCGCTAACCAGTTTAATTTCTCGATTCCGACATATATTATCTGCTGAAATTAATTTACCATTTGCTAATTCGAGTAAAAATTTACTATCCAAAGGCGTCAATGGACAACTTAATTTAGCACAAAAATCTCTACTCATATAGCTTCTATCCGCACCCGAATCAAATAAAACGTAAGCAGATTTATTGTCAATAAGAAACGTACCCGTAACAAGCTCCGGGTCTTCCTGTGCCTCTACCGCATTAATATTGAAAACTCTTCCACGGCCTTGTCCATTCGTGTTCTCCTGGTTCGGGCAATTTCTAATAATGTGGCCTGGTTTTCCACATTTATAACAAACTACATTGGCATAACTTGCTCCGACACTACTTGCTCCGCCATTACTCGTTCCGACACCATTTGTTCCTTTCGTTCTATTAACCCCTGGTCCGTAGACCTCACACTTCGCCGCGCTATGACCATTTCTTTTACATTTGTTGCAAAATTTGGTGCAGAACCCCGAGTGATTCTTTTCACACCTTTGGCATAGTTGCTTCTGATTGTTGTTGTTGTTGCGGTTATTATTGTTGTTGGGATGATTGTTGTAGTTGCTGTTGTTGTTGTTGTTGTTGTTGGGCCGTTTGTTGTAGTTGCGATTGATGTTGCGATTGTTGGGATAATTGTTGCGATTATTGTTGTAATTGCTGTTGTTGTTGTATTGGTGATTCTTATCACCGTTTTCCTCCCACTTTCTTTTGACTTGCTTCACATTGGCCTCTTCAGCAGTCTGTTCTTTAATTCTTTCTTCAATCTGGTTCACTAGTTTGTGAGCCATTCTACATGCCTGTTGTATGGAGGCGGGCTCGTGTGAACTTATATCTTCTTGGATTCTTTCCGGTAATCCTTTCACAAACGCGTCGATCTTCTCTTCCTCATCTTCGAATGCTCCCGGACACAATAGGCACAATTCTGTGAATCGTCTTTCGTACGTGGTAATATCAAATCCTTGGGTTCGTAACCCTCTAAGTTCTGTCTTGAGCTTATTGACCTCGGTTCTGGGACGGTACTTCTCGTTCATCAAGTGCTTGAATGCTGACCACGGTAGTGCGTACGCATCATCTTGTCCCACTTGCTCTAGATAGGTATTCCACCATGTTAACGCAGAACCTGTGAAGGTATGCGTAGCGTACTTCACTTTGTCCTCTTCAGTACACTTACTTATGGCAAACACCGATTCAACCTTCTCGGTCCACCGTTTCAATCCGATCGGTCCTTCGGTTCCATCAAATTCCAAAGGTTTGCAGGCAGTGAATTCTTTGTAGGTGCATCCTACACGATTTCCTGTACTGCTAGATCCAAGGTTATTGTTGGTATGTAGCGCAGCCTGTACTGCGGCTATGTTTGAAGCTAGAAAAGTACGGAATTCCTCTTCATTCATATTCACGGTGTGTCGAGTAGTCGGTGCCATTTCCTTCAAAATAGTTAAATGGAACAAGTTAATCATACAGAATATTAAGAGTAGTTAATAGTATTTCGTAGCATAATATGAACTCATTTATAAAAGCTTTTTCTTCATATTAGCGTTTTATAAGTTTAAATTCGGGTAGTACCTACCCGTTAAGTTCATACTTAGTAGCTAATATACAATTCAACTACTACAATTCTATATGAAAAACTGATTATAATAATATTTCGCGTTCAAACTTTTATACAATATTTTACAAACTTACAATACCGCTTATTTTACATAAAGCATGAAATATAGCACACAATAACTTTGATACAAGATAGTTGTGAAGACAATTCTAGCTAGTACACAAGTCGTTCAGCAAAGGCAATAAAGACACGTAATTCATACGTCCAGAAACAAGTCATGCATTCTGGTTTTACTAGGACTACTTCCCATCCTTGGTCTTGTGCAACATAACCGTTATGGCCGTTGATAAGACAGCGTTTTGTAACGTCATCAAAGGGACGAGGGTTACGTAATGTCCAACAGTCCCGTAATAATCTAAAAACCTCATTTCTTACCCCAATTACCGACTCCGTCACTTGTGGAAACGTTTTGTTTAATAGTTGTAGCCCGATGTTCTTGTTCTCACTTTGGTGAGAAGCGAACATTACTAATCCGTAAGCATAACATGCTTCTCTATGTTGCATGTTAGCCGCTTTTTCTAAATCACGAAGTCCAATATTCGGATATATTGAGTCAAAATAATTTCTTAACCCGTTGCGTAAAATAGCATTTGGGTTCCCCGCAATATATGCGTCAAAGTAAACACATCGTAACTTATGGGTTTCCCAATGTGATATCCCCCATCTTTCAAACGAAAGTCTCTTATAAACCAAGACATTCTTGGAACGTTCTTCGAATGTCTTACAAACTGATCTCGCCTTAAATAGTTGTGCCGAAGAATTCTGGCCGACTCTAGACAAGATTTCATCAATCATGTCTCCGGGTAGGTCTCTTAAAATATTGGGTTGTCTATCCATTTTGTGTTTTTAAACTGTAAAATAGACAAGAGTTAGATTCATAAAAAAATACTTATTAATACAAGCAATTTTTACATATATCATAAAGCATAAGAACACTATATTACATATATTACACCACACGAATACAACTATCTTATTCCGACTCGCTCGTTTCTTCTTCTTCAGTTTTGGTTCGTTTTGCCAAGTTTCTAGGGATATATGATGTTCCCCTAATACGAGCCGTCGTTGTCCACATTGGTTTAGAAAAACCTGGTGGTTTAGAGGTTCCCGGGTCATTGTTACAACTTAAGGACTTCGGGGGTTGACGATACATATAAAGTTCATCGGGGTTGGAATTAGATTTCTCTATTTTTATGCCCTTTCCCTTATTATTTTCTTTTGCCTTTTTAAATTCAGTTGGGGTAATTTCTATAACATCATCGGAATTCTCGTCGGAATCCGATTCATCGGAGAATTGGTAATCCTCCCAATATTTTGCTTCCTTGGCGGAAACACCATTGACCATAATTAACTTTGGTCGGTTGGTTGAGGATTTTCTTTTACTTAACCGTTTTATTATTTCCCCCACCGGTTCTATTTCTTCATCCGGTTCCGATTCTTCTTCCGGTTCCGATTCTTCTTCCGGTTCCGACTCTTCTTCCGGTTCCTCTTCGGGAACTTGTGAATCAGTCCACAAATCATTCCAATTTACATTTGACTCTTCATTATTATTAGGTGAGTCAATGGGACTTGTTCTAGAGGTAGACATCTATCATATAATATCAAACACGTTAAGAGATTAATATATCACATAATATTCATATGTTAAAAATATATAGTTTCCAACAAAAATGTTAAGCAATCATTTTTAAAGAAAACACGGTCGAAGTCCAGACTCACTAATGCATCCTAACAAACTCGATAAGACACACTAATGCAAATTTTCTGGTTCTCTAAGACCAACGCTCGGATACCAACTGAAATGTCCCGTTCTTATTGATTAAAAACGTTCCATATTAATTGATTTCGTTGCGAGGTTTTGACCTCTATATGAGACGTTTTTCAAAGACTGCATTCATTTTTAAACAAACCATAACCTTTATTTCATCAATAAAGGTTTAAAAAGCTTTACGTAGATTATCAAATAATGATAATCTAAAATATCCTGTTTACACACGACCATTACATAATGGTTTACAATACAAATATGTTACAACAAAATAAGTTTCTTGAATGCAGTTTTTACACAATATCATACAAGCATGGACTCCAAATCTTGTCCTTATTTAAGTATGCGACAGCGGAAGCTCTTAATAATCACCTGAGAATAAACATGCTTAAAACGTCAACAAAAATGTTGGTGAGTTATAGGTTTAACCTATATATATCAAATCGTAACAATAGACCACAAGATTTCATATTTCAATACACATCCCATACATAGAGATAAAAATCATTCATATGGTGAACACCTGGTAACCGACAATAACAAGATGCATATATAAGAATATCCCCATCATTCCGGGACACCCTTCGGATATGATATAAATTTCGAAGTACTAAAGCATCCGGTACTTTGGATGGGGTTTGTTAGGCCCAATAGATCTATCTTTAGGATTCGCGTCAATTAGGGTGTCTGTTCCCTAATTCTTAGATTACCAGACTTAATAAAAAGGGGCATATTCGATTTCGATAATTCAACCATAGAATGTAGTTTCACGTACTTGTGTCTATTTTGTAAATCATTTATAAAACCTGCATGTATTCTCATCCCAAAAATATTAGATTTTAAAAGTGGGACTATAACTCACTTTCACAGATTTTTACTTCGTCGGGAAGTAAGACTTGGCCACTGGTTGATTCACGAACCTATAACAATATATACATATATATCAAAGTATGTTCAAAATATATTTACAACACTTTTAATATATTTTGATGTTTTAAGTTTATTAAGTCAGCTGTCCTCGTTAGTAACCTACAACTAGTTGTCCACAGTTAGATGTACAGAAATAAATCGATAAATATTATCTTGAATCAATCCACGACCCAGTGTATACGTATCTCAGTATTGATCACAACTCAAACTATATATATTTTGGAATCAACCTCAACCCTGTATAGCTAACTCCAACATTCACATATAGAGTGTCTATGGTTGTTCCGAAATATATATAGATGTGTCGACATGATAGGTCGAAACATTGTATACGTGTCTATGGTATCTCAAGATTACATAATATATAATACAAGTTGATTAAGTTATGGTTGGAATAAATTTGTTACCAATTTTCACGTAGCTAAAATGAGAAAAATTATCCAATCTTGTTTTACCCATAACTTCTTCATTTTAAATCCGTTTTGAGTGAATCAAATTGCTATGGTTTCATATTGAACTCTATTTTATGAATCTAAACAAAAAAAGTATAGGTTTCTAGTCGGAAAAATAAGTTACAAGTCGTTTTTGTAAAGGTAGTCATTTCAGTCGAAAGAACGACGTCTAGATGACCATTTTAGAAAACATACTTCCACTTTGAGTTTAACCATAATTTTTGGATATAGTTTCATGTTCATAATAAAAATCATTTTCTCAGAATAACAACTTTTAAATCAAAGTTTATCATAGTTTTTAATTAACTAACCCAAAACAGCCCGCGGTGTTACTACGACGGCGTAAATCCGGTTTTACGGTGTTTTTCGTGTTTCCAGGTTTTAAATCATTAAGTTAGCATATCATATAGATATAGAACATGTGTTTAGTTGATTTTAAAAGTCAAGTTAGAAGGATTAACTTTTGTTTGTGAACAAGTTTAGAATTAACTAAACTATGTTCTAGTGATTACAAGTTTAAACCTTCGAATAATATAGCTTTATATGTATGAATCGAATGATGTTATGAACATCATTACTACCTTAAGTTCCTTGGATGAACCTACTGGAAAAGAGAAAAATGGATCTAGCTTCAATGGTTCCTTGGATGGCTCAAAGTTCTTGAAGCAAAATCATGACACGAAAACAAGTTCAAGTAAGATCATCACTTGAAATAAGATTGTTATAGTTATAGAAATTGAACCAAAGTTTGAATATGATTATTACCTTGTATTAGAATGATAACCTACTGTAAGAAACAAAGATTTCTTGAGGTTGGATGATCACCTTACAAGATTGGAAGTGAGCTAGCAAACTTGAAAGTATTCTTGATTTTATGAAACTAGAACTTTTGGAATTTATGAAGAACACTTAGAACTTGAAGATAGAACTTGAGAGAGTTCAATTAGATGAAGAAAATTGAAGAATGAAAGTGTTTGTAGGTGTTTTTATTCGTTGGTGTATGGATTAGATATAAAGGATATGTAATTTTGTTTTCATGTAAATAAGTCATGAATGATTACTCATATTTTTGTAATCTTATGAGATATTTCATGCTAGTTGCCAAATGATGGTTCCCACATGTGTTAGGTGACTCACATGGGCTGCTAAGAGCTGATCATTGGAGTGTATATACCAATAGTACATACATCTAAAAGCTGTGTATTGTACGAGTACGAATACGGGTGCATACGAGTAGAATTGTTGATGAAACTGAACGAGAATGTAATTGTAAGCATTTTTGTTAAGTAGAAGTATTTTGATAAGTGTATTGAAGTCTTTCAAAAGTGTATAAATACATATTAAAACACTACATGTATATACATTTTAACTGAGTCGTTAAGTCATCGTTAGTCGTTACATGTAAGTGTTGTTTTGAAACCTTTAGGTTAACGATCTTGTTAAATGTTGTTAACCCAATGTTTATAATATCAAAAGAGATTTTAAATTATTATATTATCATGATATTATGATGTACGAATATCTCTTAATATGATATATATATACATTAAATGTCGTTACAACGATAAACGTTACATATATGTCTCGTTTCAAAATCATTAAGTTAGTAGTCTTGTTTTTACATATGTAGTTCATTGTTAATATAATTAATGATATGTTTACTTATCATAATATCATGTTAACTATATATATAACCATATATATGTCATCATATAGTTTTTTTTTACAAGTTTTAACGTTCGTGAATCACCGGTCAACTTGGGTGGTCAATTGTCTATATGAAACCTATTTCAATTAATCAAGTCTTAACAAGTTTGATTGCTTAACATGTTGGAAACATTTAATCATGTAAACATCAATCTCAATTAATATATATAAACATGGAAAAGTTCGGGTCACTACAACCTGCACGTGGAAGAGCGTTTGTTATTAATGCTAGAGAGGCACGTGAAGACCCGGAGCTTGTTACGGGTACGTTTACCATCAATAACTTATCAGCATCTATTTTATTTGATACTGGCGCCGATAGAAGTTACGTGTGTATAAATTTTTACACTAAATTGAATTGTTCATCATTACCTCTAGATGCTAAGTACTTGATTGAGTTAGCTAATGGTAAACTAATCAAAGCCGATAAAATTTGTCGTGATTGTGAAATAAATCTAGCCGGAGAAACGTTTAAAATCGACTTAATACCCGTAGAATTAGGAGGTTTTGATGTAATAGTCGGCATGGACTGGATGTCCAAAATAGGAGCGGAAGTTGTTTGTGCTAAGAAGGCAATTCGTATTCCTGGTAAGGATAAAATACCGGTGATGATTTATGGAGAGAAGGGTAATTCAAAGCTAAAACTCATTAGCTGTTTGAAAGCCAAGAAGTGTTTAGAAAAGGGATGTTACGCTATTTTAGCACATGTTAATAAAGTCGAAAAGAAAGAAAAGTGCATCAACGACGTGCCGGTGGCAAGAGATTTTCCTGAAGTTTTTCCGGAAGAATTGCCGGGATTACCTCCATTTAGATCGGTAGAATTTCAAATAGATTTAGTACCAGGAGCTGCACCAGTGGCTCGTGCTCCATATAGACTTGCACCGTCCGAGTTAAAAGAACTTCAAAGTCAGTTAAAAGAATTACTGGACCGTGGATTCATACGACCGAGTACTTCACCGTGGGGAGCTCCAATTTTGTTTGTTAAAAAGAAAGATGGATCTTTCAGGATGTGTATAGATTATCGTGAATTAAATAAGTTAACTATCAAGAATCGGTATCCACTACCGAGAATTGATGACTTATTTGATCAATTGCAAGGATCATGTGTGTATTCGAAAATCGACTTAAGATCGGGCTATCATCAACTACGCGTCAAAGAAGAGGACATTCCGAAAACTGCTTTTCGGACACGTTATGGTCATTACGAATTTTTGGTTATGCCGTTTGGATTGACGAATGCGCCAGCTGTATTCATGGACCTCATGAATCGAGTTTGTAGTCCGTATTTAGATAAGTTTGTTATCGTTTTCATTGATGATATTCTTATCTATTCCAAGAGTGAGCAAGAGCATGAAGAGCATTTAAGGTTGATACTGGAGTTGTTGAAAAAAGAACAACTTTATGCTAAATTTTCTAAGTGTGCTTTCTGGTTGAAAGAAGTGCAATTTCTTGGTCACGTTGTTAATAGCAAAGGAATTCAGGTTGATCCAGCAAAAACTGAAGCTATTGAAAAATGGGAGACTCCTAAGACACCAACGCAGATACGCCAATTTTTGGGTTTAGCCGGTTATTATAGAAGGTTTATTCAAGATTTTTCCCGAATAGCTAAGCCGTTGACAGCATTAACGCAAAAAGGGAAGAAATACGAATGGACCTCGGAGCAGGAGAATGCATTTCAATTACTGAAGAAGAAGTTAACTACGGCGCCTATTTTATCGTTACCTGAAGGGAACGATGATTTTGAAATATATTGTGACGCTTCGCGACAAGGTTTTGGTTGTGTTCTTATGCAACGGAAGAAAGTTATTGCATTTGCATCCCGACAATTGAAAATTCACGAGCGGAATTATACGACGCATGATCTAGAATTGGGAGCAGTCGTGTTTGCATTGAAGATGTGGAGACACTACTTGTATGGGGTTAAATTCACCGTGTTTACTGATCATAAAAGCCTTCAACATATTTTTGATCAGAAACAATTGAACATGAGGCAACGTAGGTGGGTCGAGTTAATAAACGACTATGATTGTGAAATTCGTTATCATCCTGGGAAGGCGAATGTGGTGGCCGATGCTTTAAGCAGAAAGGAACGAGAACCAATTCGAGTTCGAGCAATGAATATAAAAATTCGCATGAACCTCAACTCACAAATCAAAGAAGTTCAACGAGAAGCACTTACTAAAGAAAATAAAGGAAATGAAATAATGAAGAAGTATGAGAAGCAACTCGTTATGCGGGAAGATGGAATTCGATATTTTGCAAATCGTATTTGGGTACCGAAGGTGGGTGGATTAAGGAAGTTGATATTGAACGAGGCACATAAGACAAGATATTCGATACATCCTGGAGTTGGAAAGATGTACCAAGATCTTAAGACGCATTATTGGTGGCCTAATTTGAAGACAGACGTTGCAACATATGTTGGGGAATGTTTAACTTGTTCCAAAGTCAAAGCAGAACACCAAAAGCCGTCAGGGTTACTTCAACAACCAGAAATTCCAGAATGGAAATGGGATGGTATTACCATGGATTTCATCACGAAGTTACCAAAGACTGCCTGGGGATACGACACCATTTGGGTGATTGTTGATCGTCTCACCAAGTCTGCACATTTCTTACCTATAAAGGAAACGGATAGAATGGAGAAACTATTACGATTGTATATAAAGGAAGTTGTTTCAAGGCATGGAATACCTATTTCCATTATATCCGATCGTGATAGTAGATTTACCTCAAAATTCTGGCAATCACTACAGGAGGCACTAGGAACTCGGTTGGATATGAGTACCGCATATCATCCACAAACCGATGGACAGAGTGAAAGAACGATTCAGACTCTCGAAGACATGCTCAGGGCATGTGTGATCGATTTTGGAAACGGATGGGATAAATATCTACCGTTAGCAGAATTCTCGTATAATAATAGTTATCATGCGAGCATTGGAGCTGCGCCATTCGAAGCATTGTACGGAAGGAAGTGTAGATCTCCTATCTGTTGGAATGAAGTAGGAGATCGACATTTAACTGGTCCCGAGATCATACATGAAACGACTGAGAAGATAGTGCAAATCAAGGAGAGATTGAAAACAGCCCGTAGTCGCCAAAAGAGCTACGCCGATGTCCGAAGGAAACCATTAGAGTTTCAGGTCGGGGACATGGTTATGCTAAAGGTGTCACCTTGGAAAGGTGTAATACGTTTCGGAAAAAGGGGTAAACTGAACCCAAGGTACGTAGGCCCGTTTAAGATCATCGAACGCATTGGACCGGTAGCTTATCGACTCGAGTTACCACAACAACTCGCCGGAGTACATAATACCTTTCACGTCTCAAACCTTAAGAAGTGTCTTGCAAAGGAAGACCTCACCATTCCTCTTGAAGAAATCCATGTCGACGAGAAACTACAATTCGTCGAAGAACCAATCGAAATCATGGACCGTGAAGTTAAACAGCTCAAACAGAGTAATATACCGATTGTTAAGGTTCGTTGGAATGCTAGAAGAGGTCCCGAGTTTACTTGGGAACGCGAGGATCAGATGAAACGAAAGTATCCACACTTGTTTCTCGATAACGCAAAATAGGTACAATTTTAAAATTTCGGGACGAAATTTATTTAACGGGGAGGTAATGTAACGACCCGCACTTTTTCGATCATACTATACTTATAAGATTAATATTTACATAAATTAAACCTTGCCAACATGATAAGCAATCCAAATTGTCAAGACTTATATTTCCGAAAAGAGTTTTACACAACGTTTGACCGTCTAGTTTGACCAATGATATCACGAACTATACAATATATGATAATTATACGTTTGTGTATGTATATGTATATATACATATTTAACATGATTAATAAATGTTTTAATATCTCATTTTGTATTAATAACAATAAGTTACAAGTATATTTTGAAACTACTAACTTAAGTTTTCAAAACGATAACAATACGTAACGTTATTTGACATATATACTTAAGACTTATAATGTTATACATATATTGTATAAGTAATGTATTTAATCACTTTTAAAGACTTAAATACATAAAATCATATAAGTGTATTCACAAAAGATAGCTATATTTGAATCCTCATTCCATTTTTCACAAAATTTCTATACGTATACCTAGAGCATTTGTACTCGTATCATACCTAGCTTCTAGATGTATTTACTATTGGTATATACCAATAGGAAATACCAATGATCAGCCATGAATGATTAAGGGACATGATAACAACTTGTGGGAACCATCTTTAGTCATTTATCAAGACTTATTTGTAACAAAACAAAGTTATACATATCATGTATCTATATATCACGTTTTTATATGTGTATATATATACATGCTCATTTCCATTTTCTTCACTAGATCACTAACTCTAAAACACACACACTTATGAGCCTTAAACCCCTTAATCATCTCAGCTCACATCTATGAAAATCTAGCTTCAAAAACCATACTAAAACACCATAAGAAAACCATACAAAAACACTTCAAGAAAACCTTCCAAGAACACCAACTTACTTCCAAACTTTCATCCACTTCCAACACCCTTTTGATTCTAGCTTCTTACTCCTCTTTTACAGCAAACTTATCCAAGGAACTTGAGGTAGAGTCTATGTTCATAACCTTATTTGATTCATATATATATAGCTATCTTATTTTGTGGTACAAAAGTTTAACAACAAGAACATAGTTTGAATGTTTCAAACTTGTTTGCAAACTAAATAGATCCTTCTAACTTAACTTTTAAAATACTTCAAGACCTGTAATATAACTTATGAATATGTTAATTTAACAAGGTAAAACTTGGTTTTTCAAAGTATAAGTATTTTTGGAAAAATGGTCATTAAATGATTTTGTTGTAACAAAATGTTTAACTTCATATGTTTCACTAAACTTTCACTTATGCCGTATGATTTTGAATACAAACCAAGGTATTTACAGTTCATAGTCTTAAAGAAGAACTCGATCCAAGAAGATGGCAATTTGAATCAACGAAAACGGACTTGTAACGAAGAAACTATGACCGAAACAAAATTGGCTATCCTAGACATTTTCAACTTCGGGATTCATTGGAAAAATTTACATAAAATCACATACTTCTAAAATAACATGATATTTTATATATATGTACTCATAATTCAATTTCATATGGTTCAGGATCACCCGTAAACAATACGAGAAGATTAATCATAAGATCCCATGATTGTATGCAACACGTCATTTGACAACACCGGTACTTTATGTACGCAACACGTCATTTGACAACACCGGTACCATGGGTCAAGATTAATCTCGACCAATACATATACGATGGGGTTTTATTTATTTCGTTGGGGGTTTTGTTTATTGCGGGTATATTAAACATCTAAAAATGAACCATTAAAATTGAATTACTAACATCGGAATGCTAACTACGGACTAAGGAAATATTCAAAATATTAAAAGTATAACAAGTATATATATATAACGTTTGTTTTAAAATGAAAACATATTGATATATTATATATGGATAGGTTCGTGATATCAACCGGAAGACCGAGTCAAATTATATATATCATCAAGACAAGAGTGAGTATATAGTCCCACTTTTAAACTCTAAATATTTCGGGATGAGAATACATGTATTTTATGTTTTACGATATGGACACAAGTAACTGAAAAATATGTTCTACGTTGAGTTGTACCACTGGCATACTTCCATGTAGCTTGGTAACTAATATTTACAGCGGTATTGTAAACGCGAATCCTGTTGATAGATCTATCGGGCCTGACAACCCCAACCGGACTGGACGACCAGTATTCAACGGTTGCACAGTACTTCGTTTTGTGACTACACTTGGTACGGTGTAGTAAGATTTCATATTAAAGGGAATATGCGACGTGAAAATGTTAAGTATGGTTATCAAGTGCTCAACCACTTAGAATACTTTTATGAAACTGTTTATATACGAAATCTTGTGGTCTATATATATATATTGCTGCCGGCACTAAACCTATATCTCACCAACTTTATGTTGACCTTTTAAAACATGTCTATTCTCAGGTGATTTCTAAAGCTTCCGCTGCATCATGTTGGATCTAACCAGGATCTTGCGTACGCATGTTTGTGTCAAAAATAAAACTGCATATCCGAGATGTTGTATTGTAAAATATGCTAGAAACCGTGTTGTTGTCATCATTTGTAAAGTTTGTAAGTCGAAGATTATCGCTAAACGTTAATCTTCTTTTTATTGTCTTAAGCTTGTAACAAAAATAATGGTTATGGTTTGTAATGTATAATATATGCAGTTTTCTTTCAAAAATGTCTCATATAGAGGTCAATACCTCGCAATGAAATCATACGTTATCTAACGCGTCCTTATGGTTAAGGACGGGTTATGACAGCAATCCTTTTGCATGGCATATTTATCTCATCAACGCCTATTTGTTCATCATGCTTCGGTGACCCTAAGTTCATGATTCCCAAATCAAGTCGTCCTACTTGTGTAAACATGTAGACTTAACATACAAGTGGTTAGGTGACCTTTATCCCACATGTATGCGAAGTGTACCTTATTCATATTAGTTCGCTCATGACGGTTAGGTGACCTTTATCCCATCAAGAGTTTCCTAATACGTCTAAGTGTTTCCACAAAAGGATGGCGTTTAACTTGTTTGCCTTGTTAATAAGGGATTTTAAGT
Organism: Rutidosis leptorrhynchoides; assembly: GCF_046630445.1. Taxonomy (NCBI): domain Eukaryota; kingdom Viridiplantae; phylum Streptophyta; class Magnoliopsida; order Asterales; family Asteraceae; genus Rutidosis; species Rutidosis leptorrhynchoides. Next base: position 35,220,158 of record NC_092337.1, on the reverse strand, counting down.
TTTCATTAATTCTAGTTTGAGAAAACTTTTGCACCATACACCAACATGCATTTAGTGTATGGTTTATTTGAAAATCCATTTTCATGTTATGTAATAAAGCCAATTTTATTACTTTGATATAAACCATTTTATATGTATGATCCTTATCATGTTCTTAATAACCGATTATTAATGTCCTTTTAGCCGTTTTTAATTTAACCATTTAAATTGACGTTTTGCATGTCGTTAATAATGTCAATTTTAACCAATTTAAATTGCCATTTTAGTTTGTTGTTAACTTGTGTGATTAACTTGTAGCATACAAACATACAATCCACATAATCATACAAAACAACCACGCATGCAAAATCATATGTTCACAATCAAGCCATTTTTGGTAGACATTTGTTTAGCCGAAAACAAATGCCACCGGTTAAGGGGTTATAACACAAAGTAGGAGGTTTTAACCTCCCACTTAATCTTGCATCCAAATGCTTCTTCATGTGTTCTTCAAGTCTTCATCATCTTCATCATTTTACAAAATATATCCTAATACATTTTGTCTAGAAAATGAAAATACAACCTAATCTATTTTACATACCAAATATAAAATAAATTACATAACCAAATGAATAATATTACAAACCAAATTGCATGAATATTACAACCACATGAATGAATTAATATTACATACCAAATGAATGAATTAATTCAACCAAACATGCAACCATTCAAACAAAAGGCCAAGGCTTGATTGTGAACTTCAACATACAACAAAATGACCAAAATGGAAGAACCAAACCCAATTTTTGGAGCTTCCAAATTCGGCCAAGACATCAAACCACCCAAACCCAATAATTTTTGCATTTTATTATCATGCATGTACATAAAATGCAAAGTTATGGTGAGTTCAAAAACCATCTCGAAGCATATTTCAACAACTTCGGCTCTAGATACCATTGTTGGGATTTAACAAGTTTCATGATACTTAAAACCATTTAAGAATCAATTAAAAGCGGAAGCATGTAATTACCATTTTAGAACATGTTAATCTTTAACCAATTAAAGTTAAATCCCAATTAGGATCAAGTTGAGAAATAAGCTTACAAACTACAAGCAAGAATAAGATGTTATACCTATTCCAAGCTAGTTGAAAGTGATGAAGATGATGATGTTGAATGGAGCTTCAAATGGATGAAACCTCAAGTAGTTATACCCCAAACTTGTGCACCAACACCCTAGCTTTGGTTAGGATTTAATTACACTTGAATGTTGCTTGCAAAAACCAAACTTTGAATCCCTTTGAGCACCTAAAAGCCCACGGCTGCAGTAGCAGTTTTGGGAGAGTTTTGAGCAGAATTTTTACAAGTATCTTGCATGTGTATTTTCCTTCAAGAGTCAAGATGCTTACATATGGAAATGAGAAAGTATGGGTGAAAGATTCCAAGCCTAAAGCATGTGTATCTCATTCCCTATGCCACTACTCTTTCAAGTATTATTAAATAAGTTTTATAAAAGTAATTAGATTTTATAAAACTCTCCATAATACTTCCATATGTATATATTTGTTATGTACATTTATTTTATAAAACCAAAACTTTATAAAATGTAACATAACAAAATAAATTATTTAACCTATAAATAATTTAAACTCTTGTTATATATATAAATTAATCCATAATTTATGTATATATATACACATCAAGTAATATTTCAGAAAACCATTTTTCTTGAAGTTCAAGTGTCGCGTATTTGATCAATGAACCAATCGTTAAAATCAAAGACGAATAAGGTGTCGGTAAGTTTGTTATTGGGTATGACCCGACTTGGATCATAATATATTAGCCACATTAATTAAATATGTCTCTCGGGCATACGAAATACCTTCACTATTATGCTATGTGGTCGCATCCCCCGAACCATAGCTGATAAATAATAACCCACACAATATGGTATACTTACAGCGCTTTGTGGGTCTCGAATACAAATATGGTAAAACAAATCCTGTTCATTTACTTTTTCTTTGTTCTTACCCCTTTGTGTAATCGAATTAGCTAAAAACCTATGTATCACTCTTAATTCGGCTCTATCTATATCCAAATAAGAGTAATTTCCCCCTTTGAAACGGTGATGGCTTGTCATTTGACTCCACACACCGTGTGTATCAAAATTCTCATCTATCTTTCTACCGTTTAGTATCAATCCTCTACAATCGGCAGATGCTAACTCCTCAGGCGTATATATACGTAAAGCCTGAGCCATGTCCAGTAAAGACATGTGGCGCATCGAACCGCCTAACAAAAATCTAATAAAAGAACGATCGGTTAAACTAGCTACCCGATCATTCAACTCTATACTACATAACAATTCTTCACACCATACTTTATATACAGGTCTACGTATGGTGAATAAACATATCCAGTCATTAAAAGAAGAATTACCATACCTCTGTACAAGTAATTCCCTAATTGGCCCGGCCAATTCTACAGCTTCTAAGGGTCCCCATTCTATGACCCTCGGTACCTCAACAACCTTAGAATGAAGAGTATGCAAACCCCTTTGATATTTTGGATAATCTATCCAAAGTCTGTCAAATCTCAGGTTCGGGTGCAACTCTTCCAAGTGCATATCGGAAAAGGTCATGACTGGATGAGGTACGTCCTGCTTGTAGTAGTTATCCACCTCCTGTTGTTCCAAATTCTCAGCAAGAGCATTGCGGGCTTGGGATGAAGATTCACCCCTTTCATTCTGCAAAACACATCAAACACAATTTTTGTGCATCCAAATATGCATTAGTGTTAGCAAAATCATCAATCAAAATAATTACAACGACATTATCAATTTATATCAAACTTAAGCTCATTTTCATATTTTCATCAAATCTACACTTTTTCAAATACGCATATACGAAAATGTTCGCCAAGTTCATAAGCATTCAACTCAAATAACATGTCAAAATAATCATTACTAGCAATTAAACAAGTCTCAAATGGCATTATCTTTCAAAAATCAAGTTCATGAATTTTAGACTTGAAAAAGTCCACTTTAATTCTCAAAATCATGTTTAGGCTCAAAGTTTGGATCATTTAACTACCTAAACATGTTACACTACTTAATTTAGCAACAATTCATGACAAAAATCGGCCATAACCTGTTTATATCAAAAAGCCCCAAATTTGCTCAAGAACACAAACCCTAGATTATTCAAAATTTGAAGTTTAAGGCTTCTAATCATGTTAAACAGCATCAATCTAGGTTATACAAGCATAATACATAAACAATTTAAGTCTAATTACACTAAAAAGCATCAAAATCAAATTGGGGAAAAAATTGCTCAAGAACATCAAATTTCGAATTAAATGGTGTTTAGGTGTAGAAATTTACCGTTTTTCTTGAGTAATTCTTAGATAGCATCCTTCTCAACATGATTTTAGCAAAAAATTTGGTGATTAACGGTTAAAAATTGGAATTTTTGGGGGTGTTTTTCGTGTATTTTCGGGGTTTTTTCGCTGTGTTCTTCGCAGTGTTTTTGTGTGGGGGAGTGAACTGATCGTTCAGCTCTTTATATTTTTTTTTCTGATTTTCGGTCCCTCCGCGAGTCGCGGAGATTTAAGCACCAAACTCCGCGAGTCGCGGAGTTTGGTATTTTTTTTTTTTTTTTTTTATAATCATTAACTTATTAAAACAATTAAGTAATTAATTTTAAAATTTTGTTTCCCTTGTTATTTAGGACGAGGTCGTTTCGGATCGATGTCCTAGTCCGTCCTTCGACAAAATTTTAAAATTTGTCTTTTTGTAGCGATTGTTTTAAAAGCTAAGATTTTTGGGTTTTTTAATGTTTTTGGCATACTTTAAATTAATAAGATTAAAAATAATGATAATAAAAGTTCTCGTCCCTCCCTTGGGTAAAGCAATTTCGGTTCAAAGACCTAGTCTTCAACTTACGACAAATTTTAAAAATCATATTCTTAACTTAATGAGATAAAGTAAATTTTTGTTTTTAAATTCACACAACTTAAATATAAAATTCAAAATTAATATTAAAAATTCACACCAAACTCAAAATTTAAAATGCATAAAATTAAAAATTTATATTTTAAAAATTCACACCAAACTTAATTTAAAAATTCATAAATTCATATCAAACTTATATTAATTTTTCAAATATTTTAAATATATTGTTTTTACAAAGTTTACAATATTAATTTAAGATTTAAATATTAATTTTAAAAATATGGTAAAAATAAATTTAAAAATCTTTTTGTCTTTTTATCCCACTTTAATCAATCAAATATTATCAAAAATATGCGCCCCTCTTTTCGGTAAAGTAATTTCGGTTCCAAGACCTAATTTAACTCATGACGAATTTTTGAAATATTTTGGGTTGATTGTTTAAAGATATTTATACCTTATAATAAACGTTAAATTTCGCAGTGATGTAATAAATTTTTGAATGATATCAATAATTTCGGTCGCCAAACCTAATTTTATTCAATACCAATTTAATACTTTTTAGCGAACAAATTAGCGTTTATTATCAAAAGGTTAAAAATAAAAATAAATAAAAACTGTACAGACATACCTGTGAAATAGATTTCTTAGTTATATGATCTATCCCATTCATAAGATAGTCGGTTTAATTGGTTTTCCATGTCACATAGGCGTAACCTCGAGCATTTAGTGTCTTTTCTTCTAAACATATGAACGGTCCGTCTCTGCATAAAGTAACAAATTCGGTATTTGAATAGGTTTGATTATTGGAACATTTACCTCCATGTGACCATTTTCCGCATTTGTGACATCGTTCTAGGTGTCGTGCTCTTCTTTTCGCTGCGGATTTCGATTTTCCTTTACCAAATTGTAACTTATTATCTTCGTATCTGGATTCTTTTCTAACTCCGTCCATTCTTTCTCTGATTACTGATACTATTTCACTCGGTAGTATGTCATTATTACGTTTAGTGATCAAAGCGTGTAGCATTAGACCATGGTTTAGTTCACAGGCAGTCTTCATTTCGTAAAAACCTAAAAAAAATAAAAATTCAGAATGGGGGGAGAAGACTAGTTCTTTAGGGTCTGCTAGGGAAAGACCATTCGGGTTCCATTTTCGAGAACTACACGAAAACAGACAATCTAACTCTAACAGAAATACATATTATCCTTTAAAGACTTGATTCTCCCCACACTTAGTTAGTTGTGGTATCGAAATTGTGATTAACTTCGTTGTCGACTTCCATCGGACCATGTATGTAATGTTTAACTCTGTGACCATTAACTTTAAATTCAATCCCATTTGAATTTATCAATTCTATCGTTCCGTATGGGAAAACTCTTTTGACTATGAATGGTCCAGACCATCTTGATTTCAATTTTCCAGGAAATAGCTTGAATCGTGAATTGAAAAGAAGAACTCTGTCTCCTTCTTTAAATTCTTTTGAACTTCTGATTCTTTTATCATGCCATTTCTTCGTTCTTTCTTTATATATTAACGAATTTTCGTATGCTTCATGTCTTAATTCTTCTAATTCGTTTAGTTGACTTAATCGTATACGTCCGGCTTCATGTAAATCAAGATTACATGTCTTCAAAGCCCAAAATGCTTTGTGTTCAATTTCTACTGGAAGATGACATGCTTTTCCATAAACAAGTCTAAAAGGTGTGGTTCCAATTGGAGTTTTGTAGGCTGTTCTAAAAGCCCAGAGTGCATCCTCCAATTTAATGGACCATTCCTTCGGATTTGATCCTACGGTTTTCTCTAGAATACGTTTTAAAGCTCGGTTTGTATTTTCAACTTGTCCACTTGTTTGTGGATGATATGCGGTGGAGATTTTATGAGTTACTCCATATCTTTTAAGAACTTTCTCAAGTTGATTATTACAGAAATGAGTACCCCGATCACTTATTAAAGCTTTCGGTGTTCCAAACCTTGCAAAAAGACGTTTTAAAAAGTTGACTACAACTCGTGCATCGTTAGTTGGGAGAGCTTGTGCTTCCGCCCATTTAGATACATAATCAATGGCTACGAGTATATATAGATTATTATTAGATTTTGGAAATGGACCCATAAAGTCAATACCCCAAATGTCAAATACTTCACATACTTGGATGACATTTTGTGGCATTTCATCATGTTGACTTATTTTTCCGGCCCTTTGACAAGCATCACAGGATTTGCAAAGAAGGTGTGCGTCTTTGTAAATTGTAGGCCAATAGAATCCAGCTTCATAAACTTTTCTTGCTGTTAATTGAGGCCCATAATGCCCTCCTGTTGGTCCTGTGTGACAATGGTTTAAAATTTTACTAGCTTCATCTCCAAATACACATCGGCGTATTATTCCATCGGGACAACTTTTAAACAGATGTGGATCTTCCCAGAAATAGTGTTTTATATCACTGAAGAATTTCTTTCGTCTTTGGTACGATAATCCTTTTTCAAGGAATCCACAAACTAAGTAGTTTGCATAGTCTGCAAACCATGGGATTTCTTTATAATCTATCTTCAATAGATATTCATCAGGAAAGTTGTCTTGTATGGCTGATTCATTTAGAACTTCTAATTCGGGATTTTCAAGACGAGAAAGATGATCAGCGGCGAGATTTTCTGCTCCTCTTTTATCTCGGATTTCAATATCAAACTCTTGTAAGAGTAAGATCCAACGGATTAATCTTGGTTTAGCATCTTGTTTTGAAAATAGGTATCTAAGAGCAGAATGGTCGGTATAGACCACCGTTTTTGCTAGAACGAGATATGATCGAAATTTGTCAAAAGCAAAGACAATAGCAAGGAGTTCTTTTTCAGTAGTTGTATAGTTCGTTTGTGCTCCTTGTAACGTCTTACTAGCATAATATATAGGTTGAAATCGTTTTTCAATCATTTGTCCTAAAACGGCTCCCATTGCAAAATCACTTGCATCGCACATTAGTTCAAATGGTAGATTCTAATTTGGTGTTATCATGATCGGTACATTAGTGAGTTTCTCTTTAAGAATATTAAAAGATTTGATACACTCATCTGAAAAGATGAATGGCGCATCCTTTTCTAGGAGTTTATTCATAGGAGTGGAAATTTTAGAAAAATCTTTTATGAAACGTCGGTAAAAACCGGCATGCCCTAGAAAACTCCTAACTCCTCTAACATTTGTGGGATGTGGAAGTTTAGCAATTACATCTACTTTAGCTCTATCCACTTCAATTCCTTTTTTTGAAATTTTATGTCCAAGAACGATGCCTTCTTTAACCATGAAATGGCATTTCTCCCAATTAAGTACTAGATTTGATTTTTCGCATCTAATTAGCATTCGTTCCAGATTAACTAGACATGATTCAAATGTATCACCGAAGACTGAAAAGTCATCCATGAAAACTTCCATGCATTCTTCTATCATGTCGTGAAAAATCGCCATCATACACCTTTGAAAGGTTGCAGGGGCGTTGCAAAGTCCAAATGGCATGCGTTTGTAAGCAAAAGTACCATAAGGGCACGTGAATGTGGTTTTCTCTTGGTCCTCGGGTGCTATTGGAATTTGAAAATATCCGGAAAATCCATCTAGAAAACAATAGTAACTATTTCCGGCTAATCTTTCCAACATTTGATCAATGAAAGGTAAGGGAAAGTGATCTTTTCTGGTGGCGTCATTTAATTTTCTATAATCAATACATACACGCCATCCTGTTATAGTCCTAGTAGGAATAAGCTCATTTTTCTCATTTGTAATTACAGTCATGCCACCCTTCTTAGGTACGCATTGAACTGGGCTTACCCATGGACTATCAGAAATTGGATATATCAAACCTGCATCTAGCAGTTTAATAATCTCTTTCTTAACTACATCTTGCATATTAGGATTTAGTCTTCGTTGGCGTTGCACATACGTTTTATGACCTTCTTCCATAAGGATTTTATGTGTGCAATACGAAGGACTTATTCCTTTAATATCATGAATCTTCCATGCAATGGCTGGTTTATGAGCTTTCAACACAGAAATGAGTTGTGATTTCTCATTTTCAGTAAGAGAAGACGATATTATTACAGGTAATTCAGATTCACCATGTAAATAAGCGTATTCCAAATGGTTTGGAAGTGGCTTTAACTCTAATTTCGGGGGTTCTTCTATCGATGATTTATATCGATATCTGTCTTCTTCTTTTAGCATTTGAATTTCTTCTGTTGTTGGTTCATATCCATTAGCTATAAGTGTAGCTAACATTTCAGCTTCATCAATTGGTTCATTACCTTCTCCTAAAGAACATTCTCCTGTTCCTTGTAATTCTGGAAATTCTTCTAATAATTCTGCATGTGCATCTATAGTTTGAATATAATAACATGTATCATCTGCAGATTGTGGTTGTTGCATTGCTCTATCAACTGAAAAGGTAACACTCTCATCCTCTATACTTAGGGTCAGTTTCTTACCGAACACGTCTATCATTGCTTTAGCCGTGTTTAAGAATGGTCTTCCTAATATGAGAGGAACTTGAGAATCTTCTTCCATGTCCAGAACAACAAAATCTACTGGAAATACTAAAGTACCAACTTTAACTAGCATGTTCTCCATTATCCCTCTAGGATATTTTATTGATCTATCTGCTAGTTGTATGCTTATTCTTGTTGGTTTCAATTCTCCAAGGTCTAGTTTAGTGTATAGTGAATACGACATTAGATTTATACTAGCACCTAAGTCTGCCAATGCTTCTATTGAACTAAGACTACCCAGAAAACATGGAATTGTGAAACTTCCTGGATCAGATAGTTTTTCTGGTATCTTATTCAACAGCACTGCTGAACAATTAGCATTCATAGTAACAGCCGAGAGTTCTTCCATTTTCTTTCTATTTGAGATTAGATCTTTCAAGAATTTAGCATATCTTGGCATTCCTGAAATCACATCAATGAAAGGAAGATTTACATTTATCTGTTTAAACATATCCAAGAATTTGGTTTGCTCGGCTTCAAGTTTTTCTTTCTTCATTTTACTCGGATAAGGAAGTGGTGGTTGGTATGGTTTAACATAAGGTTTATCCTTAACTGTGTTATCTTCATTATCCTTTTCAACTACCGGTTCTTTTTCCTTATCTTGATCAGGTTGTGGTTCTTGTGGAGTAGGAATAGTTTCATCAGAAGTTACAGGTATTTCAGGTGGTTTAAGTGTTGTACCACTTCTTGTGGTAATAGCTTTAGCTGTTTCATTCCGGGGGTTAGCATTTGTATCGCTTGGTAAACTTCCCGGTTTTCTTTCACCTATTAACCTTGCTAGGTTACTTACTTCTTGTTCCAGATTTTGAATAGAAGCTTGTTGATTTCTAAATGCTTGAGCATTTTGTTCATTGGTTTGTTTCTGAGATGTGAAAAACTGTGTTTGAGTTTCAACTAGCTTCGTCATCATATCTTCTAAATTCGGCTTTTTATCATCGGTTTGTTGTGGTGGTTTGTTTTGAAAATTCGGTCTTTGCTGATTGTAAGTATTATTGGATACTTGTTGATTTCTAGGACCTTGTTGGTTGTTGTATGGAATATTTCGGTTATAATTCTGGTTTTGATTGTAAATCGGTCTTGGCGGTTGATAATTATTTCCAGGCCTTTGGTTTATGTATGAAATATTCTCTCTTTGTTCCATTGTTAATTCAATACTGAGACAATCTTTTGTCAAATGTGGTCCTCCACACTGCTCACAACTAATTCGTATTGAGTGAATATCTTTAGTCATCTTTTCCATTCGTCTCTCCACAGCATCTATCTTTGCGGAAATGGAATCTAAGTCATGGCTAGAATCGGCTCTAGCTGCTTTAGATGATCTAATGATGTCTTTTTCTTGGTGCCACTCATGTGAGTGGGAAGCAGTGTTATCAATAATTTTGTAAGCATCAGTTTCGGTTTTCTTCATAATAGAACCACCAGCTGCTATATCTATGTCTTTTCTTGTAGTGATGTCGCATCCTCGGTAGAATATTTGTACTATTTGACAGGTGTCTAAACCATGTTGCGGACATCCTCTTAATAACTTTCCATATCTTGTCCACGCCTCATATAGAGTTTCATTTGGTTTCTGTGTGAACGTAACAATTTCTGCTTGAAGTCTTACGGCTTTAGATGCAGGAAAGAATTGTTTAAGAAATTTGTCAACTAAAACATCCCATGTATCAATCGCCCCTTCAGGTAACGATTCCAACCAATCTTTGGCTTCTCCCTTTAAAGTCCAGGGAAATAACATGAGATATATCTGTTCATCCTCCACTTCTCGGATTTTAAATAGTGTGCAGATCCTATTAAAGGTACGTAGATGTTCATTTGGATCTTCCTTCGGCGCACCACTAAATTGGCATTGATTAGTCACCATGTGTAGAATTTGTCCTTTGATTTCATAATCTGGTGCATTAATGTCTGGATGAGTAATTGCGTGACCTTGGCCAGTGCGTTTAGCTCTCATTCGGTCTTCCATACTTAAAGGTTCCAGATTCTCCATAATTGAATTTGTTGAATCGGTATCACTAGATGATTCTGATTTAATGGTTCGTTCCTCAACAATCTCTGTTTGAATGATTGGTGGTTCCGGAGGAAAGTTTAATGGTTCAGGATCTACGAACCGTTCCTGAATATTCTCCGGATTCTCAATTGTGAGGTCGGGTTCAAAAAATGGATTATCGGAAATTTGAACTGAAGTACTTGGTTGACTAGATGACGATTCTAAAGAAAAATCAACGGCGGTTATATTTGCTAAATGTCTTGATCTAGTTACAGGTGGTGAACGTACAAAAGGTGGTGAACGTCTTGCTCGGTGCATTCACTGAATATCCTATTAGTTTTTAAAAGGAAAGAAAAATTATAATAAGTTATCCAATCAATAGACTTTTCTGATTTTGCCCACGTTTCGAATAGCCAAAAGATGCAGCAGAGGGGCAGGATTCGTTTGGTCTCAATATAATTGAGGACTGTTTGGCTCCAATAACCCGGTCCACGTACAAATCCAACTATTACTACGAACCAGAAAATTTTGATGTCTATTAATTTAACCACTTAAAATAAATTTTCGTAATTTTAAGAAAGTTTAGATAAGAAGTAGAATAAAAATCTATGTCCTAAAACTAGAATAGCGAGAAATAAGAAAGAAAAAGAGTTCGTCGCAAAAGGTCAAAAAAGAAAAAAAAAATGGTTGAAAAATAAAAGGTGACGGAAAAATAAAAGAAACTTATAAAAACTTAAAAATACTTTACTAACCTAACCTTATTACTACAACTAACTTAAAATTATAATCGCAAATTAAATTACTAATTGGAATGATAATTGATACATAGTAAAAGGTGTCTAAAAATATTAAAGCTTACAGGAAAAACTAAATCCCAAATGGAAATAACTTAAAAAGAAACTAAAACTTAAAAAGGCGTCGCAAAATTCTAAAGCACCTAAATCTTAGTCTAAAGAAAAAGCACTTAAGGAATTCTACGGCAAAGCCTAAAAATCTAGGAGTAAAAATGACTATAGCAAAAACTAAGTTTAAAATTAAATATGAGCTAAAAATACAAAAGTTATGCTACAACGATTAAAAAGGGACAAAATATAAAAATATACAAAAAGTTGTAAAAAGTACAATTTTTATAAAAATATTATTTTTATATTATTAATAAAGCTATTAATTTTACAAATTAATAAAACTAATTTAGCTAAAATATATAAATAAAAAGTAAAAGTAAAAATAAAACTAATAATAATAATAATAATAATAATTAGGGTTAAATAATAATAATAATTAATAATAACCCGTAATTAATGCAGGATTAGGGTTTTTTGTCGCCTGTCAGAAAGGCTCCGCGAGTCGCGGCATTTATTGCATCAAACCCCGCGAGTCGCGGGGTTTCAGAATTCAGCTGACAGGTTTGAATTTTTACGCGTTTTTCTTTATTTATTTTTTTTTTTATTTTCTGTTTTCTGTTTTTAAATAAATAAAAGATTTTAAAATAAAACTTATATTTTTATAAACTAAAATAAAAATAAAGAAACTTATAAAACTTAAATATTTAACAAAATCTTAAAAATACATATATTTTTGTTTTTCTTTTTATATTTTCGAATTTTTAAAACGTATTTTTACAAAAACGACTTTTAATAAAAGTAACTAAAAATCTTTTTTTTTTTATATTAGCGTTGCGCTTCCGGCGTTTAAGAGTGTCCCCGGCAGCGGCGCCAAAAATACTTGATGTTATGCGAGGTGTATACGAAATAGTTTATATTTTACTAGGAAAAACTATTAAATACTATACAATTTTACACAAGATATTTATTTATTTATAGAATGGATATACTTAAACCTTGCTACAACACTTATAGGCAGTGTACCTAATCGTACAGTAGTGTAGTTTTTAGTAAGTCCGGTTCGTTCCACAGGGAAATCTTTAAACAAAGCTCAACGCTATATTAATTTACTTTTATAAAAATATAAACATATATATAAGTAATATTATTATTATAAAGGGGGTTTTTACCGTTTAATGACCGGTTTGTCGATTTTAAAACTTTAGTCGCAGTTAAAACCAAATGTAAAATATTAAAAATAAATACAAGACTTAAATTAAAGCGTAAAGTAAATAACAATAATGAAATTGCGAATAATAAAAGTGCGATAAAATAAACTTGCGATAATTAAAGAGTATGATAATTAAAAGTGCGATAAAATAAATTAACAATAAAAATGCGATAATTAGAAGTGCAATTAAATATAAAATAAAGGAAATTAAATATGAAATAAAAGAATTATGCTTATTTAAACTTCCGTAATCATGATGTTTGACGTGTTGATTTTAGTTTTATGCCCATGGGTTAATTGTCCTTTGTCCTGGATTATTTAATATGTCCGTCTGGTTTTTGTCCATAACAGTCCATCAGTCATAAATATAAAGTGCGAGTGTCCTCATCAAATTATTCTTATACCCGAAGTTAAATATTCCAACCAATTGGGGATTCGAATTGTAACAAGGTTTTAATACTTTGTTTAATGAATACACCAGGTTATCGACTGCGTGTAAACCAAGGTTTTACTACTTTGTTAACAATTACACCAATTACCCTTGAATGTAATTTCACCCCTGTTTTAATTATTCTAGTGGCTATTAATCCATTCCCGTGTCCGGTTAAATGAACGATTATTCGTACGTATAAATACCCCGCCCATCGTGTCCGATTGAGTGTATATGGTAATTTATAGGGACGCCCAATTGTAAATCTTTATATTAACATTAACAAACTTTCATTTAGTTAAACAAATATAAAGCCCATTAATAGCCCATAGTCTAATTTCCACAAGTGTCGTTCTTTTATCCAAACCCCAATTATGGTACAAAGCCCAATTACCCAATTTTAGTAATTAGCCCAACATCATGATTACTTCGTTTTAAATAAGCATAATAATAACTTAGCTACGAGATATTAATGTAAAAAGGTTGAACATAACTTACAATGATTAAAAATAGCGTAGCGTTACACGGACAGAATTTCGACTTACACCCTTACAACATTCACTAACATACCCTTATTATTAGAATTATAATTAAAATTAAAATTAAAATATAAATTATATATATATATTTTACGTATAGATAGAGAGATGAGAGAAATAGAATATGAAAAATGATCAGAATTCGGTTTGCTTTATAGCCAGAGTTGATTTTTGGGGCTCCGCGACTCGCGGCAAAATCCTCTTCAAACTCCGCGAGTCGCGGAGAATGTATTTACAGCTCACACCCTTGGAGTTTATCTGCCGACGGTTTTATAATATATATATATAATATATATATAATTAATATAATTAATTATATATTATATTATATTTATATGCATAGTTAACTTGTAATTTTTAGTCCGTTGCGTCGAGCGTTAAGAGTTGACTCTGGTCCCGGTTCCGGATTTTCGAACGTCCTTGCGTACAATTTTATATTTTGTATTTTGCGTTTTGAATCTTGTACTCTTGTGATTTCGAGACGTTTCTTATCAATAATTGGAACCTCTTTGATTGTCTTTTGTACTTTTGAGCTTTTTGGTCGTTTGCGTCTTCAATTCGTCGAATCTGTCTTTTGTCTTCACCTTTTATTATTTAAACGAATATCACTTGTAAATAGAACAATTGCAATTAAAAGCTTGTCTTTCTTGAGGAATAATGCTATGAAATATATGTTCGTTTTTAGCATTATCAGAGCTCTTGAACATTCTCATCTCTCGATTCGAAGTTAGGGAGACTGAACTTCGATATTTCGCCGGAAGGATTTGGGTGCCTAGTTATGGGGACCTACGAAGCCTTATTTTAGATGAAGCCCATAAGTCACGATACTCGATTCACCCCGGTGCCAATAAGATGTACCACGACCTTAAAGAACAATATTGGTGGCCGAACATCAAAAGGGACGTAGCTACTTATGTTGCCAAGTGTTTGACATGTTCCAAAGTCAAAGCCGAACACCAAAGACCGTCCGGGTTACTTCAACAACCCGAAATCCCGCAATGGAAGTGGGAAAGAATAACGATGGACTTCATCACCAAGTTACCAAAAACGACGGGCGGTTATGATACCATTTGGGTTATTGTTGACCGTCTCACCAAATCCGCACACTTTCTCGCTATGAAAGAAACCGATAAAATGGAGAAACTTGCACAACTTTACATAAAGGAGATCGTAGCCCGACACGGTATACCTTTATCGATTATCTCCGACCGAGATGGCCGTTTTGTTTCTAGATTTTGGCGCACCTTGCAAGAAGCGTTGGAAACGCGTTTAGACATGAGCACCGCATATCATCCCCAAACCGATGGACAAAGCGAACGCACAATTCAAACCTTGGAGGACATGTTACGAGCTTGCGTGGTTGATTTTGGAAAAGCTTGGGACAAGCACTTACCTCTCGCCGAGTTCTCTTACAACAATAGTTATCACGCGAGTATTAATACCGCACATTTTGAAGCGTTATATGGCTGAAAATGCCGTTCTCCTCTTTGTTGGGCCGAAGTAGGTGACGTACAAATCACCGGACCTGAACTCATTCACGAAACCACCGAGAAGATCGTTCAAATCCGAGATAGGCTTCGGACGGCCCGGAGTCGTCAAAAGTGCTATACCGACAAAAGACGCAACGACCTTGAATTTCAAGTCGGTGACCGCGTCATGTTAAAAGTCGCACCTTGGAAAGGTGTCATTCGTTTTGGAAAACGTGGGAAATTAAATCCGCGGTATATTGGTCCTTTCGAAATCTTGGAGCGTATTGGAACCGTTGCTTATCGTTTAGATCTTCCTCTTCAATTGAGCTCCGTTCATCCTACCTTCCATGTATCTAACTTGAGAAAGTGTCTTGCTGAACCCGATATCGTCATCCCTCTCGAGGAACTTGCTATTGATGACAAACTTCATTTTGTGGAAGAACCGGTTAAAATTATAGACACCTCCGTCAAGACATTGAAACAAAGCCGAATCCCGATTGTCAAAGTCTGTTGGAACGCCAAAAGAAGACCCGAGTTTACTTGGGAAAGGCAAGAACAAATGCAAAAGAAATACCCTCACTTATTTCCGATTCCGGAAACGCAAGATTTTGAGGAAGAAACCACGACCGCTACGCCTACTTAAATTTCGGGACGAAATTTCTTTTAAGGAGTAGGTAATGTAACATCCCGCCTTTTTCCGTTTACTTTTCCGTTTAACTATTTAAATTCCGTTATATGTTTATGACATCCCTCGTTAATACGCGTTTTTAAAATATCTCGTTTAGGTAATTAACGCACCCGCAACCGAACTAGAGGGACCATTGTTGCCAAGAGAGCAAAGAGGTGACTAGGTCAACTAGTCAACCCTTCACTCTCACCCATTCATTATCTCTTTCATTTTCCCTTTTTCTTTAATACTTCCACAAAATCTCTCAAAAACCAATCCAAGAAATCATCATCTAAATCCAAGCTAGCGGGTGTCTTGCAAAACAAATTACATATTTGGAATCCTTGCAACTTCCTCTTCGATTCCATACCGATTTCATTACATTTGGGTAACTTTCTAAAATCACTAGATTTTGTGTTCTTGATGTTTTTAACTTATAAAGTTGTTAATTAGTGTCTATGGCTCAAGTCTAACATGAATATATGATTTATATGTTCGATTTTGTTATTTGAAGTAACTAGCATGAACATAAACTTTGGTGTGTTTGATTTGGTGATTTGGTTGATTGAATGATGTTAAATGCCATAAATGCATGTATTAAATGTGTTCCTAACATCACTAGCTTCAATTTCATGTGTAGGTTGCTTGAGAAAACTCCATAAACTTGATTAGTGATTTTGGTGAATTTGGGTTAGGGTTTGATAAGCTTGAAATGAATATTTGATGCATTGAATGCCATGATTTATTGTTAGTAAGTAGTTAGTTGTATTGTATGCTCGATTACCTACAAAACGGCATGTCGTATGTATGCATTAAATGTCCGAATCATAAATGTGCACTTATCAAATTTAAGTATTAAATGCGTGCATTAATTGATCATTTACTTTGGAAAGCCGATTGTTACAAATTACGTTTTTGGTTGGTGAAATGTATTTAGTTGTGTTCTTTGTCAAATTACCATTCTAACGATATAAGATACGAGTTCTAAGTATTAGCGGTTTGCGAGTTATGCTTGAAAGTGTTTTGAATTGAGACTTGGACATTTGAGACTGACCAGGTACCAGTTCCCGTGTATTGTCGCGGCGCGGCAATCCTGGGTCGCGGCGCGGCCTAAGCCGTGTTCAGGTTCTGACCTACATGTCAATTATATGAAAAATGTTTGGCATCCTATGGACCTCCGATTCACATGAGACTTGTTCTAACATGTTTATATATGAATAAAAACCTCAGAAAAATAGTTCGGGACCCGACCCGAATGTGTTGACTTTTTCGTTGACTTTGACCGACCAAAGTTTGACTTTTTGTCAAACTTAACCAAATGATTATGCAACCTTCCTAACTTGTTTCTATACTTGTATTTTGCATTAAACTTGACAATTTGATTCACATGCTACATAATCGAGTCGTAACGAGCCATAGGACTAATTGAACATCTTTGACCTATCGTGTTTACCGTTATTGTTACGACCTATTTGTTTAGGTCAAGCCTAGCATTATCCTTCGCACATATTATTTTGTGAAGTACTTTTCATACGTGCACTCAAGGTGAGATCATAGTCACATCTTTCAAACAACTTTTATGCTTTAAACTATGGGATGAGAAACATATACGTATCATACTTTTACACATTGAACACAAGTACGAAAATGAACATTCCACGTACGGGTTTGAACAAAAATCCTCAATTCAATTATCATTAGTTACACTTGCAGGGTGTAAACGTGAACTTATATTATGTGATCACATGGGCTTGACGAGCCTCATTCGGACGGTTCGCTACCGTTAGCGGATGAAATATATTTTCGGTTCTAGTGTATGTTCTAACACTACGCAAAGGGTGCAAAACAGTTAAGTTTGATAATTGGGTGCCCGCGAAACAAATAACAACTTTGGAATGCAAATGATTTAGATAATCATATTATATTAAATCTTGTGGTTCAAATGCAACGTTTACTAAAACAACTATGATTTCACCAACGTTTTCGTTGACAGTTTTCTATATGTTTTCTCAGGTCCTTGAAAGCTACTTGATACATGCTTCCGCACTCTTTTTGATACTTGCTTGGATGTCGAGTATACATGCATAGTTGGAGCGCCTTTTGACTACCTTAAATTGTGTCACATAGGTTTCATTCGTACGTTAAACTTTGTAATGTAACTAGTCTTTTGAACTACATTTGTAAACTTGAAACATCCTTTTACTTATGAAATGAATGCGACATATTTTGGTCAAACGTCATGTTAAAGACTTATGACCACGTAACGGGACCTAAGTAGTCGGCGCCGTCAAACATGATTTGGTCGGGTCGCTACATCAGCACCCTGATTGAAAAATGGAAAAATGACAATCACACTTGTTTAAAAATTCAAATAGACTGAATTTTCCGAGTTCCCCATATTTTCAATAATAGATCGATTATCGATGGATTATACACACACAAAAAAATATATATATATAAAAACATAAAAAGGATACAATCTTACAAACTCAATTATTTTTAGATAGAATCATCAGTGAATATTTCTGATGAGCTGCGTACACTAGAAAAAACCTTACAACTATTTTAATCCCAAGGTAGCCCGGTGGTTGGGGCCCCTGACATCCTTGCAAGAGGTCCTGATGGGTTACGTACGGTAGAATATGAGATCGGATTAATTGTTTTTTAAGGTAACCCGAACAGAAAAACCCTTACAACTGCAACTAAAATTAATAAAAGAGGCTTTAATCCAAACAGAGATAATATTTGAATGATGAAAAGTATAGTTAGTGAACTTATTTAAAACAATATGCATAATTAAAAAAGAACATTTTGATGGTAACAAATTAACTAGGTGAAAGTTGAATTACTAAACCAAATAAATAGAGATTAAGAATGAGAACGATGCTCTTTTACATTCAGTTTAACATCGAGTAAGATTTTTAAATAATTGGTTAAATTTTATATAATTGTACTAAAAGGGGCATGAAATTTGTTAGAAACGAATAAAATTTAAAAGTAAATACAAACAAACGAAGAGTTTAGCCCACTGTTAAGTTATTAACTTCGACATTAACATTTTGCATTGAAGTTGTTAAACATCAAAAAGATACTTCATGTGCTCTTGTGAAAAGTATCCAAGGATAACTAATGCACAAGGATTGCGAGAAACTAAAGGACAAACGAAAATATAATCGACTGACAAAGAAGGACCTTTAATTTTTTTTGAATCAAATGATATAAAACTGTTAAGGTCTATGGTTTAAGATTTTCAATTTAGGGTTTATGATTTAAGATTCAGTAAAACCATACTTGATAAACAATTGATAAAATGAATTGTAAAGCTATAACTCGATATAAATAAAAATGTGAAAGAAGAAGAAGAAGAACTAGTGAACTGTTATGGTGAGGGTGTCATGGGGCGTGATGGGGTGTTTTTGTGAGATATAGTGCTGATTTGACAAGCATGATAACGATTGTAATGGTACGCGTGATGGTAGTGTTATAGGACAATATATTCCCACTTTTTTTTTCATTTTTAAAATAAGTTATGTATTATTTATTTTTATTTTATTACTCTAATTAATAATTAATTAATTTATATAAAATATCCGTATAATTTAATTACACAAATATTTATAAAATCATATGCTTACAAAATTTAAAACTTTAAGGACTAAATATAAATAAAACAATCTTTTTATATAAACTAATACATAGTCTAGGGACTAAGTTTGTATATAATATAATTATCTTATCTTCATCAATTGTATACTCTGTATTAAAGTCGCCGAAAGCATCCTTATCAATTTCATTCCAAGTTTGTATGTATAATTATAGAAGTTCATCATATAAAAGAAAATGAAAACATAGATCTAGAGAAATGACAGTTTCTGATTGGCCGAAGCATCTTTCACGCTCTTCTTCTTCCCCGAGAAGCTCTCATCGAGCCATCCATTTTTTCGGTCCATCACGATTCACGGTCCACAGTGGCACCATGGTGGCGTGATGGTGGAAAAATACGTCCGATCACGCTGCATTAGGAAATGTCTAAAGACTAAATCTTAAAATTAGAACCATACCGACAATAAAAGGTACTCCGTAAAAGCCAAAAAGGTTTAACGGCTTTAAGCAGGCAATGCCTTGCTGAGGGTTATTACTCAAAAAAAAAAGTCGCTCATAGGAGGGTTGCTCGTTATCCAAAAAAAGAAAAATACAACCCATCCGAACTCCTTAATAAAAGCAAACTGCAACACTAACAGGTGAAGCAAATTAAAGAACAAATAGATGCCTTAACGGGTAGACGACGTGACTATGTGAGCCTCTGAGGTGTTCATCTGATTAAGTGGAATAAATGACACGTAGTTGAGTGAGTCAAAAAGTACAAGGTCCGAGGTTCAAACTCACGACAGTTAAGTGAGTCTAGTATGTCCACCATCACCTTACAGACAGACAGCCGATTATGGACCAGTCTGGACTGTGAAAATAACGGAACAATTTAAATACATAATTGAAGCATTACCGGCTAGGTACACTAATGATTAACCTATTATTATCAAAATACATTAGTCACGAAATTGATAACTTAGAGCACCTGATGGAGGAGATATTCATTCTCACTTGAACATTTGAATCAACAGAAGCATCCCAATTGTGAATGAAATACATACGCACAGAAGACAAAAGCATTACCAGATTCATTTTGCGCTTAGTTCGAATTTTTGTCATCAAGAACATGAAAACACTTGTGCATGATGTCAACAGCCTGATCTAGTTCCTGCTCAGAGATTGTCAAAGGTGGCACCAGTCTAACAATGTCCCCTTTTCCTGCAGTCAATATCAAAAGACCAGACTCCCGACAAGCATCCACCAATGGCGTTGCAGAAACATCCAACTCGATTCCAACAATTAGACCAAACCCTCGTATTTCTTTAAAGTGCAAGTTTCCTCCTAGTTTTTTCTGCAAGATTTCTTTCAAGTAATCGCCTTTTTTAACGACACTGGCCAAAAAGGTCGGGTTTGATATTTTATCAAACACGGCTATTGCAGCAGCACAAACAAGGGGCCCACCTGCAAAAGTGCTTCCGTGGTCCCCATAATTGATGGCGGCATTCACTCTCTCAGTCACTAGTGTTGCTCCTATGGGCAAACCACCAGCTAGAGGCTTGGCGAGAGTCATTATATCGGGGGTGACATCGTAAGCTTCGTGGGCCCAGAGATAACCAGTTCGACCCAACCCGCATTGAACCTGAGATAACAAACGGAAAGAATCAGTATTTCAAATAGAGTGTACTTGATAGAAGTGATAACATAACTATTATTAAGGAGTGCAGGGCTAACATGGCGTAAATAACAGAGGTTTGATTAATAAATTACATGATCAAAGTTTAATAGGTGAAATTTCAAATCAATTATGTGAAGAATGGTCAATTTCGGATACACTAACTGGTCCAACAGGTACATTTTCAAACTTGGCTATAGTGTTAAAATTCACTTAAAGTATACTCAACTATTTACACACTTGTTACCCCTTCATTGTTGTTCGCGGGTAACGGTATGGGGGCGTTTCATCCATTTGATAAGGTTCCTTTAATTTTAATAGTAATCGTTATTTAAAAAAAATTACACACTGTTAAATGCTTACCTTTACAGGTTCATCATTTTGAAAGTGCAATACCTTTTGCAAGCATAATTGAACTATTATGTATTAACTATAATGAAATCTAATGAAAAGGATAAGAAAAACCGTCAAGTACACGACGTTTTTACACTTTCTATCACTTTACCAATTTTGACAGTTATATGACCTGCCTAATAAGTTTCCGATTTAGCAGAACATCATAGTTTGCTTGTTTTGATCTGTCCTAAAAACTTAACCATTTTCACCAACTATATAACCTGCCCAAACTTCATGTTTCCACTTCATTGAGATACAAAAAAAACAACCCTTCAACTGATAAAGGGTATAGTACATACTAAACACGGGCCAGAGTCCAGAAGTCACCTGAACTGCTTTCAATGCTTTCAACTTCCTAAATCGCGTTTTCATCATAATTAGAGTATTATTTTGATAGTATAGCTTTGAAGTCATATTTAATACATTATCAACTTATAAAGATATAATAAAGACAAAGAATTTGTGGAACAACCCAACCCAACACCTTATTCCGTATCAAAAAAGCGCTTATGTCACGAACATGTCCTGACCTAATCCTAAGCATAACCTGCCCATTTTACCACCTCTAGCATTCATTTTTAATGTTCTATACTATAGTACCAATAAGCATGAAAACTCGCATACCTCATAGATCATGATAAGAATTCAGAATTACGTAGAATTTGAAGAATTGCACTATTACCAAACAGCCATTAATGACTTTATATTTACCTCATCAAATACCAGCAGAGATCCAGCTTTATCACAAGCAACACGCAAAGATTTCAAAAACTCTTCTGTAGCACTATAAATTCCACCTTCCCCTTGAATCGGTTCCACAAACACCGCAGCAATTTTCCCACTATATATCAATTCTTCAGCAGCAGCAATATCACCATACTTTAAAAAGGTAACACCTGGCATCACAGGCTGAAAAGGTGTTCTGTAATGCTCTTTACTAGTCAATGCAAGCGAACCAATTGTCCTTCCATGAAAACTGTTTGTAAACGAAATAAACTCAGTAGGTGGATCGTTCTTATCAGGATTCATAGATCTTTGAAACTTCCTTGCAAATTTAATAGCAGCTTCATTTGCTTCTGTTCCTGAGTTACTGAAAAACACACGATCTGCAAACGATGTAGCTACAAGACGTTCAGCAAGATTCACCTGCAACAATCCAACTTATAAATTATCAAATGAATCATAACATTATTAGCACCAAAATCATGTATAAATTATTTACGGATTTTACAATAACCGTCCCCTGTCACTACAACAAATTAACCAATTGGTCACACATATTTTTACACGTTTTTAAGCGTGAACTTTTTATTAAATTCGTATAACTTATAAATGTGTGTAATTTTATTACATGTATGTGTGTTTGAGTATAATCATAGTTTCACACATAAAATTGTAAAAAAAATGTTCACACTTATGAGTGTGTAACACCAACGAACGTTTGCTTCAATGGTATCATGCCTCAGTGTGGAAGGGCCCGCGATTAGTTGCCAAGCAACCCGGGTTCAATTCCTGGGGGCGGAAGGTTTTCTCTCCAAATTCATGCGATTAGTTGCCAAGCAACCCAGGTCCCGCGATTAGTTGCCAAGCAACCCGGGTAGGAGTTTCCTTCTAGCGTGTGTAGGTGCAAATGATGAGGGTCGTTGAAATAAATGATCCGCTGATGCAAATTCGCCGTTCAAAAAAAAACTTATGAGTGTGTAACAAAGCAAATTTAATCACATTTAAATGTGTGAGTAACCACCGAACTATTGGTTGAGTGGTAAAAAGAATCAGTTTGTTCTGGGCCCGTATCCTTGAAAAAATAGGTGCAGGTTCAAATCCTGAAGGGGGAGTTTTCTCCAAAGGTTTTGCCTCTGCTATCTTTTACTCTGTGCGGGCCAAGCAGTTAACCTAAAGCATTCCGGGTACGCTTTGTGCGATGGATGCGAGGAGTTTCTTTCTAACGGGTGCGTGAGTGGCAAATGAGAGGATTCGATGCCAATATTGCCGTTTTAAAAAAAAAAAAAATTGCTACACCTCATTTCTTCATACAAGTGGATGCGTGAACAATCTAGTGCGACAAATTTTACTTAACACTCTTAACTCTTAAGTGTGTGATTATATTTATGATTGTACACACCAATAAGTGTGAGAAAAGTTATGACAATATTTCAAGCTTATAACTGTAATAACATTACAAACATTTATAAGTGCGTAGAACTTAAAAAAAAAAAAGGTTCACACTTTTAAAAAAAAGTCTAAAATGGCAAATTTATTGTATTGTGTACACGTATATATATCTACACATATGAAATACAAATCAGACCTGAGGAAGAGTATAATAGAGGTTGCTGACATGAGCAAGCAGGTTAGCTTGATTAGTAATGGCTTGAATCCAATCAGGATCCGAATGACCTAATGCATTAACCGCAATACCCGAAGTTAAATCGATATAATCTCGCCCTTCAATATCGTATAATTTACAACCTTTGCCACTCGTGAATACAACAGGAGCTCTGCCATACGTTCCAACTATAACTCGCTTCTCAGATTCAATTACATCGTTCTCTTTTGTAATTGACTTCGAATCTATACCGGAAATGGTGGTAGTATCTGTTAGCTGCGAACGCACCTCTGTTGTTGTAATTGTTGTTCTACGAGAATGAATCCGGCAGTTGTAATTAGCAAATTGGGGGTTTACATTAAGACGATAACGAATTTGGTGATTAACTGTTGAATATTGCAAGTTGTTGAAGAAAACGGAACTCATTTTGGTTTCGATTAGTTGATGTGGTGCTAGGGTTGTACACACATGGAGATTGTAGTATGAGAAAACAATGGACACGTCGACTTCAACTTCTGAGGTCAATTCTGACTTTCTCACCTCTAACCTCTGACTAGGATGATGCGATCATATCCATATCCATTTAGTTTCAGGTCATCCATTTATATCCATATCAAGTGAATTAACCCAATTGATATTAAAAACATGTTATAGTATTTTCTAATATGCGATTAAAATAAAAGCGCAGTGTAGCAAAATTAAATATAAAATGACATAATTAAAATCTATACATAAGAATATGTAATTCATTGTCGAAGATATAACAAAATTTGTTAAATTTACTATAAAACATAGATTATGAAAAATTAAATATGAAATTGTAAGTTTATTTTGTTAGATATACGTGTTCTATTATAATATATTACAGTTATTTCAATATATGGTTGAAGACAAAATATAAATCTAACGGTAAATGAACTTGTAATAGTAAATATCTAAGCATATATTTATATTTATGTATTTGTATATGTATTTCGGGTGGTAATGGATATATCCATGGATGAAACTATTCATCCATGTCCATATCCATATCCATTTAGGTTCATCAATATCCGTATTCATATCCATTTAAGTTAATCCATATCAATCACGAAGCGGATGGATCGGGTGGATATCCATCGAATCGGGTCACCATTGCCATCCCTACCTCTAACCTCTACTTGGATTTTAGCACTAAATTTGTTAAAAATGTAAAAATAGTAAGTTTGATTAACAAAAAGTTATACATAAAAAGACTTTTTTGCTCCGTTGGTCCCTCAGTTATGCCCCAATTTGCTAACAGCGTCCATCGGTTTCTAATTTGGCATTGCGCGTCCTTTTTTTATAAAAAATTTGCAATCAACGTCCCTGCGTCAAACTTCTGTTAATTAAGCCCCTTAAGTATTGACATGTGCAATGCATGTGAGGGTAAAATCGTCTTTTTAACCATGTTCTTCATCTTATTTCAAATATTACTCAACTTGTTCTTCCCCAAAATTACAAAAAAAATTTAGAAAAATAAAACTAAAAAATTAAACCTAAATCAAAACAAACCTAAAACTCATTGTACATTCATCTTTCTTGATTCTTTTCCTTTTCTAACTCTTTTCTTTTATCTTTTCTTCTTTATGTTCATCTTCAACATCTAAAACCCATAGATCTACAACTACAACTACAAATGGTTTCTTCCACGTTTTAAAATCATAAATAAATCATTTATTCAATAGATAAATCGGGAGCATTCAATTCAAAAAGGTTATTTGAGGGAAGAACGTACCTCGGGAATGATGATCTGGGTTAATTTTAGGAAGAAAAAAAAACGAAGAGTATGAGATGATGGTTTAACGAGTACCTGGTGAGAATATGCATACGCCATGGCCCGTTCTCTTTTAATCACGACTTACATTTTACTTCGTAGTCTTGCTCAGGGGCGGATTCAGGATTGAGAGTCGCTGGTGTCACCGGTTAAAATCCAAAAACAAAATCTACTAGATGTCTTATCTTAATGGTGTCACTCAAAAAATTTACACTATTTACTGATGTCACTAGTTAAAAATCAAAAAAAAAAAAAAAAAAAAAAAACACTAAATCGCGTATTTCAGTGATGTCCCGTTCCACTACGGATAATACACTAGCTCCGCCCCTGTATGCAACTACGTAAGATGAACGCGTGAGTGGTTAAGTCCACCTAGATGACCCCAAACTGATGTCCAAAAAAAAATACTTTACTTATGTAGTTATTATTAGAATATATTCCCTAATTCACTTAAAATAAAATAAATGTGTATAACATTTATTAACGTAAAAACATAACTTGTACTATATAAAAATATACATACATGAGCTATTACTCCCTCCGTCCCACGATAATTGATCTTTTGATTTTTTTTATATCTTTTTTTACAACTTTGACAGTAATTATTAGGGTTTGTGTTTTACCATAATTGATAAAAGTTATATAAATATATTCGATTTTAATTGTATTTTTATTGATATAACTAGTTAAAAATCCGCGAATTCGCAGGATTAAGCGGAAAAAAATTGTTGTAATAAAGTTGCCTGAGTGGTCACCGAGTTGCCCAATGAAGCACACCACACGGGATCAATTATTGGATATGCCAAATTGTTCAAAAAGGGAGCGTGACTAGAGGGTGCGCATAATGCGCAATTCACCCGGTACCAGGTCTCGCGCTCGGGGGGCTTGATTACCCGAGGTTTTACCTACTGTGGGGAAGCCAATGTGCTCGTTCATAGGAGGATTTCCTTGCTTACCAAAAAAAAAGTACTCATATCTTTTACTTTAATTTAGGAGTATATTACTATTACTATTACTATTACTATTACTAATATAACTAATAGACAAAATTTGTCTTATTAGTTATGAATAGTACTATTTAACATTTTATTTTTTACACACCTAACCCCCTACTTTCATTAAAATACAAATCGAACCCGCCATTTTATAGTACTATTTAATATTTCATTTTTCACACACCCAACCCCCTAACTTTCATTAAAATACAAATTGAACCCTCATTTTATACCTATATTCTAAAATATTATTTATCCCATCACTAACACTAAAAATATTGAATAATAACACTCACCACGCTACTACTGTGCTACTTTTTTTTTTTGTCTCAAACGATAAAAAAACAACTTTCATAAAAGGAACAACCCTTCAATGCTACCAAACGATGTCGAAAAATATTCTTTTTTACAAAATAGATCAACTAACTTTTTAAAAAAAAAACCCCGAATGCTAAAAGAAGCAACTTTCACAAAGGAACAACCCTTCAATGTTAGATGTCGATTTTTTTTTTTTTTTTACAAAATAGATCAGCACTTTTTTTAACTCGCATTCAAAACGGAGCCCCCGGCGCGAAGCGAGGGCTCCACAACTAGTTGTTAACAATTGCTAATAGGTTAACACTAATTACTTAAAGAATGGATTGAATTGTGTAATATATTGCGTCTTTATTTAGGAACATTTACCTCTTTTATAGAATAAAGACACATACTTTGTATAAAAAGAAAGTGTATCTTGTAGGTAGTGGATTTAAAAAAAAAATTGTGACCGAATAATACTGATGTGCGAGCGGAGGTATACGAAATACTATTATTGTTTACTACGAAATACGACGAAATATTACACAAGTTTTATTAATTTACGGATGGAATATACCTAAACTTTGCTACAACACTATAGGCAGTGTACCTAATCGTAGAGTAGTGTAGTTTTTAGTAAGTCTGGTTCGTTCCACAGGGAGCTAGTGATTACGTACTATATTTTTAACAACTATATTTATATAAAATATATATATATATATATATTTATATATAGTAATATTATTATTATAAAAGGGGATTTTACCGTTTAATGACCGGTTTGTCGATTTTATATTTTAAGCGCAAAGATAAATGACAATAATTAAAGTGCGTAAAATAAATAACG
This sequence comes from Rutidosis leptorrhynchoides, assembly GCF_046630445.1. Classification (NCBI taxonomy): domain Eukaryota; kingdom Viridiplantae; phylum Streptophyta; class Magnoliopsida; order Asterales; family Asteraceae; genus Rutidosis; species Rutidosis leptorrhynchoides. The sequence continues at coordinate 35,192,643 of NC_092337.1, read as the reverse complement.
ATAAATAAATGACGATAAATAAAATTGCGAATAATAAAATGACAATAATTAAAAGTACGATGAGAAATACAATAAAAGAATTATGCTTATTTAAACTTCCGTAATCATGATGTTTGACGTTTTGATTTTAATTTATTACTCTGGGTTAATTGTCCTTTGTCCTGGATTATTTGATACCTATCTGGTTTTTGTCAATAATAGTCCATTGGTCATAATTATAAAATGCTCGTCAAATTAACCTTATTTCCGAAGTCAAATATTCCAACTAATTAGGGATTTAGACTGTAACAAGGTTTTAATACTTTGTTAATAATTACACCAGGTTATCGACTGTGTGTAATCCAAGGTTTTAATACTTTGTTAACAATTACACCAATTACCCTTGTATGTAATCCACCCCTGTTTTAATGAGATATGAACATTAATTTACCCACTTGATCAGTTTGAATAATCAATTACTCAACCCGAATAATTAATTAAATGATTGTAAAAGATGTCGTATAAACGTCACTAAATATGACATGCATAATCATTTAATAATTATTAGATTAACTAATTTGAAGATAGGTTTGACAGATTTCAATGAATTGTCATTCAATTAGACAATACCCCCATCTATTAATAGTCCATAGTCCAATGTCCACAAGTGTCGGTCTTTTGTCCAAACTCAAATTATGGTACAAAATCCAATAACCCCGTCTTTAATATTTAGTCTAACATCACGATTACTTCGGCTCAAATAAGCATAATAATAACTTAGTTACGATACATTAATTGAAAAAGGAAGAATATAGCTTACAGTGATTATTTATCGCGTAGCGTTACACGAACAGAGTTCCGACTTTAAAACCCGTAAAACATTTCTTACAATAACCAAAATTATTATTATTATTATTATTATTATTATTAAACTTAAATTAAAATTAATATTATAAATATAAATATATATATATCGTATATATTGAGAGATTCAGAGAAAATGGGGTGCATCATTCGGCAGAATGCTCGTGCCTTTTATAGGAGATTTCAGATTACTGTAGCTCCACGATCGCGGAGCTGCAAAGGGTAAAACCTCCACGATCGCGGAGTTCCTGATTCCAGCTCACAAATTTGATTTAAACGTGGGCGGCTTTGTATAATATAATATATAATATATATGACAAAATTACGCTCGTCGTCCCTAAACTTGTATTCAGCCTTCTCAGGTCATCCCTAAACTTTTTTTTTTGCTGGCGTCGTCCCTGAACTTTTACTTTGTAACTCTGGTCGTCCCTCCGTCTATATTCCGTCCAATTTCTCCGTTAAACTGAGTCATGTGCGAATCATGTGAGGGTATTTCAGTCTTTTTAACTCATTTACTCCTTTCAATACTGATTACAAGTTGAGGGACGACGAACGTAACTTTTTCTTTATATTTAATTTTTATCTTTTCCACATCTTCTTCTCCACCCTCCTATTTTGTCTTTAATCTTCATCTTCTCCATCAAAACCTTAAAAAGATAAATTCAAAATTAACGGAGATTCCTTAAATAACTTGAAATCTTGAAGATAAATTCAAAATTAAAACCCACCTATGTTCAATCTCACTCTTTAATATTCTCTGTTTAAGAATTCCTTAAATAACTTGAAATCTCTCACACTTAAATTTATCTTTTTTACTTTGACAACAATTAAAAACTCACAGAAACATCAAATACCTTTGTACACAAAATTAAGAAATTAATATATGAATATAAAAACCTAGAAAAAATGTCATCGCATCAAAATAATGTATATAAATTAAATAAATTAGGATCTGGGAATGGGTATGAAAATCTTACAAAAACAGGTTGGTGGTGGCATTAATTGGGATCTTGATCCTAATAATTATGTTGAAGAAATATAAATATAAATCCATCAACAAAGAACAATCCAAGAAAACCCAGATCCAAATTGAAAGCAGCCGTCGAACCCAGCGGTAATCAGCAGCTCGCCGACGCATCTTTTTAATATAATTCAAGGTCACCCAATAAATCGCGTATTAGAAGATACGAATCACACAAACTCAATAAAATCAGTATTCAATCAGTATTCCAAAATTAATTTAGGAAAAAAAACCCACCAGATCTGAAATTGATTTAGGAAAATAAAACCCACCAGATCTGAAGATACTTTGGGCACGGTTGTTGTGAAGTTTCGTAATGAAGTTCAGTGTGTTTTCGGTGATGGCAACGAAGTTTACTTTGGGTCCGGAGTTTATGTTGATGAATGATTTGTTGAAGGTTGGTTGTGGTTGAAGATGGTGGCGACGATGGTGGTGATTATATATATGATTTATTCATTAATTTAAGCTCTACTTTTGATTTTAAATTTTGAAAGGTGAAGGAAATTAGGAAGGATGAAATGGGGATTTGAAAAAGAAGGAAGAGAAAGAAGAAAATGAGTATTGATTGAGAAAAATAAAAAATAAGTTAAAAAATAAAATAAAATTAAATTATTTTAGAAAATGATAAAAGAATGAAATACCCTCACATGAGTCGCACATTAGTCAGTTTAACAGATAAATTGGACGGAATATAGACGGAGGGACGACCGGAGTTACAAAGTACAAGTTCAGGGACGACATCAGCAAAAAAAAAAAGTTTAAGGATGACTTGAGAAGGTTGGATACAAGTTCAGGGACGACGAGCGTAATTTTGTCAATATATATATTATAATATATAATATATATAATTAATTATATATTATGTTATAATCTTGTGCATAGATGACTTGTAATTTTAGCTCCGTTGACTCGCGCGTTGATGCTCGGTTCATGTCTCGGTTCCGGATTTTCGAACGCTTTTTCGTATGCTTAGATATCTTGTACTTTGCGTTTCACGGCTTGTACTCTTGTCATTTTTAGACATTATTCATCAATAAATTGAACCACTTGGATTGTATCTTGTACATTTGAGCTTTTTTGGTCATTTGCGTCTTTAAATCGTCTTTTTCTTCTTTTGTCTTCGCACTTATTTATTTAAACGAATATTACATAAAAATAGAACAATTGCAACTAAAAGCTTTACATATTGGAAGGATATTGTTATGAAATATATGTTCATTTGGAGCATTATCAAATACCAACAGCTAACACAATAATCAATATGAAACAAAACATAAGATATCAGAAGACACTAAGCAAATTACATCAAACATTTTAAAACACCTGACTGCCAAACAAACCTATAATACAAACTGTAAAACAATAATATATAAAGCCACGAATGAAAATCGAACGGGATAACAACAATAACAGCATTACATAAAAGGAAACAAAATTGACATAACATTATCTAAAGATTGTATTTAAACAATGTAAAGATGTCATATTTGAGACGATAAAAATATAACTATAAATATTGGGAAATAATATTAGTTCTAAGCAAAGAATATACGATACATATTAGCACTGGGGCGGCCCTCTAAGGTGCGACAGTTGCATGGTAGACACTCTTTCTGGAAGTTCATTGTACATAATGAATATGAAGTAATGTTCAAGGACCATAGTTGTGGTTATTAGTGGGAATTTGGTTATGCGGTCGAAGTTTAGAGTCATTGGATGGTTTACCGTTCATTTCTGTGGCCTGGTTAGTTCACATGTGAAGTCAAGGATTCTATATGTTTTTCCAAGATTGAACCTTAGGTTAAAATAACGAATTTCATCTGCACTCATATTGGCTTGAACTGCATCACCCTACAGATGTTTTTTTAGTGTCAGATTTATTATCTGGTGTCACTATTAGGTGGCACAGAGGATAAGGTCTGCCTAGGCGATACAGAGGACGAGGCAGAAAGAGTACCACTTCCATTGGCATTTTCAACATCAGTAGTATTAGAGTTTCCACGTTCGTTCGACGTATTCTATACCCGGTAGACAAATGTGAAGCGGGTCGTGCATCCAATGGAACAGATGTTGTTCCTAAACAACCACATTGAAACATAAATAAAATCCCAACAATTAGACACAAAACCCATTTAAACCAACACGATATTCACCCTAAAGTACAATGCGAAATTGAGATGTCAATTTTATTAATAGGAATGTCGTTAAGAGGCGGCACAACCATCAATGCTAATGTTGTTGTATCATCTATAAACTGAACCATAGCGTGCTGCAAAAAGCAAGATGACTCTACTGCGTTAGAATGAGCATCCATAACTGCAGTATCCAATGCATCATATTTCAAATAAGATACATGTAAATAGAACATATTAAGTATAGAGTGCAGCCAATGTTACTGCCTGGAACAACTGATGGATGTGTAAATCAAATAAGGCAACCCATAACGTTTGCAGTCATTCCAACAGCAGGAGAATCAAGACAATTAGCCTAACAACATGTCCAATATACCCACAGCCAAATCGCCTTCATCAGATCACCTCTTTTGATGTTTTCTACTTGTCATTGAACTAATATAGCGTAATAAAAATATTTGCTACTAACATTATGTACCCAGACAATTAATAACATATAAAACCCAACATCCTAAACAAATCTAGTATTCTCGAGTTTTTTTCGGGGAGAAAGGAATGGAAAATAAAGGGGATGAGAGTGTTTTAATATCCTTCTCAATCCGTCCAAATATGGGCGGAGAGTGTTGTTAACAAAATATTAATGTACTATCCTTTCTAATCCTCTACTCTCCCCTCCTTTCGGCTTAAAATAAAAACTCGAGAATCACTATTATTTTTTAATCCATCTATTCCTTTTGCTTTCCATTAAAAAAATCTCGAGAATGCAATATGAATGCAAATACTACTACAATGCACACACAATAGTGAGCACACAAAAACTCAAGTCACAAAATCAAAGCCACCAGATTGTAGCAATTAAACTTAGCGCATACTATGACCATGTACAAATAACAGCCCAGAAAAAAACTTACAGTTCAACGACAAAACTTGTTATTACCCAAACGCTCCGGAAGTTCCAAAAAATTAAAAACGATCAGCATTATGAATCCAACAATGACAGAAAACAAAACACATAAAGGGGAAAAATTGATGATGAAAGTCAACACGCAAAAAAATACCTGAAACATTTCTTCGAACAAAAATTTGCATTGCCCAAAAATATAAGCAGATTCACATCTAACATTTCTTCAAACACAAACTCCTTCGAAGTAGCAAAAATATATGTCCTACATACAAATAACAAATGACAGAAATTGTGATCATTCAACCTCAAATTTTGTAGCCATAAAAAATTTAACGCAAAAAAATACAAAATAAAACTTACATTATAGAGGCACTTGAGGATCATTTGTTAAACCATAAGCTTCCCCTTCTTCAATCTCAGTCTAAATTTCCATATCTTCACCTTCAAAATCATACACTAAACTCAACCGGTTTCTTTAATATATATTCCCACCAGAAATCATCCAAAAAACCCCCCAAAAAGATTTCAAAAAATGTTCCTTTTTTTCCTATATGAAAACCCCAAATTAAAATCAATCGTAATAGAAAATCAAATCATAACAGCTGAGGTGAAACAATAAAGAAATATACCGTGAATAATTGAATGAGCGTGAATCCATTGACCCAATTTAAGAAACTCAAACATGTTAAGAAATGAAAAATGGTAACGGAGATAATCAATTGACAAAGTAACCTGTTAAGAATTTAAAATTTTAAACCTATTTGAATTCAATTGACAAAGTAAACTCATTATAATACATAATCAAAAATTAACAAAACAACTAAAAGAAGGATAATCATCAAACCTGGTAATAGTGATTTGAAAGGAAAAAAAATCACCAAACATGGAAACAGGAAGAATCATCAAGCCTAGAATCAAACCACGAAACCGTTTTCGAATAATGACTTTAATCGAATCAATAAGTAAATCATGGGTTGAACGGAATGGATTTGATTCGCGATTGCTTGCGTTATTCGGTTTGATTTTCGATTACATTCATCGAATCGAATAACTTATGATATGAATATGATATGAATATGATATGAAGTTAGCGCAAAAAGAGCAGGTAAGTGGAAGTATGGACCGGTATTTCAATTGCTAATTAAATATGGAATCCTTTTTTTTTTTTTTTTGCGTATAAATTGCAAGTTTATTTTTTTGTGAGTTTTTTTAGGGAAAATACGGTTACATCGATTTTTAAGGATTACAGTTGTAGAAGTGAAGAAGATAATACTCAGTATTGATGATGATTTCATTTCCCTTTGGAAGTATGTTGATGATAATTTTCGCCTATTAAAAGAATTTCCAATAAAAACCCACGATTAATATGGAAATATTTGCAGTTGATTGAAATCAATTTAATTTTTGAATATAGCTTCCGGATTTATTGGTTAATTACTTAATACAGTTATGATTTTTGAAATTTGAATTTACTTTTAATTATTCATTTTGTAGTTGATTGTAATTGTAAGTTAATATAATGTTATTAATGTCAATATCCTTATAATTGAAAAATGTATTATGTAATAATTATTTCGAGATTAAATCCAACGGTCGTATTTATTTGTTTACTTAGAATGAATGGTCAAGATCAATTATTTAAAAAAATTATTACTGAATTAAGCTCCCGCTTTAATAAAGAAGAGGGATTTAAACCTATTTGAATTCAATTGACAAAGTAAACCCATTATAATACATAATCAAAAATTAACGAAACAACTAAAAGAAGGATAATCATCAAACCTGGTAATAGTGATTTGAAAGAAAAAAATCACCAAACATAGAAACAGGAATAATCATCAAGCCTAGAATCAAACCACGGAACCGTTTTCGAATAATGACTTTAATCGAATCAATAAGTGAATCACAGGTTGAACGAAATGGATTTGATTCGCGATTGCTTGTGTTATTTGTTGTGACCCGAACTTTTCCATGATTTTATATATTAAATAAAAACTATTTTTACATGATTAAATATTTCCAACATGTTAAGCAATCAAACTTGTTAAGACTTGATTATTTGAAATGAGTTTCATGTAGACAATTGACCACCCGAGTTGACCGGCTATTCACGAACGTTAAAACTTGTAAAAACTATATGATATATATATATATATATATATATATATATATATATATATATGGATATATATATATAGTTAACATGATATTATGATAAGTAAGTATCTCACTAGGTATATTAACAATGAGTTAAATACATAAAAATGAGATTAATAAGTTAAGAAACTCGAAACGATATATATAACGATTATCGTCATAACAACGTCTTACTAAATACATATGTATCATATTAAGGTATTGTTACACTATATTTAACATGATAAAATGATAATTATATATATTATTATGTATGTTAACAATGAACTACATATGTAAAACAAGACTACTAACTTAAGAATTTCGAAACGAGGCATATATGTAACGATTATCGTTGTAACGACATTTTAATGTATATATATATCATATTAAGATATATTCATAAATCATAATATCATAATAATGTAATAATTTAACATCTCATTAGATATAATAATAATGGGTTAACAACATTAAATGAGATCTTTAACTTAAAGGTTTCAAAACAACACTTACATGTAACGACTAACGATGACTTAACGACTCAATTAAAATGTATATACATGTAGTATATTAAGAAGTATTAGTACACTTTTGAAAGACTTCAAGATACATATCAAAGTACTTCTACTTAACAAAAATGCTTACAATTGCATTCGCATTCATTTTCATCAATAATTCTACTCGTATACAACTGTATTCGTACTCGTACAATACTCAGCTCCTAGACGTATATACTATTGGTATATACCCATAATAATTTAGCTCTTAGCAGCCCTAGATAGTCAAAAAACATGTGGAACCAACCATTTGACAACTAGCATAAAATATCTCACAAAATTACAAACTAATGGAGGCTATATGTCAAGCCTCCATTCACGTTTTCAACCATCACCAATAACATTTTCATTTTGCAACTTACATGCATTAAACTACTCTCTCTCAAGTTCTCTCATATTGTTCTAAGTGTTCTTCATCATTTTCTTCATAATCTAGCTCAATCTAGCTCATAAATCCTAACCTTGATCAACATACAAAACAACAACTCAAGAACACATCAAGAACACTTTCAAGTTTACTAACTTACTTCCAATCTTGCAAATCCATTTCAAGTGATCATCCAATCTCAAGAAATCTTTGTTATTTAGAGTAGGTTATCTTTCTAAATCAAGGTAATACTCATATTCAAACTTTGATTCAATTTCTATAATTATAAACTATCTTAATTCGAGTAATAATCTTACTTGAAATTGTTTTCATGTCATGATTTTGCTTCAAGAACTTCCAAGCCATCAAAGATCCATTAAAGCTCAAGATTATTTTTGTCATTTCCAGTAGGTTTACCTACTATATTTGAGGTATTAATGATGTTCATAATATCATTCGATTCATATATATATATAACTATCTTATTCGAAGATTTGAACATGTAATCACTAGAACATAGTTTAGTTAATTCTAAACTTGTTCGCAAACATAGTTAATCCTTCTAAAATAACTTTCAAAATCAACTAAACTATATCTTTATGATATGCTAACTTAATGATTTAAAACCTGAAAACACGAAAAACACCGTAAAACTGGACATACGCCGTTGTAATGAAACCGGGGGCTGTTTTGGGTTAGATAATTAAAAACTATGAAAAACTTTGATTTAAAAGTTGTCCTTCTAGGAAAATGATTTTTCTTATGAACATGGAACTATATCCAAAAATCAAAGTGGAAGTATGTTTTTCAAAATGGTCATCACGTCGTTCTTTCGACTGAAATGACTACCTCTTACAAAAATGACTTGTAACCTGTATTTCTGACTATAAACTTATACTTTTTCTGTTTAGTTTCATAAATTTCAGTTCATTATGAAACCATAGCAACTTGAATCACTCAAAACGGATTTAAAACGAAGAAGTTATGGGTAAAACAAAATTGGATATTTTTGCTTATTGTAGCTACGTGAAATTTGTAACAAATCTATTCAAACCATAACTTAACTAACTTATATTGTATTATACATGTACTCTAATATACTATGTAATCTTGATATACGATAGACACGTATACAATGTTTTGACATATCATATCGACGTCATCTATATATATTATTTGGAACAACCATAGACACTCTATGTGCTGTAATGCTAGAGTTCGCTATACAGGGTTGAGGTTGATTCCAAAATATATATACTTTGAGTTGTGATCTAGCATGAGACTTGTATACACTAGGTCGTGGATTGATTCGAGATAATATATATTGATTTATTTCTGTACTATTAGCTATGGACAATTAGTTGTAGATTACTAACGATGGACTGCTAACTTATCAAACTTAAATCATTAAAACGTAATAAAAATGTTGTGAATATATTTCGATCATACTTTGATATATATGTATATATTTGTTATAGGTTCGTGAATCGACCAGTGGCCAATTCTTATTTTCGGCAAAGTAAAAATCTGTGAAAGTGAGTTATAGTCCCACTTTTAAAAATCTATTATTTTTGGGATGAGAATACATACAGTTTTATAAATGTTTTATAAAATAGACACAAGTAATCGAAAATACTTTCTATGTTGGATTATCGAACCGAATATGCCTCTTTTTAGCTTGGTAGTCTAAGAATTAGGGAAATGACCCCTAATTGACGCGAATCCTAAAGATAGATCTATTTGGCCCAACAAGCCTCATCCGAGTTACGGATGCTTTAGTACTTCGATTTATCATATCCGATGAGAGTCCCGGAATGATGGGGATATTCTATATGCATCTTGTTAAGGTCGGTTACCAGGTGTTCAACATATGAATGAATTTTATCTCTATGCAGTTTGCGAAATGCCTGATATGAGATGTATATTTATGAAGAAAAAAAAATGAAATCTTGTGGTCTATTGTTACAATTTGATAAATATATAGGTTAAACCTATAACTCACCAACATTTTTGTTGACGTTTTAAGCATGTTTATTCTCAGGTGATTATTAAGAGCTTCCACTATTGCATGCTAATGTATGGACAAGAGTTGGAGTCAGCATGCTTGTATAATATTGTTTAAAAACTGCATTCGAAGACTTAAGTTGATGTGTAATATTATTGTAAATCATTATGTAATAGTCGTGTGAAAACGCTATATTTTAGATTATCATTATTTGATAATCGTCGTAATATTTTTAAACCTTTATCGATAAAATAAAGGTTATGGTTTGTTTTAAAATCGAATGCAGTCTTTGAAAACGTCTCATATACAGGTCAAAACCTCGCAACGAAATCAATTAATATGGAACGTTTATAATCGATATGAACGGGACATTTCAGTTGGTATCAGAGCGTTGGTCTTAGAGAACCAGAAATTTGCATTAGTGTGTCTTATCGAGTTCGTTAGGATACATTAGTGAGTCTGGACTTCGACCGTGTTTACTTGAAAAATGATTGCATAACATTTTTTGTTGGAAACTATATATTGTTAACATGTAAATATTATGTGATATATTAATCTCTTAACGTGTTTGATATTGTGTGATAGATGTCTACCTCTAGTACGAATCCCATCGACTCACCTAATAATAATGAAGAGTCGAATATATATTGGGAAGATTCAAAAATTTCCGAAGAGGAACCGGAAGAGGAGGAACCGGAAGAAGAGGAACCGGAAGAAGAGGAACTGGAAGAAGAGATTCCAGAGGAGGAAATATTAGGAACCACAGAAAAATAGATAAATAAAAGAAAATCCTCAACCAATGGACCAATGTTAATAATGGTCAATGGTGTTTTCGCCAACAAAGCAAAATATTGGGAAAATTACCAGTTTTCTGATGAATCGGATCCCGATGAGGATTCCGATGATGTTATAGTAATTAATTCGACTCAATTTGAAAAAGCAAAAGAAAATAATAAGGGAAAAGTGAAAGGACCCGTCCTAATCCACCTGGACGAAGTCATCAACATTTGGTCCCATTGCGATGATCGGCTCCAAGTAATGTCCTTATATTGAGCAAATGCACAGCGGAAGACTTAATTCGTACCTGAGAATAAACATGCTTTAAAGTGTCAACCAAAAGGTTGGTGAGTTCATAGATTTATCATAACAATCATTTCAATATGTTAATAGACCACAAGATTTCATAATCATAAACATAATACACTCGCAAGTGTATGTAAAGCATTCTAAGTGGTTGAGCACTTGGTAACCATACTTAACATTTAATCAACGTCGCATATTCCCTTTATTATGAAATCTCACTACACCGTACCAAGTGTAGTCACCAAAACGAAGTACTGTGCAACCGTTGAATACTGGTCGTCCAGTCCGGTTGGGGTTGTCAGGCCCGATAGATCTATCAACAGGATTCGCGTTTACAATACCCATGTAAATAGTAGTTACCAAGCTACAGGGAAATATGCCAGTGGTACAACTCAACGTAGAATATATTTTTAAGTACTTGTGTCTATTTTGTAAACATTTATAAAAGCAGCGCATGTATTCTCAGCTCAAAAATATATATTGCAAAAGCAATTAAAAAGGGAGCAAATGAAACTCACTTTTGCCTTGAAGGTATTTAATTCGACTTGGTCTTCGATAGATATCACGAACCTAACCATATATATAATATATCAACATATTTTCTTTTTAAGTAATCGTTACATATATATATATACTTTTAATATTTTCTTAGTCTGTAGTTAGCAGTCCGATATTAGTGGTCCACAATTAGTTGCTTAAATAAAATAAATAAAGACCCCATCATATTCGTATTGATCAGAATTAATCTCGACCCATGGTACCATGTTGTCAAATGACGTGTTGCGTACATAAAGTACTGTGTTGTCAAATGACGTGTTGCGTACAATCATGAGGTCTTATGATTAATCTTCTCGTGTTGTTTACGGGTGGTCCTAAAATATATAAAATCAAATCATAAGTAATTATATATAAAATATCATATTAATTAGAAAAGATATGATTAATTTACTTTTTCTCCAAATATTTTCGTAGCTAAACTAGCTTCGGATACCCAATCTTGTTTTAGTCGTAGTTTCTTCATTACAACTCCGTTTTTGTTGGTTCAACTTGCCACTTCCTTGGATCGAGTCAAATTTTAAGAATATGAACTGAAAATACCTTAGTTTGTATTGGAAATCATAGGTTATAGGTCAAATTTTGGTGAAACTTATGAAAGTGGTCATTTTCCATCATAAAAACAACATTTAATGATCATTTTTCTAAAAATACTTACACTTTGAGTTAAACCATGAAATTTTTACGTGTTAACATATTCATAAGAAAAATCATTTTTCCAGAACATGAACTTCCAATTCAAAGTTCAAGATGGTTTTTAATTATCCAACCCAAAACAGCCCCCGGTTGCACTCCGACGACATAGATTCAGTTTTTAAGATGTTCTTTGTAAAACCAAGTTATATCTTGTTAGGTTAGCATATCATTATGATATATTATAGGTATTGAAGTGTTTTAAAAGTCAATTTAGAAGGATCTATTTAGTTTGCGAACAAGTTTGAAATCATTCAAACTATGTTCTTGCTGTTAAAATTTTATACCATAAAATAAGATAGCTATATGAATATGAATTGAATAAGATTATGAACAAGGTTACTACCTCAAGTTACTTGGATAAAGTTACTGCAAAAGATAAGAAATAATCTTGGAATCAAAGAGTGGTGGAGTTAGATCAAAAGGTTGGAAGTAAACTTCTTCAAATGGGTGGTTATTTTGATATGTTCTTGAAAGAGTTTTCTTATGGTGTTTAAGGCTTGTAATTGAAGCTAAATGATGGGAAAAATGCTTGGAGATGATCAAGTATGAAGTTAGGAGTATTTTGAGAGAGAAATGAGGGTGTAGGTATGAGAAAATGGAGTGAAAAAATGGTGTTCATTTATAAAAATGTTTTTAGTTTATAAAGAAAGAAAAGGATTCCTAATTTTGTTTTCTTACTAATAATTCATACTACTTGACAAATCATAGTTACCTCATATCTAGGGCAGTAATAATGTTGATTAGGATGTTGATTTTATGTGTATATACCAATAGTAAATACATATAGAAGCTGGGTATGATACGGGTACATATACCCTAGATATACGTATAGAAATCTTGAGGAAACGGAACGAGAATTCAAATATAGCTATCTTTTGTGAATATACTTATATTGTTTTATGTATTTAAGTCCTTAAAAAATGATTAAATACATTATATATACGATACATGTATAAGCATTATAGATTATAAGTATATATATCAAAGAATGTTACGTATAGTTATCGTTTTGAAAACTTAAGTTAGTAGTTTTATAATATACTTATAACTCATTGTCATTAGTACACAATGAGATGTTAAACCATCCTTAGATCATGTTAAATATATATAAATACATATATATATAAAAATGTATAATTATCGTATGTTATATAGTTCGTGATATCATCGGTCATATTGGACGGTCAAACGTTGTGTAAAACTCTTTTCAAAAACACAAGTCTTAACAATTTGGATTGCTTATCATGTTGGTATGGTTTAATTTATGTAAATATTAATCTCATAAGTATAATTTGGTCGAAAAATTTCGGGTCATTACAGTACCTACCCGTTAAATAAATTTCGTCCCCGAAATTTGATAGAGGTTGTTATAGATAACAATAAGAAGGTTTTCATGACAAATATAAGGTGATAATGGAGTTTTATCATCATTGAGTAATGTAGATAAAACGATTCGATTATGCGAAGAATATAAATGAGACTATCGTAAAAGAGTGAGGTGAGTAAAATATATTCGTCTTAACCGATGACGTAGTTATGATTGATTTCTGGGATTTAAGGGATTTAAAGAGAATCTTACGTAATAAGATTTGGTTCTTTGGTGATTAAGGAAATCAGGATCTTCTTTGATTATATGCAATAATCTGTTTCGATTGCTCTGTCGGATATTTCACTATAAATTCATCCCTTCGTTTCCTTATTTTCCACGACTCACACCTTCTATTCTTTCTCCCTTGATTCTTACTTTAAAGCATTCATCAATATGCTCCATCCAGTCCCGATTCTTGATATACTCCTAACTTTTAAATCTGTCATTCTTCTTTTTCATCTACCACCAGAAGAATCTATTTACTTCTACTATACTCTTGTGTTTATAGTGTTTCTAATTCTCCCGTGTCTCTATATTGCTATCTGTATCGATATACACGGTTTGAAATTTCGGGGTTATTATCGAAGTTTATATTCTTCATTATTTTTCGGAGCTTCATGCTTTCGTTTTCTCTTCCCGACTTCGAGTCAAGTGAGTAATGGTCCGGAATTCGTAGATATGAAATTCAGAATGAACATAGCTAATGCTCTAAGAAGAAAATGGTAATAGAACAATTTTGATTTGTTAAATTACCAGAATACCCCGGAGAAGACCGAGTCATCCAGAAAAATATTCTCTTGATATGTTTAGAGATTAGATAGAATGTAAGAGTCGTGTAAATGGCACATGATGACGGTACTGTGAATCATCATGCTTCATTAGAAATTCAGCATGACTTACTGTAATATAATGACGTTGATCAAGTGTCATTATATTATACTAATCCATGCTTCAGTTCCCAACACTACTTCAAAACATTCATATTTTAAACTCGAAGGTTTCAGAATTTAGAAACTAACACAGTTTCTTTTATGTTGCAGATATTACGGAGAGATAAATGATCTCAGATAAGAATAGTTGTGAAAATATCGCCAGAAATATGGAGGATATTTATAATAGAACATACGAGAATATCTTAGAATTTCTAATATCAATGGATGATGAAGAAGATTTGTCTGTGAAGGTTTAGAATGAGAAATAAGATGTTTGCTAACAATTTCAGCAGGCACAGAATCATTTGGATTCTTTGAAGGCAAACTTATTCTTTGTGATTTTTCCACAGCTTTCTTCATAGTTTCGCATAATCCGCTTTTCGGTACTAAATTTTCTATCGAGCGTTCCTAACACTCCTTTCTTTATCATCAAACTTTTGGCCATTAAGATTATCTACAACATGCTGCTTTGTCAGCATTTTCAAAGTTAACTGATCTGGGTCATCGGTTATCAAACCGAGGTAGTTTCAGGAGAATTGTGTTTTTAGAATGATTAATCGCTGATGGTAATATTGTGGAATATAAAATGTTCCCCAGTAACAATAAAGAGTACGCATATATATCGCCGTTATAATAAAGTTGTTTCGGATGAAAAGTCGGAGTTGACTTGCTCGTGCTGTGACAAAATTAGCTACTTTGGAAAGGGATTGCAAAATGATCTTCGGTAATAACAATGTCAAAGGAACTAGAACAGATACGTGTCAAACGTTTACTCAGTTTCCGAGGGTTTTTCAGGTGCATAACTATATGCATCAATCTTTTCTTCCGTAGATGAAGTGCGGTTGGTTTATCCTCTCGATTGAGGTGTTTTTAAGAATCATGATAGATTTGAATGCTGATTGTAATCGTCGAGATACAATGAGGTTTAAGATAAAATCAAGTGGCAATCTTGAAGAAATGTTTAGTTTCATATGTTATAATCAATATTTTAATTCATTTTAATTGTCCAATGTCATTAGTCTACAGTCGATAGTCCACAGTAACAGTCCAATAATTCATATATAGTTTAATATATAATATACGAATTAATTAATACGTGTCGTGACCCGTATACGTCTCAGACTCGATCACAACTCAAACTATATATATTATTGTAGAATCAACCTCAACCCTGTATAGAGAACTCGATCATTACTGCATATAGAGTGTCTATGGTGATTCCAAATAATATATATAGATGCGTCGATATGATATGTCAAAACATTGTATACGTGTCCCGATATTTAAAGTGAGTAAAATAATTACAGAAATTAAATGACGATAAATAAAAGTGCGATAATTAAATTGCGATAAATAAACTGCGATAAATAAAATGTAATCAGTTAGCTAGGAACAGTTAGCTGGAACAGTTAGCGTGGATTCTTAATAAAATTTTTCATAGTTAATTTGTTTGTTTCTAACAGATTTTATTTTGTCATATGTTTTCTTCATATGCCACTTGTTGGATTCTGGGAAGTCAAAATTCAAATATGAAATTGAATGAAAATGGTTATTCTGCGGTGAACGGATACGTATATCGGTGGTTGTAAGTAGGATAGTAAATGACTGTTGAATCAGCTTCGACGAATGTACAATGTAACTTATTAAGATGAAATCTAATTATTCCTCGGGTATTACCTACCCGTTAAAAAAAAATTTTCACCATTAATATTTTGTACAAAAGAACTTTTAATTACAATCTTTATGAAAACATATATACATATATATTTTCTTCAGATGAAATCATGAATTTAATAAGTTAATATGATATTAATCTCATTTGCTTTTCGGTTTGAGCTAGAATAAGAAATCTCTAAAACTTTTTGAAACCACATATTCTTCGCAGAATATCAATGAAGTTATGGATCAATACTTCATCGTTCATTATTGTTGGTACTTCTTGGTATCTATGGTGCGTATGATGTTGATGTTTGTGGGACAGATTATGATGTCGAGACGTGTGATGCGGATGTTGTTTGTTAGTGGTGATGATGGTATTGTTGATGTTATTGATGGTGGTGCTGATTATGCTGCTGGTGTTGCTGCTGGTGCTGCTGCTGGTGTTTGCAACCTTCGCACCATGTTCTCCAAAGCCGTCACGCGAGCGCGAAGTTTGTTAACTTCTGCTAGTACACCGGGATGATTGGCGGTTGGAGCGAGCGAATGAACAAGATTTGTAATATGGGATAGTATATAATCGTGACGAGATACTCTAGAAATGAGAGAGAAAATGGTGTTTCGAATAGGTTCGCCGGTAAGTGCTTCAGGTTCATCGCCAAGAGGGCAATTTGGTGGATGGAATGGATCACCTTCTTCTTATCTCCAGTGATTTAGTATATTACGAACCCATCCCCAATTCATCCAGAATAGATGATGGGAAATTGGTTGATCCATTCCAGTGACGCTGCTTTCGGAGCCCGAATGGAAATCCATATCGGCATAACTGTCGGAATCTGAAGAATTCGAACTAGATGCGGAATCCATCTTGTATAATGGGGAAAATGAATTTTTGGTATGGAATAGATTATAGGAGTTAGATTTGGTACTCTTCAATACATAATTTACATATGTATATATAATACCAAAATCCCGTAAATTACGGAGAATCTTTGAAAAGATATCAGTCAAAGTTCGCAATAATAGATATGCTAAGATAAGAATTCGTCTATACACTATCAATGCAGTAAATGCAGTAAAATGTGTCTAGACTTATGAATGATAAGAAGGTAATTTCCTAAGGATGATAAGCAGATGATTTCCGACTAGAAATGATAAGCAAAACTTTTGACATGTAGACACGGTCGAAGTCCAGACTCATTAATGCATCCTAACAACTACTAGTTAGACACACTAATGCAAGACCTGGTTCACTACGACCACCGCTCTGATACCAACTGAAAGGACCCGTCCTAATCCACCTGGACGAAGTCATCAACATTTGGTCCCATTGCGATGATCGGCTCCAAGTAATGTCCTTTTATTGAGCAAATGCACAGCGGAAGACTTAATTCGTACCTGAGAATAAACAAGCTTTAAAGTGTCAACCAAAAGGTTGGTGAGTTTATAGATTTATCATAACAATCATTTCAATATGTTAATAGACCACAAGATTTCATAATCATAAACATAATACACTCGCAAGTGTATGTAAAGCATTCTAAGTGGTTGAGCACTTGGTAACCATACTTAACATTTAATCAACGTCGCATATTCCCTTTATTATGAAATCTCACTACACCGTACCAAGTGTAGTCAGCAAAACGAAGTACTGTGCAACCGTTGAATACTGGTCGTCCAGTCCGGTTGGGGTTGTCAGGCCCGATAGATCTATCAACAGGATTCGCGTTTACAATACCCATGTAAATAGTAGTTACCAAGCTACAGGGAAATATGCCAGTGGTACAACTCAACGTAGAATATATTTTTAAGTACTTGTGTCTATTTTGTAAACATTTATAAAAGCAGCGCATGTATTCTCAGCCCAAAAATATATATTGCAAAAGCAATTAAAAAGGGAGCAAATGAAACTCACTTTTGCCTTGAAGGTATTTAATTCGACTTGGTCTCCGATAGATATCACGAACCTAACCATATATATAATATATCAACATATTTTCTTTTTAAGTAATCGTTACATATATATATATACTTTTAATACTTTTAATATTTTCTTAGTCCGTAGTTAGCAGTCCGATGTTAGTGGTCCATAATTAGTTGCTTAAATAAAATAAATAAAGACCCCATCATATTCGTATTGATCAGAATTAATCTCGACCCATGGTACCATGTTGTCAAATGACGTGTTGCGTACATAAAGTACTGTGTTGTCAAATGACGTGTTGCGTACAATCATGAGGTCTTATGATTAATCTTCTCGTGTTGTTTACGGGTGGTCCTAAAATATATAAAATCAAATCATAAGTAATTATATATAAAATATCATATTAATTAGAAAAGATATGATTAATTTACTTTTTCTCCAAATATTTTCGTAGCTAAACTAGCTTCGGATACCCAATCTTGTTTTAGTCGTAGTTTCTTCATTACAACTCCGTTTTTGTTGGTTCAACTTGCCACTTCCTTGGATCGAGTCAAATTTTAAGAATATGAACCGAAAATACCTTAGTTTGTATTGGAAATCATAGGTTATAGGTCAAATTTTGGTGAAACTTATGAAAGTGGTCATTTTCCATCATAAAAACAACATTTAATGATCATTTTTCTAAAAATACTTACACTTTGAGTTAAACCATGAAATTTTTACGTGTTAACATATTCATAAGAAATATCATTTTTCCAGAACATGAACTTCCAATTCAAAGTTCAAGATGGTTTTTAATTATCCAACCCAAAACAGCCCCCGGTTGCACTCCGACGACATAGATTCAGTTTTTAAGATGTTCTTTGTAAAACCAAGTTATATCTTGTTAGGTTAGCATATCATTATGATATATTATAGGTATTGAAGTGTTTTAAAAGTCAAGTTAGAAGGATCTATTTAGTTTGTGAACAAGTTTGAAATCATTCAAACTATGTTCTTGTTGTTAAAATTTTATACCACAAAATAAGATAGCTATATGAATATGAATTGAATAAGATTATGAACAAGGTTACTACCTCAAGTTACTTGGATAAAGTTACTGCAAAAGATAAGAAATAATCTTGGAATCAAAGAGTGGTGGAGTTAGATCAAAAGGTTGGAAGTAAACTTCTTCAAATGGGTGGTTATTTTGATATGTTCTTGAAAGAGTTTTCTTATGCTGTTTAAGGCTTGTAATTGAATCTAAATGATGGGAAAAATGCTTGGAGATGATCAAGTATGAAGTTAGGAGTATTTTGAGAGAGAAATGAGGGTGTAGGTACGAGAAAATGGAGTGAAAAAATGGTGTTCATTTATAAAAACGTTTTTAGTTTATAAAGAAAGAAAAGGATTCCTAATTTTGTTTTCTTACTAATAATTCATACTACTTGATAAATCCTAGTTACCTCATATCTAGGGCAGTAATAATGTTGATTAGGATGTTGATTTTATGTGTATATACCAATAGTAAATATGTATAGAAGCTGGGTATGATACGGGTACATATACCCTAGATATACGTATAGAAATCTTGAGGAAACGGAACGAGAATTCAAATATAGCTATCTTTTGTGAATATACTTATATTGTTTTATGTATTTAAGTCCTTAAAAAATGATTAAATACATTATATATACGATACATGTATAAGCATTATAGATTATAAGTATATATATCAAAGAATGTTACGTATAGTTATCGTTTTGAAAACTTAAGTTAGTAGTTTCATAATATACTTATAACTCATTGTCATTAGTACACAATGAGATGTTAAACCATCCTTAGATCATGTTAAATATATATAAATACATATATATACAAAAACATATAATTATCGTATGTTATATAGTTCGTGATATCATCGGTCATATTGGACGGTCAAACGTTGTGTAAAACTCTTTTCAAAAACACAAGTCTTAACAATTTGGATTGCTTATCATGTTGGTATGGTTTAATTTATGTAAATATTAATCTCATAAGTATAATTTGGTCGGAAAATTTTGGGTCATTACAAAAAGACATCAAAATAGAAAAACCCGAGCCCAAAACCGATGAACTTTATGTTAACATGAAGTACCCTGATGGGGTGTACCGTAAACACCCGTATTTCTTAAACTTTCACTATAACCCGGGAACATCTAAGTCACTAGGTTTTTCTAGACCATTTGAGAAAAGAACGGCTCGTATTAGGGGAGCACCATATATCCCTAGGAAATTAGCGAAACGAACCAAGTCCGAAGAGGAAGAAACGAGTGAATCGGAATAAAGAGTTGTAATCATGTTGTGTAATATATGTATTGTAGTGTGCTTGTATTTTCATGTTATATGTAAAAAATTGCTTGTTTTGTTTGTTTATTATCTTTTACGAATCTAATCCTCGTCTATTTTACAGTATAAAAAAAACACACAATGGACGTTAAGGATAGACAACCGAATATTTTAGAAGACCTACCCGGGGACATGATTGATGAAATCTTATCTAAAGTCGGTCAGAATTCATCAGTACAATTATTTATGGCGATATTAGTTTGTCGAACAATTGAAAGACGTTCCAGGCATGCCTTAGTTTATAAAAGGATTTCCTTTGAAAGATGGGGTATATCACATTGGGGAGACTTTAAGTTACATCGTGTTTACTTTAAAGCATTAAATGCGTGGAACCCAAATGCAATTTTACGCTACGGGTTGAGAGCCTATTTTGACTCCCTATATCCCAACATAGGACTTCGTGCTTTAGAAAGAGCTTCAAACATGCAACATAAAGAAGCATGTTATGTTTACGGGTTATGATGTTCGCCTCTCACCAAATTGAGAAAAAGAAAATCGGGTTGCAACTTTTAAATAAAACCTTCCCACAAGTGACGGATTCGGTAGTTGGGGTGAGAAACAAGGTTTTTAGATTGCTACGGGGCTGTTGGGCATTACAAAAACCTCGTCCTTTTGACGACATTACAACATGCTGCCTAGCCAACGGTCATAACGGTTATTTTCCACAAGACTAAGGATGGGAAGTAGTCTTAGTAAAACCAGAATGCATGACTTGTTTCTGGACTTATGAATTATGTGTCTTTATTGCCTTTGCTGAACGACTTGCGTACTAGCTAGAATTATCTTCACAATTACCTTGTATCAAAGTTATTGTGTGCTATATCTCATGCTATATGTAAAATAGCGGTATTGTAAGTTTGTAAAATATTGTATAAAAGTTTGAACGTGAAATATTATTATAATCAGTTTTTCATATATAATTGTAGTAGTTGAATTGTATGTTAGCTACTAAGTATGAACTTAACGGGTAGGTACTACCCGAATTAAAACTTATAAAACGCTAATATGAAGAAAAAACTTTTATAAATGAGTTTATATTACGCTACGGAATACTATTGACTACTCTTAATATTCTATATGATTAACTTAATTCTTTTGGCTATTTTTGAAGGAAATGGCACCGACTACTCATCAGAACTTGAACATGAGTGAGGAAGACTTTCGTGTTTTTCTTGCTGCCAACATGGCCACAGTACATGCTGCAATGCAAAACAACAATAATAACTCTGAATCTAGCAATGCAACTAACGCCACAAGAAATCGTGTAGGATGCTCCTACAAAGAATTTACTGCCTGCAAACCTTTGAAATTTGATGGAACCGAAGGACCAATCGGATTGAAACGGTGGACCGAGAAGGTTAAATCGGTGTTTGCCATAAGTAAATGTACTGAAGAAGACAGGGTGAAGTACGCAACGCATACTTTCACAGGTACTGCGTTAACATGGTGGAATACCTATCTAGAACAAGTGGGACAAGATGCTGCTTACGCACTACCGTGGTCAGCATTCAAGCACTTGATGAACGAGCAGTACCGTCCCAGAAACGAGGTCAATAAGCTCAAGGTAGAGCTTAGAGGATTACGAACACAAGGTTTCGACATTACCACGTACGAACAAAGATTCACAGAGTTGTGCCTATTGTGTCCAAGAGTGTTCGAAGATGAAGAAGAGAAGATCGATGCGTTTGTGATAGGGTTACCAGAAAGGATTCAAGAAGATGTGAGTTCACACGAGCCCACCTCCATACAAAAGTCGAGTCGAATGGATCATAAACTCATAAATCAGATTGAGGAAAGAATTAAAGAACAGGCGGTCGAAGAAGCCAACACAAAACAAGTAAAAAGAAAGTGGGAAGAAACCAGTGACAAGGGTCACCAATATAACAACAACAGTAACTATCGCTTCAACAATCACAACCACAATCGCACCATTTTTCGCAACAACAAACGCAACAAAAACCATCCTAACAACAACAACTACAACAATCGTCCTAACAACAATACCAACCGCAACAACAACAATCCCAACAATAATCTCAATAACAACACTGGCAATCAAAACCAGAAAATTCCGTGCCTAAGGTGTGAAGGGTACCATCCAACTACTTTTTGTTCGGCATCATGTAACAAATGTAATAGAAAGGGGCATGATGCAACGAAGTGCGAAATTTATGGACCAGCGGGTAAAGGAACAAGTAATGCCCACATTATTTATTATGGATGCGGGAAGAAGGGCCACTACAAAACTACGTGCCCAAACCAGGTAAATAATAATGGGAAAATCCTTGGGAGAGTTTTTAACATTAATGCGGAAGAAGCGCAGGAAGACCCGGAGCTTGTTACGGGTACGTTTCTTATCGATGAAAAACCTGCTTATGTTTTATTTGATTCGGGTGCGGATAGAAGCTATATGAGTAGAGATTTTTGTGCTAAATTAAGTAGTCCATTGACGCCTATGAATAGTAAATTTTTACTCGAATTAGCAAACGGTAAATTAATTTCAGCAGATAAAATATGTCGGAATCGAGAAATTAAACTGGTTAGCCAAACGTTTAAGATTGATTTGATACAAGTAGAGTTAGGGAGTTTTGATGTGATAATTGGCATGGACTGGTGGAAAAAGGAGAGAGCAGAGATCTATGTTACAAAAATGTAATTCGCATTGTACGAGAAGAAGGAAAACCCTTAATGGTGTACGGAGAAAAGAGCAACGCGAAGCCAAATATTATTAGTAATTTGAAGGCGCAAAAGCTAATAAGAAAATGTTTCTATGCTGTGCTAGCACATGTCGAGAAAGTACAAACCGAAGAAAAGAACATCAATGATGTTCCCGTCGCAAAAGAATTTCCCGATGTATTTACGAAAGAATTACTGGGACTACCTCCACACCAATCCGTTGAATTTCAAATAGATCTTGTACCAGGAGCTGCACCAATAGCTCGCGCTCCATACAGACTCGCACCTAGTGAAATGAAGGAACTCCAAAGCCAACTACAAGAACTATTAGAGCGTGGTTTCATACGACCAAGTACATCACCATGGGGAGCTCCTGTTTTGTTTGTCAAAAAAAAGGATGGTACATTCAGGTTGTGTATCGACTACCGAGAGATGAAAAAACTTACCATCAAGAACCGTTACCCACTACCGAGAATCGACGACTTATTTGATCAACTACAAGGCTCGTCAGTTTATTCGAAGATTGATTTACGTTCTGGGTATCATCAAATGCGGGTGAAGGAGGATGATATTCCGAAGACTGTTTTCAGAACGCGTTACGATCATTACGAGTTTATGGTTATGCCGTTTGGGTTGAATAATGCACCAGCTGTGTTCATGGACCTCATAAACTGAGTGTGTGGACCATACCTTAACAAGTTTGTCATTGTTTTCATTGATGACATACTCATTTACTCAAAGAATGATCAAGAGCACAAAGAACATTTGAGAAAAGTGCTAAAGTTTCTGAGGAAAGAAAAACTGTACGCTAAGTTTTCAAAGTGCACATTTTGGTTGGAAGAAGTTCAATTCCTCGGTCACATAATAAACAAAGAGTGTATTCAGGTGGATCCGGCAAAGATTGAAACCATTGAAAAGTGGGAAACCCCGAAAAATCCGAAGCATATACGCCAATTTTTAGGACTGGCTGGTTACTACAGAAGGTTCATCCAAGATTTTTCCAAAATAGCAAAACCCTTGACTGCATTAACGCGTAAAGGGAAGAAATTTGAATGGAAGGATGAACAGGAGAAAGCGTTTCAATTATTGAAGAAAAAGTTAACTACGACACCTATATTGTCATTGCCTGAAGGGAATGATGATTTTGTGATATATTGTGACGCCTTAAAGCAAGGTCTTGGTTAAGTATTAATGCAACGAACGAAGGTAATTGCTTATGCGTCCAGACAATTGAAGATTCATGAGCAAAATTATACGACTCACGATTTGGAATTGGGCGCTGTTGTTTTTGCATTAAAGACTTGGAGGCACTACTTATATAGGGTCAAAAGTATTATATATACCGACCACAAAAGTCTCCAACATATATTTAATCAGAAACAACTGAACATGAGGCAGCGTAGGTGGATTGAATTGTTAAATGATTACGATTTTGAGATTCGTTATCACCCGGGGAAGGCAAATGTGGTAGCCGACGCTTTGAGTAGAAAGGACAGAGAACCTATGCGGGTAAAAGTCATGAATATAATTATTCGTACTAACCTTACTACTCAAATAAAGGAGGCGTAACAAGGAGTTTTAAAAGAGGAAAATTTGAAGAATGAAATACCCAAAGGTTCGGAGAAACATCTTAGGGCTGAAAGAATTTGGGTACCTAAGTTTGGAGATGTGAGAGAAATGGTACTTAAGGAAGCACATAAAACTAGATACTCAATACATCCCGGAGCGGGAAAGATGTACAAATATCTCAAGAAACACTTTTGGTGGCCGGGTATGAAAGCTGATATTGTTAAATACGTAGGAGAATATTTGACGTGTTCTAAGGTCAAAGTTGAACATCAGAAACCATCAGGTCTACTTCAACAACCTGAAATCCCAGAATGGAAATGGGAAAACATTATCATGGATTTCATTACTAAATTGCCAATGACTGCAAATGGTTATGATACTATATGGGTAATAGTCGATCGCCTTAGTAAGTCATCACACTTTTTGCCAATGAGAGAAGATGATAAAATGGAGAAGTTAGCACGACTATACTTGAAAGAAGTCGTCTCCAGACATGGAATCCCAGTCTCTATTATCTCTGATAGGGATGGCAGATTTATTTCAAGATTCTGGCAGACGTTGCAACAAGCATTGTGGACTCGTCTAGACATGAGTACTGCCTATCATCCACAAACTGATGGGCAGAGTGAAAGAACGATACAGACAATTGAAGACATACTACGAGCATGTGTTATTGATTTTGGAAACAGTTGGGATCGACATCTACCATTAGCAGAGTTTTCCTACAACAACAGTTATCACCCGAGTATTGAGATGGCACCGTTTGAAGCACTTTATGATAGAAAGTGCAGGTCTCCGATTTGTTAGAGTGAAGTGGGGGATAGACAGATCACGGGTCCGGAGATAATTCAAGAAACTACCGAAAAGATCATCCAAATTCAACAACAATTGAAAACCGCCCAAAGTCGACAAAAGAGCTACGCGGACATTAAAAGAAAAGATATAGAATTTGAAATTGGAGAGATGGTCATGCTTAAGGTTTCACCTTGGAAAGGCGTTGTTCAATTTGGTAAATGGGGGAAATTAAATCCAAGATACATTTGACCATTCAAGATTATTGATCGTGCCGGACCAGTAGCTTACCGACTTGATCTACCTCAACAACTCGCCGGGGTACATAACACTTTTTATGTCTCGAATATGAAGAAATGTTTTGCTAAAGAAGATATCACCATTCCGTTAGACGAAATCCAAATCAATCAAAAACTTCAATTCTTTGAAGAACCCGTCGAAATAATGGATCGTGAGGTTAAAAGACTTAAGCAAAATAAAATACCGATTGTTAAGGTTCGATGGAATACTCATAAGGGACCCGAGTTCACCTGGGAACGTGAAGATCAGATGAAGAAGAAATACCCGCACTTATTTCCAGAAGATGCGTCAACACCTTCAACTGCTTAAAATTTCGGGACGAAATTTATTTAACGGGTAGGTACTGTAGTGACCCAAACTTTTCCATGATTATATATAATGAATGAAAACTATTTTTACATGATTAAATGTTTCCAACATGTTAAGCAATCAAACTTGTTAAGACTTGATTATTTGAAATGAGTTTCATGTAGACAATTGACCACCCGAGTTGACCGGCGATTCACGAATGTTAAAACTTGTAAAAACTATATGATGATATATATATATATATGAATATATATATAGTTAACATGATATTATGATAAGTAAGTATCTCACTAGGTATATTAACAATGAGTTAAATACATAAAAATGAGATTAATAAGTTAAGAAACTCGAAACGATATATATAACGATTATCGTTATAACAACGTCTTACTAAATACATATGTATCATATTAAGGTATTGTTACACTATATTTAACATGATAAAATGATAATTATATATATCAATATGTATGTTAACAATGAACTACATATGTAAAACAAGACTACTAACTTAAGAATTTTGAAACGAGGCATATATGTAACGATTATCGTTGTAACGACATTTTAATGTATATATATCATATTAAGATATATTCATAAATCATAATATCATGATAATGTAATAATTTAATATCTCATTCTCATTATATATAATAACAATGGGTTAACAACATTAAATGAGATCGTTAACTTAAAGTTTTCAAAACAACACTTACATGTAACGACTAACGATGACTTAACGACTCAGTTAAAATGTATATACATGTAGTATATTAAGAAGTATTAGTACACTTTTGAAAGACTTCAAGATACATATCAAAGTACTTATACTTAACAAAAATGCTTACAATTGCATTCTCATTCATTTTCATCAACAATTATACTCGTATGCAACCGTATTCGTACTCGTACAATACCCAGCTCCTAGACGTATATACTATTGGTATATACCCATAATAATTCAGCTCTTAGAAGCCCTAGATAGTCAACAAAAATGTGGAACCAACCATTTGGCAACTAGCATGAAATATCTCACAAAATTACAAACTAATGGAGGCTATATGTCAAGCCTCCATTCATGTTTTCAACCATCACCAATAACACTTTCATTTTGCAACTTACATGCATTAAACTACCCTCTCTCAAGTTCTCTCATATTTTTCTAAGTGTTCTTCATCATTTTCTTCATAATCTAGCTCAAACTAGCTCATAAATCCTAACCTAGATCAACATACAAAACAAAAACTCAAGAACACATCAAGAACACTTTCAAGTTTACTAACTTACTTCCAATCTTGCAAATCCATTTCAAGTGATCATCCAATCTCAAGAAATCTTTGTTATTTACAGTAGGTTATCTTTCTAAATCAAGGTAATACTCATATTCAAACTTTGATTCGATTTCTATAACTATAAACTATCTTAATTCGAGTAATAATCTTACTTGAAATTGTTTTCGTGTCATGATTCTGCTTCAAGAACTTCCAAGCCATCAAAGATCCATTCAAGCTCAAGATTATTTTTGTCATTTCCAGTAGGTTTACCTACTATATTTGAGGTAGTAATGATGTTCATAACATCATTCGATTCATATATATATAACTATCTTATTCGAAGATTTGAACATGTAATCACTAGAACATAGTTTAGTTAATTCTAAACTTGTTTGCAAACAAAGTTAATCCTTCTAACTTAACTTTTAAAATCAACTAAACACATGTTCTATATCTTTATGATATTCTAACTTAATGATTTAAAACCTGGAAACACGAAAAACACCGTAAAACTGGATATACGCCGTTGTAGTGAAACCGGGGGCTGTTTTGGGTTAGATAATTAAAAACTATGATAAACTTTGATTTAAAAGTTGTCCTTCTAGGAAAATTATTTTTCTTATGAACATGGAACTATATCCAAAAATCATGGTTAAACTCAAAGTGGAAGTATGTTTTTCAAAATGGTCATCACGTCGTTCTTTCGACTGAAATGACTACCTCTTACAAAAATGACTTGTAACCTATATTTTCGACTATAAACTTATACTTTTTCTGTTTAGTTTCATAAATTTTAGTTCATTATGAAACCATAGTAACTTGAATCACTCAAAACAGATTTAAAACGAAAAAGTTATGGGTAAAACAAAATTGGATATTTTTGCTTGTTGTAGCTATGTGAAATTTGTAACAAATCTATTATAACCATAATTTAACTAACTTATATTGTATTATACATGTACTCTAACATATTATGTAATCTTGATATACCATATACACGTATACAATATTTTGACATATCATATCGACGTCATCTATATATATTATTTGGAACAACCATAGACACTCTATATGCTGTAATGCTAGATTTCGCTATACAGGGTTGAGGTTGATTCCAAAATATATATACTTTGAGTTGTGATCTAGCCTGAGACTTGTATACACTGGGTCGTGGATTGATTCGAGATAATATATATTGATTTATTTCTGTACTATTAGTTATGGACAATTAGTTGTAGATTACTAACGATGGACTGCTAACTTAACGAACTTAAATCATTAAAATGTAATAAAAATGTTGTGAATATATTTCGATCATACTTTGATATATATGTATATATTTGTTATAGGTTCGTGAATCGACCAGTGGCCAGGTCTTATTTTCTGCAAAGTAAAAATCTGTGAAAGTGAGTTATAGTCCCACTTTTAAAAATCTATTATTTTTGGGATGAGAATACATGCAGTTTTATAAATGTTTTATAAAATAGACACAAGTAATCGAAAATACTTTCTATGTTGGATTATCGAACCGAATATACCCCTTTTTAGCTTGGTAGTCTAAGAATTAGGGAAATGGCCCCTAATTGACGCGAATCCTAAAGATAGATCTATTTGGCCCAACAAGCCTCATCCGAGTTACGGATGCTTTAGTACTTCGATTCATCATATCCGATGAGAGTCCTGAATGATGGGGATATTCTATATGCATCTTGTTAAGGTCGGTTATGTAGTGACCCGAACTTTTCCATGTTTATATATATATATATATATATTAAATGAAATTGTTATTTACATGATTAAGTGTTTCCAACATAAGCAATCAAACTTGTTAAGACTTGATTAATTGAAATAGGTTTCATATAGACAATTGACCACCCAAGTTGACCGGTGATTCACGAACGTTAAAACTTGTAAAAACTATATGATGACATATATATGGTTATATATATAGTTAACATGATATTATGATAAGTAAACATATCATTAAGTATATTAATAATGAACTACATATGTAAAAACAAGACTACTAACTTAATGATTTTGAAACGAGACATATATGTAACGATTATCGTTGTAACGACATTTATTGTATATATATATCATATTAAGAGATATTAGTACATAATAATATCATGATAATATAATAATTTAAAATCTCATTTGATATTATAAACATTGGGTTAACAATATTTAACAAGATAATTAACCTAAAGGTTTCAAAACAACACTTACATGTAACGACTAACGATGACTTAACGACTCAGTTAAAATGTATATACATGTAGTGTTTTAATATGTATTCATACACTTTTGAAAGACTTCAATACACTTATCAAAATACTTCTACTTAACAAAAATGCTTACAATTACATCCTCGTTCAGTTTCATCAACAATTCTACTCGTATGCACCCGTATTCGTACTCGTACAATACACAGCTTTTAGATGTATGTACTATTGGTATATACATTCCAATGATCAGCTCTTAGCAGCCCATGTGAGTCACCCAACATATGTGGGAACCATTATTTGGAAACTAGCATGAAATATCTCATAAAATTACAAAAATATGAGTAATCATTCATGACTTATTTACATGAAAACAAAATTACATATCCTTTATATCTAATCCATACACCAACGACCAAAAACACCTACAAACACTTTTATTCTTCAATTTTCTTCATCTAATTGATCTCTCTCAAGTTCTATCTTCAAGTTCTAAGTGTTCTTCATAAATTCTACAAGTTCTAGTTTCATAAAATCAAGAATACTTCCAAGTTTGCTAACTTACTTCTAATCTTGTAGAGTGATCATCCAACCTCAAGAAATCTTTCTTATTTACATTAAGATATCTTTCTAATACAAGGTAATACTCATATTCAAACTTTGATTCAATTTCTATAACTATAACAATCTTATTTCGAGTGAAAATCTTACTTGAACTATTTTCGTGTCATGATTCTGCTTCAAGAACTTTCAAGCCATCCAAGGATCCTTTGAAGCTAGATCCATTTTTCTCATTTCCAGTAGCTTTATCCAGAAAACTTGAGGTAGTAATGATGTTCATAACATCATTCGATTCATACATATAAAGCTATATTATTCGAAGGTTTAAACTTGTAATCACTAGAACATAGTTTAGTTAATTCTAAACTTGTTCGCAAACAAAAGTTAATCCTTCTAACTCGACTTTTAAAATCAACTAAACACATGTTATATATCTATATGATATGCTAACTTAATGATTTAAAACCTGGAAACACGAAAAACACCGTAAAACCGGATATACGCCGTCGTAGTAACACCGCGGGCTGTTTTGGGTTAGTTAATTAAAAACTATGATAAACTTTGATTTAAAAGTTGTTCTTCTGGAAAAATGATTTTTCTTATGAACATGAAACTATATCCAAAAATCATGGTTAAACTCAAAGTGGAAGTATGTTTTCTAAAATGGTCATCTAGACGTCGTTCTTTCGACTGAAATGACTACCTTTACAAAAACAACTTGTAACTTATATTTCTGACTATAAACCTATACTTTTTCTGTTTAGATTCATAAAATAGAGTTCAATATGAAACCATATCAATTTGATTCACTCGAAACGGATTTAAAATGAAGAAGTTATGGGTAAAACAAGATTGGATAATTTTTCTTGTTGCAGCAACGTGAAAATTGGTAACAAATCTATATTAATCATATCCTAGCTAACTTATATTGTATTATACATGTATTCTAATATATTATGTAATCTTCGGATACCATAGACACGTATGTAAATATTTTGACATATCATATCGACCCATGTGTATATATTATTTGGAACAACTATAGACACTCTATATGCAGTAATGTGGGAGTTAGCTATACAGGGTTGAGGTTGATTCCAAAAATATATATACTTTAAGTTGTGATCTAGCCTGAGACGTGTATACACTGGGTCGTGGATTGATTCAAGATAATATATATCAATTTTTTTCTGTACATCGAACGTTGGACAACTAGTTGTAGGTTACTAACGAGGACAGCTGACTTAATAAACTTAAAACATCAAAATGTATTAAAAGTGTTGTAAATATATTTTGAATATACTTTGATATATATGTACATATTTGTTATAGGTTCGTGAATCGACCAGTGGCCAAGTCTTACTTCCCGACGAAGTAAAAATCTGTGAAAGCGAGTTATAGTCCCACTTTTAAAATCTAATTTTTTTGGGATGAGAATACATGCAGGTTTTATAAATGATTTACAAAATAGATACAAGTACGTGAAACTACATTCTATGGTTAAATTATCGAAATCGAATATGCCCCTTTTTATTAAGTCTAGTAATCTAAGAATTAGGGAACATACACCCTAATTGACGCGAATCCTAAAGATAGATCTATTGGGCCTAATAAACCCCATCCAAAGTACCGGATTCTTTAGTGCTTCGAAATTTATATCATATCCGAAGGGTGTCCCGGAATGATGGGGATATTCTTATATATGCATCTTGTTAATGTCGGTTACCAGGTGTTCACCATATGAATGATTTTTATCTCTATGTATGGGATGTATATTGAAATATGAAATCTTGTGGTCTATTGTTACGATTTGATATATATAGGTTAAACCTATAACTCACCAACATTTTTGTTGACGTTTAAAGCATGTTTATTCTCAGGTGAATATTAAGAGCTTCCGCTGTTGCATACTAAAATAAGGACAAGATTTGGAGTCCATGTTTGTATGATATTATGTAAAAACTGCATTCAAGAAACATATGTCGATGTAATATATTTCTATTGTAAACCATTATGTAATGGTCGTGTGTAAACAGTATATTTTAGATTATCATTATTTGAT
The DNA here is from genome assembly GCF_046630445.1 of Rutidosis leptorrhynchoides. NCBI lineage: Eukaryota > Viridiplantae > Streptophyta > Magnoliopsida > Asterales > Asteraceae > Rutidosis > Rutidosis leptorrhynchoides. The sequence goes on along the minus strand of NC_092337.1, from coordinate 35,160,322 downwards.
AATCTACGAAATGCTTTTGAAACCTTTATTGATAAAATAAAGGTTATGGTTGTTTTAAAAATGAATGCAGTCTTTGAAAAACGTCTCATATATGAAATGTCCCGTTCTTATTGATTAAAAACGTTCCATATTAATTGATTTCATTGCGAGGTTTTGACCTCTATATGAGACGTTTTTCAAAGACTGCATTCATTTTTAAAACAAACCATAACCTTTATTTCATAAATAAAGGTTTAAAAAGCTTTACGTAGATTATCAAATAATGATAATCTAAAATATCCTGTGTACACACGACCATTACATAATGGTTTACAATACAAATATGTTACATCGAAATCAGTTTCTTGAATGCAGTTTTTACACAATATCATACAAACATGGACTCCAAATCTTGTCCTTATTTTAGTATGCAACAGCGGAAGCTCTTAATATTCACCTGAGAATAAACATGCTTTAAAAGTCAACAAAAATGTTGGTGAGTTATAGGTTTAACCTATATATATCAAATCGTAACAATAGACCACAAGATTTCATATTTCAATACACATCCCATACATAGAGATAAAAATCATTCATATGGTGAACACCTGGTAACCGACATTAACAAGATGCATATATAAGAATATCCCCATCATTCCGGGACACCCTTCGGATATGATATAAATTTCGAAGTACTAAAGCATCCGGTACTTTGGATGGGGTTTGTTAGGCCCAATAGATCTATCTTTAGGATTCGCGTCAATTAGGGTGTCTGTTCCCTAATTCTTAGATTACCAGACTTAATAAAAAGGGGCATATTCGATTTCGATAATTCAACCATAGAATGTAGTTTCACGTACTTTTGTCTATTTTGTAAATCATTTATAAAACCTGCATGTATTCTCATCCAAGAAATATTAGATTTTAAAAGTGGGACTATAACTCACTTTCACAGATTTTTACTTCGTCGAGAAGTAAGACTTGGCCACTGTTGATTCATGAACCTATAACAATATATACATATATATTAAAGTATGTTCATAATATATTTACAACACTTTTAATATATTTTGATGTTTTAAGTTTATTAAGTCAGCTGTCCTCGTTAGTAACCTACAACTAGTTGTCCACGGTTAGATGTACAGAAATAAATCGATAAATATTATCTTGAATCAATCCACGACCCAGTGTATACGTATCTCAGTATTGATCACAACTCAAACTATATATATTTTAGAATCAACCTCAACCCTGTATAGCTAACTCCAACATTCACATATAGAGTGTCTATGGTTGTTCCGAAATATATATAGATGTGTCGACATGATAGGTCGAAACATTTTATACGTGTCTATGGTATCTCAAGATTACATAATATACAATACAAGTTGATTAAGTTATGGTTGGAATAGATTTGTTACCAATTTTCACGTAGCTAAAATGAGAAAAATTATCCAATCTTGTTTTACCCATAACTTCTTCATTTTAAATCCGTTTTGAGTGAATCAAATTGCTATGGTTTCATATTGAACTCTATTTTATGAATCTAAACAGAAAAAGTATAGGTTTATAGTCGTAAAAATAAGTTACAAGTCATTTTTGTAAAGGTAGTCATTTCAGTCGAAAGAACGACGTCTAGATGACCATTTTAGAAAACATACTTCCACTTTGAGTTTAACCATAATTTTTGGATATAGTTTCATGTTCATAATAAAAATCATTTTCTCAGAATAAAAACTTTTAAATCAAAGTTTATCATAGTTTTTAATTAACTAACCCAAAACAGCCCGCGGTGTTACTACGACGGCGTAAATCCGGTTTTACGGTGTTTTTCGTGTTTCCAGGTTTTAAATCATTAAGTTAGCATATCATATAGATATAGAACATGTGTTTAGTTAATTTTAAAAGTCAAGTTAGAAGGATTAACTTTTGTTTGCAAACAAGTTTAGAATTAACTAAACTATGTTCTAGTGATTACGAGTTTAAACCTTCGAATAAGATAGTTTTATATATATGAATCGAATGATGTTATGAACATCATTACTACCTCAAGTTTAGTAGGTAAACCTACTGGAAGTGACAAGAAATGATCTAGCTTCAAAGGATCTTGGATGGCTTGAAAGTTCTTGAAGTAGGATCATGACACAAAAACAAGTTCAAGTAAGATTTTTACTCGAATTAAGATAGTTTATAGTTATAGAAATTGAATCAAAGTTTGAATATGAATATTACATTGAATAAGAAAGATAACCTACTTTATATAACAAAGGTTTCTTGATCTTAGATGATTACTTGGAATGGATTAGAAAGCTTGGAAGTAAATTAGTAAACTTGAAGGGATTTTTGAAGTGTTCTTGAAGTGTTCTTCCTATGATGATTATAGCTTGATTCTTGAAGTGATTTTTGATGAAGATGATGATTAACTACTGGAAAAATACTTCATAATAGTGTGTGTGTGTGTGTTGAGAGAGAATTAGAAAGAGAATTGGAAGTGAAATGGAGTGAATGATGAGTGGTAATTGGTGAGTGGTGAGTGAGGTTAAAAGGAGTTCTAGTTAGTTGACTAGCTCATGGTAGAAGATAAAATTGATTAGTCATACATGACATAATCAAGAGTAGAATCCCATGCTAGTTCCTCTTGGTATATACCCATAGTAAGTACGTTTTGAAGCTGTGTATAATACGGGTAAGAATACGACTAGAATTCTTGATGAAAGAAAAGAATGGGAAAGTAACTGTAACCATTTTCGTTAAGTATGAGTGTTTTGATATATGTCTTGAAGTCTTCCAAAAGTATTTTAATACATCTAAATACACTACATGTATATACATTTTAACTGAGTAGTTAAGTCATCGTTAGTCGTTACATGTAAGTGTTGTTTTGAAACCTTTAAGTTAACGATCTCAATTAATGTTGTTAACCCATTGTTAATTATATCTAATGAGATGTTAAATTATTATATTATCATGATATTATGATATATTAATATATCTTAATATGATATATATATACATTTAAATGTCGTTACAACGATAATCGTTACATATATGTCTCGTTTCGAAATCCTTAAGTTAGTAGTCTTGTTTATATGTATATAACTCATTGTTAACATACTTATGGAGATACTTACTTATCATAATCTCATGTTAACCATATGTATATCCATATATATATGTCATGTCGTTTTTACAAGTTTTAACGTTCGTGAATCGCCGGTCAACTTGGGTGGTCAATTGTCTATATGAAACATATTTCAATTAATCAAGTCTTAACAAGTTTGATTGCTTAACATGTTGGAAACATTTAATCATGTAAATATCAATCTCAATTAATATATATAAACATGGAAATGTTCGGGTCACTACAGTACCTACCCGTTAAATAAATTTCGTCCCGAAATTTTAAGCTGTTGAAGGTGTTGACGAATCTTCTGGAAATAGATGCGGGTATTTCTTCTTCATCTGATCTTCTCACTCCCAGGTGAACTAGGGTCCTCTACGAACATTCCATCGAACCTTAACAATTGGTATCTTGTTTTGCTTAAGTCTTTTAACCTCACGATCCATTATTTCGACGGGTTCTTCGATGAATTGAAGTTTTTCGTTGATTTGGATTTCATCTAACGGAATAGTGAGATCTTCTTTAGCAAAACATTTCTTCAAATTCGAGACGTGGAAAGTGTTATGTACAGCCGCGAGTTGTTGAGGTAACTCAAGTCGGTAAGCTACTGGTCCGACACGATCAATAATCTTGAATGGTCCAATATACCTTGGATTTAATTTCCCTCGTTTACCAAATCGAACAACGCCTTTCCAAGGTGCAACTTTAAGCATGACCATCTCTCCAATTTCAAATTCTATATCTTTTCTTTTAATGTCAGCGTAGCTCTTTTGTCGACTTTGGGCGGTTTTCAACCGTTGTTGAATTTGGATGATCTTCTCGGTAGTTTCTTGTATAATCTCCGGACCCGTAATCTGTCTATCCCCCACTTCACTCCAACAAATCGGAGACCTGCACTTTCTACCATAAAGTGCTTCAAATGGCGCCATCTCAATGCTTGAATGGTAGCTGTTGTTGTAGGAAAATTCTGCTAACGGTAGATGTCGATCCCAACTGTTTCCGAAATCAATAACACATGCTCGTAGCATGTCTTCAAGCGTTTGTATTGTCCTTTCGCTCTGCCCATCAGTTTGTGGATGATAGGCAGTACTCATGTGTAGACGAGTTCCTAATGCTTGCTGTAATGTCTGCCAGAATCTTGAAATAAATCTGCCATCCCTATCAGAGATAATAGAGATTGGTATTCCATGTCTGGAGACGACTTCCTTCAAATACAGTCGTGCTAACTTCTCCATCTTGTCATCTTCTCTTATTGGCAGGAAGTGTGCTGATTTGGTGAGACGATCAACTATTACCCAAATAGTATCAAAACCACTTGCAGTCCTTGGCAATTTAGTGATGAAATCCATGGTAATGTTTTCCCATTTCCATTTTGGGATTTCGGGTTGTTGAAGTAGACCTGATGGTTTCTGATGCTCAGCTTTGACCTTAGAACACGTCAAACATTCTCCTACGTATTTAGCAACATCGGCTTTCATACCCGGCCACCAAAAATGTTTCTTGAGATCCTTGTACATCTTCCCCGTTCCAGGATGTATTGAGTATCTGGTTTTATGAGCTTCTCTAAGTACCATTTCTCTCATATCTCCAAATTTTGGTACCCAAATCCTTTCAGCCCTATACCGGGTTCCGTCTTCCCGAATATTAAGATGCTGCTCCGATCCTTTGGGTATTTCATCCTTTAAATTTCCTTCTTTTAAAACTCCTTGTTGCGCCTCCTTTATTTGAGTAGTAAGGTTATTATGAATCATTATATTCATAGATTTTACTCGAATGGGTTCTCTGTCCTTCCTGCTCAAGGCATCGGCTACCACATTTGCCTTCCCCGGGTGGTAACGAATCTCAAAGTCGTAATCATTCAACAATTCAATCCACCTACGCTGCCTCATATTCAGTTGTTTCTGATTAAATATGTGTTGAAGACTTTTGTGGTCGGTATATATAATACTTTTGACCCCATATAAGTAGTGCCTCCAAGTCTTTAATGCAAAAACAACCGTGCCTAATTCCAAATCATGCGTCGTATAATTTTGTTCGTGACTCTTCAATTGTCTAGACGCATATGCAATCACATTCGTTCGTTGCATTAATACACAACCGAGACCTTGCTTTGATGCGTCACAATAAATCACAAAATCATCATTCCCTTCAGGCAATGACAATATAGGTGCCGTAGTTAGCTTTTTCTTCAATAACTGAAACGCTTTCTCTTGTTCATCATTCCATTCAAATTTCTTCCCTTTATGCGTTAATGCAGTCAAGGGTTTTGCTATTCTGGAAAAGTCTTGGATGAACCTTCTGTAGTAACCAGCTAGTCCTAAAAACTGGCGTATGTGTTTCGGAGTTTTCGGGATTTCCCACTTTTCAACAGTTTCTATCTTTGCCGGATCCACCTTAATACCTTCTTTGTTCACTATGTGACCGAGGAATTGAACTTCTTCCAACCAAAATGCACACTTTGAAAACTTAGCGTACAATTCTTCCTTCCTCAATACTTCTAACACCTTTCTCAAATGTTCACCGTGTTCTTGGTCATTCTTTGAGTAAATAAGTATGTCATCAATGAAAACAATGACAAACTTGTCAAGGTATGGTCCACACACTCGGTTCATAAGGTCCATGAACACAACTGGTGCATTAGTTAAACCAAACGGCATGACCATAAACTCGTAATGACCGTAATGTGTTCTGAAAGCAGTCTTTGGAATATCATCTTCTTTCACCCGCATTTGATGATACCCGGACCGTAAGTCAATCTTTGAATAAACAGACGAGCCTTGTAGTTGATCAAATAAGTCGTCGATTCTCGGTAGTGGGTAGCAGTTCTTGATGGTAAGTTTGTTCAACTCTCGGTAGTCGATACACAACCTGAATGTACCATCTTTCTTCTTGACAAACAAAACAGGAGCTCCCCACGGTGATGTGCTTGGTCGAATGAAACCACGCTCTAAAAGTTCTTGTAATTGGCTTTGCAGTTCTTTCATCTCGCTGGGTGCGAGTCTGTAAGGAGCACGAGCTATTGGTGCAGCTCCTGGTACAAGATCTATTTGAAATTCAACGGATCGATGTGGGGGTAATCCCGGTAATTCTTTCGGAAATACATCAGGAAATTCTTTTGCAACGGGTACATCATTTATGCTCTTTTCTTCAGTTTGTACTTTCTCGACGTGTGCTAGAACAGCATAGCAACCTTTTCTTATTAGTTTTTATGCCTTCAAATTACTAATAAGATGTAGCTTCATGTTGCCCTTTTCTCCGTACACCATTAAGGGTTTTCCTTTTTCTCGTATAATGCGAATTGCATTTTTGTAACAAACGATCTCTGCTTTCACTTCTTTCAACCAGTCCATACCGATTATCACATCAAAACTCCCTAACTCTACTGGTATAAAGTCAATCTTAAATGTTTCACTAACTAGTTTAATTTCTCGATTCCGACATATATTATCTGCTGAAATTAATTTACCATTTGCTAATTCGAGTAAAAAATTTACTATCCAAAGGCGTCAATGGATAACTTAATTTAGCACAAAAATATCTACTCATATAGCTTCTATCCGCACCCTAATCAAATAAAACGTAAGCAGATTTATTGTCAATAAGAAACGTACCCGTAACAAGCTCCGGGTCTTCCTGTGCCTCTGCCGCATTAATATTGAAAACTCTTCCGCGGCCTTGTCCATCCGTGTTCTCCTGGTTCGGGCAATTTCTAATAATGTGGCCCGGTTTTCCACATTTATAACAAACTACATTGGCATAACTTGCTCCGACACTACTTGCTCCGCCATTACTCGTTCCGACACCATTTGTTCCTTTCGTTCTATTAACCCCTGGTCCGTAGACCTCACACTTCGCCGCGCTATGACCATTTCTTTTACACTTGTTGCAAAATTTGGTGCAGAACCCCGAGTGATACTTTTCACACCTTTGGCATAGCTGCTTCTGATTGTTGTTGTTGTTGCAGTTATTATTGTTGTTGGGATGATTGTTGTAGTTGCTGTTGTTGTTGTTGTTGTTGTTGTTGTTGTTGTTGTTGTTGTTGTTGGGCTGTTTGTTGTAGTTGCGATTGATGTTGCGATTGTTGGGATAATTGTTGCGATTATTGTTGTAATTGCTGTTGTTGTTGTATTGGTGATTCTTATCAACGTTTTCCTCCCACTTTCTTTTGACTTGCTTCACATTGGCCTCTTCAGCAGTCTGTTCTTTAATTCTTTCTTCAATCTGGTTCACTAGTTTGTGAGCCATTCTACATGCCTATTGTATGGAGGCGGGCTCGTGTGAACTTATATCTTCTTGGATTCTCTCCGGCAATCCTTTCACAAACGCGTCGATCTTCTCTTCCTCATCTTCGAATGCTCCCGGACACAATAGGCACAATTCTGTGAATCATCTTTCGTACGTGGTAATATCAAATCCTTGGGTTCGTAACCCTCTAAGTTCTGTCTTGAGCTTATTGACATCGGTTCTGGGACGGTACTTCTCGTTCATCAAGTGCTTGAATGCTGACCACGGTAGTGCGTACGCATCGTCTTGTCCCACTTGCTCTAGATAGGTATTCCACCATGTTAATGCAGAACCTGTGAAGGTATGCGTAGCGTACTTTACTTTGTCCTCTTCAGTACACTTACTTATGGCAAACACCGATTCGACCTTCTCGGTCCACCGTTTCAATCCGATCGGTCCTTCGGTTCCATCAAATTCCAAAGATTTGCAGGCAGTGAATTCTTTGTAGGTGCATCCTACACGATTTCCTGTACTGCTAGATCCAAGGTTATTGTTGGTATGTAGCGCAGCCTGTACTGCGGCTATGTTTGAAGCTAGAAAAGTACGGAATTCCTCTTCATTCATATTCTCGGTGTGTCGAGTAGTCGGTGCCATTTCCTTCAAAATAGTCAAATAGAACAAGTTAATCATACAGAATATTAAGAGTAGTTAATAGTATTTCGTAGCATAATATGAACTCATTTATAAAAGCTTTTTCTTCATATTAGCGTTTTATAAGTTTAAATTCGGGTAGTACCTACCCGTTAAGTTCATACTTAGTAGCTAATATACAATTCAACTACTACAATTCTATATGAAAAACTAATTATAATAATATTTCGCGTTCAAACTTTTATACAATATTTTACAAACTTACAATACCGCTTATTTTACATAAAGCATGAAATATAGCACACAATAACTTTGATACAAGATAGTTGTGAAGATAATTCTAGCTAGTACACAAGTCGTTCAGCAAAGGCAATAAAGACACGTAATTCATACGTCCAGAAACAAGTCATGCATTCTGGTTTTACTAGGACTACTTCCCATCCTTGGTCTTGTGGAACATAACCGTTATGGCCGTTGATAAGACAGCGTGTTGTAATGTCGTCAAAGGGACGAGGGTTACGTAATGTCCAACAGTCCCGTAACAATCTAAAAACCTCATTTCTTACCCCAATTACCGACTCCGTCACTTGTGGGAACGTTTTGTTTAATAGTTGTAGGCCGATGTTCTTGTTCTCACTTTGGTGAGAAGCGAACATTACTAATCCGTAAGTATAACATGCTTCTTTATGTTGCATGTTAGCCGCTTTTTCTAAATCACGAAGTCCAATATTCGGATATATTGAGTCAAAATAATTTCTTAACCCATTGCGTAAAATAGCATTTGGGTTCCCCGCAATATATGCGTCAAAGTAAACGCATCGTAACTTATGGATTTCCCAATGTGATATCCCCCATCTTTCGAACGAAAGCCTTTTATAAACCAAGGCATTCTTGAAACGTTCTTCGAATGTCTTACAAACTGATCTCGCCTTAAATAGTTGTGCCGAAGAATTCTGACCGACTCTAGACAAGATTTCATCAATCATGTCTCCGGGTAGGTCTCTTAAAATATTGGTTTGTCTATCCATTTTGTGTTTTTATACTGTAAAATAGACAAGAGTTAGATTCATAAAAAAAATACTTATTAATACAAGCAATTTTTACATATATCATAAAGCATAAGCACACTATATTACATATATTACACCACACGAATACAACTATCTTATTCCGACTAGCTTGTTTCTTCTTCTTCGGTTTTGGTTCGTTTTGCCAAGTTTCTAGGGATATATGATGTTCCTCTAATACGAACCGTCGTTTTCCACATTGGTTTAGAAAAACCTGGTGGTTTAGAGGTTCCCGGGTCATTGTTACAACTTAAGGACTTCGGGGGTTGACGATACATATAAAGTTCATCGGGGTTGGAATTAGATTTCTCTATTTTTATGCCCTTTCCCTTATTATTTTCTTTTGCCTTTTTAAATTCAGTTGGGGTAATTTCTATAACATCATCGGAATTCTCGTCAGAATCCGATTCATCGGAGAATTGGTAATCCTCCCAATATTTTGCTTCCTTAGCGGAAACACCATTGACCATAATTAACCTTGGTCGGTTGGTTGAGGATTTTATTTTACTTAACCATTTTATTATTTCCCCCACCGGTTCTATTTCTTCATCCGGTTCCGATTCTTCTTCCGGTTCCGATTCTTCTTCTGGTTCCGACTCTTCTTCCGGTTCCTCCTCAGGAACTTGTGAATCAGTCCACGAATCATTCCAATTTACATTTGACTCTTCATTATTATTAGGTGAGTCAATGGGACTTGTTCTAAAGGTAGACATCTATCACATAATATCAAACGCGTTAAGAGATTAATATATCACATAATATTCACATGTTAAAAATATATAGTTTCCAACAAAATTTGTTAAGCAATCATTTTTCAAGTAAACACGGTCGAAGTCCAGACTCACTAATGCATCCTAACAAACTCGATAAGACACACTAATGCAAAATTCTGGTTCTCTAAGACCAACGCTCTGATACCAACTGAAATGTCCCGTTCTTATTGATTAAAAACGTTCCATATTAATTGATTTCGTTGCGAGGTTTTGACCTCTATATGAGACATTTTTCAATGACTGCATTCATTTTTAAAACAAACCATAACCTTTATTTCATAAATAAAGGTTTAAAAACCTTTACGTAGATTATCATATAATGATAATCTAAAATATCCTGTGTACACATGACCATTACATAATGGTTTACAATACAAATATGTTACATCGAAATCAGTTTCTTGAATGCAGTTTTTACACAATATCATACAAACATGGACTCCAAATCTTGTCCTTATTTTAGTATGCAATAGCGGAAGCTCTTAATATTCACCTGAGAATAAACATGCTTTAAACGTCAACAAAAATGTTGGTGAGTTATAGGTTTAACCTATATATATCAAATCGTAACAATAGACCACAAGATTTCATATTTCAATACACATCCCATGCATAGAGATAAAAATCATTCATATGGTGAACACCTGGTAACCGACATTAACAAGATGCATATATAAGAATATCCCCATCATTCCGGGACACCCTTCGAATATGATATAAATTTCGAAGTACTAAAGCATCCGGTACTTTGGATCGGGTTTGTTAGGCCCAATAGATCTATCTTTAGGATTCGCGTCAATTAGGGTGTCTGTTCCCTAATTCTTAGATTACCAGACTTAATAAAAAGGGGCATATTCGATTTCGATAATTCAACCATAGAATGTAGTTTCACGTACTTGTGTCTATTTTTTAAATCATTTATAAAACCTGCATGTATTCTCATCCCAAAAATATTAGATTTTAAAAGTGGGACTATAACTCACTTTCACAGATTTTTACTTCGTCGAGAAGTAAGACTTGGCCACTGTTGATTCACGAACCTATAACAATATATACATATATATTAAAGTATGTTCAAAATATATTTACAACACTTTTAATATATTTTGATGTTTTAAGTTTATTAAGTCAGCTGTCCTCGTTAGTAACCTACAACTAGTTGTCCACGGTTAGATGTACAGAAATAAATCGATAAATATTATCTTGAATCAATCCACGACCCTGTGTATACGTATCTCAGTATTGATCACAACTCAAACTATATATATTTTGGAATCAACCTCAACCCTGTATAGCTAACTCCAACATTCACATATAGAGTGTCTATGGTTGTTCCGAAATATATATAGATGTGTCGACATGATAGGTCGAAACATTGTATACGTGTCTATGGTATCTCAAGATTACATAATATACAATACAAGTTGATTAAGTTATGGTTGGAATAGATTTGTTACCAATTTTCACGTAGCTAAAATGAGAAAAATTATCCAATCTTGTTTTACCCATAACTTCTTCATTTTAAATCCGTTTTGAGTGAATCAAATTGCTATGGTTTCATATTGAACTCTATTTTATGAATCTAAATAGAAAAAGTATAGGTTTATAGTTGGAAAAATAAGTTACAAGTCGTTTTTGTAAAGGTAGTCATTTCAGTCGAAATAACGACGTCTAGATGACCATTTTAGAAAACATACTTCCACTTTGAGTTTAACCATAATTTTTGGATATAGTTTCATGTTCATAATAAAAATCATTTTCTCAGAATAACAACTTTTAAATCAAAGTTTATCATAGTTTTTAATTAACTAACCCAAAACAGCCCGCGGTGTTACTACGACAGCGTAAATCCGGTTTTACGGTGTTTTTTGTGTTTCCAGGTTTTAAATCATTAAGTTAGCATATAATATAGATATAGAACATGTGTTTAGTTAATTTTAAAAGTCAAGTTAGAAGGATTAACTTTTATTTGCGAACAAGTTTAGAATTAACTAAACTATGTTCTAGTGATTACGAGTTTAAACCTTCGAATAAGATAGTTTTATATATATGAATCGAATGATGTTATGAACATCATTACTACCTCAAGTTTAGTAGGTAAACCTACTGGAAGTGACAAGAAATGATCTAGCTTCAAAGGATCTTGGATGGCTTGAAAGTTCTTGAAGTAGGATCATGACACAAAAATAAGTTCAAGTAAGATTTTTACTCGAATTAAGATAGTTTATAGTTATAGAAATTGAATCAAAGTTTGAATATGAATATTACCTTGAATAAGAAAGATAAACTACTATATATAACAAAGGTTTCTTGATCTTAGATGATTACTTGGAATGGATTAGAAAGCTTGGAAGTAAATTAGTAAACTTGAAGGGATTTTTGAAGTGTTCTTGAAGTGTTCTTCCTATGATGATTATAGCTTGATTCTTGAAGTGATTTTTGATGAAGATGATGATTAACTACCGGAAAAATACGTTCATAATAGTATGTGTGTGTTGAGAGAGAATTAGAAAGAGAATTGGAAGTGAAATGGAGTGAATGATGAGTGGTAATTGGTGAGTGGTGAGTGGGGTTAAAAGGAGTTCTAGTTAGTTGACTAGCTCATGGTAGAAGTTAAAATTGATTAGTCATACATGACATAATCAAGAGTGGAATCCCATGCTAGTTCCTATTGGTATATACCTATAGTAAGTACGTTTTGAAGCTGTGTATAATACGGGTAAGAATACGACTAGAATTCTTGATGAAAGAAAAGAATGGGAAAGTAACTGTAACCATTTTCGTTAAGTATGAGTGTTTTGATATATGTCTTGAAGTCTTCCAAAAGTATTTTAATACATCTAAATACACTACATGTATATACATTTTAACTGAGTCGTTAAGTCATCGTTAGTCGTTACATGTAAGTGTTGTTTTGAAACCTTTAAGTTAACGATCTCAATTAATGTTGTTAACCCATTGTTTATTATATCTAATGAGATGTTAAATTATTATATTATCATGATATTATGATATATTAATATATCTTAATATGATATATATACATTTAAATGTCGTTACAACGATAATCGTTACATATATGTCTCGTTTCGAAATCCTTAAGTTAGTAGTCTTGTTTATATGTATATAACTCATTGTTAATATACTTATGGAGATACTTACTTATCATAATATCATGTTAACCATATGTATATCCATATATATATCGTCATGTCGTTTTTACAAGTTTTAACGTTCGTGAATCGCCGGTCAACTTGGGTGGTCAATTGTCTATATGAAACATATTTCAATTAATCAAGTCTTAACAAGTTTGATTGCTTAACATGTTGGAAACATTTAATCATGTAAATATCAATCTCAATTAATATATATAAACATGGAAAAGTTCGGGTCACTACAATATAGAGGTCAAAACCTCGCAACGAAATCAATTAATATGGAACGTTTATAATCAATATGAACGAAACATTTCAGTTGGTATCAGAGCGTTGGTCTTAGAGAACCAGAATTTTGCATTAGTGTGTCTTATCGAGTTTGTTAGGATACATTAGTGAGTCTGGACTTCGACCTTGTTTACTTGAAAAATGATTGCTTAACAAATTTTGTTGGAAACTATATACTGATAACATGTGAATATTATGTGATATATTAATCTCTTAACGTGTTTGATATTATGTGATAGATGTCTACCTCTAGAACAAGTCCCATTGACTCACCTAATAATAATGGAGAGTCAAATGTAAATTGGAATGATTCGTAGACTAATTCACAAGTTCCCGAAGAGGAACCGGAAGAAGAGTCGGAACCGGAAGAAGAATCGGAACCGAAAGAAGAAATAGAACCAGTGGGGGAAATAATAAAACGGTTAAGTAGAAGAAAATCCTCAACCAACCAACCAAAGTTAATTATGGTCAATGGTGTTTCCGCCAAGGAAGCAAAGTATTGGGAGGATTACCAATTCTCTGATGAATCGGATCCCGACAAGGATTCCGATGATGTTATAGAAATTACCCCAACACAATTTAATAAGGCAAAAGAGAACAATAAGAGAAAGGGCATAAAAATAGAAAAATTTGATTCCAAACCCGATGAACTTTATATGTATCGTCAACACCCGTATTTCTTAAGTTGTGACAATAACTCGGGAACCTCTAAACCACCAGGTTTTTCTAAACCAATGTGGAAAACGACGGCTCGTATTAGGGGAACATCATATATCCCTAGAAACTTGGCAAAACGAACCAAAACCGAAGAAGAAGAAACGAGCGAGTCGGAATAAGATAGTTGTATTCGTGTGGTGTAATATATGTAATATAGTGTGCTTATGCTTTATGATATATGTAAAAATTGCTTGTATTAATAAGTTTTTTTTTTATGAATCTAACTCTTGTCTATTTTACAGTATAAAAACACAAAATGGATAGACAACCCAATATTTTAAGAGACCTACCCGGAGACATGATTGATGAAATCTTGTCTAGAGTCGGTCAGAATTCCTCGGCACAACTATTTAAGGCGAGATCAGTTTGTAAGACATTCGAAGAACGTTCCAAGAATGCCTTGGTTTATAAAAGGCTTTCGTTCGAAAGGTGGGGGATATCACATTGGGAAATCCATAAGTTACGACGTGTTTACTTTGACGCATATATTGCGGGGAACCCAAATGATATTTTACGCAACGGGTTAAGAAATTATTTTGACTCAATATATCCGAATATAGGACTTCGTGATTTAGAAAAAGTGGCTAACATGCAACATAAAGAAGCATGTTATGCTTACGGGTTAGTAATGTTCTCTTCTCACCAAAGTGAGAACAAGAACATCGGGCTACAACTATTAAACAAAACGTTCCCACAAGTGACGGAGTCGGTAATTGGGGTAAGAAATGAGGTTTTTAGATTGTTACGGGATTGTTGGACATTACGTAACCCTCGTCCTATTGACGACGTTACAATACATTGTCTTACTATCGGTCACAACGGTTATGTTCCACAAAACCAAGGATAGGAAGTGGTATTAGTAAAACCAGAATGCATGACTTGTTTCTGGACGTATGAATTACGTGTCTTTATTGCCTTTGCTGAACGCCTTATTTATTAACTAGAATTATCTTTGCAACTACTTTGTATCAAAGTTTTATGTGCTATATTTCATGCTATATGTAAAATAGCGGTATTGTAAGTTTGCAAATTATTGTATAAAGGATTGAATATTATATATATATATTTTTTGTTTTGTGATTAGTTTTTCATATAGAATTGTAGTAGTTGAAATGGTATGTTAGCTACTAAGTATGAACTTAACGGGTAGGTACTACCCGAATTAAAGAGTATAAAATGCTAATATGAAGAAAGAGCTTTTATAAATAAGTTCATATTACGCTACGAAATACTGTTGACTACTCTTGATATTCTATATGATTAACTCGTTTCATTTGACTATTTTGAAGGAAATGGCACCGACTACTCGACACACCTTGAATATGAGTGAAGAGGAATTTCGTGCCTTTCTTGCTTCAAACATAGCCGTAGTACAGGCTGCACTACATACCAACAATAACCTTGGATCTAGCAGTACAGGAAATCGTGTAGGATGCACCTACAAAGAATTCACTGCCTGCAAACCTTTAAAATTTGATGGAACCGAAGGATCGATCGGATTGAAACGGTGGACCGAGAAGGTCGAATCGTTGTTTGCCATAAGTAAGTGTACTGAAGAGGGCAAAGTGAAGTACGCTACGCCTACCTTCACAGGTACTGCGTTAACATGGTGGAATTCCTATCTAGAGCAAGTGGGACAAGATGATGCTTACGCACTACCATGGTCAGCATTCAAGCACTTGATGAACGAGAAGTACCGTCCCAGAACCGAGGTCAATAAGCTCAAGACAGAACTTAGAGGGTTACGAACCCAAGGATTTGATATTACCACGTATGAAAGACGATTCACAGAATTGTGCCTATTGTGTCCGGGAGCGTTCGAAGATGAGGAAGAGAAGATCGACGCGTTTGTGAAAGGATTACCGGAAAGAATCCAAGAAGATATAAGTTCACACGAGCCCGCCTCCATACAACAGGCATGTAGAATGACTCACAAACTAGTGAACTAGATTGAGGAAAGAATTAAAGAACAGGCGACTGAAGAGGCCAATGTGAAGCAAGTCAAAAGAAAGTGGGAGGAAAACGGTGATAAGAATCACCAATACAACAACAACAACAGCAATTATAACAATAATTTCAACAACTATCCCAACAATCGCAACATCAATCGCAACTACAACAAACGGCCCAACAACAACAACAACAAAAACTACTACAACAATCATCCCAACAACAATAACAACCGCAACAACAACAATAATCAGAAGCAGCTATGCCAAAGGTGTGAAAAGTATCACTCGGGGTTCTGCACCAAATTTTGCAACAAGTGTAAAAGAAATGGTCATAGCTCGGCGAAGTGTGAGGTCTACGGACCAGGGGTTAACAGAACGAAAGGAACAAATGGTATCGGAACGAGTAATGGTGGAGCAAGTAGTGTCGGAGCAAGTTATGCTAATGTAGTTTGTTATAAATGTAGAAAACCGGGCCACATTATTAGAAATTGCCCGAACCAGGAGAACACGAATGGACAAGGCCGCAGAAGAGTTTTCAATATTAATGCGGCAGAGGCACAGGAAGACCCGGAGCTTGTTACAGGTACGTTTCTTATTGACAATAAATCTGCTTACGTTTTATTTGATTCGGGTGCGGATAGAAGCTATATCAGTAGAGATTTTTGTGCTAAATTAATTTGTCCATTGACGCCGTTGGATAGTAAATGTTTACTCGAATTAGCAAACGGTAAATTAATTTCAGCAGATTATATATGTCGGAATCGAGAAATTAAACTAGGTAGCGAAATATTTAAGATTGATTTGATACCAGTAGAGTTAGGGAGTTTTGATGTAATAGTTGGCATGGACTGGCTGAAGAAGGTGAAAGCAGAGATCGTATGTTATAAAAATGCAATTCGCATTGTACGAGAAGAAGGAGAACCCTTAATGGTGTACAGAGAAAAGGGCAACACGAAGCTACATCTTATTAGTAATTTGAAGGCATAAAAACTAATAAGAAAAGGTGCTATGCTGTTCTAGCACATGTCGAGAAAGTACAAACTGAAGAAAAGAGCATCAATGATGTTTTTGTCGCAAAAGAATTTCCCGATGTATTTTCGAAAGAATTACCGGGACTACCTCCACATCGATCTGTTGAATTTCAAATAGATCTTGTACCAGGAGCTACACCAATAGCTCGTGCTCCTTACAGACTCGCACCCAGCGAGATGAAAGAACTGCAAAGCCAACTGCAAGAACTATTAGAACGTGGTTTCATTCGACTAAGCACATCAGCATGGGGAGCTCCTGTTTTGTTTGTCAAGAAGAAAGATGGTACATTTAGGTTGTGTATTGACTACAGAGAGTTGAACAAACTTACCATCAAAAACCGTTATCCACTGCCGAGAATTGACGACTTATTTGATCAACTACAAGGCTCGTCGGTTTATTCGAAGATCGATTTACGTTCTGGATATCATCAAATGCGAGTAAAGGAGGATGATATCCCAAAAACTGCTTTTAGGACGCGTTATGGTCATTACGAGTTTATGGTTATGCCGTTTGGATTGACTAATGCACCAGCTGTGTTCATGGACCTTATGAACCGAGTGTGTGGGCCATATCTTGACAAGTTTGTCATTGTTTTCATCGATGACATACTTATTTACTCAAAGAATGATCAAGAGCACGAAGAACATTTGAGAAAAGTGCTAGAAGTATTGAGGAAAGAAAAACTGTACGCTAAGTTTTCAAAGTGTGCATTTTGGTTGGAAGAAGTTCAATTCCTCGGTCACATAGTGAACAAAGAAGGTATCCAGGTGGACCCGGCAAAGATCGAAACCGTTGAAAAGTGGGAAATCCCAAAAACTCCGAAGCATATACGTCAATTTTTAGGATTGACTGGTTACTACAGAAGATTCATCCAAGATTTCTCCAAAATAGCAAAACCCTTGACTGCATTAACGCATAAAGGGAAGAAATTTGAATGGAAGGATGAACAAGAGAAGGCGTTTCAATTATTGAAGAAAAAGCTAACTACAGCACCTATATTGTCATTGCCTGAAGGGAATGATGATTTTGTGATTTATTGTGACGCATCAAAGCAAGTTCTCGGTTGTGTATTAATGCAGCGGACGAAGGTGATTGCTTATGCGTCTAGACAATTGAAGATTCAATAGCAAAATTATACGACGCATGATTTGGAATTAGGCGCGGTTATTTTTGCATTAAAGACTTGGAGGCACTACTTATATGGGGTCAAAAGTATTATATATACCGACCACAAAAGTCTTAAACACATATTTAATCAGAAACAACTGAACATGAGGCAGCGTAGGTGGATTGAATTATTGAATGATTACGACTTTGAGATTCGTTACCACCCGGGGAAGGCAAATGTGGTAGCCGACGCCTTGAGTAGAAAGGACAGAGAACCCATTCGAGTAAAATCTATGAATATACTGATTCACAATAACCTTACTACTCAAATAAAGGAGGCGCAACAAGGAGTTTTAAAAGAGGGAAATTTAAAGGATGAAATACCCAAAGGATCGGAGAAGCATCTTAATATTCGGGAAGACAGAACCCGGTATAGGGCTGAAAGGATTTGGGTACCAAAATTTGGAGATATGAGAGAAATGGTACTTAGAGAAGCTCATAAAACCAGATACTCAATACATCCTGGAATGGAGAAGATGTACAAGGATCTCAAGAAACATTGTTGGTGGCCGGGTATGAAAGCCGATGTTGCTAAATACGTAGGAGAATGTTTGACGTGTTCTAAGGTCAAAGCTGAGCATCAGAAACCATCAGGTCTACTTCAACAACCCGAAATCCCAAAATGGAAATGGGAAAACATTACCATGGATTTCATTACTAAATTTCCAAGGACTGCAAGTGGTTATGATACTATTTTGGTAATAGTTGATCGTCTCACCAAGTCAGCACACTTCCTGCCAATAAGAGAAGATGACAAGATGGAGAAGTTAGCACGACTGTATTTGAAGGAAGTCGTCTCTAGACATGGAATACCAATCTCTATTATCTCTGATAGGGATGGAAGATTTATTTCAAGATTCTGGCAGACATTACAGCAAGCATTAGGAACTCGTCTAGACATGAGTACTGCCTATCATCCACAAACTGATGGGCAGAACGAAAGGATGATACAAACGCTTGAAGACATGCTACAAGCATGTGTTATTGATTTTGGAAACAGTTGGGATCGACATCTACCGTTAGCAGAATTTTCCTACAACAACAGCTATCATTCAAGCATTGAGATGGCACCGTTTGAAGCACTTTATGGTAGAAAGTGCAGGTCTCCGATTTGTTGGAGTGAAGTAGGGGATAGACAGATTACGGGTCCGGAGATAATACAAGAAACTATCGAGAAGATCATCCAAATTCAACAACGGTTGAAAACTGCCCAAAGTCGACAAAAGAGCTACGCCGACATTAAAAGAAAAGGTATAGAATTTGAAATTGGAGAGATGGTCATGCTTAAGGTTGCACCTTGGAAAGGTGTTGTTCGATTTGGTAAACGAGGGAAATTAAATCCAAGGTATATTGGACCATTCAAGATTATTGATCGTGTCGGACCAGTAGCTTACCGACTTGAGTTACCTCAACAACTCGCGGCTGTACATAACACTTTCCACGTCTTGAATTTGAAGAAATGTTTTGCTAAAGAAAATCTCATTATTCCGTTAGACGAAATCTAAATCAACGAAAAACTTCAATTCATCGAAGAACCCGTCGAAATAATGGATCGTGAGGTTAAAAGACTTAAGCAAAACAAGATACCAATTGTTAAGGTTCGATGGAATGCTCGTAGAGGACCCGAGTTCACCTGGGAACGAGAAGATCAGATGAAGAAGAAATACCCGCATTTATTTCCAGAAGATACGTCAACACCTCCAACTGCTTAAAATTTCGGGACGAAATTTATTTAACGGGTAGGTACTGTAGTGACCCGAACTTTTCCATGTTTATATATATAAATATATATATTAAATGAAATTGTTATTTACATGATTAAGTGTTTCCAACATGTTAAGCAATCAAACTTGTTAAGACTTGATTAATTGAAATAGGTTTCATATAGACAATTGACCACCCAAGTTGACCGGTGATTCACGAACGTTAAAACTTGTAAAAACTATATGATGACATATATATGGTTATATATATAGTTAACATGATATTATGATAAGTAAACATATCATTAAGTATATTAATAATGAACTACATATGTAAAAACAAGACTACTAACTTAATAATTTTGAAACGAGACATATATGTAACGATTATCGTTATAACGACATTTATTGTATATATATCATATTAAGAGATATTAGTACATAATAATATCATGATAATATAATAATTTAAAATCTCATTTGATATTATAAACATTGAGTTAACAACATTTAACAAGATCGTTAACCTAAAGGTTTCAAAACAACACTTACATATAACGACTAACGATGACTTAACGACTCAGTTAAAATATATATACATGTAGTGTTTTAATATGTATTCATACACTTTTGAAAGACTTCAATACACTTATCAAAATACTTCTACTTAACAAAAATGCTTACAATTACATCCTCGTTCAGTTTCATCAACAATTCTACTCGTATGCACCCGTATTCGTACTCGTACAATACACAGCTTTTAGATGTATGTACTATTGGAATATACACTCCAATGATCAGCTCTTAGTAGCCCATGTGAGTAACCTAACATATGTGGGAACTATTATTTGGCAACTAGCATGAAATATCTCATAAAATTACAAAAATATGAGTAATCATTCATGACTTATTTACATGAAAACAAAATTACATATCCTTTATATCTAATCCATACACCAACGACCAAAAACACCTACAAACACTTTCATTCTTCAATTTTCTTCATCTAATTGATCTCTCTCAAGTTCTATCTTCAAGTTCTAAGTGTTCTTCATAAATTCTACAAGTTCTAGTTTCATAAAATCAAGAATACTTCCAAGTTTGCTAGCTTACTTCTAATCTTGTAGAGTGATCATCCAACCTCAAGAAATCTTTCTTATTTACAGTAAGATATCTTTTTAATACAAGGTAATACTCATATTCAAACTTTGATTCAATTTCTATAACTATAACAATCTTATTTCGAGTGAAAATCTTACTTGAACTGTTTTCGTGTCATGATTCTGCTTCAAGAACTTTCAAGCCATCCAAGGATCCTTTGAAGCTAGATCCATTTTTTCCATTTCCAGTAGCTTTATCCAGAAAACTTGAGGTAGTAATGATGTTCATAACATCATTCGATTCATACATATAAAGCTATCTTATTCGAAGGTTTAAACTTGTAATCACTAGAACATAGTTTAGTTAATTCTAAACTTGTTCGCAAACAAAAGTTAATCCTTCTAACTTGACTTTTAAAATCAACTAAACACATGTTCTATATCTATATGATATGCTAACTTAATGATTTAAAACCTGGAAACACGAAAAACACCGTAAAACCGGATATACGCCGTCGTAGTAACACCGCGGGCTGTTTTGGGTTAGTTAATTAAAAACTATGATAAACTTTGATTTAAAAGTTGTTCTTCTGGGAAAATGATTTTTCTTATGAACATGAAACTATATCCAAAAATCATGGTTAAACTCAAAGTGGAAGTATGTTTTCTAAAATGGTCATCTAGACGTCGTTCTTTCGACTGAAATGACTACCTTTACAAAATTGACTTGTAACTTATATTTCCGACTATAAACCTATACTTTTTCTATTTAGATTCATAAAATAGAGTTCAATATGAAACCATAGCAATTTGATTCACTCAAAACGGATTTAAAATGAAGAAGTTATGGGTAAAACAAGATTGGATAATTTTTTCTTGTTGTAGCAACGTGAAAATTGGGGATATTCTTATATATGCATCTTGTTAATGTCGGTTACCAGGTGTTCACCATATGAATGATTTTTATCTCTATGTATGGGATGTATATTGAAATATGAAATCTTGTGGTCTATTGTTACGATTTGATATATATAGGTTAAACCTATAACTCACCAACATTTGTGTTGACGTTTAAAGCATGTTTATTCTCAGCTGAATATTAAGAGCTTCCGCTGTTGCATACTAAAATAAGGATAAGATTTGGAGTCCATGTTAGTATGATATTATGTAAAAACTGCATTCAAGAAACATATGTCGATGTAATATATTTCTATTGTAAACCATTATGTAATGGTCGTGTGTAAACAGTATATTTTAGATTATCATTATTTGAAAATCTACAAAATGCTTTTGAAACCTTTATTGATAAAATAAAGGTTATGGTTGTTTTAAAAATGAATGCAGTCTTTGAAAAACGTCTCATATAGAGGTCAAAACCTCGCAACGAAATCAATTAATATGGAACGTTTATAATCAATATGAACGGGACATTTCAGGTTACCAGGTGTTCAACATATGAATGAATTTTTTCTCTATGCAGTTTGCGAAATGCCTGATATGAGATGTATATTTATGAAAAAAATAAAATCTTGTGGTCTATTGTTACAATTTGATAAATATATAGGTTAAACCTATAACTCAACAAACATTTTTTGTTGACGTTTTAAGCATGTTTATTCTCAGGTGATTATTAAGAGCTTCCGCTATTGCATAATCATGTATGGACAAAAGTTGGAGTCAGCATGCTTGTATAATATTGTTTAAAAACTGCATTCGAAGACTTAAGTTGATGTGTAATATTATTGTAAACCATTATGTAATAGTCGTGTGAAAACGCTATATTTTAGATTATCATTATTTGATAATCGTCGTAACATTTTTAAACCTTTATCGATAAAATAAAGGTTATGGTTTGTTTTAAAATCGAATGCAGTCTTTGAAAAACGTCTCATATAGAGGTCAAAACCTCGCAACGAAATCAATTAATATGGAACGTTTATAATCGATATGAACGGGACATTTCATTATTCGATTTGATTTCCGATTGCATTCATTGAATCGAATAACTTATGATATGAATATGATATGAAGTTAGCACAAAAAGAACAGGTAAGTGGAAGTATGGACCGGTATTTCAATTGCTGATTAAATATGGGATCCGTTTTTTTTTTTTTTTTTTTTTTTTGCGTATAAATTGCAAGTTTATTTTTTTGTGAGTTTTTTTAGGGAAGATACGGTTACATCGATTTTTAAGTATTACAGTTGTAGAAGTGAAGAAGATAATACTCAGTATCGATGATGATTTCGTTTCCCTTTGGAAGTATGTTGATGATAATTTTCTCCTATTAAAAGAATTTCCAATAAAAACCCACGATTAATATGGAAATATTTGTAGTTGATTGAAATCAATTTAATTTTTGAATATAGATTCTGGATTTATTGGTCAAATTACCTAATACAGTGACGATTTTTGAAATTTGACTTTAACTTTAATTATTCATTTTGTAGTTGATTGTAATTGTAAGTTAATATAAGGTTATTAATGTCAATATCCTTATAATTGAAAAATGTATTATGTAATAATTATTTCGAGATTAAATCCAACGGTTGTATTTATTTGTTTACTTAGAATGAATGGTCAAGATCAATTATTTAAAAAAATTATTACTGAATTAATGTGTAATTGGATCATCATCTCGATTGTTCCTTATTTGAAGTGTCTTCCGAAATTTCGAAGCGTTTTAAATGCAGCTTGTCATTGTCAATATCCAAAGGATAAATTCGTCATAAATCTCGATTGATTCTCGTATCCTTTTGAGTGTTACAATTAAAAGTGATGTTCTATCACAGTTTTGAAGTCAAAGTATAGCTTTGAAAAAAAATATAAGGATCTAAGAGTGATGGTTTTGCTTATATCTCGAGTTGCATTCTGAGATTTCAAAAATCAGAATAGGTGATTGAATTTGAATGAGTATGGTTGTTTTGATTTCTTATAAAAGAAGGTATACTGTTGTGAAAATAGGGAGTATAGTTGATGATTTACTGAATTAGAATCGAAGAATGTAATATATTAATTGTGCATTTATATATCTCTTGGGTATTACCTACCCGTTAAAAAAAATGTCACAAATAATATTTTGAACAAGAATTTTTCATTACAGTCTTTATGAAAATATATGTATGTATATTTTCTTCAGATGTAATACAGATTTAATGAGTTAATATCATATTAAGCTCATTTGATTTTTGGCTTGGATTAGTAAAGAATAATCTCTAAAACATTAGAGATTACATAATCTTCGCGGAGTATTCCGCTAATGTAATCAATACTTCAATATTTATTCTTATAGATATTTCCTTAGTGAATTATGTTGATGCTCATAGAACTCTTGCTAACTTCACAAGATACGAATGTTGTTTTCCAGTAAGTTTCGAGTACATTGAAGATGAAAGTGTAAAATCAAACATGTTATTGAATGATACACTTGGTTTATTATGAAAACGAATTCATTTAATTGAATCAAAGAATGTAGTTACGATGGTTAGGTTATTAACGAAGGATGTACATCATAGCATATTAGTAATATGAGTTTAACTGAGTAGTATCTACCCTTTTTCAATTCATATTCAATAGCATAGTACGAAAGATTTTTATAGTTTCAGCATTCATATATATAATATATATATAATTTCTTTAGAAGAATGAGTTAATACTTCATAACTCGTTGATACAAAATACTCGTTGTTGATCAATGATGACGTCCACGACAATTCTTGAACTGACGGAACTTGTGATGTTATAGGTGCTGCTAGTGCTGATGATGCTGACAGTACTGACGGTGATGGTGGTGCTGACGATATTGTTGATGCTGATGATACTGCCGGTAACTGCTGGTGATGCTGCTGAAGCTTGTGGTATTGAGGCTTGCGATGTGGATGTTACTGGCGGTATTGGTTATGCTGCTGGTGCTGCTGATTGTGTTTGTAATCCTTGCACCATGTGTTCCAAAGCCACTACTAGGGCGCGAAGTTCGTTAATTTCTGCTAGTACACCGGGATGATTGGCGGTTGGAACGAGCGGATGAACAAGATTCGCAATATGGGATAGTATATAATCATGACGAGATACTCTAGCAATGAGTGAGAAAATGGTGTCTCGAACAGATTCGCCGGTAAGTGCTTCAGGTTCATCGCCAAGAGGGCAATGTGGTGGATGGAAGGGATCACCTTCTTCTTGTCTCCAATGGTTGAGTTGACTACGGACCCATCCCCAATTCATCCAAAATAGATGATGGGAAATTGGTTGATCCATTCCGGTGATGCTACTTTCAGAGCTCAGGTAGATATCCATATCGGAATAGCTGTCGGAATCTGAGGAATTCGAACTGGTTGAGGGATCCATCTCGTAGGATCAGGGAAAGAATTTTTGGTATGAAATAGATTGTAGAATTTAGATTTGGTATTCTTCAATTACATAATTTGCATATGTATATATAATACCAAAATTCCGTAAATTACGGAGAATCTTTGAAAAGATGTCAGTCAAAGTTCACAGTAATAGATGTGCTAAGATAAGAATCCGTCTATACACTATTATGCAATAAATGCAGGAAAACACGTCTAGACTTAAGATGATAAGCAGGTAATTTCCTAAGGATGATAAGTAGATGATTTTCAACTAGAATTGATAAGCAAACTTTTTGACATGCAGACACGGTCGAAGTCCAGACTCACTAATGCATCTTAACAACTATCAGTTAGACACACTAATGCAAGACCTGGTTCACTAAGACCACCGCTCTGATACCAACTGAAAGGACCCGTTCATATATATTATAAACGATTCACAATAGTTGATTACATCGCGAGGTATTTGACCTCTATATGATACGTTTTACAAACATTGCATTCGTTTTTAAAAGACAAACTTTCTTTACATCTAAAATTGACGGCATGCATACCATTTCATATTACATCCAACTATAATTGACTTAATATTAATCTTGATGAACTCAACGACTCGAATGCAACGTCTTTCAAAGTATGTCATGAATGACTCCAAGTAATATCCTTAAAATGAGCTAATGCACAGCGGAAGATTTCTTTAATACCTGAGAATAAACATGCTTTAAAGTGTCAACCAAAAGGTTGGTGAGTTCATTAGTTTATCATAATCAACCATTTCCGTAATAGTAATAGACCACAAGATTTCATATACATAAACGTTTTAATAAAAATATTCTAAGTGGTTGAGCACTTGGTAACCATACTTAACATTTAATCAACGTCGCATATTCCCTTTATTATGAAATCTCACTACACTGTACCAAGTGTAGTCACTGAAACGAAGTACTGTGCAACCGTTGAATACTGGTCGTCCAGTCCGGTTAGGGTTGTCAGGCCCGATAGATCTATCAACAGGATTCGCGTTTACAATACCGCATGTAAATGGTAGTTACCAAGCTATTAGGGAAAAATATGCAAAGTGGTACAACTCAACGTAGAATATGTTTTTAGTACTTGTGTCCATTTCGTAAAACAGTTATAAAACAGTGCATGTATTCTCAGCCCAAAAATATATATAAAAAGGGAGTAATGAAACTCACAATACTGTATTTCGTAGCAATTATGTATATGACGGCACTGAACAAGTGCAGGGTTTGTCTCGAATTAACGAACCTATATTAAGTATATATATTTATATGTTGGTCAATATCTGTCTAACAATTTAGGTCAAGTCGTAGTGTATCACAATCCTAATGCTCGAGACCGACATGCAAAAGTCAACAAAAGTCAACAAAAGTCAACTTGACCCAAAATGACTTCCAAAATCTATACATGTTTATTATATAACTTATATATAGTCGTTTTATATATTTAAATATATTTATCAGATCTTATTATACTAAATAATACAAGTCATTTATTAATAAATAAAAATTTATATTTAAATTCATATATGATAAAAATATACTTTTATATATATCTCAAGTAATAAAATTTATAAAATTCACTTAATATCATAAAAATATAGTGGTATGCATTATTAATGTAATTATATTGCGTGTGGTAAAAATATCTTTGTACGCATATTTATTTGATAAAATAATATTGATAATAATAATAATGATAAAAATAATAAAATGATAGTTTCAATAAAAATATTAGTTTTTAGTAATAAAGATAATTTTAGTAATAACATCAACTGATAACAATTATAATAATCGTTTTAATAATAATATTAAAATTAATAATAATTCAGTTGACCATATCTTTTAATCCGTTCATCGAACCCACACGATTTCTAAATGAAAAGTTATTAATTTTTCTTTAGCTTTTCAACGACATGCATATCATATACCTTATCTCAGTAGCATATGTATCAAATTCGTGATTTATCATAAAATATTTAACAACGAAACTAAGCATACAAACATGCATAATCATATATACTCGAGCACTAGTCAGGGATACACTATTAATATATAAAAGATAAGATATGAATGCTCACGTATCAATATTGTGATTCAATATTGCAGGAAAGTACGTAGACGCAACAAAAATGATAAACGTTAGGTTGACCTCACGAGCAATACCCTCGAACAATACCCATAACCTCCATAGCTATAACCCATAATTTCCTTAGCTCTATCCCGTTTGAAAACTTATTTTGAAATCGTCTGAATATAACTCCGTCGTAGTATTTTATGTATACTAATAATATCTTGAAATAATACTAAGTAAATATATATATGTAATTCGATTGAGAGAGTTTAGAGAAATATATTTTTAAGTTTCTATGAAATAATGAAACCTATTGAATTCTATTTATAATAGATTTTTGAATTATTAAAGTGAATTATTAAAGTGTGAATTATTAAAGTGAATTATTAAAGTATGAATTATTAAAGTGAATTATTAAAGTATGAATTATTAAAGTGAATTATTAAAGTATGAATTATTAAAGTGAATTATTAAAGTGAATTATTAAAGTTAAAGTAAAGTAAAAGTAAAGTAAAGGTAAAGTTAAAGTTAAAGTATAGTAAAATTATAAAACTATGTACGTATAATACGCGTATAAATATATTTAATATTAATTTAAATCATTATATCATAAAACATTTTAGAAAAGTAGAATTATATATATTCATAATAGGTTTCAAGTTTTTAAATTACAGTCTGTTGGTGAAGCATGGGATAAAGTCTAAAGGTTTAATAAACGTATGAAATCATCTTAATGAAAAATGTCGACTTACTTAACTTGACGATATCCAACATCTAAGTTATTTACACTCCACGTTCTTACTTATAGATCACTTTACCATTTTCCGAATATTGTCAAAAAGAATAGATTTCTTAAATCACAGTGGACCTCATAACATTGGCCCGTAATCATATCATAATGTATCTGATAATTCAATCATTTGATATTATCTCTTAATTCTGTCGATAAATATATCGAAACAAATACGTTCATGTAAAGTATCATATATCTAATACTTTGTTAATGTTTTCAGTTAATATTATATATTATATATACATATCTATATACACATAATTGTTCGTGAATCGTCGAACACGGTCAAAGGGTAATTGATTACATGAATGTAGTTCCAAACTTTTTGAGATTCAACATTACAAATTCTGCTTATCGTGTTGGAAACATATAAAGGTTAGGTTTAAATTTGGTCGGAAATTTTCGGGTCGTCACAGTACCTACCCGTTAAAGAAATTTCGTCCCGAAATTTGATCGAGGTCGTCATGGCTAACCATAAAAATGTTTTCATGACGGATATGTGTTGATAGATAGGATTTTATTACCATAGAGTAATATGGATAAAATGATCCGATTACTCGAAGCGTATGAGTGAAGCTATCACAAAATAGTGGAATGAGGAAAATAAGTTTCGTCATAATTTTTGATGTAGTCATGGTTGAATTTCGGAATTCAAAAAAAAAAAAAAATCTTGGAAATCTATAAGATCTGTTTCTTCGAGATTTAAGGAAATTAGGATCTCTTTAATTAAATGCGATGATCTGTCCCGATTACTACGTCTGATATTTCCCTTATATATTTACCTTTTTCATTCCATTAGTTTTTAGCACTTCTATACTCAATTCCAATTTCAAAAGATTGCGAAAATGCTTAATACAGTTCTAATCCTTGTCCTTATCCTTACTATAGCAACAATCATTCTCCTTTTCCAACTTCCACCGGAGGAATCTGTTTTCTTCTACTTCGCCCTTGGAGTTATAGTGTTTTTAATTCTCCCTTGTCTTTATATTGCGATAAACATTGATATACACGGTTTGTAATTTATGTGTTGTTATTGGACTTTATATTCTCCCTTACATTTTGGAGTTTCATACTTTTGTTGTCTCTTTCTGGCTTTAAGTCAAGCGAATAATGGTCCAGAATTAGTAGGTATAAAGTTTTGGATGAACATAGTTAATGTTCTAAGAAGGAAATTGTAATGGTACGATCTTGATTTGGTAAATTACCAGAATATCCGGAAAGATAGAACTATCAAGAAGATATGTTCTTAATATGTTTGGAGATTTGGTAGAATGTAAGAGTCATGTAAATGGCACATGATGATGGTATGTTATGTGAATCATCACGTTCCATTAGAAACTCAGTATGAATTACTGTAATATAATCACGTTGATCAAGTGTCATTATATTATACTAACTCATGCTTCAGTTCCCAACACTACTTCAAAACATTCATATTTGAATTTTTTTCAGAATTTAGAAACCAACACAGTTTCTTTTATGTTGCAGATATTATGGAGAGATAAATGATCTCAGATAAGAATAGTTGTGAAAATTTCTCCAGAAATATAGAGAATATGTCTAATGAGAGATACGAAGATATCTTATAATATTTAAGATAAGATGATGATGAAGAATAAGGTCCGCAAAGGTTTAGAGTCAGGAGCAAGGTATTCATTAATGACTTCGTCAGAAACAGAATCATCAAGATTCTTTAAATACAGACTTTGGTCCTTGTATTTATCCTTGGTCTCCTTCACGGACTGCTCAATCCATTGTTCAGTACCAACTCTTCTCTTTTTCTGGGCTTTACCAACACATTATTCTTTGTCATCAAACTTTTGACTGTTAAAGTCGTTTACAGTTTCTACTGCTTCATTAGCATTTCGAGAACTAATTCACAGTTTGAGATGTTTTTCAGAAACTTCACATTCGAAGTGTGTAAGTTTAGGAGATAGACGTTATATGTATATATAACTATTGAAGTAGAAATACTGCGAGATTTCAAAATACTGATTGCTGATTTTCAGTAATTGGTATGGCAATTCTTGTTGCAAGATGCGGATGAGTAAGAGATGGAGTTTCAATGAATAAGTATAGTGACTTTTCGGAGAGGTTTAAGTCGAAGGTTAATGAAGTTGTTGATAAGTTTACTGCTAATGTGGTGAGATATGAAAGGTTCCCCAGTAACGATGGTGAAAGGGCAGCGTATCTATCGAAGTTATAATAAAATTAGTTTTACTGAAAAGTCGAAGTTGACTTGTTGGAGCCGTGACAAAACTGGCTACTTTGAAAAGAAATGTAAGGTTGTTTTTGCTAATAAATACTAAAGAATTCAACGCGGGTACGTGTTAAACTATGACTTTGGGTTCGAGAGTTTTTCAGGTACAAGACTTCGGGTAATGTGTAATTGGATCATCATCTCGATTGTTCCTTATTTGAAGTGTCTTCCGAAATTTCGAAGCGTTTTAAATGCAGCTTGTCATTGTCAATATCCAAAGGATAAATTCGTCATAAATCTCGATTGATTCTCGTATCCTTTTGAGTGTTACAATTAAAAGTGATGTTCTATCACAGTTTTGAAGTCAAAGTATAGCTTTGAAAAAAATGTAAGGATCTAAGAGTGATGGTTTTGCTTATATCTCGAGTTGCATTCTGAGATTTCAAAAATCAGAATAGGTGATTGAATTTGAATGAGTATGGTTGTTTTGATTTCTTATAAAAGAAGGTATACTATTGTGAAAATAGGGAGTATAGTTGATGATTTACTGAATTAGAATCGAAGAATGTAATATATTAATTGTGCATTTATATATCTCTCGGGTATTACCTACCCGTTAAAAAAAATGTCACAAATAATATTTTGAACAAGAATTTTTCATTACAGTCTTTATGAAAATATATGTATGTATATTTTCTTCAGATGTAATACAGATTTAATGAGTTAATATCATATTAAGCTCATTTGATTTTCGGCTTGGATTAGTAAAGAATAATCTCTAAAAAATTAGAGATTACATAATCTTCGCGGAGTATTCCGCTAATGTAATCAATACTTCAATATTTATTCTTATAGATATTTCCTTAGTGAATTATGCTGATGCTCATAGAACTCTTGCTAACTTCACAAGATACGAATGTTGTTTTCCAGTAAGTTTCGAGTACATTGAAGATGAAAGTGTAAAATCAAACATGTTATTGAATGATACACTTGGTTTATTATGAAAACGAATTCATTTAATTAAATCAAAGATTGTAGTTACGATGGTTAGGTTGTTAACGAAGGATCTACATCATAGCATATTAGTAATATGAATTTAACTGAGTAGTATTTACCTTTTTTCAATTCATATTCAATAGCATAGTACGAAAGATTTTTATAGTTTCAGCATTCATATATATAAAATATATATATAATTTCTTTAGAAGAATGAGTTAATACTTCATAACTCGTTGATACAAAATACTCGTTGTTGATCAACGATGACGTCCACGGCTCTTCTTGAACTGACGGAACTTGTGATGTTATAGGTGCTACTAGTGCTGATGATGCTGACAGTACTGACGGTGATGGTGGTGCTGACGATATTGTTGATGCTGATGATACTGCCGGTAACTACTGGTGATGCTGCTGAAGCTTGTGGTATTGAGGCTTGCGATGTGGATGTTACTGGCGGTATTGGTTATGCTGCTGGTGCTGCTGATTGTGTTTGTAATCCTTGCACCATGTGTTCCAAAGCCACTACTAGGGCGCGAAGTTCGTTAATTTCTGCTAGTACACCGGGATGATTGGCGGTTGGAACGAGCGGATGAACAAGATTCGCAATATGGGATAGTATATAATCATGACGAGATACTCTAGCAATGAGTGAGAAAATGGTGTCTCGAACAGGTTCGCCGGTAAGTGCTTCAGGTTCATCGCCAAGAGGGCAATGTGGTGGATGGAAGGGATCACCTTCTTCTTGTCTCCAATGGTTGAGTTGACTACGGACCCATCCCCAATTCATCCAAAATAGATGATGGGAAATTGGTTGATCCATTCCGGTGATGCTACTTTCAGAGCTCAGGTAGATATCCATATCGGAATAGCTGTCGGAATCTGAGGAATTCGAACTGGTTGAGGGATCCATCTTGTAGGATCAGGGAAAGAATTTTTGGTATGAAATAGATTGTAGAATTTAGATTTGGTATTCTTCAATTACATAATTTGCATATGTATATATAATACCAAAATTCCGTAAATTACGGAGAATCTTTGAAAAGATGTCAGTCAAAGTTCACAGTAATAGATGTGCTAAGAAAAGAATCCGTTTATACACTATTATGCAATAAATGCAGGAAAACACGTCTAGACTTAAGATGATAAGCAGGTAATTTCCTAAGGATGATAAGTAGATGATTTTAAACTAGAATTGATAAGCAAACTTTTTGACATGCAGACACGGTCGAAGTCCAGACTCACTAATGCATCTTAACAACTATCAGTTAGACACACTAATGCAAGACCTGGTTTGCTAAGACCACCGCTCTGATACCAACTGAAAGGACCCGTTCATATACATTATAAACGATTCACAATAGTTGATTACATCGCGAGGTATTTGACCTCTATATGATACATTTTACAAACATTGCATTCGTTTTTAAAAGACAAACTTTCTTTACATCTAAAATTGACGGCATGCATACCATTTCATATTACATCCAACTATAATTGACTTAATATTAATCTTGATGAACTCAACGACTCGAATGCAACGTCTTTCAAAGTATGTCATGAATGACTCTAAGTAATATCCTTAAAATGAGCTAATGCACAGCGGAAGATTTCTTTAATACCTGAGAATAAACATGCTTTAAAGTGTCAACCAAAAGGTTGGTGAGTTCATTAGTTTATCATAATCAACCATTTCCGTTATAGTAATAGACCACAAGATTTCATATACATAAACGTTTTAATAAAAATATTCTAAGTGGTTGAGTACTTGGTAACCATACTTAACATTTAATCAACGTCGCATATTCCCTTTATTATGAAATCTCACTACACTGTACCAAGTGTAGTTACTGAAACGAAGTACTGTGCAACCGTTGAATACTGGTCGTCCAGTCCGGTTGGGGTTGTCAGGCCCGATAGATCTATCAACAGGATTCGCGTTTACAATACCGCATGTAAATGGTAGTTACCAAGCTATTAGGGAAAAATATGCAAAGTGGTACAACTCAACGTAGAATATGTTTTTAGTACTTGTGTCCATTTCGTAAAACAGTTATAAAACAGTGCATGTATTCTCAGCCCAAAAATATATATAAAAAGGGAGTAATGAAACTCACAATATTGTATTTCGTAGCAATTATGTATATGACGGCACTGAACAAGTGCAGGGTTTGTCTCGGATTCACGAACCTATATTAAGTATATATATTTATATGTTGGTCAATATCTGTCTAACAATTTAGGTCAAGTCGTAGTGTATCACAATCCTAATGCTCGAGACCGACATGCAAAAGTCAACAAAAGTCAACTTGACCCAAAATGACTTCCAAAATCTATACATGTTTATTATATAACTTATATATAGTCGTTTTATATATTTAAATATATTTATCAGATCTTATTATACTAAATAATACAAGTCATTTATTAATAAATAAAAATTTATATTTAAATTCATATATGATAAAAATATACTTTTATACATATCTCAAGTAATAAAATTTATAAAATTCATTTAATATCATAAAAATATAGTGGTATGTATTATTAATGTAATTATATTACGTGTGGTAAAAATATCTTTGTACGCATATTTATTTGATAAAATAATATTGATAATAATAATAATGATAAAAATAATAAAATGATAGTTTCAATAAAAATATTAGTTTTTAGTAATAAAGATAATTTTAGTAATAACATCAACTGATAACAATTATAATAATCGTTTTAATAATAATATTAAAATTAATAATAATTCAGTTGACCATATCTTTTAATCCGTTCATCGAACCCACACGATTTCTAAATGAAAAGTTATTAATTTTTCTTTAGCTTTTCAACGACATGCATATCATATACCTTATCTCAGTAGCATATGTATCAAATTCGTGATTTATCATAAAATATTTAACGACGAAACTAAGCATACAAACATGCATAATCATATATACTCGAGCACTAGTCAGGGATACACTATTAATATATAAAAGATAAGATATGAATGCTCACGTATCAATATTGTGATTCAATATTGCAGGAAAGTACGTAGACGCAACGAAAATGATAAACGTTAGGTTGACCTCACGAGCAATACCCTCGAACAATACCCATAACCTCCATAGCTATAACCCATAATTTCCTTAGCTCTATCCTGTTTGAAAACTTATTTTGAAATCGTCTGAATATAACTCCGTCGTAGTATTTTATTTATACTAATAATATCTTGAAATAATACTAAGTAAATATATATATGTAATTCGATTGAGAGAGTTTAGAGAAATATATTTTCAAGTTTCTATGAAATAATGAAACCTATTGAATTCTATTTATAATAGATTTTTGAATTATTAAAGTGAATTATTAAAGTGTGAATTATTAAAGTGAATTATTAAAGTATGAATTATTAAAGTGAATTATTAAAGTATGAATTATTAAAGTAAATTATTAAAGTTAAAGTAGAGTAAAAGTAAAGTAAAGGTAAAGTTAAAGTTAAAGTATAGTAAAATTATAAAACTATGTACGTATAATACGCGTATAAATATATTTAATATTAATTTAAATCGTTATATCATAAAACAGTTTAGAAAAGTAGAATTATATATATTCATAATAGGTTTCAAGTTTTTAAATTACAGTCTGTTGGTGAAGCATGGGATAAAATCCAAAGGTTTAATAAACGTATGAAATCATCTTAATGAAAAATGTCGAGTTACTTAACTTGTCGATATCCAACATCTAAGTTATTTACACTCCACGTTCTTACTTATAGATCACTTTACTATTTTCCGAATATTGTCAAAAAGAATAGATTTCTTAAATCACAGTGGACCTCATAACATTGGCCCGTAATCATATCATAATGTATCTGATAATTCAATCATTTGATATTATCTCTTAATTCTGTCGATAAATATATCGAAACAAATACGTTCATGTAAAGTATCATATATCTAATACTTTGTTAATGTTTTCAGTTAATATTATATATTATATATACATATCTATATACACATAATTGTTCGTGAATCGTCGAACACGATCAAAGGGTAATTGATTACATGAATGTAGTTCCAAACTTTTTGAGATTCAACATTACAAATTCTGCTTATCGTGTCGAAAACATATAAAGGTTAGGTTTAAATTTGGTCAGAAATTTCCGGGTCGTCACAATTTCCGATTACATTCATCGAATCGAATAACTTATGATATGAATATGATATGAAGTTAGCGCAAAAAGAACAGGTAAGTGGAAGTATGGACCGGTATTTCAATTGCTGATTAAATATGGGATCCGTTTTTTTTTTTTTTTTTTTGCGTTTAAATTGCAAGTTTATTTTTTTGTGAGTTTTTTTTAGGGAAGATACGGTTACATCGATTTCTAAGGATTACAGTTGTAGAAGTGAAGAAGATAATACTCAGTATTGATGATGATTTCGTTTCCCTTTTGAAGTATGTTGATGATAATTTTCGCCTATTAAAAGAATTTTCAATAAAAACCCACGATTAATATGGAATTATTTGCAGTTGATTGAAATCAATTTAATTTTTGAATATAGATTCCGGATTTATTGGTCAAATTACCTAATACAGTTACGATTTTTGAAATTTGAATTTAACTGTAATTATTCATTTTGTAGTTGATTGTAATTGTAAGTTAATATAAGGTTATTAATGTCAATATCCTTATAATTAAAAAATGTATTATGTAATAATTATTTCGAGATTAAATCCAACAGTTGTATTTATTTGTTTACTTAGAATGAATGGTCAAGATCAATTATTTAAAAAAATTATTACTGAATTAAGCTCCTGCTTTAATAAAGAAGAGGGATTTTTATCGAGTACTACATAACACAAACTAAAATAGTTATAGTCAGAGTTAAAGATAAAAAACTTAAAAAAGTAAAATGGGACAATTATTTTGAGACGAAGGAAATAATAACAATTACTAATACTATAAATAAAAAATTAATTTACAAGAAAATAATATTATGAGTTTCAGATAAGGAAAAAAAAAACATAATCGACAATTGGAGTTATAATTTTGGGAGTACTCCGTAATCGATTTTTATTTTACCATTTTAAACTAATTACTATTACTACTCCTATATATTACTCGGTACATTGACAGCCTTTTTTGAGCTTTCTTAAGATTGGAAATTGGAAATAGCAAATATTAGAAATAGCAAAAGGGTTACAAATAGAAAATTGAAGCGTCAAAATTTAGTGTGGAAATAGCAAAAACGTAAATCTGGAAATAGCAAATAGAACTTCAGATCAATTTCCCATTATCTTCATCTTCCCCAAGATGCCCTGTTCTACTGATAACTTTATTCTAGCTGTAAACTAACAATATTAGTTCAAACTCGTAGCCACACTCCATACGAACTAATCTAATCCAAAACTTAAACAAAAAAAACCCAAAATGAGTGGTTGCACAATAAAAATGCAATATATTATTAGGCTTCACATTCAAAATCTACTGGTACAGTAACAATGAAGTAGATCTACCCCTGGTCTTGCTTCTCTTTTTTTTTTTTTTTGTTATCAAGCTATCGTCCCAGTATTCATCACCCATCTCACTCTGCATTTCATTTTCAAATAATCAAACAAAACTTGGATCAATTCAAAGAATCACTTCTCTAAAACTGGATATTAGAAGGTAGTGAAACGGGCGAGTTGGCTATTAGGTGCAAGTCCAAACGGGTAGCTTCAGATTGACCCAGATTTTTTTTAAACCACTTATTTTGAATAGTTAATGACTATATTTGATTTGAACCTACCAAAATTACAAGCTATAATAAAAAAATTGAATTATAAGCAAGTAGCGGGAGTGAAGTGTCTGGATACACGATTGATTATTATTTTGTATTTGAATTATTATTTTGCTAGTTGTTACTTGAGCAATCGAGTTGTAATTTTGATTTAGTTTTGATTTAGGTTTAATTTTTTGTTTTATTTTTAAAAAAAAATTAGGGTTTGTAATTTTGTGGAAGAACAAGTTGAGCAATCTTTGAAATTAGATGAAGAAGATGGTTAAAAAGACGATTTTACCCTCACATGCATTGCACATGTCAATACTTAACGAACTAATTTAACAGTAGTTTGACGGAGGACGTTGATTACAAATTTTTGATAAAAAAAAAGGATGCGCAAAGTCAAATTAGAAACCGAGAGATGCTGTTAGCCATATGGAGTATAATACAAGGACCAACGGAGCAAAAAAGTCACATAAAAAGCATTTAAATTTTACAGAATCATTTTACTACGTAGTATTAACTATTAAGTATTATTTTGATCTACTACTATATTGAACAACGATTTAATAAGCCACATAATATTAAATATACATTATAATTATATCATTTAAGCACTAGCATTTACTGCTCACACTATTTTTTGGTTTATAACTATATCATTTAAGCACTAACATTTACTGTTCACACTGTTTTTTTAATGGTTTAATTATTCCCTGCTTTAGTGGATATATAAGAAATAGTGGTGTTTTTATCACTATTGTTGTGTTGCTTCAATGGTTAACCACGCTTACGCTTTTCCAGAAAGTTCTCGGTTCAACTCTCTGATGGGGTATTATTCCCCATTTTAATTTTCCCTATTTTTGTGATGATAGGATCCACGTCCTTTACTTATTATCAAATTATGACCTTTGTTCTTTATTTAACCAGTACAATTCATTATATTTAATCGAACATTAAATTAAATTGATGTGTGATCAAATAGTATAAGATAGAATTAATGAAAGCACAATATTTGCACATACTTCTTCACTATTTAGACTCATTGCTTTCTCAAACTACAAACAAAATTACAAAAGTAGAAACAAACGATTGATTGTTCACGTGATTATTATATTCCGAGGGGTATTTTGATCATTTGCTTATTATAGGTACATATTACAAAAACTTTTCATACGCTCGTAAAGGTGGTCGCCGCAACGCGCGGCTGGCCACCTGCTTGTTTAGTTCAATTTACATCAAATTCACTTGCACAGACATTTGAGATAAGAACTTTTTATTACACTTAGAATTTTCATATATAAACCAAAACTCATCTATTAATTAAGTTTTAAATTAATTTTGAAAAGTTTTAACTCATTTAATGTGCTTATCATGAACCCCAAGAGCACAAGTTAGCTTTTCCCTTTAAATATTTTCATAACATTTTATGTTGCGTCAGATTTTCACTAGTTATGCCATTAAATATGAGTCGATGCTTTACGTAAGTTTCCTCATTCTATGTGAAGTCGCAAGTTTAAAATGTGTCACTTGTTTGTTTTTAATTTTTTTCACCAAAATTGAAACCAATATATTAAAAAACCTTCATCAAATCGATGAAGGCAACAATTACGTAAACCTTCAACAATCTTTTTTTTTTGTCACTTGTTTGTTTTTAATGATGGGTTTCAAATATGTTTGGTTAAGAAGTTCAATGTGGACGTGAGATATTCAATTGATTGATGGTTTACATAAATTGTTCGGATCCAATCAATCAAACATGTAATAATTCAATAAAGGATTAAAGCTACAAATATGATATATTTTCTCAAATGTCTCGATGTCGCTCATATACCCATTTGCGTCTAACTGTCGGCAATGTACTTTCAAAAAGAGTACTAATATAAGTCATTATACTTTTTTACCTGCGACGAAAACAATTGATGACGTGGCTTCTAAGTAGTTATGACACGTAAGTGATACATCGAAACAAAAACTGAAAGTATATAGCCTACATTAGAGAAAAAGTGAAAGTATATGACCCATTTGTAGCCATATAAAATGAAAAAAATGTTTAATAATTAACTTTACTGGTTCAGCAGGTAACCGGTAATAAAATGTTGACATTTGCATACTTTTTGAAAGTATATAGCCGACAGTGAGACGCGAAAGAATATATAGACGACATCGGGACAATTTGTAGCTTTAACCCTTCAATAAAACTACCACATACATCATCAAATTCACAAAATTATAATAATTCTCAACAAATTAACAAGTCACCAACTTTGGAAAAACTTAAAAAGTTTAATGAAACCATGACAAATCTGGCTTAAAGGAAACATCTTTTGCAGCTCCTTGCACACCCCAGTAACCTACGTGACGACAATCATTCACTACAAGAAGCTCCAGTTTACCAGACCCGATAAGCGGTCTGAACCCATCATCCGAGAATTTGTGGCACGCGGTTAACCGCAACACGCACAATCGCGAGTAATGAACCACAAGTTCTAGTCCTTCATCACTAATCTCTTGGCATCTAACAAGTTCTAAGGTTTTAAAATGATCACAACAGCAAAGAGCTTCCATCCCAATATCATTAAACAAATAAACACGATTGAGTGACAAGTTCTTTATCGAGCACTTTTTGTTTAAATCGAGTATGCCATTAAGGGAAAACGATGATGGTGAAGGATGATCACCGTCTAAGAAAGACAATGTGAGTGACTCGAGAAGTGTACAATTTTCAGTTTATACTTTTAAACTATCATCTGTAAGACTCGACGGGTGTTCCATCATCCAATCTGCTGGTACGCTAATCGAAATGGACCGAAGATTTCGTGAGTTTCGGGCCAGCCCGATAATATCCGAATCTCGTGCTCCTATACATATGTCTAAGTGAAGTTTCTCCAAGTTTTTGCACTTATCCAGTATACAAGTAAGCCCTCTTCCCGGGTTGATCATACAAGTTTGATGGAAAACCGTGTGTACTTTTAAATTTTATAAACGCAGTGGAACATATAAATAAACATCTTTTATTAATCATTAAAATAAACATCATTTATTTTATTATAAACTTTCAAGTAAAACATTCACACGATTAATGATCCCAACAAGATCCAATTACACCACTAATAATTGTCCAATAATAAATTCACAAAGTGGAGTTTAGATATATCTTTAGCGAGTGATGTTCACGAGTAAGTTGAAACAAGTGTACAAAGAAGAACACCTCTACAGATAGTCCACAGAGCACGTCAAGCAATAACCGAAGACTGCTAGATTTCTTAATCACCAAATATCAAAACAAGTAATAACTAAAAGAAAAAAAAAACAAACAAAACTCTTTTGTTTATTTTCATCTTTTCTCGACAGCTCACAAATAACCATTAGATATGTGTTATAATTTTATTATTATATTATAAACAAGTATAATAAATAATATAATTATTATAATCACAATAATTACACAACTATAAACAAAAGGCATGAGGATCCTTTTGT
Source organism: Rutidosis leptorrhynchoides (assembly GCF_046630445.1). Classification (NCBI taxonomy): domain Eukaryota; kingdom Viridiplantae; phylum Streptophyta; class Magnoliopsida; order Asterales; family Asteraceae; genus Rutidosis; species Rutidosis leptorrhynchoides. The sequence goes on along the minus strand of NC_092337.1, from coordinate 35,119,718 downwards.
TTTCTTTGTTTGGCAACCTTCGACATAAGACTGGAGAGATGCCACCAATATTATTATTATTATGGAGTAATTTTATATGTGGCTGCCTTTTATTTTTTTGTTCTTCTTTTTTCAAAGTCATAAAAGATATATATATATATATATATATATATATATATATATATATATATATATATATATATATATATATATATATATATATATATATAGTTTGAGACATTGGCAACAATACTTCATACGGCAACAATAATTCATATTGAACAACTCTTTTGTCCGTATATTATTTTGACGTGTTCCCTACTCAAAAATATATGCTCATGGATCAAAACATATTTCCATCATTTTGTCATCTAATAGTCCGTGACCCTTTTTCTTTTTTTAATATTTAATTAAATCATATTTAATTAAACTATAGACTATAGGTTATAATTATATATCAACAATATATAATAATTGGTGATCATAAATATGTATATACCATATATATACATATAACCGGATATCTAAGTGCTCATTGTGTGTGACCCCGTAGGCTTGTATATAAGCGGTAGTATAATTTTATGTTATGGAGTGCACACTAAACCAACAAACTCCCACTTGTGCATGACATAACATCTGGAAAACTATACAGACATATATTTGCGTCTAGCAACACGTTAATGCCCCCGAAAATATACAAGTGTTTGTTTTAGCTAAAATGAACTATCATTATTATTAAAATGATTTAATGATTGAGTGTCTGTTGTCCCTTTATTACCGATACCATGTTGACATGAGACATGGATATAGTCATTCTCATTTGTCAACTAATTCTGTTTCTCGATCTTGAAAATTTGAATGTGATCACCAAGTTAAAATTGATCTACAATCAATATAGCTTGGACACGGTCGTGTAAATATCCATTCACTTTCATCGAGGGGCCCAGTGGTATCATACTCTCGCATAGAGGAATAAATTCCATTGTGATTACATTTATTCGTCATGTGCTTCACATCATACTCAATGATGGCCTTTATAACTACCTTGTTCAGGATAGTGTTTAACCATATCAAAGTATAATATGTCAAACAATCGAAAACCAACATATACATCTCAGGTCTAAGGACGCAAAGACATAATCATTATGAGATTCACTATTGACGACGATCCATGTAGTGACATCTCATGATTGGGTCATTCCAATATTCATCATCAATGAATACATATGAATTTTGGTCTCAACTAGTTAACTATTCACCATCGGTGAAAAAAACCAAACATTCATAATAATCTTAATTCATATTATTCCCATAACATGACTGATTATGGAGATTTAGAATAATCAACAATTATTCATGGATTAAACATGCTAATATAGAACACAGTAATATAAATGAAAACGACCATACCGAGTATCTCAATTCATTTAGATAAAACTGTTTAATGTTCCAGAGATATCCAAATACTAAATTACAAATGAAAAAGATTAGTAGCTTAACGAAGTTGAATATTACTAGCATGATCATCATGCTGGCTGTGCATCAAGGGCTTTGTGAGCGGGTCAGCCACGATATCATCTGTATGAACCTTAAGAACACTAATTTCATTCCCCACAATGACTTCACGAATGTAGTCAAACTTTCGAAGAATGTGTCGGATACTTTTATGTACATGTGATTCTTTCGGAAGTGTTATAACAACCACACTATCACAATACATCTTTAGAAAATTTATTGTTGTGTACTACTCTGAGTTCAACAATAAACTTCCTTATCCAGACTACTTTCTGAGCAACATCTCGGGAAACAATGTATTCTGCTTTTGTTGTAGAATGTGCAACAATGCTCTACTTTGAGCTCTTCCAATTAACTGTCTCGTCCATCATGACAAAGAAACAACCTGACTGGGATCGAGAATCATCTCGATCAGTTTGGAAACTAGCATAAGTATTATGGTTAATACTTAACTCCTTTTCCAAGCAATCGTAAACCATATCTTTAGTACTCTATAAATACTTAAGAATGTTCTTAACAATAATCCAATGTTCTTAACCTAGATTTTGTTGATAATGACTCGTCAAACTCAAAAATAACGAGACATCATTTTAGTACATAACACGAAATACATAATGGATCCTATAGCCGAAACATATGGGATACATTTTATTCATCTTATCTCATCATGCGTGATAAGACTTTGAGAATTGCTCAAGGTTATGCCCTTTTGCACAGGCAATGCTCCAAGGTTGGAGTAATGCATGCTAAATCTCTGCAAGATAAGATATGTACATTAATTCAAAACAATAAACCATTTGAATCTATTTCTATAGATCATGATTCCAAGTATATAAGTAGCTTCTCCAAGATCATTTATGAAAAACGTTTTCAAGCGAAGACTTGACATCTTGCAAGTTGAAATGTTATTTCCAATAAGCAGTATGTCATCAACATACAAGATCAAGAAGACTACTTTGCTCCCACTAGATTTAATGTAAACACATAGCTCATCTTGGTTTTGAGAAAAACCAAACTCTTTGATATTCTCATCAAACTTAAGATTTTAGCTCCTGAATGCTTGCTTTAATCCATAAATAGATTTTAGAAGCTTGCATACTTTAATAAGATGCTTTGGATTTACAAACCCTTCCGGCTGAACCATATTTACGTCCTCGCTTAGATCGCCATTTAGGAAAGCGGTTTTGACATCCATTTGCCATATTTCATAATCATGAAAAGCAGCTATGGCAATAAGTATCCTAATGTATAAAACTCGCGATCAGTGGAAAAGTTTCATCATAACCTTTTGCCACGAATTGAGCTTTAAAAGTGTTTACCTTACCATCCATGCTAGTCTTCTCTTTGAAGACTCATTTACGCCCCATTGTCTTACAATTGGGTGGAAGATCAATGATTATCTGTCATGGACTGCATATTTGCATTCATATTATCTCGCCATTTTTAAGATTCGTGATCTTATATGGCCTTACGGTAGCTAGAGGGTTCATAATCCTCTAGGTAAGGTTCATCTGAATTAATCAGATAATCAAACCTCTTATGCCGATGAGGAGTTCTACTAGACCTATGAAGTTCAGGTGCAACACGTTCTGACTCACCAACAGTGTGTTCAGCTTCAACGTGCGGTTGGCTAGTGCCTTCAAAAGGTATGTCACTTTGTGATTCTTGAATTTCTTCAAGATCTACTTTACTCCCACTGACTTCTTGTAAGAGAAGATCTCTTTCAAAGAATTCAGCAAACCGAGCAGTGGACACTTTGTTTTCAGCTTGGTAGTATAAGTAGTAACCCATTGTTTCCTTTGGGTATCCCATAAAGTGAAATTTAGTACTTCAGGGTTTTAATTTGTTTGAAGTGCCATGCTTCACATACACTTCAAAAACCCCATAATTTCAAATAAGACAACTTGGGAATCTTCCCATGCCATAACTCATATGGTGTCTTTTCTACCTTCTTGGTTAGAACCATATTGAGTATGCCTACAGCAGACTCTAATGCATAACCCCAAAAAGACGGTGGTAGAGTAGTCAGACTCATCATAGATCAAACCATATCAAGTAAAGTTCGATTCCTCCATTCAGACTCACCATTGAGTAGTGATGTGTGAGGTGGAGTGACTTGTAAGACAATTCCACAATTCTACAGGTGGTTCAAAAACTCTTGACTCATATACTCACTTCCTCCATCAGAGTGAAGTGATTTAATGGTCTTTATAAGCTGATTCTTTACTTCATTTTGAAAGAATTGAAACCTTTCAAAAACTCCATGTTTATGTTTCAGCAAGTAAACATAACCATATCTACTATAACCATCAGTTATTGTAATGACGTAAGATTCACCATTTCTAGACATTGTTCTAAAAGGGCCACATACATCAATATGTATTAGTCCTAAAAGATATGTAGCTCTTTTACCTAAATCGAAGAAATGAGCCTTTGTCATCCTTTCACATAAACATTAATCACATACATCAAATGAATCAAAGCCATTTGATTCCAAAAGTTCATAAGAATGGAGTTTTGAAATGCGTTGTTTATATGACCAAGACGACAATGTCATAGATAGGTCTTATTCAAGCATTTCTTAAATCGCTTGGCGGTACATGTATACATAGAATTCTCATTTGAAATCACACCATGCATATTAATTTCAAAAATACCATCACTTGGAAAGGTATTAAGATAAAAATATTATCCTTAGAAATTGAAATATCAAAGTGCGTAAATTCAAGTTCAAAACCAACATCTTTCAAACTATATTGCTCATAATACTAGGAGCATTATAACATTGTTCCAACAAAATAATAAGATCACTTGCAAGAGTAAGCTCATAGTGACTAATGGATTCAAAAGAAGCTTGATTCTCATTGCCCACTCGCAAATCTAGTGTGCCTTTCGTCGGTCTATTACTTCTTCTCATTCCTTTCATATTGTTACAGGTGTAAAGACCACAACCGGTTAACAATGATTCAGGAATCACTAGAAAAAGTATATAACTGTATATGAAATATACCTGAGTTTTCTAGTCTTACCAGCATTGCCTTTTCTCAGCTCATATTGGTAGATAGGACAACTTCCTTCTCCAATTGCCAATCTTTCCACGATGGAAACATTCAGCGTCTTTTGTTGGGATTTTCTTCTTGGAAGGTGGAATAATTTTCCTGAAAAATGATTTATCATTTCCTTCCAAAAAGTATTCGGCTTATTCTTTTTCACCCTTTCATCCTACTTCTCCTACTCATCGAACAACTTCCGATAAGCATTTTGCTGAGCAGCAGGAGCTACGCAAATAGCAGGATCGGATAAGGGTTCTAATTTTGTTCAACTTCCATTCATGCTTGAGTGCAATTCCCTGGTTGTGGTGCCAGTATAGGAAGTTTGAACATTGAGTTTATCCTTCTTCAACAAAGAAGAAAGTGTGTTTTGGTTTACGTTTTGATTATTTGACATCTACAACAGATATAAGATTCAATTTAGTATTTTCAATATTGCGCTTTAATAAATTAACTACCCAAGTTTTTATAATTTTTAAAAACAATTAATTTACGAAAGCCTAAGATCCACATAGAGGTTCCACAGCCACATCTGTTGATCAGCTAGCAGTTATGGAGTCTATTGGTAGGTAGCGGATACCAATTGCATTACAAGTGCAACTCTTAGATCTTTATGGGACCTTGAGATATGTGTAGTCCAACAAACCATTATTATCTATTGGCATGTTTGTCCCATCCTTGCCTCGAAATCAGGTCTCACCGTGAATACGATTAAGTCGTCCAATTTGGAAACAGTGGAAATTCACGCTAGTCTCACTAGATCGAAAAATTCACCTCGTGGCTATAATTCAGCCTAGTCTCACTAGATCAGAAAAATAACGAGGAGTGTTTGCAAGCACATTGGATGGCATGACTTAAATTTGACGGGTATTTTTTAAAAATTTGTGTTAACGAATAATGCATGCACACAATATTCGTTACACCTTTTGTTAAAAATCAATTTAACCAATTATATATGTCGATCGTGTATTATGCGTGCAGTTTGTTATTTAATTTCTAGTATAAAAAATAACAAATACACAAACGTGTATCGTTTTAAAACAGTTTTAAAAGATGTCGCCCATATATATTATTTTATTTCAAAAATAATTAACTTTAAACTCGTTAGAGTTTAACTTTTTAAAATCGTCAATTTTAATCTTGAAACTAGTTACCGATTTTATTTGATGTTTTCATCAAAAATATTTAGCATATATTATAATCAATAATTATATATAAATGCAAAAATAAAACACAATCATGCATCACACATACATAGCCTAGCCCAAAAATCCTATGCTTGATCCCATGAGCCGACATGGGATTAAGAGGTCAAACTAAGGGTAATATCATAGCTTCCACTTAATTCAAGAATCAAGTGAAAACTTGAAAAACGCCATCGTTGTCAAATTGACCTGTTCGCCATCTTCTAAGTCAAACTTTACGTTGCATCTATATCTTCAATCTTCATCTTATTACATTTATTTAAAATTGAAAAATACAACTAATCTAATACTTTTACAATTTAGAATAAACATAAATAAATACTATGAAATTGAAAAATAAATAAAATACAACTTTGGCTTCAAAATGGCCTTTCTAATAAAATAAATAATCAACATGATATAATATTGCCGTAATCAACAATCACAACAATCACATATAATCAAACACATAGGTCGGGGCATTACGGGCTATGTATGCAATCACAATTTTAATAACTACATTATTAAAACCTATATATGGCTTGTCCATGGTTACAATGCATGTGTACAACCATGGAATACAACAATTAACAATTATAATAAATATTCAAGTCATAATAATTAAATCTACAATTTAAATTAGTGATATTCTTTCAATCATATTTGTGCGTCATTAGGTTAAGTCTAAATCAACCGTGTTGACTTTAAAAACCAAAAAGATTTCGACTTTCACCAATACACCACAAAGCTAAATCTAAAGAATAGTCACACGACAATTAAAATGGTGTAAAAGCGGCTCTGATACCACTGATGGAAAAGCGTGTGTACTTTTAAATTTTATAAGCGCAACGGAACATATAAATAAACATCTTTTATTAATCATTAAAATAAACATCATTTATTTTATTATAAACTTTCAAGTAAAACATTCACACGATTAACGATCCCAACAAGATACAATTACACCACTAATAATTGTCCAATAATAAATTCACAAAGTGGAGTTTAGATATACCTTTAGCGAGTGATGTCCAAGAGTAGGTTGAAACAAATGTCCAAAGAAGAACACCTCTACAGATAGTCCACAGAGCACGTCAAGCAATAACCGAAGACTACTAGATCTCTTAATCACCAAATATCAAAACAAGTAATAACTAAAAGAAAAAAAAACAAACAAAACTCTTTTGTTTATTTTCATCTTTTCTCGACAGCTCACAAATAACCATTAGATATGTGTTATAATTTTATTATTATATTATAAACAAGAATAATAAATAATATAATTATTATAATCATAATAATTACACAACTATAAACAAAAGGCATGAGGATCCTTTTGTTTTCTTTGTTTGGCAACCTTCAACATAAGACCAGAGAGATGCCACCAATATTATTATTATTATGGAGTAATTTTATATGTGGATGACTTTTATTTTTTTGTTCTTCTTTCTTCAAAGTCATAAAAGATATATATATATATATATATATATATATATATATATATATATATATATATATATATATATATATATATATATATATATATATATATATATATATATATATATATATATATATATATATATATATGGTTTGAGACATTGGCAACAATAATTCTTATGCCAACAATAATTCATACGGCAACAATAATTCATATTGAACAACTCTTTTGTCCGTATATTATTTTGACGTGTGAAATGCCCCGTTCATATATATACAATATAAACGATTCACAATAGTTGATTAAATCGTGAGGTAATTGACCTCTATATGACACATTTTACAAACATTGCATTCGTTTTTAAAAGACAAACTTTCTTTACATCAATAATTGACGGCATGCATACTATTTCATAATAACTCCAACTATAATTGACTTAATAATAATTTGATGAACTCGACGACTCGAATGCAACGTCTTTTGAAATATGTCATGAATGACTCCAAGTAATATCTCTAATATGAGCAAATGCACAACGGAAGATTTCTTTCATACCTGAGAATAAACATGCTTTCAAGTGTCAACCAAAAGGTTGGTGAGTTCATAGGTTTATCATAAAACAATAAAATTCATCATTTTGGTAGACCACAAGATTTAAATCCTGCATGGTATAAATGGGCCCGAATCTTATACCCACCTGTAATATACATGCGATATCTTTTAAATATAGTACACCTTTCTCGTGTACGAAATCATCTTTCATAAATCTTAGTAACCGTACACATATCTCGTGCACAAAAATAACATACACAACCTGTGTATAAAATCATTCTCTCGATACATAACATTCACTTTTCATTGCTTTCATAGCTTGGCTTGGTAACTGACCTTAACATATAATGCGCATAATAATATCCCCAAAACAGAACATCTCGTCTGTATAATAATCATATAAACTTCGAAGTACTAAACACCACGCCCACTAGCCCTTCTGTCTAGTGAACATTCTGGGTGGGGGTGTTAAACCCGGTAGCTACCTTTAGGATTCGCGTCAACTAGGCGTGCACTAATTCTCAAAATTAGTGATGTTCCCTAATTCTTAGGTTACCAAGCAATGATAATCAGGGAAAAAATATTCATATCAATTGTGGCAATTATCATGTCCACATAATTCAATGGTGGCAATTATCATGTCCACATAATTCATTCGAGGAATGTTTTGCTTGTGTCAATCTCGTCAAACATTTATAAAAGCATTTCATGTATTCGTAGTTCAAAATGTATTTCAAAAGCATTTAATAAAGCAGTTGTAAAAGTAGCGCATGTATTCTCAGTCCCAAAAATGTAAAGAGTAAAAGGGAATCAAATGAACTCACCTAATGTATTTTGTAGTAAAAATACATATGACTATAGTGAACAATGCAGGGTTGGCCTCAGATTCACGAACCTATAACATTTATATATATATTACCATATATAATTGTAATCGAACAAATTTATATATTATTAGTGAATTAATTGTTATTTTAATTATGTTTTTCATTAATAACCTAATTAATTACATTTATTAATATTTATTATAAAAATATAGTTATGTTATATGTAGTAAATATAGTTTTGTGTAACTAATAGTTTATTTGATAAAATAAAATTGATAATAATAAATAAAAAGTTTGTTTCATCCTATAATCATAATAATAATAGTTATAAAAATGATAATTTTTATAAAAGTGATGAATACTAATAATAATTATAACTATAAAAATAATGATTTTACTAATAATAATAATACTAGTATTTATATTAATAACTATAATGATAATAATACTACTAGTAATAATAATAATAATACTAATACTTATGATAATAATAATAATAATAATAATAAAAATAATAATAATAATAATAATAATAATAATAATAATAATAATAATAATAATAATAATAATATAATAATAATAATTTTATTAATAATGATTAATGATAACACTTCATTTATGTCACATCTTAATTATAGTTTGCATTATAATCTTTAATTCATTCTTAACCAAATAATAATAATAATCGTAGTAATAATAATAATACAAATAATAAAAATAACATAAGTACTACCTTAATGAAAGGAGCTTTAAAAAGAATAAACACCCTGGCACGGGCTCGAACCCGCGACCTCCCACTAACCCTTCACACCCTTAACCATTCAGGCTATCATGTTTTTCGGATATAATCCGCATCATAAATACATTTAACCCGTTTTCCTCTCACAACTTGGCCCAACATGCACACGGCCCAACATGGACACCCATTTAGTAACCTAGATAAACCACTAAACTCTGTGGCCTGTTTCTATTTCCATCCCATGCTCAATCGAGAGAAAAAAATAAAAAAAATAAAACGGTGGGTATCATGTAGGGTTTCTGTGTTTGGGTCGTTTTCCCCTTTTTTCTTTAATCGAACTTTAACAGCTCACAAAGCACTCCTTGCTTTATTAATCAATTAATATCATCGTGACACCCTCATTAATCCTCATCATTCATTGTTGTTTTCACGTATCATCATCGTCATAAATCATCATTCTTACACGTATATCTTTATCATTTTCATTGTTTTTGTATCATTATCGTAGCATCTATCTTAATCATAACTTGCTCATCTTCTTAATCGTAACAGTGGGAAGTTTTATCAACGAAGAGAAGCACGAAAAGAACGTAGCAACATCATTAACATAAACCCATAATATTTTTGAAGTGGTGGCGGTGATGGTTGTTCATGATTGATGGGTCAGAAGTATATTAGTAATGAAGAAGCATCGAAGAGAAAGAAAAATAAAAATAGGTTTTTTTGTGATGGGTTTGTGTCGGTTTAGGATTATGAACGGAAACAGTATTAGTTTCAATTAATTCGACTGAGCATTCCTTTTGTGTGGGGTTAGAGATTTTCGATTGAGACAAGAAACAGAAAAATAGAAGCGAAAGAAATTGTGGGGTTCTTGATTGTGAATTTATACGATAGTGGTGAGGGTTTAGTGGTGATCGCGATATTTTAAGGCTGTTACGACAGGAGCAGCAATCATGTTGGCTTGAAGTTGAAGATGGTGTTCATTGATGATGGGTCTGATCACAAGTCTGTGGGTTTCAACCGAACCAAAACTCAAATAAGGTAGTAGTAGTAATACGCGAGGTAATGGGTTGTAATCAAAACAAGAACGGTTAATGTGGTGGGTTGCATTCGCGATATAAAATATAAAGGAGTCATAGCAACATTAGCTTATGGTAGTATTGTTTGATGGTGTATTTAAGGTGGTGGTGGAGAAGGGGTGTTAGAGACAAAGAAGGGTTTGATCAAGTGCAAGAGGTGAAGAAAGATGGCATTATGATCATGGTGATAAGTGATAGTGGTGTGTAATGGTTCAACAGGTGGTTGAGTGGTGATGTCTAAAACAGAATCAGAAGTAGAAAAACTGAAATGGTTTTCTTGGTGATGAGGGTTTTTGGATGTTTGATAGAAACAACAACAACTGCTACATTTCTTACTTCGTTAGTGTTTGTTTAATTCATGTATTGTGAGGCAGAGTTGATGGGTTTGGTTCATATTATGGGTTGTGGATATATCTCACATGATGGAGTACTTGTTGTAGTAGTTAAGATTGATTCTAATTGTTTCATGAATCTGACTGGTAACAATATTGAGACAGAAGACAAAACTTTAAAGTTTAATGGTGATTTCAATTAAAATCTTGATTTGTACTGAAAAGAGATTCGTTGAATTATTTTAACAGACAGATTGAATAAATCAGATAGCGAGTTGTAACAGATTTTGTAGATATTTGATTTTAAATTTTGTACTAAATAAATATTTATAATAAATAAATATATTAATATAATTAATAATAATAGTTCTATTAATATTAATACTAATAAATGATAATAATGATAATAATAATATTTATATTTATATTAATAGTACATAAAAATAATAATATCATTAATATAATATTTATATCTTAATTTGTAATTAATTATTTTAATATTACAATTTACTGATTATGTAATATTTAATAACTATATACTATATATAATAATAAATATTTAATATGTATCACAATATACATATAATAAAGATTATGTATATAAATCATATATATATATATATATATATATATATATATATATATATATATATATATATATATATATATATATATATATATATATATATATATATATATATATATATATATGTATATATATATATGTATATATATGGATAACAATATTATTATCTTATATATTTAATTTTTAATATTTAATTTATATTTTGTTATTTCCAATTATTATTATTATTATATATATATATACCTACATTTAAATTTACAAATAGTGGTTCGTGAATCGTCGGAACTATTCGAAGGTCAAATGAATATATGAACATTGTTTCAAAGTTTTCGAGACTCAACATTATATACTTGCTTATCGTGTCGAAATTATATAAAGATTAAGTTTAAATTTGATCGGAAATTTCTGGGTCGTCACAACGTGTTCCCTACTCAAAAATATATGCTCACGGATCAAAACATATTTCCATCATTTTGTCATCTAATAGTCCGTGACCCTTTTTCTTTTTTTATTATTTAATTAAATCATATTTAATTAAACTATAAACTATAGGTTATAATTATATATCAACAACATATAATAATTGGTGATCATAAATATGTATATACCATATATACATATAATCGGATATCTAAGTGCTCATTGTGTGAGACCCCGTAGGCTTGTATATAAGCGGTAGTATAATTTTATGTTATGGCGTGCACACTAAACCAACAAATTTATCAAGCTAAGTTCTACCATATTGTCACATGGGACCCATTGTTTTTGCCATTGATCAACTGCTAATCGATCATCGAGCTTCATGTACATGTAACTATAGTCAACCTCAAAGTGCAAACGTTTTATGTTACGCCAAGTGGCACTAAGCTTAACAAGTGCACCTTCTCCAATACCACTACAGTTTTTAATACACAAATCTTCATGTGTTTCTAGCCCACCAAGACACTCGAGCCACTCAAGATTAGTAACATTTAAACAACGAACAAGATGAAGTGACTTAAGGTTCTTGCAGTTAACAACAATCGAAAATATGCCATCGCCAGTGATTCTCGAAGTGTCCTTAAGTTTCAAAGACGAAAGTTTGGAGCATGAAGCTAAGTAGCTAAGGCCCACATCAGTTATATAAGTGCAATAACTTAAAGTAAGATCTGTTAAAAACGGGCAGGCGTTCGAGAGTACCAAAAGTTCTGGATCCTCTAACTGTTTTTTTAATTTGGACATCCAAGGACAGTATATGATTTCAACTTTGTTTAGGTTTCGGAATCTACGGCATAATAAAGTTAAAGCTTCATTCGCAGGGTTCGATCCACAATCAACACGAATGTGTTTCCTTTGTTCGATATCGAGATTAAGGAAGCGTTTACAAACCAAAGATATGAAATTTTGATCAGCAATATTTGTGATCCTGTTGAAAATCTCCCAAACTAATTGGTCAGGAAGATTATCCATCAAAACCTGACCAAGAAACAGAATTATAATATATAACATTCAGAATTCATACAAGCTTACAAAATAAACATAACAATTGATTTCAAATTTTTTTTTTTTTTTTTTTTAGAAAATTAAACTTTTGTTAAAATCAAATCCATAATACAACAAAGTTCAGGAAAGTTACATGATACTGAAAGTAATTATAAAAAGAACGTTGTATTCTCTGTTTTATAATTAAATCTACCTTGCTTTTCAAAAAAAAAAAAAAAAAAAAAAAAAAAACACTATGCGCTTATTTAAGCTCAGTTCCAAATAAACGAATATTGTTAAGACTCAATAGTTTATAATTACTTTTATTATACTTACTACACAATACTTGAATATGAAAGAGTAATAATGGATGGAGATAGAAAGATATATTTCATATATGTATATGAATGGGTACTCTAACTGATTACATTTGCTTGCATATATATACTACAAATATTTACTATTCTCAATTAGAAAAAATTGGCATCCATCCTGTACATTCATAGACTTTTGTCTACCTTAATTATTGTCCACATGCTTGAATTATTGATAGATATATAACACTCCCCTTGGATGACAATTTTATTATAGAGCAACTAGTACTGTCTCATTAAAAACCTTGCTAAAGAAAAACCCAGTGGGATAAAAACTTTATTCAAGGGAAAAAGAGTGCAGTATAGAGTTGACTCCCCCTCAAGTAGACATCGCTGAGTCATCACATCTTTTGAACTTGCCTCATGCCAATATTGTGAACGTGTGTTCTGAAAAATAGCGGTTGACAGTGCTTTGGTATAAAGATCAGCAGAGTTGTTGATTGAAGGTATCTCATTTTAATCTGGTTGTCTTTTACGAGATCTTGAGTATATGAGAAGAATCTGAGGTTTTCATCTGAAACTGTATCATCTAAATCTTTTATGTACAAGTTTAGCCCCTGTAATTTGTCTACAGTCTCTTTCATGGTTTGCTCAAACCCTTGTTTCAATTCCTATTCCCTTTTAGTCTTTTATAGAGCCTTACCAACATACCATTATTTTTCATCAAACTTATGACCGTTAAGATCGTCTATGGCTTTGGCGCCTCGTCAGCATTTATATTTTGTTCTGTCACTTTTGATACTCTCCTTTCATTTGTATTATGCAAGCTGCATTATCTTTATATATAGTTGTTGGTGAAGATGGTTGTTAGTCTTTTATAGCGTTATAGTCCACAAGAATCAATAATGATTTGTGTCATTGATCTCAACCAAACACATTTTCGAGTAGTTTCATATAATGCAATCACTTCATCGTGATTTGATGATGTTGCAGCAAGTGTTTGTTTTAAGAACGCCATGATTTTGTGGTGCCTCCATTTAGGAATACATATCGAGTTTGAGATTTATCTTTATGAGGATTCGATGAATGACCTGCATATACATAATCAACCAAATCTTGTTTTGAAGCGTTAGAATAAAATAATTTTAAATCAGCAGTTCCTCAAGGGTATCAAAAATCTGCTCGATCCCATTTCAATGTCTTTTTGTAGGGGTTGAGCTGAACCTTGTCAACAAATTAACTGCAAAAGAAACGTCAGGTCTTGTACAAATTGTAAAATACATAATAACCCCAATTGCACTAAGATATGGAACTTTTGATCCGTAAAATCTTCATGATCTTCACGGGGATGAAATGGATTAGTGTCAATATTGAGTGATATATCAACATATGGTTTTGTCTTTAAAAACATTTTCAAATCTTTTCGGTATAGTTTATTTGATGTACAAGTAAACCATTAGGCATATGCTCATTTTGCAATCCAAGGCAATACTTGTTTTTTTTTCTTCAATATCTTTCATTTAATTTTTTTTTTAGAAGTTGAATGATTTCATAGATCTCTTTATTTGTTCATATGATGTTATGATCATTGAGATAAACAACTTACAATCACATATCTGGACATTGTTTTCTTAATGAAAACACATGGGCAAATAAGATTATTTGTATACTCTTTGCTTATCAAGTAATCACTTAATCGGGTATACCACATGCGACCCGATTGTTTCAACCCATATAAAAATCTTTGTGATTCATTGGAATACATTTCTTTGAGTTTTGCATTATATGTGTCTGATACCTTAAACCCTTCATGGATATTCATGTATATATCACTATCAAGTGATTCATTTAAATAAGTAGTAATAACATCCATGAGATGCATTTCTAAATTTTTTAGAAACTGTTAGGCTGATTAAGTATCTAAAAATAATTGCATCCATAACAGGAGAATAAGTTTCCTCATAATCAATTACTAGTCTTTGAGAAAAACCTTGAGCTACAAGTCTAGCTTTATACCTTGTAACTTTATTTCTCATTTCTTTTTCGAATAAAAAAAATTCATTTGTATCCCATAGGTTTCACATCTTTAAAAGCGATCACGATTGATCTGAAATTTTTTCTTTTATTGAGCGATTATAATTCAGTTCGTATTGCTCCTTTCCAATGATCACAATCATGTCTATTTTGACATTCCATGACAGATTTTGGTTCTGGATCATCATTATCATTCATGATATCATATGCAACATTATATGAAAATATCTCATCAAGATTTTTTATTTCATTTCGGTTCCATAATATTTTTGAATATGCATAATTGATTGAAAATTCCGTATTGACATCATCAATCTCCTCTGCAGAAGGAGTATTGATTTGTAGTTCATCTTAAACACTTTCTTTTACCTCATTATTAGCTGATTTTTTTTTCGAGGATTTTTATCTTTGGAACCAATTGGTCTCCCACGTTTCTGGCGTGGCAAAGACTCAAGAGTGACATTATTTCCAGCTTTTGGAATTTCAATTCTAGCTTAAGCATTTACTGATGGTATATATGATTTAGTCACTCCTTTTTGTATCTGTAAATGCATCGGGTAATTTATTTGCAAGTTCTTGCATATGCATTATTTTTGAACTTTTATTTCGCATTCTTTTGTGCGATGATCAAGATACATTAATTTATGTTCTCACCATGAAAGATCTTTTTCTCTATTTTTCATTTTCCTCCTAATATAGGGAACAATTTTTCATTAGAATGACAATCAGCAAAATGTGTTGTAAAAACATCACCAGTCATGGATTCAATATATCTTATGATTGAAGATGTTTCATATCCAACATATATTTTCATCCTTCTTTGAGGAACCATTTGTTGTGGTGGTGCAATAAAAAATACATTGCACAACCAAATGTTCTAAGATGGAAAATATTTGGCTCTCGACCAAAATTAAGTTGGTAATGGAGAATATTTATGACTTGCACTTGGTTTAATGCGAATTAATGTCGCATCATGTAAATTTACATGTTCCCATATAAATATTGAGAGTTTTGTACTCATTTCCAATTATCTAGGTATTAGCTGTAAGCGTTTATCTATTGATTCAGCTAAACTAATTTTGTGTATGCACATGAGCAACTGGGATGTTCAACAACAATCCCTGTAGACATATAATAATCATTAAATGCTTGAGATGTTAACTCACCAGCATTATCAAGTCTCATCCTTTTAATGGTGTAATCGGAATAATGTCTTCTCAATTTAATAATTTGTGCAAGAAACTTTGCAAATGCCATATTACAGCTTGATAAGACACAAACATGAGACCATCCGCTAGATGCGTCTATTAGAACCATGAAAATATCAAAATGGTCCACATGATGAATGAATTGGTCCATATATATAACCTTGAATTCTTTCAAGAAATATTGGTGATTCTTTCTCAATATTCTTTTCATTAATCACCATATGTGCTTTTCATTAATCACCATATGTACTTTTCATTAATCACCATGTGTGCTTTTTCATCAATCACCATATGCGCTTTTCATCATATATCCTTTTCACCATATGCGCTGCGCTTTTCATCATATGCGCTTTTTATCATATGCGCTTTTAATCATATGCGCTGGGCTTTTCATCATATGCGCTTTTTATCATATGCGCTTTTAATCATATGCGCTGCGCTTTTCATCATATGCGCTTTTAATCATATGCGCTTTTTATCATATGCGCTTTTAATCATATGCGTTGCGCTTTTTATCATATGCGCATTTAATCATATGTGTTGCGCTTTTTATCATATGTGCTTTTTATCATATGCGATTTTAATCGTATCCATTATGATATATATCGGAGAAACTTAACAAATTTATCTTTGATTTGGGAGAAAACAAAGCATTGTTTATCAGAAAATTCGTACCATTTGGTAATATGAATTTTTGCCTTTTCCTCCTTATATCAAGTTTGCAAGACCTGATATAGTATTTATAATTCCTTCATTTGATTTAAATCAATGAAATATTTCTTAGATTTGATCATAGTGTGTTTGTTACCACTATCTGCAATACATAGGTCTTTACCATTTAATTGATGTTGTATTTCAGCAGGATTCATACTAAAACTTCAAATAAGATAAGCAAATAATGAGTTATATTTCAGCAAGATAATCAAATTATATTACCTGCAAACAAGTTACAATCTGAAGTACATAAAAGATAACACTTAATAAACATATGCGTTATGGTCTAAAACCATTTATTTATGAGTGATACATAACAAGCTAGGCATCTTAGAAAATTCAAACCATTCAAGTCTCAAGGTAGCTCAGGGTTTATTTAATCAAGATTTTTAAACAGATTCACTCTCGTTTTCTTTTCTTTTGGGACTTATTTGTAGAGATAAACAAGATGTTCATGTATTCAAGAAATACTAGACTGATGATCCATGTTACCAGATCATTAATAAGAATCTCCGAGATTCTTATAAGAGCGTCTACTAACATCTTCAATTTTATTCTTTCATGGATTACCGTTATTTCTTGATAATTAATATCGTATCTATCTTTGAGTATTTTCCATAATACACTTGGATCTTCGATCATATAATATGTAGATTCTAAGGACTTGTCAATATATTTACTAAGAAAAATACTTGCTATTGCTTTCTCTTGTTCGGAACAATTGTTATTTTCATTCAGGGTTTCTAAAATACCGATTGATTCGAGATGTTTTTCTACATTCATAACCCATGTTAAGTAGTTGTTCCCACTTGATTCTAAAGGAGCAAATTTAAGCCTTTTCAAATTCGACATTTTCTATTATAAAAAAGATGAACAACATAAATCATAATCATAATTAATTTCTAACAACATGAAATTAGAATCATTTTAAATTCATAAGTAGCAAACAACAGAATAATGGTATGATTAGAAATAATAAAACCACAAGGGCAGGATAGAATATAGGTTCACCCGGTGGTATATTAGCAACAATGATGATAGTTAGTATGACCAATACAATAGAAAAAATCATCCATGTGTGAATCATCTTTACAAAAAAAAATTGAGAGTGGTAATCTGAGAAAATGAAGATTGATTTGTGAAAATGTGAAAACGAAGATATTTATTTTATATTTGAAAAATATAGTCGTTGTAACGTCGTCAGTTGACGTTAACAACCATTATGTATATATGACCGTTGTAACGTCGTTAGTTGACGTTAACGACTGTTATGTACTCGTTGTATTAATAATAATTTTAATAAAAGAATTTTATTAGTATAAATACGATTACTATAAATACATTTAGTATAAATACGTTTAGTATAAATACGAAGATTAAGAGAATAAACATATTATGCATAAATAATAAATTTAAGAATAAACATTAGTATGCATGAAATAAATAATGATTAATTGCATAAGTAATCATAAATGTTAGATAACATAAATATTAATGTTAGTGAAGTTAATAAGAGTTAGATTACAGAAATATAATTCAGGCGGTATAACAGACCATACATAAATTAAATAACATAAATATAAATGTTAGTGAAGTTAATAAAAGTTAGATTACAGAAATATAATTCAGGCGGTATAACCGACCATATGTAACTTAAATAACATAAATATAAATGTTAGTGAAGTTAATAAAAGTTAGATTACATAAATATAATTCAGGCGGTATAACCGACCATATATAACTTAAATAACATAAATATAAATGTTAGTGAAGTTAATAAAAATAGATTACAGAAATATAATCTTACTTATGATGATAATAATATTTACCTTACTAATAAATAATATAAGATATCGTTAAAGAATTTCTTACCTTGATTAGTGACTTGTGCTTGCTTAGATAAACCTTGATTATACGGAGCACTTCGTGCTGATAATGTGTTAAGATTTAATAGTTTATAATTACTTTTATTATACTTACTACACAATACTTGAATATGAAAGAGTAATAATGGATGGAGATAGAAAGATATATTTCATATATGTATATGAATGAGTACTCTAACTGATTACATTTGCTTGCATATATATACTACAAATATTTACTATTCTTAATTAGAAAAAATTGGCATCCATCCTGTACATTCATAGACTTTTGTCTACCTTAATTATTGTTCATAGACTTTTGTCTACCTTAATTATTGTTCACATGCTTGAATTATTGATAGATATATAACAAATATATAATTATAAAAAATAAACAGTATTATGAAGGAATTAGAGGTAATATGAATAGGAATGCAAAAAGGAAATTATGTACCTTCGAAGAAGAAAATGTGAAGCGGATTTGATATGATGATCAGTTCGTTGTGATTTGATATCTAACAATGTTATGTTATTTTTGCTCTAAATGTAATTCGGGAACCTTGGCCCATTAACTTAGCTAAGACCTATGTATGTGAGTCAAATTTGTTTTACTTTCTGATGGCTTAATTTGATTTAGGCCCACATAATGTGAGTCAAAGCTTTATGTTCTGATGATTTTATTCAGATTATGTTATGTGAAGTCACGAATTTAGATTGTCGCAGTTATTTTTTTCAAATGGTATGTATTAAATGTATTTGGTTAGTATGTTCAATGTAGATATAATCATATTCAATTAATAGTTCAAATAGATAGATCGGTATGATCTAGGGTCAATCATGCATGTTTGTAAGTAGAATTTGTAAATTGAAGGGTATAAGTTAATTTCCGTTATTTATTTATTTATTTTTGTTAAGAAAATGAAAATAAAACATAATATGTGAGTAATATGACTTAAATTTTTAAAGATAAGTCATACGACTACAAATTGGATTTTTTTTAGTTTAATGTTTAAGTAGATATGTCAATTTACATCGCATTAGGTGAATATTCATTCTATGTTATCTACTAACAATTGATATCAATGGGTTTCTGCTTCTTATTGTCATTTTCCAGAATTCATGGCCAGAAAGTCCTTAGGCGGTTTCGCGTTACGACGAAAATAGTTTGCTAAATCGATGATTAAAAAGTAAGGAAAAAAACAAAGTAAACTAATTGAGATGGCTAAAAAATCCAAAGTTTTTGGAAAAATAAAAAAGAATAGGAAAAGGACAATTGCTGACGTCGAGTCGTCGTCAACTGACTCAACATAACATCAGCTCACGTCAGCAATGTATATTGTTCATCTCGTGTTGTAGTATAGGTAGTCAATTAACCTATTGTCACACAATATCCCCAAATATTACGCTAATTATAAGTCAATAAATGGACATAGCGATAGTCACTTGCTAAACATAACAACCAAAATTATAGTGATCCGGATACAAAAAAAAGGGAAAATGAACTTGTTTTTAATTACGGGAAAGACATTTGCAAACCATTTCACCTTTAAGTGAACGTCGTTCTTCAAGGGTTAGGTATTCATAGTATCGAGCAAGACGTGTATGCCCTTGTTTGTTTAAGGACAATCCCTATTCAGCAACCTTCTCCAAGATCTATGACCAATTATTTTGTTTGTGGAAAATTTGAACATAAAATCATTCTAGTATTAGTATTATCAAGATAAGAATCTATTTACTTTTTTACTTGTTTGTCCAGTCTCCCCTTTTGGTAAATTAGTAGTCTAATGGAGGTGATCAATGAGAGGGTTTGCTTGTTATTTGATAGAATTCGACAACAATTTAGTATTAGTATATGTTATTGTTATTTGACGTTTGCTTGTTATTTGATAGGATCAATGAACGTTGATCTTATTTGAGCAAATATGAGTTTTGAAGATAAAGATGAAGGGGAAAAGATGAATTTACCCCCACATGCAATGAACATGTCAAGAATTCACGAAAGTTAGACAGAGGGACTCCTCACACAACATTTGTAAAATGAAGGGATCACCGTAGTCGAAAAAAGTCAAGGACACCACACGTTGCATGCAATTTGATGTAATAACGAGTGACCACCGGCGCAAAAAGTCTCATTTTGGACATACTACAATATTACACATGATTCAATAAAACTACTACGGTATATAGCATCAATTACACATTACATTACACATAACTATTATAATTCACAACAATGTAACAAGTCAACAACTTTGGAAAAACTTAAAAATTCAATACATCCATGACAAATCTTGCTTAAAAGAAACATATTTTGCAGCTCCTTGTACACCAGTGTAAGATACTTGAGGACAATCATTCACAACAAGATGTTCCAGTTTACAAGACCCGATAAGCGGTCTGAACCCATCATCAGTGACTCCAAGACACTTGGTTAACCGCAACACACGTAATCGCGGGTAATGAGCCACAAATTCTAATCCTTCATCACTAATCTCTTAGCATCTAACAAGTTCTAAACTTTCCAAATGATCACAACAACAAATAGCTTCCATTCCAATATTGTTAAACGAATAAACACGATCGAAAGACAGGTTCTTTATAGGGCACATTTTGATTAAATTAAGTATCCCATTAAGAGAAAATGAAGATAATGAAGGAAACTCGCCGTCTGAAAAAGACAATGTGAGTGACTCGAGAAGTGTACAGTTTTTAGCTAATGCTTTCAAACTATCGTCTGTAAGCCTTAACGGGTGTTCCATCAATAAAGGAAGCGAAAAATCTGAAGGTACTCTAATCGAAATGAACTTAAGATTTCTTGAGTTTCGGGACAGCCCGATAATATCAGAGTCTCGCGCTCCTATACACATGTCCAAGTGAATTTTCTCCAAGTTTTTGCATTTATTCAGTATACAAGCGAGCCCTCTTCCCGGGCTGATCATACAATTTATCAAGCTAAGCTCTACCATATTATCACATGGGACCCACTGTTTTTGCCATAGATCAACTGCTAACCGATCATAGAGCTTCATGTACCTGTAATTCGAGTCAACCTCAAAGTGAAAACGGCACCAAGCTTAACTAAAGCACCTTCTCCAATACCTCTACAGTTCTTAATACACAAATCTTCAAGCTTTTCGAGCCCACCAAGACACTCGAGCCACTCAAGATTAGTAACATTTAAACAACGAACAAGATGAAGTGACTTAAGGTTCTTGCAATTCACGACGACTGAAAATAAACCACAACCAGTAATTCTTGGAGTGAAATTTAATTTCAAAGACGACAGATTGGAGCAAGAAGCTAAGCAGCTAAGGCCCGCATCAGTAATAAATGTGCAGTAACTTAAAGTAAGATCGGGAATGATGATCTGGGTTAATTTTAGGAAGAAAAAAAAAACGAAGAGTATGAGATGATGGTTTAACGAGTACCTGGTGAGAATATGCATACGCCATGGCCCGTTCTCTTTTAATCACGACTTACATTTTACTTCGTAGTCTTGCTCAGGGGCGGATTCAGAATTGAGAGTCGCTGATGTCACCGGTTAAAATCCAAAAACAAAATCTACTAGATGTCTTATCTTAATGGTGTCACTCAAAAAATTTACACTATTTACTGATGTCACTAGTTAAAAACCAAAAAAAAAAAAAAAAAAAAAAAATATCACTAAATCGCGTATTTCAGTGATGTCCCATTCCACTACAGATAATACACTAGCTCCGCCCCTGTATGCAACTACGTAAGATGAACGCGTGAGTGGTTAAGTCTACCTAGGTGACCCCAAACTGATGTCCAAAAAAAATACTTTACTTATGTAGTTATTATTAGAATATATTCCCTAATTCACTTAAAATAAAATAAATGTGTATACCATTTATTAACGTAAAAACATAACTTGTACTATATACAAATATACATACATGAGCTATTACTCCCTCCGTCCCACGATAATTGATCTTTTGATTTTTTTATATCTTTTTTTACAATTTTGACAGTAATTATTAGGGTTTGTGTTTTACGATAATTGATAAAAGTTATATAAATATATTCGATTTTAATTGTATTTTTATTGATATAACTAGTTAAAAATCCGCGAATTCGCAGGATTAAGCGGAAAAAAATTGTTGTAATAAAGTTATACATTTAAGGTTTCACAAGTACTCGTATCTTTTACTTTAATTTAGGAGTATATTGTTAACAATTGCTAATAGGTTAACACTAATTACTTAAAGAATGGATTGAATTGTGTAATATATTGCGTCTTTATTTAGGAACATTTACCTCTTTAATATAATAAAGACACATACTTTGTATAAAAAGAAAATGTATCTTGTAGGTAGTGGATTTAAAAAAAAAATTGTGACCGAATAATACCAACAGCTAACACAATAAACAATATGAAACAAAACAAGACACTAAGCAAATTACATCAAACATTTTAAAACACCTGACTGCCAAACAAACCTATAATACAAACTGTAAAACAATAATATATAAAGCCACGAATGAAAATCGAACGGGATAACAACAATAACAGCATTACATAAAAGGAAACAAAATTGACATAACATTATCTAAAGATTGTATCTAAACAATGTAAAGACGTCATATTTGAGACGATAAAAATATAACTATAAATATTGGGAAATAATATTAGTTCTAAGCAAAGAATATACGATACATATTAGCACCGGGGCGGCCCTCTAAGGTGCGGCAGTTGCATGGTAGACACTCTTTCTGGAAGTTCATTGTACGTAATGAATCTGAAGTAATGTTCAAGGACCATAGTTGTGGTTATTAGTGGGAATTTGGTTATGCGGTCGAAGTTTAGAGTCATTGGATGGTTTACCGTTCGTTTCTGTGGCCTGGTTGGTTCACATGTGAAGTCAAGGATTCTATATGTTTTTTCCAATATTGAACTTTAGGTTAAAATAACGAATTTCATCTGCACTCATATTGGCTTGAACTGCATCACCCTGCAGATGTTTTTTTAGTGTCAGAATTATTATCTGGTGTCACTATTAGGCGGCACAGAGGATAAGGTCTGCCTTGGCGATACAGAGGACGAGGCAGAAAGAGTACCACTTCAATTGGCATTTTCAACATCAGTAGTATTAGAGTTCCCACGTTCATTCGACGTATTCTATGCCCTGTAGACAAATGTGAAGCGGGTCGTGCATCCAATGGAACAGATGTTGTTCCTAAACAACCACATTGAAACATAAATAAAAGCCCAACAATTAGACACAAAACCCAATGTAAACCAACACGATATTCACCCTAAAGTACAATCGAAATTGAGATGTCAATTTTATTAATAGGAATGTCGTTAAGAGGCGGCACAACCATCAATGCTAATGTTGTTGTATCATCTATAAACTGAACCATAGCGGGCTGCAAAAAGCAAGATGAGTCTACTGCGTTAGAATGAGCATCCATAACTGCAGTATCCAATGCATCATATTTCAAATAAGATACATGTAAATAGAACATATTAAGTATAGAGTGCAGCCAATGTTACTGCCTGGAACAACTGATGGATGTGTAAATCAAAGAAGGCAACCCATAACGTTTACAGTCATTCCAACAGCAGGAGAATCAAGACAATTAGCCTAACAACATGTCCAATATACCCACAGCCAAATCGTCTTCATCAGATCACCTCTTTTGATGTTTTCTACTTGTCATTGAACTAATATAGCGTAACAAAAATATTTGCTACTAACATTATGTACCCAGACAATTAATAACATATAAAACCCAACATCCTAAACAAATCTAGTATTCTCGAGTTTTTTTCGGGGAGAAAGGAATGGAAAATAAAGGGGATGAGAGTGTTTTAATATCCTTCTCAATCCGTCCAAATATGGGCGGAGAGTGTTGTTAACAAAATATTAATGTACTATATCGATAACAAAATATTATTTGTATTATATATTTATTTGATAAAATAATATCGATAATGATAATAGTGAGTAAAAGTTGTATTATTTTGTTATGATAATTATTATTATTCTACTAATAATAATAACAATATTTATATTTACGAAAAATGATATTATGATAAAATGATAATTCTTAATAATAAAAATAATAAAATTTTATATTAACAATGATATTCCTATTAAAATAGTAATTTTGTAAAAATGATAGTTTTAACATTAATAATCCTTTTAATAATAATAGTGATAAAAATAATGAAAAACGATAATTTTATCTAAATCAATATCTTACGATATTTTAAATTTCATCATGATACTCATACTCGTTATTTCCTAATCGGTTCATTTAATAGCTTTTAATCGTATTTTATAACGCGTTTATATTAATAATAATAGTAATCATAATAATTAGGTGTTACTAATATTAGTTTTAATTATAATAATACTAATGATAATAAATATTATGATAATATTAATGATAATACTAATTATAACTTTAACGATAGTAATAATAATAAAAATAACAATTTTTAATGATAATACTTTTTATAGATAATGATAATAATAATAATAATAATAATAATAATAATAATAATAATAATAATAATAATAATAATAATAATAATATAATAATAATAATAATAATAATAATAATAATAATAATAATTAAATAAAACTAGAATGACGATAATAATAATCATTTTTAACAATAATACAAAAATTCAATTGACTATAACTTCTAATCCGTTCATCGAAACCATTCGATATCTAAATGAAAAGTTCTTAATCTTTCGCTAGCTTTCCAACAACATGCATATCTTATATCTTATCTCAACCTCATATGTAAATAATTCAGGATTCAACATAACCTATCTAACAGCAATATCAAAAGTACAAGCATGCATAATCCTATATACTCGAGCACTAGTCAGGGATACACTTATTAATATGTAAAAATTAAATTATGAGTGCTTACGTATCAATATTGAGATTCAATATTGCAGGAAAGGTTCGTCGACGCAACAGAGACGATAAACACTAGATTGACCTCACGAGCATACCCCCGAACATTACCCATAACCTCCATAGCTATAACCCATAATTTCCTTATCTCTATCCCTCTCATAAAACCCATTTTGAAATCGCTCGCGCATCCCTTCGTCGTAGTATTTTATGTATAATACTAATAATAATAATAATAATAATAATAATACTAAATATGATTAATAATAATAATATTAATCTTAATCATAAAATAATAATAAATAATAAATAATAATAATAATAATAATAATATAAATAAAATAAATATATATTACGGAGTAATAATATAGATAGAGAGATTGAATTGAGCGCAGAATGGATCGAGCTTTATACACAAATCCTGAAATTGACACCTCCGCGAGTGCGGAGGTTTTGTGCCTATATGCTCCGCGAGTGCGGAGGTTCCAGATCCAGCTCATTCTGCACTCATTTGAGGCTGTCGACGGTTTTTATTAATAAATATATAATATATTTAATTTATATAATTAATTATATATTATATTATATTTACGTTTATGGTAAAAATATAATTTTTACTCTACTGGCACGGACGTTGTTACTCGACTCATGTACCACTTTCAATTTTTCGAACACACTTTTGTACGTTTAGAAAACTAATATTTTATGTTTCGTGTAGTGTACCTTTATATATAACAAGACTCAAATCAATGAAAAACAATCCAACTCAAAGTGTAACTTATTCATTTGAGTGTTGTGGTCATTTGCTTCTATAAATCAATGTCTCGTTGTTTGTTAAAATACGTTTAATAATATTGAAACGTTTTATATTATACATTAACGCTTTGTAAAATATATATATATATATATATATATATATATATATATATATATATATATATATATATATATATATATATATATATATATATATATATATATATATATATATATATATATATATATATATATATATATATATATCCTTATTTGTTCATATTGAAATATTTACTTAATAATACAATATTTAGTTTTTCAAAACTAATTATATTTTAAAGTTCATTTTGAAATTGTTTTGGTAGTAGAAAAATATTATATCAAATTACATTTACGTTTTTGAAACACTTTATATATTTGTAATTTATAATACAAGCTTTATTTAATTTCCTCAAAAGTCATATACAACCTATCTTAATAAACGTCCTAATTAATAAAGTTCTTTTTAAACTAAAATGTTTTTATATGTTTAAATCAAATATGATAACTTTGTTTTCTAAAAACTAAATATATATAAAATAATCATTTTATTAAAAGGTTAAAATAGTAGAAGTTGTTATATCGTAAAACATTTTAGAAAAGTAAGATTAAATATACTTTTTAATAGATTTCAAGTTTTTAACGTTTGTTGGTGCAACGTGATATAAAGTCTAAAGGTTAGGTAAACGTATAAAATCATTTTAATGTAAAACGTTAATTTACTTAACTTGTCGATATCCATCTTCTAAGTTATCTATATTCTATAATCTTACTTCCACTTTAATTCATATACAAGTTTAATAGTTTATCTTATCAAAGTCACGAGACAATTATTGTAAAGCATAAATTGAAAATCAAACGGGAATCTCCACTAACCCTTGTCTAGTTCCTGTTAATTAACACTTTTGTTCTTTCTAATAAATCACTTTACCAATTATTCCGAATACCGTTAAAAAGAAATGTTTTCCAAATCAAAGTGGACCTCCTAACAGAGACTCGTAATCGTAATTCAATGTATCTAATAATTCGATCATTTGATATCATCTTTTAATTCCATTGATAGCTATTAGAATATATTTTGAAACAAATACGTTTATATAAAGTATTATACTTCTAATACTTTGCTAATGTTTTCAAGTTATAATATATACACATATACATATATAATCATGTTCGTTCATATAATGGTTGGTGAATCATTGGAATTTGGTCGAGGTCAAATGAGTGTATGAACACAGTTTAAAATTCTTGAGATTCAACTTACAAACTTTGCTTATCGTGTCGGGAATATATAAAGATTAAAGTTTAAATTTGGTCGGAAATTTTCGGGTTGTCACAATCAAATCATAACAGCTGAGGTGAAACAATAAAGAAATATACCGTGAATAATTGAATGAGCGTGAATCCATTGACCCTATTTTAGAAATTCAAACATGTTAAGAAATGAAAAATGGTAACGAGGATAATCAATTGACAAAGTAACCTGTTAAGAATTTAAAATTTTAAACCTATTTGAATTCAATTGACAAAGTAAACCCATTATAATACATAATCAAAAATTAACGAAACAACTAAAAGAAGGATAATCATCAAACCTGGTAATAGTGAATTGAAAGAAAAAAAATCACCAAACATGGAAACAGGAATAATCATCAAGCCTAGAATCAAACCACGGAACCATTTTCGAATAATGACTTTAATCGAATCAATAAGTGAATCACAGGTTGAACAAAATGAATTTGATTCGCGATTGCTTGTGTTATTCGGTTTGATTTCCGATTACATTCATCGAATCGAATAACTTATGATATGAATATGATATGAAGTTAGCGCAAAAAGAACGAGTAAGTGGAAGTATGGACCGGTATTTCAATTGCTGATTAAATATGGGATCCGTTTTTTTTTTTTTTTTTTTTTTGCGTATAAATTGCAAGTTTATTTTTTGAGAGTTTTTTTTAGAGAAGATGCGGTTACATCGATTTTTAAGGATTACAGTTGTAGAAGTGAAGAAGATAATACTCAGTATTGATGATGATTTCGTTTCCCTTTGGAAGTATGTTTGTCACGACCCTACCTTTTCCGTTATCTTTTACCGTTAATTATTTAATGACCGTTAACTGTTATTTGTGCTACGTCATTTCTATGACTTATATTATTATATTAATAATAATATATTAATTATTAAATGTTATGTGAATAATTGTATTCATATTTTAATTTATACGTTTCTACGTGTCGCGGATTTCTATCCGGCGAATCTTTTCGGTTTTTAAACCAACGGTCGCGTTTTTGGGATATTTAAATCCTAATTATTTTAAATATGATATTTTAAGATCATATAATTATATATAGTATTTATATTTAATTTTCGTCGCGCGTTTGTTATCTCTCCGAATTTTTAATCGCGTAAGAGTGTTTTCGCTTTTCGGGTTTCGTTCGGGCTTTCGGGCCATAAGGAATTTACATTTAAGTGAGATGGACCAAGTGGGGCCCACCCCACTAAAAATTTTGGCCGAAGCCTCATGGGAGGAGGGAGTAACTCCCTTGATTTTCCTTTTTGCAATTTCATTTTATCACATTCCACAAATTATCAAAAACCTAAACTTAATATTTTCTCTCCCTCCCTCCTTGTGTGCCGTCGCCATCCACCTCCCCAACACCACCATTCTTCATCAATTTTCTCGCTTGGATCAAGGATTGAATAGCATAAACGTGTTCCTCGTTCCGTTCTCTACGCGATTATACTAATTGTTTCTCGATTAGGGTATAAACCCTAACCCTAGAACTTTTAATCTTTCATTACTTTTAAGTATTTTGATGATTTATTAGTAGTATGATGATTATTGATTGTTGTAATGATGTTTGTATGCATAGAATTACTCGTAAACATATGTTTTCGGTTTGATATTTTTGGGACAGCAGATAATTCGTGTGTTTCTGACTTTGTGACTGTTATAAAAGTTAAAATAAAGTATCTAGATGAATTCCTCTCATCAAGACATTAATTTTAGACTCCGAATTCATGTCGTTTCGATTCCCGGAACCCTAATTATGATCAAAATGGTATTTTGTTAAGATTGAAGTGTGATATTGGTATGAACCAGGTTTGGTCCGACTTTGTGACCATATTTGGTGACTTTAGGGTGTGTTAGTGTGTTAGGACTGATGGTGGGCGAACTTTCATGTTCGGGTCATCTCAATCCGAGCCACGAATCACCCGTTACGTCTAAAACACGTTTTTGATTGAATTGAAGTTCTAAGTAGTGTATTGGATGTATATCACGACTTGTGGGCTGTTCATGGTGTGTTCTTGAGTATACCAAAGTGTCGGGTGGTTTGATTAGGCGGAGATATATGTAAGGCTCGCCGAAAACTGACACCCGGGGCTCAGGATACGACCCGATGAACTTTTGATTTAAAACTTTTGACTAATAATTAAACTTATGATATAAATAATGAATTTCATTATCATTTAATTACTTATGATAACAAAAGTAATTATTATTATTTAAGACTTATGATATATATTTATTATATCATTTAATTAATACTTATGATTTAATTAACATTTTAATTAAACTTATGATATGATTAATGATACTTTTATTATTAATGGAAATTACTTATGATAAGTATTAAACTTACATTATGAGATTACTATAATAAGACTTATAATAAGGATTATTTAATTATTTAATTATTATAAGGCTTAGTTATTATTTAATTATAATTTAATTATTAAATATTTATGATTTAATAATTATAATTAGAAACTTATGATATGATTAATAATTCATTATTAATTAATAATACTTATGATATGATTTGAAAATTATTATTAATTAATAATATTTATATTATGACTAATATTTAATTAATTAATTAAATACTTATGTTATATTAATTATATCATTTAAACTTATATTAACTTTAATAATTCATTTTAGTTTAATTAAACTTATGTTATGACATAATTAGACATATTTAACTTTATTAAACATTATAACTCACATTATTATTACAACTTACACTTTTAAAATTAACGTTGACTATTTTGACCAAGGTTGACTTTTGAGTTGACTTTCGGTTGACTTTGACTTTCAGTTGACTTTTGTTGACTTTCTAATTAAGGAAACTTTCCTAACTTATAAACTTCCCTAAAATAGCAACTTTCTAAATTTGGAAACTTTCCAAAAATAGAAACTTTCCAAAAATGGAAACCTGCTAAAAATAGAAACTTTCTAAAAATAGAAAGTGTGTTTCCGTAAGCTGTTTCGATCAAATCGATGCATATTGAGTATTGTTCTATGTCTACTTGTAACATGTACAATAGCTATCATACTAAGACTTGATCTAAGTTAGTTATTTATATCAACCTGCTTTATTTATAGGTCGGCGTTGTGATCATTCCTGATCACTGTACTCATTTGTTGTTTCGCTTAATTGTGTTGGTTACTTCGTTACTATTAGGGTGAGTTATAGTCCAGTTTTTACATACTTTTCAAAGTATATTTTTGGGATGTGATTACATGCATTTTATTTCACGTTGAGACACAAGTGACGATTAAATTTAAATTATTCATTGTGAGTTGGACAAAAATATTCCCTAGTCTGGTAACTGTAATCATTGGTTTCTACCGGTAAACGCAAATCCTATGGATAGATCTATCGGGTTTGACAACCCCATTTTGAGCTAGTCGCGCTAGCAATTTATAATCGGAATGTTTAGTACTTCGTATTTTGTTGTAGATACACTGTCCAGTGTATATTTTTATTGTGTTTGGCAAGGGTAAATAACGGGTTAAGTGGTTACCAGGTGGCTCATTGATAATGGAATAATGTTTAATGTTTTCTAACATTTTTAAATCTTGTGGTCTAAAGTTTATTCAATTATTTAAACCTATAATTCACTCAACCTTTGTGTTGACAGTTTACTCGCATGTTTTCACAGGTACTTGAGTTTATGTGATGCTTCCGCTGTGTTTAGAAGAGTCTGCATGCATTTGGGCAGATTTTTATGACACAATTTATGAAACTTTGGCTTGCATTCGATTTTTGAATAATTAATACTTGTGGGTTGTTGACAATGTTTTGTGTCAACTTTGGATTATTAATATGTTGGGTTACTTTTAAACTACATATTTTGGTATGCTTTCCATTTTGGGAAACTTTTGAAATAAAAGAATGCAATGTCGTTTGTTAAATTCATTTAAGTGCGATCAAGCTGTGGGACCAAGTGACGGAGCAGTTAAGTGTATTGACGGGGCCATCACAGTTGGTATCAGAGCTCTGGTTGTAGGGAACTAGGCGGTCTTAATGTGGTCAACCCGTGGTTCTTAGGGTGCATTAGAGTCTAGTCTACAGCCCGACCCTTTTGCTATAGCATTATTATGCATTCCATTTCGTATGAGTTATATCATTAGCATTTATTCCTATTTGGTATATGGTTTGCGGTTTTACTGTTTGCAGATGTCGACTTCGAGCGATAACTCAGTTGCTGCTCCTGCTCCTCCGGCTGCTGCCAGACGCCGTGCTGGTCAACCCCAGATCGATAATCCTGTTCACTACTACTTTTCCAGCCTTACTCATATGAACAGGGCTTACAATGAAGTGACGCGTATTAATGCTCTTTGTGATTGTATGCGTACCTTGCCACATAACGAGATGATGGACCAGATTCGAGCTAGTATGGATTCGTTTGTTAGCTTCAAGAACAATGTTGGGTTCGAGAATCATAAGCGAAACCGTGAAGTTGACGCTAGGTTCGAGGCTCTAGAGAGCACAGTTCGTGGTTTGAAGGCAGAGTTGGAAGAAGTGAAAGGAAAGTTGCGGAAGTATGAGCCTTCTGCTGAGACTCATGCTGGCCCAGCTTATCACACCCGCTCTAGGCAGATGTAATATGATGATTCATGATTGATTATTTATTTCATAAGACTTAATGTCCTTTCATACATACATTTTTGGATTATGTACGGCGTTTTGCCGAGGATTTTATTAAGGTTTTGTTATGGGATGTTTTTCATTATGTATGGATGGTTATTTTTATGACATCTATTATCATTATCACATTTTATTTCTGATGTTGTGACTCTTGGCATGTTATATTATGCGTAATGTAGATCATGTATGTTAGGTGCTATGTATGTTGTATGATGTTATCATAAAATATGTATGCATGTGGTGGTTATTTCTATAACAATCATAACTGTCATGTTATTACTCATACTGGTTACTGACTATTATTTTAATGGTTAATCTTTTCGTGTTCGATCTATTCCTTTATAACACTGGTATTATTCTTAGTACTAATGGTTGTGTTATTCTGTTTTGAAGATCATGCCTCCTAGAGAGTCCAACGAAGCCCGTATCCAACGTCTGGTTACCGAAGGGATAGCTGCTGCTATGGTAGCGAATGCTAATGCGAACAACAATCAGGTGGGATGCTCCCACAAAACGTTTATGGCAAGTCGTCCACAGGAATTCAGTGGTACAGAAGGACCCATAGGACTTACCCGCTGGTTTGAGAAAATCGAGTCTATTTTCAGGGTTAGTCGAGTTCGAGAGGAGGACAAGGTTAGTTTTGCTAGCTGCACTTTGAAGGATAGTGCATTGACCTGGTGGAACAACTTGGTTAACAGTTTGGGAAATGATGTGGCTTATGGGTTAACTTGGAAAAATTTCAAGGAAAGAATGATCACCCGCTACCGACCTAGGGGTGAGCTTAAGAAGTTAGAGGTTGAACTTAAAAACTTGAAAATGAAGGACACCGAATTAGATGCCTACGAGCAGGGGTTCTTTGAGTTGACTTTGTTGTGCCCTAATGTTTATGCCGAAGAGAATCTTAAGATTGAAGCTTACATTGATGGGTTATCCGAGAAAATTGAACATGGAGTTGAATCTAGTGAGCCCCAGACTATTGAGGCCGTGATGTCTATGGCTCATAAGTTGAATGATAAGATCTTGATAAGAAGCAAGGATGTTGTAACCGAACCCAGTGAAGAGGCTGTTAAGAAAGCTGATAATGGGAAGAGAAAGTGGGATAATAACCGCAATCAAAACCAGAATCAGCAGAAAAAGCAGGATACTTCTGGTTCGAATAACCACAGTCAGCGTGTGTGTCCTCGTTGTTACAAGGCTCATGATGGTTTCTGTACCGTGACTTGCAAGAGGTGTTCCAAACAGGGACACATTGCTAAGGATTGTACGGTGCTTCTGCCGGGTTCTGCTACTCCTGCCGTAGGTGGTAATAATGGTAATAATGCTGGTAATAGAGGTGGTAATGGTAATGGTAATGGAAAGTAGAATAATGGTGGTAATCCAAAAGTTTGTTACGAGTGTGGGAAGCCGAGGCATTTCCGTGATGCCTGTCCCAACAAGAAGACTGCAGAGACTGCACGAGGTAGAGCGTTCAACATTAACGCTAGGGATGCTGAGGAAGATCCTAAACTTGTTACTGGTACGTTCTCGGTCAACGATTTATCAGTTTATATACTATTTGATTCAGGGGCTGATTTGAGTTTTGTGTCGAGTAGATTAAGTCCAAAAATCAAAACACCGTTAACTCCTTTAGACAATACGTATGTTGTTGAAATAGCTAATGGTAAGGTACTCACTGCTAAGACTGTGCATCGTAAGTGTAACATTAGTTTAGCTGGTAGAGATTTTGAGATAGATTTGGTACCGATTGAACTTGGTAGTTTTGACATTGTCATTGGGATGGATTGGTTATCTGCGAATCGTGCTGAGATTGTGTGTTATGATAAAGCTATTCGTATTACTAATATGGTTGGAGAGCCGCTGATGGTTCTTGGAGATAAGAAATGTCGACAGTTAAATCTTATTAGCTATTTGAAAGTTCTTAAACATCTTCGCAAGGGCTGTCATGCTATTCTAGCCCATGTTGTTGATTCCGATAAAGAAACGAAGAGTGTTGGAGATGTTCATATTGTTAGAGATTTTCCAGAGGAATTTTCCGAAGATTTACCTGGCCTTCCACCACAACGAGTTGGTAGAATTTCAAATTGATCTTGTTCCCAGTGCTGCTCCTGTAGCACGTGCTCCTTATCGTCTTGCGCCTTCCGAACTTCAAGAATTGTCGAGTCAACTCCGTGAGTTGTTAAACAAGGGTTTTATTCGTCATAGTTCGTCCCCTTGGGGAGCTCCTGTTCTGTTTGTTAAGAAGAAGGATGGTTCTTTTCGTTTGTGCATTGATTATCATGAGTTGAACAAGCTTAATATTAAAAACCGTTATCCTCTTCCGAGAATTGATGATCTATTCGATCAGCTTCAGGGTTCATCTGTTTATTCAAAAATCGATCTTCGTTCCGGCTATCATCAGTTGCGTGTTAAAGAATCTGATGTTTCGAAAACTGCTTTTCGCACCCGTTACGGTCACTTTGAGTTTCTTGTTATGCCGTTCGGATTGACAAATGCACCTGCTGTGTTCATGGACCTCATGAACCGTGTGTGTAGACCCTATCTGGACAAGTTCGTTATTGTGTTCATCGACGACATCCTTATTTATTCGAAGAGTGATGAAGAGCACGAGGAACATTTGAGGTTAGTGCTTGATCTATTGAGAAAAGAAGAGTTGTACGCTAAGTTCTCTAAGTGTGCATTCTGGTTACGAGAAGTTCAATTCCTTGGACATATTGTTAGTAAGCAAGGGATTCAAGTTGATCCTGCTAAGATTGAGGCGATTGAAAGGTGGCAAACTCCGAAAACCTCTACCCAGATTCGTCAGTTCCTAGGATTGGCAGGTTACTATAGAAGGTTCATTCAAGATTTCTCTCGTATTGCAAAACCTCTGACTGCTTTAACGCATAAAGGGAAGAAGTACGAGTGGAAGGATGAACAAGAGACTGCTTTTCAGGTTTTAAAGAAGAAGTTGACTACCGCTCCGATATTGTCACTACCTGAGGGTAATGATGATTTTGTTGTTTATTGTGATGCTTCGCGTCAAGGCTTTGGTTGTGTTTTGATGCAACGAAAGAAAGTTATCGCGTACGCATCACGTCAATTGAAGATTCACGAGCAGAACTATACAACTCATGATTTAGAGTTGGGGGCCGTTGTTTTTGCGCTCAAGATTTGGAGACATTATTTGTATGGGGACAAGAGTACTGTGTACACAGATCACAAAAGTCTTCAACATATCCTCGATTAGAAACAGTTGAACATGAGACAACGAAGATGGATTGATACATTGAATGATTACGATTGTGAACTTTTGTATCATCCGGGTAAGGCCAATGTGGTGGCGGATGCGTTGAGTCGTAAAGAAAGGGTTGAACCTCGCAGGTTTAGAGCCTTGAATATGACAATTAGAACAAACCTCGCAAGGCAGATTCTTGAGGCACAACAAGAAGCCTTAAAGGAAGAGAATTTTGTGAAAGAGAATGTAAGAGGTATGGCTAAGAAATTTGAGATTCGAGCAGATGGTACTAGGTACTTTGCAGGACGTCTTTGGGTTCTGAAGTTTGGGGAACTGCTATAGTGACCCGAACTTTTCCATGTTTATATATATATTAAATGAAATTGTTATTTACATGATTAAGTGTTTCCAACATGTTAAGCAATCAAACTTGTTAAGACTTGATTAATTGAAATAGGTTTCATATAGACAATTGACCACCCAAGTTGACCGGTGATTCACAAACGTTAAAACTTGTAAAAACTATAAGATGACATATATATGGATATATATATAGTTAACATGATATTATGATAAGTAAACATATCATTAAGTATATTAACAATGAACTACATATGTAAAAGCAAGACTACTAACTTAATGATTTTGAAACGAGACATATATGTAACGATTATCGTTGTAACGACATTTAATGTATATATATATCATATTAAGAGATATTCATACATCATATTATCATGATAATATAATAATTTAAAATCTCATTTGATATTATAAACATTGGGTTAACAACATTTAACAAGATCGTTAACCTAAAGGTTTCAAAACAACACTTACATGTAACGACTAACGATGACTTAACGACTCAGTTAAAATGTATATACATGTAGTGTTTTAATATGTATTCATACACTTTTTAAAGACTTCAAGACACTTATCAAAATACTTCTACTTAACAAAAATGCTTACAATTACATCCACGTTCAGTTTCATCAACAATTCTACTCGTATGTACCCGTATTCGTACTCGTACAATACACAGCTTTTAGATGTATGTACTATTGGTATATACACTCCAATGATCAGCTCTTATTAGCCCATTTGAGTCACCTAACACATGTGGGAACCATCATTTGGCAACTAGCATGAAATATCTCATAAAATTACAAAAATATGAGTAATCATTCATGACTTATTTACATGAAAACAAAATTACATATCCTTTATATCTAATCCATACACCAACGACCAAAAATACCTACAAACACTTTCATTCTTCAATTTTCTTCATCTAATTGATCTCTCTCAAGTTCTATCTTCAAGTTCTAAGTGTTCTTCATAAATTCTACAAGTTCTAGTTTCATAAAATCAAGAATACTTCCAAGTTTGCTATCTTACTTCCAATCTTGTAGAGTGATCATCCAACCTCAAGAAATCTTTCTTATTTACATTAAGATATCTTTCTAATACAAGGTAATACTCATATTCAAACTTTGATTCAATTTCTATAACTATAACAATCTTATTTCGAGTGGAAATCTTACTTGAACTTGTTTTTCGTGTCATGATTCTGCTTCAAGAACTTTCAAACCATCCAAGGATCCTTTGAAGCTAGATCTATTTTTCTCATTTCCAGTAGCTTTATCCAGAAAACTTGAGGTAGTAATGATGTTCATAACATCATTCGATTCGTACATATAAAGCTATCTTATTCGAAGGTTTAAACTTGTAATCACTAGAACATAGTTTAGTTAATTCTAAACTTGTTCGCAAATAAAAGTTAATCCTTCTAACTTGACTTTTAAAATCAACTAAACACATGTTCTATATCTATATGATATGCTAACTTAATGATTTAAAACCTGGAAACACGAAGAACACTGTAAAACCGGACATACGCCGTCGTAGTAACACCGCGGGCTGTTTTGGGTTAGTTAATTAAAAACTATGATAAAATTTGATTTAAAAGTGGTTCTTCTGGAAAAATGATTTTTCTTATGAACATGAAACTATATCCAAAAATCATGGTTAAACTCAAAGTGGTAGTTTGTTTTCTAAAATGGTCATCTAGACGTCGTTCTTTCGACTGAAATAACTACCTTTACAAAAATGACTTGTAACTTATATTTCCAACTATAAACCTATACTTTTTCTGTTTATATTCATAAAATAGAGTTCAATATGAAACCATAGCAATTTGATTCACTCAAAATGGATTTAAAATGAAGAAGTTATGGGTAAAACAAGATTGGATAATTTTTTCTTGTTGTAGCAACGTGAAAATTGGTAACAAATCTATATTAATCATATCCTAGCTAACTTATATTATATTATACATGTATTCTAATATATTATGTAATCTTGGGATACCATAGACACGTATGCAAATATTTTGACATATCATATCGACCCATGTGTATATATTATTTGGAACAACCATAGACACTCTATATGCAGTAATGTGGGAGTTAACTATACAGGGTTGAGGTTGATTCCAAAAATATATATACTTTGAGTTGTGATATAGCCTGAGACGTGTATACACTGGGTCGTGGATTGATTCAAGATAATATATATCAATTTTTTTCTGTACATCTAACTCTGGACAACTAGTTGTAGGTTACTATCGAGGACGGCTGACTTAATGAACTTAAAACATCAAAATGTATTAAAAGTGTTGTAAATATATTTTGAACATACTTTGATATATATGTACATATTTGTTATAGGTTCGTGAATCGACCAGTGGCCAAGTCTTACTTCCCGACGAAGTAAAAATCTGTGAAAGTGAGTTATAGTCCCACTTTTAAAATCTAATATTTTTGGGATGAGAATACATGCAGGTTTTATAAATGATTTACAAAATAGACACAAGTACGTGAAACTACATTCTATGGTTGAATTATCGAAATCGAATATGCCCCTTTTTATTAAGTCTGGTAATCTAAGAATTAGGGAACAGACACCCTAATTGACGCGAATCCTAAAGATAGATCTATTGGGCCTAACAAACCCCATCCAAAGTACCGGATGCTTTAGTACTTCGAAATTTATATCATATCCGAAGGGTGTCCCGGAATGATGGGGATATTCTTAAATATGCATCTTGTTAATGTCGGTTACTAGGTGTTCACCATATGAATGATTTTTATCTCTATGTATGGGATGTATATTGAAATATGAAATCTTGTGGTCTATTGTTACGATTTGATATATATAGGTTAAACCTATAACTCACCAACATTTTTGTTGACGTTTAAAGCATGTTTATTCTCAGTGATTATTAAGAGCTTCCGCTGTCGCATACTTAAATAAGGACAAGATTTGGAGTCCATGCTTGTATGATATTGTGTAAAAACTGCATTCAAGAAACTTATTTCGTTGTAACATATTTGTATTGTAAACCATTATGTAATAGTCGTGTGTAAACAGGATATTTTAGATTATCATTATTTGATAATCTACGTAAAGCTTTTTAAACCTTTATTGATGAAATAAAGGTATGGTTTGTTTTAAAATGAATGCAGTCTTTGAAAAACGTCTCATATAGAGGTCAAAACCTCGCAACGAAATCAATTAATATGGAACGTTTTTAATCAATAAGAACGGGACATTTCAGTTGGTATCCGAGCGTTGGTCTTAGAGAACCAGAAAAATTTGCATTAGTGTATCGTATCGAGTTTGTTAGGATGCATTAGTGAGTCTGGACTTCGACCGTGTTTTCTTTAAAAATGATTGCTTAACATTTTTGTTGGAAACTATATATTATTAACATGTAAATATTATGTGATATATTAATCTCTTAACGTGTTTGATATTATGTGATAGATGTCTACCTCTAGAACAAGTCCCATTGACTCACCTAATAATAATGAAGAGTCAAATGTAAATTGGAATAATTCGTGGACTGATTCACAAGTTCCCGAAGAGGAACCGGAAGAAGAGTCAGAACCGGAAGAAGAATTGGAACCGGAAGAAGAATTGGAACCGGAAGAAGAAATAGAACCAGTGGGGGAAATAATAAAATGGTTAAGTAGAAGAAAATCCTCAACCAACCGACCAAAGTTAATTATGGTCAATGGTGTTTCCGCCAAGGAAGCAAAGTATTGGGAGGATTACCAATTCTCCGATGAATCGGATCCCGACAAGGAATCCGATGATGTTATAGAAATTACCCCAACACAATTTAATAAGGCAAAAGAGAACAATAAGGGAAAGGGCATAAAAATAGTGAAATTTGATTCCAAACCCGATGAACTTTATATGTATCGTCAACACCCGTATTTCTTAAGTTGTGACAATAACCCGGGAACCTCTAAACCACCAGGTTTTTCTAAACCAATGTGGAAAACGACGGCTCGTATTAGGGGAACATCATATATCCCTAGAAACTTGTCAAAACGAACCAAAACCGAAGAAGAAGAAACGAGCGAGTCGGAATAAGATAGTTGTATTCGTGTGGTGTAATATATGTAATATAGTGTGCTTATGCTTTATGATATATGTAAAAATTGCTTGTATTAATAAGTATTTTTTTTTATTAATCTAACTCTTGTCTATTTTACAGTATAAAAACACAAAATGGATAGACAACCCAATATTTTAAGAGACCTACCCGGAGACATGATTGATGAAATCTTGTCTAGAGTCGGTCATAATTCCTCGGTATAACTATTTAAGGCGAGATCAGTTTGTAAGACATTCAAAGAACGTTCCAAGAATTCCTTGGTTTATAAAAGGCTTTCGTTCGAAAGATGGGGGATATCACATTGGGAAATCCATAAGTTATGATGTGTTTACTTTGACGCATATATTGCGGGGAACCCAAATGCTATTTTACTCAACGGGTTAAGAAATTATTTTGACTCAATATATCCGAATATAGGACTTCGTGATTTAGAAAAAGTGGCTAACATGCAACATAAAGAAGCATGTTATGCTTACGGCTTAGTAATGTTCGCTTCTCACCAAAGTGAGAACAAGAACATCGGGCTACAACTATTAAATAAAATGTTCCCACAAGTGACGGAGTCGGTAATTGGGGTAAGAAATGAGGTTTTTAGATTGTTAAGGGACTGTTGGATATTACGTAACCCTCATCCCTTTGACGACGTTACAACACGCTATCTTATCAACGGCCATAATGGTTATGTTCCACAAGACCAAGGATGGGAAGTAGTCCTAGTAAAACCAGAATGCATGACTTGTTTCTGGACGTATGAATTACGTGTCTTTATTGCCTTTACTGAGCGACTTGTGTACTAGCTAGAATTATCTTCACAACTATCTTGTATCAAAGTTATTGTGTGCTATATTTCATGCTATATGTAAAATAAGCGGTATTGTAAGTTTGTAAAATATTGTGTAAAAGTTTGAACGCGAAATATTATTATAATCAGTTTTTCATATAGAATTGTAGTAGTTGAATTGTATATTAGCTACTAAGTATGAACTTAACGGGTAGGTACTACCCGAATTTAAACTTATAAAACGCTAATATGAAGAAAAAGCTTTTATAAATGAGTTCATATTATGCTACGAAATACTATTAACTACTCTTAATATTCTGTATGATTAACTTGTTCCATTTGACTATTTTGAAGGAAATGGCACCGACTACTCGACACACCGTGAATATGAATGAAGAGGAATTCCGTACTTCTCTAGCTTCAAACATAGCCGCAGTACAGGCTGCGCTACATACCAACAATAACCTTAGATCTAGCAGTACAGGAAATCGTGTAGGATGCACCTACAAAGAATTCACTGCCTGCAAACCTTTGGAATTTGATGGAACCGAAGGACCGATCGGATTGAAACAGTGGACCGAGAAGGTCGAATCAGTGTTTGCCATAAGTAAGTGTACTGAAGAGGACAAAGTGAAGTACGCTACGCATACTGAAATGTCCCGTTCTTATTGATTAAAAACGTTTCATATTAATTGATTTCGTTGCGAGGTTTTGACCTCTATATGAGACATTTTTCAAAGACTGCATTCATTTTTAAAACAAACCATAACCTTTATTTCATAGATAAAGGTTTTAAAAAGCTTTACGTAGATTATCAAATAATGATAATCTAAAATATCCTGTTTACACACGACCATTACATAATGGTTTACAATACAAATATGTTACAACAAAATAAGTTTCTTGAATGCAGTTTTTACACAATATCATACAAGCATGGACTCCAAATCTCGTCCTTATTTAAGTATGCGACAGTGGAAGCTCTTAATAATCACCTGAGAATAAACATGCTTAAAACGTCAACAAAAATGTTGGTGAGTTATAGGTTTAACCTATATATATCAAATCATAATAATAGACCACAAGATTTCATATTTCAATACACATCCCATACATAGAGATAAAAATCATTCATAAGGTGAACACCTGGTAACCGACATTAACAAGATGCATATATAAGAATATCCCCATCATTCCGGGACACCCTTCGGATATGATATAAATTTCGAAGTACTAAAGCATCCAGTACTTTGGATGGGGTTTGTTAGGCCCAATAGATCTATCTTTAGGATTCGCGTCAATTAGGGTGTCTGTTCCCTAATTCTTAGATTACCAGACTTAATAAAAAGGGGCATATTCGATTTCGATAATTCAACCATAGAATGTAGTTTCACGTACTTGTGTCTATTTTGTAAATCATTTATAAAACCTGCATGTATTCTCATCCCAAAAATATTAGATTTTAAAAGTGGGACTATAACTCACTTTCACAGATTTTTACTTCGTCAGGAAGTAAGACTTGGCCACTGGTTGATTCACGAACCTATAACAATATATACATGTATATCAAAGTATGTTCAAAATATATTTACAACACTTTTAATATATTTTGATGTTTTAAGTTTATTAAGTCAGCTGTCCTCGTTAATAACCTACAACTAGTTGTCCACAGTTAGATGTACAGAAATAAATCGATAAATATTATCTTGAATCAATCCACGACCCAGTGTATACGTATCTCAGTATTGATCACAACTCAAACTATATATATTTTGGAATCAACCTCAACCCTGTATAGCCAACTCCAACATTCACATATAGAGTGTCTATGGTTGTTCCGAAATATATATAGATGTGTCGACATGATAGGTCGAAACATTGTATACGTGTCTATGGTATCTCAAGATTACATAATATACAATACAAGTTGATTAAGTTATGGTTGGAATAGATTTGTTACCAATTTTCACGTAGCTAAAATGAGAAAAATTATCCAATCTTGTTTTACCCATAACTTCTTCATTTTAAATCCGTTTTGAGTGAATCAAATTGCTATGGTTTCATATTGAACTCTATTTTATGAATCTAAACAGAAAAAGTATAGGTTTATAGTCGAAAAAATAAGTTACAAGTCGTTTTTGTAAAGGTAGTCATTTCAGTCGAAAGAACGACGTCTAGATGACCATTTTAGAAAACATACTTCCACATTGAGTTTAACCATAATTTTTGGATATAGTTTCATGTTCATAATAAAAATCATTTTCTCAGAATAACAACTTTTAAATCAAAGTTTATCATAGGTTTTAATTAACTAACCCAAAACAGCCCGCGGTGTTACTACGACGGCGTAAATCCGGTTTTACGGTGTTTTTCGTGTTTCTAGGTTTTAAATCATTAAGTTAGCATATCATATAGATATAGAACATGTGTTTAGTTGATTTTAAAAGTCAAGTTAGAAGGATTAACTTTTGTTTGCGAACAAGTTTAGAATTAACTAAACTATGTTCTAGTAATTACAAGTTTAAACCTTCGAATAAGATAGCTTTATATGTATGAATCGAATGATGTTATGAACATCATTACTACCTTAAGTTCCTTGGATAAACCTACTGGAAAAGAGAAAAATGGATCTAGCTTCAATGGATCCTTGGATGGCTCGAAGTTCTTGAAGCAGAATCATGACACGAAAACAAGTTCAAGTAAGATCATCACTTGAAATAAGATTGTTATAGTTATAGAAATTGAACCAAAGTTTGAATATGATTATTAACTTGTATTAGAATGATAACCTACTGTA
The DNA here is from genome assembly GCF_046630445.1 of Rutidosis leptorrhynchoides. Taxonomy (NCBI): domain Eukaryota; kingdom Viridiplantae; phylum Streptophyta; class Magnoliopsida; order Asterales; family Asteraceae; genus Rutidosis; species Rutidosis leptorrhynchoides. The sequence goes on along the minus strand of NC_092337.1, from coordinate 35,075,941 downwards.
AGAAACAAAGATTTCTTGAGGTTGGATGATCACCTTACAACATTGGAAGTGAGCTAGCAAACTTGAAAGTATTCTTGATTTTATGAAACTAGAACTTTTGGAATTTATGAAGAACACTTAGAACTTGAAGATAGAACTTGAGAGAGATCAATTAGATGAAGAAAATTGAAGAATGAAAGTGTTTGTAGGTGTTTTTGGTCGTTGGTGTATGGATTAGATATAAAGGATATGTAATTTTGTTTTCATGTAAATAAGTCATGAATGATTACTCATATTTTTGTAATTTTATGAGATATTTCATGCTAGTTGCCAAATGATGGTTCCCACATGTGTTAGGTGACTCACATGGGCTGCTAAGAGCTGATAATTGGAGTGTATATACCAATAGTACATACATCTAAAAGCTGTGTATTGTACGAGTATGAATACGGGTGCATACGAGTAGAATTGTTGATGAAACTGAACGAGGATGTAATTGTAAGAATTTTTGTTAAGTAGAAGTATTTTGATAAGTGTATTGAAGTCTTTCAAAAGTGTATAAATACATATTAAAACATTACATGTATATACATTTTAACTGAGTCGTTAAGTCATCGTTAGTCGTTACATGTAAGTGTTGTTTTGAAACCTTTAGGTTAACGATCTTGTTAAATGTTGTTAACCCAATGTTTATAATATCAAATGAGATTTTAAATTATTATATTATCATGATATTATCATGTATAAATATCTCTTAATATGATATATATACATTAAATGTCTTTACAACGATAATCGTTACATATATGTCTCGTTTAAAAATCATTAAGTTAGTAGTCTTGTTTTTACATATGTAGTTCATTGTTAATATACTTAATGATATATTTACTTATCATAGTATCATGTTAACTATATATATATCCATATATATGTCATCATATAGTTTTTACAAGTTTTAACGTTCGTGAATCACCGGTCAACTTGGGTGGTCAATTGTCTATATGAAACATATTTCAATTAATCAAGTCTTAACAAGTTTGATTGCTTAACATGTTGAAAACATTTAATCATGTAAATATCAATCTCAATTAATATATATAAACATGGAAAAGTTCGGGTCACTACAGTACCTACCCGTTAAATAAATTTCGTCCCGAAATTTTAAGCTGTTGAAGGTGTTGATGAATCTTCTGGAAATAGATGCGGGTATTTCTTCTTCATCTGATCTTCACGCTCCCAGGTGAACTCGGGTCCTCTACGAGCATTCCATCGAACCTTAACAATTGGTATCTTGTTTTGCTTAAGTCTTTTAAGCTCACGATCCATTATTTCGACGGGTTCTTCGATGAATTGGAGTTTTTCGTTGATTTGGATTTCATCTAACGGAATAGTGAGATCTTCTTTAGCAAAACATTTCTTCAAATTCGAGACGTGGAAAGTGTTATGTACAGCCGCGAGTTGTTGAGGTAACTCTAGTCGGTAAGCTACTGGTCCAACACGATCAATAATCTTGAATGGTCCAATATACCTTGGATTTAATTTTCCTCGTTTACCAAATCGAACAACGCCTTTTCAAGGTGCAACTTTAAGCATGACCATCTCTCCAATTTCAAATTCTATATCTTTTCTTTTAATGTCAGCGTAGCTCTTTTGTCGACTTTGGGCGGTTTTCAACCGTTGTTGAATTTGGATGATCTTCTCGGTAGTTTCTTGTATAATCTCCGGACCCGTAATCTGTCTATCCCCCACTTCACTCCAACAAATCGGAGACCTGCACTTTCTACCATAAAGTGCTTCAAACGGCGCCATCTCAATGCTTGAATGGTAGCTGTTGTTGTAGGAAAATTCTGCTAATGGTAGATGTCGATCCCAACTGTTTCCGAAATCAATAACACATGCTCGTAGCATGTCTTCAAGCGTTTGTATCGTCCTTTCGCTCTGCCCATCAGTTTGTGGATGATAGGCAGTACTCATGTCTAGACGAGTTCCTAATGCTTGCTGTAATGTCTGCCAGAATCTTGAAATAAATCTGCCATCCCTATCAGAGATAATAGAGATTGGTATTCCATGTCTGGAGATGACTTCCTTCAAATACAGTCATGCTAACTTCTCCATCTTGTCATCTTCTCTTATTGGCAAGAAGTGTGCTGATTTGGTGAGACGATCAACTATTACCCAAATAGTATCAAAACCACTTGCAGTCCTTGGCAATTTAGTGATGAAATCCATGGTAATGTTTTCCCATTTCCATTCCGGGATTTCAGGTTGTTGAAGTAGACCTGATGGTTTTTGATGCTCAGCTTTGACCTTAGAACACGTCAAACATTCTTCTACGTATTTAGCAACATCGGCTTTCATACCCGGCCACCAAAAATGTTTCTTGAGATCCTTGTACATCTTCCCCGTTCCAGGATGTATTAAGTATCTGGTTTTATGAGCTTCTCTAAGTACCATTTCTCTCATATCTCCAAATTTTGGTACCCAAATCCTTTCAGCCCTATACCGGGTTCCGTCTTCCCGAATATTAAGATGCTTCTCCGATCCTTTGGGTATTTCATCCTTTAAATTTCCCTCTTTTAAAACTCCTTGTTGCGCCTCCTTTATTTGAGTAGTAAGGTTATTATGAATCATTATATTCATAGATTTTACTCGAATGGGTTCTCTGTCCTTCCTGCTCAAGGCATCGGCTACCACATTTGCCTTCCCCGGGTGGTAACGAATCTCAAAGTCGTAATCATTCAACAATTCAATCCACCTACGCTGCCTCATATTCAGTTGTTTCTGATTAAATATGTGTTGAAGACTTTTGTGGTCGGTATATATAATACTTTTGACCCCATATAAGTAGTGCCTCCAAGTCTTTAATGCAAAAACAACCGCGCCTAATTCCAAATCATGCGTCGTATAATTTTGTTCGTGAATCTTCAATTGTCTAGACGCATAAGCAATCACCTTCGTTCGTTGTATTAATACACAACCGAGCCCTTGCTTTGATGCGTCACAATAAATCACAAAATCATCATTCCCTTCAGGCAATGACAATATAGGTGCCGTAGTTAGCTTTTTCTTCAATAACTGAAACGCTTTCTCTTGTTCATCATTCCATTCAAATTTCTTCCCTTTATGCGTTAATGCAGTCAAGGGTTTTGCTATTCTGGAAAAGTCTTGGATGAACCTTCTGTAGTAACCAGCTAGTCCTAAAAACTGGCGTATGTGTTTCGGAATTTTCGGGGTTTCCCACTTTTCAACAGTTTCTATCTTTGCCGGATCCACCTTAATACCTTCTTTGTTCACTATGTGACCGAGGAATTGAACTTCTTCTAACCAAAATGCACACTTTGAAAACTTAGCGTACAATTCTTCTTTCCTCAATACTTCTAACACCTTTCTCAAATGTTCACCGTGTTCTTGGTCATTCTTTGAGTAAATAAGTATGTCATCAATGAAAACAATGACAAACTTGTCAAGGTATGGTCCACACACTCGGTTCATAAGGTCCATGAACACAGCTGGTGCATTAGTTAAACCAAACGGCATGACCATAAACTCGTAATGACCGTAACGTGTTCTGAAAGCAGTCTTTGGAATATCATCTTCTTTCACCCGCATTTGATGGTACCCGGAACGTAAGTCAATCTTTGAATAAACAGACGAGCCTTGTAGTTGATCAAATAAGTCGTCGATTCTCGGTAGTGGGTAGCGGTTCTTGATGGTAAGTTTGTTCAACTCTCGGTAGTCGATACACAACCTGAATGTACCATCTTTCTTCTTGACAAACAAAACAGGAGCTCCCCACGGTGATGTGCTTGGTCGAATGAAACCACGCTCTAAAAGTTCTTGTAATTGGCTTTGCAGTTCTTTCATATCGCTGGGTGCGAGTCTGTAAGGAGCACGAGCTATTGGTGCAGCTCCTGGTACAAGATCTATTTGAAATTCAACGGATCGATGTGGGGGTAATCCCGGTAATTCTTTCGAAAATACATCGGGAAATTCTTTTGCAATGGGAACATCATTGATGCTCTTTTCTTCAGTTTGTACTTTCTCGACGTGTGCTAGAACAGCATAGCAACCTTTTCTTATTAGTTTTTGTGCCTTCAAATTACTAATAAGATGTAGCTTCGTGTTGCCCTTTTCTCCGTACACCATTAAGGGTTTTCCTTTTTCTCGTATAATGCGAATTGCATTTTTGTAACAAACGATCTCTGCTTTCACTTCTTTCAACCAGTCCATACCGATTATCACATCAAAACTCCCTAACTCTACTGGTATCAAATCAATCTTAAATGTTTCGCTAACCAGTTTAATTTCTCGATTCCGACATATATTATCTGCTGAAATTAATTTACCATTTGCTAATTCGAGTAAAAATTTACTATCCAAAGGCGTCAATGGACAACTTAATTTAGCACAAAAATCTCTACTCATATAGCTTCTATCCGCACCCGAATCAAATAAAACGTAAGCAGATTCATTGTCAATAAGAAACGTACCCGTAACAAGCTCCGGGTCTTCCTGTGCCTCTGCCGCATTAATATTGAAAACTCTTCCGCGGCCTTGTCCATTCGTGTTCTCCTGGTTCGGGCAATTTCTAATAATGTGGCCCGGTTTTCCACATTTATAACAAACTACATTGGCATAACTTACTCCGACACTACTTGCTCCGCCATTACTCGTTCCGACACCATTTGTTCCTTTCGTTCTATTAACCCCTGGTCCGTAGACCTCACACTTCGCCGCGCTATGACCATTTCTTTTACACTTGTTGCAAAATTTGGTGCAGAACCCCGAGTGATACTTTTCACACCTTTGGCATAGCTGCTTCTGATTGTTGTTGTTGTTGCGGTTATTATTGTTGTTGGGATGATTGTTGTAGTTGTTGTTGTTGTTGTTGTTGTTGTTGTTGTTGTTGTTGTTGTTGGGCCGTTTGTTGTAGTTGCGATTGATGTTGCGATTGTTGGGATAATTGTTGCGATTGCTGTTATTGTTGTATTGGTGATTCTTATCACCATTTTCCTCCCACTTTCTTTTGAATTGCTTCACATTGGCCTCTTCAGCAGTCTGTTCTTTAATTCTTTCTTCAATCTGGTTCACTAGTTTGTGAGCCATTCTACATGCCTGTTGTATGGAGGCGGGCTCGTGTGAACTTATATCTTCTTGGATTCTTTCCGGTAATCCTTTCACAAACTCGTCGATCTTCTCTTCCTCATCTTCGAATGCTCCCGGACACAATAGGCACAATTCTGTGAATCGTCTTTCGTACGTGGTAATATCAAATCCTTGGGTTCGTAACCCTCTAAGTTCTGTCTTGAGCTTATTGACCTCGGTTCTGGGACGGTACTTCTCGTTCATCAAGTGCTTGAATGCTGACCACGGTAGTGCGTACGCATCGTCTTGTCCCACTTGCTCTAGATAGGTATTCCACCATGTTAACGCAGAACCTGTGAAGGTATGCGTAGCGTACTTCACTTTGTCCTCTTCAGTACACTTACTTATGGCAAACACCGATTCAACCTTCTCGGTCCACCGTTTCAATCCGATCGGTCCTTCGGTTCCATCAAATTCCAAAGGTTTGCAGGCAGTGAATTCTTTGTAGGTGCATCCTACACGATTTCCTGTACTGCTAGATCCAAGGTTATTATTGGTATGTAGTGCAGCCTGTACTGCGGCTATGTTTGAAGCTAGAAAAGTACGGAATTCCTCTTCATTCATATTCACTGTGTGTCGAGTAGTCGGTGCCATTTCCTTCAAAATAGTCAAATGGAACAAGTTAATCATACAGAATATTAAGAGTAGTTAATAGTATTTCGTAGCATAATATGAACTCATTTATAAAAGCTTTTTCTTCATATTAGCGTTTTATAAGTTTAAATTCGGGTAGTACCTACCCGTTAAGTTCATACTTAGTAGCTAATATACAATTCAACTACTACAATTCTATATGAAAAACTGATTATAATAATATTTCGCGTTCAAACTTTTACACAATATTTTACAAACTTACAATACCGCTTATTTTACATATAGCATGAAATATAGCACACAATAAATTTGATACAAGATGGTTGTGAAGATAATTCTAGCTAGTACACAAGTCGTTCAGCAAAGGCAATAAAGACACGTAATTCATACGTCCAGAAACAAGTCATGCATTCTGGTTTTACTAGGATTACTTCCCATCCTTGGTCTTGTGGAACATAACCGTTATGGCCGTTGATAAGACAGTGTGTTGTAACGTCGTCAAAGGGACGAGGGTTACGTATTGTCCAACAGTCCCGTAACAATCTAAAAACCTCATTTCTTACCCCAATTACCGACTCCGTCACTTGTGGGAATGTTTTGTTTAATAGTTGTAGCCCGATGTTCTTGTTCTCACTTTGGAGAGAAGCGAACATTACTAATCTGTAAGCATAACATGCTTCTTTATGTTGCATGTTAGCCGCTTTTTCTAAATCACGAAGTCCTATATTCGGATATACTGAGTCAAAATAATTTCTTAACCCGTTGCGTAAAATAGCATTTGGGTTCCCCGCAATATATGCGTCAAAATAAACACATCGTAACTTATGGATTTCCCAATGTGATATCCCCCATCTTTCGAACGAAAGCCTTTTATAAACCAAGGCATTCTTGGAACGTTCTTCGAATGTCTTACAAACTGATCTCGCCTTAAATAGTTGTGCCGAAGAATTCTGACCGACTCTAGACAAGATTTCATCAATCATGTCTCCGGGTAGGTCTCTTAAAATATTGGGTTATCTATCCATTTTGTGTTTTTATACTGTAAAATAGACAAGAGTTGGATTCATAAAAAAAAATACTTATTAATACAAGCAATTTTTACATATATCATAAAGCATAAGCACACTATATTACATATATTACACCACACGAATACAACTATCTTATTCCGACTTCCTTGTTTCTTCTTCTTCAGTTTTGGTTCGTTTTTCCAAGTTTCTAGGGATATATGATGTTCCCCTAATACGAGCCGTCGTGATCCACATTGGTTTAGAAAAACCTGGTGGTTTAGAGGTTCCCGGGTCATTGTTACAACTTAAGGACTTCGGGGGTTGACGATACATATAAAGTTCATCGGGGTTGGAATTAGATTTCTCTATTTTTATGCCCTTTCCCTTATTATTTTCTTTTGCCTTTTTAAATTCAGTTGGGGTAATTTCTATAACATCATCGGAATTCTCGTCGGAATCCGATTCATCTGAGAATTGGTAATCCTCCCAATATTTTGCTTCCTTGGTGGAAACACCATTGACCATAATTAACCTTGGTCGGTTGGTTGAGGATTCTCTTTTACTTAACCGTTTTATTATTTCCCCCACCGGTTCTATTTCTTCTTCCGGTTCCGATTCTTCTTCCGGTTCTGATTCTTCTTCCGGTTCCGACTCTTCTTCCGGTTCCTCTTCGGGAACTTGTGAATCAGTCCACGAATCATTCCAATTTACATTTGACTCTTCATTATTATTAGGTGAGTCAATGGGACTTGTTCTAGAGGTAGACATCTATCACATAATATCAAACGCGTTAAGAGATTAATATATCACATAATATTCACATGTTAAAAATATATAGTTTCCAACAAAATTTGTTAAGCAATCATTTTTCAAGTAAACACGGTCGAAGTCCAGACTCACTAATGCATCCTAACAAACTCGATAAGACACACTAATGCAAAATTCTGGTTCTCTAAGACCAATGCTCGGATACCAACTGAAATGTCCCGTTCTTATTGATTAAAAACGTTCCATATTAATTGATTTCGTTGCGAGGTTTTGACCTCTATATGAGACATTTTTCAAAGACTGCATTCATTTTTAAAACAAACCATAACCTTTATTTCATAGATAAAGGTTTTAAAAAGCTTTACGTAGATTATCAAATAATGATAATCTAAAATATCCTGTTTACACACGACCATTACATAATGGTTTACAATACAAATATGTTACAACAAAATAAGTTTCTTGAATGTAGTTTTTACACAATATCATACAAGCATGGACTCCAAATCTCGTCCTTATTTAAGTATGCGACAGCGGAAGCTCTTAATAATCACCTGAGAATAAACATGCTTAAAACGTCAACAAAAATGTTGGTGAGTTATAGGTTTAACCTATATATATCAAATCATAATAATAGACCACAAGATTTCATATTTCAATACACATCCCATACATAGAGATAAAAATCATTCATATGGTGAACACCTGGTAACCGACATTAACAAGATGCATATATAAGAATATCCCCATCATTCCGGGACACCCTTCGGATATGATATAAATTTCGAAGTACTAAAGCATCCAGTACTTTGGATGGGGTTTGTTAGGCCCAATAGATCTATCTTTAGGATTCGCGTCAATTAGGGTGTCTGTTCCCTAATTCTTAGATTACCAGACTTAATAAAAAGGGGCATATTCGATTTCGATAATTCAACCATAGAATGTAGTTTCATGTACTTGTGTCTATTTTGTAAATCATTTATAAAACCTGCATGTATTCTCATCCCAAAAATATTAGATTTTTAAAGTGGGACTATAACTCACTTTCACAGATTTTTACTTCGTCGGGAAGTAAGACTTGGCCACTGGTTGATTCACGAACCTATAACAATATATACATGTATATCAAAGTATGTTCAAAATATATTTACAACACTTTTAATATATTTTGATGTTTTAAGTTTATTAAGTCAGCTGTCCTCGTTAATAACCTACAACTAGTTGTCCACAGTTAGATGTACAGAAATAAATCGATAAATATTATCTTGAATCAATCCATGACCCAGTGTATACGTATCTCAGTATTGATCACAACTCAAACTATATATATTTTGGAATCAACCTCAACCCTGTATAGCCAACTCCAACATTCACATATAGAGTGTCTATGGTTGTTCCGAAATATATATAGATGTGTCGACATGATAGGTCGAAACATTGTATACGTGTCTATGGTATCTCAAGATTACATAATATACAATACAAGTTGATTAAGTTATGGTTGGAATAGATTTGTTACCAATTTTCACGTAGCTAAAATGAGAAAAATTATCCAATCTTGTTTTACCCATAACTTCTTCATTTTAAATCCGTTTTGAGTGAATCGAATTGCTATGGTTTCATATTGAACTCTATTTTATGAATCTAAACAGAAAAAGTATAGGTTTATAGTCGAAAAAATAAGTTACAAGTCGTTTTTGTAAAGGTAGTCATTTCAGTCGAAAGAACGACGTCTAGATGACCATTTTAGAAAACATACTTCCACTTTGAGTTTAACCATAATTTTTGGATATAGTTTCATGTTCATAATAAAAATCATTTTCTCAGAATAACAACTTTTAAATCAAAGTTTATCATAGTTTTTAATTAACTAACCCAAAACAGCCCGCGGTGTTACTACGACGGCGTAAATCCGGTTTTACGGTGTTTTTCGTGTTTCTAGGTTTTAAATCATTAAGTTAGCATATCATATAGATATAGAACATGTGTTTAGTTGATTTTAAAAGTCAAGTTAGAAGGATTAACTTTTGTTTGCGAATAAGTTTAGAATTAACTAAACTATGTTCTAGTGATTACAAGTTTAAACCTTCGAATAAGATAGCTTTATATGTATGAATCGAATGATGTTATGAACATCATTACTACCTTAAGTTCCTTGGATAAACCTACTGGAAAAGAGAAAAATGGATCTAGCTTCAATGGATCCTTGGATGGCTCGAAGTTCTTGAAGCAGAATCATGACACGAAAACAAGTTCAAGTAAGATCATCACTTGAAATAAGATTGTTATAGTTATAGAAATTGAACCAAAGTTTGAATATGATTATTACCTTGTATTAGAATGATAACCTACTGTAAGAAACAAAGATTTCTTGAGGTTGGATGATCACCTTACAAGATTGGAAGTGAGCTAGCAAACTTGAAAGTATTCTTGATTTTATGAAACTAGAACTTTTGGAATTTATGAAGAACACTTAGAACTTGAAGATAGAACTTGAGAGAGATCAATTAGATGAAGAAAATTAAAGAATGAAAGTGTTTGTAGGTGTTTTTGGTCGTTGGTGTATGGATTAGATATAAAGGATATGTAATTTTGTTTTCATGTAAATAAGTCATGAATGATTACTCATATTTTTGTAATTTTATGAGATATTTCATGCTAGTTGTCAAATGATGGTTCCCACATGTGTTAGGTGACTCACATGGGCTGCTAAGAGCTGATCATTAGAGTGTATATACCAATAGTACATACATCTAAAAGCTGTGTATTGTACGAGTACGAATACGGGTGCATACGAGTAGAATTGTTGATGAAACTGAACGAGGATGTAATTGTAAGCATTTTTGTTAAGTAGAAGTATTTTGATAAGTGTATTGAAGTCTTTCAAAAGTGTATAAATACATATTAAAACATTACATGTATATACATTTTAACTGAGTCGTTAAGTCATCGTTAGTCGTTACATGTAAGTGTTGTTTTGAAACCTTTAGGTTAACGATCTTGTTAAATGTTGTTAACCCAATGTTTATAATATCAAATGAGATTTTAAATTATTATATTATCATGATATTATCATGTATAAATATCTCTTAATATGATATATATACATTAAATGTCTTTACAACGATAATCGTTACATATATGTCTCGTTTAAAAATCATTAAGTTAGTAGTCTTGTTTTTACATATGTAGTTCATTGTTAATATACTTAATGATATATTTACTTATCATAGTATCATGTTAACTATATATATATCCATATATATGTCATCATATAGTTTTTACAAGTTTTAACGTTCGTGAATCACCGGTCAACTTGGGTGGTCAATTGTCTATATGAAACATATTTCAATTAATCAAGTCTTAACAAGTTTGATTGCTTAACATGTTGGAAACATTTAATCATGTAAATATCAATCTCAATTAATATATATAAACATGGAAAAGTTCGGGTCACTACACATACCTTCACAGGTTCTGCGTTAACATGGTGGAATACCTATCTAGAGCAAGTGGGACAAGATGATGCGTACGCACTACCGTGGTCAGCATTCAAGCACTTGATGAACGAGAAGTACCATCCCAGAACCGAGGTCAATAAGCTCACGACAGAACTTAGAGGGTTACGAACCCAAGAATTTGATATTACCACGTACGAAAGACGATTCACAGAATTGTGCCTATTGTGTCCGGGAACGTTCGAAGATGAGGAAGAGAAGATCGACGCGTTTGTGAAAGGATTACCGGAAAGAATCCAAGAAGATATAAGTTCACACGAGCCCGCCTCCATACAACAGGCATGTAGAATGGCTCACAAACTAGTGAACCAGATTGAGGAAAGAATTAAAGAACAGACGGCTGAAGAGGCCAATGTGAAGCAAGTCAAAAGAATGTTGGAGGAAAACGGTGATAAGAATCACCAATACAACAACAACAGCAATTACAATAATAATCGCAACAATTATCCCAACAATCGCAACATCAATCGCAACTACAACAAACGGCCCAACAACAACAACAACAACAACAACAACAACAACAACAACAACAACAACAACAACAACAACAACAGCAACTACAACAATCATCCCAACAACAATAACAACCGCAACAACAACAACAATCAGAAGCAGCTATGCCAAAGGTGTGAAAAGTATCACTCGGGGTTCTGCACCAAATTTTGCAACAAGTGTAAAAGAAATGGTCATAGCACGGCGAAGTGTGAGGTCTACAGACCAGGGGTTAACAGAACGAAAGGAACAAATGGTGTCGGAACGAGTAATGGCGGAGCAAGTAGTGTCGGAGCAAGTTATGCCAATGTAGTTTGTTATAAATGTGGAAAACCGGGCCACATTATTAGAAATTGCCCGAACTAGGAGAACACGAATGGACAAGGCCGTGGAAGAGTTTTCAATATTAATGCGGCAGAGGCACAGGAAGACCCGGAGCTTTTTACGGGTACGTTTCTTATTGACAATAAATCTGCTTACGTTTTATTTGATTCGGGTGCGGATAGAAGCTATATGAGTAGAGATTTTTGTGCTAAATTAAGTTGTCCATTGACGCCTTTGGATAGTAAATTTTTACTCGAATTAGCAAATGGTAAATTAATTTTAGCAGATAATATATGTCGGAATCGAGAAATTAAACTGGTTAGCGAAACATTTAAGATTGACTTGATACCAGTAGAGTTAGGGAGTTTTGATGTGATAATCGGTATGGACTGGTTGAAAGAAGTGAAAGCAGAGATCGTTTGTTACAAAAATGCAATTCGCATTATACGAGAAAAAGGAAAACCCTTAATGGTGTACGGAGAAAAGGGCAACACGAAGCTACATCTTATTAGTAATTTAAAGGCACAAAAACTAATAAGAAAAGGTTGCTATGCTGTTCTAGCACACGTCGAGAAAGTACAAACTGAAGAAAAGAGCAACAATGATGTTCCCGTCGCAAAAGAATTTCCCGATGTATTTCTGAAAGAATTACCGGGATTACCCCCACATCGATCCGTTGAATTTCAAATAGATCTTGTACCAGGAGCTGCACCAATAGCTCGTGCTCCTTACAGACTCGAACCCAGCGAGATGAAAGAACTGCAAAATCCAATTACAAGAACTTTTAGAGCGTGGTTTCATTCGACCAAGCACATCACCGTGGGGAGCTCATATTTTGTTTGTCAAGAAGAAAGATGGTACATTCAGGTTGTGTATCGACTACCGAGAGTTGAACAAACTTACCATCAAGAACCGCTACCCACTATCGAGAATCGACGACTTATTTGATCAACTACAAGGCTCGTCTATTTATTCAAAGATTGACTTATGTTCCGGGTATCATCAAATGCGGGTGAAAGAAGATGATATTCCAAAGACTGCTTTCAGAACACGTTACGGTCATTACGAGTTTATGGTCATGCCATTTGGTTTAACTAATGCACCAGCTGTGTTCATGGACCTTATGAACCGAGTGTGTGGACCATACCTTGACAAGTTTGTCATTGTTTTCATTGATGACATACTTATTTACTCAAAGAATGACCAAGAACACGGTGAACATTTGAGAAAGGTGTTAGAAGTATTGAGGAAGGAAGAATTGTACGCTAAATTTTCAAAGTGTGCATTTTGGTTGGAAGAAGTTCAATTCCTCGGTCACATAGTGAACAAAAAAGGTATTAAGGTGGATCCGGCAAAGATAGAAACTGTTGAAAAGTGGGAAACCCCGAAAACTCCGAAACACATACGCCAGTTTTTAGGACTAGCTGGTTACTACAGAAGGTTCATCCAAGACTTTTCCAGAATAGCAAAACCCTTGACTGCATTAACGCATAAAGGGAATAAATTTGAATGGAAGGATGAACAAGAGAAAGCGTTCCAGTTATTGAAGAAAAAGCTAACTACGGCACCTATATTGTCATTGCCTGAAGGGAATGATGATTTTGTGATTTATTGTGACGCATCAAATCAAGGTCTCGGTTGTGTATTAATGCAACGAACGAAGGTGATTGCTTATGCGTCTAGACAATTGAAGATTCACGAGCAAAATTATACGACGCATGATTTGGAGTTAGGCGCGGTTGTTTTTGCATTAAAGACTTGGAGGCACTACTTATATGGGGTCAAAAGTATTATATATACCGACCACAAAAGTCTTCAACACATATTTAATCAGAAACAACTGAATATGAGGCAGCGTAGGTGGATTGAATTGTTGAATGATTACGACTTTGAGATTCGTTACCACCCGGGGAAGGCAAATGTGGTAGCCGATGCCTTGAGCAGGAAGGACAGAGAACCCATTCGAGTAAAATCTATGAATATAATGATTCACAATAACCTTACTACTCAAATAAAGGAGGCGCAATAAGGAGTTTTAAAAGAGGGAAATTTAAAGGATGAAATACCCAAAGGATCGAAGAAGCATCTTAATATTCAAGAAGACGGAACCCGGTATAGGGCTGAAAGGATTTGGGTACCAAAATTTGGATATATGAGAGAAATAGTACTTAGAGAAGCGCATAAAACCAGATACTCAATACATCCTGGAACGGGGAAGATGTACAAGGATCTCAAGAAACATTTTTGGTGGCCGGGTATGAAAGCCGATGTTGCTAAATACGTAGAAGAATGTTTGACATGTTCTAAGGTCAAAGCTGAGCATCAGAAACCATCAGGTCTACTTCAACAACCCGAAATCCTGGAATGGAAATGGGAAAACATTACCATGGATTTCATCACTAAATTGCCAAGGACTGCAAGTGGTTTTGATACTATTTGGGTAATAGTTGATCGTCTCACCAAATCAGCACACTTCCTGCCAATAAGAGAAGATGACAAGATGGAGAAGTTAGCACGACTGTATTTGAAGGAAGTCGTCTCCAGACATGGAATACCAATCTCTATTATCTCTGATAGGGATGGCAGATTTATTTCAAGATTCTGGCAGACATTACAGCAAGCATTAGGAACTCGTCTAGATATGAGTACTGCCTATCATCCACAAACTGATGGGCAGAGCGAAATGACGATACAAACGCTTGAAGACATGCTAAGAGCATGTGTTATTGATTTCGAAAACAGTTGGGATCGACATCTACCGTTAGCAGAATTTTCCTACAACAACAGCTATCATTCAAGTATTGAGATGGCGCCATTTGAAGCACTTTATGGTAGAAAGTGCAGGTCTCCAATTTGTTGGAGTGAAGTGGGGGATAGACAGATTGCGGGTCCGGAGATAATACAAGAAACTACCGAGAAGATCATCCAAATTCAACAACGGTTGAAAACCGCCCAAAGTCGACAAAAGAGCTACGCCGACATTAAAAGAAAAGATATAGAATTTGAAATTGGAGAGATGGTCATGCTTAAGGTTGCACCTTGGAAAGGCGTTGTTCGATTTGGTAAATGAGGTAAATTAAATCCAAGGTATATTGGACCATTCAAGATTATTGATCGTGTCGGACCAGTAGCTTACCGACTTGAGTTACCTCAACAACTCGCGACTGTACATAACACTTTCCACGTCTCGAATTTGAAGAAATGTTTTGCTAAAGAAGATCTCACTATTCCGTTAGACGAAATCCAAATCAACGAAAAACTTCAATTCATCGAAGAACCCGTCGAAATAATGGATCGTGAGGTTAAAAGACTTAAACAAAATAAGATACCAATTGTTAAGGTTCGATGGAATGCTCGTAGAGGACCCGAGTTCACCTGGGAATGAGAATATTAGATGAAGAAGAAATACCCGCACTTATTTCCAGAAGATACGTCAACACCTCCAACTGCTTAAAATTTCGGGACGAAATTTATTTAACGGGTAGGTACTGTAGTGACCCGAACTTTTCCATGTTTATATATATATTAAATGAAATTGTTATTTACATGATTAAGTGTTTCCAACATGTTAAGTAATCAAACTTGTTAAGACATGATTAATTGAAATAGGTTTCATATAGACAATTGACCACCCAAGTTGACCGGTGATTCACGAACGTTAAAACTTGTAAAAACTATATGATGACATATATATGGATATATATATAGTTAACATGATATTATGATAAGTAAACATATCATTAAGTATATTAACAATGAACTACATATGTAAAAGCAAGACTACTAACTTAATGATTTTGAAACGAGACATATATGTAACGATTATCGTTGTAATGACATTTAATGTATATATATCATATTAAGAGATATTCATACATCATATTATCATGATAATATAATAATTTAAAATCTCATTTGATATTATAAACATTGGGTTAACAACATTTAACAAGATCGTTAACCTAAAGGTTTCAAAACAACACTTACATGTAACGACTATCGATGACTTAACGACTCAGTTAAAATGTATATACATGTAGTGTTTTAATATGTATTCATACACTTTTGAAAGACTTCAAGACACTTATCAAAATACTTCTACTTAACAAAAATGCTCACCAATTACATCCTCGTTCAGTTTCATCAACAATTCTACTCGTATGTACCCGTATTCGTACTCGTACAATACACAGCTTTTAGATGTATGTACTATTGGTATATACACTCCAATGATCAGCTCTTAGCAGACCATGTGAGTCACCTAACACATGTGGGAACCATCATTTGGAAACTAGCATGAAATATCTCATAAAATTACAAAAATATGAGTAATCATTCATGACTTATTTACATGAAAACAAAATTACATATCCTTTATATCTAATCCATACACCAACGACCAAAAACACCTACAAACACTTTCATTCTTCAATTTTCTTCATCTAATTGATCTCTCTCAAGTTCTATCTTCAAGTTCTAAGTGTTCTTCATAAATTCTACAAGTTCTAGTTTCATAAAATCAAGAATACTTCCAAGTTTGCTATCTTACTTCAAATCTTGTAGAGTGATCATCCAACCTCAAGAAATCTTTCATATTTACAGTAAGATATCTTTCTAATACAAGGTAATACTCATATTCAAACTTTGATTCAATTTCTATAACTATAACAATCTTATTTCGAGTGGAAATCTTACTTGAACTTGTTTTTCGTGTCATGATTCTGCTTCAAGAACTTTCAAGCCATCCAAGGATCCTTTGAAGCTAGATCCATTTTTCTCATTTCCAGTAGCTTTATCCAGAAAACTTAAGGTAGTAATGATATTCATAACATCATTCGATTCATACATATAAAGCTATCTTATTCGAAGGTTTAAACTTGTAATCACTAGAACATAGTTTAGTTAATTCTAAACTTGTTCGCAAACAAAAGTTAATCCTTCTAACTTGACTTTTAAAATCAACTAAACACATATTCTATATCTATATGATATGCTAACTTAATGATTTAAAACCTGGAAACACGAAGAATACTGTAAAACCGGACATACGCCGTCGTAGTAACATCGCGGGCTGTTTTGGGTTAGTTAATTAAAAACTATGATAAACTTTGATTTAAAAGTGGTTCTTCTGGAAAAATGATTTTTCTTATGAACATGAAACTATATCCATAGCAATTTGATTCACTCAAAACGGATTTAAAATGAAGAAGTTATGGGTAAAACAAGATTGGATAATTTTTCTTGTTGTAGCAACGTGAAAATTAGTAACAAATTTATATTAATCATATCCTAGCTAACTTATATTATATTAAACATGTATTCTAATATATTATGTAATCTTGGGATACCATAGACACGTATGCAAATGTTTTGACATATCATATCGACCCATGTGTATATATTATTTGGAACAACCATAGACACTCTATATGCAGTAATGTGGGAGTTAGCTATACAGGGTTGAGGTTGATTCCAAAAATATATATACTTTGAGTTGTGATATAGCCTGAGACGTGTATACACTGGGTCGTGGATTGATTCAAGATAATATATATTAATTTTTTCTGTACATCTAACTCTGGACAACTAGTTGTAGGTTACTATCGAGGACGGCTGACTTAATGAACTTAAAACATCAAAATGTATTAAAAGTGTTGTAAATATATTTTGAACATACTTTGATATATATGTACATATTTGTTATAGGTTCGTGAATCGACCAGTGGCCAAGTCTTACTTCCCGACGAAGTAAAAATCTGTGAAAGTGAGTTATAGTCCCACTTTTAAAATCTAATATTTTTGGGATGAGAATACATGCAGGTTTTATAAATGATTTACAAAATAGACACAAGTACGTGAAACTACATTCTATGGTTGAATTATCAAAATCGAATATGCCTCTTTTTATTAAGTCTGGTAATCTAAGAATTAGGGAACAGACACCCTAATTGACGCGAATCCTAAAGATAGATCTATTGGGCCTAACAAACCCCATCCAAAGTACCGGATGCTTTAGTACTTCGAAATTTATATCATATCCGAAGGGTGTCCCAGAATGATGGGGATATTCTTAAATATGCATCTTGTTAATGTCAGTTACCGTTAGCAGAATTTTCCTACAACAACAGCTACCATTCAAGCATTGAGATGGCGCCGTTTGAAGCACTTTATGGTAGAAAGTGCAGGTCTCCGATTTGTTGGAGTGAAGTGGGGGATAGACAGATTACGGGTCCGGAGATTATACAAGAAACTACTGAGAAGATCATCCAAATTCAACAACGGTTGAAAACCGCCCAAAGTCGACAAAAGAGCTACGCTGACATTAAAAGAAAAGATATAGAATTTGAAATTGGAGAGATGGTCATGCTTAAAGTTGCACCTTGGAAAGGAGTTGTTCAATTTGGTAAACGAGGGAAATTAAATCCAAGGTATATTGGACCATTCAAGATTATTGATCGTGTCGGACCAGTAGCTTACCGACTTGAGTTACCTCAATAACTCGCGGCTGTACATAACACTTTCCACGTCTCGAATTTGAAGAAATGTTTTGCTAAAGATGATCTCACTATTCCGTTAGATGAAATCCAAATCAACGAAAAACTTCAATTCATCGAAGAACCCGTCGAAATAATGGATCGTGAGGTTAAAAGACTTAAGCAAAACAAGATACCAATTGTTAAGGTTCGATGGAATGCTCGTAGAGGACCCGAGTTCACCTGGGAGCGTGAAGATCAGATGAAGAAGAAATACCCGCATCTATTTCCAGAAGATTCGTCAACACCTTCAACAGCTTAAAATTTCGGGACGAAATTTATTTAACGGGTAGGTACTGTAGTGACCCGAACTTTTCCATGTTTATATATATTAATTGAGATTGATATTTACATGATTAAATGTTTCCAACATGTTAAGCAATCAAACTTGTTAAGACTTGATTAATTGAAATATGTTTCATATAGACAATTGACCACCCAAGTTGACCGGTGATTCACGAACGTTAAAACTTGTAAAAACTATACGATGACATATATATGGTTATATATATAGTTAACATGTTTTTATTATAAGTATGTATCTCATTAGGTATTTTAACAATGAGTTATATACATAAAAATGAGACTATTAATTTAAGAAACTCGAAAACGATATATATAACGATTATCGTTATAACAACGTCTTACTAGGTACATATGAATCATATTAAGATATTGATACACTTGGTTAATTATGTTAAATGATAAGTAAATATATTATTAAGTGTATTAACAATGAAATACATATGTAAAAATAAGACTACTAACTTAATGATTTCGAAACGAGACATATATGTAACGATTATCGTTGTAACGACATTTAACTGTATATACATCATACTGAGATATATTATATATCATAATATCATGATAATATAACAATTTAACATCTCATTTGTTATAATAAACAATGGGTTAACAACATTCAACAAGATCGTTAACCTAAAGGTTTCAAAACAACATTTACATGTAACGACTAACGATGACTTAACGACTCAGTTAAAATGTATATACATGTAGTGTTTTAATATGTATTCATACACTTTTGAAAGACTTCAAGACACTTATCAAAATACTTCTACTTAACAAAAATGCTTACAATTACATCCTCGTTCAGTTTCATCAACAATTCTACTCGTATGCACCCGTATTCGTACTCGTACAATACACAGCTTTTAGATGTATGTACTATTGGTATATACACTCCAATGATCAGCTCTTAGCAGCCCATGTGAGTCACCTAACACATGTGGGAACCATCATTTGGCAACTAGCATGAAATATCTCATAAAATTACAAAAATATGAGTAATCATTCATGACTTATTTACATGAAAACAAAATTACATATCCTTTATATCTAATCCATACACCAACGACCAAAAACACCTACAAACACTTTCATTCTTCAATTTTCTTCATCTAATTTATCTCTCTCAAGTTCTATCTTCAAGTTCTAAGTGTTCTTCATATATTTTACAAGTTCTAGTTACATAAAATCAAGAATACTTTCAAGTTTGCTAGCTCACTTCCAATCTTGTAAGGTGATCATCCAACCTCAAGAAATCTTTGTTTCTTACAGTAGGTTATCATTCTAATACAAGGTAATAATCATATTCAAACTTTGGTTCAATTTCTATAACTATAACAATCTTATTTCAAGTGATGATCTTACTTGAACTTGTTTTCGTGTCATGATTCTGCTTCAAGAACTTCGAGCCATCCAAGGATCCGTTGAAGCTAGATCCATTTTCCTCTTTTCCAGTAGGTTTATCCAAGGAACTTAAGGTAGTAATGATGTTCATAACATCATTCAATTCATACATATAAAGCTATCTTATTCGAAGGTTTAAACTTGTAATCACTAGAACATAGTTTAGTTAATTCTAAACTTGTTCGCAAACAAAAGTTAATCCTTCTAACTTGACTTTTAAAATCAACTAAACACATGTTCTATATCTATATGATATGCTAACTTAATGATTTAAAACCTGGAAACACGAAAAACACCGTAAAACCGGATTTACGCCGTCGTAGTAACACCGCGGGCTGTTTTGGGTTAGTTAATTAAAAACTATGATAAACTTTGATTTAAAAGTTGTTATTCTGAGAAAATGATTTTTATTATGAACATGAAACTATATCCAAAAATTATGGTTAAACTCAAAGTGGAAGTATGTTTTCTAAAATGGTCATCTAGACGTCGTTCTTTCGACTGAAATGACTACCTTTACAAAAACGACTTGTAACTTATTTTTTCGACTATAAACCTATACTTTTTCTGTTTAGATTCATAAAATAGAGTTCAATATGAAACCATAGCAATTTGATTCACTCAAAACGGATTTAAAATGAAGAAGTTATGGGTAAAACAAGATTGGATAATTTTTTTCATTTTAGCTACGTGAAAATTGGTAACAAATCTATTCCAACCATAACTTAATCAACTTGTATTGTATATTATGTAATCTTGAGATACCATAGACACGTATACAATGTTTCGACCTATCATGTCGACACATCTATATATATTTCGGAACAACCATAGACACTCTATATGTGAATGTTGGAGTTAGCTATACAGGGTTGAGGTTGATTCCAAAATATATATAGTTTGAGTTGTGATCAATACTGAAATACGTATACACTGGGTCGTGGATTGATTCAAGATAATATTTATCGATTTATTTCTGTACATCTAACTGTGGACAACTAGTTGTAGGTTACTAACGAGGACAGCTGACTTAATAAACTTAAAACATCAAAATATATTAAAAGTGTTGTAAATATATTTTGAACATACTTTGATATATATGTATATATTGTTATAGGTTCGTGAATCAACCAGTGGCCAAGTCTTACTTCCCGACGAAGTAAAAATCTGTGAAAGTGAGTTATAGTCCCACTTTTAAAATCTAATATTTTTGGGATGAGAATACATGCAGGTTTTATAAATGATTTACAAAATAGACACAAGTACGTGAAACTACATTCTATGGTTGAATTATCGAAATCGAATATGCCCCTTTTTATTAAGTCTGGTAATCTAAGAAGTAGGGAACAGACACCCTAATTGACGCGAATCCTAAAGATAGATCTATCGGGCCCAACAAGCCCCATCCAAAGTACCGGATGCTTTAGTACTTCGAAATTTATATCATATCCGAAGGGTGTCCCGGAATGATGGGGATATTCTTATATATGCATCTTGTTAATTTCGGTTACCAGGTGTTCACCATATGAATGACTTTTATCTCTATGTATGGGATGTGTATTGAAATATGAAATCTTGTGGTCTATTATTATGATTTGATATATATAGGTTAAACCTATAACTCACCAACATTTTTGTTGACGTTTTAAGCATGTTTATTCTCAGGTGATTATTAAGAGCTTCCGCTGTCGCATACTTAAATAAGGACGAGATTTGGAGTCCATGTTTGTATGATATTGTGTAAAAACTGCATTCAAGAAACTTATTTTGTTGTAACATATTTGTATTGTAAACCATTATGTAATGGTCGTGTGTAAACAGGATATTTTAGATTATCATTATTTGATAATCTACGTAAAGCTTTTTAAACCTTTATTGATGAAATAAAGGTTATGGTTTGTTTTAAAATGAATGCAGTCTTTGAAAAATGCCTCATATAGAGGTCAAAACCTCGCAACGAAATCAATTAATATGGAACGTTTTTAATCAATAAGAACGGGACATTTCAGTATTGGTGGCCAAATTTGAAAGGTGATGTGGCTACGTATGTGGCTAAGTGTTTGACATGTGCTAAGGTTAAAGCTGAACATCAAAAACCGTCTGGACTGTTGGTGCAACCTGAGATTCCTGATTGGAAGTGAGAAGGAATTACGATGGATTTTATTACTAAGTTACCGAGAGTTGCGGGTGGCTATGACACTATTTGGGTGATTGTAGGTCGACTCACTAAGTCGGCTCACTTTTTGCCAATTAGGGAAACAGATTCAATGGAGAAGCTTACACGTTTGTACTTGAAGGAGATTGTTTCTAGGCATGGTGTTCCTGTATCCATTATTTCGAACCGAGACAGTTGATTTGTATCGAGGTTTTGGCGATCTTTACAGGAAGCCTTGGGAACTAGGTTAGACATGAGCATCGCTTATCATCCTCAGACGGATGGTCAGAGTGAAAGGACCATTCAGATGTTAGAAGATATGTTACGAGCGTGTGTTATTGATTTAGGTAATGGGTGGGATAAATATTTGCCGCTATCTGAGTTTTCTTATAACAACAGTTATCATGCAAGTATTAAAGCCGCACCGTTTGAAGCTCTGTATGGTAGGAAGTGTAGGTTTCCTGTCTGTTGGAATGAGGTTGGGGATGCTCAACTCACCGGTCCAGAAATTATCCATGATACTACCGAGAAGATCGTACAGATTAAGGAAAGATTGAGAACCGCTAGAAGTCGGCAAAAGAGTTATGCCGATAGGGGAAGGAAAGATGTAGAATTTCAAGTTGGTGATCGTGTTATGTTAAAGGTTTCACCTTGGAAAGGTGTTATACGTTTTGGTAAAAGGGAAAAGTTAAGTCCTCGTTTTGTTGGACCGTTTGAGATTGTTGAGAGAGTTGGACCGGCAGCTTATCGTTTGAAAGTGCCACAAGAACTCAGTGCTGTTCACGATGTTTTTCATGTATCGAATTTAAAGAAGTGTTTTGTAACACCCCAGCTTAACATGACCACAATATTGTCCGCTTTGCCCGCAGGCGCACGGCTTTTTCTTGGAGACCACACACGAGAAGCACTTTCCCAGGAGGTCACCCATCCTGGTAGTGCTCTCGCCCGAGCACGCTTAACCACAACGTACTCGCACTTCTACTCAGCCTGTGATCCCAAAACGCGTTGTGTCATTTAAGCGTGAGTATTACCTTATAATCCCATGATCACTCATGTTCGTGGGCGATGTGGGATTTGCCTAGGGTGTTACATTCACCCCCCCTTAGGGACTCATCGTCCTCGATGAGGTTTGCCCCACCACCCCCAACGGTACATGAGTGGCTCTGATACCAACTGAAATGTCCCGTTCTTATTGATTAAAAACGTTCCATATTAATTGATTTCGTTGCGAGGTTTTGACCTCTATATGAGACGTTTTTCAAAGACTGCATTCATTTTTAAAACAAACCATAACCTTTATTTCATAGATAAAGGTTTTAAAAAGCTTTACGTAGATTATCAAATAATGATAATCTAAAATATCCTGTTTACACACGACCATTACATAATGGTTTACAATACAAATATGTTACAACAAAATAAGTTTCTTGAATGCAGTTTTTACACAATATCATACAAGCATGGACTCCAAATCTCGTCCTTATTTAAGTATGCGACAGCGGAAGCTCTTATTAATCACCTGAGAATAAACATGCTTAAAACGTCAACAAAAATGTTGGTGAGTTATAGGTTTAACCTATATATATCAAATCATAATAATAGACCACAAGATTTCATATTTCAATACACATCTCATACATAGAGATAAAAATCATTCATATGGTGAACACCTGGTAACTGACATTAACAAGATGCATATATAAGAATATCCCCATCATTCCGGGACACCCTTCGGATATGATATAAATTTCGAAGTACTAAAGCATCCGGTACTTTGGATGGGGCTTGTTGGGCCCGATAGATCTATCTTTAGGATTCGCGTCAATTAGGGTGTCTGTTCCCTAATTCTTAGATTACCAGACTTAATAAAAAGGGGCATATTCGATTTCGATAATTCAACCATAGAATGTAGTTTCACGTACTTGTGTCTATTTTGTAAATCATTTATAAAATCTGCATGTATTCCCATCCCAAAAATATTAGATTTTAAAAGTGGGACTATAACTCACTTTCATAGATTTTTACTTCGTCGGGAAGTAAGACTTGGCCACTGGTTGATTCACGAACCTATAACAATATATACATATATATCAAAGTATGTTCAAAATATATTTACAATACTTTTAATATATTTTGATGTTTTAAGTTTATTAAGTCAGCTGTCCTCGTTAGTAACCTACAACTAGTTGTCCACAGTTAGATGTACAGAAATAAATTGATAAATATTATCTTGAATCAATCCACGACCCAGTGTATACGTATCTTAGTATTGATCACAACTCAAACTATATATATTTTGGAATCAACCTCAACCCTGTATAGCTAACTCCAACATTCACATATAGAGTGTCTATGGTTGTTCCGAAATATATATAGATGTGTCGACATGATAGGTCGAAACATTGTATACGTGTCTATGGTATCTCAAGATTACATAATATACAATACAAGTTGATTAAGTTATGGTTGGAATAGATTTGTTACCAATTTTCACGTAGCTAAAATGAGAAAAATTATCCAATCTTGTTTTACCCATAACTTCTTCATTTTAAATCCGTTTTGAGTGAATCAAATTGCTATGGTTTCATATTGAACTCTATTTTATGAATCTAAACAGAAAAATTATAGGTTTATAGTCGGAAAAATAAGTTACAAGTCGTTTTTGTAAAGGTAGTCATTTCAGTCGAAAGAACGACGTCTAGATGACCATTTTAGAAAACATACTTCCACTTTGAGTTTAACCATAATTTTTGGATATAGTTTCATGTTCATAATAAAAATCATTTTCTCAGAATAACAACTTTTAAATCAAAGTTTATCATAGTTTTTAATTAACTAACCCAAAACAGCCCGCGGTGTTACTACGACGGCGTAAATCCGGTTTTACGGTGTTTTTCGTGTTTCCAGGTTTTAAATCATTAAGTTAGCATATCATATAGATATATAACATGTGTTTAGTTGATTTTAAAAGTCAATTTAGAAGGATTAACTTTTGTTTGCGAACAAGTTTAGAATTAACTAAACTTTGTTCTAGTGATTACAAGTTTAAACCTTCGAATAAGATAGCTTTATATGTATGAATCGAATGATGTTATGAACATCATTACTACCTTAAGTTCCTTGGATAAACCTACTGGAAAAGAGAAAAAAGGATCTAGCTTCAACGGATCCTTGGATGGCTCGAAGTTCTTGAAGCAGAATCATGACACGAAAACAAGTTCAAGTAAGATCATCACTTGAAATAAGATTGTTATAGTTATAGAAATTGAACCAAAGTTTGAATATGATTATTACCTTGTATTAGAATGATAACCTACTGTAAGAAACAAAGATTTCTTGAGGTTGGATGATCACCTTACAAGATTGGAAGTGAGCTAGCAAACTTGAAAGTATTCTTGATTTTATGTAACTAGAACTTGTAGAATATATGAAGAACACTTAGAACTTGAAGATAGAACTTGAGAGAGATCAATTAGATGAAGAAAATTGAAGAATGAAAGTATTTGTAGGTGTTTTTGGTCGTTGGTGTATGGATTAGATATAAAGGATATGTAATTTTGTTTTCATGTAAATAAGTCATGAATGATTACTCATATTTTTGTAATTTTATGAGATATTTCATGCTAGTTGCCAAATGATGGTTCCCACATGTGTTAGGTGACTCACATGGGCTGCTAAGAGCTAATCATTGGAGTGTATATACCAATAGTACATACATCTAAAAGCTGTGTATTGTACGAGTACGAATACGGGTGCATACGAGTAGAATTGTTGATGAAACTTAACGAGGATGTAATTGTAAGCATTTTTGTTAAGTAGAAGTATTTTGATAAGTGTATTGAAGTCTTTCAAAAGTGTATAAATACATATTAAAACACTACATGTATATACATTTTAACTGAGTCGTTAAGTCATCGTTAGTCGTTACATGTAAGTGTTGTTTTGAAACCTTTAGGTTAACGATCTTGTTAAATGTTGTTAACCCAATATTTATAATATCAAATGAGATTTTAAATTATTATATTATCATGATATTATCATGTATGAATATCTCTTAATATGATATATATACATTAAATGTCTTTACAACGATAATCGTTACATATATGTCTCGTTTAAAAATCATTAAGTTAGTAGTCTTGTTTTTACATATGTAGTTCATTGTTAATATACTTAATGATATGTTTACTTATCATAGTATCATGTTAACTATATATATATCCATATATATGTCATCATATAGTTTTTACAAGTTTTAACGTTCGTGAATCACCGGTCAACTTGGGTGGTCAATTGTCTATATGAAACATATTTTAATTAATCAAGTCTTAACAAGTTTGATTGCTTAACATGTTGGAAACATTTAATCATGTAAATATCAATCTCAATTAATATATATAAACATGGAAAAGTTCGGGTCACTACATGTTTGGCCGAGGCCGATAAGGCTATTCCGCTGGAAGAACTTCATGTTGACAAGCAACTACACTTTATTGAGGAACCTATTGAAAATATGGATCGAGAAGTTAAGACTCTTAAGCAGAGCCGAATTCCTATTGTCCGGGTTAGATGGAACGCCAGACGCGGTCCCGAGTTCACTTGGGAGCGTGAAGATCATATGAAGCAGAAGTACCCGCATTTTTTCCCAGATGCTGAGTCAACCCCTGCACCTGCTTAAATTTCGGGACGAAATTTCCGTAACGGGAAGGTACTGTCACGACCCTACCTTTTCCGTTATCTTTTACCGTTAATTATTTAACGACCGTTAACTGTTATTTGTGCTACGTCATTTCTATGACCTATATTATTATATTAATAATAATATATTAATTATTAAATGTTATGTGAATAATTGTATTCATATTTTAATTTATACGTTTCTACGTGTCGCGGATTTCTATCCGGCGAATCTTTTCGGTTTTTAAACCAACGGTCGCGTTTTGGGATATTTAAATCCTAGTTATTTTAAATATGATATTTTAAGATCATATAATTATATATAGTATTTATATTTATTTTTCGTCGCGCGTTTGTTATCTCTCCGAATTTTTAATCGCGTAAGAGTGTTTTCGCGTTTCGGGTTTCGTTCGGGCTTTCTGGCCACAAGGAATTTACATTTAAGTGAGATGGACCAAGTGGGGCCCACCCCACTAAAAATTTTGGCCGAAGCCTCATGGGAGGAGGGAGTAACTCCCTTGATTTTCCTTTTTGCAATTTCATTTTATCACATTCCACAAATTATCAAAAACCTAAACTTAATATTTTCTCTCCCTCCCTCCTTGTGTGCCGTCACCATCCACCTCCCTAACACCACCATTCTTCATCAATTTTCTAGCTTGGATCAAGGATTGAATAGCTTAAACGTGTTCCTCGTTCCGTTCTCTACGCGATTATACTAATTGTTTCTCGATTAGGGTATAAACCCTAACCCTAGAACTTTTAATCTTTCATTACTTTTATGTATTTTGATGATTTATTAGTAGTATGATGATTATTGATTGTTGTAATGATGTTTGTATGCATAGAATTACTCGTAAACATATGTTTTCGGTTTGATATTTTTGGGACAGCAGCTAATTCGTGTGTTTCTGACTTTGTGACTGTTATAAAAGTTAAAATAAAGTATCTAGATGAGTTTCTCTCATCAAGACATTAATTTTACACTCCGGATTCATGTCGTTTCGATTCCCGGAACCCTAATTATGATCAAAATGGTATTTTGTTAAGATTGAAGTGTGATATTGGTATGAACCAGGTTTGGTCCGACTTTGTGACCATATTTGGTGACTTTAGGGTGTGTTAGTGTGTTAGGACTGATGGTGGGGTGAACTTTCATGTTCGGGTCATCTCAATCCGTGCCACGAATCACCCGTTACGTCTAAAACACGTTTTTGATTGAATTGAAGTTCCAAGTAGTGTATTGGCTTTATATCATGACTTGTGGGCTGTTCATGGTGTGTTCTTGAGTATACCAAAGTGTCGGGTGGTTTGATTAGGCGGATATATATGTAAGGCTCGCCGAAAACCGACACCCGGGGCTCAGGATACGACCCGATGAACTTTTGATTTAAAA
Organism: Rutidosis leptorrhynchoides; assembly: GCF_046630445.1. Classification (NCBI taxonomy): domain Eukaryota; kingdom Viridiplantae; phylum Streptophyta; class Magnoliopsida; order Asterales; family Asteraceae; genus Rutidosis; species Rutidosis leptorrhynchoides. The sequence goes on along the minus strand of NC_092337.1, from coordinate 35,047,637 downwards.
CTTTTGACTAATAATTAAACTTATGATATAAATAATGAATTTCATTATCATTTAATTACTTATGATAAAAAAAAGTAATTATTATTATTTAAGACTTATGATATATATTTATTATATCATTTAATTAATACTTATGATTTAATTAACATTTTAATTAAACTTATGATTAATGATACTTTTATTATTAATGGAAATTACTTATGATAAGTATTAAACTTACATTATGAGATTACTATAATAAGACTTATAATAAGGATTAATTAATTATTTAATTATTATAAGGCTTAGTTATTATTTAATTATAATTTAATTATTAAATATTTATGATTTAATAATTATAATTAGAAACTTATGATATGATTAATAATTCATTATTAATTAATAATACTTATGATATGATTTGAAAATTATTATTAATTAATAATACTTATATTATGACTAATATTTAATTAATTAATTAAATACTTATGTTATATTAATTATATCATTTAAACTTATATTAACTTTAATAATTCATTTTAATTTAATTAAACTTATGTTATGACATAATTCGACATATTTAACTTTATTAAACATTATAACTCACATTATTATTACAACTTACACTTTTAAAATTAACGTTGACTATTTTGACCAAGGTTGACTTTTGAGTTGACTTTCGGTTGACTTTGACTTTCAGTTGACTTTTGTTGACTTTCTAATTAAAGAAACTTTCCTAACTTATAAACTTTCCTAAAATAGCAACTTTCTAAATTTGGAAACTTTTCAAAAATAGAAACTTTCCAAAAATAGAAACTTTCCAAAAATGGAAACCTGCTAAAAATAGAAAGTGTGTTTCCGTAATCTGTTCCGATCAAACCGATGCATATTGAGTATTTTTCTATGTCTACTTGCAACATGTACAATAGCTATCATACTAAGACTTGACCTAAGTTAGTTATTTATATCGACCTGCTTTATTTATAGGTCGGCGTTGTGATCATTCCTGATCACTGTACTCATTTGCTGTTCACTTAATTGTGTTGGTTACTTCGTTACTATTAAGGTGAGTTATAGTCCCGTTTTTACATACTTTTCAAAGTATATTTTTGGGATGTGATTACATGCATTTTATTTCACGTTTAGACACAAGTGACGATTAAATTTAAATTATTCATTGTGAGTTGGACAAAAATATTTCCTAGTCTGGCAACTGTAATCATTGGTTTCTACCGGTGAACGCGAATCCTACGGATAGATCTATCGGGTTTGATAACCCCATTTCGAGCTAGTCGCGCTAGCAATTTATAATCGAAATGTTTAGTACTTCGTATTTTGTTGTAGATACACTGTCCAGTGTATATTTTTATTGTGTTTGGCAAGGGTAAATAAAGGGTTAAGTGGTTACCAGGTGGCTCATTGATAATGGAATAATGTTTAATGTTTTCTAGCATTTTTAAATCTTGTGGTCTAAAGTTTATTCAATTATTTAAATCTATAATTCACTCAACCTTTGTGTTGACAGTTTACTCGCATGTTTTCACAGGTACTTGAGTTTATGTGATGCTTCCGCTGTGTTTAGAAGAGTCTGCATGCATTTGGGCAGATTTTTATGAAACAATTTATGAAACTTTGGCTTGCATTCGGTTTTTGAATAATTAATACTTGTGGGTTGTTGACAATGTTTTGTGTCAACTTTGGATTATTAATATGTTGGGTTACTTTTAAACTACATATTTTGGTATGCTTTCCTTTTTGAGAAACTTTTGAAATAAAAGAATGCAATGTCGTTTGTTAAATTCATTTAAGTGCGATCAAGCTGTGGGACTAAGTGACGGAGCCGTTAAGCGTATTGACGGGGCCATCACAATGTTGATGATAATTTTCGCCTATTAAAAGAATTTCCAATAAAAACCCACGATTAATATGGAAATATTTGCAGTTGATTGAAATCAATTTAATTTTTGAATATAGATTCCAGATTTATTGGTCAAATTACCTAATACAGTTACGATTTTTGAAATTTGAATTTAACTTTAATTATTCATTTTGTAGTTGATTGTAATTGTAAGTTAATATAAGGTTATTAATGTCAATATCCTTATAATTGAAAAATGTATTATGTAATAATTATTTCGAGATTAAATCCAACGGTTGTATTTATTTGTTTACTTAGAATGAATGGTCAAGATCAATTACTTAAAAAAATTATTACTGAATTAAGCTCCTGCTTTAATAAAGAAGAGGGATTTAAACCTATTTGAATTCAATTGACAAAGTAAACCCATTATAATACATAATCAAAAATTAACGAAACAACTAAAAGAAGGATAATCATCAAACCTGGTAATAGTGAATTGAAAGAAAAAAAATCACCAAACATGGAAACAGGAATAATCATCAAGCCTAGAATCAAACCACGGAACCATTTTCGAATAATGACTTTAATCGAATCAATAAGTGAATCACAGGTTGAACAAAATGAATTTGATTCGCGATTGCTTGTGTTATTCGGTTTGATTTCCGATTACATTCATCGAATCGAATAACTTATGATATGAATATGATATGAAGTTAGCGCAAAAAGAACGAGTAAGTGGAAGTATGGACCGGTATTTCAATTGCTGATTAAATATGGGATCCGTTTTTTTTTTTTTTTTTTTTTGCGTATAAATTGCAAGTTTATTTTTTGAGAGTTTTTTTTAGAGAAGATGCGGTTACATCGATTTTTAAGGATTACAGTTGTAGAAGTGAAGAAGATAATACTCAGTATTGATGATGATTTCGTTTCCCTTTGGAAGTATGTTGATGATAATTTTCGCCTATTAAAAGAATTTCCAATAAAAACCCACGATTAATATGGAAATATTTGCAGTTGATTGAAATCAATTTAATTTTTGAATATAGATTCCGGATTTATTGGTCAAATTACCTAATACAGTTACAATTTTTGAAATTTGAATTTAACTTTAATTATTCATTTTGTAGTTGATTGTAATTGTAAGTTAATATAAGGTTATTAATGTCAATATCCTTATAATTAAAAAATGTATTATGTAATAATTATTTTGAGATTAAATCCAATGGTTGTATTTATTTGTTTACTTAGAATGAATGGTCAAGATCAATTATTTAAAAAAATTATTACTGAATTAAGCTCATGCTTTAATAAAGAAGAGGGATTTTCATCGAGTACTACGTAACACAAACTAAAATAATTATAGTCAGAGATAAAGATAAAAAACTTAAAAAAGTAAAATGGGACAATTATTTTGAGACGAAGAAAATAATAACAATTACTAATACTATAAATAAAAAATTAATTTACAAGGAAATAATATTATGAGTTTCAGATAAGGGAAAAAAACATAATCGACTATTGGAGTTATAATATTGGGAGTACTCCGTAATCGATTTTTATTTTACCATTTTAAACTAACTAGTTTTCGGGTTAGCCGCGCGTTGCAGCGGCGTAAGTTTTTATCATTTAAAAAAAAAAACTGCTTTTAGGTATTGAACCTATAACCACATGAAACATAGTAGCACCCTTAACCTCCCAAACAACAATTCACTAATGTTAACTACTTAGAAGTAACAGCATGTATGTAGTAAAATTCGTATAGTTTTATTAAAAAAAAAAAGATGAAGGCCAAGCCGTGGATCGAACTTGAAACCTTTCGTTTATACATTGAGGCAGCAACCATTCAGCTATTACTACATTTGTAACTTATCTTACAACTCTTAATATATAATTATTTAAAGAAATATAGTTTTAAAAGTTGGGCCTGGAAAATTGGTGGTAAAAAAAAAAAAAGTTCCTAGTCTCGAACTCGTGACCTCTTAGTAATGGTACTGAGCGCTAGACCACTCAGCTGGCAACTAATTTGTTAAATATATTAGTTAACTTTGTATATATGTACTCCATTCCGAGCAGTTACAAAAGACAAAATGGATGGAAGAAATCTACTCCTGGATTTGGATTTTATTACAGATATACCCTAATGGAATAGTGCTTTTTTTTTGTCTCGTTGTGTTTTCCAAATGAATATATACAAGTATTTTGGTTAGTCGCACGTTGCGGCGGCGAACCCTTTATTTTTTATATATCACATAATTAGCCAGATTTTCGTTGTACACAACCAATCTTTTAAATTAAATACTTAAACATTAATAACCATAAAAAATCAAAGATAAAGTATGTTTCAAATAAATAACTAAAATAGCTAAAATCAACATAATTTGAATATTCTTGCTATTGGAGTAGTAAATTGTGAGAGTAGAAAAAAAGAAAAAGAGCAGGTAAATTAAAAGATTTTTTTAAAAAAATAGTAAAAAAAAGTGGTAAAGAAAAAATAAATTAGTCATGTACAAATTATAAAAAAGTTACACTGAAAAAAGAATTTAGAAATAATAGAATGGGAGTGAGTGATTAGGGGAAAAAAATTTTAAGGGGTGCATTATGAAAAATTTAATAAAATGAAGAAAAAATGTGTAAAAAGTAAAATAGAATAAAAAGATAAGGGTAGCCGGGTCTCGAACCCCTGACCCATTGATATATAACTCGAATGGTTAGCCAGTAAGCCATTGATACTTTTGTTTTTAAGTGACAAATGTTTAGTACTTAACCTTTAAAAAAGTCGTTTTCAAAGAGGCCAAAAGCAGCCAAGATTTTTACCCTTGAATGTGATGGATATTACAAAATAGTCCTAATTGAAGAGTGTCATTTTTTTTTGTCTTTTTCCCTTTTTCAAATGAATCTATGTATAATATAATTACTATTACTACTCCTATATATTACTCGGTACATTGACAGCCTTTTTTGAGCTTTCTTAAGATTGGAAATTGGAAATAGCAAAAGGGTTACAAATAGAAAATTGAAGCGTCAAAATTTAGCGTGGAAATAGCAAAAACGTAAATATGGAAATAGCAAATAGAACTTCAGATCAATTTTCCATTATCTTCATCTTCCCCAAGATGCCCTGTTCTACTGATAACTTTATTCTAGCTGTAAACTAACAATATTAGTTCAAACTCGTAGCCACACTCCATACGAACTAATCTAATCCAAAACTTAAACAAAAAAAACCCAAAATCAGTGGTTACACAATAAAAATGCAATATATTATTAGGCTTCACATTCAAAATCCACTGGTACAGTGACAATGAAGTAGATCCGCCCCTGGTCTTGCTTCTCTTTCTTTTTTTGTTATCAAGCTATCGTCCCAATATTCATCACCCATCTCACTCTGCATTTTATTTTCAAATAATCAAACAAAACATGGATCAATTCAAAGAATCACTTTTCTAAAACTAGATATTAGAAGGTAGTGAAACGGGCGGGTTGGCTATTAGGTGCAAGTCCAAACGGGTCGCTTCAGATTGACCCAGATTTTTTTTAATCCACTTATTTTGAATAGTTAATGACTATATTTGATTTGAAGCTACCAAAATTACAAGCTATAATAAAAAAAATTGAATTATAAGCAAGTAGCGGGAGTGAAGTGACTGGATACACGATTGATTATTATTTTGTATTCGAATTATTATTTTGCTAATTGTTACTTGAGCAATCGAGCTGTAATTTTGATTTAGTTTTGATTTAGGTTTAATTTTTAGTTTAATTTTTTTTTTTAATTATTTGTAATTTTGTGGAAGAACAAGTTGAGCAATCTTTGAAATCAGATGAAGAAGATGGTTAAAAAGACGATTTTACCCTCACATGCATTGCACATGTAAATACTTAATGGACTAATTTAACAGTAGTTTGACGGAGGACGCTGATTACAAATTTTTGATAAAAAAAAAAAAAAGGATGCGCAAAGCCAAATTAGAAATCGAGAGACGCTGTTAACCATATGGAGTATAATATACAAGGACCAACGGAGCAAAAAAGTAACATAAAAAAGCATTTAAATTTTACAGTATCATTTTAGCACGTAGTATTAACTATTAAGTATTATTTTGATCTACTACTATATTGAACAACGATTTAATAAGCTACATAATATTAAATATACATTATAATTATATCATTTAAGCACTAGCATTTACTGCTCACACTATTTTTTGGTTTATAACTATATCATTTAAGCACTAACATTTACTGTTCACACTTTTTTTTAATGGTTTAATTATTCCCTGCTTTAGTGGATCGTTTTTATCACTATTGTTGTGTTGCTTCAATGGTTAACCACGCTTACGCTTTTCCAGGAAGTTCTCGGTTCAACTCTCTGATAGGGTATTATTCCCCATTTTCATTTTCCCTATTTTTGTGATGATAGGATCCACGTCCTTTACTTATTATCAAATTATGACCTTTGTTCTTTATTTAACTAGTACAATTCATTATATTTAATCGAACATTAAATTAAGTTGATGTGTGATCAAATAGTATAAGATAGAATTAATGAAAGCACAATATTTGCACATACTTCTTCACTATTTAGACTCATTGCTTTCTCAAACTACAAACAAAATTACAAAAGTAGAAACAAACGATTGATTGTTCACGTGATTATTATATTCCGAGGGGTATTTTGATCATTTGCTTATTATAGGTACATATTACAAAAACTTTTCATACGCTCGTAAAGGTGGTCGCCGCAACGCGCGGCTGGCCACCTGCTTGTTTAGTTCAATTTACATCAAATTCACTTACACAGACATTTGAGATAAGAACTGTTTAACACACTTAGAATTTTCATATATAAACCAAAACTCATCTATTAATTAAGTTTTAAATTAATTTTGAAAAGTTTTAACTCATTTAATGTGCTTATCATGTACCCCAAGAACACAAGTTAGCTTTTCCCTTTAAATATTTTCACAACATTTTATGTTGCGTCAGATTTTCACTAGTTATGCCATTAAATACGAGTCGATGCTTTACGTAAGTTTCCTCATTCTACGTGAAGTCGCAAGTTTAAAATGTGTCACTTGTTTGTTTTTAATTTTTTTTCACCAAAATTGAAACCAATATATTAAAAAACCTTCATCAAATCGATGAAGGCAACAATTACGTAAACCTTCAACAATCTTTTTTTTTTTTTGTCACTTGTTTGTTTTTAATGATGGGTTTCAAATATGTTTGGTTAAGAAGTTCAATGTGGACGTGAGATATTCAATTGATTGATGGTTTACATAAATTGGTCGGATCCAATCAATCAAACATGTAATAATTCAATAAAGGATTAAAGCTACAAATATGATATATTTTCTCAAATGTCTCGATGTCGCTCATATACCCATTTGCGTCTAACTGTCGGCAATGTACTTTCAAAAAGTGTACTAATATAAGTCATTATAGTTTTTTACCTGCAACGAGAACAATTGATGACGTGGCTTCTAAGTAGTTATGACACGTAAGTGATACATCGAAACAAAAACTGAAAGTATATAGCCTACATTGGAGCAAAAGTGAAAGTATATAACCCATTTGTGGCCATATAAAATGAAAACAAATGTTTAATAATTAACTTTACTAGTTCAGCAGGTAACTGGTAACAAAATGTTGAAATTTGTATACTTTTTGAAAGTATATATCCGACAGTGAGACGCGAATGAATATATAGACGACATCGGGACAATTTGTAGCTTTAACCCTTCAATAAAACTACCACATACATCATCAAATTCACAAAATTATAATAATTCTCAACAAATTAACAAGTCACCAACTTTGGAAACACTTAAAAAGTTTAATGAAAACATGACAAATCTGGCTTAAAGGAAACATCTTTTGCAGCTCCTTGCACACCCCAGTAACCTACGTGACGACAATCATTCACAACAAGAAGCTCCAGTTTACCAGACACGATAAGCGGTCTGAACCCATCATCCGAGACTTTGTGGCACGCGGTTAACCGCAACACGCGCAATCGCGGGTAATGAACCACAAGTTCTAGTCCTTCATCACTAATCTCTTGGCATCTAACAAGTTCTAAGGTTTCCAAATGATCACAACAACAAAGAGCTTCCATCCCAATATCATTAAACAAATAAACACGATCGAGAGACAGGTTCTTTATCGAGCACTTTTTGTTTAAATCGAGTATGCCATTAAGGGAAAACGATGATGGTGAAGGACGATCACCGTCTAAGAAAGACAATGTGAGTGACTCGAGAAGTGTACAATTTTCAGTTAATGCTTTTAAACTATCATCTGTAAGACTCGACGGGTGTTCCATCATCCAATCTGCTGGTACGCTAATCGAAATGGACCGAAGATTTCGTGAGTTTCGGGCCAGCCCGATAATATCCAAATCTCGTGCTCCTATACACATGTCTAAGTGAAGTTTCTCCAAGTTTTTGCACTTATCCAGTATACAAGCAAGCCCTCTTCCCGGGTTGATCATACAATTTATCAAGCTAAGTTCTACCATATTGTCACATGAGACCCATTGTTTTTGCCATTGATCAACTGCTAATAGATCATCGAGCTTCATGTACATGTAACTATAGTCAACCTCAAAGTGCAAACGTTTTATGTTACGCCAAGTGGCACCAAGCTTAACAAGTGCACCTTCTCCAATACCACTACAGTTTTTAATACACAAATCTTCAAGTGTTTCTAGCCCACCAAGACACTCGAGCCACTCAAGATTAGTAACATTTAAACAACGAACAAGATGAAGTGACTTAAGGTTCTTGCAGTTAACAACAATCGAAAATATGCCACTGCCAGTGATTCTCGAAGTGTCCTTAAGTTTCAAAGACGAAAGTTTGGAGCATGAAGCTAAGTAGCTAAGGCCCACATCAGTTATATAAGTGCAATAACTTAAAGTAAGATCTGTTAAAAACGGGCAGGCGTTCGAGAGTACCAAAAGTTCTGGATCCTCTAACTGTTTTTTTAATTTGGACATCCAAGGACAGTATGTGATTTCAACTTTGTTTAGGTTTCGGAATCTACGGCATAATAAAGTTAAAGCTTCATTTGCAGGGTTCGATCCACAATCAACACGAATGTGTTTCCTTTGTTCGTTATCGAGATTAAGGAAGCGTTTACAAACCAAAGATATGGAATTTCGATCAGCAATATTTGTGATCCTGCTGAAAATCTCCCAAACTAATTGGTCAGGAAGATTATCCATCAAAACCTGACCAAGAAACAAAATTATACGGAAATATAAGATTCAAGAATTCATGCAAGCTTACAAAATAAACATTTGTTAAAATCAAATCCATAATACAACAAAGTTCAAGCAGATCACAGGATACTTCCCCAGCGATACAGCGAAAGTAATTATAAAAAGAAATTCTACAAGACCCCTAAGCACTTATTTAAGCCCAGTTCGAAATAAACGAATATATAATTATAAAAAATAAACATTATTATGAAGGAATTAAACGTAATATGAATGCAAAAGGGAAATTAGGTAGTACCTTCGAAGAAGAAAACGTGAAGCGGATTTGATACATTAATCAGTTCGTTGTGATTTAATATGTAACAATGTTATGTTATTTTCGCCCTAAATCTAGTTCGAGAACCTTGGCCCATTAATTTAGCTATTTTTTCGAAGAAACAGGGAACTAATTTAATATGATTATGAAATACAATGCGGATCGGGTGATGACGTATTTTTACTTTGGATCTTTGCCATTTTAAATATAATAATATCTTGAATCACCATCACCACTTATGGACCACTTATTTTAAATATAACTAGTCCGGTTCGGCCTGCGCGATGCGGCGGGGCATTTCGGCTTGCATATTCATATTTAATATAGCGTTGTGTACGTACAGAGGAGGGAAACGGCTAATGTGTTAAGACCCGTTTTAGATGTCGGTGTTCTTAGCGTTTTTGAAAAAGTGTCCGTTTCGAACGTAGTTAGTCTCGTTTTATTCGTAAAATTATTTCAAGTTTAATGGTGGTAGCGGTGAAATTTAACTCGGGTCGAGTACGGAGATAAAGTCGGTGGAAGTTTATGGTGGGTGTTATTTTTTGATTTAAATTAAAAATCAAAATTTACAGTTTATACTCTTGAAAAAGTGTAAAAGTTGAATTACTTGGGGGGATGGAATGAAAATTTGTAGTGTGAAAGGTAAGTGTCAAACGACATTTTTTTTTTTTGCTTGGGACGACCTTAAACATCACCTCCTCTTGTAGTAAAAATATTGTAGTAATAGTAATAGTAATAGTAATAATAGTAATAGTAATAGTAGTAATAATAATAATAAGGGTACTGTTTGGCGACGTCTTGTTTCGAAGGTTGGTGCTGCTATGGTTGGCCAGTCTTTGGGAAGTTACTTCGGTGGTCTTCAATTTGGTGTTGGTGTTTCTTCAAGTGGTGAGACAATTCTTCATGTTGTGAATCGGTTGATTGAGGATCGTGGCTCCGATGTTGGCCTCTCTATGTTATTAGTTGATTTTCAAAATGCATTCAATCTAGTTGATCGTACGGTCATGTTGCGTGACGTTCGCCGCCTTTGTCCGAGCATTTCTCGGTGGGTTGAATTTTGCTACTCTAATCCAGTCAGATTGTATTATGGGAACCACACCTTATGGTCTTCTCAGGGGGTGCAACAAGGTGATCCCCTTAGTCCGCTGCTTTTTGCTTTGGTCTTACAACCATTGGTTTCTAAAATCAGAGATAATTTTGAGGTTTGTCTTCAGGCGTGGTATTTGGATGATGACACTATTATTGGGGACACTTTGGTGGTGGAGAAGGTTTTGCATTTGATTATGGAGGATGGGCCTCGTTTTGGGCAACATCTCAACGTGGAAAAAACAGAAATTTTCTGGCCTACGGAGGACCCTTGCAGCAGGCAAGTAGGTGTCTTTCCTCCTAATATTGCTCGACCTTTAAATGGTGTTAAGTTGCTTGGGGCCCCCGCAAGTTCCGATCCTGGTTTTAGTAGTGAACTGGTGATGCAAAGGGTGACCAAGTCCATTGCGCTTATGGATAAGGTTGCTAAGCTTGATGATCCTCAGTGTGAGTTGTTGTTGCTTAGGGCATGTACGGGAGTTTCTAAACTCTACTTTACCTTGCGTACTTGTCCTCCTAGTATATTTGAGGAGGCTCTACGCGCTTTCGATGGAGCCCTTCGATCTTCCTTGGAGCGTATTGTTACTGCTTCCGGGCCTGGGTTTGGTGATTGGCAGTGGCGGCTTGCCACCTTGCCATTTGCATTTGGAGGGCTTGGTGTTTATTCTGCGGGAGATGTTCGTCATTATGCTTTTGTGGCTTCTCGATTACAGTCTGATAGGTTGCAGACCAAGCTCCTACGTCATGCGGGTATTGTTGGTCTTGGTCGTGCTTTTGAAGATGCTTTGGGTCTGTTTAATAAAACGGTTGGGTTTGATATTTTAGGTAATCCGAGTGAGGTCGCTGCCCCAATACTCATGAAGAAATTGGCAGATGTTTATTTCACAAAGGTTACCGCTTCTGCAGAATCCACTTTTTCGTTATCTCCCCGACAATCGGCCTTATGGAAATCACAGCAGGGTGATCACACCTCTGCTTGGCTAAGGGCAGTCCCTATTTTGGGGTTGGGTCAGACGATGAACGCAAAGACTTACCGATGTGTGTTGTGCTACCGGTTGGGTGTTCCATTGTTCTCTATCTCGACGGCATGCTCTGCCTGTTCTAGGGTTTTTACTGGGGATATTTTCGGGGATCACGCGGTGTCTTGTGCTGGTATGGTGGGTATTAAGCATCGACATAATGTTGTTCGGGATTCCCTTGTTGATGTTTGTTATCGATCTGGGATTTCAGCAAGAAAGGAGGTTGACATTGGGTTGTCTGGAGGGAACGACAGGGCCCTCAGACCTGCAGATGTGTTAATTTATTCCTGGGAGTGTGGTCGCGATGTTTGTGTTGACTTGACAGGGTCTTCTCCTTTGACACAGTCTGGGCTTTCTGACTTTGTCCCTGGACGTGCTGTGGTTGATGCGACTCGTCGGAAGCGGGTCAAGTACGAATCTAGCTGTCAGGCGATTGGTTATGGTTTCATTCCTTTCTCATTTTCTTCCCTTGGGGAATTAGAGAAGGAGGCTGTTTCTTTGCTAAAGCGGGTGCAGAAGAGTTCGATGGCGCAAGATATTGGTGCCGGTGCTGCTGCTCATATTTTTACTAGGATAGGTTTTGCTATTGCTAGAGGTGTGGGGGTCCAGATTGTCTCTAGGCTTCCCACTAATTTTTTGTAAGTTTTAAAACTTTTAAGTTTATTATTATTATTATAATAATAATAATAATAATAATAATAATAATAATAATAATAATAATAATAATAATAATAATAATAATAATAATAATAATAATAATAATAATAATAATAATAATAATAATAATATATTGGATAATTGCTTCCATACGAATAGCTTGCCGGGTTGTGATTAGCGGCATAGTGTTAACTATAAGCACGACTTGTCGAGTTAGGAATATATTTCACAATAGTTGGCAATCCAATTCTGATTGTTAGCCAAAAACTGAACTTGATAGAGGCTAACCATTGTACCCGCCATTCGGCCTTTTTGAGTAAGTTTTTTCGAACCTACAGCTTTGCCTACAACTTCTTTTTCATTTAGGCAGCCTGCTTGACCCCCTCTTCATAATTGATGTCATTTGTGGTATCGAATAATAAAGAAGTATTAATAATCTCCTCGGTCCAAATTGTAAATTTTGTTTTAGAAGATTTCTTATCTCGTGGTTTATAAGGACAACCAAAGCCAATAGATTTCTTTGTTTCAAACACTACTTAAGAACTGTCGCACAAGATCCTCGACAATCAAATGGAAACTAATCTTCCTGACTTTCCTTTAGATTCGGCTTGTATTGCTTGGAATGAGTAATGTTTCCAAATTTCGTTTAATGCCAGAGTTACTTCCTTCATAAGCTCGACTTATTTTCGAGGCCACGGGTTTTCCACGAGGCGATACTCGTGACTTTGAAGCGTTGGAGGGGTGATCGTCATCTGCCATATCCTTCATAAGCTCGTCAAATTTGATCATTTCTTCTTTGTAATTTTTGCCCTCATGTGTTGATCGTTAAGCTCTGTTTTTTTTTAGAGTTGAAACTTGACTGACTACGTGGTCTATTTCGCTTGTTACATCAAAGATATCAGAAATATTTGGCACCTCGTCGGTCCAACGGTTTGTATTGGGTTTGGGATTTTTCTTACTACCAATAGGTTTAGGTTGAATAAAAGGCACTTCATTGTTAACTTGGGTCAGACATCCCATCTGGAACGGATTTTTTCACAGGACGAATGACAGTCATCGCCAAAACATTCATCAAGAGAGGTTTCATCTACACGAATTCATAATTCATAATTTGGTTAATATTGGCGGTTGAAAAGAAAGGGTGCAACCCTTTGTTATTGTCGGGAAATACTAAACATATATTTTGGCCAGAAAACGTGTTTGAGGGAACTCTTCATTTAAACACCACAATACCCCTAAAGGGGCGTTGTCCCTTGACTCCCGTTATTTTTGCGACAATATCGAGTCAATTCTTACAGACATATACTCCACAGTCTCCAAACTCATTATCAAGTATGACTTGATAACCCTTACTTTCATGTAAATCACAACTACAACTACAACTACCAGGATTGTTGGTTGACAACAAAATCACCACCGACTTCAAAACTATTTCTCAATTCAATTCATTCATACCATCATAAAAAGTTTCAACTTCGTGGTTTTAGTCATCAAGAACATTGACGCCATCATAAAAAGTTTCAACTTGACGGTTTTAGTCATCGAGGGATATGGATCTACAACTTCAATTTACTTGGTTACTTGGTTTACTTAACCTCCAAGATGGTTATGTCTATAACTAAACCTAAGCACATTTAACTCACCTACAAAGACTAATATTTACAACTACAAAATGCAAATGGTCAAAATGTACAACAAACCAAAACTTTACAGAAAATATCATGTTATTAAGCTTTCGGTTAAGGTCAATCAAGTATTTTTGAGCAGCAACCTCAAAAGCCTCAACAAAAATACATATTTAAAACATGTTGATATCTTGCTCATTCCTAAATTGGGATTGTGCAAGGCTGACAATCAAACAAGAAATGTACATCAGTGCAACCCTCAAGCTGGAACAACAAGGAATGTACACGTGTATATATCTCTCTACATATATGAAATACAAAACACACCTGAGGAAGAGTATGATGGAGGTTGCTAACATGAGCAAGTAGGTTAGCTTGATTAGTAATGGCTTGAATTCGATCCGAATCCAAATGACCTAAGGCATTAACCGCATAACCGGATGCTAAATCCATATAATCTCGACCTTCAACATCGTACAATTTACAACCTTTGCCACTCGTGAATACAGCATGAGCTCTGCCATAGTGCCATACATTCCAACGATAACCAAAAAAACATTATCTGCTATCAATTTACAATAAACTGCCTGCAGCTGGGTTCATAACCTTCTCATTTTTGACATACTACAATATTACAAATGATTCAATAATACTACGGCATATAGCCTCACTACACATTACACATCATTATTATAATTCACAACAAGTTAACAAGTCAACAACTTCGAAAAAAACTTAAAAAGTCAATACATCCATGACAAATCTTGCTTAAAAGAAACATATTTTGCAGCACCTTGCAAACCAGTGTAAGATACTTGAGGACAATCATTCACAACAAGATGTTCCAGTTTACATGACCCGATAAGCGGTCTGAACCCATCATCAGTTACTCCAAGACACTTGGTTAACCGCAACACACGCAATCGCGGGTACTTAGCCACAAGTTCTAGTCCTTCATCACTAATCTCTTGGCATCTAACAAGTTCTAAACTTTCCAAATGATCACAACAACAAATAGCTTCCATTCCAATATTGTTAAACGAATAAACACGATCGAAAGATAGATTCTTAATGGGGCACGTGCTAATTAAATTAAGTATCCCTTTAAGAGAGAATGAAGATAATGAAGGAAACTCGCCGTCTGAAAAAGACAATGTGAGTGACTCGAGAAGTGTACAGTTTTCGGCCAATGCTTTCAAACTATCATCTGTAAGCCGCAACGGGTGTTCCATTAATAAAGGAAGAGAAAAATCTGAAGGTACTCTAATCGAAATGGACCGAAGATTCCTTGAGTTTCGGGCCAGCCCGATAATATCAGAGTCTCGTGCTCCTATACACATGTCTAAGTGAATTT
The DNA here is from genome assembly GCF_046630445.1 of Rutidosis leptorrhynchoides. Lineage (NCBI taxonomy): Eukaryota > Viridiplantae > Streptophyta > Magnoliopsida > Asterales > Asteraceae > Rutidosis > Rutidosis leptorrhynchoides. Next base: position 35,032,518 of record NC_092337.1, on the reverse strand, counting down.
TCTCCAAGTTTTTGCATTTATCCAGTATACAAGCGAGCCCTCTTCCCGGGCTGATCATACAATTTATCAAACTAAGCTCTATCATATTATCACATGGGACCCACTGCTTTTGCCATAGATCAACTGCTAACCGATCATAGAGCTTCATGTACCTGTAATTCGAGTCAACCTCAAAGTGCAAACGTTTTATGTTACGCCATGTGGCACCAAGCTTAACTAAAGCACCTTCTCCAATACCTCTACAGTTCTTAATACACAAATCTTCAAGCGTTTCGAGCCCACCAAGACACTCGAGCCACTCAAGATTAGTAACATTTAAACAACGAACAAGATGGAGTGACTTAAGGTTCTTGCAGTTCACGACAACTGAAAATATGCCACAACCAGTGATTCTTGGAGTGAAATTTAGTTTCAAAGACGAAAGATTGGAGCACAAAGCTAAACAGCTAAGGCCCGCATCAGTAATAAATGTGCAATAACTTAAAGTAAGATCTGTTAAAAACGGGCAGGTGTTTGAGAGTACAGACAGTCCAGGGTCCTCTAATTGTTTCCCTAATTTGGACATCCAACCAGAGTATGTGATTTCAACTTTGTTTAGGTTTCGGAATCTAAGGCATAATGAAAATAAAGCTTCATTTGCAGGGTTTAAACCGCAACCGACACGAATGTGTTTCCGTTGTTCATTATCTAGATTATAGAAGCGTTTACAAACCAAAGATATAGAATTTCGATCAACAGTGTTGGTGATGCTGTTGAAAATCTCCCAAACTAATTGGTCAGGAAGATTATCCATTATAACCTGACCTATAAATAAACATATAATATAATATATAAAATTCAGAGTTCATACAGATTTGTAAAATAAACAACTTAACTTAATTCAGTTACATATACAGTACTCTTATACAGCCGAAATGAATGTTTTATGAAGCAAATCTCTACAAAACCTAAGAACTTATTTAAGTTCAAGTTCGAAAAAAGCGAATATATGTATTTTATAAAAATAAAAAATAAACAGTATTATGAAGGAATTAAGGGTAATATGAAAGCAAAGGGGAAACCTATGTACCTTGGAAGAAGAAACATGAGACGGAATTGATGCGATGATCAGTTTGTTGTGATTTGATACGGAGTAATTTGTTCAATACCGGAGTATTTTAATTTTGCCCTAAATCTCTTTGGGAACTTTCGATCAATTAATTTAGCCACGTGTATTACTTGAATTTCCTTACTAAGCTTAAGGCGCACGTGTCAAAGATCAACTAAGCCCAAGTACTTAAAAGTTAAACTTGTTATAATTCAGTAGGCTTATAATTACCTTTAGTGGTTTGATTCTTGATGTTATAATTCAGTAGGCTTATAACTACCTTTAGTGGTTTGATTCTTGATGTTATAATTCAGTAGGCTTATAACTACCTTTAGTGATTTGATTCTTGATTTAGAATACTAATAATGAAGTGTAAGAACAAAGATGATAATGGAGAGAAAGAAAGAAACACTTTGTAAGTGTGAGAAATGGTGCAAGTTTAATGCTTGCATTCATGAGTATTTATAGCCTAAAATCTCAATATAAAAATACATACTTTGTGTACCAAAATTGACTATATGTATACACCAAAATTGACTATCCATATCTATATTATTATTATTATTATAACACTCCCCCTTGGATAGCAATTTTATTTTGTTGAAGATCAACTATAAATTACTGCCTCGTTAAAAACCTTGCTAAAGAAAACCCAGTGGGAAAAAACTTTAGCTAAGGGAAAAAGAGTGCAGCATGGAGTTGACTCCCCCTCAAGTAGACATCGCTTCAGCTGTTACATCTTTTGAACATGTCTCATGCCAATGTTATGAACGTGTGTTCTGAAAATAGCAGTTGGAAGTGCTTTCGTGAAAAGATCAGCAGAGTTTTTGCTAGATTGCACATATCTCATTTCAATCTGGTTGTCCTTAATGAGATTTTGAGTGTATGAGAAGAATCTAGGTGGTATGTGTTTTGTTCGGTCACTTTTGATATACCCTTCTTTCATCTGTGCTATGCAAGCTGCATTATCTTCATAGATAGTTGTTGGACTTTTATCGCGTTCTAGTCCACAAGAATCAGTAATGAGTTGTGTCATTGATCTCAACCAAAAACATTCTCGAGTAGCTTCATGTAATGCAATCACTTCGACATGATTTGACGATGTAGCAACAAGTGTTTGTTTTTGAGAACGCCATGATATTGCAGTACCTCCATTTAGGAATACATATCCAGTTTGAGATTTAGCTTTATGTGGATCAGATAAATAACCTGCATCTGCATAACCAACCAAATCTTGTTTTGATTCGTTAGAATAAAATAATCCTAAATCAGTAGTTCCTCGAAGGTATCGAAATATGTGTTTGATCCCATTCCAGTGTCTTTTGGTAGGAGCAGAGCTGAACCTTGCCAACAAATTAACTGCAAAAGAAATGTCAGGTCTTGTACAATTTGTAAGATACATAAGAGCTCCAATTGCACTAAGATATGGTACTTCTGGTCCAAGAATGTCTTCTTGATCTTCACATGGACGAAATGGATCAGCTTCAACATTGAGTGATCTAACAACCATAGGAGTACTTAATGGTTTTGCCTTGTCCATATTGAAACGTTTCAAAATCTTTTCAGTATATGTTGTTTGATGTACAAGTAAACCATTAGGCATATGCTCAATTTGTAAACCAAGGCAATACTTGGTTTTTCCGAGATCTTTCATTTCAAATTCTTTCTTTAGAAGTTGAATGGCTTCATGGATCTCTTTATTTGTACCTATGATGTTAAGATCATCAACATAAACAGCTATGATCACATATCCGGATGTTGTTTTCTTAATGAAAACACAAGGGCAAGTAAGATTATTTGTATACCCTTTGCTTATCAAGTAATCACTCAATCGGTTATACCACATACGTCCCGATTGTTTTAACCCATATAAAGATCTTTGTAATTTAATCGAATACATTTCTTTGGGTTTTGCATTTGATGCTTCTGGTACCTTAAATCCTTCAGGTATCTTCATATATATATCACTATCAAGTGATCCATATAGATAAGCAGTCACAACATCCATGAGATGCATTTCTAAATTTTTAGAAACTGCCAGACTGATTAAGTACCTAAAAGTAATTGCATCCATAACAGGAGAATAAGTTTCTTCATAATCAATTCCCGGTCTTTGAGAAAAACCTTGAGCTACAAGTCTAGCTTTATACCTTGTAACTTCATTTTTCTCATTTCTTTTTCGGACAAAAATCCATCTGTATCCTACAGGTTTCACATCTTTAGGAGTGAGAATGATGGATCCGAAAACTTTTCTTTTATTGAGTGATTCTAATTCAGCTCGTATTGCTTCTTTCCATTGAGCCCAATCATGTCTATTTTGACATTCAACCATAGATGTTGGTTCTGGATCATCATCATTATTCATGATGTCATATGCAACATTAAATGAAAATTTCTCATCAAGATTTTTCATTTCATTTCGGTTCCATAATATTTTTGAATATGCATAATTGATTGCAATTTCTGTATTGATATCATCAATCTCCTCTGCAGTAGGAGTACTGATTTGTGGTTCTTCTTGAACACTTTCTTTTACTTCATTATCAGCTGATTTTCTTTTTCGAGGATTTTTATCCTTTGAACCGATTGGTCTTCCACGTTTCTGACGTGGCAAAGATTCATGAGTGACGTTATTGCCAGCTTTTGGAATTTCAATTCGAGCTGGAGTATTTACTGCTGGTATATATGATTTTGTCACCGTTTTTGTATCTGTAAATGCATCAGGCAATTGATTTGCAAGTTCTTGTATATGCATTATCTTTTGAACTTCTGTCTCGCATTCTTTTGTGCGAGGATCAAGATACTTTAATTGAGGTTCACACCATGAAACATCATTTTCTTTATTTTTCATTTCTCCTCCTAATCTAGGGAACAATGTTTCATTAAAATGACAATCAGCAAAACGTGCTGTAAAAACGTCACCTGTCATAGGTTCAATATACCTTAATATTGAAGATGTTTCATATCCAACATATATTCCCAACCTCCTTTGAGGACCCATTTTTGTACGTTGTGGTGTCGCAATTGGAACATACACTGCACAACCAAATGTTCTAAGATGGGAAATATTTGGCTCTTGACCAAAAGCAAGTTGTAGGGGGAATATTTATGACTTGCACTTGGTCTGATGCGAATCAATGCAGCAGCATGTAAAATTGCATGACCCCATATAGATACAGGGAGTTTTGTTCTCATTATCAATGGTCTAGCGATTAACTGTAAACGTTTAATCAATGACTCGGCTAAACCATTTTGTGTATGCACATGAGCAACAGAATGTTCAACAACAATTCCTATAGACATGCAATAGTCATTAAATGCTTGAGATGTAAATTCACCAGCATTATCAAGTCTCACCCTTTTAATGGTGTAATCAGGAAAATGAGCTCTCAATTTAATAATTTGGGCAAGAAATTTTGCAAATGCCACATTACGGCTTGATAACAGACAAACATGAGACCATCTGCTAGATGCGTCTATTAGAACCATGAAATATCTAAATGGTCCACATGGTGGATGAATTGGTCCACATATATCACCTTGAATTCTTTCAAGAAACATTGGTGATTCTTTCTCAACCTTAAGTGGTGAGGGTCTAGTTATCAATTTTCCAAGAGAGCAAGATGTACATGGAACCATTGTATCATGATGGATTTTTCTATCCTTTAGTGGATGTCCATGAGTACATTCAATAATCCTTTTCATCATTGTTGATCCTGGATGGCCTAATCTGTTATGCCATAAACTGAATACACCAGGATCAATATATTTTTCGTTAACTACCATATGTATTTCTGGTACATTTATATGTGTATAATGTAATCCAGAACTAAGTCTTGGCAGTTTTTCAACCACATGACTCTTGTCAGTGATACTTAAATATTTCTCATTTTCTGTTGTCACTGACTGATAATCATACCCGTTAAGGTATATGTCGGAGAAACTCAATAAATTTCTGCTTGACTTGAGAGAAAATAAGGCATCATTTATTAAAAATTTTGTACCATTTGGTAGTATGAAATTTGCCTTTCCTATCCCTTTTATCAAGTTAGCAGGTCCTGATATTGTATGTATAGTTCCTTCCGTTGGTTTTAGATCAATAAAATATTTCTCGGATTTAAGTATAGTGTGTGTAGTTCCACTGTCTGCTATACAGAGATCTCCACCACTTGATTGATGTTGTATTCCAGCAAAATTCATATTGAACTTCATATATAAGAAATAAATAGTGAGTACATTAATATTACACAATATTTTAAACGCAAATAGATAGTACTGAAACATTTAGCAAACATAATGACAAAGACAGACGATATTAAATCGTTTATTTTTCAAAAAACACACAACTTAAACATTCAAGAAATCTTCATATAAATCAGATGGTTTCTCAGTGACTGTTGGATCAATATTATCCACAAAATTTACTTCCTTTTCTTTACCTTTCAGCGAATCCTGATACATCTTAACAAGATGTTTAGATGTTTGGCAAGTATTAGCCCAGTGGCCCATTCTACCACATCTGTAGCAAGATTCTTCAGAATTTTTAGAAGAATTTTCTTCAACATCTTGTTTAATGGGCTTGTTTTGTGGTTGATATTTATATTTTCGTGGATTACTATTTCTTTGACCACCACGGCCACGACCACGACCACGTCCACGCCCATTACCATTACCATAAGGATGGTTTCTACCATAGTTATGGCTTTTGGCATGATGATGGTGATGGTTATTATAACCACGACCTTGCCCGCGTCCTTGTCCCTGTTTATAATTATTTGCAGTATTTGCTTCAGGGATTGCAAGTGTACCAGTAGGACGGGATTGCTGATTTTTCATTAATAGCTCATCATTTTGCTCTGCAACTAAGAGATATGAATTAAGTTCAGGATATGTTTTGAACTTTAGCATTCTCAAATTTCTTTGCACTGTGATGTTTGCATCATTCATTGTGGAGAAAGTTTTCTCCATCATGTCTGCATCACTAATTTCATGTCCACAGAATTTAAGTTGTGAACATGTATTATACAGAGCTGAGCTGTATTCATTTACTTTCTTAAAGTCTTGGAACCTTAATGTTCTCCATTGTTCCATTGCAGCTGGAAGTAAAATTTCTCTTTGATTATTGAATCTGCTTTTGAGACCTTCCCATAAAACATGGGGATCTTCTACAGTCACATAATTATTTTGTAAGCATTCATCAATATGTTGATGAATAAAGCAACATGCCGTAGCTTGTTCTTTTTCAGAACAAGTGTTGTTTTCATTTATGGTTTCAAGAATGCCCATTGATTTAAGATGCATTTTTACTTTTATAACCCATGGCATGTAGTTGTTTCCAGTTGATTCTAAAGGAGTAAATTTAAGCTTTTTCAGATTCGACATTTTCTATTATCAAAAATTAAAACAAACATCATGATAAATTAGAGTCAATTTATATTCATAAGTATATAAACATTAAACATAAATTTAATATAACATAAATGATAAGTAGGTGACAGTGTCGACCATGTGTAAGTAATCATAAATAAATGTTATATAACAAAAATATAAATATTAGTAAACATAAATGAAAATTTGGCGACAGTGTCGACCATATATTTTTTCAGGTGGTATAACCGACCTATATCATTCTGGTGGTATAACCGACCATATATCATTTTGGTGGTATAACCGACCATATATCATTTTGGTGGTATAACCGACCATATATCATTTTGGTGGCAGAGCCAACCATATTTAGTATTAAGATTATCGTGCTGATAACGTGTTATAATTCAGTAGGCTTATAACTACCTTTAGTGGTTTGATTCTTGATGTTATAATTCAGTAGGCTTATAACTACCTTTAGTGGTTTGATTCTTGATGTTATAATTCAGTAGGCTTATAACTACCTTTAGTGATTTGATTCTTGATTTAGAATACTAATAATGAAGTGTAAGAACAAAGATGATAATGGAGAGAAAGAAAGAAACACTTTGTAAGTGTGAGAAATGGTGCAAGTTTAATGCTTGCATTCATGAGTATTTATAGCCTAAAATCTCAATATAAAAATACATACTTTGTGTACCAAAATTGACTATATGTATACACCAAAATTGACTATCCATATCTATATTATTATTATTATTATAACAAAACTAAATTTTTGAGGGATTTGAGGAATTGTTTAAATTGTTTGGATGGTCTGGACTCTGGATTGTTGAAATAATTAAATTATTTTGGTTGGAATAGTCGAAAGGAAAAATTGTTTGAAAATGCATTAAACTTTCTCTAAATTCTTATTGTATGCATTCAACTTTCTGATCTCTTATTATATGCATTCAACTTTTTAAATTATACTATTGTATGTATATGATGACTTGTTAACCTGGTATCCGGTTAATCTGAAGAAAAAGTTACACGATTGGTCCTTCATATTTGCCCAATATTGCACATCTGACACTAATGTTTATTTTTGACGCGGATGGTCCTAACATTCTCCATCAAACCCCTCCACTTACATCTTCATCTTCATCTTCATCCAAAACAAAAAAAAATAGAACCCTAATTTCTCTTACATATCCTCTAGGCGTATTATCGTTAATAATGTGTCCTTTGTTTATCTAATTGTAGTTAGCAGCTGATCATTTGATAAAGGTTGATGCTTAGGGATGGCAATGGATACCCGATCCAGTGGATATCCACCCGATTATTCGTGGATATGGACGATCTAAATGGATATGAATATGGATATGGACGAAAAAATTTCATCCATGGATGAACCAGCTTCCACCCGAAATAACTAAATATATAAATTTATCACTCAAATTAGTATCATTTATGTAGTGATATTTCATTAATTATATTCATATTCATCTTTCGTTATATTTTCTCTAAAAATATAACTTTATTCTTATATTTTGTTTTGTTTAACTTAAATGTATTTATCGTACTTTGGTGGTTTAAATGTGATTCCATGTAATTAAAAGTAAGCAACTTACATGTCGATATCTTTACACATTTAATAAGCTATTTATTGAATATTTGTTATATAGATTAGTAAAAATGTGACTTTCGGTCGCATAAACTATTAAAAAATATTACTTTTGATCGTATATAATGAACCACCGCTTATAATTGTTAAAAATAAGATAAATTTAAACGGATATGGATAATTATCCATTAACCCGCTTCACCCGACGGATATGGATATGGATGGATGAAAACTAAAAAAAATAAATGGATATGGATATGGATATGACCTCACCCGATCCATATCCGATCCATTGCCATCCCTATTGATGCTTAATAAAATAATTCCCTTTTACTTTTTTTTTTTTTTTTTTTTTTTTTTTTTTTTTTTTTGAGTCCGGTATACTCTTCTCACCTTAAACATGGTTACGTGTAGATGTGTATTAATCGTTAGTCATTTATCATCTAACCCACAACATTTAACCCATCAATCCTAACAAAGCTCCATCTAAACCACAAGATCAAACAAGAAACATAAATCCGAGTTCAACATCATCACAGCTCTTCGTCATTCATCATCCTAATCACTAACCTAAACCGATTTAGGCGTTCATCATTTTGAAGATCAGAGAACAAACTGAGACCAAATCTGAGTTCCTAAACATCAAATGAAGCCTCTTGAATCATCATAACTGATTAACATATTCAATATCACCTCTATCCAGATCGTGTTCTTCGTTAACCGAAAAGACAAACGACTTAGGTGCACAGAACAATTTGGAACGATTAAAAAAATAGGACTGTAGTTTGATTCACAGTAATTTAGTGAATGTATCTGCAAAATTTTAGATTGTAATTCCTTCTTTTAATCTTCAATTCATGAGTCAAAGTTTAAACCGAAAAGTCAAACCGAGTCTTATAAATCAAAATTTGAACCAATCTTTGACTTTCAATAAATGATTTCAGTTAGCGAAGCTTAAAATGTTGATTCGGAACAAGTTTCATGTAGTAACTTTGGATTAAAATGTTGACTTCAGTTAGCGAAGTACTGTTTCTTATTTTTCTTATTATTTAAGAGCTACATATTACTAGTTCTTGTGATTTCTATAATATACATGTAATATGTATATTATTCAGACTAATTTCAGGTTTTAAGTTTTAAGCTTTGTGGGAATAGAACAAACAAGAGGGATCAATAGCCTCAAAAAAAACATAAATGACTACCTTGTAATATGTGACAAACATGAGGGGTCAATAGTGTAATTTTGACTAGAAGGTGACCTGAAGTTTACCTGTTATAACAGGTTAACTACATACAATAGAACAATTTACATAGTTTAATGCATACAATAGGAGATCTGAAAGTTGAACGCATACAATAGGAATTTAGTGAAAGTTCGATGCATTTTCAAACAATTTTTCCTAGTTGAAATTACCTTGGTTGTTAGACATTTTTTTATTAAGAATAAGATGAAATTGAACTATAAAATTTTAAAGAAATAGTGTAAAAGAGTTGGGAAAAAATGAGATAAATTGAGGTGCATATATATGAGTTAATATAAATTAATAAAAAGAAAATCAATTTTAACCGCGGCAATGGACCAAAATCATTTAACGGGAAGTCGGCACATCCGCTGTTCCCGCCGTTATATTCTTCCATCGTTGAAAATAAGCATCGACTCCGAGTGCTTTAAGTAAGTAAAATCAATTAATGACGACTTCAAACAAGTAAACAACACATGCGTACCGAATGTAACATAATTTTTACCGAGTGGTTAGATCAATGGGCCCTATTGGGCCAAAACTTAAACTTTGCAACCAATCAAAACACCACATTCGTTTTCAAGAGAAGAAGTGATGGCAAATACTCCGTAGAAAAGAAAAAATAATTAGGGTTTCTCTGCGCATTCGGACTTGATGGACAGGGATCGTGGATTCATGCTGGGATTAATAATTCTCATATAACACAAGTGTTAAGGAATATAAAGTATGATGACGAATATTGTAGATTGTAGATTGTATAATGATAATAATAATAGTAATATTGCTAGGTTAGGGTATTTGGGGAAACATCAAAAACATTAGCTTCCAATTGAAAACTGTGTTTGTTTGTGGTGTGAAACAGGAAAAACATCCAAAATCATTTTTTGAGCTAATAAAGTTCCTTTGTTTGAATAACAGCGTAAGGTTGTGGATGACATTAGACGAAAATGGGTTGATGTTATTACAAAGGCAATGCCAGTTGTTAGAAAATCTCATGGCCTAACTTTTTGTCAAGTTTGGATACTTCACACTGTTAAAAATGAGAACGAGAAGTCTGTGATCAAATACGGGGGTTATTACAAACCTGATTTTAAGGCTTATTATGAAGCTTGTGCTAATATAGAAGACGGGTTGGGTGGAGTTGCTGAGAAGGCACTTGGAACTTACAAAGCATACTTGTCCAGAAATATTGCTAAAGGGGAGCTACAAACATTGCTTCCACCCACCACTTCTGAATCTGGCTGTTGTGTTGGCATATGCTTGAGGAATATTGAAACTGGAGAGTATGATTATGCGTTTGAGTTCTACTTCTCATCAAATAAATACAACAACAACAACAACAACGATAACAACAACAACAACGACAACAACAACAACCCTTGTGTGTTCTTGGAGTCTCTGTTTTTAAAACTGGAGAGTTGTTTGCCAGGTTTCGAGTTTTCTTCTGGCTTACAACTTGGTCGACAGTTACTGGTTATGGATGTTGACAACCCTACAGAAAGTTTCAACATCTTAGCATCGAGAAAACAAGAAAAACAAGAAGATTGTGAGGGCCGTCTATTGCAGAGATTGATTAAAGTAAGTGTTTTCATCTTATTATTATTTTGTTTGTTGTTATTTGGCATTTGATTCGACAGTCAATAATAATTTGTCTCCATGACTTATTTAATAATAACAGGTTAGCTTTGGGAATTCCTTCAATCGTGCAGTAGGTGAAATTCAAGAAGCACTATCGTTCCTGACTGAATCTCACGGTCTAACTCTTTGTCAAGTTTGGAGCTACCCTTACCCTTACGCCAAGAATAACAAGCGTGCGGTGAAATTGGACGGTTATTGTGCTGCTGGTTTTAAGGATTATTATGATGCTTGTGTTAAAATAGGAGACGGGGCAGGGGGGCTCACTTTGAAGGCACGTGTAGCTGGTAAACCATACTTTTCAAGAAATATTAGTAATATTGTTAAAGGGAGGCTACATGCGTTGCTCCCTGCCGCCACCTCATCTAGCCCCTGCTGCTGCTGTTTTGCCATATGCTTGAGGAGTATTCACACTGGAGATGTTAATTATGCGTTTGAGTTGTTATTCTCGTTACATGACCAGGACCCTTATGTCTTCCTGGAGTCACTTTTAGTAAAACTTGAGAGTTGTTTCCCAAATTTCAAGCTTTCTTCTGGTGCAAGACTTGGTCGTCAGTTACAGGTTCTAGATGGTGACAATTGTAGTGACCCGAACTTTTCCATGTTTATATATATTAATTGAGATTGATATTTACATGATTAAATGTTTCCAACATGTTAAGCAATCAAACTTGTTAAGACTTGATTAATTGAAATATGTTTCATATAGACAATTGACCACCCAAGTTGACCGGTGATTCACGAACGTTAAAACTTGTAAAAACTATATGATTACATATATATGGATATATATATAGTTAACATGATACTATGATAAGTAAACATATCATTAAGTATATTAACAATGAACTACATATGTAAAAACAAGACTACTAACTTAATGATTTTTAAACGAGACATATATGTAACGATTATCGTTGTAAAGACATTTAATGTATATATATCATATTAAGAGATATTCATACATGATAATATCATGATAATATAATAATTTAAAATCTCATTTGATATTATAAACATTGGGTTAACAACATTTAACAAGATCGTTAACCTAAAGGTTTCAAAACAACACTTACATGTAACGACTAACGATGACTTAACGACTCAGTTAAAATGTATATACATGTAGTGTTTTAATATGTATTTATACACTTTTGAAAGACTTCAATACACTTATCAAAATACTTCTACTTAACAAAAATGCTTACAATTACATCCTTGTTCAGTTTCATCAACAATTCTACTCGTATGCACCCGTATTCGTACTCGTACAATACACAGCTTTTAGATGTATGTACTATTGGTATATACACTCCAATGATCAGCTCTTAGCAGCCCATGTGAGTCACCTAACACATGTGGGAACCATCATTTGGCAACTAGCATGAAATATCTCATAAAATTACAAAAATATGAGTAATCATTCATGACTTATTTACATGAAAACAAAATTACATATCCTTTATATCTAATCCATACACCAACGACCAAAAACACCTACAAACACTTTCATTCTTCAATTTTCTTCATCTAATTGATCTCTCTCAAGTTCTATCTTCAAGTTCTAAGTGTTCTTCATAAATTCCAAAAGTTCTAGTTTCATAAAATCAAGAATACTTTCAAGTTTGCTAGCTCACTTCCAATCTTGTAAGGTGATCATCCAACCTCAAGAAATCTTTGTTTCTTACAGTAGGTTATCATTCTAATACAAGGTAATAATCATATTCAAACTTTGGTTCAATTTCTATAACTATAACAATCTTATTTCAAGTGATGATCTTACTTGAACTTGTTTTCGTGTCATGATTCTGCTTCAAGAACTTCGAGCCATCCAAGGATCCATTGAAGCTAGATCCATTTTTCTCTTTTCCAGTAGGTTTATCCAAGGAACTTAAGGTAGTAATGATGTTCATAACATCATTCAATTCATACATATAAAGCTATCTTATTCGAAGGTTTAAACTTGTAATCACTAGAACATAGTTTAGTTAATTCTAAACTTGTTCGCAAACAAAAGTTAATCCTTCTAACTTGACTTTTAAAATCAACTAAACACATGTTCTATATCTATATGATATGCTAACTTAATGATTTAAAACCTGGAAACACGAAAAACACCGTAAAACCGGATTTACGCCGTCGTAGTAACACCGCGGGCTGTTTTGGGTTAGTTAATTAAAAACTATGATAAACTTTGATTTTAAAGTTGTTATTATGAGAAAATGATTTTTATTATGAACATGAAACTATATCCAAAAATTATGATTAAACTCAAAGTGGAAGTATGTTTTCTAAAATGGTCATCTAGACGTCGTTCTTTCGACTGAAATGACTACCTTTACAAAAACGACTTGTAACTTATTTTTCCGACTATAAACCTATACTTTTCTGTTTAGATTCATAAAATAGAGTTCAATATGAAACCATAGCAATTTGATTCACTCAAAACGGATTTAAAATGAAGAAGTTATGGGTAAAACAAGATTGGATAATTTTTCTCATTTTAGCTACGTGAAAATTGGTAACAAATCTATTCCAATCATAACTTAATCAACTTGTATTGTATATTATGTAATCTTGAGATACCATAGACACGTATACAATGTTTCGACCTATCATGTCGACACATCTATATATATTTCGGAACAACCATAGACACTCTATATGTGAATGTTGGAGTTAGCTATACAGGGTTGAGGTTGATTCCAAAATATATATAGTTTGAGTTGTGATCAATACTGAGATACGTATACACTGGGTCGTGGATTGATTCAAGATAATATTTATCGATTTATTTCTGTACATCTAACTGTGGACAACTAGTTGTAGGTTACTAACGAGGACAGCTGACTTAATAAACTTAAAACATCAAAATATATTAAAAGTGTTGTAAATATATTTTGAACATACTTTGATATATATGTATATATTGTTATAGGTTCGTGAATCAACCAGTGGCTAAGTCTTACTTCCCGACGAAGTAAAAATCTGTGAAAGTGAGTTATAGTCCCACTTTTAAAATCTAATATTTTTGGGATGAGAATACATGCAGGTTTTATAAATGATTTACAAAATAGACACAAGTACGTGAAACTACATTCTATGGTTGAATTATCGAAATCGAATATGCCCCTTTTTATTAAGTCTGGTAATCTAAGAATTTGGGAACAGACACCCTAATTGACGCGAATCCTAAAGATAGATCTATTGGGCTTAACAAACCCCATCCAAAGTACCGGATGCTTTAGTACTTCGAAATTTATATCATATCCGAAGGGTGTCCCGGAATGATGGGGATATTCTTATATATGCATCTTGTTAATGTCGGTTACCAGGTGTTCACCATATGAATGATTTTTATCTCTATGTATGGGATGTGTATTGAAATATGAAATCTTGTGGTCTATTGTTACGATTTGATATATATAGGTTAAACCTATAACTCACCAACATTTTTGTTGACGTTTAAAGCATGTTTATTCTCAGGTGAATATTAAGAGCTTCCGCTGTTGCATACTAAAATAAGGACAAGATTTGGAGTCCATGTTTGTATGATATTGTGTAAAAACTGCATTCAAGAAACTGATTTCGATGTAACATATTTGTATTGTAAACCATTATGTAATGGTCGTGTGTAAACAGGATATTTTAGATTATCATTATTTGATAATCTACGTAAAGCTTTTTAAACCTTTATTTATGAAATAAAGGTTATGGTTTGTTTTAAAAATGAATGCAGTCTTTGAAAAACGTCTCATATAGAGGTCAAAACCTCGCAACGAAATCAATTAATATGGAACGTTTTTAATCAATAAGAACGGGACATTTCAGTTGGTATCCGAGCGTTGGTCTTAGAGAACCAGAATTTTGCATTAGTGTGTCTTATCGAGTTTGTTAGGATGCATTAGTGAGTCTGGACTTCGACCGTGTTTACTTGAAAAATGATTGCTTAACAAATTTTGTTGGAAACTATATATTTTTAACATGTGAATATTATGTGATATATTAATCTCTTAACGCGTTTGATATTATGTGATAGATGTCTACCTCTAGAACAAGTCCCATTGACTCACCTAATAATAATGAAGAGTCAAATGTAAATTGGAATGATTCGTGGATTGATTCACAAGTTCCCGAAGAGGAACCGGAAGAAGAGTCGGAACCGGAAGAAGAATCGGAACCGGAAGAAGAATCGGAACCGGATGAAGAAATAGAACCGGTGGGGGAAATAATAAAACGGTTAAGTAAAAGAAAATCCTCAACCAACCGACCAAGGTTAATTATGGTCAATGGTGTTTCCGCCAAGGAAGCAAAATATTGGGAGGATTACCAATTCTCCGATGAATCGGATTCCGACGAGAATTCCGATGATATTATAGAAATTACCCCAACTGAATTTAAAAAGGCAAAAGAAAATAATAAGGGAAAGGGCATAAAAATAGAGAAATCTAATTCCAACCCCGATGAACTTTATATGTATCGTCAACGCCCGAAGTCCTTAAGTTGTAACAATGACCCGGGAACCTCTAAACCACCAGGTTTTTCTTAACCAATGTGGACAACGACGGCTCGTATTAGGGGAACATCATATATCCCTAGAAACTTGGAAAAACGAACCAAAACCGAAGAAGAAGAAACGAGCGAGTCGGAATAAGATAGTTGTATTCGTGTGGTGTAATATATGTAATATAGTGTTCTTATGCTTTATGATATATGTAAAAATTGCTTGTATTAATAAGTATTTTTTTATGAATCTAACTCTTGTCTATTTTACAGTTTAAAAACACAAAATGGATAGACAACCCAATATTTTAAGAGACCTACCCGGAGACATGATTGATGAAATCTTGTCTAGAGTCGGCCAGAATTCCTCGGCACAACTATTTAAGGCGAGATCAGTTTGTAAGACATTCGAAGAACGTTCCAAGAATGTCTTGGTTTATAAGAAACTTTCGTTTGAAAGATGGGGGATATCACATTGGGAAACCCATAAGTTACGATGTGTTTACTTTGACGCATATATTGCGGGGAACCCAAATGCTATTTTACGCAACGGGTTAAGAAATTATTTTGACTCAATATATCCGAATATTGGACTTCGTGATTTAGAAAAAGCGGCTAACATGCAACATAAAGAAGCATGTTATGCTTATGGATTAGTAATGTTCGCTTCTCACCAAAGTGAGAACAAGAACATCGGGCTACAACTATTAAACAAAACGTTTCCACAAGTGACGGAGTCGGTAATTGGGGTAAGAAATGAGGTTTTTAGATTATTACGGGACTGTTGGACATTACGTAACCCTCGTCCCTTTGACGACGTTACAACACGCTGTCTTATCAAAGGCCATAACGGTTATGTTGCACAAGACCAAGGATGGGAAGTAGTCCTAGTAAAACCAGAATGCATGACTTGTTTCTGGACGTATGAATTACGTGTCTTTATTGCCTTTGCTGAACGACTTGTGTACTAGCTAGAATTATCTTCACAACTATCTTGTATCAAAGTTATTGTGTGCTATATTTCATGCTTTATGTAAAATAAGCGGTATTGTAAGTTTGTAAAATATTGTATAAAAGTTTGAACGCGAAATATTATTATAATCAGTTTTTCATATAGAATTGTAGTAGTTGAATTGTATATTAGCTACTAAGTATGAACTTAACGGGTAGGTACTACCCGAATTTAAACTTATAAAACGCTAATATGAAGAAAAAACTTTTATAAATGAGTTCATATTATGCTACGAAATACTATTAACTACTCTTAATATTCTGTATGATTAACTTATTCCATTTAACTATTTTGAAGGAAATGGCACCGACTACTCGACACACCGTGAATATGAATGAAGAGGAATTCCGTACTTTTCTAGCTTCAAACATAGCCGCAGTACAGGCTGCGCTACATACCAACAATAACCTTGGATCTAGCAGTACAGGAAATCGTGTAGGATGCACCTACAAAGAATTCACTGCCTGCAAACCTTTGGAATTTGATGGAACCGAAGGACCGATCGGATTGAAACGGTGGACCGAGAAGGTCGAATCGGTGTTTGCCATAAGTAAGTGTACTGAAGAGGACAAAGTAAAGTACGCTACGCATACCTTCACAGGTTCTGCGTTAACATGGTGGAATACCTATCTAGAGCAAGTGGGACAAGACGATGCGTACGCACTACCGTGGTCAGCATTCAAGCCCTTGATGAACGAGAAGTACCGTCCCAGAACCGAGGTCAATAAGCTCAAGACAGAACTTAGAGGGTTACGAACCCAAGGATTTGATATTACCACGTACGAAAGACGATTCACAGAATTGTGCCTATTGTGTCCGGGAGCATTCGAAGATGAGGAAGAGAAGATCGACTCGTTTGTGAAAGGATTACCGGAAAGAATCCAAGAAGATATAAGTTCACACGAGCCCGCCTCCATACAACAGGCATGTAGAATGGCTCACAAACTCGTGAACCAAATTGAAGAAAGAATTAAAGAACAGACTGCTGAAGAGGCCAATGTGAAGCAAGTCAAAAGAAAGTGGGAGGAAAACGGTGATAAGAATCACCAATACAACAACAACAGCAATTACAACAATAATCGCAACAATTATCCCAACAATCGCAACATCAATCGCAACTACAACAAACGGCCCAACAACAACAACAACAACAACAACAGCAACTACAACAATCATCCCAACAACAACAACAATCAGAAGCAGCTATGCCAAAGGTGTGAAAAGAATCACTCGGGGTTCTGCACCAAATTTTGCAACAAGTGTAAAAGAAATGGTCATAGCACGGCGAAGTGTGAGGTCTACGGACCAGGGGTTAATAGAACGAAAGGAACAAATGGTGTCGGAACGAGTAATGGCGGAGCAAGTAGTGTCGGAGCAAGTTATGCCAATGTAGTTTGTTATAAATGTGGAAAACCGGGCCACATTATTAGAAATTGCCCGAACCAGGAGAACACGAATGGACAAGGCCGTGGAAGAGTTTTCAATATTAATGCGGCAGAGGCACAGGAAGACCCGGAGCTTGTTACGGGTACGTTTCTTATTGACAATAAATCTGCTTACGTTTTATTTGATTCGGGTGCGGATAGAAGCTATATGAGTAGATATTTTTGTGCTAAATTAAGTTGTCCATTGACGCCTTTGGATAGTAAATTTTTACTCGAATTAGCAAATGGTAAATTAATTTCAGCAGATAATATATGTCGGAATCGAGAAATTAAACTGGTTAGCGAAACATTTAAGATTGACTTGATACCAGTAGAGTTAGGGAGTTTTGATGTGATAATCGGTATGGACTGGTTGAAAGAAGTGAAAGCAGAGATCGTTTGTTACAAAAATGCAATTCGCATTATACGAGAAAAAGGAAAACCCTTAATGGTGTACGGAGAAAAGGGCAACACGAAGCTACATCTTATTAGTAATTTGAAGGCACAAAAACTAATAAGAAAAGGTTGCTATGCTGTTCTAGCACACGTCGAGAAAGTACAAACTGAAGAAAAGAGCATCAATGATGTTCCCGTCGCAAAAGAATTTCCTGATGTATTTCTGAAAGAATTACCGGGATTACCCCCACATCGATCCGTTGAATTTCAAATAGATCTTGTACCAGGAGCTGCACCAATAGCTCGTGCTCCTTACAGACTCGCACCCAGCGAGATGAAAGAACTACAAAGCCAATTACAAGAACTTTTAGAGCGTGGTTTCATTCAACCAAGCACATCACCGTGGGGAGCTCCTGTTTTGTTTGTCAAGAAGAAAGATGGTACATTCAGGTTGTGTATCGACTACCGAGAGTTGAACAAACTTACCATCAAGAACCGCTACCCACTACCGAGAATCGATGACTTATTTGATCAACTACAAGGCTCGTCTGTTTATTCAAAGATTGACTTACGTTCCGGGTATCATCAAATGCGGGTGAAAGAAGATGATATTCCAAAGACTACTTTCAGAACACGTTACGGTCATTACGAGTTTATGGTCATGCCGTTTGGTTTAACTAATGCACCAGCTGTGTTCATGGACCTTATGAACCGAGTGTGTGGACCATACCTTGACAAGTTTGTCATTGTTTTCATTGATGACATACTTATTTACTCAAAGAATGACCAAGAACACGGTGAACATTTGAGAAAGGTGTTAGAAGTATTGAGGAAGGAAGAATTGTACGCTAAGTTTTCAAAGTGTGCATTTTGGTTGGAAGAAGTTCAATTCCTCGGTCACATAGTGAACAAAGAAGGTATTAAGGTGGATCCAGCAAAGATAGAAACTGTTGAAAAGTGGGAAACCCCGAAAACTCCGAAACACATACGCCAGTTTTTAGGACTAGCTGGTTACTACAGAAGGTTCATCCAAGACTTTTCCAGAATAGCAAAACCCTTGACTGCATTAACGCATAAAGGGAAGAAATTTGAATGGAATGATGAACAAGAGAAAGTGTTTCAGTTATTGAAGAAAAAGCTAACTACGGCACCTATATTGTCATTGCCTGAAGGGAATGATGATCTTGTGATTTATTGTGATGCATCAAAGCAAGGTCTCGGTTGTGTATTAATGCAACGAACGAAGGTGATTGCTTATGCGTCTAGACAATTGAAGATTCACGAACAAAATTATACGACGCATGATTTGGAATTAGGCGCGGTTGTTTTTGCATTAAAGACTTGGAGGCACTACTTATATGGGGTCAAAAGTATTATATATACCGACCACAAAAGTCTTCAACACATATTTAATCAGAAACAACTGAATATGAGGCAGCGTAGGTGGATTGAATTATTGAATGATTACGACTTTGAGATTCGTTACCACCCGGGGAAGGCAAATGTGGTAGCCGATGCCTTGAGCAGGAAGGACAGAGAACCCATTCGAGTAAAATCTATGAATATAATGATTCATAATAACATTACTACTCAAATAAAGGAGGCGCAACAAGGAGTTTTAAAAGAGGGAAATTTAAAGGATGAAATACCCAAAGGATCGGAGAAGCATCTTAATATTCGGGAAGACGGAACCCGGTATAGGGCTGAAAGGATTTGGGTACCAAAATTTGGAGATATGAGAGAAATGGTACTTAGAGAAGCTCATAAAACCAGATACTCAATACATCCTGGAACGGGGAAGATGTACAAGGATCTCAAGAAACATTTTTGGTGGCCGGGTATGAAAGCCGATGTTGCTAAATACGTAGGAGAATGTTTGACGTGTTCTAAGGTCAAAGCTGAGCATCAGAAACCATCAGGTCTACTTCAACAACCCGAAATCCCAGAATGGAAATGGGAAAACATTACCATGGATTTCATCACTAAATTGCCAAGGACTGCAAGTGGTTTTGATACTATTTGGGTAATAGTTGATCGTCTCACCAAATCAGCACACTTCCTGCCAATAAGAGAAGATGACAAGATGGAGAAGTTAGCACGACTGTATTTGAAGGAAGTCGTCTCCAGACATGGAATACCAATCTCTATTATCTCTGATAGGGATGGCAGATTTATTTCAAGATTCTGGCAGACATTACAGCAAGCATTAGGAACTCGTCTAGACATGAGTACTACCTATCATCCACAAACTGATGGGCAGAGCGAAAGGACGATACAAACGCTTGAAGACATGCTACGAGCATGTGTTATTGATTTCGGAAACAGTTGGGATCGACATCTACCATTAGCAGAATTTTCCTACAACAACAGCTACCATTCAAGCATTGAGATGGTGCCGTTTGAAGCACTTTATGGTAGAAAGTGCAGGTCTCCGATTTGTTGGAGTGAAGTGGGGGATAGACAGATTACGGGTCCGGAGATTATACAAGAAACTACCGAGAAGATCATCCAAATTCAACAACGGTTGAAAACCGCCCAAAGTCGACAAAAGAGCTACGCTGACATTAAAAGAAAAGATATAGAATTTGAAATTGGAGAGATGGTCATGCTTAAAGTTGCACCTTGGAAAGGCGTTGTTCGATTTGGTAAACGAGGGAAATTAAATCCAAGGTATATTGGACCATTCAAGATTATTGATCGTGTCGGACCAGTAGCTTACCGACTTGAGTTACCTCAACAACTCGCGGCTGTACATAACACTTTCCACGTCTCGAATTTGAAGAAATGTTTTGCTAAAGAAGATCTCACTATTCCGTTAGATGAAATCCAAATCAACGAAAAACTCCAATTCATCGAAGAATCCGTTGAAATAATGGATCGTGAGGTTAAAAGACTTAAGCAAAACAAGATACCAATTGTTAAGGTTCGATGGAATGCTCGTAGAGGACCCGAGTTCACCTGGGAGCGTGAAGATCAGATGAAGAAGAAATACCCGCATCTATTTCCAGAAGATTCGTCAACACCTTCAACAGCTTAAAATTTCGGGACGAAATTTATTTAACGGGTAGGTACTGTAGTGACCCGAACTTTTCCATGTTTATATATATTAATTGAGATTGATATTTACATGATTAAATGTTTCCAACATGTTAAGCAATCAAACTTGTTAAGACTTGATTAATTGAAATATGTTTCATATAGACAATTGACCACCCAAGTTGACCGGTGATTCACGAACGTTAAAACTTGTAAAAACTATATGATTACATATATATGGATATATATATAGTTAACATGATACTATGATAAGTAAACATATCATTAAGTATATTAACAATGAACTACATATGTAAAAACAAGACTACTAACTTAATGATTTTTAAACGAGACATATATGTAACGATTATCGTTGTAAAGACATTTAATGTATATATATATCATATTAAGAGATATTCATACATGATAATATCATGATAATATAATAATTTAAAATCTCATTTGATATTATAAACATTGGGTTAACAACATTTAACAAGATCGTTAACCTAAAGGTTTCAAAACAACACTTACATGTAACGACTAACGATGACTTAACGACTCAGTTAAAATGTATATACATGTAGTGTTTTAATATGTATTTATACACTTTTGAAAGACTTCAATACACTTATCAAAATACTTCTACTTAACAAAAATGCTTACAATTACATCCTCGTTCAGTTTCATCAACAATTCTACTCGTATGCACCCGTATTCGTACTCGTACAATACACAGCTTTTAGATGTATGTACTATTGGTATATACACTCCAATGATCAGCTCTTAGCAGCCCATGTTAGTCACCTAACACATGTGGGAACCATCATTTATCAACTAGCATGAAATATCTCATAAAATTACAAAAATATGAGTAATCATTCATGACTTATTTACATGAAAACAAAATTACATATCCTTTATATCTAATCCATACACCAACGACCAAAAACACCTACAAACACTTTCATTCTTCAATTTTCTTCATCTAATTGATCTCTCTCAAGTTCTATCTTCAAGTTCTAAGTGTTCTTCATAAATTCCAAAAGTTCTAGTTTCATAAAATCAAGAATACTTTCAAGTTTGCTAGCTCACTTCCAATCTTGTAAGGTGATCATCCAACCTCAAGAAATCTTTGTTTCTTACAGTAGGTTATCATTCTAATACAAGGTAATAATCATATTCAAACTTTGGTTCAATTTCTATAACTATAACAATCTTATTTCAAGTGATGATCTTACTTGAACTTGTTTTCGTGTCATGATTCTGCTTCAAGAACTTCGAGCCATCCAAGGATCCATTGAAGCTAGATCCATTTTTCTCTTTTCCAGTAGGTTTATCCAAGGAACTTAAGGTAGTAATGATGTTCATAACATCATTCGATTCATACATATAAAGCTATCTTATTCGAAGGTTTAAACTTGTAATCACTAGAACATAGTTTAGTTAATTCTAAACTTGTTCGCAAACAAAAGTTAATCCTTCTAACTTGACTTTTAAAATCAACTAAACACATGTTCTATATCTATATGATATGCTAACTTAATGATTTAAAACCTGGAAACACGAAAAACACCGTAAAACCGGATTTACGCCGTCGTAGTAACACCGCGGGCTGTTTTGGGTTAGTTAATTAAAAACTATGATAAACTTTGATTTTAAAGTTGTTATTATGAGAAAATGATTTTTATTATGAACATGAAACTATATCCAAAAATTATGATTAAACTCAAAGTGGAAGTATGTTTTCTAAAATGGTCATCTAGACGTCGTTCTTTCGACTGAAATGACTACCTTTACAAAAACGACTTGTAACTTATTTTTCCGACTATAAACCTATACTTTTCTGTTTAGATTCATAAAATAGAGTTCAATATGAAACCATAGCAATTTGATTCACTCAAAACGGATTTAAAATGAAGAAGTTATGGGTAAAACAAGATTGGATAATTTTTCTCATTTTAGCTACGTGAAAATTGGTAACAAATCTATTCCAATCATAACTTAATCAACTTGTATTGTATATTATGTAATCTTGAGATACCATAGACACGTATACAATGTTTCGACCTATCATGTCGACACATCTATATATATTTCGGAACAACCATAGACACTCTATATGTGAATGTTGGAGTTAGCTATACAGGGTTGAGGTTGATTCCAAAATATATATAGTTTGAGTTGTGATCAATACTGAGATACGTATACACTGGGTCGTGGATTGATTCAAGATAATATTTATCGATTTATTTCTGTACATCTAACTGTGGACAACTAGTTGTAGGTTACTAACGAGGACAGCTGACTTAATAAACTTAAAACATCAAAATATATTAAAAGTGTTGTAAATATATTTTGAACATACTTTGATATATATGTATATATTGTTATAGGTTCGTGAATCAACCAGTGGCTAAGTCTTACTTCCCGACGAAGTAAAAATCTGTGAAAGTGAGTTATAGTCCCACTTTTAAAATCTAATATTTTTGGGATGAGAATACATGCAGGTTTTATAAATGATTTACAAAATAGACACAAGTACGTGAAACTACATTCTATGGTTGAATTATCGAAATCGAATATGCCCCTTTTTATTAAGTCTGGTAATCTAAGAATTTGGGAACAGACACCCTAATTGACGCGAATCCTAAAGATAGATCTATTGGGCTTAACAAACCCCATCCAAAGTACCGGATGCTTTAGTACTTCGAAATTTATATCATATCCGAAGGGTGTCCCGGAATGATGGGGATATTCTTATATATGCATCTTGTTAATGTCGGTTACCAGGTGTTCACCATATGAATGATTTTTATCTCTATGTATGGGATGTGTATTGAAATATGAAATCTTGTGGTCTATTGTTACGATTTGATATATATAGGTTAAACCTATAACTCACCAACATTTTTGTTGACGTTTAAAGCATGTTTATTCTCAGGTGAATATTAAGAGCTTCCGCTGTTGCATACTAAAATAAGGACAAGATTTGGAGTCCATGTTTGTATGATATTGTGTAAAAACTGCATTCAAGAAACTGATTTCGATGTAACATATTTGTATTGTAAACCATTATGTAATGGTCGTGTGTAAACAGGATATTTTAGATTATCATTATTTGATAATCTACGTAAAGCTTTTTAAACCTTTATTTATGAAATAAAGGTTATGATTTGTTTTAAAAATGAATGCAGTCTTTGAAAAACGTCTCATATAGAGGTCAAAACCTCGCAACGAAATCAATTAATATGGAACGTTTTTAATCAATAAGAACGGGACATTTCAACAATCGTGCTGCAAATTTCAAATTCTTAGCATTCATAAAACAAGAAGAAAATGTCAAGCAACAACAGTCTGAAACACCACTTATTATGTCATGGATGTCGATGGATATAGGTGGCAGCACAAGGGCCATGGATGTGTCAGCCTCAGTGAAATTTGCAGATCTCAAGACGAAAATCTCTCAAAAGTTTCATCTTGTTTCCGGTGCTTACAG
Organism: Rutidosis leptorrhynchoides; assembly: GCF_046630445.1. Classification (NCBI taxonomy): domain Eukaryota; kingdom Viridiplantae; phylum Streptophyta; class Magnoliopsida; order Asterales; family Asteraceae; genus Rutidosis; species Rutidosis leptorrhynchoides. The sequence goes on along the minus strand of NC_092337.1, from coordinate 35,007,712 downwards.
ACTCAGCTACCTGGTTAATAAGGTGGGGTCCACTGGACCGTTGTTATGGAGACATCTACAAGACGATCGAGACTTGAACAAGTGCATTCGTTTCTGCAAAAATAATAGAAAGACCCAACTTGTAATCCGTGTTCTACCTTGTACCATCTTTAATGAAGAAGGAGTCCACACACGAGTACCCAAAGCCAAACGCAAACACAGACCTTGTACCATCATCTCAAATGAAGGAGTCGACACACGAGTGCACAAATGCAAATGCAAATGCAAATGCAAATGCAAACACAATTCCTGAAGGTTAATATTTCTAGCAACACTAACTTCCTAGCCTACTACTGCCCAGTGCCTACACCACAATAAGAAGGGATATTTATATTTCAATCAATCAATTCAATATTAATTAATATTTTATTATCTTTTAGATGGCAAGTTTGTTTTTTTTATATATTTGAAACAGTATCAGCCCTTATAATTATACCACCATATCTGATTATTTAGTACTGTAGAAATAAATATATTTTTTCTAAAAGTTATATTAACTACTTAAACTAAGAAGATTTTTTTTTACAGGGACAGGACATGGTGGTTCCCCAATGTTATCGATTGCTGAATCAAGCTAGGTTTGTTATACTTCTTATTATTCAATTACTACACTAGGTTTGTTATACTTCTTATTTTTCAATTACTACGTATTATTTTGATTTTAGTCATTAAAAGAGATTAACCAATCTGTTTTCTTGTGTGTCTTTTAGATGTTTGTAGTTGCGTCTGAACCATACTAATTGCAGTTTCATATAAGTAATACAGTATATGATTTGGGTGTTTACAGTTTGATGCTTATTTGGTTGAGATATGCCAAAGTATATAGCTCCCCTGTAACATCTTCATACTAACAGTTCCATATTTTTTTTAACATTGACATATATAGAAGATTTTTTAGGTATTCTTCGGTAGTTTACGTTTTCCTCAAGTGACTATATGTTGGTTTATTGCCAAGAATACTGAGTTGCAAGACATCTTCTAAACTATTAAGCTTTTTTATATTGAGTTGGTAATGTGTGGATTGACAATATAAAAGCTATTGACGTTTCACCTATTGCGACGGCTATTCGATTACTGTATAACTTACGTTTCAATTGGTGGATTTTTATATATTAATTGTGGTTCTATGTTTTTAGTTAACTTTGTTGTATTGTTATTGTTGTCTTTAGTTGTTGAATTACTCTACCCAGGAACTACAACATGATGGAAGACCGTTTAGAGCTCAAGCAGAAGTTAAGTGTAGCATGAAATTTTTCACTCTCTTTATTCAGATGGTGTATGATCACATCTAAGAAGCTAACAACATTTGTATTTTTGATGTTTTGACTTTATTCTATATTTCATTATATATATCAATATTAGTAGATTATAACCTGCAAATTTGGGGGCTAAAACATTAATTTTTTTAATCAAGTACAATATTTCTTATATTTATTTATCCCTTAAATTCGCAAAGTGGTGCAAGTTTATCATGTGATGTATTCTATCGGAGATAACAGCACAAATTACCATTAAATAACAATTTGTATAGTTAAGTAGAAAAACATAAGTGACCCTCTAAATAGATAAATCAATATAGAATACAAAGTTTCTTTACATAAACAAATCAATATGTAGAATACAAAGATTCTTTACACAAACTATTTCAATCTGTTAAACTATTTCAGTCTTTACATACACCATCTCCATTCAGACATTTAGATTTAGCGGATTGGTTACAGTCCTTCTGGGTGTCCGTGAGGTCTTGAGTTCAAGTCCTGCTTGAGAATTATATAATGCAATTTGCTTTGCAGTTGGTTATGGAGTTCTCTGACTCGCTGTCTAAGCCTATCCTACGACAGTTGTTCCGGGGGTTGTTGCGGAGGCATTGTTGTCTGAGCCTATCGTATGTCAATTATTTAGGGGTGCTTTCCAAGGGTGACTACACGTAGAGCCTGTCCGATGGCATTTGTTTGGTAGAACATCCTTGACACATGGAAAAAGTATGACCGGGTGGTGGGAACTCCTTTGGTGGTCTCCGTCAGTGATTCTGATCCCGTTGTTTAAAAAAAAAAAAACTGTTATAACTACTGGTATAGTTGAACCTAAATAATTAATGTCAGATGAAAACGGTGATTGATGGTAACGGAATAATTAAACGGCGTATAATAACTACACCTTTGACTAATGTACGCAGTACGGCGAAAATTCCACCGCCATCGCATATGCGGCACCGGGAGAACCACTGTCGCTGGTGGAAATCAGCCGACGATTAATTTGAGTTTTATCCTTTCACGACAATAACGTCAAATGAAGATTCGCTATTACGGAGTATGTTTGATTAAAATTTATCTCATAATTATTTGGTATAATAATTTGCATTTCATCAAAATATATGAATATATGTATGGGTCAAGGAACACTTTGTCTGCTTAGGGGAAATAAAAATTTTATTTTATGGCTTTATTTTTTTTTTTTTTGAATTCTTTTTCAAGTATTATGATCACATGAAAACATGAACATTTAAAATAGACACTTTATGATGAATGTTATTATTTTGTCGGAAAAATCCTCGAAGAAATAAATGATAACATGCATCATGAGTAATATTTTAATTTGGTTTTTTTTTTCATCGTTTTCTTTTTTTCATCTTATGTGAAGTTTTTTTTTTCAAAATTTAGCCCGATTTAGAGTTTAGGGTTTAGTCCCAAAACCCTAAACTCTAAACCGTTCGTGTTAAAAATTCAATCCAAACCCTAAACCCTAATTTCTGAACCATAATTTCCAAACCCTTAAAAAAACTTTAATTAAAACATTACATATGATGCATGTTATCATTTATTTCTTTGAGCGTTTTTCCGTCAAAATAATAAATTTATCACAAAGTGTCTTTTAAATATTCATATTTTCATGTAATCTTAATGTTTGTATTTTTTTTTTTAAGAAACGAAAAAAAATTTTACTTCCTCCTAAAAAAGTGTTTCAATTTTGATTAAAACACATATATGTATAATCTTTTTCTGGAGAATCCTAATTGGAGTTTCTATGCAATTCAATAATTCTATTATTTTACTAGTTGTTATTTGTATGCATATGTATACATTATAATTATAATTATAAATATATTCGATAGAAAGTATGTTTTTACTATTCATGATATTATTTTAATACTAAAATCCGATTGTCCAAAATGACCCTAACTTTGGTCAAAATACAATCGGCCCCCAACTTTAGTCAAAATACAAATCGGCCCCCCAATCAGGGGGGTCAAACGTCAAACCAAAATTCTCACAAAAAATCTTAAATAAACTCCATCCAAATTTTCAACGGGCCATATTTTCTCGCTCGTCGCGAGTTAAATTTTTTCAACAACACCGTTCAACTCGAAATAATTTTACGAACACAACACAACTAACTACTCGTAAAACGGATATTTTTTAAAAAACGCTATATAATTAGGTCCACCTTTCATACACGTTGATTTTTTCTTTTTTTCAAACACTGGATTTTTTATTAGAACATGCTTTGGAGTTCCGCTGCGAAGCGCGGGCTCCTTAACTTGTTATTATAGATTGACATGATCCTTAAAAAAATTTAGTATCTCATATTTGTATAGTTGCTAGAGTTATAGTTGACGTGTTTTATAATTATAGTTGATGTTAAACAGTCATCACGATCGGCTAAATATGCACCATGTCTGATGCGTTGTGCTTGGTTAGTAGACATTTTTGTAATTTTGCGATTTTAAAAGTATATCTTTAAACACTTTTAAATTTGAGGGTATCACCAAGTTTCCCATAATTTACGGAGTGGTTAAATCGTTGGGCCCTATTGGGCCAAAACTTAAACTCCTTAACCCAATCAAAACACACATTTGTTTTTTTAGTTACAGAGTATATACTACAGACTATAAGAGCAGTGGGAGTGGGCGAGGTCAGTTGCCTCGTCGGGACCCTCGTCGCAAGTCGGCCCACTCCCCCACCCGGTCACTTGTGCTCGTCGCCACCATGTCAGTCGCTAATGCGACAGAAGTTGCAACATTAATATAAAAAAAAATTAATAAATAAATAAAAATTGAACCGTTGGAAGTAAGCCGTTGGGGGTTTTTTGATTTTTTTTTCTTTTTTACTTTATATATATACACAACACATACACAAACACAAACACAAACTCAAATCTCATTCACAAACATAAATCTCATTCACAAAAAAAAAAAAAAAATGTCAAATAGCCAATATTATCATCCACAATGGAGTCCACTCTCACCCTATTCACCCGGATCGGCTCAAGGTTCGGCTAGTGGTGGTGGTGAGGCTAATCTCGGTTTTTCGAATTTTTCCAATTCACAACAATCATTTCCACAAATGTCTCCCGAGCAAATGCAAGCGTTTGGAACGTGGTTATGAATGAGTACCATTATAGGGGTCCACCTTACAAAAGAACAAAGGATATGTTGACCTCCAAATGGACAAAAATGAATGAATGTTGCAGAAAGTATGATGAAATCGTGAGTCGTCTCAAACGAGTTCCACGTAGTGGCGAGGGTGATGTCAATTTTAAGGAACGTTGTGATGCACAATACAAGGTGGAGACGTTTAAGAGGTTTAACAATTACCTAGCTTGGGAATTCTTAAAAGACAAGCAAAAGTGGATCAACCCGACTCCACTTAAAACAACCAAACGTGATTGTATTAGTTTGGATGATTGTGATCTTCATGAGGAACCGGAAGAACCGGAAGAGAATCCAAATGCGGAGCTATATGGGGAGGATGCAACACAACGACCTCCCGAAAAATGAAGAAAATCAAAATCACAAAAGACGTATTCGAGCTCCGCCGCTTCCAGAAGATCCTCGTTTGATGAAAGTGCAAGCAGCACTTTTGATTCAATGACTAGTTACTTTGATTTGAAAATACTACAAATGTCTACTGCGGGAATGGATGAAGAAGATGCATTGGATCTTCAAGCGAAGAAAGCGGCGATTCGGGCCAAGCTTCGAAGTGAAAATTGAATCGTTTCGTATTTGTTTTTAATAAATAGGAATTGTAATGTTTTTTATTTATTTAGGAATTGTAATTTTTTTTTTTTAGGAATTGTAATGTGTTTTTTTTGGAATTGTAATGTTTTATTTTTATTTTAATGAAAGTTATTTCTATTTATGTTAATTTTTATAGTTATATTCATTTATGTTATTTTTAAAATCATAAAAATAATAATAAAAATATAAACTGACATGCCCAAGAAGTCACCACTCTCCACTTTTTCTGACTCATCAAGTCAGGCCTAGTGTGATAACCCGGAAATTTCTGATCAAATTTAAACTTAATCTTTGTATGATTAACATTTTCAATACGATAAGCAAAGTCTGTAATATTGATTCTCAAAATTTTTGAACTAATGTTATATATTCAGTTAACCTTTGACTATTGACCAACGATTCATGAACATCTATTTGAAAATATATATATATATATATATATATATATATATATATATATATATATATATATATATATATATATATATATATAAATTGGAATATTAATTATTCATAAATAACTTGCAATGTGTATTTAAAAACTGATTTATGTATATTAAAAAGATATATACATATATATAATTTCAAGTTATTTAGTAAATGATAGTAACATTCGTTTATTGATTCGATTGATATTTAGATAAGTTAACTAAAGCGTTTAAGATGAACCAGTAAAACACTAATTTGCTACAGTATTTTCAAATTGCTACAGTACCCAAAATGCTATAGTGTTTTCGAAAATCACTATTTACTACAGTGAAATTGACTTTGCTACAGTGAATTACTACAGTAAAAATTGCTACAGTAAAAACACTATTTCAAATTGCTACAGTAAAAACACTATTTCAAAATGAAAATGTATGTATTATATGTTAACAAATAGCGAGACGATGATTTATAGAAGTAAATGACCAAAACACTCAAATGTATAAGTTATACCTCGAGTGGTATAGTTTATGGATGATTTAAGACTATATTTTGACAAAGGTACGATTCACGAAACGTAAAGTACAAGTTTTCTCAGTATACGATAGGACGTTCAAAAAACCAGAACCGGGACATAAGTCAAGAGATGACGTACGACTTATCGGAATAAAAATTACAAGTCAACTATGCACGTGAATTTAATATAATATATAATTAATTATATAAATTATATATTATAAATATAATATAAATAAATATGTCGACAAGAGTCATGACAATATCATATGTGAGCTAGAAAAGCTTCCCATGCGATCGCATGGGAATTACACTGTCCAGCCATGCGATCGCATGGCAACCCTGGACAGGCCACATCTATAAAAGCCGATGTTTTGTGCTTCTGATTTCATTCCTACTCCGTATTACATTTATTAATTATATTATTATTATTATTATTATTATTATTATTATTATTATTATTATTATTATTATTATTATTAAGATTAATATTATTATTAATCTTATTATTATTAGTAGTATTTGTATTATTATTAGTATTATACATAAAATACTACGACGAGGTCATGAGCGTGTCACTTTCAAAATATGTTTTCAAGCGGGATAGAGTTAAGGAAATTATGGGTTATTGCCATGGAGGTTATGGATAATGTTCGGGGGTATATTTATGAATCAAATCTAGTGTTTATTATGTCCGTTACATCTACGTACTTTTCTACAATATTGAATCTCAATATTGATATGTTGAGATCTACAGTTATTTGGTAATCCGTGTTTCGATCACATTTTGGTGAACGACTTTATATGCTACTAAGGTGAGTTTCATTGATTCCTTTTTAATTGCTTTTGTAATATATATTTTTAGGCTGAGAATACATGCACTTTATTTTAAACGCAATGGATACAAGTACATACTAAATTCTACACTAAGTTTGAACCGAAAATCCCTTAGCTTTAGTAACTGTTAACTGGCAGTTATAAAAACTGGTGGGCGCGAGTAGTAGTATATGGATCCATAGGGCTTGATATCCCCGTCCGAGCTAGAGCACTAGCCTTTTAACGGACATATGCTATTTGAGAAGCGTACACGTTGGTTTGCGTGTATTATTAAGATGATTATACAAAGGGTATAAATTATATATACGTTAAGTTTAGTTACCAGGGTGCTCAATTTCGTAGAATATTTTGATAAACGTTTCTGGATGAAACAACTGAAATCTTGTGATCCACCTTTATATACAGATTATACGAAACATTAAAACTATGAACTCACCAACCTTTGTGTTAACACTTGTTAGCATGTTTATTCTTAGGTTTCCTAGAAGTCTTCCGTTGTTTGCTTAGATGTTAGACAAGCTATGTGCATGGAGTCTTACATGACATATTTTTCAAGGAAACGTTGCATTCACCAAATCATCACTATGTATCTTATTTTGACTGCATTGTCAACGGAAGTACTGTTGTAAACTATTATTTATGGTGATTGTCTATATGTAGAAATCATCAGATATCGAAAACCTTTGATTTAAATATTCATTTATGGTGTGCCTTTTCAAAAGAATGCAATGTTTACAAAACGTATCATATAGAGGTCAAATACCTCGCAATGAAATCAATGAATGACATTTTCGTCCATATGGATTTGGAGCGATCGTCACAGAATCTAAGACTTTGATGTAACTTTGGTTCATCAAAACACTTGCAACACTTAAGTGAGTTGTGCTACATGTCTTAGACTTACACTTGGGTTATAATGGTCAAACCTTGGTGAAAATGATGCAAACACATCAACGAGTTGTACACTTGAAGCTATATGCATCAAGAATGAGAACCGTGATAAGCATCGAGCACCAAGACCATCGGAACCCACTATTTTTCTGTTTTCTGTCTTCTGCCTACTATTTTCTGGGTTCTGTAACAGACCAGTACACCTGGGCTACTGTAACCTTGATTTTCAGATAGATCTTTTCGAGTAGATAATTTTTCATATAGGACTCGTCTTAATCCGAGTTACGGTTTAGGATTTATGGCCCTCCGATCGTCACTATGTCCTTTTAACGTTGTGCAGAAATTTCTGACCTACTCGCACTTAGACCGTCGCCACGGTCAAACGAAGACGAGTTTGCTTCTGTAAATTTTAACACACTTAAAGGACTCATATACGGAGCTATGGCCACTGGTCTCACCTTATTTTAGTAAGTTTAGAGGCCGTGGTGACTGACCGAACTCAGCCTTTGTTTTAAACTACTTTCATAAACGAAACCTACTTTACACCTTTTGTTTGATGATGAATGATGATGACCCTTAAGACCTTATTTACATAATTTTAAACCTATTCAGACGATTTACTGACTTAGTACTATTTGACTTAGGTTGAGGACCCGTTTGGACAACCTTCATTACTTGCTTACTTTCCGAGTCATACTTTACCGCTACTTTATCATTGTGAGTTATAGCATTCCCTTTTTACTTTAACTTATTTTGAGAACTGAGAATACATGCGCATTTTACGTTTTACATACTAGGAATGAGTACTTAAACTTATATATGTGTGGGTTATATAATGGCAGAAACATTCCCTTTAGCTCGGTAACGTTTAGTCATTGGTTTTTGAACCGGTGAACGCGAATCTTAGATATGGATCCATAGGGTTTGACATCCCCACTCAGGCTAGTAGCGCTAGCATTTAACGAGTGTTTAATTCTTCGTAGACATACGCACTTGCCAAGTGTACTTTCAGGGGGTATAAACGTTAAGTTAGTTACCAAGTGCCCACGGTTAACATATACTTTATCATACTGTTTTGAAACGCTCTTTGTAGCACCGAAATCTCGTGGCCTACCTTACATACTGTTATACTTAAACTATAGCTCACCAACCTTTGTGTTGACATTTTTAAGCATGTTTTTCTCAGGTGCTTAAGGTTATTTGCTTCCGCTGTCGTGCTAGTCTTGCCGTAGACACCCGCTGCTCAAGTGTTATCACCACATGAACTGTTTATCTTGCATTCAAACTTTAATACATTTGAAACTATGTTTTGTAACGACCTAAGGGTCACATATGTTTATTCATGCTTGCTATTCGTAGAAGCATACTGTTGGTGTAAAACATTTGATGTCGGTTATGACGTCACCTTTTTATCGTGAATGCAACTTCTTTTATTACAGCATATAGTACATAACCTTGTAATGATCCTGTTGATTGATGATTCGTACACGATGGTTTTGTACGGGGCATCACATTTGGTATCAGAGCATTGGTTGTAGGGAATTAGGATGCATTAGTGAGTCTAAGACCGACCCGAGTAGGATTCACTAATAGGACTAATCTACAACTTTCTAGTTTACGTGTTTCTGCTGAACTTACTGCATGCTGCTACTTACTTTTACTGCTATATACCATATGCTACTACATGATTTCACTACTGTATGATATTACTTGCTTTCGATTGCATGCTACTTCTGTACGATACGTTATTATTGCCATGCTACTTATTGTTATACATGATTTAAGCTGTTGGCCTAATACGTGCTTGCTTTATGACTTACTGACATGGAAAATTTATTTTTCCTTGTTCAGATGTCGGATGTTCCACCTGCTATCGTTTTGGGCAGTTTAGACTCGTCGGCCACCCCACCTGCTGCTGCTGCTGACACACCGATCCCGATACGCACCAGTGACCCCGGCGCTTCGTCTTCCGGAGCTAGTAGTAGTGCGCCGGAACCAGTGGCTACTATTGACGGACACGTGGACCCTACGGAGATTCCAGCTCCGTCTGCTCCCGGACCCTCGGAGCCACAGCCCCGCATCGGTGGTGTTGTGATTCCCGCAGAGTTTGGGGAAGGGCCATTCCGTAACCATATGCGCATGCCATGCCGACGCGCTCCTAATGGACGTTTAGTGCTGATTCCGCCAGGCAGATACAGACAGATGATGGCCACCCACGGACGACCAGTTCAGCCACCCGTACAGCCACCACATGATTCGGACGACCCATCATCCACTGATGCTTCATCCGACGACACCTCCTCAGACGACTCCAGTAATGATGAGGACCCTACTGATGTACCTATTCAGCCACCCTCCACCCCACCGAAGAAGCGGTATCACTTCGACGGTACCATCATTCCGGGGATCAACGGAGGACGAGCCTTCACTGACGCATTTGGTCGGCGTCGTAGGGTTACTGCTCGTAAGCGGCTTGTGCTGTACCCTGCCGACCCACAGATACGTAAGGTTCCCCGTTACATACTGACTATTTCTGGAGCCGGAACGTCTGCACCCCGTTTTGTGAGGTCTGCACCACCCGCACCACCCGCACCACCTGCACCACCTGCCCCACCATCTCCCTCTAACGAGGAACTGAGGAGGGAGGTGGGAATCCTCCGAGCTCAGGTTACTGAGCTCGAGGAGCAGTTGGCTCAGGTTTTAGACATCCTACACCCACCTTCACCGTAGGACCTTTTGTATTAGATTTCATGATGTAATCTAGTTGTAGTTTTATATTTCACTTATGTATTGTACGAATCTATCATGATGTATGAAACTTATTACTAATGAATGGAAACTTTGTGATGTTACTTTTTGTACAAGTGTTCTATTTACTTTACTATATGGTGTTTTGCGGTACTTGTATCAACTTGCGTTATTTAATAACATGTGATGTTTTGATTCCATGTTGGTTACAATATACTGTATTATTACTATTTGAATACTGGATTTTGACTTGAGTCAAAATTTTTGTTTAGAACATCACGGCTAACGGTCGATCCACACCTACTACTGCTCAAATTGAAGAGATGATCCAAGAAAGTGTAGCCGTAGCCATTGCGAAAATGCAACCCCAAGCTCCACCGCCACCACCACCACCACCGGTTATTCAACCCATTCGAAATGGATGTACTTACAAGGAATTCCAGAGCTGTAAACCACATAACTTCAGCGGCACTGAGGGACCAGTTGGTCTCACCAGATGGTTCGAGAAACTTGAATCAGTATTCCGAGTTAGCAAATGTTTGAAGGACAACAAAACCAAATTTGCTTCTTGCACGCTATCTGACGGCGCGCTCACATGGTGGAACACAATGGCACAGGCACAAGGCATTGATGAGGCGTATGCTACGCCATGGGAAGCATTTAAGTGTGCCATGATTGAGGAGTATTGTCCGAGAACCGAAATCCAAAAGATGGAAATGGAATTCATGCAGTTAAAGGCCGTTGGGAACGACCTTGATGGTTACAACAGGAGATTTTTGGAACTAGCCCTGATGTGTCCGGCAATGGTCACCCCAGAATTCAAGCGAATGGAGAGATACTTCTGGGGACTCCCTAAGAGCATTAAAGGAAACGTCACCTCGTCCAAGCCACCGAATGTTCCCGAAGCGATGCGCATGGCGCATACTTTGATGAATCAAATAACCATCGATGAACCGGAGAAAACTAAGTCTGAAGTTGGTACTAGCGAGAAGCGCAAATAGGATAACCACAACAACAACAACAACAACAGGGGAAGAAACTATGAACAGAACCCAGCGAAACGACATGAGGGTTTCAGAGGAAACAACAACGGTGGAAACCCCAACCCCAATAACAACACCAACTCCAACCCAAACTACAAGGGAACCCTACCTCAATGCAAGAGGTATTACAAACACCACACTGGGTATTGCAATGTTGTCTGCGAGAAGTGCCAACGGTCTGGGCATGTTGAAAAAGACTGCAAGGTCACCACTTTGAATGGGAATCCGAACCCCACAGGGCCAAGGAAGTGTTACGAATGCGGACAGACGGGCCATTTCAGAAATGCGTGCCCAAACAAGCGAAAAGATGGCGGACCACCCCGCGCTAGAGCTTTCAATGTTAATGCAAGGGATGCACGCGAAAACCCCGACTTGGTGATAGGTATATTCAAAATCAACAATCTTTTAGCTTCTGTCTTGTTTGATACTGGTGCGGATAGTAGTTATGTATGTAGACATTTTTGCGATAAGATTAATTGGTCATTAGTCTAGTTAAAAGAAAGTATGCTTGTTGAGGTCGCCAATGGAAAACTTGAAAAGGTTGACCATATTAGTCGTGGAGCTATTATCAACATAGCTAGTGCAGATTTCGAAATTGATTTGATACCCATCAAACTGGGAAGTTTTGACGTGATAGTCGGTATGGATTAGTTGAGCAAGATAAGGGCCGATATTATCTGTGGAGATAAAGCACTTCGTATACCACAAGGAGATGGCGAGCCACTGGTTATCTATGGAGAGAGATGTACCTCGAAGTTGAACCTCATTAGTTGCGTGAAAGTGCAAAAGATTATGAAGAAGGGACGTCTTGCTGTCCTAGCGCATGTGAAAACAGTAGAAATTGAGGTGAAAAGCGTGAACGACGTTCGAATTGTGAACGAATTTTCTGATGTCTTCCCTGAGGAATTGCCTGGATTACCACCGCCGAGAGCCGTAGAGTTTCAGATCGACTTAGTGCCAGGAGCTGCACCTATAGCTCGCACACCTTATAGACTCGCACCTTCCGAGATGCAAGAATTACAGAGTCAACTACAAGAACTACTAGACCGAGGGTTTATCCAACCAAGTTTCTCGCCTTGGGGCGCACCTGTGTTGTTTGTGAAGAAGAAGGATGGATCCTTCCGTATGTGTATCAACTACCGTGAACTCAACAAATTGACAATCAAGAATCGGTATCCTCTTCCCCGAATTGACGATCTTTTTGATCAACTACAAGGATCGCGCGTTTACTCAAAGATCGATTTGCGATCCGGTTATCACCAGTTAAGGGTGAAAGAAAGCGATGTAATGAAGACTGCATTCAGGACCCGTTATGGTCATTATGAGTTTCTCGTGATACCATTCGGTTTGACAAATGCACCTGCCGGGTTCATGGATCTCATGAATCGTGTCTGCAAGCCGTACTTGGATAAGTTTGTTATCGTCTTCATAGATGATATCCTCATCTACTCTAAGAGCGAAGAAGAACATGAGCAACACCTCCGACTTGTACTTGAACTCTTGAGGCAAGAGCAACTTTACGCCAAATTCTCCAAGTGTGAATTTTGGTTGAAGGAAGTTCAATTTCTGGGTCATGTTGTGAGCGACCAGGGTATCAAAGTTGATCCCGCCAAGATTGAAGCCATCAGCAAGTAGGAGACCCCCACTACTCCAACTCATATTCGCCAATTCCTAGGTCTAGCCGGTTATTACCGAAGGTTTATCGAAGGTTTCTCTCTGATTGCGCGTCCTTTGACCGCACTGACTCACAAGGACAAGAAGTTCATTTGGGAACCCGCACACGAATCAGCATTTCAAACTTTGAAGAAGAAGTTAACCACCGCACCTATCCTATCACTTCCTGAGGGCAGTGACGACTTTATTGTTTATTGTGATGCATCGAAGAGTAGTTTTGGTTGTGTACTGATGCAACGATCAAAGGTTATTTCCTATGCCTCCCGCCAATTGAAGATTCACGAGCGGAACTACACTACTCACGATCTTGAACTTGGAGCCGTTGTCTTTGCGCTCAAATTATGGAGACACTATTTGTATGGAACTAAAAGTACTATCTTCACCGATCACAAGAGTCTCCAACACATCTTTGATCAGAAGCAACTGAATATGAGACAGCATCGATGGATCGAGACGCTCAATGACTACGATTGCGAACTTCGTTATCACCCTGGCAAGGCCAATGTTGTAGTTGACGCTTTAAGCCGAAAGGAGAGGACGGCACCTCTTCGTGTTAGGACTCTGAACATCACCATTCATTCGAACCTCAACAGTCAGATCAGAGTAGCCCAAGATGAGGCTCTCAAGGAGGAGAATATACCTCACGAACATTTGAACATACTTGTCTCTCGATTCGAGGTTAGGGAATCTGGACTCCGATGTTATGCTGGAAGATTTTGGGTACCTCTTTATGGAGATCTACGAAACCTTATACTTGATGAAGCACACAAATCGAGATATTCGATTCATCCTGGAGCGGGCAAAATGTACCACGACCTTAAAGAACAGTATTGGTGGCCGAATCTTAAAAAGGATGTTGCGACTTATGTTGGTAAGTGTTTGACTTGGTCGAAGGTTAAATCCGAGCATCAGAGACCTTCTGGTTTACTTCAACAGCCAGAAATCCTACAATGGAAGTGGGAAAGGATCACAATGGATTTCATTACCAAGCTACCAAAGATGGTGGGCGGATACGATACCATTTGGGTTATTGTTGACCGCCTTACTAAATCTGCACACTTTCTAGCGATGAAGGAAACGGATACAATGGAGAAACTTGCTCAATTATACATCAAAGAGGTTGTATCTCGTCATGGTGTACCTTTATCGATCATCTCCGATCACGATCCCCGTTTTGGTTCTAGATTTTGGCGTTCTTTGCAAGAAGCCATGGGAACTCGTCTCGACATGAGTACAGCATATCATCCACAGACTGACGGGCAAAGTGAACGAACGATTCAGACCTTGGAAGACATGTTGCGTGCATGTGTCATTGATTTCGGAAAGGCCTGGGAAAGGCATTTGCCGTTAGCCGAATTCTCGTACAACAACAGCTATCACTCGAGCATTAATGCTGCACCTTTTGAAGCATTGTATGGCCGTAAGTGCTGATCTCCTATTTGTTGGGCCGAAGTAGGCGAAAAGCATATCACCGAACCCGAGGTAGTCCACAAAACGACGGAGAAGATTGCTCAAATTCAAGCTAGACTTAAGACTGCCCGCGATCGTCAGAAGAGTTATGCAGATCTTAAACATAAAGACTTTGAATTCATCGTCGGTGACCGTGTAATGTTGAAGGTTGCACCTTGGAAGGGTGTGATTCGCTTTGGAAAACGCGGAAAGTTAAACCCGCGATACATTGGTCCTTTTGAAATCTTGGAACGTGTTGGACCCGTTGCTTACCGTTTGGATCTACCAGCACAATTGAGCTCAGTTCATCCTACCTTCCATGTGTCAAACTTGAAGAAGTGTCTTGCTGTACCTGAACTTATCATACCACTTGAGGAACTTACGATTGATGACAAACTCCACTTTGTGGAAGAGCCTGTTGAGATTATGGATCGTGAGATCAAAACTTTGAAACGCAACAAGATTCCGATCGTCCGAGTATGATGGAATGCCAAACGAGGACCTGAGTTTACTTGGGAGCGAGAGGATCAAATGATGGGGAAGTATCCTCACCTTTTCCAGACTCCTCCATCTACCTCAGCTTAAATTTCGGGACGAAATTTTCTTTAACAGGTGGGTAATGTAACGACCCTGGTTTTTCCAACGTTAATTATTAATAATTATTATTATTAATACGTGTGATTAAACGAATGTATGTTATTACATTTACATGTTGCCATGATTGCCCGTACTTGACTTTTAAATGCCCGAAACGTCTTTGTGACACACGAAACTTGCACGAATAATATTTTCACATATTATTTACATTCATGATTGATTTTATTAATCATTTTAATTAACTATGGTTATTAGTTAGTTACTTGGGCTTTAATTGGACTTATTTGTTAATTAATTAAACTTGGGCTTTGATTAATGTTATGGACTCTTGAACATGGGCTTATAAGCCCACCCTACCCATTTATATGGATTAACTAGCACATTAAGACATTTAAGTATTACTTGTAAGTGTAACTAGTTAGTTTTATGCACATGGAATCTAGTTGCACATCTTTCCCATAAACAACCACCTTGTAACCAACTTTAAAGAGCTTTACATGTATAAACCTAGTGGATTAATCCCTCCCCCTTGGAACCCCTCAAACGGTCAGCTTTCTTGATACAAGGGGGATTCAAATTTATTTTTTTACAAACACTTACTTACTTACACTCTCTCATTTTACTCTCCCACTTTTCACACACATACTTGCTTTCATTTTCTCTCATCTCTCTCTCAAGTTTGTAAGTAACAAGCTCTAACTTCTCTTCCTTGTTCTTCATCAAAACAGAAATTACATATACTCATTCATCATCATTTGTTAGTTGATACTTGTCCATGTTTGTTAATTAATTACTTGTTGTTTGTTATTTACTTACTAGTACAAGGATCAACTTTCTAGTTAGATTCTTCTTTTATCTTGTAATTACAAGAATACTCAAGAACATAAACTTACTAACTTATGTTCTACCTTTATTGTTTCAAAAGTTTGTAAGTTCATGGTTGTAAAAATCATACTTGTGAATCATGTTTGTAAACTTAAAAGTTTACATTCTTAAAGATCAAACTTTGGTTTGAATCTTTAAAGTATAAACAACCCATGAACTAGTTACTAGTTACTTAGTTTA
The DNA here is from genome assembly GCF_046630445.1 of Rutidosis leptorrhynchoides. Classification (NCBI taxonomy): domain Eukaryota; kingdom Viridiplantae; phylum Streptophyta; class Magnoliopsida; order Asterales; family Asteraceae; genus Rutidosis; species Rutidosis leptorrhynchoides. The sequence goes on along the minus strand of NC_092337.1, from coordinate 34,991,410 downwards.
TTTACTTCATATTATGCATTTTGAATTCATGTTTGTTGGTTGAAATTGGTCAAATGTTACTAGTTAACTTTGATCTCATTAATCTTGAACTAAAGTTAACTTTAAAAGTTCAAGAACATGTAAGTAAGCTTTCTATTATTATAACTTGGTACACTTATGTTAGATCTAGACTTTTGAGTCTTGGATCTTCAATATCAAACTAAGAACTATGTTCTACAACTCAAGATCTTGATTTTATAAGTTTACTTTCAAGTTTGTAACTTATTATTAGTTTCAAAGTTCATGTATGTGTTAGATCTAAGACTTTGATGCAACTTTGGTTCATCAAACTTCATACAACTCTTAAGTGAGTTGTGCTACATGTATTAGACCTACACTTGTGTCATAATAGTCAAAAATTGGTTAATATTACTTTTACATTTCATGTATGTGTTGAATTTAAGACTTTGATGTAACTTTGGTTCATCAAAACACTTGCAACACTTAAGTGGGTTGTGCTTCATGTCTTAGACTTACACTTGGGTTATGATGGTCAAACTTTGGTGAAAATGATGCAAACACATCAACGAGTTGTACACTTGAAGCTATATGCATCAAGGATGAGAACCGTGATAAGCATCGAGTACCAAGACCACCGGAACCCACTATTTTTCTGTTTTATGTCTTCTGCCTACTGTTTTCTGGGTTCAGTAATAGACCAGTACACCTGGGCTACTGTAACCTTGATTTTCAAATAGATCTTTTCGAGTAGATAATTTTTCATATAGGACTCGTCTTAATCCGAGTTACGGTTTAGGATTTATGGCCCTCCGATCGTCACTATGTCCTTTTAACGTTGTGCAGAAATTTCTGACCTACTAGCACTTAGACCGTCACCACGGTCTAACGAAGACAAGTTTGCTTCTGTAAATTTTAACACACTTAAAGGACTCATATACGGAGCCATGGCCACTGGTCTCACCTTATTTCAGTAAGTGTAGAGGCCGTGGTGACTGACCGAACTCAGCCTTTGTTTTAAACTACTTTCATAAACGAAACCTACTTTACACCTTTTGTTTGATGATGAATGATGATGACCCTTAAGACCTTATTTACATACTTTTAAACCTATTCGGACGATTTACTGACTTAGTACTATTTGACTTAGGTTGAGAACCCGTTTGGACAACCTTCATTACTTGCTTACTTTCTGAGTCATACTTTACCGCTACTTTATCATTGTGAGTTACAGCATTCCCTTTTTACTTTAACTTATTTTGGGAACTGAGAATACATGCGCATTTTACGTTTTACATACTAGGCACGAGTACTTAAACTTATATATGTGTGGGTTATATAACGGCAGAAACATTCCCTTTAGCTCGGTAACGTTTAGTCATTGGTTTTTAAACCGGTGAACGCGAATCTTAGATATGGATCCATAGGGTTTGACATCCCCACTCGGGATAGTAGCGCTAGCATTTAACGAGTGTTTAATACTTCGTAGACATACGCACTTGCCAAGTGTACTTTCAGGGGGTATAAACGTTAAGTTAGTTACCAAGTGCCCACGGTTAATATATACTTTATCATACTGTTTTGAAACGCTCTTTGTAGCACCGAAATCTCTTGGCCTACCTTACATACTGTTATACTTAAACTATAGCTCACCAACCTTTGTGTTGACATTTTTAAGCATGTTTTTCTCAGGTGCTTATGGTTATTTGCTTCCGCTGTCGTGCTAGTCTTGCCGTAGACACCCGCTGCTCTAGTGTTATCACCGCATGAACTGTTTATCTTGCATTCAAACTTTAATACATTTGAAACCATGTTTTGTAACGACCTAAGGGTCACATACGTTTATTCATGCTTGCTATTCATAGAAGCATACTGTTGGTGTAAAACATTTGATGTCGGTTATGACGTCACCTTTTTTATCGTGAATGCAACTTCTTTTATTACAGCATATAGTACTTAACCTTGTAATGATCCTGTTGATTGATGATTCGTACACGATGGTTTTTTACGGGGCATCACATTTGGTATCAGAGCATTGGTTGTAGGGAATTAGGATTCATTAGTGAGTCTAAGACCGACCCGAGTAGGATTCACTAATAGGACTAATCTACAACTTGCTAGTTTACGTGTTTCTGCTGAACTTACTGCATGCTGCTGCTTACTTTTACTGCTATATGCCATATGCTACTACATGATTTCACTACTGTATGATATTACTTGCTTTCGATTGCATGCTACTTCTGTACGATACGTTATTATTGCCATGCTACTTATTGTTATACATGATTTAAGCTGTTGGCCTAATACGTGCTTGCTTTATGACTTACTGACATGGAAAATTTATTTTTCCTTGTCCAGATGTCGGATGTTCCACCTGCTATCGTTTTGGGCAGTTTAGACTCGTCGGCCACCCCAACTGCTGCTGCTGCCGACACACCGATCCCGATACGCACCAGTGACCCCGGCGCTTCGTCTTCCGGAGCTAGTAGTAGTGCGCCGGCACCAGTGGCTACTATTGACGGACACGTGGACCCTACGGAGATTCCAGCTCCGTCTGCTCCCGGACCCTCGGAGCCACAGCCCCGCATCGGTGGTGTTGTGATTCCCGTAGAGTTCGGGGAAGGGCCATTCCGTAACCATATGCGCATGCCGTGCTGACGCGCTCCTAATGGACATTTAGTGCCGATTCCGCCAGGCAGATACAGACAGATGATGGCCGCCCACGGACGACTAGTTCAGCCACCCGTACAGCCACCACATGATTCGGACGACCCGTCATCCCCTGATGCTTCATCCGACGACACCTCCTCAGACGACTCCAGTGATGATGAGGACCCTGCTGATGTACCTATTCAGCCACCCTCCACCCCGCCGAAGAAGCGGTATCGCTTCGACGGTACCATCATTCCGGGGATCAACGGAGGACGAGCCTTCACTGACGCATTTGGTCAGCGTCGTAGGGTTACTGCTCGTAACCGGCTTATGCCGTACCCTGCCGACCCACAGATACGTAAGGTTCCCCGTTACGTACTGACTATTTCAGGAGCCGGAACGTCTGCACCCCGTTTCGTGCGGTCTGCACCACCCGCACCACCCGCACCACCTGTACCGCCTGCTCCACCATCTCCCTCTAACGAGGAACTGAAGAGGGAGGTGGGAATCCTCCGAGCTCGGGTTACTGAGCTCGAGGAGCCGTTGGCTCAGGTTTTAGACATCCTACACCCACCTTCACCGTAGGACCTTTTGAATTAGATTTCATGATGTAATCTAGTTGTAGTTTTATATTTCACCTATGTATTGTACGAATCTATCATGATGTATGAAACTTATTACTAATGAATGGAAACTTTGTGATGTTACTTTTTGCACAAGTGTTCTATTTACTTTACTGTATGGTGTTTTGCGGTACTTGTATCAACTTGCATTATTTAATAACATGTGATGTTTTGATTCCATATTGGTTACTATATACTGTATTATTACTATTTGAATACTGGATTTTGACTTGAGTCAAAATTTTTGTTTAGAACATCATGGCTAACGGTCGATCCACACCTACTACTGCTCAAATTGAAGAGATGATCCAAGAACGTGTAGCCGCAGCCATTGCGGAAATGCAACCCCAAGCTCCACCGCCACCGCCACCGCCACCACCACCGGTTATTCAACCCATTCGAAATGGGTGTACTTACAAGGAATTCCAGAGCTGTAAACCACATAACTTCAGCGGCACTGAGGGACCGGTTGGTCTCACCAGATGGTTCGAGAAACTTGAATCAGTATTCCGAGTTAGCAACTGTTCGGAGGACAACAAAACCAAATTTGCTTCTTGCACGCTATCTGACGGCGCGCTCACGTGGTGGAACACAATGGCACAGGCACAAGGCATTGATGAGGCGTATGCTACGCCATGGGAAGCATTTAAGTGTGCCATGATTGAGGAGTATTGTCCGAGAACCGAAATCCAAAAGATGGAAATGGAATTCATGCAGTTAAAGGCCGTTGGGAACGACCTTGATGGTTATAACAGGAGATTTTTAGAACTAGCCCTGATGTGTCCGACAATGGTCACCCCAGAATTCAAGCGAATGGAGATATACTTCTGGAGACTCCCTAAGAGCATTAAAGGAAACGTCACCTCGTCCAAGCCACCGAATGTTCCCGAAGCGATACGCATGGCACATACTTTGATGAATCAAATAACCATCGATGAACCGGAGAAAACTAAGTCTGAAGCGGGTACTAGCGAGAAGCGCAAATGGGATAACCACAACCACAACAACAACAACAACAACAACAACAACAACAACAACAACAACAACAACAACAGGGGAAGAAACTATAAACAGAACCCAACGAAATGACACGAGGGTTTCAGAAGAAACAACAACGTTGGAAACCCCAACCCCAACAACAACACCAACTCCAACCCAAACTACAAGGGAACCCTACCTCATTTCAAGAGGTGTTACAAACACCACACTGGGTATTGCAATGTTGTCTGCGAGAAGTGCCAACGGTCTGGGCATGTTGGAAAAGACTGTAAGGTCACCACTTTGAATGGGAAGCCGAACCCCACAGGGCCAAGGAAGTGTTACTAATGCGGACAGACGGGCCATTTCAGAAATGCGTGCCCAAACAAGCAAAAAGACGGCGGACCACCCCGCGCTAGAGCTTTCAATGTTAATGCAAGGGACGCACGCGAAAACCCCGACTTGGTGACAGGTATATTCAAAATCAACAATCTTTTAGCTTCTGTCTTGTTTGATACTGGTGCGGATAGAAGTTATGTATGTAGACATTTTTGCGATAAGATTAATTGGTCATTAGTCCCGTTAAAAGAAAGTATGCTTGTCGAGGTCGCCAATGGAAAACTTGAAAAGGTTGACCATATTAGTCGTGGAGCTATTATCAACATAGCTAGTGCAAATTTCGAAATTGATTTGATACCCATCAAACTGGGAAGTTTTGACGTGATAGTCGGTATGGATTGATTGAGCAAGATAAGGGCTGATATTATCTGTGGAGATAAAGCACTTCGTATACCACAAGGAGATGGCGAGCCACTGGTTATCTATGGAGAGAGATGTACCTCGAAGTTGAACCTCATTAGTTGCAAGTCAAACTAGTGTTTATCATCCCTGTTACGTCTACGTACTTTCCTGCAATATTGAATTACAATATTGATACGTGAGCATTCATATCTTATCTTTTATATATTAATAGTGCATCCCTGACTAGTGCTTGAGTATATATGTTTATGCATGTTTGTATGTTAAATTTAGTCGTTAATGAATCACGAATTTAATACATATATTACTGATAAAATGTGACGATCGCTCCAAATCCATATGGACGAACACGTCATTCATTGATTTCATTGCGAGGTATTTGACCTCTATATGATACATTTTGTAAACATTGCATTCTTTTGAAAAGGCACACCATAAATGAATATTTAAATCAAAGGTTTTCAACATCTGATAATTTCTACATATAGACAATCACCGTATATAATAGTTTGCAATAGTACTTCCGTTGACAATGCAGTCAAAATAAGGTACATGATGATGAATTGGTGAATGCAACATTTTCTTGAAAAATATGCCATATAAGACTCCATGCACATAGCTTGTCTATCATATAAGCAAACAGCAGAAGACTTCTAGGGAACCTGAGAATAAACACGCTAACAAGTGTCAACACAAAGGTTGGTGAGTTCATAGTTTGTATGTTTCACATAATCTGTATATAAAGATGGATCACAAGATTTCAGTTGTTTCATCCAGAAACGTTTATCAAAATATTCTACGAAATTGAGCACCCTGGTAACTAAACTTAATGTATATATAATTTGTACCCTTTGTATAATCATCTTAATAATACACGCAAACCAACGTGTATGCTTCTCAAATAGCATACGTCCGTTAAAAGGCTAGTGCTCTAGCTCGGACGGGGATATCAAGCCCTATGGATCCATATACTACTACTCGCGCCCACCAGTTCTTATAACCGGCAGTTACTAGTTGACAAAGCTAAGGGATTTTCGGTTCAAACTCAGTGTAGAATTTAGTATGTACTTGTATCCATTGTGTTTAAAATAAATTGCATGTATTCTCATTCCAAAAATATATATTTCAAAAGCAATTAAAAAGGGATCAATGAAACTCACCTTAGCAGCACATAAAGTTGTTCATCGTAATGTGACCGAAACTCGGTATATCAAATAATCGTAGATCTCAACCTAGAGAACATATGTTGGTCAATAAATGTCTATCAAGCTAGGTCAGGTCATAGTGTATCACAATCCTAATGCTCGAAATTGACATACAAAAGTTATTCAAAGTTGTTTCAAAAAGTCAATTTTGACAATAGTTCAACAAACGAGACGTACCTTATATAAGGATTCATTTACTCGGTTGGTAATATTCAAAAATCCATGTTATCAATCTCGTAAACAAGTTGTTTAAGTATTAATTGCAGATTCAAAAACAATTCCAATTAATGTCAATTATAATTCAGTTGACCATATCTTTTGATTCGTTCATCGAAACTATTCGATATCTAAATGAAAAGTTATTGATTTTTTGCCAGCTTTCCGAAAACATGTATATCATATACCTTTTACCCGTAATATATGCATTTAATTCATAATTTATTATAAACTGTTTAACGACGAAATTTAGCATACAAGCATGTATAAATATATACACTCGAGCACTAGTATGTATACACTATTAATTTATAAAATATAAAATATAAATGCTTACGTATTAATATTGAGATTCAATATTGTAGAAAAGTACGTAGACGTAACGGAGATGATAAACACTAAGTTTGATTCACAATTATACCCCCGAACATTACCCATAACCTCCTTGGCAATAACCCATAATTTCCTTAGCTTTAATTCACTCGAAAATCATTTTTGAAATCGTTTGAACATGACCTCGTCTTAGTATTTTATGTATAATACTAATAAAATAATATTAATACTACTGATAATAATAAGATTAATATTAATATTAATCTTTAATAATAATAATTATAATAATTATAATAATAATATTAATAATAATAATAATAATAATAATAATAATAATAATAATAATAATATAAATAATATAAATATTACAGAGTATATATCTATATCTGTGTAAGTGTGTGTGATGTTCGAGCAAAACAATTGAATTTATAGTACCTTTTCTGAAAAAGCTCCCCATGCGATCGCATGGGATTTGTGCTTCAAGGCCATGCGATCGCATGGCCCTCTGATCCAGCTCACAAACTTTTAACTTTTTGTTTGTCGACATAATTTTATATAATATATTTAATTTATATAATTAATTATATATTATATTAAATTTACATGCATAGTTGACTTGTAATTTTTGTTCCAATAAGTCGTACGTCATCACTCAACTTATGTCCCGGTTCCGGTTTTTCAAATGTCCTTTCGTACGCTGAGAAAACTTGTATTTTACATTTCGTGTCACGTACCTTTGTCAAAATATAGCCTTAAATTATCCCTAAACTATACCACTCAAAGTATATCTTAAACTTTCGAGTATTTTGATCATTTACTTCTATAAATCATCGTCTCGCTATTTGTTAATATATATATAATAATAATTCGTTTTTATGACCAAGTTAATATTATATTTTATCGTATTGTTAAATATATATTTTCGATATTAATAAACACGTTTTAAAATACATATCGCAAGTTATTCATATATCTAATTCCAACAGTTGATATTCCTTATTATTGTATGTGTCCAAATTACATTATTTAAACAAACACTTTACCATTTATTCCGATTACCGTTAAGAATGAATGATTTCCCAAATCAACATGGACCTTACAACAGAGACCCGTAATAATATCATGATGCGCATTTATAAGGAGAAAACAAAGTTATGGCATGATGCGCGTTTGAAGATGAGAAAAGAATTTGAACCTGGTGATAAAGTTTTGTTATTTCAATCTAAGTTCAAATTCTCCGCCGGAAAGCTTAGGTCACGATGGTCCGGTCCATTCGAGGTAAAGAAAGCTTTTCCGGCCGGGCACGTGGAATTGTTAGACAACGAGGGTAGAAGCTTTAAGGTGAATGGTCATCGGTTAAAATTATATCACGAGGCATTCGATAACGCCGAGAGGGAGAACCTCACCCTCTACCCGAAAGACACATGAGCATGGACATGAGTCGAGAAAACGACTCGTTAAAAAATCAAATCATGTAGAGTTTTGTATTGTTGTTAGGTAATTTGTGTGTATTTTTAGAAAACCATTAAAAATCCAAAAACATTATAAAATCTGAAGAAAAAAAAAAAGTCACCAAAACGCGACCAACCCAATCAAAACGCGACAAAATGGTCAGAACGGACCCCATAGGTTGTCGTGTTTGGGTCTACATTGTCGCGTTTGAATCCAGTTTGTCGCGGAACGCGACAGCTTGTCGCAAAACGCGACACGTTCAACAGGTCGGGGTATTTTAAGGGTTTACAGCCTGATTCATCACCACCACTCTTATATTTTTTATCTATCTCGTATTTTCTGCTCTCAATTGGCCATAACCCATCAATTAAATCTTCAATTTGCTCACAAATCTTCATTTAATCAACACTAACATCATGGCTAGGGTATGATTTAACCTCTTCTTGCTTGTTTTGCTTTCCTTCTCATGCTTAATTCGAATTACATTAGGGTTTAAGTGCAAAAACAAGTGTGGGGGTGTGTTTATGTGTTATTGTTTGATTTTTATTGGAGATTATGTATACTTAACATGTTATTACTTCGATTTCATGCCTATTGTTCTATAATTTCATTCTTTGATTTCTAAGGGGTTCTTAGGTATGATTAATTGGGGTTTTTGAATTCGTGAGTTAAATTGATATATTTTGAATGTTGTAAGGTTGTTAGTTGAGTATGATTACCATGAATGCATGTTTAAATTGTCTAGATTTTGATTTTGAATTCTAGGGTTCATGTGTAATTAGGGATTTTGACTTGGTTGACTGGGTTTGACTCAGTTTGACTTTTGGATTGTGTTTAACATGTGCTGATGATATGTATGCTTTGATTACGTGTTTGGATTGTTGATTTACTTAGTTAAAGTTGCATATGTTACTAAGAGGACGATGTTAGTTGATTGATTTGTGTTGATTTAATTTGACATCCATGCTTTGTATTGTTTATAACTGTGCGGATTTGTATGATGATTAAGGATGATACTTGGGAATTTGTTATAAGTGCATGATAGTTGTTGGCGTCTTATATCATCTATGCTTTTGACATATTTTTAAGTGACCATTGCCATTGTGTGCCTTAAGTTTACTTTTGAAGGAATGCAGGGTATAGCTAACGCTAACATGTCCTTTAGGATATATCTTTTTGGTTTGTTATTGTGTTTGTTTTTCAGACAGGAGGACGTGCTAGTGCTAGGGGTGCTTCAAGTTCCTGTACTGCGGCCGGTGCAGCTCAGGAGGTTGAACCGCAACCTCCAATTGCTCAATCAGAATTGCATGTTAACTTAAGGTTTAATGGTCGATCCGAGGTAATTAAACAGAGAAAGGCGGATGTGCAAGAATTGATTCGGAAAGAATTTGAATCACACCGGGTGGTTGATTGGAATGTTTTGCAAAGGGGAGGTTTACATGCTATGGTTATGGAGTATTTGCAGTTGGAATGGCGCGGTAATGTGTATAATGATTGGGTTGCTTTCTTTGGTATCCATGAAATAGTTTACCGGGAGTTGGTTATCGAGTTTTACGCTACATATGTGATGAACCTTCACCCTGAAAACGTTGATGATCCAACGTTTATGTCTTTTCGTTTGGGTGGGGTTAACCGTTCTATGTCATTATTTCAATTGGCTATTTGTTTGGGAATTTATACCGATGAAGAACGAACACGAGTTAGTTTTCGAGATTATCTTTGGAGTGCTGAAAGAGTTATTGATATGATCGATCCTCGTGAATTTGATGCAGCTAGAGTTTGGGGGGATATTGCTTCTGATTCTGAATGGAGCCCGAGTAACTGCCCTTGTGTTCATATCATGGATCTCGCTCTTCGTGCAATTCAACGAATGGTTGCGCATACTATTACACATAGAAGAAGTGGGAACGAGAAGGTCTCTTTACCGGACCTTTGGTATGTGAACCAATTCCGAACCAAAACACCTACTTCGGTTGCTTATGGAGTGGCTTATTTTCTTAAACATCAGGGTAGTGGACTTTGTTCTGCGGGAAGTCCGATTCGAGGTGGTCATTTTATCACGAGGATTGCATCGGTTTTTGAGATTGATAGATCGGATATGGAGCGAATTATTACTGAGGCGGTTGTGTTAGGAGAAAATGTTTTTCGAGGAGCAAGAGTGATATCTATTGAGCACGGTCAGGTTATTCCGTATAGGGTTCATCGTCGTCATCCCCGAGATGCGTGAAATGTCCCGTTCTTATTGATTAAAAACGTTCCATATTAATTGATTTCGTTGCGAGGTTTTGACCTCTATATGAGACGTTTTTCAAAGACTGCATTCATTTTTAAAACAAACCATAACCTTTATTTCATAAATAAAGGTTTAAAAAGCTTTACGTAGATTATCAAATAATGATAATCTAAAATATCCTGTTTACACACGACCATTACATAATGGTTTACAATACAAATATGTTACATCGAAATCAGTTTCTTGAATGCAGTTTTTACACAATATCATACAAACATGGACTCCAAATCTTGTCCTTATTTTAGTATGCAACAGCGGAAGCTCTTAGTATTCACCTGAGAATAAACATGCTTTAAACGTCAACAAAAATGTTGGTGAGTTATAGGTTTAACCTATATATATCAAATCGTAACAATAGACCACAAGATTTCATATTTCAATACACATCCCATACATAGAGATAAAAATCATTCATATGGTGAACACCTGGTAACCGACATTAACAAGATGCATATATATATATATATATATATATAAGAATATCCCCATCATTCCGGGACACCCTTCGGATATGATATAAATTTCGAAGTACTAAAGCATCCAGTACTTTGGATGGGGTTTGTTAGGCCCAATAGATCTATCTTTAGGATTCGCGTCAATTAGGGTGTCTGTTCCCTAATTCTTAGATTACCAGACTTAATAAAAAGGGGCATATTCAATTTCGATAATTCAACCATAGAATGTAGTTTCACGTACTTGTGTCTATTTTGTAAATCATTTATAAAACCTGCATGTATTCTCATCCCAAAAATATTAGATTTTAAAAGTGGGACTATAACTCACTTTCACAGATTTTTACTTCGTCGGGAAGTAAGACTTGGCCACTGGTTGATTCACGAACCTATAACAATATATACATATATATCAAAGTATGTTTAAAATATATTTACAACACTTTTAAAATATTTTGATGTTTTAAGTTTATTAAGTCAGCTGTCCTCGTTAGTAACCTACAACTAGTTGTCCACAGTTAGATGTACAGAAATAAATCGATAAATATTATCTTGAATCAATCCACGACCCAGTGTATACGTATCTCAGTATTGATCACAACTCAAACTATATATATTTTGGAATCAACCTCAACCCTGTATAGCTAACTCCAACATTCACATATAGAGTGTCTATGGTTGTTCCGAAATATATATAGATGTGTCGACATGATAGGTCGAAACATTGTATACGTGTCTATGGTATCTCAAGATTACATAATATACAATACAAGTTGATTAAGTTATGGTTGGAATAGATTTGTTACCAATTTTCACGTAGCTAAAATGAGAAAAATTATCCAATTTTGTTTTACCCATAACTTCTTCATTTTAAATCCGTTTTGAGTGAATCAAATTGCTATCGTTTCATATTGAACTCTATTTTATGAATCTAAACAGAAAAGTATAGGTTTATAGTCGGAAAAATAAGTTACAAGTCGTTTTTGTAAAGGTAGTCATTTCAGTCGAAAGAACGACGTCTAGATGACCATTTTAGAAAACATACTTCCACTTTGAGTTTAACCATAATTTTTGGATATAGTTTCATGTTCATAATAAAAATCATCTTCTCAGAATAACAACTTTTAAATCAAAGTTTATCATAGTTTTTAATTAACTAACCCAAAACAGCCCGCGGTGTTACTACGACGGCGTAAATCCGGTTTTACGGTGTTTTTCGTGTTTCCAGGTTTTAAATCATTAAGTTAGCATATCATATAGATATAGAACATGTGTTTAGTTGATTTTAAAAGTCAAGTTAGAAGGATTAACTTTTGTTTGCGAACAAGTTTAGAATTAACTAAACTATGTTCTAGTGATTACAAGTTTAAACCTTCGAATAAGATAGCTTTATATGTATGAATCGAATGATGTTATGAACATCATTACTACCTTAAGTTCCTTAGATAAACCTACTGGAAAAGAGAAAAATGGATCTAGCTTCAACGGATCCTTGGATGGCTCGAAGTTCTTGAAGCAGAATCATGACACGAAAACAAGTTCAAGTAAGATCATCACTTGAAATAAGATTGTTATAGTTATAGAAATTGAACCAAAGTTTGAATATGATTATTACCTTATATTAGAATGATAACCTACTGTAAGAAACAAAGATTTCTTGAGGTTGGATGATCACCTTACAAGATTGGAAGTGAGCTAGCAAACTTGAAAGTATTCTTGATTTTATGTAACTAGAACTTGTAAAATATATGAAGAACACTTAGAACTTGAAGATAGAACTTGAGAGAGATCAATTAGATGAAGAAAATTGAAGAATGAAAGTGTTTATAGGTGTTTTTGGTCGTTGGTGTATGGATTAGATATAAATGATATGTAATTTTGTATTCATGTAAATAAGTCATGAATGATTACTCATATTTTTGTAATTTTATGAGATATTTCATGCTAGTTGCCAAATGATGGTTCCCACATATGTTAGATGACTCACATGGGCTGCTAAGAGCTGATCATTGGAGTGTATATACCAATAGTACATACATCTAAAAGCTGTGTATTGTACGAGTACGAATACGGGTGCATACGAGTAGAATTGTTGATGAAACTGAACGAGGATGTAATTGTAAGCATTTTTGTTAAGTAGAAGTATTTTGATAAGTGTCTTGAAGTCTTTCAAAAGTATATGAATACATATTAAAACACTACATGTATATACATTTTAACTGAGTCGTTAAGTCATCGTTAGTCGTTACATGTAAATGTTGTTTTGAAACCTTTAGGTTAACGATCTTGTTGAATGTTGTTAACCCATTGTTTATTATAAAAAATGAGATGTTAAATTATTATATTATCATGATATTATGATATATAATATATCTTAGTATGATGTATATACAGTTAAATGTCGTTACAACGATAATCGTTACATATATGTCTCGTTTCGAAATCATTAAGTTAGTAGTCTTATTTTTACATATGTATTTCATTGTTAATACACTTAATAATATATTTACTTATCATTTAACATAATTAACCAAGTGTATCAATATCTTAATATGATTCATATGTACCTAGTAAGACGTTGTTATAACGATAATCGTTATATATATCGTTTTCGAGTTTCTTAAATTAATAGTCTCATTTTTATGTATATAACTCATTGTTAAAATACTTAATGAGATACATACTTATAATAAAAACATGTTAACTATATATATAACCATATATATGTCATTGTATAGTTTTTACAAGTTTTAACGTTCGTGAATCACCGGTCAACTTGGGTGGTCAATTGTCTATATGAAACATATTTCAATTAATCAAGTCTTAACAAGTTTGATTGCTTAACATGTTGGAAAAATTTAATCATGTAAATATCAATCTCAATTAATATATATAAACATGGAAAAGTTCGGGTCACTACAGTACCTACCCGTTAAATAAATTTCGTCCCGAAATTTTAAGCTGTTGAAGGTGTTGACGAATCTTCTGGAAATAGATGCGGGTATTTCTTCTTCATCTGATCTTCATGCTCCCAGGTGAACTCGGGTCCTCTACGAGCATTCCATCGAACCTTAACAATTGGTATCTTGTTTTGCTTAAGTCTTTTAACCTCACGATCCATTATTTTGACTGATTCTTCGATGAATTGGAGTTTTTCGTTGATTTGGATTTCATCTAACGGAATAGTGAGATCTTCTGTAGCAAAACATTTCTTCAAATTCGAGACGTGGAAAGTGTTATGTACAGCCGCGAGTTGTTGAGGTAACTCAAGTCGGTAAGCTACTGGTCCGACACGATCAATAATCTTGAATGGTCCAATATACCTTGGATTTAATTTCCCTCGTTTACCAAATCGAACAACGCCTTTCCAAGGTGCAACTTTAAGCATGACCATCTCTCCAATTTCAAATTCTATATCTTTTCTTTTAATGTCAGCGTAGCTCTTTTGTCGACTTTGGGCGGTTTTCAACCGTTGTTGAATTTGGATAATCTTCTCGGTAGTTTCTTGTATAATCTCTGGACCCGTAATCTGTCTATCCCCCACTTCACTCCAACAAATCGGAGACCTGCACTTTCTACCATAAAGTGCTTCAAACGGCGCCATCTCAATGCTTGAATGGTAGCTGTTGTTGTAGGAAAATTCTGCTAACGGTAGATGTCGATCCCAACTGTTTCCAAAATCAATAACACATGCTCGTAGCATGTCTTCAAGCGTTTGTATCGTCCTTTCGCTCTGCCCATCAGTTTGTGGATGATAGGCAGTACTCATGTCTAGACGAGTTCCTAATGCTTGTTGTAATGTCTGCCAGAATCTTGAAATAAATCTACCATCCCTATCAGAGATAATAGAGATTGGTATTCCATGTCTGGAGACGACTTCCTTCAAATACAGTCGTGCTAACTTCTCCATCTTGTCATCTTCTCTTATTGGCAGGAAGTGTGCTGATTTGGTGAGACGATCAACTATTACCCAAATAGTATCAAAACCACTTGCAGTCCTTGGCAATTTAGTGATGAAATCCATGGTAATGTTTTCCCATTTCCATTCTGGGATTTCGGGTTGTTGAAGTAGACCCGATGGTTTCTGATGCTAATCTTTGACCTTAGAACACGTCAAACATTCTCCTATGTATTTAGCAATATCAGCTTTCATACCCGGCCACCAAAAATGTTTCTTGAGATCCTTGTACATCTTCCCTGTTCCAGGATGTATTGAGTATCTGGTTTTATGAGCTTCTCTAAGTACCATTTCTCTCATATCTCCAAATTTTGGTACCCAAATCCTTTCAGCCCTATACCGGGTTCCGTCTTCCCGAATATTAAGATGCTTCTCTGATCCTTTGGGTATTTCATCCTTTAAATTTCCCTCTTTTAAAACTCCTTGTTGCGCCTCCTTTATTTGAGTAGTAAGGTTATTATGAATCATTATATTCATAGATTTTACTCGAATGGGTTCTCTGTCCTTCCTGCTCAAGGCATCGGCTACCACATTTGCCTTCCCCGGGTGGTAACGAATCTCAAAGTCGTAATCATTCAATAATTCAATCCACCTACGCTGCCTCATATTCAGTTCTTTCTGATTAAATATGTGTTGAAGACTTTTGTGGTCGGTATATATAATACTTTTGACCCCATATAAGTAGTGCCTCCAAGTCTTTAATGCAAAAACAACCGCGCCTAATTCCAAATCATGCGTCGTATAATTTTGTTCGTGAATCTTTAATTGTCTAGACGCATAAGCAATCACCT
This sequence comes from Rutidosis leptorrhynchoides, assembly GCF_046630445.1. Classification (NCBI taxonomy): domain Eukaryota; kingdom Viridiplantae; phylum Streptophyta; class Magnoliopsida; order Asterales; family Asteraceae; genus Rutidosis; species Rutidosis leptorrhynchoides. The sequence continues at coordinate 34,975,701 of NC_092337.1, read as the reverse complement.
TCGTTCGTTGCATTAATACACAACCGAGACCTTGCTTTGATGCATCACAATAAATCACAAAATCATCATTCCCTTCAGGCAATGACAATATAGGTGCCGTAGTTAGCTTTTTCTTCAATAACTGAAACGCTTTCTCTTGTTCATCATTCCATTCAAATTTCTTCCCTTTATGTGTAGTGACCCGAACTTTTCCATGTTTATATATATTAATTGAGATTGATATTTACATGATTAAATGTTTCCAACATGTTAAGCAATCAAACTTGTTAAGACTTGATTAATTGAAATATGTTTCATATAGACAATTGACCACCCAAGTTGACCGGTGATTCACGAACGTTAAAACTTGTAAAAACTATATGATGACATAAATATGGATATATATATAGTTAACATGATACTATGATAAGTAAACATATCATTAAGTATATTAACAATGAACTACATATGTAAAAACAAGACTACTAACTTAATGATTTTTAAACGAGACATATATGTAACGATTATCGTTGTAAAGACATTTAATGGATATATATCATATTAAGAGATATTCATACATGATAATATCATGATAATATAATAATTTAAAATCTCATTTGATATTATAAACATTGGGTTAACAACATTTAACAAGATCGTTAACCTAAAGGTTTCAAAACAACACTTACATGTAACGACTAACGATGACTTAACGACTCAGTTAAAATGTATATACATGTAGTGTTTTAATATGTATTTATACACTTTTGAAAGACTTCAATACACTTATCAAAATACTTCTACTTAACAAAAATGCTTACAATTACATCCTCGTTCAGTTTCATCAACAATTCTACTCGTATGCACCCGTATTCGTACTCGTACGATACACAGCTTTTAGATGTATGTACTATTGGTATATACACTCCAATGATCAGCTCTTAGCAGCCCATGTGAGTCACCTAACACATGTGGGAACCATAATTTGGCAACTAGCATGAAATATCTCATAAAATTACAAAAATATGAGTAATCATTCATGACTTATTTACATGAAAACAAAATTACATATCCTTTATATCTAATCCATACACCAACGACCAAAAACACCTACAAACACTTTAATTCTTCAATTTTCTTCATCTAATTGATCTCTCTCAAGTTCTATCTTCAAGTTCTAAGTGTTCTTCATATATTCTACAAGTTCTAGTTACATAAAATCAAGAATACTTTCAAGTTTGCTAGCTCACTTCCAATCTTGTAAGGTGATCATCCAACCTCAAGAAATCTTTGTTTCTTACAGTAGGTTATCATTCTAATACAAGGTAATAATCATATTCAAACTTTGGTTCAATTTCTATAACTATAACAATCTTATTTCATGTGATGATCTTACTTGAACTTGTTTTCGTGTCATGATTCTGCTTCAAGAACTTCGAGCCATCCAAGGATCCGTTGAAGCTAGATCCATTTTTCTCTTTTCCAGTAGGTTTATCCAAGGAACTTAAAGTAGTAATGATGTTCATAACATCATTCAATTCATACATATAAAGCTATCTTATTCGAAGGTTTAAACTTGTAATCACTAGAACAAAGTTTAGTTAATTCTAAACGTGTTCGCAAACAAAAGTTAATCCTTCTAACTTGACTTTTAAAATCAACTAAACACATGTTCTATATCTATATGATATGCTAACTTAATGATTTAAAACCTGGAAACACGAAAAACACCGTAAAACCGGATTTACACCGTCGTAGTAACACCGCGGGCTGTTTTGGGTTAGTTAATTAAAAACTATGATAAACTTTGATTTAAAAGTTGTTATTCTGAGAAAATGATTTTTATTATGAACATGAAACTATATCCAAAAATTATGGTTAAACTCAAAGTGGAAGTATGTTTTCTAAAATGGTCATCTAGACGTCGTTCTTTCGACTGAAATGACTACCTTTACAAAAACGACTTGTAACTTATTTTTCTGACTATAAACCTATACATTTTCTGTTTGGATTCATAAAATAGAGTTCAATATGAAACCATAGCAATTTGATTCACTCAAAACGGATTTAAAATGAAGAAGTTATGGGTAAAACAAGATTGGATAATTTTTCTCATTTTAGCTACGTGAAAATTGGTAACAAATCTATTCCAACCATAACTTAATCAACTTGTATTGTATATTATGTAATCTTGAGATACCATAGACACGTATACAATGTTTTGACCTATCATGTCGACACATCTATATATATTTCGGAACAACCATAGACACTCTATATGTGAATGTTGGAGTTAGCTATACAGGGTTGAGGTTGATTCCAAAATATATATAGTTTGAGTTGTGATCAATACTGAGATACGTATACACTGGGTCGTGGATTGATTCAAGATAATATTTATCGATTTATTTCGGTACATCTAACTGTGGACAACTAGTTGTAGGTTACTAACGAGGACAGCTGACTTAATAAACTTAAAACATCAAAATATATTAAAAGTGTTATAAATATATTTTGAACATACTTTGATATATATGTATATATTGTTATAGGTTCGTGAATCAACCAGTGGCCAAGTCTTACTTCCCGACGAAGTAAAAATCTGTGAAAGTGAGTTATAGTCCCACTTTTAAAATCTAATATTTTTGGGATGAGAATACATGCAGGTTTTATAAATGATTTACAAAATAGACACAAGTACGTGAAACTACATTCTATGGTTGAATTATCGAAATCGAATATGCCCCTTTTTATTAAGTCTGGTAATCTAAGAATTAGGGAACAGACACCCTAATTGACGCGAATCCTAAAGATAGATCTATTGGGCTTAACAAACCCCATCCAAAGTACCGGATGCTTTAGTACTTCGAAATTTATATCATATCCGAAGGGTGTCCCGGAATGATGGGGATATTCTTATATATGCATCTTGTTAATGTCGGTTACCAGGTGTTCACCATATGAATGATTTTTATCTCTATGTATGGGATGTGTATTGAAATATGAAATCTTGTGGTCTATTATTATGATTTGATATATATATAGGTTAAACCTATAACTCACCAACATTTTTGTTGACGTTTTAAGCATGTTTATTCTCAGGTGATTATTAAGAGCTTCTGCTGTCGCATACTTAAATAAGGACGAGATTTGGAGTCCATGCTTGTATGATATTGTGTAAAAACTGCATTCAAGAAACTTATTTTGTTGTAACATATTTGTATTGTAAACCATTATGTAATGGTTGTGTGTAAACAGGATATTTTAGATTATCATTATTTGATAATCTACGTAAAGCTTTTTAAACCTTTATTGATGAAATAAAGGTTATGGTTTGTTTTAAAATAAATGCAGTCTTTGAAAAACGTCTCATATAGAGGTCAAAACCTCGCAACGAAATCAATTAATATGGAACGTTTTTAATCAATAAGAACGGGACATTTCATTATGCGTTAATGCAGTCAAGGGTTTTGCTATTCTGGAAAAGTCTTGGATGAACCTTCTGTAGTAACCAGCTAGTCCTAAAAACTGGCGTATGTGTTTCGGAGTTTTCGGGGTTTCCCACTTTTCAACAGTTTCTATCTTTGCCGGATCCACCTTAATACCTTCTTTGTTCACTATGTGACCCAGGAATTGAACTTCTTCCAACCAAAATGCACACTTTGAAAACTTAGCGTACAATTCATCCTTCCTCAATACTTCTAACACCTTTCTCAAATGTTCACCGTGTTCTTGGTCATTCTTTGAGTAAATAAGTATGTCATCAATGAAAACAATGACAAACTTGTCAAGGTATGGTCCACACACTCGGTTCATAAGGTCCATGAACACAGTTGGTGCATTAGTTAAACCAAACGACATGACTATAAACTCGTAATGACCGTAACGTGTTCTGAAAGCAGTCTTTGGAATATCATCTTCTTTCACCCGCATTTGATGATACCCGGAACGTAAGTCAATCTTTGAATAAACAGACGAGTCTTGTAGTTGATCAAATAAGTCGTCGATTCTCGGTAGTGGGTAGCGGTTCTTGATGGTAAGTTTGTTCAACTCTCGGTAGTCGATACACAACCTGAATGTACCATCTTTCTTCTTGACAAACAAAACAGGAGCTCCCCACGGTGATGTGCTTGGTCGAATGAAACCACGCTCTAAAAGTTCTTGTAATTGGCTTTGTAGTTCTTTCATCTCGCTGGGTGCGAGTCTGTAAGGAGCACGAGCTATTGGTGCAGCTCCTGGTACAAGATCTATTTGAAATTTAACGGATCGATGTGGGGGTAATCCCGGTAATTCTTTCGGAAATACATCGGGAAATTTTTTTGCAATGGGAACATCATTGACGCTCTTTTCTTCAGTTTGTACTTTCTCGACGTGTGCTAGAACAGCGTAGCAACCTTTTCTTATTAGTTTTTGTGCCTTCAAATTACTAATAAGATGTAGCTTCGTGTTGCCCTTTTCTCCGTACACCATTAAGGGTTTTCCTTTTTCACGTATAATGCGAATTGCATTTTTGTAACAAACGATCTCTGCTTTCACTTCTTTCAACCAGTCCATACCGATTATCACATCAAAACTCCCTAACTCTACTGGTATCAAATCAATCTTAAATGTTTCGCTAACCAGTTTAATTTCTCGATTCCGACATATATTATCTGCTGAAATTAATTTACCATTTGCTAATTCGAGTAAAAATTTACTATCCAAAGGCGTCAATGGACAACTTAATTTAGCACAAAAATCTCTACTCATATAGCTTCTATCCGCACCCGAATCAAATAAAACGTAAGCAGATTTATTGTCAATAAGAAACGTACCCGTAACAAGCTCCGGGTCTTCTTGTGCCTCTGCCGCATTAATATTGAAAACTCTTCCGCGGCCTTGTCCATTCGTGTTCTCCTGGTTCGGGCAATTTCTAATAATGTGGCCTGGTTTTCCACATTTATAACAAACTACATTGGCATAACTTGCTCCGACACTACTTGCTCCGCCATTACTCGTTCCGACACCATTTGTTCCTTTCGTTCTATTAACCCCTGGTCCGTAGACCTCACACTTCGCCGCGCTATGACCATTTCTTTTACACTTGTTGCAAAATTTGGTGCAGAACCCCGAGTGATTCTTTTCACACCTTTGGCATAGCTGCTTCTGATTGTTGTTGTTGTTGCGGTTATTATTGTTGTTGGGATGATTGTTGTAGTTGCTGTTGTTGTTGTTGGGCCGTTTGTTGTAGTTGCGATTGATGTTGCGATTGTTGGGATAATTGTTGCGATTATTGTTGTAATTACTGTTGTTGTTGTATTGGTGATTCTTATCACCGTTTTCCTCCCACTTTCTTTTGACTTGCTTCACATTGGCCTCTTCAGCAGTCTGTTCTTTAATTCTTTCTTCAATCTGGTTCACTAGTTTGTGAGCCATTCTACATGCCTGTTGTAGGGAGGCGGGCTCGTGTGAACTTATATCTTCTTGGATTCTTTCCGGTAATCCTTTCACAAACGCGTCGATCTTCTCTTCCTCATCTTCGAATGCTCCCGGACACAATAGGCACAATTCTGTGAATCGTCTTTCGTACGTGGTAATATCAAATCCTTGGGTTCGTAACTCTCTAAGTTCTGTCTTGAGCTTATTGACCTCGGTTCTGGGACGGTACTTCTCGTTCATCAAGTGCTTGAATGCTGACCACGGTAGTGCGTACGCATCATCTTGTCCCACTTGCTCTAGATAGGTATTCCACCATGTTAACGCAGAACCTGTGAAGGTATGCGTAGCGTACTTCACTTTGTCCTCTTCAGTACACTTACTTATGGCAAACACCGATTCGACCTTCTCGGTCCACCGTTTCAATCCGATCGGTCCTTTGGTTCCATCAAATTCCAAAGGTTTGCAGGCAGTGAATTCTTTGTAGGTGCATCCTACACGATTTCCTGTACTGCTAGATCCAAGGTTATTGTTGGTATGTAGCGCAGCCTGTACTGCGGCTATGTTTGAAGCTAGAAAAGTACGGAATTCCTCTTCATTCATATTCACGGTGTGTCGAGTAGTCGGTGCCATTTCCTTCAAAATAGTCTAATGGAACAAGTTAATCATACAGAATATTAAGAGTAGTTAATAGTATTTCGTAGCATAATATGAACTCATTTATAAAAGCTTTTTCTTCATATTAGCGTTTTATAAGTTTAAATTCGGGTAGTACCTACCCGTTAAGTTCATACTTAGTAGCTAATATACAATTCAACTACTACAATTCTATATGAAAAACTGATTATAATAATATTTCGCGTTCAAACTTTTATACAATATTTTACAAACTTACAATACCGCTTATTTTACATAAAGCATGAAATATAGCACACAATAACTTTGATACAAGATAGTTGTGAAGATAATTCTAGCTAGTACACAAGTCGTTCAGCAAAGGCAATAAAGACACGTAATTCATACGTCCAGAAACAAGTCATGCATTCTGGTTTTACTAGGATTACTTCCCATCCTTGGTCTTGTGGAACATAACCGTTATGGCCATTGATAAGACAGCGTGTTGTAACGTCGTCAAAGGGACGAGGGTTACGTAATGTCCAACAGTCCCGTAACAATCTAAAAACCTCATTTCTTACCCCAATTACCGACTCCGTCACTTATGGAAACGTTTTGTTTAATAGTTGTAGCCCTATGTTCTTGTTCTCACTTTGGTGGGAAGCGAACATTACTAATCCGTAAGCATAACATGCTTCTTTATGTTGCATGTTAGCCGCTTTTTCTAAATCACGAAGTCTAATATTCGGATATATTGAGTCAAAATAATTTCTTAACCCGTTGCGTAAAATAGCATTTGGGTTTCCCACAATATATGCGTCAAAGTAAACACATCGTAACTTATGGGTTTCCCAATGTGATATCCCCCATCTTTCAAACGAAAGTCTCTTATAAACCAAGACATTCTTGGAACGTTCTTCGAATGTCTTACAAACTGATCTCGCCTTAAATAGTTGTGCCGAGGAATTCTGACCGACTCTAGACAAGATTTCATCAATCATGTCTCCGGGTAGGTCTCTTAAAATATTGGGTTGTCTATCCATTTTGTGTTTTTAAACTGTAAAATAGACAAGAGTTAGATTCATAAAAAAATACTTATTAATACAAGCAATTTTTACATATATCATAAAGCATAAGCACACTATATTACATATATTACACCACACGAATACAACTATCTTATTCCAACTCGCTCGTTTCTTCTTCTTCGGTTTTGGTTCGTTTTGCCAGGTTTCTAGGGATATATGATGTTCCCCTAATACGAGCCATAATTTTCCACATTGGTTTAGAAAAACCTGGTGGTTTAGAGGTTCCCGGGTCATTGTTACACTTAAGGACTTCGGGGGTTGACGATACATATAAAGTTCATCGGGGTTGGAATTAGATTTCTCTATTTTTATGCCCTTTCCCTTATTATTTTCTTTTGCCTTTTTAAATTCAGTTGGGGTAATTTCTATAACATCATCGGAATTCTCGTCGGAATCCGATTCATCGGAGAATTGGTAATCCTCCCAATATTTTGCTTCCTTGGCGGAAACACCATTGACCATAATTAACCTTGGTCGGTTGGTTGAGGATTTTCTTTTACTTAACCGTTTTATTATTTCCCCCCACCGGTTCTTTTTCTTCATCCAGTTCCTCCTCTTCCGGTTCTGATTCTTCTTCCGGTTCCGACTCTTCTTCCGGTTCCTCTTCGGGAACTTGTGAATCAGTCCACGAATCATTCCAATTTACATTTGACTCTTCATTATTATTAGGTGAGTCAATGGGACTTGTTCTAGAGGTAGACATCTATCACATAATATCAAACGCGTTAAGAGATTAATATATCACATAATATTCACATGTTAAAAATATATAGTTTCCAACAAAATTTGTTAAGCAATCATTTTTCAAGTAAACACGGTCGAAGTCCAGACTCACTAATGCATCCTAACAAACTCGATAAGACACACTAATGCAAAATTCTGGTTCTCTAAGACCAACGCTCGGATACCAACTGAAATGTCCCGTTCTTATTGATTAAAAACGTTCCATATTAATTGATTTCGTTGCGAGGTTTTGACCTCTATATGAGACGTTTTTCAAAGACTGCATTCATTTTTAAAACAAACCATAACCTTTATTTCATAAATAAAGGTTTAAAAAGCTTTACGTAGATTATCAAATAATGATAATCTAAAATATCCTGTTTACACACGACCATTACATAATGGTTTACAATACAAATATGTTACATCGAAATCAGTTTCTTGAATGTAGTTTTACACAATATCATACAAACATGGACTCCAAATCTTGTCCTTATTTTAGTATGCAACAGCGGAAGCTCTTAGTATTAACCTGAGAATAAACATGCTTTAAACGTCAACAAAAATGTTGGTGAGTTATAGGTTTAACCTATATATATCAAATCGTAACAATAGACCACAAGATTTCATATTTCAATACACATCCCATACATAGAGATAAAAATCATTCATATGGTGAACACCTGGTAACCGACATTAACAAGATGCATATATATATATATATATATATATATATATATATATATATATATATATATATATATATATATATATATATATATATATATATATATATATATATATATATATATATAAGAATATCCCCATCATTCCGGGACACCCTTCGGATATGATATAAATTTCGAAGTACTAAAGTATCCGGTACTTTGGATGGGGTTTGTTAGGCCCAATAGATCTATCTTTAGGATTCGCGTCAATTAGGGTGTCTGTTCCCTAATTCTTAGATTACCAGACTTAATAAAAAGGGGCATATTCAATTTCGATAATTCAACCATAGAATGTAGTTTCACGTACTTGTGTCTATTTTGTAAATCATTTATAAAACCTGCATGTATTCTCATCCCAAAAATATTAGATTTTAAAAGTGGGACTATAACTCACTTTCACAGATTTTTACTTCGTCGGGAAGTAAGACTTGGCCACTGGTTGATTCACGAACCTATAACAATATATACATATATATCAAAGTATGTTTAAAATATATTTACAACACTTTTAATATATTTTGATGTTTTAAGTTTATTAAGTCAGCTGTCCTCGTTAGTAACCTACAACTAGTTGTCCACAGTTAGATGTACAGAAATAAATCGATAAATATTATCTTGAATCAATCCACGACCCAGTGTATACGTATCTCAGTATTGATCACAACTCAAACTATATATATTTTGGAATCAACCTCAACCCTGTATAGCTAACTCCAACATTCACATATAGAGTGTCTATGGTTGTTCCGAAATATATATAGATGTGTCGACATGATAGGTCGAAACATTGTATACGTGTCTATGGTATCTCAAGATTACATAATATACAATACAAGTTGATTAAGTTATGGTTGGAATAGATTTGTTACCAATTTTCACGTAGCTAAAATGAGAAAAATTATCCAATTTTGTTTTACCCATAACTTCTTCATTTTAAATCCGTTTTGAGTGAATCAAATTGCTATCGTTTCATATTGAACTCTATTTTATGAATCTAAACAGAAAAGTATAGGTTTATAGTCGGAAAAATAAGTTACAAGTCGTTTTTGTAAAGGTAGTCATTTCAGTCGAAAGAACGACGTCTAGATGACCATTTTAGAAAACATACTTCCACTTTGAGTTTAACCATAATTTTTGGATATAGTTTCATGTTCATAATAAAAATCATCTTCTCAGAATAACAACTTTTAAATCAAAGTTTATCATAGTTTTTAATTAACTAACCCAAAACAGCCCGCGGTGTTACTACGACGGCGTAAATCCGGTTTTACGGTGTTTTTCGTGTTTCCAGGTTTTAAATCATTAAGTTAGCATATTATATAGATATAGAACATGTGTTTAGTTGATTTTAAAAGTCAAGTTAGAAGGATTAACTTTTGTTTGCGAACAAATTTAGAATTAACTAAACTATGTTCTAGTGATTACAAGTTTAAACCTTCGAATAAGATAGCTTTATATGTATGAATCGAATGATGTTATGAACTTCATTACTACCTTAAGTTCCTTAGATAAACCTACTGGAAAATAGAAAAATGGATCTAGCTTCAACGGATCCTTGGATGGCTCGAAGTTCTTGAAGCAGAATCATGACACGAAAACAAGTTCAAGTAAGATCATCACTTGAAATAAGATTGTTATAGTTATAGAAATTAAACCAAAGTTTGAATATGATTATTACCTTATATTAGAATGATAACCTACTGTAAGAAACAAAGATTTCTTGAGGTTGGATGATCACCTTACAAGATTGGAAGTGAGCTAGCAAACTTGAAAGTATTCTTGATTTTATGTAACTAGAACTTGTAAAATATATGAAGAACACTTAGAACTTGAAGATAGAACTTGAGAGAGATCAATTAGATGAAGAAAATTGAAGAATGAAAGTGTTTGTAGGTGTTTTTGGTCGTTGGTGTATGGATTAGATATAAAGGATATGTAATTTTGTATTCATGTAAATAAGTCATGAATGATTACTCATATTTTTGTAATTTTATGAGATATTTCATGCTAGTTGCCAAATGATGGTTCCCACATGTGTTAGGTGACTCACATGGGCTGCTAAGAGCTGATTATTGGAGTGTATATACCAATAGTACATACATCTAAAAGCTGTGTATTGTACGAGTACGAATACGGGTGCATACGAGTAGAATTGTTGATGAAACTGAACGAGGATGTAATTGTAAGCATTTTTGTTAAGTAGAAGTATTTTGATAAGTGTCTTGAAGTCTTTCAAAAGTGTATGAATACATATTAAAACACTACATGTATATACATTTTAACTGAGTCGTTAAGTCATCGTTAGTCGTTACATGTAAATGTTGTTTTGAAACCTTTAGGTTAACGATCTTGTTGAATGTTGTTAACCCATTGTTTATTATAAAAAATGAGATGTTAAATTATTATATTATCATGATATTATGATATATAATATATCTTAGTATGATGTATATACAGTTAAATGTCGTTACAACGATAATCGTTACATATATGTCTCGTTTCGAAATCATTAAGTTAGTAGTCTTATTTTTACTTATGTATTTCATTGTTAATACACTTAATAATATATTTACTTATCATTTAACATAATTAACCAAGTGTATCAATATCTTAATATGATTCATATGTACCTAGTAAGACGTTGTTATAACGATAATCGTTATATATATCGTTTTCGAGTTTCTTAAATTAATAGTCTCATTTTTATGTATATAACTCATTGTTAAAATACTTAATGAGATACATACTTATAATAAAAACATGTTAACTATATATATAACCATATATATGTCATTGTATAGTTTTTACAAGTTTTAACGTTCGTGAATCACCGGTCAACTTGGGTGGTCAATTGTCTATATGAAACATATTTCAATTAATCAAGTCTTAACAAGTTTGATTGCTTAACATGTTGGAAAAATTTAATCATGTAAATATCAATCTCAATTAATATATATAAACATGGAAAAGTTCGGGTCACTACAATGCGCAGGGGGCACAGGAGGAGGATGAAGAGATGGCTGAAGGTGGTCAAGATACGGGTCAAAGTGTCGGGGGTCAAAGTTTTACTAACCGAGATTTGATGGAACAGATGCGTACTATGCAGCTCTATAATGAGGAAACTCGAGCACGCTTGGAAAGTCAGATTGCATATGGTATTAATGAGGTTATGTATCATCACGATTGGCATCGACACAACATGGAGCTTGTTTCTCCTAATACCATCTTTACTCCTTATGGCACTCGTGTTCCATGGACTCCGGAGTCGACGGGTCCTTATCGGGTTTATGATCGCACAGCAGCTCAGGAAGTTTGGGAGGATATGGTCAGACGAAGAGGAGCAGGTTCTAGTTCTCAGTATGATGAAGGAAACCAGGGAGGTCAGTCAGGTGGTGGAGGTCCTTATGGTGGGCAGTATGATGGCTTTTATGGAGGGTATAACCCTTGGTGATTGGATGCGATGGTGGCAAGCAAAACAAACATTTTTTAATATCGTTTATTTGTTTTTATTTTGGATGACTGTAATCTTAATTAGGATGATGGTAGTTGTTAGTGTTTAAACTTAATACTTTGGATTTTAAATGGGGCGTTTCGGTACCGTGGTGGTACCACCCCATTAGTTATGGTATGTATGTTTTCATTTCAGGTTTCACGGTGGTTGTGCTTTATTATTTTTCAAAGTCTGGCAGTAAGTTCAGCAACTTACTTGATTATGATGTTTTGGTGATCGAGTGGATGCCGATGTTCTTATGCTGGCAGTAAGTTCAGCGCCATCGTGCACCGTCTTTTCGCGATCTACGGATCTAAAAATCCGGGTTTCTCTTTTCTTTTCTTTTCCCTTTTTCACTATTTTGCCCTCTCGAATTTATTTTTGATTTTTTTTTGATTTCATGTAAATGAGGGCATTACATGATCTTAAGTGTGGGGGGAGAGATAAATTCTCGCGGATTTTTGAAATTTTTGCATGTTTTAATTGCCTAGTGGTCAAAATTTGTGGAGTTTTTAAACTTTTTAAGGTTATAATTGAGATGTTTACCCATGAGAGCACCCGTAGTGATTAGGGATTGACTTGGAATTTTTGGTTTTGGCCGGTGAGGTTTATTAGTTTTAAACAAATCGTTAGTGATATGTTAATTATGAATAGACCTTTTTTGACCATGACTTAGGAATTTTGAGTATATAAATGCTTGAGGAAAGACAATTGATGAAAGGTGAAAGTTGAAAAGGGATAAATGTTGGATAAATTTGGTTAAAAATGTTAAAAATTTAATCTTATTTTATCTAGTTTGGTATTTGTTTCAAAGATGACAATGCAACTTATTTTTGTCAAGAAATGAAGAATAACGGTATTTAGGGCTTTAGGGTAAAATGCGAGAAAAATGGTTAAATTAGAGATTAGGATATAAATGGCTTTGTATTTTGTGTTTATGGCTTTTTGATTCTCTTAAAGAAGTGTTATGCTCATAAGTGCTAGGTATGTAAGCTTGAAGAGGAAAAATCACAAATCTCTGACTCCAATGGACCCTTTAAGGGGTGGCTATTACCAACTATGGTGTGAATGGTATTGCTTTATGTCATGAGTTAAAGACTTCCTACAACAAATCATTCATCATCATCGATCACATCATTATCCATCCGCTACATCATACATTGCGGGTTCTACAAAGTCACAAATTGAAGACGAGGAAGACATTCAAAGAGAGTACTATAAAAAAAAAGAAAGAAAGAAAGAAAAAAAAATGCTTATGAGATCCGAGCTTAAGTAGTAGTTTCTAAGACTCGAGCCGATAGATCCTTTGGGGTGCTAGATCACCCAACCACCTAAGACCTTTTTCCGGTTTGGGATCGGTTGGTTGAAGGTTCGCTACACGGGTCAAGGACGTTACTATCTCAAGGCAAGGTGATCATCTTTAGGTACTCGTCTCATAATTATGCAGCAGTGATCATCTTTGGCTCATGATGTGGGAAATGCCTAGTAAGACTAGACCTTGGGAAGAGTTACCTTTGCGGGGTACTTTGGATAAGAGAAATGTGACCAGTATGTGGATAGCTTGCATATTTAGAAATTATCAGCATGAAATGGAATCAAGAGAGTTAAAAAGTTTAAACGGATTTCTCTACATAAACACATGTATGAATCTATTTATAACTGGATCTTTGATTAAATTGTGAAGTATTGGTATTTGCAATAGCGCCTTAAATATTGTTAGTAGGCTATCTTGATGCGAATAAGGGTCATGTTACAAATACTAAACCTTATAACGTAAGATTTTTTTTTTTTATCATTTGTAATCATTTTACACCAATTTTATTTGAATGTTTATTGGTGATTAGTTATTGAGGTTGGAAAGTAGGTCTTAAGGGTTGATTGATGCAAAGAAAAGAAGGATATTGAAAGCCTAGTAATGTGATTTTTAGGGAAAGTTAAGTGAAAAGAGCTTAGGCTTTGAGATGAAAGGTTTGTGTTAAGAAGTAAAGTTGAGGAAATTTTTGAAGTTTGAGTTATCAACCCAAATTGTCTTTTACATCTCAATTCATGACCTAGAAAGGATGTTTTATGAAAATTTGTTTGCAATAAGGGCCACTTAGGATTTTTATTTTTTTGAAAAGTGTTTGAATGAAAATGGGGGGAGAAAGGGGGGTGCGTTTGATGGTTTGTATGTAAGTGACAGGAATGTGAGGAATTGTTTTGTGAGGAAATAAGCTTGTTCGTGAAAAGATGAAGAATACGAGAGCTTGTGGAGGTTTGACTTGAAGGCTTGAATCTTGCGTAATTTTGTTGAAGATTATACGTACAGTTATTGTTTCAAGATTGACTTGCTTGAGGACAAGCAAGGTTCAAGTATGGGGGATTTTGATAACGCCATTTTCATTCATATATTTTGAGCGTTATCTTGGTCCATTTGTTGATATTTTAAAGGCTTTGATGGAGATATCGAGTTATTTGAGCTTAATATGAAGAAAGTGTCAAGTTATGGTACGTTGGCTCATTAACGATGATTTTTATTGAAGATATAGCGAAAATGGAATTAGAGTTGAAGATAAACGCGTATCGGGTGAAAAAGTCAGTTTCCATCGCTTCAGGATGATGTTTATCGCGTTTTGGTCATCGTGTTACGTGACAAAGTGCATCAGAACACGACATGGAAAAAAGGGTGTTCTGACCATTCTATCGCGTTTAAATGACTACTGTCGCGTCCTGGTTATCGCGTTACGTGATGATGTTGTCGCGGATCGCGATGGTGTGTCGCGGCACGCGACCTGAGTCGGTTTCAGCTGTTTTTCCAGATTCTATAAATAGACGAATTTTACCCCAATTTAGGAGAGGCAGTTTTATTTACGAATTTTCTTCCACAACAACATTAGTTACGAATTTCTTTGTCTTTCTTCATTGTTTTACAAGGGTTTAAGCTACAATATCATTCTTGGTCAGTTTAATCTTTGTATTAACTTTTATTACTTTTATTAATTTGTTCTTCATTTAATTCAATGATTATGTTTAATTGTTCTTATTATTTATTTGTTCTTTGTTTTACCATGAGTAGCTAAATATTTAGTATTCACTTAGATGCATGAACTTAGGTGACGGATTGCGATCTTTTGGTTAATAACAATTAATTAAAATTACACAAGTTTATGTCTAGCTAGGATCCACCGTTATTAAAGCTTATTGATTGTTAAATCACGGAAGTTATTGATTAACTAACGACAGTTAAATTGATTAATAGCTTTTACTAGATTATTGAACGTGAATAATTTAGGAATACGTGAGATTTTATGAGGGACACCGATAATAAAATTAATCGTAACGTGGTTGAACTTGAAATTAGTTGCAATAATTGTGAGGTTGTAAGGGACACCAAACCAACCTAAGTTAGATTATAATCTTGAGTAATATCATTGTGAATTGGTTAGTAACTCTAGGTTAACGACAGTTATACTTAGGTTATTAGTCTTAAACTGTAGGAATCGACAGATAAATACAGTGTCACATCATCATAATTGTTTACTTAACGAGTTTAAACGAGCAATCCTAGCCTAGGGAATTGTAGGTAAGTGGATACCTTTGCTTCTTATTGAATTAAGTTTAATTTACTTTCGCGTTTAATCAGTTTTACAACAAAACCCCTTTTAAATCTTAGAATAATTAATAGTTCAAGTTTTCAATTACCTGCTCTCTGTGGAACGAATTGGTCAAATACTTGTTTAATTACTACACGAACTGGTTATAGTTGCCTGTATTGTGTGATAATCGATAGGTATTTAGCTAATAATTTAGAGTACGAAATTACACATCAACTTTTTGGCGCCGCTGCCGGGGAGCGGTGTAATTATTGGAAATTTGGTTAAGCTTTTGATTATTCGATCCTTTTGTGAGAAGTAATTCTTGCAAAAGTTCCTTTTCTGTTATTTTTGTTTGATTTTAAGCGCGGTTTTGTTGTGGTGTGATTGCAGGTTAGATACAAATAACTCTGGAACCGTCTAGAGTTTACTACACACGCAGCAAAGCGAAAAAAGAACAGGAAATCGCCGAGGATTTCGCCGAGTTACCTTTTTATAATCCGGAATTTGAGTATATTAAGGAAGAAGTTAACATGGCTGAAGGAGCAGCAGGGCAGACTATGGAAGCATTGATGAAAGCCACAAGGGCTGGTAACGGACACGCTATCAGGCAACCATCAGTCACTACAGATTTTGAAGTCAAGGGACAGATTCTTAATATGATAACTCATCAATGTCAGTTCAGGGGTACACCGAAAAAGGATGCATTCGAGCATCTTCGGAACTTTAAAAGCATTTGCAACTTGTTCAAGATTGCAAATATCGCGGAAACAGTTATCTATTTGAGGGTTTTTCCTTGGTCTTTGAAAGATGACGCCAAGGATTGGTTAGACTCATTGCCTGAAGGTGAAATTTATAGTTGGGCTACAATGGAAGATAAGTTTCTGCAGCGTTTCTTTCCAGCTGCAAAGGCCGCTCAACTGCAGAGCGAAATTAATCACTTTCTTCAGAAGCCACATGAGACACTTTATGATGCTTGGACACGATTCGGAAAAATGTTACTTAATTGTCCTCAACACGGGTTGAACAACTTCAATAAGGTCCAAATTTTCTACAAAGGTTTTAATGTGCCAACAAGGAAAGAACTTGATATTGCTGCAGGTGGTTCTTTGATGAAAAAGACTCCGGATGACGCTTACGAAATCATCTCAGATACTGCCACGCATTCGTATGATTGGCATCAAGAATTAGATGTTTCTCGCTCTTCTCATGTCGCTAGTACCGAAACTAGTGATGAGCTCGCATCGGTTAGAGCACAACTAGCAACTGTTAAAAGATAAATGGAATCGATGACTAAAGAGATGCATGCTATGAAGGTGGGTTGTGAATTATGCCAAGGACCGCATCTTAACAAAGATTGTGATCAAGCGTCAATGGAGGAACAGGCTAATTATCTGGGTTATGTTAAGAAGGGTGATTTTGCCCTTGGTGAATTTCCGGGTGGAAGACAGTTTTTCAATCAGGCGAGCAATACAGGTGGTAACAATTATTAGAGTGGTAATCAAGTTTATCAAGGTAATCAGGGTTATCAGGGCAATCAGAAGGTTTATCCGTACAGGCCCCTGGGTTTAATAATAGAAATCCGCAAGCACCACCTAGGAATTTCCAGCAGCCTATGCCACACATTCAGCAGCCAAAAAATAAGATGCCTCCGTTGGAAGAATTGCTAAGGGGTTTTATCATGAAAACAGATGAGAGTATCACTGCTTTGAGGCAAGATGGGGAATCGACAAAACAGCAAGTTAGAAATCAGCAGGCTTCTATTCAGAACTTGGAATGGGATGTAGGACGTATTGCTCAATTATTATCGGAGAGACCACCGGGTGCTCTCCCAGCTAATACGCAATCTAATCCCAACAACAAGATGCCGGCTAGAAATGAACACGTGAATGCTATAACCACTCGAAGTGGTTTGGTTACTAACAAGGAGACTCCGAAATCTTCTCCTATTGTTTCTTCTAATGTTTTGCAGGTACCTATTGATGAGGAGAAAAAGGAGGAAGAGCCTGAGTTAGAAAAGTAGCTTGACGAAGAGAAAAAGGAAGATGATCCGCCGGAGATCATAACTAAATCACCGCCGTTGAAGGAATACAAAGCACCAATTCCTTACCCGAAAGCGTTAAAAAAAGATAAGCTCGCTAGTCAATATCAGAAATTTGCAAACATGATTAAGCAAATTAGCGTGAACATGCCACTCGCGGAAGTGCTCCAAGGGATGCCTAACTATGGGAAGTTTCTCAAAGATCTTATCTCCAAGAAAGGTAAGTACCATGAGGTATCCGCCGCATTCCTCCATAAGGAATGTTCGGCCATCTTGAAAAAGAGCAAGATGCCTCCAAAATTGGGCAACCCGGGTAGTTTTCTTATCCCTTGTGCTATGGGTAATTCGGAAGTGTACGATGCACTCGCCGACTTGGGTGCTAGTGTTAACCTTATGCCATATTCGTTATATCTTAAACTCGGCCTAGGTGACTTGAAACCTACGAGGATGGGGATTCGCTTAGCGAACCACTCTTTTGATACCCCCATTGGAATAGCCGAGGACATATTGATAAAGGTTGAGTCACTTGTATTTCCAGTTGATTTCGTGATCTTAGAGATGAGAGAGGACACTAAGGTGCCCATTATTCTAGGTCGACCATTCCTTAACACCGCGGATGCTATCATCCATGTTCAAAAAGAACAACTTAGCTTAGGTGTTGGGAATGAGAGGGTGATTTGTCACATTAATAAAGCCATGAGACACCCTATTTCAACTGATGATGAATGTTTTGCTATTGATGTTATTGACGATTGTGTTGAGCATGATTTGCAGGAATTGTTAAGTGTAGACACGTCGGATGTAATCATGATGGGTGAAGTCAACGGTGACTTCGACCCGAAAGTTGAGTCAGAGGAATTGCTTAAAGAGGATGAGCTTAAAGAATCGGAATCATTTGAAACTATCCGGTTGAAAATGAATTCCGCATCAAAACATCTCTCGAAGAACCGCCCACCTTGGAGCTTAAGGAGCTTCCACCTCACATGGAATATGCTTATCTTCAAGGTACGTCCCAATTGCCGGTTATTATTTCTTCGACACTTACCGGCCACCAAAAGGGTCGGTTGGTTTCCGTTCTCAAATCCCACAAAAGGGCAATAGCTTGGAAAACCTCGGACATACCGGGCATCAATCCGGCCTTTTGTACTCATCGAATCCTAATGGAAGATGATTTTAAACCAGTGGTACAAAGGCAACGTCGTCTAAACCCGAATATGAAAGAGGTCGTTAAGAAAGAGGTGGTTAAATTGCTCGATGCTGGGTTAATTTATCCCATCTCGGACAGCCCGTGGGTAAGCCCTGTTCAAGTTGTGCCCAAAACGGAAGGCACGACTGTTGTTCTCAATGAGAAGGACGAACTTGTCCCTACTCGTACTGTCACGGGATGGAGAGTTTGTATCAATTATCGTCGTTTGAACGACGCCACTAGGAAGGACCACTTCCCGCTTCCATTTATTGATCAAATGCTTGAGCGTTTAGCGGGAAGGGAGTTCTATTGTTTCCTAGATGGATTTTCAGGCTGCTTCCAAATCCCCATTGATCCGAAGGACCAAGATAAAACCACATTTACTTGTCCTTTCGGTACCTTTGCTTATCGGCGAATGCCATTCGGGCTATGCAATGCCCCGAGCACCTTCCAAAGGTGTATGGTCGCCATCTTTCATAACATAATCGAGGACTTCATGGAAGTTTTCATGGATGATTTTTCTGTCTTTGGAGACTCTTTCGATTCGTGTCTTGCTAATCTTGAAAAAGTGCTTAAAAGGTGCGAGGAATCAAACCTTGTTCTTAATTGGGAAAAATGTCACTTCATGGTGAAGGAAGGCATTGTCTTAGGGCACAAAATCTCTCGTGCAGGTATTGAGGTTGATAAGGCCAAAATTGATGTTATTTCGGGCCTTCCAAAACCTACAAACGTTAAAGCCATTCGTAGTTTTCTTGGTCATGCGGGATTCTATAAACGGTTCATTAAGGACTTCTCTAAGATTGCCTGACCAATGACTAAACTCCTTGAGAAGGACATTCCTTTCGACTTTAATATCGAATGCGAGAACGCTTTCAACTTCTTAAAAGAGAAGCTCACACACGCTCCTATCATGGTATCTCCCGATTGGTCTCAACCTTTTGAGCTCATGTTGTAGTGACCCGAACTTTTCCATGTTTATATATATTAATTGAGATTGATATTTACATGATTAAATGTTTCCAACATGTTAAACAATCAAACTTGTTAAGACTTGATTAATTGAAATATGTTTCATATAGACAATTGACCACCCAAGTTGACCGGTGATTCACGAACGTTAAAACTTGTAAAAACTATATGATGACATATATATGGATATATATATAGTTAACATGATACTATGATAAGTAAACATATCATTAAGTATATTAACAATGAACTACATATGTAAAAACAAGACTACTAACTTAATGATTTTTAAACGAGACATATATGTAACGATTATCGTTGTAAAGACATTTAATGTATATATATATCATATTAAGAGATATTCATACATGATAATATCATGATAATATAATAATTTAAAATCTCATTTGATAATATAAACATTGGGTTAACAATATTTAACAAGATCGTTAACCTAAAGGTTTCAAAACAACACTTACATGTAACGACTAACGATGACTTAACGACTCAGTTAAAATGTATATACATGTAGTGTTTTAATATGTATTTATACACTTTTGAAAGACTTCAATACACTTATCAAAATACTTCTACTTAACAAAAATGCTTACAATTACATCCTCGTTCAGTTTCATCAACAATTCTACTCGTATGCACCCGTATTCGTACTCGTACAATACACAGCGTTTAGATGTATGTACTATTGGTATATACACTCCAATTATCAGCTCTTAGCAGCCCATGTGAGTCACCTAACACATGTGGGAACCATCATTTGGCAACTAGCATGAAATATCTCATAAAATTACAAAAATATGAGTAATCATTCATGACTTATTTACATGAAAACAAAATTACATATCCTTTATATCTAATCCATACACCAACGACCAAAAACACCTACAAACACTTTTATTCTTCAATTTTCTTCATCTAATTGATCTCTCTCAAGTTCTATCTTCAAGTTCTAAGTGTTCTTCATATATTCTACAAGTTCTAGTTACATAAAATCAAGAATACTTTCAAGTTTGCTAGCTCACTTCCAATCTTGTAAGGTGATCATCCAACCTCAAGAAATCTTTGTTTATTACAGTAGGTTATCATTCTAATACAAGGTAATAATCATATTCAAACTTTTGTTCAATTTCTATAACTATAACAATCTTATTTCAAGTGATGATCTTACTTGAACTTGTTTTCGTGTCATGATTCTGCTTCAAGAACTTCGAGCCATCCAAGGATCCGTTGAAGCTAGATCAATTTTTCTCTTTTCCAGTAGGTTTATCCAAGGAACTTAAGGTAGTAATGATGTTCATAACATCATTCGATTCATACATATAAACCTATCTTATTCGAAGGTTTAAACTTGTAATCACTAGAACATAGTTTAGTTAATTCTAAACTTGTTCGCAAACAAAAGTTAATCCTTCTAACTTGACTTTTAAAATCAACTAAACACATGTTCTATATCTATATTATATACTAACTTAATGATTTAAAACCTGGAAACACGAAAAACACCGTAAAACCGGATTTACGCCGTCGTAGTAACACCGCGGGCTGTTTTGGGTTAGTTAATTAAAAACTATGATAAACTTTGATTTAAAATTTGTTATTCTGAGAAAATTATTTTTATTATGAACATGAAACTATATCCAAAAATTATGGTTAAACTCAAAGTGGAAGTATGTTTTCTAAAATGGTCATCTAGACGTCGTTCTTTCGACTGAAATGACTACCTTTACAAAAACGACTTGTAACTTATTTTTCCGACTATAAACCTATACTTTTTATATTTAGATTCATAAAATAGAGTTCAATATGAAACCATAGCAATTTGATTCACTCAAAACGGATTTAAAATGAAGAAGCTATGGGTAAAACAAGATTGGATAATTTTTCTCATTTTAGCTACGTGAAAATTGGTAACAAATCTATTCCAACCATAACTTAATCAACTTGTATTGTATATTATGTAATCTTGAGATACCATAGACACGTATACAATGTTTCGACCTATCATGTTGACACATCTATATATTTCGGAACAACCATAGACACTCTATATGTGAATGTTGGAGTTAGCTATACAGGGTTGAGGTTGATTCCAAAATATATATAGTTTGAGTTGTGATCAATACTAAGATACGTATACACTGGGTCGTGGATTGATTCAAGATAATATTTATCGATTTATTTCTGTACATCTAACTGTGGACAACTAGTTGTAGGTTACTAACGAGGACAGCTGACTTAATAAACTTAAAACATCAAAATATATTAAAAGTTTTGTAAATATATTTTGAACATACTTTGATATATATGTATATATTGTTATAGGTTCGTGAATCAACCAGTGGCCAAGTCTTACTTCCCGACGAAGTAAAAATCTGTGAAAGTGAGTTATAGTCCCACTTTTAAAATCTAATATTTTTGGGATGAGAATACATGCAGGTTTTATAAATGATTTACAAAATAGACACAAGTACGTGAAACTACATTCTATGGTTGAATTATCGAAATCGAATATGCCCCTTTTTATTAAGTCTGGTAATCTAAGAATTAGGGAACAGACACCCTAATTGACGCGAATCCTAAAGATAGATCTATTGGGCCTAACAAACCCCATCCAAAGTACCGGATGCTTTAGTACTTCGAAATTTATATCATATCCGAAGGGTGTCCTGGAATGATGGGGATATTCTTATATATGCATCTTGTTAATGTCGGTTACCAGGTGTTCACCATATGAATGATTTTTATCTCTATGTATGGGATGTGTATTGAAATATGAAATCTTGTGGTCTATTATTATGATTTGATATATATAGGTTAAACCTATAACTCACCAACATTTTTGTTGACGTTTTAAGCATGTTTATTCTCAGGTGATTATTAAGAGCTTCCGCTGTCGCATACTTAAATAAGGACGAGATTTGGAGTCCATGCTTGTATGATATTGTGTAAAAACTGCATTCAAGAAACTTATTTTGTTGTAACATATTTGTATTGTAAACCATTATGTAATGGTCGTGTGTAAACAGGATATTTTAGATTATCATTATTTGATAATCTACGTAAAGCTTTTAAACCTTTATTGATGAAATAAAGGTTATGGTTTGTTTTAAAATGAATGCAGTCTTTGAAAAACGTCCCATATAGAGGTCAAAACCTCGCAACGAAATCAATTAATATGGAACGTTTTTAATCAATAAGAACGGGACATTTCACATGTGTGATGCTAGTGATTTCGCGCTAGGCACGGTTTTAGGTCAACACCACGTTAATCACTTTAAACCTATTTACTACGAGAGTAAGACACTTACAGGGGCTTAATTGAATTATACCACCACGGAAAAAGAGCTTCTTGCGGTTGTCTTTGTGTTTGATAAATTTAGGTCATATTTGGTGTTGTCTAAAACGGTCGTTTACACCGATCATTCGGCCCTTAAGTACTTGTTCTCCAAACAAGATGCTAAGCCTAGACTCATTCGTTAGATTCTTCTTCTCCAAGAATTTGACATTGAGATCAAGGATAAAAAGGGTGCCGAAAATTTAGCCGCGGATCATTTATCTCGTCTTGAAAACCCAAACCTAGAGGAACTCAATGAATCGGACATTCATGATACATTCCCCGATGAGTCCCTTATGGGTATCGAAATTGAATCCGAAACTCCTTGGTTCGCCGATATTGCTAATTATCTAGCCGCGGGCATTCTTTCCAAAGGTTTAACTTACCAACAAAAGAAGAAATTCTTTGCGGATATTAAGTTCTACTTTTGGGATGCCCCACATCTTTTTCGAATTGGGGAGGATCAAGTGATTCGCCGTTGTGTTTATGGGAAGGAAGTTCAAAAAATTTTAGAGCATTGTCACCAAGGACCCACAGGTGGGCATCTTGGAGCTAATTATACGGTTGAGAAAATCTTCGATTCGGGATTCTATTGGCCTACCATTTTCAAAGATGCTAGTGCCTTTATCAAAACTTGTGATGCTTGCCAAGGGCGGGAAACATCTCCAAAAGAGATGAGATGACCCAAACGAGTATTCAAGTTTGTGAGATATTTGACATTTGGGGGATAGACTTCATGGGACCCTTTCCTGCATCCAACAAATGCAAATACATCCTTGTGGCGGTTGACTACGTGTCAAAGTGGGCTGAGGCCAAAGCTTTGCCTACTAATGACGCAAGAGTCGTCGTTGACTTCCTTAAAAATCTCTTTTCGCGTTTCGGGCTTCCAAAAGCCTTGATTAGTGATCGCGGTACGCACTTTGCAAATCAACTACTCGAGAAGGTGCTCAAGAAGTATGGAGTATCCCACCGTTTCTCCACGGCTTACCACCCTCAAACGAGTGGCCAAGTTGAGAATACTAACCGCGCACTAAAACGCATTCTTGAAAGAACGGTGAAAAACAATCCTAAGATTTAGAACCGGAAGTTGAATGATGCGCTATGGGCATTTCGAACTGCGTATAAAACGCCCATTGGTACTACACCATTCCGTCTCATTTATGGAAAAGTGTGCCATTTGCCGGTTGAAGTAGAGCATAAGGCGTATTGGGCACTTAAGCAGTGTAATACGGACCTTAAGGAAGCGGGAGAACATCGGTTTTTGCAAATTCATGAACTTGAGGAATTGCGAAACCACGCTTATGAGAATTCTCGCATTTATAAGGAGAAAACGAAGTTATGGCATGATGCACGTTTGAAGATGAGAAAAGAATTTGAACCGGGTGATAAAGTTTTGTTATTTCAATCTAAGTTCAAATTCTCCGCCGGAAAGCTTAGGTCACGATGGTCCGGTCCATTCGTGGTAAAGAAAGCTTTTCCGGCCGGGCATGTGGAATTGTTAGACAACGAGGGTAGAAGCTTTGAGGTGAATGGTCATCGGTTAAAATTATATCACGAGGCATTCGATAACGCCGAGAGGGAGAACCTCACCCTCTACCCGAAAGACACATGAGCATGGACATGAGTCGAGAAAATGACTCGTTAAAAAATCAAATCGTGTAGAGTTTTGTATTGTTGTTAGGTAATTTGTGTGTATTTTTAGAAAACCATTAAAAATCCAAAAACATTATAAAATCTGAAAAAAAAAGTCACCAAAACGCGACCAACCCAATCAAAACGCGACAGAATGGTCAGAACGGACCCCATAGGTTGTCGCGTTTGGGTCTACATTGTCGTGTTTGAATCCAGTTTGTCGCGGAACGCGACAGCTTGTCGCGAAATGCGACACGTTCAACAGGTCGGGGTATTTTAAGGGTTTACAGCCTGATTCATCACCACCACTCTTATATTTTTTAAATATCTCGTATTTTCTGCTCTCAATTGGCCATAACCCATCAATTAAATCTTCAATTTGCTCACGAATCTTCATTTAATCAACACTAACATCATGGCTAGGGTATGATTTAACCTCTTCTTGCTTGTTTTTCTTTCCTTCTCATGCTTAATTCGAATTACATTAGGGTTTAAGTGCAAAAACAAGTGTGGGGGTGTGTTTATGTGTTATTGTTTGATTTTTATTGGAGATTATGTATGCTTAACATGTTATTACTTCGATTTCATGCCTATTGTTCTATAATTTCATTCTTTGATTTCTAAGGGGTTCTTAGGTATGATTAATTGGGGTTTTTGAATTCGTGAGTTAAATTGATATGTTTTGAATGTTGTAAGGTTGTTAGTTGAGTATGATTACCATGAATGCATGTTTAAATTGTCTAGATTTTGATTTTGAATTCTAGGGTTCATGTGTAATTAGGGATTTTGACTTGGTTGACTGGGTTTGACTCAGTTTGACTTTTGGATAGTGTTTAACATGTGCTGATGATATGTATGCTTTGATTACGTGTTTGGATTGTTGATTTACTTAGTTAAAGTTGCATATGTTACTAAGAGGACGATGTTAGTTGATTGATTTGTGTTGATTTAATTTGACATCCATGCTTTGTATTGCTTATAACTGTGCGGATTTGTATGATGATTAAGGATGATACTTGGGAATTTGTTATAAGTGCATGATAGTTGTTGGCGTCTTATATCATCTATGCTTTTGACATATTTTTAAGTGACCATTGCCATTGTGTGCCTTAAGTTTACTTTTGAAGGAATGCAGGGTATAGCTAACGCTAACATGTCCTTTGGGATATATCTTTTTGGTTTGTTATTGTGTTTGTTTTTCAGACAGGAGGACGTGCTAGTGCTAGGGGTGCTTCAAGTTCCGGTACTGCGGCCGGTGCAGCTCAGGAGGTTGAACCGCAACCTCCAATTGCTCAATCAGAATTGCATGTTAACTTAAGGTTTAATGGTCGATCCGAGGTAATTAAACAGAGAAAGGAGGATGTGCAAGAATTGATTCGGAAAGAATTTGAATCACATCGGGTGGTTGATTGGAATGTTTTGCAAAGGGGAGGTTTACATGCTACGGTTATGGAGTATTTGCAGTTGGAATGGCGCGGTAATGTGTATAATGATTGGGTTGCTTTCTTTGGTATCCATGAAATAGTTTACCGGGAGTTGGTTATCGAGTTTTACGCTACATATGTGATGAACCTTCACCCTGAAAACGTTGATGATCCAACGTTTATGACTTTTTGTTTAGGTGGGGTTAACCGTTCTATGTCATTATTTCAATTGGCTATTTGTTTGGGAATTTATACCGATGAAGAACGAACACGAGTTAGTTTTCGAGATTATCTTTGGAGTGCTGAAAGAGTTATTGATATGATTGATCCTCGTGAATTTGATGCAGCTAGAGTTTAGGGGGATATTGCTTCTGATTCTGAATGGAGCCCGAGTAACTGCCCTTGTGTTCATATCATGGATCTCGCTCTTCGTGCAATTCAATGAATGGTTGCGCATACTATTACACATAGAAGAAGTGGGAACGAGAAGGTCTCTTTACCGGACCTTTGGTATGTGAACCAATTCTGAACCAAAACACCTACTTCGGTTGCTTATGGAGTGGCTTATTTTCTTAAACATCAGGGTAGTGGACTTCGTTCTGCGGGAAGTCCGATTCGTGGTGGTCATTTTATCACGAGGATTGTATCGGTTTTTGAGATTGATAGATCGGATATGGAGCGAATTATTACTGAGGCGGTTGTGTTAGGATAAAATGTTTTTCGAGGAGCAAGAGTGATATCTATTGAGCACGGTCAGGTTATTCCGTATAGGATTCGTCGTCGTCGTCGTCCCCGAGATGCGCAGGGGGTACAAGAGGAGGATGAAGAGATAGCCGAAGGTGGTCAAGATGCGGGTCAAAGTGTCGGGGGTCAACATTTTACTAACCGAGATTTGATGGAACAGATGCGTACTATGCAGCTCTATAATGAGGAAACAAGAGCACGCTCGGAAAGTCAGATTGCATATGGTATTAGTGAGGTTACGTATCATCACGATTGGCATCGACACAACATGGAGCTTGTTTCTCCTAATACCATCTTTACTCCTTATGGCACTCGTGTTCCATGGACTCCGGAGTCGACGGGTCCTTATCGGGTTTATGATCGCACAGCAGCTCAGGAAGTTTGGGAGGATATGGTCAGACGAAGAGGAGCAGGTTCTAGTTCTCAGTATGATGAAGGAAACCAGGGAGGTCAGTCAGGTGGTGGAGGTCCTTATGGTGGGCAGTATGATGGCTTTTATGGAGGGTATAACCCTTGGTGATTGGATGCGGTGGTGGCAAGCAAAACAAACATTTTTTAATATCGTTTATTTGTTTTTATTTTGGATGACTGTAATCTTAATTAGGATGATGGTAGTTGTTAGTGTTTAAACTTAATACTTTGGATTTTAAATGGGGCGTTTCGGTACCGTGGTGGTACCACCCCATTAGTTATGGTATGTATGTTTTCATTTCAGGTTTCACGGTGGTTGTGCTTTATTATTTTTCAAAGTCTGGCAGTAAGTTCAGCACCTTACTTGATATGATGTTTTGGTGATCGAGTGGATGCCGATGTTCTTATGCTGGCAGTAAGTTCAGCGCCATCGTGCACCGTCTTTTCGCGATCTACGGATCTAAAAATCCGGGTTTCTCTTTTCTTTTCATTTCCCTTTTTCACTATTTTGTCCTCTCGAATTTATTTTTGATTTTTTTTTGATTTCATGTAAATGAGGGCATTACATGATCTTAAGTGTGGGGGGGAGAGATAAATTCTCGCGGATTTTTGAAATTTTTGCATGTTTTAATTGCCTAGTGGTCAAAATTTGTGGAGTTTTTAAACTTTTTAAGGTTATAATTGAGATGTTTACCCATGAGAGCACCCGTAGTGATTAGGGATTGACTTGGAATTTTTGGTTTTGGCCAGTGAGGTTTATTAGTTTTAAGCAAATCGTTAGTGATATGTTAATTATGAATAGACCTTTTTTGACCATAACTTAGGAATTTTGAGTATATAAATGCTTGGGGAAAGACAATTGATGAAAGGTGAAAGTTGAAAAGGGATAAATGTTGGATAAATTTGGTTAAAAATGTTAAAAATTTAATCTTATTTTATCTAATTTGGTATTTGTTTCAAAGATGACAATGCAACTTATTTTTGTCAAGAAATGAAGAATAACGGTATTTAGGGCTTTAGGGTAAAATGCGAGAAAAATGGTTAAATTAGAGATTAGGATATAAATGGCTTCGTATTTTGTGTTTATGGCTTTTTGATTCTCTTAAAGAAGTGTTATGCTCATAAGTGCTAGGTATGTAAGCTTGAAGAGGAAAAATCACAAATCTCTGACTCCAATGGACCCTTTAAGGGGTGGCTATTACCGACTATGGTGTGAATGGTATTGCTTTATGTCATGAGTTAAAGACTTCCTACAAGAAATCATTCATCATCATCGATCACATCATTATCCATCCGCTACATGATACATTGCGGGTTCTACAAAGTCACAGATTGAAGACGAGGAAGACATTCAAAGAGAGTACTATAAAAAAAAAGAAAAAAGAAAGAAAGAAAGAAAAAAAAATGCTTATGAGATCCGAGCTTAAGTAGTAGTTTCTAAGACTCGAGCCGATAGATCCTTTGGGGTGCTAGATCACCCAACCACCTAAGACCTTTTTCCGGTTTGGGATCGGTTGGTTGAAGGTTCGCTACACGGGTCAAGGACGTTACTATCTCAAGGCAAGGTAATCATCTTTAGGTACTCGTCTCATAATTATGCAGCAGTGATCATCTTTGGCTCATGATGTGGGAAATGCCTAGTAAGACTAGACCTTGGGAAGAGTTACCTTTGCGGGGTACTTTGGATAAGAGAAAAGTGACCAGTATGTGGATAGCTTGCATATTTAGAAATTACATGAAATGGAATCAAGAGAGTTAAAAAGTTTAAACGGATTTCTCTACATAAACACAGGTATGAATCTATTTATAACTGGATCTTTGATTAAATTGTGAAGTATTGGTATTTGCAATAGCGCCTTAAATATTGTTAGTAGGCTATCTTGATGCGAATAAGGGTCATGTTACAAATACTAAACCTTATAACGTAAGATTTTTTTTTTATCATTTGTAATCATTTTACACCAATTGTATTTGAATGTTTATTGGTGATTAGTTATTGAGGTTGGAAAGTAGGTCTTAAGGGTTGATTGATGCAAAGAAAAGAAGGATATTGAAATCCTAGTAATGTGATTTTTAGGGAAAGTTAAGTGAAAAGAGCTTAGGCTTTGAGATGAAAGGTTTGTGTTAAGAAGTAAAGTTGAGGAAATTTTTGAAGTTTGAGTTATCAACCCAAATTGTCTTTTACATCTCAATTCATGACCTAGAAAGGATGTTTTATGAAAATTTATTTGCAATAAGGGCCACTTAGGATTTTTATTTTTTTGAAAAGTGTTTGAATGAAAATGGGGGGAGAAAGGGGGGTGCGTTTGATGGTTTGTATGTAAGTGACAGGAATGTGAGGAATTGTTTTGTGAGGAAATAAGCTTGTTCGTGAAAAGATGAAGAGTACGAGAGCTTGTGGAGGTTTGACTTGAAGGCTTGAATCTTGCGGAATTTTGTTGAAGATTATACGCACAGTTATTGTTTCAAGATTGACTTGCTTGAGGACAAGCAAGGTTCAAGTATGGGGGATTTTGATAACGCCATTTTCATTCATATATTTTGAGCGTTATCTTGGTCCATTTGTTGATATTTTAAAGACTTTGATGGAGATATCGAGTTATTTGAGCTTAATATGAAGAAAGTGTCAAGTTATGGTACGTTGGCTCATTAACGATGATTTTTATTGAAGATATAGCCAAAACGGAGTTAGAGTTGAAGATAAACGCGTATCGGGTGAAAAAGTCAGTTTCCATCGCTTCAGGATGATGTTTATTGCGTTTTGGTCATCGTGATACGTGACAAAGTGCATCAGAACACGACATGGAAAAAAGGGTGTTCTGACCATTCTATCGCGTTTAAATGACTACTGTCGCGTCCTGGTTATCGCGTTACGTGATGATGTTGTCGTGGATCGCGATGGTGTGTCGCGGCACGCGACCTGAGTCGGTTTCAGCTGTTTTTCCAGATTCTATAAATAAACGAATTTTACCCCAATTTAGGAGAGGCAGTTTTATTTACGAATTTTCTTCCACAGCAACATTAGTTACGAATTTCTTTGTCTTTCTTCATTGTTTTACAAGGGTTTAAGCTACAATATCATTCTTGGTCAGTTTAATCTTTGTATTAACTTTTATTACTTTTATTAATTTGTTCTTCATTCAATTCAATGATTATGTTTAATTGTTCTTATTATTTATTTGCTCTTTGTTTTACCATGAGTAGCTAAATATTTAGTATTCACTTAGATGCATGAACTTAGGTGATGGATTGCGATCTTTTGGTTAATAACAATTAATTAAAATTACACAAGTTTATGTCTAGCTAAGATCCACCGTTATTAAAGCTTATTGATTGTTAAATCACGGAAGTTATTGATTAACTAACGACAGTTAAATTGATTAATAGCTTTTACTAGATTATTGAACGTGAATAATTTAGGAATACGTGAGATTTTATGAGGGACACCGATAATAAAATTAATCGTATAGTGGTTGAACTTGAAATTAGTTGCAATAATTGTGATGTTGTAAGGGATACCAAACCAACCTAAGTTAGATTATAATCTTGAGTAATATCATTGTGAATTGGTTAGTAACTCTAGGTTAACGACAGTTATACTTAGGTTATTAGTCTTAAACTGTAGGAATCGACAGATAAATACAGTGTCACATCATCATAATTGTTTACTTAACGAGTTTAAACGAGCAATCCTAGCCTAGGGAATTGTAGCTAAGTGGATACCTTTGCTTTTTATTGAATTAAGTTTAATTTACTTTCGCGTTTAATCAGTTTTACAACAAAACCCCCTTTTAAATCTTAGAATAATTAATAGTTCAAGTTTTCAATTACCCGCTCTCTGTGGAACGAATTGGTCAAATACTTGTTTAATTACTACACGAACTGGTTATAGTTGCCTGTATTGTGTGATAATCGATTAGCATTTAGCTAATAATTTAGAGTACGAAATTACACATCAGAAACCTATTTCAATTAATCAAGTCTTAATAAGTTTGATTGCTTAACATGTTGGAAACACTTAATCATGTAAATAACAATTTCATTTAATATATATAAACATGGAAAAGTTCGGGTCACTACAGTACCTACCCGTTAAATAAATTTCGTCCCGAAATTTTAAGCAGTTGGAGGTGTTGACGTATCTTCTGGAAATAAGTGCTGGTATTTCTTCTTTATCTGATCTTCTCGTTCCCAGATGAACTCGGGTCCTCTACGAGCATTCCATCGAACCTTAACAATTGGTATCTTGTTTTGCATAAGTGTTTTAACCTCACGATCCAGTATTTCGACGGGTTCTTCGATAAATTGAAGTTTTTCGTTGATTTGGATTTCATCTAACAGAATAGTGAGATCTTCTTTAGTAAAACATTTCTTCAAATTCGAGATGTGGGAAGTGTTATGTACAGCCGCGAGTTGTTGAGGTAACTCAAGTCGGTAAGCTACTGGTCCGACACGACAATAATCTTGAATGGTCCAATATACCTTGGATTTAATTTCCCTCGTTTACCAAATCGAACAACGCCTTTCCAAGGTGCAACTTTAAGCATGACCATCTCTCCAATTTCAAATTCTATATCTTTTCTTTTAATGTCAGCGTAGCTCTTTTGTCGACTTTGGGCGGTTTTCAACCGTTGTTGAATTTGGATTATCTTCTCGGTAGTTTCTTGTATTATCTCCGGACCCGTAATCTGTCTATCCCCCACTTCACTCCAACAAATCGGAGACCTGCACTTTCTACCATAAAGTGCTTCAAATGGCGCCATCTCAATGCTTGAATGGTAGCTGTTGTTGTAGGAAAATTCTGCTAACGGTAGATGTCGATCCCAACTGTTTCCGAAATCAATAACACATGCTCGTAGCATGTCTTCAAGCGTTTGTATCGTCCTTTCGCTCTACCCATCAGTTTGTGGATGATAGGCAGTACTCATGTCTAGACGAGTTCCTAATGCTTGCTGTAATGTCTGCCAGAATCTTGAAATAAATCTGCCATCCCTATCAGAGATAATAGAGATTGGTATTCCATGTCTGGAGACGACTTCATTCAAATACAGTCGTGCTAACTTCTCCATCTTGTCATCTTCTCTTATTGGCAGGAAGTGTGCTGATTTGGTGAGACGATCAACTATTACCCAAATAGTATCAAAATCACTTGCAGTCCTTGGCAATTTAGTGATGAAATCCATGGTAATGTTTTCCCATTTCCATTCCAGGATTTCGGGTTGTTGAAGTAGGCCTGATGGTTTCTGATGCTCAGCTTTGACCTTAGAACACGTCAAACATTCTCCTACGTATTTAGCAACATCGGCTTTCATACCCGGCCACCAAAAATGTTTCTTGAGATCCTTGTACATCTTCCCCGTTCCAGGATGTATTGAGTATCTGGTTTTATGAGCTTCTCTAAGTACCATTTCTCTCATATCTCCAAATTTTGGTACCCAAATCCTTTCAGCCCTATACCGGGTTCCATCTTCCCGAATATTAAGATGCTTCTCCGATCCTTTGGGTATTTCATTGTGATGACCCGGAAATTTCTGACCAAATTTAAACTTAATCTTTAACATTTCCGACACGATAAGCAAAGTCTATGAAGTTGAATCCTAAAATTCTTGAACTATTCAAATACCCTTCGATTGTTCTCAATGATTCGCGAACAAATATATGTAAATAGATACATATATATACTATAACTTGAAAACGTAACAAAGTGTTATGAAAACGATACTGTGCATTAACCTTATTGGTTTGATTATCTGATTGATATATTTAACTACGGAGTTAAAAGATTATGTCAAACGATTAAATTAAAAGATATTTATTGAGTCCCTTAAAGATTATGATATTATTACGAGTCTCTGTTGTGAGGTCCACGTTGATTTGGGAAATCGTTCATTTTTAACGATATTTGAAATAAATGGTAAAGTGTTTGTTTAAATAATGTAATTTGGAGACATACAATAATAAGGAATATTAACTATTGGAATTAGATATATGAATAACTTGTGATATGTATTTTAAAATGTATATATTAATATTGAAAATATATAAAATATAATATTAAACTGGTCATAAAACGAATTGTTATTATATATATATTAACAAATAGCGAGACAATGATTTATAGAAGTAAATGACCAAAACACTCGAAAGTTTAATATATACTTTGAGTGGTATAGTTTAGGGATAATTTAAGGCTATATTTTGACAAAGGTACGTGACACGAAACGTAAAATGCAAGTTTTCTAAGCGTACGAAAATGCGTTCGAGAAACCGGAACCGGGACATGAGTCGAGTGATGACGTACGACTTATCGGAACAAAAATTATAAGTCAACTATGCACGTGAATTTAATATAATATATAATTAATTATTTAAATTAAATATATTATATATATTATATAAAAATATGTCGACAAGCTAAAAGTTAAAAAAATTGTGAGTTGGATTTTGGGGCCATGCGATCGCATGGAAAATAGGCATAAAACCCATGCGATCGCATGGGGTCAGATTTCAGGAAAAGTCTATAAATTGAATTCGGTTTTGCTCGATTACACACACATATATGCTCACATCCTCTGCTCTCTTTATATATTATTATTATTATTATTATTATTATTATTATTATTATTATTATTATTATTATTATTATTATTATTATTATTATTAACAATTAATATTATACATAAAATACTACGACGAGGTCATGAGTGTGTCACTTCAAAACAAGCTTTTCAAACGGGATAGAGCCAAGGAAATTATGGGTTATAGCTATGGTGGTTATGGGTAATATTCGTGGGTATTGTTTGCAAGTCAAACCTAGTGTTTATCATCTCTGTTGTGTCTACGCACTTCCCTGCAATATTGAATCACAATATTAATACGTGAGCATTCATATCTTAACTTTTATATATTAATTGTGTATCCATGTCTAGTGCTCGAGTATATATGTTTATGCATGCTTGTAAGCTAAATTTCGTCGTTAAACAGTTTATGATGAATCATGAATTAAATACATATATTATTGGTAAAAGGTATATGATATGCATGTTTTTGGAAAGCTGGCGAAAAATCAATAACTTTTCATTTAGAAATCACGTAATTTCGATGAACGAATCAAAAGATATGGTCAACTGAATTATGATTGATGTTAATTGAAATTGCTTTTGAATCTGCAATTAAGATTTAAACAACTTGTTTACGAGATTGATAAAATGAATTTTTGAATATTACCAACCGAGTAAAAGACTCCTTATATAGGGTATGTCTCGTTTTGTTGAACTATTGTCAAAATTGACTTTTTGAAACGACTTTGGATAACTTTTGTATGTCGATCTCGAGCATTAGGATTGTGATACACTATGACCAGACCTAGCTTGATAGACATTTATTGACCAACATATGTTCTCTAGGTTGAGATCTACGGTTATTTGGTAATCCGAGTTTCATTCACATTTTAGTGAACGACTTTATATGCTGCTAAGGTGAGTTTCATTTGCTCCCTTTTTAATTGCTTTTGCAATCTATATTTTTGGGCTGAGAATACATGCACTTTATTTTAAACGCAATGGATACAAGTACATACTAAATTCTACACCGAGTTTGAACCGAAAATCCCTTAGCTTTGGTAACTAGTAACTGCCGGTTATAAGAACTGGTGGGTGCGAGTAGTTATATATGGATCCATAGGGCTTGATATCCCCGTCCAAGCTAGAGCACTAGCCTTTTAATGGACGTATGCTATTTAAGAAGCGTACACGTTGGTTTGCGTGTATTATTAAGATGATTATACAAAGGGTATAAATTATATATACGTTAAGTTTAGTTACCAGGGTGCTCAATTTTGTAGAATATTTTAATAAACGTTTCTGGATGAAACAACTGAAATCTTGTGATCCACCTTTATGTACAGATTATGCAAAACATTAAAACTATGAACTCACCAACCTTTGTGTTGACACTTGTTAGCATGTTTATTCTCAGGTTCCCTAGAAGTCTTCCGCTATTTGCTTATATGTTAGACAAGCTATGTGCATGGAGTCTTACATGGCATATTTTTAAGGAAATGTTGCATTCACCAAATCATCACCATGTATCTTATTTTGACTACATTGTCAACGGAATTACTATTGTAAACTATTATTTACGGTGATTGTCTATATGTATAAATCTTCAGATGTCGAAAACCTTTAATTTAAATATTCATTTATGGTGTGCCTTTTCAAAAGAATGTAATGTTTACAAAACGTATCATATAGAGGTCAAATACCTCGCAATGAAATCGATGAATGACGTGTTCGTCCATATGGATTTGGAGCGATCGTCACAGTTGGTATCAAAGCATTGGTCCTAGCGAACCAGGTCTTGCATGAGTGTGTCTAACTGATAGTTGTTAGGATGCATTAGTAAGTCTGGACTTCGACCGTGTCTGCATGTCAAAAGTTTTGCTTATCATTTTTTGTCAGAAATTATCTGCTTATCATTCCTAGTCTAGACACGTTTTACTGCATTGATTGCATGAATAGTGTATAGATAAAATTCATATCTTAGCGTATCTGTTACTGTAACTTTTCCTGAAATCTTCCGAAAATTTCTCCGTGATTTATGGAATTTGGTATTATATATACATATGTAAATTATGTATTGAAGAATACCAAACTAAATTCTATAATCTAATTCATATCAAAAATCATCTCCCTAATTATACAAGATGGATCCCGTATCTAGTTCAAATTCCTTAAACTCTGACAGCTATTCCGATATGGATATTCACCTGAATTCCGAAGACAGTGTAACTGGAATGGATCAACCAATTAGCCATCATCTATTCTGGATGAATTGGAGATGGGTTCGTGGCCTACTTAATTATTGGAGACAAGAAGAAGGCGATCCCTTCCATCCACCACATTCACCTCTTGGCGAAGAACCCGAAGCACTTACCGGCGAACCTGTTTGAGACACCATTTTCTCTCTCATTTCCAGAGTATCTCGTCACGATAATATACTATCTCAAATTCTGGATCTTATTCATCCGCTCGTTCGAACCGCCAATCATCCCGGTGTAGTAGAAGAAGTCAACGAGCTTTGCGCTCGGGTAGTGGTTTTGGAGAATATGGTGCAAAGGTTACAAGCACCAGCAGTAGCACCGGCAGCAACAGTACCACCGACAACAATAGCAACAGTACCATTACCACCACCAACAACATCCACATCGCAAACCTCAACTTCACAATATGTTTCACGAGCATCAACGTCATACGCACCGTAGTTACCAAGAAATACCAGCAACAATAACCGATGAAGTATTAACTCATTTCCCCTGAAGAAATTTTATGTATATTTAATCAAAATAAATCTTTTCGTACTAAGCTATTACGTGTGAATCTTAACTGGTATGTACTACTCGGTTAGTTCATATTACTAATATGCAATGATGTACATCCTTCCTTAACAACTTAATCATTGTTAACTACAATCTCTGTTTCAACCCAATGAATTCCATTTCATAATAAACCAAGTGTATTAATCAATTACATAATTGATTTTACATTTTCATTTTCGATATACTCGAAACTTTCCAGAAAACATCATCTTTGCCTTGTAAAGTTCACAAAAATTCCACGAGCACCAACATCCTTCACCGAGGAATATCAATAAGAATAAATAATGAAGTATTGATTTCATTAGTGAAAAACTCCGCAAAGATTATGTAATCTTTAATGTTTTAGAGATTAATCATTTCTAAGTCAAGCCGAAAATCAAATGAGCTTAATATGATATTAACTCATTAAATCCGTATTACATCTGAAGAAATATACATACATATATTTTCATAAAGACTGTAATGAAAATTCTTTTGTACAAAGTATTAATTGTGAAATCTTTAACGGGTAGGTAATACTCAGGAAATATATAAGTTCACAATTAATATGTTATATTGTACATTCTTCAACTTTGATTCAAAAATTATTAACTATGCTCACAACGATATACAATCGTTTTCATACAAATTCAATTACATATTCTGATTTTGAAAAATCAGAATCCAAGCCAAGATTTAACAGAAAACATCACTCTTAGATTCTTACATCTTTCAAATGCTATACTTTGACTTCAAAACCGTGCTAGAACATCACTTCTATTCATAAACCAGAAAAAAGAAAAAAAAATTTGTATCGTTCAAAATTCTAGAACATCATATGTATCTTGACAATTACAATCTTCATGCAAACCCTTCAAACTTTTGAAAACACCTCAGATTGATAACCAACGATTCGGTTATGATAACTTTGAATGCTGATGAAGCAGTAAAAACTGTAAACGACCTTAACAGCCAAAAGTTTGATGATAAAGAATAGTGTGTTGGCAAAACTCAGAAAAAGAGAAGGTTTAGAACTGGAAAACGGATTAAGCAAAGTATGAAGGAGGCTGTGGATAAATCAAAAAGACTAAACCTGCCTTCAAAGAATCTAAATGATTCAGTATCTGCTGAAGCCATTAACGAATACCTTGCTTCCGAATCTAAACCCTTGCGGACAATATTCTGCATCATCCTCTGATATTAGAAATTCTAAGATATCATCGTATCTTTCATTATAAATATCTTCCATATTTCTGGAGATAATTCCATAATCATTCTTATCGGAAATCAATTTTCTCCTTATGATATTTGTATTACATAATAAAAGAAACTATTTTAGTTTCTAAATTCTGAAACCTTCGAGTTTAAAATATGAATATTTTTGAAGTGGTGTTGGGAGCTGAAGCATGAGTTAGTATAATATAATGACACTTGATTAACGTGATTATATTACAATAAGTCATGCTGAGTTTCTAATGGAACGTGATAAAGGTTCACAGATCATACCCTCATCATGAACCATGTTACATAACTCTTTCATTCTATTTAACCTCTAAACATATCAAGAAAATATTTTTCTTGATGATTCGGTCTTTTTCGAGGTATTCTGGTAATTTGACAAGTCAGATTGTGCCATTACCATTTCTTTCTTAGAATATTAATTATGTTCATTCCGAAATTCATACCTACGAATTCTGGACCATTATTCGCTTGACTTAAAGTCGGGAAGAGAAAACGAAAGCATGAAGCTCCGAAATATAATGGAAAATATAAAGCCCGAAAACAACCCCGAAATTACAAACCGTGTATATCAATGCGTATAGCAATATAAAGACACGGGAGAATGAAAAACAATATAACCCCAAGGTAATAGTAGAAGAAAATAACCTCCTCTAGTGGCAGATGAAAAAGAAGAATGAATGATATAATAGCCAAGAAAATATCAAGAATCAGAACTGGATGAAGCATTTTCACAAATCTTTTATAAGTATAAAATAAGGAAGAAGATTATAGGAGTGGTGAAAATAAATGAAACGGAAGAGGTCAATCTATAGCAAAATATCAGACATATCAATCGAGACAGATTACGCATTTAATCAAAGGAAATCCTAATTTCCTTAAATTCCAAAGAATCAAATCTTATTTAAATTATGAAGATTTTCTATTCCTTAAATTCCGAAAATCAATCGTTACTATGTCAAGAGATAAGACGAATCTCTATTCTCCATTTCACTCTATTACGATAACTTCCCTCATACGCTTCGAGTAATTGGATTTTTTATCCATATTATTCAACGGTGATAAAAATTCTATTTATCAACACATATTCGTCATGAAAACATTTTTATTGTTAGCCATGACGACCTCACTCAAATTTCGGGACGAAATTTCTTTAACGGGGAGGTACTGTGATGACCCGGAAATTTCTGACCAAATTTAAACTTAATCTTTAACGTTTCCGACACGATAAGCAAAGTCTATGAAGTTGAATCCTAAAATTCTTGAACTATTCAAATACCCTTCGATTGTTCTCAATGATTCGCGAACAAATATATGTAAATATATACATATATATACTATAACTTGAAAACGTAACAAAGTGTTATGAAAACGATACTGTGCATTAACCTTATTGGTTTGATTATCTGATTGATATATTTAACTACGGAGTTAAAAGATTATGTCAAACGATTGAATTAAAAGATATTTATTGAGTCCCTTAAAGATTATGATATTATTACGAGTCTCTGTTGTGAGGTCCACGTTGATTTGGGAAATCGTTCATTTTTAACGATATTTGAAATAAATGGTAAAGTGTTTGTTTAAATAACGTAATTTGGAGACATACAATAATAAGGAATATTAACTATTGGAATTAGATATATGAATAACTTGTGATATGTATTTTAAAACGTATATATTAATATTGAAAATATATAAAATATAATATTAAACTGGTCATAAAACGAATTGTTATATATATATTAACAAATAGCGAGACAATGATTTATAGAAGTAAATGACCAAAACACTCGAAAGTTTAATATATACTTTGAGTGGTATAGTTTAGGGATAATTTAAGGCTATATTTTGACAAAGGTACGTGACACGAAATGTAAAATGCAAGTTTTCTAAGCGTACAAAAATGCGTTCGAGAAACCGGAACCGGGACATGAGTCGAGTGATGACGTACGACTTATCGGAATAAAAATTACAAGTCAACTATGCACGTGAATTTAATATAATATATAATTAATTATTTAAATTAAATATATTATATATATTATATAAAAATATGTCGACAAGCTAAAAGTTAAAAAAATTGTGAGCTGGATTTTGGGGCCATGCGATCGCATGGAAAATAGGCATAAAACCCATGCGATCGCATGGGGTCAGATTTCAGGAAAAGTCTATAAATTGAATTCGTTTTTGCTCGATTACACACACATATATGCTCACATCCTCTGCTCTCTTTATATATTATTATTATTATTATTATTATTATTATTATTATTATTATTATTATTATTATTATTATTATTATTATTATTATTAACAATTAATATTATACATAAAATACTACGACGAGGTCATGAGTGTGTCACTTCAAAACAAGCTTTTCAAACGGGATAGAGCCAAGGAAATTATGGGTTATAGCTATAGTGGTTATGGGTAATATTCGTGGGTATTGTTTGCAAGTCAAACCTAGTGTTTATCATCTCTGTTGCGTCTACGTACTTCCCTGCAATATTGAATCACAATATTGATACGTGAGCATTCATATCTTAACTTTTACATATTAATTGTGTATCCATGTCTAGTGCTCGAGTATATATGTTTATGCATGCTTGTATGCTAAATTTCGTAGTTAAACAGTTTATGATAAATCACGAATTAAATACATATATTACTGGTAAAAGGTATATGATATGCATGTTTTTGGAAAGCTGGCGAAAAATCAATAACTTTTCATTTAGAAATCACGTAATTTCGATGAACGGATCAAAAGATATGGTCAACTGAATTATGATTGACGTTAATTGAAATTGCTTTTGAATCTGCAATTAAGATTTAAACAACTTGTTTACGAGATTGATAAAATGAATTTTTGAATATTACCAACCGAGTAAAAGACTCCTTATATAAGGTATGTCTCGTTTTGTTGAACTATTGTCAAAATTGACTTTTTGAAACGACTTTGGATAACTTTTGTATGTCGATCTTGAGCATTAGGATTGTGATACACTATGATCAGACCTAGCTTGATAGACATTTATTGACCAACATATGTTCTCTAGGTTGAGATCTACGGTTATTTGGTAATCCGAGTTTCAGTCTCATTTTGGTGAACGACTTTATATGCTGCTAAGGTGAGTTTCATTTGCTCCCTTTTTAATTGCTTTTGAAATCTATATATTTGGGCTGAGAATACATGCACTTTATTTTAAACGCAATGGATACAAGTACATACTAAATTCTACACCGAGTTTGAACCGAAAATCCCTTAGCTTTGGTAACTAGTAACTGCCGGTTATAAGAACTGGTGGGCGCGAGTAGTTATATATGGATCCATAGGGCTTGATATCCCCGTCCGAGCTAGAGCACTAGCCTTTTAACGGACGTATGCTATTTGAGAAGCGTACACGTTGGTTTGCGTGTATTATTAAGATGATTATACAAAAGGTATAAATTATATATACGTTAAGTTTAGTTACCAGGGTGCTCAATTTTGTAGAATATTTTGATAAACGTTTCTGGATGAAACAACTGAAATCTTTTGATCCACCTTTATGTACAGATTATGCAAAACATTAAAACTATGAACTCACCAACCTTTGTGTTGACACTTGTTAGCATGTTTATTCTCAGGTGTAGTGACCCGAACTTTTCCATGTTTATATATATTAATTAAGATTTATATTTACATGATTAAATGTTTCCAACATGTTAAGCAATCAAACTTGTTAAGACTTGATTAATTGAAATAGGTTTCATATAGACAATTGACCACCCAAGTTGACCGGTGATTCACGAACGTTAAAACTTGTAAAAACTATATGATGACATATATATGGTTATATATATAGTTAACATTATATTATGATAATTAAACATATCATTAAGTATATTAACAATGAACTACATATGTAAAAACAAGACTACTAACTTAATGATTTTGAAACGAGACATATATGTAACGATTATCGTTGTAACGACATTTAATGTATATATATCATATTAAGAGATATTCGTACATCATAATATCATGATAATATAATAATTTAAAATCTCTTTTGATATTATAAACATTGGGTTAACAACATTTAACAAGATCGTTAACCTAAAGGTTTCAAAACAACATTTACATGTAACGACTAACGATGACTTAACGACTCAGTTAAAATGTATATACATGTAG
Source organism: Rutidosis leptorrhynchoides (assembly GCF_046630445.1). Classification (NCBI taxonomy): domain Eukaryota; kingdom Viridiplantae; phylum Streptophyta; class Magnoliopsida; order Asterales; family Asteraceae; genus Rutidosis; species Rutidosis leptorrhynchoides. The sequence continues at coordinate 34,933,558 of NC_092337.1, read as the reverse complement.
TGTTTTAATATGTATTTATACACTTTTGAAAGACTTCAATACACTTATCAAAATACTTCTACTTAACAAAAATGCTTACAATTACATCCTCGTTCAGTTTCATCAACAATTCTACTCGTATGCACCCGTATTCGTACTCGTACAATACACAGCTTTTAGATGTATGTACTATTGGTATATACACTCCAATGATCAGCTCTTAGCAGCCCATGTGAGTCACCTAACACATGTGGGAACCATCATTTGGCAACTAGCATGAAATATCTCATAAAATTACAAAAATATGAGTAATCATTCATGACTTATTTACATGAAAACAAAATTACATATCCTTTATATCTAATCCATACACCAACGACCAAAAACACCTACAAACACTTTCATTCTTCAATTTTCTTCATCTAATTGATCTATTTCAAGTTCTATCTTCAAGTTCTAAGTGTTCTTCATAAATTCCAAAAGTTCTAGTTTCATAAAATCAAGAATACTTTCAAGTTTGCTAGCTCACTTCCAATCTTGTAAGGTGATCATCCAACCTCAAGAAATCTTTGTTTCTTACAGTAGGTTATCATTCTAATACAAGGTAATAATCATATTCAAACTTTGGTTCAATTTCTATAACTATAACAATCTTATTTCAAGTGATGATCTTACTTGAACTTGTTTTCGTGTCATGATTCTGCTTCAAGAACTTCGAGCCATCCAAGGATCCATTGAAGCTAGATCCATTTTTCTCTTTTCCAGTAGGTTTATCCAATGAAATTAAGGTAGTAATGATGTTCATAACATCATTCGATTCATACATATAAAGCTATCTTATTCGAAGGTTTAAACTTGTAATCACTAGAACATAGTTTAGTTAATTCTAAACTTGTTCGCAAACAAAAGTTAATCCTTCTAACTTGACTTTTAAAATCAACTAAACACATGTTCTATATCTATATGATATGCTAACTTAATGATTTAAAACCTGGAAACACGAAAAACACCGTAAAACCGGATTTACGCCGTCGTAGTAACACCGCGGGCTGTTTTGGGTTAGTTAATTAAAAACTATGATAAACTTTGATTTAAAAGTTGTTATTCTGAGAAAATGATTTTTATTATGAACATGAAACTATATCCAAAAATTATGGTTAAACTCAAAGTGGAAGTATGTTTTCTAAAATGGTCATCTAGACGTCGTTCTTTCGACTGAAATGACTACCTTTACAAAAACGACTTGTAACTTATTTTTCCGACTATAAACCTATACTTTTTCTGTTTAGATTCATAAAATAGAGTTCAATATGAAACCATAGCAATTTGATTCACTCAAAACGGATTTAAAATGAAGAAGTTATGGGTAAAACAAGATTGGATAATTTTTCTCATTTTAGCTACGTGAAAATTGGTAACAAATCTATTCCAACCATAACTTAATCAACTTGTATTGTATATTATGTAATCTTGAGATACCATAGACACGTATACAATGTTTCGACCTATCATGTCGACACATCTATATATATTTCGGAACAACCATTGACACTCTATATGTGAATGTTGGAGTTAGCTATACAGGGTTGAGGTTGATTCCAAAATATATATAGTTTGAGTTGTGATCAATACTGAGATACGTATACACTGGGTCGTGGATTGATTCAAGATAATATTTATCAATTTATTTCTGTACATCTAACTGTGGACAACTAGTTGTAGGTTACTAACGAGGACAGCTGACTTAATAAACTTAAAACATCAAAATATATTAAAAGTTTTGTAAATATATTTTGAACATACATTGATATATATGTATATATTGTTATAGGTTCGTGAATCAACCAGTGGCCAAGTCTTACTTCCCGACGAAGTAAAAATCTGTGAAAGTGAGTTATAGTCCCACTTTTAAAATCTAATATTTTTGGGATGAGAATACATGCAGGTTTTATAAATGATTTACAAAATAGACACAAGTACGTGAAACTACATTCTATGGTTGAATTATTGAAATCGAATATGCCCCTTTTTATTAAGTCTGGTAATCTAAGAATTAGGGAACAGACACTCTAATTGACGCGAATCCTAAAGATAGATCTATTGGGCCTAACAAACCCCATCCAAAGTACCGGATGCTTTAGTACTTCAAAATTTATATCATATCCGAAGGGTGTCCCGGAATAATGGGGATATTCTTATATATGCATCTTGTTATTGTCGGTTATCAGGTGTTCACCATATGAATGATTTTTATCTCTATGTATGGGATGTGTATTGAAATATGAAATCTTGTGGTCTATTGTTACGATTTGATATATATAGGTTAAACCTATAACTCACCAACATTTTTGTTGACGTTTAAAGCATGTTTATTCTCAGGTGAATACTAAGAGCTTCCGTTGTTGCATACTAAAATAAGGACAAGATTTGGAGTCCATGTTTGTATGATATTGTGTAAAAACTGCATTCAAGAAACTGATTTCGATGTAACATATTTGTATTGTAAACCATTATGTAATGGTCGTGTGTAAACAGGATATTTTAGATTATCATTATTTGATAATCTACGTAAAGCTTTTTAAACCTTTATTTATGAAATAAAGGTTATGTTTGTTTTAAAAATGAATGCAGTCTTTGAAAAACATCTCATATAGAGGTCAAAACCTCGCAACGAAATCAATTAATATGGAACGTTTTTAATCAATAAGAACGGGACATTTCAGTTGGTATCAGAGCGTTGGTCTTAGAGAACCAGAAAATTTGCATTAGTGTGTCTTATCGAGTTTGTTAGGATGCATTAGTGAGTCTGGACTTCGACCGTGTTTTCTTTAAAAATGATTGCTTAACATTTTTGTTGGAAACTATATATTTTTAACATATGAATATTATGTGATATATTAATCTCTTAACGTGTTTGATATTATGTGATAGATGTCTACCTCTAGAACAAGTCCCATTGACTCACCTAATAATAATGAAGAGTCAAATGTAAATTGGAATGATTCGTGGACTGATTCACAAGTTCTCGAAGAGGAACCGGAAGAAGAGTCGGAACCGGAAGAAGAGTCGGAACCGGAAGAAGAATCGGAACCGGAAGAAGAAATAGAACCGGTGGGGGAAATAATAAAACGGTTAAGTAAAAGAGAATCCTCAACCAACCGACCAAGGTTAATTATGGTCAATGGTGTTTCCGCCAAGGAAGCAAAATATTGGGAGGATTACCAATTCTCCGATGAATCGGATTCCGACGAGAATTCCGATGATGTTATAGAAATTACCCCAACTGAATTTAAAAAGGCAAAAGAAAATAATAAGGGAAAGGGCATAAATATAGAGAAATCTAATTCCAACCCCGATGAAATTTATATGTATCGTCAACCCCCGAAGTCCTTAAGTTGTAACAATGACCCGGGAACCTCTAAACCACCAGGTTTTTTCTAAACCAATGTGGACAACGACAGCTCGTATTAGGGGAACATCATATATCCCTAGAAACTTGGCAAAACGAACCAAAACCGAACAAGAAGAAACGAGCGAGTCAGAATAAGATAGTTGTATTCGTGTGGTGTAATATATGTAATATAGTGTGCTTATGCTTTATGATATATGTAAAAATTGCTTGTATTAATAAGTATTTTTTTTATGAATCTAACTCTTGTCTATTTTACAGTATAAAAACACAAAATGGATAGACAACCCAATATTTTAAGAGACCTACCCGGAGACATGATTGATGAAATCTTGTCTAGAGTCGGTCAGAATTCCTCGGCACAACTATTTAAGGCGAGATCAGTTTGTAAGACATTCGAAGAATGTTCCAAGAATGCCTTGGTTTATAAAAGGCTTTCGTTCGAAAGATGGGGGATATCACATTGGGAAATCCATAAGTTACGATGTGTTTACTTTGACGCATATATTGCGGGGAACCCAAATGCTATTTTACGCAACGGGTTAAGAAATTATTTTGACTCAGTATATCCGAATATAGGACTTCGTGATTTAGAAAAAGCGGCTAACATGCAACATAAAGAAGCATGTTATGCTTACGGATTAGTAATGTTCGCTTCTCACCAAAGTGAGAACAAGAACATCGGGCTACAACTATTAAACAAAACGTTCCCACAAGTGACGGAGTCGGTAATTGGGGTAAGAAATGAGGTTTTTAGGTTATTACGAGACTGTTGGTCATTACGTAACCCTCGTCCCTTTGACGACGTTACAACACGCTGTCTTATCAACGGCCATAACGGTTATGTTCCACAAGACCAAGGATGGGAAGTAGTCCTAGTAAAACCAGAATGCATGACTTGTTTCTGGACGTATAAATTACGTGTCTTTATTGCCTTTGCTGAACGACTTGTGTACTAGCTAGAATTATCTTCACAACTATCTTGTATCAAAGTTATTGTGTGCTATATTTCATGCTTTATGTAAAATAAGCGGTATTGTAAGTTTGTAAAATATTGTATAAAAGTTTGAACGCGAAATATTATTACAATCAGTTTTTCATATAGAATTGTAGTAGTTGAATTGTATATTAGCTACTAAGTATGAACTTAACGGGTAGGTACTACCCAAATTTAAACTTATAAAACGCTAATATGAAGAAAAAGCTTTTATAAATGAATTCATATTATGCTACGAAATACTATTAACTACTCTTAATATTCTGTATGATTAACTTGTTCCATTTGACTATTTTGAAGGAAATGGCACCGACTACTCGACACACCGTGAATATCAATGAAGAGGAATTCCGTACTTTTCTAGCTTCAAACATAGCCGCGGTACAGGCTGCGCTACATGAAATGTCCCGTTCTTATTGATTAAAAACGTTCCATATTAATTGATTTCGTTGCGAGGTTTTGACCTCTATATGAGACGTTTTTCAAAGACTGCATTTATTTTTAAAACAAACCATAACCTTTATTTCATCAATAAAGGTTTAAAAAGCTTTACGTAGATTATCAAATAATGATAATCTAAAATATCCTGTTTACACACGACCATTACATAATGGTTTACAATACAAATATGTTACAACAAAATAAGTTTCTTGAATGCAGTTTTTACACAATATCATACAAGCATGGACTCCAAATCTCGTCCTTATTTAAGTATGCGACAGCGGAAGCTCTTAATAATCACCTGAGAATAAACATGCTTAAAACGTCAACAAAAATGTTGGTGAGTTATAGGTTTAACCTATATATATCAAATCATAATAATAGACCACAAGATTTCATATTTCAATACACATCCCAAACATAGAGATAAAAATCATTCATATGGTGAACACCTGGTAACCGACATTAACAAGATGCATATATAAGAATATCCCCATCATTCCGGGACACCCTTCGGATATGATATAAATTTCGAAGTACTAAAGCATCCGGTACTTTGGATGGGGTTTGTTAAGCCCAATAGATCTATCTTTAGGATTCGCGTCAATTAGGGTGTCTGTTCCCTAATTCTTAGATTACCAGACTTAATAAAAAGGGGCATATTCGATTTCGATAATTCAACCATAGAATGTAGTTTCACGTACTTGTGTCTATTTTGTAAATCATTTATAAAACCTGCATGTATTCTCATCCCAAAAATATTAGATTTTAAAAGTGGGACTATAACTCACTTTCACAGATTTTTACTTCGTCGGGAAGTAAGACTTGGCCACTGGTTGATTCACGAACCTATAACAATATATACATATATATCAAAGTATGTTCAAAATATATTTACAACACTTTTAATATATTTTGATGTTTTAAGTTTATTAAGTCAGCTGTCCTCGTTAGTAACCTACAACTAGTTGTCCACAGTTAGATGTACAGAAATAAATCGATAAATATTATCTTGAATCAATCCACGACCCAGTGTATACGTATCTCAGTATTGATCACAACTCAAACTATATATATTTTGGAATCAACCTCAACCCTGTATAGCTAACTCCAACATTCACATATAGAGTGTCTATGGTTGTTCTGAAATATATATAGATGTGTCGACATGATAGGTCGAAACATTGTATACGTGTCTATGGTATCTCAAGATTACATAATATACAATACAAGTTGATTAAGTTATGGTTGGAATAGATTTGTTACCAATTTTCACGTAGCTAAAATGAGAAAAATTATCCAATCTTGTTTTACCCATAACTTCTTCATTTTAAATCCGTTTTGAGTGAATCAAATTGCTATGGTTTCATATTGAACCCTATTTTATGAATCTAAACAGAAAAAGTATAGGTTTATAGTCGGAAAAATAAGTTACAAGTCATTTTTGTAAAGGTAGTCATTTCAGTCGAAAGAACGACGTCTAGATGACCATTTTAGAAAACATACTTTCACTTTGAGTTTAACCATAATTTTTGGATATAGTTTCATGTTCATAATAAAAATAATTTTCTCAGAATAACAACTTTTAAATCAAAGTTTATCATAGTTTTTAATTAACTAACCCAAAACAGCCCGCGGTGTTACTACGACGACGTAAATCCGGTTTTACGGTGTTTTTCGTGTTTTCAGGTTTTAAATCATTAAGTTAGCATATCATATAGATATAGAACATGTGTTTAGTTTATTTTAAAAGTCAAGTTAGAAGGATTAACTTTTGTTTGCGAACAAGTTTAGAATTAACTAAACTATGTTCTAGTGATTACAAGTTTAAACCTTCGAATAAGATAGCTTTATATGTATGAATTGAATGATGTTATGAACATCATTACTACCTTAAGTTCCTTGTACAAACCTACTGGAAAAGAGAAAAATGGATCTAGCTTCAACGGATCCTTGGATGGCTCGAAGTTCTTGAAGCAGAATCCTGACACGAAAACAAGTTCAAGTAAGATCATCACTTGAAATAAGATTGTTATAGTTATAGAAATTGAACCAAAGTTTGCATATGATTATTACCTTGTATTAGAATGATAACCTACTGTAAGAAACAAAGATTTCTTGAGGTTGGATGATCACCTTACAAGATTGGAAGTGAGCTAGCAAACTTGAAAGTATTCTTGATTTTATGTAACTAGAACTTGTAGAATATATGAAGAACACTTAGAACTTGAAGATAGAACTTGAGAGAGATCAATTAGATGAAGAAAATTGAAGAATGAAAGTGTTTGTAGGTGTTTTTGGTCGTTGGTGTATGGATTAGATATAAAGGATATGTAATTTTGTTTTCATGTAAATAAGTCATGTATGATTACTCATATTTTTGTAATTTTATGAGATATTTCATGCTAGTTGCCAAATGATGGTTCCCACATGTGTTAGGTGACTCACATGGGCTGCTAAGAGCTAATCATTGGAGTGTATATACCAATAGTACATACATCTAAAAGCTGTGTATTGTACGAGTACGAATACGGGTGCATACGAGTAGAATTGTTGATGAAACTGAACGAGGATGTAATTGTAAGCATTTTTGTTAAGTAGAAATATTTTGGTAAGTGTATTGAAGTCTTTCAAAAGTGTATAAATACATATTAAAACACTACATGTATATACATTTTAACTGAGTCGTTAAGTCATCGTTAGTCGTTACATGTAAGTGTTGTTTTGAAACCTTTAGGTTAACGACCTTGTTAAATGTTGTTAACCCAATATTTATAATATCAAATGAGATTTTAAATTATTATATTATCATGATATTATCATGTATGAATATCTCTTAATATGATATATATACATTAAATGTCTTTACAACGATAATCGTTACATATATGTCTCGTTTAAAAATCATTAAGTTAGTAGTCTTGTTTTTACATATGTAGTTCATTGTTAATATACTTAATGATATGTTTACTTATCATAGTATCATGTTAACTATATATATATCCATATATATGTCATCATATAGTTTTTACAAGTTTTATCGTTCGTGAATCACCGGTCAACTTGGGTGGTCAATTGTCTATATGAAACATATTTCAATTAATCAAGTCTTAACAAGTTTGATTGCTTAACATGTTGGAAACATTTAATCATGTAAATATCAATCTCAATTAATATATATAAACATGGAAAAGTTCGGGTCACTACAGTACCTACCCGTTAAATAAATTTCGTCCCGAAATTTTAAGCTGTTGAAGGTGTTGACGAATCTTCTGGAAATAGATGCGGGTATTTCTTCTTCATCTGATCTTCACGCTCCCAGGTGAACTCGGGTCCTCTACGAGCATTCCATCGAACCTTAACAATTGGTAACTTGTTTTGCTTAAGTCTTTTAACCTCACGATCCATTATTTCGACGGGTTCTTCGATGAATTGAAGTTTTTCGTTGATTTGGATTTCATCTAACGGAATAGTGAGATCTTCTTTAGCAAAACATTTCTTCAAATTCGAGACGTGGAAAGTGTTATGTACAGCTGCGAGTTGTTGAGGTAACTCAAGTCGGTAAGCTACTGGTCCGACACGATCAATAATCTTGAATGGTCCAATATACCTTGGATTTAATTTCCCTCGTTTACCAAATCGAACAACGCCTTTCCAAGGTGCAACTTTAAGCATGACCATCTCTCCAATTTCAAATTCTATATCTTTTATTTTAATGTCAGCATAGCTCTTTTATCGACTTTGGGCGGTTTTCAACCGTTGTTGAATTTGGATGATCTTCTCGGTAGTTTCTTGTATAATCTTCGGACCCGTAATCTGTCTATCCCCCACTTCACTCCAACAAATCGGAGACCTGCACTTTCTACCATAAAGTGCTTCAAACGGCGCCATCTCAATGCTTGAATGGTAGCTGTTGTTGTAGGAAAATTCTGCTAACGGTAGATGTCGATCCCAACTGTTTCCGAAATCAATAACACATGCTCGTAGCATGTCTTCAAGCGTTTGTATCGTCCTTTCACTCTGCCCATTAGTTTGTGGATGATAGGCAGTACTCATGTCTAGACGAGTTCCTAATGCTTGCTGTAATGTTTGCCAGAATCTTGAAATAAATCTGCCATCCCTATCAGAGATAATAGAGATTGGTATTCCATGTCTGGAGACGACTTCCTTCAAATACAGTCGTGCTAACTTCTCCATCTTGTCATCTTCTCTTATTGGCAGGAAGTGTGCTGATTTGGTGAGACGATCAACTATTACCCAAATAGTATCAAAACCACTTGCAGTCCTTGGCAATTTAGTGATGAAATCCATGGTAATGTTTTCCCATTTCCATTCCGGGATTTCGGGTTGTTGAAGTAGACCTGATGGTTTCTGATGCTCAGCTTTGACCTTAGAACACATCAAACATTCTCCTACGTATTTAGCAACATCGGCTTTCATACCCGGCCACCAAAAATGTTTCTTGAGATCCTTGTACATCTTCCCCGTTCCAGGATGTATTGAGTATCTGGTTTTATGAGCTTCTCTAAGTACCATTTCTCTCATATCTCCAAATTTTGGTACCCAAATCCTTTCAGCCCTATACCGGGTTCCGTCTTCCCGAATATTAAGATGCTTCTCCGATCCTTTGGGTATTTCATCCTTTAAATTTCCCTCTTTTAAAACTCCTTGTTGTGCCTCCTTTATTTGAGTAGTAATGTTATTATGAATCATTATATTCATAGATTTTACTCGAATGGGTTCTCTGTCCTTCCTGCTCAAGGCATCGGCTACCACATTTGCCTTCCCCGGGTGGTAACGAATCTCAAAGTCGTAATCATTCAATAATTCAATCCACCTACGCTGCCTCATATTCAGTTGTTTCTGATTAAATATGTGTTGAAGACTTTTGTGGTCGGTATATATAATACTTTTGACCTCATATAAGTAGTGCCTCCAAGTCTTTAATGCAAAAACAACCGCGCCTAATTCTAAATCATGCGTCGTATAATTTTGTTCGTGAATCTTCAATTGTCTAGACGCATAAGCAATCACCTTCGTTCGTTGCATTAATACACAACCGAGACCTTGCTTTGATGCATCACAATAAATCAAAAAATCATCATTCCCTTCAGGCAATGACAATATAGGTGCCGTAGTTAGTTTTTCTTCAATAACTGAAACGCTTTCTCTTGTTCATCATTCCATTCAAATTTCTTCCCTTTATGCGTTAATGCAGTCAAGGGTTTTGCTATTCTGGAAAAGTCTTGGATGAACCTTCTGTAGTAACCAGCTAGTCCTAAAAACTGGCGTATGTGTTTCGGAGTTTTCGGGGTTTCCCACTTTTCAACAGTTTCTATCTTTGCCGGATCCACCTTAATACCTTCTTTGTTCACTATGTGACCGAGGAATTGAACTTCTTCCAACTAAAATGCACACTTTGAAAACTTAGCGTACAATTCTTCCTTCCTCAATACTTCTAACACCTTTCTCAAATGTTCACCGTGTTCTTGGTCATTCTTTGAGTAAATAAGTATGTCATCAATGAAAACAATGACAAACTTGTCAAGGTATGGTCCACACACTCGGTTCATAAGGTCCATGAACACAGCTGGTGCATTAGTTAAACCAAACGGCATGACCATAAACTCGTAATGACCGTAACGTGTTCTGAAAGCAGTCTTTGGAATATCAACTTCTTTCACCCGCATTTGATGATACCCGGAACGTAAGTCAATCTTTGAATAAACAGACGAGCCTTGTAGTTGATCAAATAAGTCATCGATTCTCGGTAGTGGGTAGCGGTTCTTGATGGTAAGTTTGTTCAACTCTCGGTAGTCGATACACAACCTGAATGTACCATCTTTCTTCTTGACAAACAAAACAGGAGCTCCCCACGGTGATGTGCTTGGTCGAATGAAACCACGCTCTAAAATTTCTTGTAATTGGCTTTGCAGTTCTTTCATCTCGCTGGGTGCGAGTCTGTAAGGAGCACGAGCTATTGGTGCAGCTCCTGGTACAAGATCTATTTGAAATTCAACGGATCGATGTGGGGGTAATCCCGGTAATTCTTTCGGAAATACATCGGGAAATTCTTTTGCAATGGGAACATCATTGATGCTCTTTTCTTCAGTTTGTACTTTCTCGACGTGTGCTAGAACAGCATAGCAACCTTTTCTTATTAGTTTTTGTGCCTTCAAATTACTAATAAGATGTAGCTTCGTGTTGCCCTTTTCTCCGTACACCATTAAGGGTTTTCCTTTTTCTCGTATAATGCGAATTGCATTTTTGTAACAAACGATCTCTGCTTTCACTTCTTTTAACCAGTCCATACCGATTATCACATCAAAACTCCCTAACTCTACTGGTATCAAATCAATCTTAAATGTTTCGCTAACCAGTTTAATTTCTCGATTCCGACATATATTATCTGCTGAAATTAATTTACCATTTGCTAATTCGAGTAAAAATTTACTATCTAAAGGCGTCAATGGACAACTTAATTTAGCACAAAAATCTCTACTCATATAGCTTCTATCCGCACCCGAATCAAATAAAATGTAAGCAGATTTATTGTCAATAAGAAACGTACCTGTAACAAGCTCCGGGTCTTCTTGTGCCTCTGCCGCATTAATATTGAAAACTCTTCTGCGGCCTTGTCCATTCGTGTTCTCCTGGTTATGGCAATTTCTAATAATGTGGCCCGGTTTTCCACATTTATAACAAACTACATTGGCATAACTTGCTCCGACACTACTTGCTTCGCCATTACTCGTTCAGACACCATTTGTTCCTTTCGTTCTATTAACCCCTGGTCCGTAGACCTCACACTTCACCGCGCTATGACCATTTCTTTTACACTTGTTGCAAAATTTGGTGCAGAACCCCGAGTGATACTTTTCACACCTTTGGCATAGCTGCTTCTGATTGTTGTTGTTGTTGCGGTTATTATTGTTATTAGGATGATTGTTGTAGTTGCTGTTGTTGTTGTTGTTGTTGTTGTTGTTGTTGGGCCGTTTGTTATAGTTGCGATTGATGTTGCGATTGTTGGGATAATTGTTGCGATTGCTGTTGTTGTTGTATTGGTGATTCTTATCACCATTTTCCTCCCACTTTCTTTTGACTTGCTTCACATTGGCCTCTTCAGCAGTCTGTTCTTTAATTCTTTCTTCAATCTGGTTCACTAGTTTGTGAGCCATTCTACATGCCTGTTGTATGGAGGCGGGCTCGTGTGAACTTATATCTTCTTGGATTCTTTCCGGTAATCCTTTCACAAACGCGTCAATCTTCTCTTCCTCATCTTCGAATGCTCCCGGACACAATAGGCACAATTCTGTGAATCGTCTTTCGTACGTGGTAATACCAATTCTAGAGGTAGATATCTATCACATAATATCAAACGCATTAAGAGATTAATATATCACAAAATATTCACATGTTAAAAATATATAGTTTCCAACAAAATTTGTTAAGCAATCATTTTTCAAGTAAACACGGTCGAAGTCCAGACTCACTAATGCATCCTAACAAACTAGATAAGACACACTAATGCAAAATTCTGGTTCTCTAAGACCAACGCTCGGATACCAACTGAAATGTCCCGTTCTTATTGATTAAAAACGTTCCATATTAATTGATTTCGTTGCGAGGTTTTGACCTCTATATGAGACGTTTTTCAAAGACTGCATTCATTTTTAAAACAAACCATAACCTTTATTTCATCAATAAAGGTTTAAAAAGCTTTACGTAGATTATCAAATAATGATAATCTAAAATATCCTGTTTACACACGACCATTACATAATGGTTTACAATACAAATATGTTACAACAAAATAAGTTTCTTGAATGCAGTTTTTACACAATATCATACAAGCATGGACTCCAAATCTCGTCCTTATTTAAGTATGCGACAGCGGAAGCTCTTAATAATCACCTGAGAATAAACATGCTTAAAACGTCAACAAAAATGTTGGTGAGTTATAGGTTTAACCTATATATATCAAATCATAATAATAGACCACAAGATTTCATATTTCAATACACATCCCAAACATAGAGATAAAAATCATTCATATGGTGAACACCTGGTAACCGACATTAACAAGATGCATATATAAGAATATCCCCATCATTCCGGGACACCCTTCGGATATGATATAAATTTCGAAGTACTAAAGCATCCGGTACTTTGGATGGGGTTTGTTAAGCCCAATAGATCTATCTTTAGGATTCGCGTCAATTAGGGTGTCTGTTCCCTAATTCTTAGATTACCAGACTTAATAAAAAGGGGCATATTCGATTTCGATAATTCAACCATAGAATGTAGTTTCACGTACTTGTGTCTATTTTGTAAATCATTTATAAAACCTGCATGTATTCTCATCCCAAAAATATTAGATTTTAAAAGTGGGACTATAACTCACTTTCACAGATTTTTACTTCGTCTGGAAGTAAGACTTGGCCACTGGTTGATTCACGAACCTATAACAATATATACATATATATCAAAGTATGTTCAAAATATATTTACAACACTTTTAATATATTTTGATGTTTTAAGTTTATTAAGTCAGCTGTCCTCGTTAGTGACCTACAACTAGTTGTCCACAGTTAGATGTACAGAAATAAATCGATAAATATTATCTTGAATCAATCCACGACCCAGTGTATACGTATCTCAGTATTGATCACAACTCAAACTATATATATTTTGGAATCAACCTCAACCCTGTATAGCTAACTCCAACATTCACATATAGAGTGTCTATGGTTGTTCCGAAATATATATAGATGTGTCGACATGATAGGTCGAAACATTGTATACGTGTCTATGGTATCTCAAGATTACATAATATACAATACAAGTTGATTAAGTTATGGTTGGAATAGATTTGTTACCAATTTTCACGTAGCTAAAATGAGAAAAATTATCCAATCTTGTTTTACCCATAACTTCTTCATTTTAAATCCGTTTTGAGTGAATCAAATTGCTATGGTTTCATATTGAACCCTATTTTATGAATCTAAACAGAAAAAGTATAGGTTTATAGTCGGAAAAATAAGTTACAAGTCGTTTTTGTAAAGGTAGTCATTTCAGTCGAAAGAACGACGTCTAGATGACCATTTTAGAAAACATACTTTCACTTTGAGTTTAACCATAATTTTTGGATATAGTTTCATGTTCATAATAAAAATCATTTTCTCAGAATAACAACTTTTAAATCAAAGTTTATCATAGTTTTTAATTAACTAACCCAAAACAGCCCGCGGTGTTACTACGACGGCGTAAATCCGGTTTTACGGTGTTTTTCGTGTTTTCAGGTTTTAAATCATTAAGTTAGCATATCATATAGATATAGAACATGTGTTTAGTTTATTTTAAAAGTCAAGTTAGAAGGATTAACTTTTGTTTGCGAACAAGTTTAGAATTAACTAAACTATGTTCTAGTGATTACAAGTTTAAACCTTCGAATAAGATAGCTTTATATATATGAATTGAATGATGTTATGAACATCATTACTACCTTAAGTTCCTTGGATAAACCTACTGGAAAATAGAAAAATGGATCTAGCTTCAACGGATCCTTGGATGGCTCGAAGTTCTTGAAGCAGAATCATGACACGAAAACAAGTTCAAGTAAGATCATCACTTGAAATAAGATTGTTATAGTTATAGAAATTAAACCAAAGTTTGAATATGATTATTACCTTGTATTAGAATGATAACCTACTGTAAGAAACAAAGATTTCTTGAGGTTGGATGATCACCTTACAAGATTGGAAGTGAGCTAGCAAACTTGAAAGTATTCTTGATTTTATGTAACTAGAACTTGTAGAATATATGAAGAACACTTAGAACTTGAAGATAGAACTTGAGAGAGATCAATTAGATGAAGAAAATTGAAGAATGAAAGTGTTTGTAGGTGTTTTTGGTCGTTGGTGTATGGATTAGATATAAAGGATATGTAATTTTGTTTTCATGTAAATAAGTCATGAATGATTACTCATATTTTTGTAATTTTATGAGATATTTCATGCTAGTTGCCAAATGATGGTTCCCACATGTGTTAGGTGACTCACATGGGCTGCTAAGAGCTGATCATTGGAGTGTATATACTAATAGTACATACATCTAAAAGCTGTGTATTGTACGAGTACGAATACGGGTGCATACGAGTAGAATTGTTGATGAAACTGAACGAGGATGTAATTGTAAGCATTTTTGTTAAGTAGAAGTATTTTGATAAGTGTATTGAAGTCTTTCAAAAGTGTATAAATACCTATTAAAACACTACATGTATATACATTTTAACTGAGTCGTTAAGTCATCGTTAGTCGTTACATGTAAGTGTTGTTTTGAAACCTTTAGGTTAACGACCTTGTTAAATGTTGTTAACCCAATGTTTATAATATCAAATGAGATTTTAAGTTATTATATTATCATGATATTATCATGTATGAATATCTCTTAATATGATATATATACATTAAATGTCTTTACAACGATAATCGTTACATATATGTCTCGTTTAAAAATCATTAAGTTAGTAGTCTTGTTTTTACATATGTAGTTCATTGTTAATATACTTAATGATATGTTTACTTATCATAGTATCATGTTAACTATATATATATCCATATATATGTCATCATATAGTTTTTACAAGTTTTAACGTTCGTGAATCACCGGTCAACTTCGGTGGTCAATTGTCTATATGAAACATATTTCAATTAATCAAGTCTTAACTAGTTTGATTGCTTAACATGTTGGAAACATTTAATCATGTAAATATCAATCTCAATTAATATATATAAACATGAAAAAGTTCGGGTCACTACACTACATACCAACAATAACCTTGGATCTGGCAGTACAGGAAATCGTGTAGGATGCACCTACAAAGAATTCACTGCCTGCAAACCTTTGGAATTTGATGGAACCGAAGGACCGATCGGATTGAAACGGTGGACCGAGAAGGTCGAATCGGTGTTTGCCATAAGTAAGTGTACTGAAGAGGACAAAGTGAAGTACGCTACGCATACCTTCACAGGTTCTGCGTTAACATGGTGGAATACCTATCTAGAGCAAGTGGGACAAGATGATGCGTACGCACTACCGTGGTCAGCATTCAAGCACTTGATGAACGAGAAGTACCGTCCCAGAACCGAGGTCAATAAGCTCAAGACAGAACTTAGAGGGTTACGAACCTAAGGATTTGATATTACCACGTACGAAAGACGATTCACAGAATTGTGCCTATTGTGTCCGGGAGCATTCGAAGATGAGGAAGAGAAGATCGACGCGTTTGTGAAAGGATTACCGGAAAGAATCCAAGAAGATATAAGTTCACACGAGCCCGCCTCCATACAATAGGCATGTAGAATGGCTCACAAACTAGTGAACCAGATTGAAGAAAGAATTAAAGAACAGACTGCTGAATAGGCCAATGTGAAGCAAGTCAAAAGAAAGTGGGAGGAAAACGGTGATAAGAATCACCAATACAACAACAACAGCAATTACAACAATAATCGCAACAATTATCCCAACAATCGCAACATCAATCGCAACTACAACAAACGGCCCAACAACAACAACAACAACAACAACAACAGCAACTACAACAATCATCCCAACAACAATAATAACCGCAACAACAACAACAATCAGAAGCAGCTATGCCAAAGGTGTGAAAAGTATCACTCGGGGTTCTGCACCAAATTTTGCAACAAGTGTAAAAGAAATGGTCATAGCGCGGCGAAGTGTGAGGTCTACGGACCAGGGGTTAATAGAACGAAAGGAACAAATGGTGTCGGAACGAGTAATGGCGGAGCAAGTAGTGTAGGAGCAAGTTATGCCAATGTAGTTTGTTATAAATGTGGAAAACCGGGCCACATTATTAGAAATTGCCCGAACCAGGAGAACACGAATGGACAAGGCCGCGGAAGAGTTTTCAATATTAATGCGGCAGAGGCACAGGAAGACCCGGAGCTTGTTACGGGTACGTTTCTTATTGACAATAAATCTGCTTACGTTTTATTTGATTCGGGTGCGGATAGAAGCTATATGAGTAGATATTTTTGTGCTAAATTAAGTTGTCCATTGACGCCTTTGGATAGTAAATTTTTACTCGAATTAGCAAATGGTAAATTAATTTCGGCAGATAATATATGTCGGAATCGAGAAATTAAACTGGTTAGCGAAACATTTAAGATTGATTTGATACCAGTAGAGTTAGGGAGTTTTGATGTGATAATCGGTATGGACTGGTTGAAAGAAGTGAAAGCAGAGATCGTTTGTTACAAAAATGCAATTCACATTATACGAGAAAAAGGAAAACCCTTAATGGTGTACGGAGAAAAGGGCAACACGAAACTACATCTTATTAGTAATTTGAAGGCACAAAAACTAATAAGAAATGGTTGCTATGCTGTTCTAGCACACGTCGAGAAAGTACAAACTGAAGAAAAGAGCATCAATGATGTTCCCGTCGCAAAAGAATTTCTCGATGTATTTCCGAAAGAATTACTGGGGTTACCCCCACATCGATCCGTTGAATTTCAAATAGATCTTGTACCAGGAGCTGCACCAATAGCTCGTACTCCTTACAGACTAGCACCCAGCGAGATGAAAGAACTGCAAAGTCAATTACAAGAACTTTTAGAACGAGGTTTCATTCGACCAAGCACATCACCGTGGGGAGCTCCTGTTTTGTTTGTCAAGAAGAAAGATGGTACATTCAGGTTGTGTATCAACTACCGAGAGTTGAACAAACTTACCATCAAGAATCGCTACCCACTACCGAGAATCGACGACTTATTTGATCAACTACAAGGCTCGTCTGTTTATTCAAAGATTGAATTACGTTCCGGGTATCATCAAATGCGGGTGAAAGAAGATGATATTCCAAAGACTGCTTTTAGGACGCGTTATGGTCATTACGAGTTTATGGTTATGCCGTTTGGATTGACTAATGCACCAGCTATGTTCATGGACCTTATGAACTGAGTGTGTGGACCATACCTTGACAAGTTTGTCATTGTTTTCATTGATGACATACTTATTTACTCAAAGAATGACCAAGAACACGGTGAACATTTGAGAAAGGTGTTAGAAGTATTGAGGAAGGAAGAATTGTACGCTAAGTTTTCAAAGTGTGCATTTTGGTTGGAAAAAGTTCAATTCCTCGATCACATAGTGAACAAAGAAGGTATTAAGGTGGATCCGGAAAAGATAGAAACTGTTGAAAAGTGGGAAACCCTGAAAACTCCGAAACACATACGCCAGTTTTTAGGACTAGCTTGTTACTACAGAAGGTTCATCCAAGACTTTTCCAGAGTAGCAAAACCCTTGACTGCATTAACGCATAAAGGGAAGAAATTTGAACGGAAGGATGAACAAGAGAAAGCGTTCCAGTTATTGAAGAAAAAGCTAACTACGGCACCTATATTGTCATTGCCTGAAGGGAATGATGATTTTGTGATTTATTGTGACGCATCAAAGCAAGGTCTCGGTTGTGTATTAATGCAACGAACGAAGGTGATTGCTTATGCGTCTAGACAATTGAAGATTCACGAACAAAATTATACGACGCATGATTTGGAATTAGGTGCGGTTGTTTTTGCATTAAAGACTTGCAGACACTACTTATATGAGGTCAAAAGTATTATATATACCGACCACAAAAGTCTTCAACACATATTTAATCAGAAACAACTGAATATGAGGCAGCGTAGGTGGATTGAATTATTGAATGATTACGACTTTGAGATTCGTTACCACCCGGGGAAGGCAAATGTGGTAGCCGATGCCTTGAGCAGGAAGGTCAGAGAACCCATTCGAGTAAAATCTATGAATATAATGATTCATAGTAACCTTACAACTCAAATAAAGGAGGTGCAACAAGGAGTTTTAAAAGAGGGAAATTTAAAGGATGAAATACCCAAAGGATCGGAGAAGCATCTTAATATTCAGGAAGACGGAACCCGGTATAGGGCTGAAAGGATTTGGGTACCAAAATTTGGAGATATGAGAGAAATGGTACTTAGAGAAGCTCATAAAACCAGATACTCAATACATCCTGGAACGGGGAAGATGTACAAGGATCTCAAGAAACTTTTTTGGTGGCCGGGTATGAAAGCCGATGTTGCTAAATACGTGGGAGAATGTTTGACGTGTTCTAAGGTCAAAGCTGAGCATCAGAAACCATCAGGTCTACTTCAACAACCCGAAATCCCGGAATGGAAATGGGAAAACATTACCATGGATTTCATCACTAAATTGCCAAGGACTGCAAGTGGTTTTGATACTATTTGGGTAATAGTTGATCGTCTCACCAAATCAGCACACTTCATGCCAATAAGAGAAGATGACAAGATGGAGAAGTTAGCACGACTGTATTTGAAGGAAGTCATCTCCAGACATGGAATACCAATCTCTATTATCTCTGATAGGGATGGCAGATTTATTTCAAGATTCTGGCAGACATTACAGCAAGCATTAGGAACTCGTCTAGACATGAGTACTGCCTATCATCCACAAACTGATGGGCAGAGTGAAAGGACGATACAAACACTTGAAAACATGCTACGAGCATGTGTTATTGATTTCGGAAACAGTTGGGATCGACATCTACCATTAGCAGAATTTTCCTACAACAACAGCTACCATTCAAGCATTGAGATGGCGCCGTTTGAAGCACTTTATGGTAGAAAGTGCAGGTCTCCGATTTGTTGGAGTGAAGTGGGGGATAGACAGATTACGGGTTCGGAGATTATACAATAAACTACCGAGAAGATCATCCAAATTCAACAACGGTTGAAAACCGCCCAAAGTCGACAAAAGAGCTACGCTGACATTAAAAGAAAAGATATAGAATTTGAAATTGGAGAGATGGTCATGCTTAAAGTTGCACCTTGGAAAGGCGTTGTTCGATTTGGTAAACGAGGGAAATTAAATCCAAGGTATATTAGACCATTCAAGATTATTGATCGTGTCGGACCAGTAGCTTACCGACTTGAGTTACCTCAACAACTCGCGGCTGTACATAACACTTTCCACGTCTCGAATTTGAAGAAATGTTTTGCTAAAGAAGATCTCACTATTCCGTTAGATGAAATCCAAATTAACGAAAAACTTCAATTCATCGAAGAACCCGTCGAAATAATGGATCGTGAGGTTAAAAGACTTAAGCAAAACAAGATACCAATTGTTAAGGTTCGATGGAATGCTCGTAGAGGACCCGAGTTCACCTGGGAGCATGAAGATCAGATGAAGAAGAAATACCCGCATCTATTTCCAGAAGATTCGTCAACACCTTCAACAGCTTAAAATTTCGGGACGAAATTTATTTAACGGGTAGGTACTGTAGTGACCCGAACTTTTCCATGTTTATATATATTAATTAAGATTGATATTTACATGATTAAATGTTTCCAACATGTTAAGCAATCAAACTTGTTAAGACTTGATTAATTGAAATAGGTTTCATATAGACAATTGACCACCCAAGTTGACCGGTGATTCACGAACGTTAAAACTTGTAAAAACTATATGATGACATATATATGGTTATATATATAGTTAACATTATATTATGATAATTAAACATATCATTAAGTATATTAACAATGAACTACATATGTAAAAACAAGACTACTAACTTAATGATTTTGAAACGAGACATATATGTAACGATTATCGTTGTAACGACATTTAATGTATATATATCATATTAAGAGATATTCGTACATCATAATATCATGATAATATAATAATTTAAAATCTCTTTTGATATTATAAACATTGGGTTAACAACATTTAACAAGATCGTTAACCTAAAGGTTTCAAAACAACATTTACATGTAACGACTAACGATGACTTAACGACTCAGTTAAAATGTATATACATGTAGTGTTTTAATATGTATTTATACACTTTTGAAAGACTTCAATACACTTATCAAAATACTTCTACTTAACAAAAATGCTTACAATTACATCCTCGTTCAGTTTCATCAACAATTCTACTCGTATGCACCCGTATTCGTACTCGTACAATACACAGCTTTTAGATGTATGTACTATTGGTATATACACTCTAATTATCAGCTCTTAGCAGCCCATGTGAGTCACCTAACATATGTGGGAACCATCATTTGGCAACTAGCATGAAATATCTCATAAAATTACAAAAATATGAGTAATCATTCATGACTTATTTACATGAAAACAAAATTACATATCCTTTATATCTAATCCATACACCAACGACCAAAAACACCTACAAACACTTTCATTCTTCAATTTTCTTCATCTAATTGATCTCTCTCAAGTTCTATCTTCAAGTTCTAAGTGTTCTTCATAAATTCCAAAAGTTCTAGTTTCATAAAATCAAGAATACTTTCAAGTTTGCTAGCTCACTTCCAATCTTGTAAGGTGATCATCCAACCTCAAGAAATCTTTGTTTCTTACAGTAGGTTATCATTCTAATACAAGGTAATAATCATATTCAAACTTTGGTTCAATTTCTATAACTATAACAATCTTATTTCAAGTGATGATCTTACTTGAACTTGTTTTCGTGTCATGATTCTGCTTCAAGAACTTCGAGCCATCCAAGGATCCATTGAAGCTAGATCCATTTTTCTCTTTTCCAGTAGGTTTATCCAAGTAAATTAAGGTAGTAATGATGTTCATAACATCATTCGATTCATACATATAAAGCTATCTTATTCGAAGGTTTAAACTTGTAATCACTAGAACATAGTTTAGTTAATTCTAAACTTGTTCGCAAACAAAAGTTAATCCTTATAACTTGACTTTTAAAATCAACTAAACACATGTTCTATATCTATATGATATGCTAACTTAATGATTTAAAACCTGGAAACACGAAAAACACCGTAAAACCGGATTTACGCCGTCGTAGTAACACCGCGGGCTGTTTTGGCTTAGTTAATTAAAAACTATGATAAACTTTGATTTAAAAGTTGTTATTCTGAGAAAATGATTTTTATTATGAACATGAAACTATATCCAAAAATTATGGTTAAACTCAAAGTGGAAGTATGTTTTCTAAAATGGTCATCTAGACGTCGTTCTTTCGACTGAAATGACTACCTTTACAAAAACGACTTGTAACTTATTTTTCCGAAAATAAACCTATACTTTTTCTGTTTAGATTCATAAAATAGAGTTCAATATGAAACCATAGCAATTTGATTCACTCAAAACGGATTTAAAATGAAGAAGTTATGGGTAAAACAAGATTGGATAATTTTTCTCATTTTAGCTACGTGAAAATTGGTAACAAATCTATTCCAACCATAACTTAATCCAGTTGTATTGTATATTATGTAATCTTGAGATAACATAGACACGTATACAATGTTTCGACCTATCATGTCGACACATCTATATATATTTCGGAACAACCATAGACACTCTATATGTGAATGTTGGAGTTAGCTATACAGGGTTGAGGTTGATTCCAAAATATATATAGTTTGAGTTGTGATCAATACTGAGATACGTATACACTGGGTCGAGGATTGATTCAAGATAATATTTATCAATTTATTTCTGTACATCTAACTGTGGACAACTAGTTGTAGGTTACTAACGAGGACATCTGACTTAATAAACTTAAAACATCAAAATATATTAAAAGTGTTGTAAATATATTTTGAACATACTTTGATATATATGTATATATTGTTATAGGTTCTTGAATCAACCAGTGGCCAAGTCTTACTTCCCGACGAAGTAAAAATCTGTGAAAGTGAGTTATAGTCCCACTTTTAAAATCTAATATTTTTGGGATGAGAATACATGCAGGTTTTATAAATGATTTACAAAATAGACACAAGTACGTGAAACTACATTCTATGGTTGAATTATTGAAATCGAATATGCCCCTTTTTATTAAGTCTGGTAATCTAAGAATTAGGGAGCAGACACCCTAATTGACGCGAATCCTAAAGATAGATCTATTGGGCCTAACAAACCCCATCCAAAGTACCGGATGCTTTAGTACTTCGAAATTTATATCATATCCGAAGGGTGTCCCGGAATGATGAGGATATTCTTATATATGCATCTTGTTATTGTCGGTTACCAGGTGTTCACCATATGAATGATTTTTATCTCTATGTATGGGATGTGTATTGAAATATGAAATCTTGTGGTCTATTGTTACGATTTGATATATATAGGTTAAACCTATAACTCACCAACATTTTTGTTGACGGTTAAAGCATGTTTATTCTCAGGTGAATACTAAGAGCTTCCGCTGTTGCATACTAAAATAAGGACAAGATTTGGAGTCCATGTTTGTATGATATTGTGTAAAAACTGCATTCAAGAAACTGATTTCGATGTAACATATTTGTATTGTAAACCATTATGTAATGGTCGTGTGTAAACAGGATATTTTAGATTATCATTATTTGATAATCTACGTAAAGCTTTTTAAACCTTTATTTATGAAATAAAGGTTATGATTTGTTTTAAAAATGAATGCAGTCTTTGAAAAGCGTCTCATATAGAGGTCAAAACCTCGCAACGAAATCAATTAATATGGAACGTTTTTAATCAATAAGAACGGGACATTTCATCAGGTTCCCTAGAAGTCTTCCGCTGTTTGCTTATATGTTAGACAAGCTAGCTGTTTGCTTATATGTTAGACAAGCTATGTGCATGGAGTCTTACATGGCATATTTTCAAGGAAACGTTGCATTCACCAAATCATCACCATGTATCTTATTTTGACTACATTGTCAACGGAATTACTATTGTAAACTATTATTTACGGTGATTGTCTATATGTAGAAATCTTCAGATGTCTAAAACCTTTGATTTAAATATTCATTTATGGTGTGCCTTTTCAAAAGAATGTAATGTTTACAAAACGTATCATATAGAGGTCAAATACCTCGCAATGAAATCGATGAATGACGTGTTCGTCCATATGGATTTGGAGCGATCGTCACATTCATCCTTTAAATTTCCCTCTTTTAAAACTCCTTGTTACGGCTCCTTTATTTGAGTAGTAAGGTTATTATGAATCATTATATTCATAGATTTTACTCGAATGGGTTCTCTGTCCTTCCTGCTCAAGGCGTCGGCTACCACATTTGCCTTCCCCGGGTGGTAACGAATCTCAAAGTTGTAATCATTCAACAATTCAATCCACCTACGCTGCCTCATATTCAGTTGTTTCTGATTAAATATGTGTTGAAGACTTTTATGGTCGGTATATATAATACTTTTGACCCCATATAAGTAGTGCCTCCAAGTCTTTAATGCAAAAACAACCGCGCCTAATTTCAAATCATGCGTCGTATAATTTTTTTCGTGAATCTTCAATTGTCTAGACGCATAAGCAATTACCTTTGTTCGTTACATTAATACACAACCGAGACCTTGCTTTGATGCGTCACAATAAATCACAAAATCATCATTCCCTTCAGGCAATGACAATATAGGTGCCGTAGTTAGCTTTTTCTTCAATAACTGGAACGCTTTCTCTTGTTCATCCTTCCGTTCAAATTTCTTCCCTTTATGCGTTAATGCAGTCAAGGGTTTTGCTACTCTGGAAAAGTCTTGGATGAACCTTCTGTAGTAACCAGCTAGTCCTAAAAACTGGCGTATGTGTTTCGGAGTTTTCGGGGTTTCCCACTTTTCAACAGTTTCTATCTTTTCCGGATCCACCTTAATACCTTCTTTGTTCACTATGTGATCGAGGAATTGAACTTCTTCCAACCAAAATGCACACTTTGAAAACTTAGCGTACAATTCTTCCTTCCTCAATACTTCTAACACCTTTCTCAAATGTTCACCGTGTTCTTGGTCATTCTTTGAGTAAATAAGTATGTCATCAATGAAAACAATGACAAACTTGTCAAGGTATGGTCCACACACTCAGTTCATAAGGTCCATGAACATAGCTGGTGCATTAGTCAATCCAAACGGCATAACCATAAACTCGTAATGACCATAACGCGTCCTAAAAGCAGTCTTTGGAATATCATCTTCTTTCACCCGCATTTGATGATACCCGGAACGTAATTCAATCTTTGAATAAACAGACGAGCCTTGTAGTTGATCAAATAAGTCGTCGATTCTCGGTAGTGGGTAGCGATTCTTGATGGTAAGTTTGTTCAACTCTCGGTAGTCGATACACAACCTGAATGTACCATCTTTCTTCTTGACAAACAAAACAGGAGCTCCCCACGGTGATGTGCTTGGTCGAATGAAACCACGTTCTAAAAGTTCTTGTAATTGACTTTGCAGTTCTTTCATCTCGCTGGGTGCTAGTCTGTAAGGAGTACGAGCTATTGGTGCAGCTCCTGGTACAAGATCTATTTGAAATTCAACGGATCGATGTGGGGGTAACCCCAGTAATTCTTTCGGAAATACATCGAGAAATTCTTTTGCGACGGGAACATCATTGATGCTCTTTTCTTCAGTTTGTACTTTCTCGACGTGTGCTAGAACAGCATAGCAACCATTTCTTATTAGTTTTTGTGCCTTCAAATTACTAATAAGATGTAGTTTCGTGTTGCCCTTTTCTCCGTACACCATTAAGGGTTTTCCTTTTTCTCGTATAATGCGAATTGCATTTTTGTAACAAACGATCTCTGCTTTCACTTCTTTCAACCAGTCCATACCGATTATCACATCAAAACTCCCTAACTCTACTGGTATCAAGTTAATCTTAAATGTTTCGCTAACCAGTTTAATTTCTCGATTCCGACATATATTATCTGCTGAAATTAATTTACCATTTGCGAATTCGAGTAAAAATTTACTATCCAAAGGCGTCAATGGGCAACTTAATTTAGCACAAAAATCTCTACTCATATAGCTTCTATCCGCACCCGAATCAAATAAAACGTATGCAGATTTATTGTCAATAAGAAACATACCCGTAACAAGCTCCGGGTCTTCCTGTGCCTCTTTCGCATTAATATTGAAAACTCTTCCGCGGACTTGTCCATTCGTATTCTCCTGGTTCGGGCAATTTCTAATAATGTGGCCCGGTTTTCCATATTTATAACAAACTACATTGGCATAACTTGCTCCGACACTACTTGCTCCGCCATTACTCATTCCGACACCATTTGTTCCTTTCGTTCTATTAACCCCTGGTCCGTAGACCTCACACTTCGCCGCGCTATGACCATTTCTTTTACACTTGTTGTAAAATTTGGTGTAGAACCCCGAGTGATACTTTTCACACCTTTGGCATAGCTACTTCTGATTGTTGTTGTTGTTGCGGTTATTATTGTTGTTGGGATGATTATTGTAGTTGCTGTTGCTGTTGTTGTTGTTGTTGTTGTTGTTGTTTTTGTTGTTGTTGTTGGGCCGTTTATTGTAGTTGTGATTGATGTTGCGATTGTTGGGATAGTTTCTGCGATTATTGTTGTAATTGCTGTTGTTGTTGTATTGGTGATTCTTATCACCGTTTTCCTCCCACTTTCTTTTGACTTGCTTCACATTGGCCTCTTCAGCAGTCTGTTCTTTAATTCTTTCTTCAATCTGGTTCACTAGTTTGTGAGCCATTCTACATGCATGTTGTATGGAGGCGGGCTCGTGTGAACTTATATCTTCTTGGATTCTTTCCGGTAATCCTTTCACAAACGCGTCGATCTTCTCTTCCTCATCTTCGAACGCTCCCGGACACAATAAGCACAATTCTGTGAATCGTCTTTCGTACGTGGTAAAATCAAATCCTTGGGTTCGTAACCCTCTAAGTTCTGTCTTGAGCTTATTGACTTCGGTTTTGGGACGGTACTTCTCATTCATCAAGTGCTTGAATGCTGACCACGGTAGTGCGTAAGCATCATCTTGTCCCACTTGCTCTAGATGGGTATTCCACCATGTTAACGCAGAACCTGTGAAGGTATGCGTAGCGTACTTCACTTTGTCCTCTTCAGTACACTTACTTATGGCAAACACCGATTCGACCTTCTCGGTCTACTGTTTCAATCCGATCGGTCCTTCGGTTCCATCAAATTCCAAAGGTTTGCAGGCAGTGAATTCTTTGTAGGTGCATCCTACACGATTTTCTGTACTGCTAGATCCAAGGTTATTGTTGGTATGTAGCGCAGCCTGTACTGCGGCTATGTTTGAAGCAAGAAAGGCACGAAATTCCTCTTCACTCATATTCAAGGTGTGTCGAGTAGTCGGTGCCATTTCCTTCAAAATAGTCAAATGAAACGAGTTAATCATATAGAATATCAGGAGTAGTCAATAGTATTTCGTAGCATAATATGAACTTATTTATAAAAGCTCTTTCTTCATATTAGCGTTTCATACTCTTTAATTCGGGTAGTACCTACCCGTTAAGTTCATACTTAGTAGCTAACATACCATTTCAACTACTACAATTCTATATGAAAAACTAATCACAACAAAAAAAATATATCATATTCAAACCTTTATACAATAACTTGCAAACTTACAATACCGCTATTTCACATATAGCATGAAATATAGCACATAAAACTTTGATACAAAGTAGTTGCGAAGATAATTCTAGTTAATAAATAAGGCATTCAGCAAAGGCAACAAAGACACGTAATTCATACGTCCAGAAACAAGTCATGCATTCTGGTTTTACTAATACCACTTCCCATCCTTGGTCTTGCGGAACGTAACCGTTGTGACCGATAGTATGACAACGTGTTGTAACGTCGTCAAAAGGGCGAAGGTTACGTAATGACCAACAGTCTCGTAATAACCTAAAAACCTCATTTCTTACCCCAATTACCGACTCCGTCACTTGTGGGAACGTTTTGTTTAATAGTTGTAGCCCGATGTTCTTTTTCTCACTTTGGTGAGAAGCGAACATTACTAACCCATAAGCATAACATGCTTCTTTATGTTGCATGTTAGCCGCTTTTTCTAAATCATGAAGTCCTATATTCGGATACATTGAGTCAAAATAATTTCTTAACCCGTTGCATAAAAGAGCATTTGGGTTCCCCGCAATATATGCGTCAAAGTAAACACATCGTAACTTATGGGTTTCCCAATGTGATATCCCCCATCTTTCAAACGAAAGCCTTTTATAAACCAAGGCATTCTTGGAACATTCTTCGAATGTCTTACAAACTGATTTTGCCATAAATAGTTGTGCCGAGGAATTCTGACCGACTCTAGACAAGATTTCATCAATCATGTCTCCGGGTAAGTCTTCTAAAATATTGGGTTGTCTATCCATTTTGTGTTTTTATACTATAAAATAGACAAGAGTTAGATTCATAAAAGATACTTATTAATACAAGCAATTTTTACATATATCGTAAAGCATAAGCACACTATATTACATATAGTACACCGCACAAATACAACTATCTTATTCCGACTCACTCGTTTCTTCTTTTTTGAACTTGGTTCTTTTTGCTAAGTTTTTAGGGATATATGATGTTCCCCTAATACGAGCCGTCGTTTTCCACATTGGTCTAGAAAAATCTGGTGGTTTAGAGGTTCCCGGGTTATTGTTACAACTTAAGAAATACGGGTGTTGACGATACATATAAAGTTCATCGGGGTTAGAATCAGATTTCTCTATTTTTATGCCCTTTCCCTTATTGTTCTCTTTTGCCTTTTTAAATTCAGTTGGGGTAATTTCTATAACATCATCGGAATCCTCGTCGGGATCCGATTCATCGGAGAATTGGTAATCCTCCCAATATTTTGCTTCCTTGGCGGAAACACCGTTGACCATAATTAACTTTGGTCGGTTGGTTGAGGATTTTCTTCTACTTAACCGTTTTATTATTTTCCCCACTGGTTCTTCTTCCGGTTCCGATTCTTCTTCCGGTTCCGATTCTTCTTCCGGTTCCGACTCTTCTTCCGGTTCCTCTTCGGGAACTTGTGAATCACTCCACGAATCATTCCAATTTACATTTGACTCTTCATTATTATTAGGTGAGTCAATGGGACTTGTTCTAGAGGTAGACATCTATCACATAATATCAAACACGTTATGAGATTAATATATCACATAATATTCACATGTTAAAAATATATAGTTTCCAACAAAATTTGTTAAGCAATCTTTTTTTTTTTTTTTCAAGTAAACACGGTCGAAGTTCAGACTCACTAATGCATCCTAACAAATTCGATAAGACACACTAATGCAAAATTATGGTTCTCTAAGACCAACGCTCTGATACCAACTTAAATGTCCCGTTCTTATTGATTAAAAACGTTCCATATTAATTGATTTCGTTGCGAGGTTTTGACCTCTATATGAGACGTTTTTCAAATACTGCATACATTTTTAAAACAAACCATAACCTTTATTTCATAAATAAAGGTTTAAAAAGCTTTACGTAGATTATCAAATAATGATAATCTAAAATATCCTGTTTACACACGACCATTACATAATGGTTTACAATACAAATATGTTACATCGAAATCAGTTTCTTGAATGCAGTTTTTACACAATATCATGCAAACATGGACTCCAAATCTTGTCCTTATTTTAGTATGCAACAGCGGAAGCTCTTAGTATTCACCTGAGAATAAACATGCTTTAAACGTCAACAAAAATGTTGGTGAGTTATAGATTTAACCTATATATATCAAATCGTAACAATAGACCACAAGATTTCATATTTCAATACACATCCCATACATAGATATAAAAATCGTTCATATGGTAAACACCTGGTAACCGACATTAACAAGATGCATATATAAGAATATCCCTATCATTCCGGGACACCCTTCGGATATGATATAAATTTCGAAGTACTAAAGCATCCAGTACTTTGGATGGGGTTTGTTAGGCCCAATAGATCTATCTTTAGGATTCGCGTCAATTAGGGTGTCTGTTCCCTAATTCTTAGATTACCAGACTTAATAAAAAGGGGCATATTCGATTTCGATAATTCAACCATAGAATGTAGTTTCACGTACTTGTGTCTATTTTGTAAATCATTTATAAAACCTGCATGTATTCTCATCCCAAAAATATTAGATTTTAAAAGTGGGACTATAACTCACTTTCACAGATTTTTACTTCGTCGGGAAGTAAGACTTGGCCACTGGTTGATTCATAAACCTATAACAATATATACATATATATCAAAGTATGTTCAAAATATATTTACAAAACTTTTAATACATTTTGATGTTTTAAGTTTATTAAGTCAGCTGTCCTCGTTAGTAACCTACAACTAGTTGTCCACAGTTAGATGTACAGAAATAAATCAATAAATATTATCTTGAATCAATCCACGACCCAGTGTATACGTATCTCAGTATTGATCATAACTCAAACTATATATATATTTTGGAATCAACCTCAACCCTGTATAGCTAACTCCAACATTCACATATAGAGTGTTTATGGTTGTTCCGCAATATATATATATAGATGGGTCGACATGATAGGTCGAAAGATTGTATACGTGTCTATGGTATCTCAAGATTACATAATATACAATATAAGTTGATTAGGTTATGGTTGGAATAGATTTATTACTAACTTTCACGTAGGTAAAATGAGTAGTTTTTATCAATCTTGTTTTACTCGCCATTTCTCCGTTTCTAATCCGTTTTGAGTGATTCCAGTGGCCACGATTTCGTATTGAACTTAACTTTATGAATCTAAACATAAAAAGTATAAGTTTATAGTTGGAAATACAAGTTACAAGTCATTTTTTAAAGAGGTAGTCATTTTCGTCGAAAGAACGACATCTTGATGACCATTTTGAAAAACATACTTTCACTTTGAGTTTAACCATGATTTTTGGATATAGTTTCATGTTCATAAGAAAAATCATTTTTCCAGAAGTATAGCTTTTAAATCAAAGTTCTTCTTAGCTTTTAATTATCCCAACCAAAACAGCCCCCGGTTTTACTACGACGGCGTATATCCAGTTTTATGGTGTTTATCGTGTTTCCGGGTTTTAAATCATTAAGTTAGCATATCATATAGATATAGAACATGTGTTTAGTTGATTTTAAAAGTCTAGTTAGAAGGATTAACTTTATTTGCGAACAAGTTTAGAATTAACTAAACTATGTTCTAGTGATTACAAGTTTATAACGTTGAATAAGACAGCTTTTTATGTATGAATCGAATGATGTTATGAACATCATTACTACCTCAAGTTCCTTGGATAAACCTACTGGAAATGAGAAAAATGGATCTAGCTTCAAAGGATCCTTGGATGGCTTGAAAGTTCTTGAAGCAGAATCATGACACGAAAATAATTTCAAGTAAGATTTCCACTCGAAATAAGATTGTTATAGTTATAGAAATTGAATTAAAGTTTGAATATGATTATTACCTTGTATTAGAAAGATAACCTACTGTAAGTAACAAAGGTTTCTTGATCTTGGATGATTACTTGGAATGGATTTAGAAAACTTGGAAGTAAACTTGCAATCTTGGAAGTATTCTTGATTTTATGAAACTAGAACTTTTGAAATTTATGAAGAACACTTAGAACTTGAAGATAGAACTTGAGAGAGATCAATTAGATGAAGAAAATTGAAGAATGAAAGTGTTTGTAGGTGTTTTTGGTCGTTGGTGTATGGATTAGATATAAAGGATATGTAATTTTGTTTTCATGTAAATAAGTCATGAATGATTACTCATATTTTTGTAATTTTATGAGATATTTCATGCTAGTTGCTAAATGATGGTTCTCACATGTGTTAGGTGACTCACATGGGCTGCTAAGAGCTGATCATTGGAGTGTATATACCAATAGTACATATATCTAAAAGCTGTGTATTGTACGAGTACGAATACGGGTGCATACGAGTAGAATTGTTGATGAAACTGAACGAGGATGTAATTGTAAGCATTTTTGTTAAGTAGAAGTATTTTGATAAGTGTCTTGAAGTCTTTCAAAAGTGTATGAATACATATTAAAACACTACATGTATATACATTTTAACTGAGTCGTTAAGTCATCGTTAGTCGTTACATGTAAGTGTTGTTTTGAAACCTTTAAGTTAACGATCTTGTTAAATGTTGTTAACCCAATGTTTATAATATCAAAAGAGATTTTAAATTATTATATTATCATGATATTATGATGTACGAATATCTCTTAATATGATATGTATACATTAAATGTCGTTACAACGATAATCGTTACATATATGTCTCGTTTCAAAATCATTAAGTTAGTAGTCTTGTTTTTACATATGTAGTTCATTGTTAATATACTTAATGATATGTTTACTTATCATAATATCATGTTAACTATATATATAACCATATATATGTCATCATATAGTTTTTACAAGTTTTAACGTTCGTGAATCACCGGTCAACTTGGGTGGTCAATTGTCTATATGAAACCTATTTCAATTAATCAAGTCTTAATAAGTTTGATTGCTTAACATGTTGGAAATACTTAATCATGTAAATAACAATTTCATTTAATATATATAAACATGGAAAAGTTCGGGTCACTACACTCACCCCCCCATTCACCTATAAATACTAGCCTTATTCCATCTATTTTACACTTGCTTTCATTTGTAATTCACACACACACACTCTCTAATTCTCTCTAGTTCTTTCTCTCTCTAAAAGTGTAACTATTTTGAATTCTTCTTCTTCTCCTCCTTCTCATCATCACGAATTCATCATCATCATCATCATCATCATGGGTCTAGCTTTTTAGCTTTTGATCTTGATTACATCTTGTAGATTCAAACATGGATTTGAATCCTTCAAGAACATGGAAGATTCAAGCTTTCTAGCTTTGAATCTTTACCTACTTTGTAGATCTATATCTTTTAACTTTAAATCTTGTTATTTTGTTATAAAGATTCAAACTTGTGTTTGTAATCTTCATGTAACTTAAAGATCCAAGCTTTATGCTTCAAGATCTTCAAGAACAACCAAGATGCAAGCTTTCTAGCTTGGATCTTCATATCTTTTGATGGATCTAAGTTTTCTAACTTATGATCTCATTATTTTGTTATAAAGATCAAAACTTGTGTTTATGGTCTTCATGTAACTTATAGATCCAAGCTTTATGCTTCAAGATCTTCAAGAACACTAAAGCTTCAAGCTTTCTAGCTTTGTAACCTTATAACTTGTGTGAAAGGGATCCAAGCTCTCTAGCTTAGGGTTCCATCACTTTATTTGACTTAGATTA
Organism: Rutidosis leptorrhynchoides; assembly: GCF_046630445.1. Taxonomy (NCBI): domain Eukaryota; kingdom Viridiplantae; phylum Streptophyta; class Magnoliopsida; order Asterales; family Asteraceae; genus Rutidosis; species Rutidosis leptorrhynchoides. The sequence continues at coordinate 34,900,602 of NC_092337.1, read as the reverse complement.
TGTTCATACTTGCTTGATTGAAGTAAAGTTTGTAGCTTTAGTTGTAAATGTAACGTGTAATTGTGTTAAGACTAAGGATATGATATAACCTTGGTTCATCATCCATCTAAGACTCTTAAATGAGTTGTGTTCTTACTTGGTCTTAATATATTGTATGTTGATGGTAGAATCTTGGTCAAGGTGATGCTAACCCATCAACGATTTGTACACTTGAAGCTACAAGCATCAAGGATGAGAACCGTGATGAGCATCAAGCACTAAGAACCCCACCGGAGCACCTTACTTACTGTTTTCGGGATCTGATCAGACAACCTGGGCTACTGGAAAGTTAATTTTCAGTTAGTTCGGTTCGAGTAGATGATTTTCCGTTTAGACCTCGTCTTAATCCGAGTTACGATTTAGGATTTATGGCCTTCCGAAAGTCATTACACCCTATTAACGTTGTGCTGAAATTTCTGACCTACTCGCACATAAACTGTTGCCACGGTCAAACGAAGACGAGTTTGGTTCTGGAAATTGGTCAGAAACTAGGGGACTCATATACGGAGCCATAGCCACTGATTACGTGTCTTTTTGATTTACGTAGAGGTCGTAGCAGCTGACCGAAGTCAGCCTATTATTTCGATCTCTATTCTTGTCAAACTTACTTAGCTTTTATGATGATGAATGATGATGATGATGACACTTAAACTTATTTTATGCACTAATAGAACTTATAAAGACAACCTACTGACCTAGTAACCCTTGATTTAAGTTGACGACCTTTCGGACCGACTTACTACCTGCACACTTTCGTATCGACTTGTATTACTTATTCACTGTGAGTTATAGCTTTCCTTTTTACTTTACTATTTTTGGGGTTAAGAATACATGCGCTTCTTATGGTTTACTTATTTGACACGAGTACTTAAACTTTACATATGTGTGGGTTATATAACGGCATAAACTTTCCCCTCAGCACGGTAACGTTTAACTATTGGTTTTTGAACAGGTAGACGCGAATCTTAGATATGGATCCATAGGGTTTGACATCCCCACTCGGGCTAGTCGAGCTAGCATTTAACGGGTGTTTAATACTTTGAGGACATACGCACTCGTCAGGTGTACTTTTAGGGGGTGATATTTATATTTACGTTAAGTCTAGTTACCATGTGCCCACGGTTATACATATACTTTTCATACTGTTTTGAAACATTGAAATCTCGTGGTCAATCTTATATTACTGTTACAATTTAAACTATAGCTCACCAACATTATTGTTGACGTTTTTAAGCATGTTTTCTCAGGTGCTTAGAGGTTTGTTGCTTCCGCTGTTTAGACTTGCTGTCATGCTGTTTAGACTTGCTGTCATGCTGTTTAGACTTGCTGTTAAGGACCTGCTGTGTTAGATATTCGTTGCATAACTTAGAGATGTCTCAATCATAGAACTTTTCATTTGCATTCGTAGTTTATGTTATTTTCAAATAATGACTTTGTAACGACCTTTGTGTCACGTTATCTTTTGTAAATGCTATGTCTTTTTTTGAATGCAAACAGGTTTTCAAACAGCATATAGTATTTGACCGTGTAAAGATCCTGTTGTTGACAAATCGTACACGATGGTTTTGTACGGGGCGTCACATAGTAACTGCCAGTTATAAGAACTGGTAGGCGCGAGTAGTAGTATATGGATCCATAGGGCTTGATATCCCCGTCCGAGCTAGAGCACTAGCCCTTTAACGGACGTATGCTATTTGAGAAGCGTACACATTGGTTTGCGTGTATTATTAAGATGATTATACAAAGGGTATAAATTATATATACGTTAAGTTTAGTTACCAGGGTGCTCAATTTCGTAGAATATTTTGATAAACATTTCTGGATGAAACAACTGAAAACTTGTGATTCACCTTTATGTACAGATTATGCAAAACATTAAAACTATGAACTCACCAACCTTTGTGTTAACACTTGTTAGCATGTTTATTCTCAGGTTCCCTAGAAGTCTTCTGCTGTTTACTTATATGTTAGACAAGCTATGTGCATGGAGTCTTACATGGCATATTTTTCAAGGAAATTTTGCATTCACCAAATCATCACCATGTATCTTATTTTGACTGCATTGTCAACGGAAGTACTATTGTAAACTATTATTTACGGTGATTGTCTATATGTAGAAATCATCAGATGTCGAAAACTTTTGATTTAAATATTCATTTATGGTGTGCCTTTTCAAAAGAATGCAATGTTTACAAAACGTATCATATAGAGGTCAAATACCTCGCAATGAAATCGATGAATGACGTGTTCGTCCATATGGATTTGGAGCGATCGTCACAGAAACTTACAAAGCATACTTGTCTAGAAATATTATGAAAGGGAGCTACATGCATTGATCCCTGCCACCTCAACATCTGAATGTAGCTGCTGTCTTGACATATGTTCGAGGAATATTGATACTGGAAATTATGATTATGCGTTTGAGTTCTACTTCTCAATTCTCATTATATGAATACAACAACAACCTTTGTGTCTTCTTGGAGTCTCTCTTTTTAAAACTAGAGAGTTGTTTGCCAGGTTTCGAGTTTTCTTCTGGCACAACAGAAAGTTCCAACATATTAGCATCGAGAAAACAAGAAAAAGAAGAAGATTGTGAGGGCAGTCTATTGAAGAGATTTATAAAAGTAAGTGTTTTCATCTTCTTATTATTTAGGTATTGATTAAAAAATTGATACATCTTCAAAAGATCATTTTCATTGACCAACCTAGTTTTAAAATCCCCTTGCGCAATCCACAGCAAATAATAATTATTGATCATTAAATTTACTCCTTGACCGATTTGAGCATACAAATTGTGATAGGTAATATAAGCTACAAATCGCATTAAAATTGAATGCCTAGTCATCATTCCATGTGGGTAATGGACCATGACTAAGTAGTTCACATTGTTATTACCATTGTTGATGCTGGTTTGACTCCTCTATCGTTGTTATTGTCGTTATTGTCACTGCATTCGATGTCAACACTGCTCTCGCTTTCCGAACCCATTATGTCAATCTCTTCGTTTTCGTCCTTATTAGGTAGTGCTTATGCTCCTGATGGTTCACCATTTACATCCTCCCCTTCGTGACTCATTTCTGATGTTGTATCATCATAATCTGATTCCTTCTCCATTTTCTTCTATATCAAACGCAACTCATATGGTGCTACTTAAAACAAACAATTTAGACAGATTACAAAATTTAAGTACATGAAACTGAATAAGAAACTAGTTGTTGCAATGGAAACATTAGTTTGCAACATTAAATTGTTGTACTAATCTATATATGCTAACAGCTGGCAAAACAAAGTAGTGCAACAATTTAATGTTGCAAACTAATGTTTACATTGTAACAACTAGTTTCTTATTCAGTTTGATGTATTTATATTTTGTAATCTGTCTAAATTGTTTGTTTTAGGTAGCACAGTATGAATTGTGTTTGATATATCAGGAAATGGAACTGAGATCAGATTATGATGATACAACATCAGAAATGAGTCACGACGGGGAGGATGTGAATGGTGAACCAGTAGGGGCACAACCACCACCTAATGAGGATGAGAACGAAGAGATTGACATTATGGGTTTCGGACAACGAAAGAAGTGATGACAGCGAGAGCAGTGACAATGACGATGATAGACAAAGCAGTCAAAACAACATCAACAATGGTAATAACAATGTGAACTACTAGGCATGATCCATTACCTACATGGGATGATGAATAAGCATTCAATTTTAATGTGATTTGCAGCTGATATTACTTATCACAATTTGTATACTCAAATCGGTTAACGCGCAAATTTAATGAATAATGATTAACGTTTGGTATGGATTGCGCAAGGGGATTTTGAAACTAGGTTGGACGATGAAAATGATCTTCTGGAGATGCAACAATTTTTCAATCAACACCCAGCTCAATTTATCTCCGGGACTTTTTTTTAAATAATAATAATAATAGGTAAGCTTTGGGAATTCCCTCAATCGCGCAGAAGTTGAAATTCAAGAAGCACTATCGTCTCTGACTGAATCTCATGGCCTAACTCTTTGTCAAATTTGGACCAACCCTTACATTTATGCTAATAATAAGAATAACAAGCGTTTGATGAAATTGTACGGTTATTGTGCTACTGTTTTGCCATATGCATGAGGAATATTAACATTGGAGATGTTGATTATGCATTTGAGTTCTTATTCTCGTTACACGACAAAGACCCTTATGTCTTCTTGGAGGCACTTTTAGTAAAACAAGAGACTTGTTTACCAAATTTCAAGCTTTCTTCTGGTGCATGATTTGGTCATCACTTACAGGTTCTAGACGGTGACAATCTTGCTGTAATTTTCAACATTTAGCATTCATAAAACAAGATAACACCACCACCACCTAATGCAACTGATATTGCTATAAATATACATATACTTCGTCGCAATATCAATCCAAAATGTTATGATTTTTATGTGTATTCGAGTAGTTTTCGGTTTGTAATTGGTTAAAATGTCCAAAGCGTCGAATGAAATGTTATTATGGATTTTCAATGATATAAAGATCAAAATGAAGATAAAATGAAGATTTATAATGAGCAACAAAAGAGTACAACATCGCTTCTCAAGACTACAAGTTAAAATGATCGAAATCACGAAATCTGCGCGCCTGCACGAAAAAATCATAACTAAATCATACTGACTCAAAAAATGGCGAATCAGCTGTCCAGACGTCCATAATTCATAGGGCTACGACTTTGATTAGTATGTCTACTTCTAAAAATGTGTACACGTTTCGTAAAGCTACAAAATTCTTGTGATGTTTAAAAAAAATGAACTTTAATTCTCACAAAGAACATGAGAACATGGGGCATCACTTTTTAGGAATTAAAATTGATAATTTCATGTGGATCCAACTTACTTTACAAGTGAGATGTGCTTTTTAAATTAAAATACACAAAACACATGGATAAACTACTACTAGCTGCTATTAAAAAGATATACGAAGAAGGTATGTTGACCAAAGCTAGGATGGTGCAAGTTTGAGATCCAAATGAACGTGGGATGGCAAATTTTATGATTAAAATACTATTACTTTCAGCTAGCTCAACTTCTTTACAGAGAGATCAGATGTGCTTTTATATTAAAAATTGAAGATACATATCAAAGTGATGGTAATATATACGAAGCAATATGGAACCAGTGAAGGGAGTAGTTAGACAGTAGAGTAGGATAATCAACTTTTTAGGAAGAATAGTTCAGTCCATTTCAATTCTAAAAACATACTCCGTATCATTATCATTTAATTTTTATTTCAGTCTCATATTAATTTTCAAGTTCAATTAGGATAGTTTCAATATTGTAAGGGTGATATTGTTCATATGTATGGGTGTTGTTATTTGTGACTTTCTACCATTTGAAGTTAATGAGAGTGAAGATTATTGTAATTTTGTTTTGTTTAAATTTTTATTGCTGTTACTTTCATTATTATTATTGTTAGAATCACTATTATTGTTATTATGTTTAGTATATTATGTTTGTATTTTTACTCCCGTACCATTATTATGATTAGCTAGTTTACTCCCGTGTTTGCTTAGATGTAGAACCCCTCAATTATGGATTGTTATCATTTAGAACATTAAAATGTAACTTGAGTATTTTTAACATTGTGCCTAGCTAAAAGAACCATTGCTATACAATTAGATATTTAATCCTTATCACTTAATTTGTTAGATATAAATAGCGAAGGTTAATTCTATTAATATAGATTAAGGTTTAACACTAAAAGTGGTTTAGACGAACTTATGGATAAATTATTAACACCAATTTAGAATTAAGATTCGGTGGTTTGGATAATATTATAGTTCATATAATCGTGAAATTGTAAAAGGAAAACCGTTATGATTTAAGTTTTGGCGAAAGTCAAAACTTGGCTAGGTCACAATTTAAATAATCGTAGTATAGTTTGACTCGCTAAAATAAGATTTAACGAAAGTTAGATTTAATTTTAGTTAGTTAAGATTTTATATAAATTCGAAAGAAAAATATATAAAGTAAACATTTTAAGAATTACAATTGTTATTTTAGTCATTTTAGATATTGTGTTCAATCAAAAGATCCATTATTATGTAAATTTAATACTTAATCCCCATCACATAGTTTATTGAATCATTTAGCGGAAGTTAAATTGGTGATATATAAAATATGCTTCAATACTATTTGTGATCTAGACAAAACGTAGGATTATATTCCTGACAAAAATATAAGAATACGGATTTGGTGATTTGGTGATATTAAGATTTATATAGTCATGAAATTATAAGAAGGGAAACTATTTTAGTTTAGGTTTTAATGAAAGTTAAAACTAAGTTGAATCACAATTTGAATGATCAGGTATAGTTGATTTGTTAAAATGAGATTAACGAAAGTTAAGTTGAATTTTAGTAAATCAGGACTTTATGAAATCGAAAGGTTATCACGAAGTTATATACTATATAATATTATAACCGGACTTAACAACAATCCATAGTATATTGATTATGAATTGCCTATGATTCATATCAACGAGGGGGACGAAATCTAAGTAAATACACTTTCTTATATTTTTATTTCTTGTAATTTTTATTATTATTTTAGTTAATTATATACAAAACCAAAAACCAATTAAAATCCACTTTTTAGTATAATTAATTGTCGTTAGATTCTTGAATACGCTTCTCCTTGTGGAACGAACTTGACTTGCCAGTATCTATTGCTGCACGATCGGGACCAGTTGTCCGTAGTGTGATAATATTTATTAGTTAGTTTTGTTGTAAAATTTAAAGGTCGGTTTTATCACATCAACTTTTTGGTGCCGCTGCCGGGGAGAAATTGTTCATTCAAGAATTTAATTACTTTTAGTTATTTGATCCTTTCGTCGGGATTTATTTTCCTACGAAAGTTCTGTTTTATTTTTCTCTTTGTTCTTTTTAAATTTCAACTAGGTTCCAGTCATACTGTAATATGGATGATTTTGAGAATATGACTATGGAAAATCTTTTTAATGCCCAACAATTTAATCAATACTGTCAAACAAGTTTTGATGATAATTGGTGCGATTCATCTATGTTTAATAGGGTTGAAACTACATATATTTGTGAAAATTGTGGAGGTTACCATTTGACTTGAGAATGTCATTATCATATTTCCATGGATCAAATGGAGAGTTATGAACCCATGAACTATATATGGAATGAATATCAAGAGAATAACTCGAATCCAGATTTTTATTATCCAAACCAACCTTATTACGATTACCCACAAAATTATCAACAATACCAATTTTCTAACCAAATGCCACAAAATTTTTAACAAACTAAAAATGAAGAAAATTACTCCTATGATTTTCAAAATATTATGATGAGTTTTATTGAAAGTCAAACTAAAACTAGGGGATTACTAAATCAACAATGGCAACAAAATCAAACATCTATTCAAAATCTAGAAAGAGAACTGGAGCGTTTGTTTACTATTCTTTTGGAAAGACAATCAGATGATTCATCGTTTGAGTCTTCATATTGTTATCCTAACCCTATTTTACATGTTCCAAATGAACAAACAGTTGAGGACAAGGTGCAAATTGAAATTGTAAAAATAAATTCACATGAACCTCTTGAATTAAAAGAATATGAAACCTCTATGAAATATATAAATAGGATAAGTCAAAATGAATATGTAGTGAATGAAAAGAATAATGATGAGGATTCTAATTATGAGGTCAAAGTGGTAGAACCGATTATTCATACACCCGAGAACTTTTCAGTTTATAATAATTCACTCGGGTATAATTTTGATAATGAGGAGGTCGAGTTGATGAAATCATCAGGGATCATTGAGGATGAGGAGTTTAATATATTAAAACTACTTGAGGAGTCACCTTCTCATATTAAATTCGTATATCCTCAAGAGGTTGACACTTGGAATACCTTGAAAGATGATCCATTTGGGCAGGATCCACCTAGGAGAATAAAATTTGTATTGCAAGCCGCACTTAGAGAAGAGTTGTGTGTTGACTCTCGGGTTGGGTATTCCTTTTTCATGAAACCGAAAAAAGATTTATCTGATATATTATATACCACCCGAGATGTAAATGAATGGCTCACTCCTCTAATTCGTGGAACTTTCTCCACTGATTTTACATGTTGTGATGACCCGAAAATTTCTGACCAAATTTAAACTTAATCTTTAACGTTTCCGATATGATAAGCAATGAATTTTGTCAAGTTTTAAAACTTTTGAAAAGAGTTTTTATATAACGGTTGACCACCCTATTTGTCCAACGATTCACGAACGTCATAGCATGTATTATATACATATTTTAAATAAATACAAGAGTTTTCGATATATACGGAATCATGCGAATAATATTTATATACGAAATGATTAAAAATTTACTACTAAACGATGCTATTTCAAATTAAAATTTTTAAGTATTAAGTCGTTTTATTTTTATGATATAATTTTTGTAATTTTTTTAAGAAACGAAGTTAAATTAAAAATGTACAATTTGTAAAGCACATCGTACAACAACGTGTAGAATTAATTCATTTACTATTCATTGAATAGTAAATTAAACGAAATTAATTAATTTACTATTCACATGAAAGTGACATAATAGAAATTATTAATTATAAGTTACATAATATACCCCTGAAGTATTTAATAAATACGACTTTTAATAATTTACGATTCATATATATTAATATTTAATTACGTCGACGAACTAAATTACAAAATGTATGTGAGCTGTCATATCTTCCCATGCGATCGCATGGGAACTGGCTTGGAAAGCCATGCGATCGCATGGCACCCTTTTGCAGGCCACATCTATTTAAAGCACGATCTGTTCTGTTTCTGATTCATATATCTATTTCTCTCGTCTCAATCTCTATTATATTTATATTTATTATTATTATTATTATTATTATTATTATTATTATTATTATTATTAAGATTAGTATTATTATTAATCTTAAATATTATTAGTATTATTATTATTATTAGTAGTAATATACATAAAATACTACGACGAGGTCATGAGCGTGTCATTTTTAAAATGAGTTTACAAGCGAGCTAGAGCTAAGGAAATTATGGGTTATTGCTAAGGAGGTTATGGGTAATGTTCGGGGGTATGTTTATGAATCAAACCTAGTGTTTATCATCTCCGTTACGTCTATGTACTTTCCTACAATATTGTATATCAATATTAAACAGTGAGTTTCATATGATCCCTTTTACCCTTTACATTTTTGGGCTGAGAATACATGCAAATACTTTATAAACTGATTTACAATATTTATATGCGTGAGTTTCATTTTCTCCATTTTTAAATGATTTTGCAATATATATTTTTGGGCTGAGAATACATGCACTTTATTTTAAACGCAATGGATACAAGTACATACTAAATTCTACACTGAGTTTGAACCGAAAATCCCTTAGCTTTGGTAACTAGTAACTGCCAGTTATAAGAACTGGTGGGCGCAGGTAGTAGTATATGGATCCATAGGGCTTGATATCCCCGTCCGAGCTAGAGCGCTAGCCTTTTAACGGACGTATGCTATTTGAGAAGCGTACACGTTGGTTTGCGTGTATTATTAAGATGATTATACAAAGGGTACAAATTATATAAACATTAAAGTTTAGTTACCAGGGTGCTCAATTTCGTAGAATATTTTGATAAACGTTTCTGGATGAAACAACTGAAATCTTGTTATCCACTTTTATATGCAGATTATGCGAAACACTAAAACTATGAACTCACCAACCTTTGTGTTGACACTTGTTAGCATGTTTATTCTCAGGTTCCCTAGAAGTCTTCCGCTGTTTGCTTATATGATAGACAAGCTATGTGCATGGAGTCTTACATGGCATATTTTTCAAGAAAACGTTGCATTCACCAATTCATCACCATGTACCTTATTTAGACTGCATTGTCAACGGAAGTACTGTTGTAAACTATTATATAAGGTGATTGTTTATATGTAGAAATCATCAGATGTCGAAAACCTTTGATTTAATATTCATTTATGGTGTGCCTTTTCAAAAGAATGCAATGTTTATAAAACGTATCATATAGAGGTCAAATACCTCGCAATGAAATCAATGAATGACGTATTCGGCCAAATGGATTTGGAGCGATCGTCACAGTTGGTATCAGAGCGTTGGTCCTAGCGAACCAGGTCTTACATGAATGTGTCTAACTGATAGTTGTTAAGATGCATTAGTAAGTCTGGACTTCGACCGTGTCTGCATGTTAAAAGTTTTGCTTATCATTTTTTGTCGAAAATTACATGCTTATCATTCTTAAGTCTAGACACATTTTACTGCATTGATTGCATAAATAGTGTATAGATAAAAATTCATATCTTAGCGTATCTGTTACTGTAAACTTTTCCTGACATCTTCCGAAAATTTCTCCGTGATTTATGGAATTTGGTATTATATATACATATGTAAATTATGTATTGAAGAATACCAAACTAAATTCTATAATCTATTTCATATCAAAAATCATCTATCTAATTATACAAGATGGATCCCGTATCTAGTTCAAATTCCTTAAATTCCGACAGCTATTCCGATATGGATATTCTCCTGAACTCTGAAGAAAGTGTAACTGGAATGGATCAACCAACTAGCCATCATCTATTCTGGATGAATTGGGGATGGGTTCGTAGCCTACTTAATTATTGGAGACAAGAAGAAGGCGATCCCTTCCATCCACCACATTGCCCTCTTGGCGAAGAACCTGAAGCACTTACCGGCGAACCTGTTCGTAATACCATTTTCTCTCTCATTTCCAGAGTATCTAGTCATGATTATATACTATCTCACATTCTAAATCTTATTCATCCGCTCGTCCGAATCGACAATCATCCCGGTGTAGTAGAAGAAGTCAACGAGCTTCGAGCTCGGGTAGTGGCTTTGGATAATATGGTGCAAAGGTTACAAGCACCAGAAGCATCACCGACATCAACAGTACCACCGACAACAACACCAACAGTACCATTACCACCACCAACAACATCCGCATCGCAAACCTCAACTTCACAATCTGTTCCACGAGCATCAACGTCATACGCACCGTAGTTACCAAGAAATACCAGCAACAATAACCGATGAAGTATTAACTCATTTCCCCTGAAGAAATTTTATGTATATTTAATATATATGAATTTTGAAATCAAAATAAATCTTTTCGTACCAAGTTATTACGTGTGAATCTTAACTGGTAGGTACTACTCGGTTAATTCATATTACTAATATGCTATGATGTACATACTTCGTTAATGACTTAACCATCGTTAACTACAATCTCTGTTTCCAACTCAATGAATTCCATTTCATAATAAACTAAGTATATTATTCAATTATATGGTTGATTTTATACTTTCATCTTCGATGTATTCGAAACTTTCTAGAAAACATCATTCGTACCTTGCGAAGTTAGCAAGAGTTCCATGAGCACCAACATGATTCACTGAGAAAATATCAATAAAACTGAGTATTGATTACATTAGTGAAATACTTCGTAAAGATTATTAAATCTTTAATGTTTTATTCATTTCTAATTCAAGTCAAAAATCAAATGAGCTTAATATGATATTAACTCATCAAATCTGTATTACATCTGAAGAAAATATACATACATATATTTTCATAAAGACGGTAATAAAAATTCTTTTGTACAAAATATTACTTGTGAAATCTTTAACGGGTAGGTAATTCTCGGGAAATATTTAAGTTCACAATTAATATGTTACACTGTACATTCTTCAACTTTGATTCAAAAATTATTAACTATGCTCACAGCGATATACAATCGTTTCCATACAAATTCAATTACATATTCTGATATTGACGGATCAGAATCCAAGTCAAGATTTAACGGGTGACATCATTCTTAGATCTCTACATCTTTCAAAGCTATACTTTGACTTCAAAAATGTGAAAGATCCTTTAGCATTGTTATTACTGAAAATAACCTTGCAATTCCTTTCCAAAAGTATCCAGTATTATCAACCGTTCAACCAGTCAACGACGATCTTTCAGACTTGTAACTTTGGCATATACGTTTTTGTTACTGGGAAACCTTTCATGTTCCACCACATTAGCAGTAAATTTATCAACAACTTCATTGATCTTTGACCTTTCGAAAAATCCTTATACTCATTGAAACCGTATCATGTACTCATCCACATCTTGTAACGGCAATTGCCATACCAACTATCAGGAATTAGCAATCAGTATTTTGAAATCTTGTAGCACGTCTACGCCAACAGTTATATGTGTACATATAACATCTACCTTTTGGACTTACATACTTCGAATGTGAAGTTTCCGAAAAACACCCCAAACTACGAAACTAGTTCTCCGAATTTTGGAAAAATGTTGATGAAGCAGCAAAAACTGTAAACGACCTTAACAGTCAAAAGTTTGATGATAAAGAATAGTATGGTGGTAAAGCTGAGAAAAAGAGAAAGTTTGGAACTGGAAAACGGATTGAGCAAAGTATGAAGGAGGCTGTGGATAAATCACAAAGATTGAACCTACCTTCAAAGAATACAAATGATTCAGTATCTGCTGAAGTCATTAAAAGATACCTTGCCCCTTACTCTAAACCTTTCTGAACAATATTCTTCATCATCATCATATCTTAAATATTCTAAGATATCATCGTATCTTTCATTATAAATATCCTCAATATTTCTGAGGATAATTTCATGACTATCTAAAAGTATTCATTCCTTCACGCTATCTGTATTACATCATAAAAGAAACTGTGTTAGTTTCTAAATTCTGAAAAATTCAAGTTTAAAATCTGAATGTTTTGAAGTAGTGTTGGGGACTGAAGCATGAATTAGTATAATATAATGACGTCAGGCCAACGTGGTTATATTACAATAAGTCATGCTGAGTTTCTAATGGAACGTGATGAAGGTTCACAGATCCCACCCTCATCATGAACCATGTTACATAACTCTTTCATTCTATATAATCTCTAAATATATCAAGAATTCATATTTCTTGATGATTCGGTCTTTTCCAAGATATTTTGGTAATTTGACAAAACAAGATCGTGCCATTACAATTTATTTCTTAGAACATTAACTATGTTCATTCCAAAATCCATACCTACGAATTCTGGACCATTATTCGCTTGATTTAAAGTCAGGAAGATAAAACAAAAGCATGAAGCTCCAAAATATAAAGGAGAATATAAGCCCGATAACAACCCCGAAATTTACAAACCGTGTATATCAATGCGTATAGCAATATAAAGACACGGGAGAATGAAAAACACTATAATCCCAAGGTAATGGTAGAAGAAAGTAACTTCCTCTGGTGGTAGATGAAAAAGAAGAATGACAGATATGAAGATTAGGAGTATATCAAGAATCAGAACTGGATGAAGCATTTCACAATCTGTTAGAAGTATGAAATGAGGAAGAAGATGTAGGAGTGGTGAAAATAATGAAACGGAAGTGCTTAATTTATAGCAAAAGATCAGACATAGCAATCGAGGCAGATTACGTAAAATCTCCTTAATTCTCGAAGAATCAAATCTTATTTTAATTATGAAGATTTTCTATTCCTTAAATTCCGGAAATCAATCGTTACTACGTCAAGAGATAAGACGCATCTCTATTCTTTATTTCACTCTATTACGATAACTTCCCTCATACGCTTCGAGTAATTGGATTATTTTATCCATATTATTCAACGGTAATAAAACTCTATTTATCGACTCATATTCGTCATGAAAATATTTTTATTGTTAACCATGACGACCTCACTCAAATTTCGGGACGAAATTTCTTTAACGGGGAGGTACTGTGATGACCCGAAAATTTCTGACCAAATTTAAACTTAATCTTTAACGTTTCCGATATGATAAGCAATGAATTTTGTCAAGTTTTAAAACTTTTGAAAAGAGTTTTTATATAACGGTTGACCACCCTATTTGTCCAACGATTCACGAACGTCATAGCATGTATTATATACATATTTTAAATAAATACAAGAGTTTTCGATATATACGGAATCATGCGAATAATATTTATATACGAAATGATTAAAAATTTACAACTAAACGATGCTATTTCAAATTAAAATTTTTAAGTATTAAGTCGTTTTATTTTTATGATATAATTTTTGTAATTTTTTTTAAGAAACGAAGTTAAATTAAAAATGTACAATTTGTAAAGCACATCGTACAACAACGTGTAGAATTAATTCATTTACTATTCATTGAATAGTAAATTAAACGAAATTAATTAATTTACTATTCACATGAAAGTGACATAATAGAAATTATTAATTATAAGTTACATAATATACCCCTGAAGTATTTAATAAATACGACTTTTAATAATTTACGATTCATATATATTAATATTTAATTACGTCGACGAACTAAATTACAAAATGTATGTGAGCTGTCATATCTTCCCATGCGATCGCATGGGAACTGGCTTGGAAAGCCATGCGATCGCATGGCACCCTTTTGCAGGCCACATCTATTTAAAGCACGATCTGTTCTGTTTCTGATTCATATATCTATTTCTCTCGTCTCAATCTCTATTATATTTATATTTATTATTATTATTATTATTATTATTATTATTATTATTATTATTATTATTATTATTAAGATTAGTATTATTATTAATCTTAAATATTATTAGTATTATTATTATTATTAGTAGTAATATACATAAAATACTACGACGAGGTCATGAGCGTGTCATTTTTAAAATGAGTTTACAAGCGAGCTAGAGCTAAGGAAATTATGGGTTATTGCTAAGGAGGTTATGGGTAATGTTCGGGGGTATGTTTATGAATCAAACCTAGTGTTTATCATCTCCGTTACGTCTATGTACTTTCCTACAATATTGTATATCAATATTAAACAGTGAGTTTCATATGATCCCTTTTACCCTTTACATTTTTGGGCTGAGAATACATGCAAATACTTTATAAACTGATTTACAATATTTATATGCGTGAGTTTCATTTTCTCCATTTTTAAATGATTTTGCAATATATATTTTTGGGCTGAGAATACATGCACTTTATTTTAAACGCAATGGATACAAGTACATACTAAATTCTACACTGAGTTTGAACCGAAAATCCCTTAGCTTTGGTAACTAGTAACTGCCAGTTATAAGAACTGGTGGGCGCAGGTAGTAGTATATGGATCCATAGGGCTTGATATCCCCGTCCGAGCTAGAGCGCTAGCCTTTTAACGGACGTATGCTATTTGAGAAGCGTACACGTTGGTTTGCATGTATTATTAAGATGATTATACAAAGGGTACAAATTATATAAACATTAAAGTTTAGTTACCAGGGTGCTCAATTTCGTAGAATATTTTGATAAACGTTTCTGGATGAAACAACTGAAATCTTGTTATCCACTTTTATATGCAGATTATGCGAAACACTAAAACTATGAACTCACCAACCTTTGTATTGACACTTGTTAGCATGTTTATTCTCAGGTTCCCTAGAAGTCTTCCGCTGTTTGCTTATATGATAGACAAGCTATGTGCATGGAGTCTTACATGGCATATTTTTCAAGAAAACGTTGCATTCACCAATTCATCACCATGTACCTTATTTAGACTGCATTGTCAACGGAAGTAATGTTGTAAACTATTATATAAGGTGATTGTTTATATGTAGAAATCATCAGATGTCGAAAACCTTTGATTTAATATTCATTTATGGTGTGCCTTTTCAAAAGAATGCAATGTTTATAAAACGTATCATATAGAGGTCAAATACCTCGCAATGAAATCAATGAATGACGTATTCGGCCAAATGGATTTGGAGCGATCGTCACACATGTCGCTCGATAAATATAGAGAAATTTGACCCCGCTAGGCAATAAATTATGGGGTCGAGTCGAGAAAACGACTTGTTAAAAAATCATGTTTTGAGTGCCCTTTTTTTATTCATTATGTGATTTATAAAATTAAAGTCTAAAAAAATATACTAAAGTATGTTTATTTCTCAAAATTTTAACTTTTTAATAGATTAAATTTTATAAATTTGAATTTTAAAATTTATAAACGGATAAAGACTAGATTTT
Organism: Rutidosis leptorrhynchoides; assembly: GCF_046630445.1. NCBI lineage: Eukaryota > Viridiplantae > Streptophyta > Magnoliopsida > Asterales > Asteraceae > Rutidosis > Rutidosis leptorrhynchoides. The sequence goes on along the minus strand of NC_092337.1, from coordinate 34,884,463 downwards.
ATAATCGAACTTTACGTTATGAGAAATATAAATTTTATAAATGATATTTTAAAAATTTTAAATAGTTACTAAGTTGAAAAAAAAAATAATTGTGTTTTTAGTTTATTATATTTTTGTTTATTTATATATATACAAAAATTTTAAGTGTGGGGTAAAATTTTTGTACTATTAATGTACAACCCCATCTTGTGTGTGATTAACATGTTTGTTGACAGGTACTTATGATGATGATGCATTCGACATAACGAAACATCATATTTATATTGTGATAAAGAGATTGGATATGCTGATACGATAAGAAAGTTTACAATCTCCAATTTTTAACTAAGGAAGTTCTAACAACCTTTACACTTTTTGCCCTCTCAAATTTATATATTTTATCTGATTTTATGTAATGAGAGCATTACATAATCTTAAGTGTGGGATGGAGATATATAAATTCTCGAGAACTTATAACTTGGTCATTTTTACGAAAATTTTAAAAAATTTTAAACAAATATACATAAGTTATTTGATTAACACATATAAAAAGAAAACCAAGTATAAGGGAATTTATAAACCCATATGTTTAGAACCATCTATCACGTGTTTCTATGAAATTTATTGCAGATGTCATTGCTTTGGAATGTATAAACCTGTTTATTCCATTGATGCGAGTAATAAAGGATGAATCAATTCCATCCTTAAAGGAAGTAAAGTCTTCCGAATGTCGTTTTACTTGGTATAGCATACTTCCTAAACTATATCATTTCATACTAATATCATATCACGATATAAAAGTACCGTGGGAAGAGAAAGTCTTGAACTTTCAACTCGAAAATAAACTTGGTAGGGTAAATCCAAGTCGTTATCCAGTGCAAGACCGTTTACAGTGCATAAGCTGGAGCAGGATCTGTCCCACGCGATAGCTTAGTCTTCGCAGTTTTAACCCTTGAATTGATATGTACAAATTATCATAAAATACCGATAGAAATATCGCGTCAGGGGGCGCCCAGTTAAGAGTTCCATGATACTACAATCATGGGGGCGGATAGCTTGCTAATCGCCGACTGAGACTTCGGTTTTCGGTTACCCTCAACCGGAATTTGAGGTTAAAACCGGAAAATGTGTCTAGTGTAAAAACTAGCATGACATTTTAAAAAAAAAAAATCATAAAACATTTCCACCAGGTCCAATTTTCCCTAAGGATCCAAATTTTTAATTTTTTGTGAGATTTTAATCACGAATTTCAACTTTGTTTCTGTTGCCAGAATTTTCATTTCGTGTGGTGTGTGTGATCCAATAAAATTGTGTGGCGTTTCCAATTCATTTCATAAAGCGTGTGTTTTCGTTTCGCGTGGTGTGTGTGTGTTGTTTAATGATTGATATGGAAGATTATGTAGTATTTCGAGTCTATTGAAAAGTAGTAATTGCTTGAGGATAAGCAACGTTCAAGTCTGGGGTAATTTGATATTGCTATAAATATACATATACTTCGTCGCAATATCAATCCAAAATGTTATGATTTCTATGTGTATTCGAGTAGTTTTCGGTTTGTAATTGGTTAAAATGTCCAAAGCGTCGAATGAAATGTTATTATGGATTTTCAATGATATAAAGATCAAAATGAAGATAAAATGAAGATTTCTAATGAGCAACAAAAGAGTACAACATCGCGCCTCAAGACTACAAGTTAAAATGATCGAAATCACGAAATCTGTGCGCCTGCACGAAAAAAATCATAACTAAATCATACTGACTCGAAAAAAGGCGAATCAGCTGTCCAGACGTCCGTAATTCAGAGGGCTACGACTTTGATTAGTATGTCTACTTCTAAAAAAGTGTACACGTTTCGTGAAGCTAAAAAATTCGTGTGATATTTTAAAAAAAAAATGAACTTGAATTCTCACAAAGAACATGAGAACATGGGGCAGCACTTTTTAGGAATTAAAATTGATACTTTCATGTGGATCCAACTTACTTTACAAGTGAGATGTGCTTTTTAAATTAAAATACACAAAACACATGGATAAACTACTACTAGCTTGCTATTAAAAAGATATACGAAGAAGGTATGTTGACCAAAGCTAGGATGGTACAAGTTTGAGATCCAAATGAACGTGAGATGGCAAATTTTATGATTAAAATACTATTACTTTCAGCTAGCTCAACTTCTTTACAGAGATCAGATGTGCTTTTATATTAAAAATTGAAGATACATATCAAAGTGATGGTAATATATACGAAGCAATATGGAACCAGTGAAGGGAGTAGTTAGACAGTAGAGTAGGATAATCAACTTTTTAGGAAGAATAGTTCAGTCCATTTCAATTCTAAAAACATACTCTGTATCATTATCATTTAATTTTTATTTCAGTCTCATATTAATTTTCAAGTTCAATTAGGATAGTTTCAATATTGTAAGGGTGATATTGTTCATATGTACGGGTGTTGTTATTTGTGACTTTCTACCATTTGAAGTTAATGAGAGTGAAGATTATTGTAAGTTTGTTTTGTTTAAATTTTTATTGTTGTTACTTTCATTATTATTATTGTTAGAATCACTATTATTGTTATTATATTTAGTATATTATGTTTGTATTTTTACTCCCGTACCATTATTATGATTAGCTAGTTTACTGCCGTGTTTGCTTAGATGTAGAACCCCTCGATTATGGATTGTTATCATTTAGAACATTAAAATGTAACTTGAGTATTTTTAACATTGTGCCTAGCTAAAAGAATCATTGTTATACAATTAGATATTTAATCCTTATCACTTAATTTATTAGATATAAATAGCGAAGGTTAATTCTATTAATATAGATTAAGCTTTAACACTAAAAGTGGTTTAGACGAACTTATGGATAAATTATTAACACCAATTTAGAATTAAGATTCGGTGGTTTGGATAATATTATAGTTCATATAATAGTGAAATTGTAAAAGGGAAACCGTTATGATTTAAGTTTTGGCGAAAGTCAAAACTTGGCTAGGTCACAATTTAAATAATCGTAGTATAGTTTGACTCGCTAAAATAAGATTTAACGAAAGTTAGATTTAATTTTAGTTAGTTAAGATTTTATATAAATTCGAAAGAAAAATATATAAAGTAAACATTTTAAGAATTACAATTGTTATTTTAATCATTTTAGATATTGTGTTCAATCAAAAGATCCATTATTATGTAAATTTAATACTTAATCCCCATCACATAGTTTATTGAATCATTTAGTGAAAGTTAAATTGGTGATATATAAAATATGCTTCAACACTATTTGAGATCTAGACAAAACGTAGGATTATATTCCTGACAAAAATATAAGAATACGGATTTGGTGATTTGGTGATATTAAGATTTATATAGTCATGAAATTATAAGAAGGGAAACCATTTTAGTTTAGGTTTTAATGAAAGTTAAAACTAGGTTGAATCACAATTCGAATGATCAAGTATAGTTGATTTGTTAAAATGAGATTAGCGAAAGTTAAGTTGAATTTTAGTAAATCGGGACTTTATGAAATCGAAAGGTTATCACGAAGTTATATACTATATAATATTGTAACCGGACTTAACAACAATCCATAGTATATTGATTATGAATTGCCTATGATTCATATCAACGAGGGGGACGAAATCTAAGTAAATACACTTTCTTATATTTTTATTTCTTGTAATTTTTATTATTATTATTATTTTAGTTAATTATATCCAAAACCAAAAACCAATTAAAACCCACTTTTTAGTATAATTAATTGTCGTTAGATTCTTGAATACGCTTCTCCTTGTGGAACGAACTTGACTTGCCAGTATCTATTGCTGCACGATCGGGACCAGTTGCCCGTAGTGTGATAATATTTATTAGTTAGTTTAGTTGTAAAATTTAAAGGTCGGTTTTATCACATCAGCAACAAACCATATTATGTCATGGATGTCGATGAATATAGGTGGGACCATGAAGGTCATGGACGTGTCAGCCTTAGCGAAATTTGCAGATCTGAAGATGAATATATCTGAAAAGTTTCATCTGGCTTCCGGTGCTTACAGGCTTAGCTACTTAGCTAATAAAGGGGGGTCCACTGGACGGTTTTGGAGACAGCTACAAGACGATCGAGACTTGAAGGAGTGCATTCGTTTGTGCAAAAGGAATAGAAAACCTGGACTTCTAATCCGTGTTCTACCTTGTACTGTCTTAAATGAAGGAGTAGGAGTCCACACAAGAGTACCCAAACCCAAACGCAAACACAGAGCTTGTACCATCATCTCAGGTGAAGGAGTCGACACACGAGTGCACAAATGCAAATGCAAACACAATTCCTGAAGGTTGGTATTTCTAACAGAACTTCTTAGCCTACTACTGCCTACGCCACAATATGAAGGGATATTTGTATATCAATAAATGAATTCAATATTAATTAGTATATTACTAAATTTTAACCGCCAAGTTTGTTTTTCTTTATATATGTGAAAAAAGTGTCAGCCCTTATCATTATACCACCACATTTGAGTATTTAGTATTGTAGAACTAAATATATTTTTTTCGAAAACTTTGTATTAACGATTTTAACCAATAAGATTATTTTTCTTAACAGGGCAGCACATGGTGGTTCTCTGATGTTATTGATTGCTGAATCCGGTTAGATTTTATAAAGTTTTATTATTCAATTATAATTTTAATTTTAGTCGTTAAAAGAGATTAACCAATCTGTTTTTTTGTACGCCTTTTAGATGTTTGTAGTTGCATTTGAGCCGTAATACCTATTGCAGTTTCTTATAAGTTAGTTGCATCATGAGAAGATTTTGCATTTTAGTACATTTATGATTTGGGTGTTGACAGATTGATGCTTATTTGGCTGAGACAAAGTTCCATGTAACATCTTCGTACTAGCAGTTTCATTTTTTTTTTTTTTTTTTTTTTTTTGACATATATAGAATAATTTTAAGTATTCTTCGGTAGTTCACATTTTCCTCAAGTGATTATGTTGGTTTATTGCCAAGAATACCGAGTTGCAAGATATTTTCTAACTATTGAGCTTTTTTATATCTGAGTTGATAATGTGTGGATTGACAATATAAAAGCTATTGACATTTTACCTATTGTGAGGGCTATTCGATTATAACTGACGTTTCAATTGGTGGATTTTTATGTATTAATTGTGATTCATCTAGGGTTAACTTTGTTGTATTGTTATTGTTGTCTTTAGCTGTTGAATTACTCTGCCTAGGAACTACAAAATATTGGAAGATTGTTTAGAGCTCAAACAAATGTTAGTGTAGCATGACAATTTTCACTCTCTTTATTCAGATGGTTTATGATCCCATCTAATAAGTTAACAACATTTGTATTTTGATGTTTTGACTTATCCTATATTTCTTTAATAATAATATATTAATATTAATTAATATTATTACTCTTTTTAACACTTAGGAATTTGTTGTATGAGTGTTTTACTTTATTAATTGTTTTCATCTTGGAAAAACTAATTTTTGGTGAAATTATTCAGCTACTTACAACTAAGCATATACCGTGTTTTTAACGGTTGTGTGTAACATATGTTCAAGGCCTAGAAAAATACCTTGGGTAACTGATAATCTCTAATAATAGGTGTGTTATTGATGCCGATCATTGTTCTATGGTTCCGGATAATAATAATGTTGAGAAGGGCTTCTTCAAGACTTCGAAGATTGAGGTGTAATTGCTCCATCTTCGGCATGTTTGGTTGGAGATGGGTCTTCTAATGTTTTGACTTACAGGATCGTTAATCGGGCTGGAAAAAGGATTGATCGGGAGACGGTGGACGGGAAAATGAAGAAGACAGTTTCTTAGTGTGGTGGCTGCCTCAGTTTTTAATGTTTCGTAGCTTTAGTTTTGGTTGTACTCCATAGGTTTTGGTCAAGCTCTTTTTGTTTATGTTGTTTGCTTTTGTTTTGATGTTTAGATAGGCTCGGTTTAGACAGCGAGTAGGCTCACGTAATCTAGTTTCGAGCCATCTCGCTTCATTGTTGTATTCCAAATTTTTTTTTTTTTTCATCTTTTTGATGATTAAATCTTGTTTATAGTAATCGTTTTTTTAGCCAAAAAAAATACTGATAATCTCTATATATATTACTTTACCGTGTTCAATTTTTATAGTTTACATGGGACTAAGAAAACAAGAATGTACATCTAATAAGTATGTATATTTATCTCATTCATAGGAGTTGAACTGTCAACCCCATAGTTATAAAGTCACTTGCCGTTATTATTCAATAGACGGACGAAGATTATCATCGAGATTATCATTACAATGTGGAATCTTTGAAGGCTTCACGATGTCACCATCTTCAAAGACATTACTTTTAGTAAAAAATCACACTAAGCCTGTATAAAACGACCAAAAGCATGGTTACATTTAGTATATCATTTAGGTTTGACTGAGTGGTCACCGAGTTGCCCAATGAAGCACACCAACCGGGTTCAATTCCTGGCTATGCCAAATTGTTCAAAAAGGGAGTGTGACTAGAGGGTGCGCAATTCACCCGGTACCAGGTCTCGCGCTCGGGAGACTTGATTACCCGAGGTTTTACCTTCTATGGGGGAGCCAATGTGCTCGTTCATAGGAGGGTTTCCTCGCTTACAAAAAAAATTAAAAAATAGGAATGACATTAATTACGTAATAAATATTTACATTATTTATGTTTATGTATATCTATTACGATCGTAAATTTTAACTTTTTACACTAGTATGTACTGATTGTAAATACTTATAATCTGATTGTAAATACTTTATTAGTTTTAATATGAATAATTCACTTGCTTTTATAAAAAGAATATTTTTTTAAGAAAATATCAGTTTATTAAATGAATATATTAAACTGGCGTCTCAATTTTACGGCTCTAGTTATTGAGTCGACAACAAGCGTCGATTTATTGGCGACTTGACTGACTCTTAGAGCCTAAAGTAAATTTCAGGCAGGATTTAAAACCCATGGAAATTTGATTTTACAATTTTCATGGCGTCTCAATTTTATTTTTTAATTTTTTTTATTTTTTTTTTAAAAATTTCCTACTTTTTGGCCGGAGGTCAACTCGGAAGCAATCTCTTTATCCGTTGAATAGAGAGGGGGATGACTTTCTCTACTTTTGAGAGTGTTTTTACTCTGGGTGGAGAAATGACTAGTCTCTATTCTCGTATAGGGGAAAGATTGTCTACATCTCACCTCCCCATACATCACTTATGTGGTATTGGGTTTTGTTGTTGTTGTTGTTGTTGTTGTTGTGTATTAAATGAATATATTAACATATATCATATCTTGAATTGTTATTGTTTACAGGCCCATGTGTAAGATATTCGGGGGTCAGTGGATGTTCATCAACATTTTGTATTTAGCCCAATTGTGCTCCATATAAATTGGTCGTTCCTAGGGTTTCTAACGCATTTTAAATCCCGGCTATCATCTGCTTAGTAAGCACGTTTTCTCTTCAGCATTGTTTGATCAATCCTAGATTATCCAATTATGGTTAATCAAGGATTGAGTGCAATGAGGGGGTATAATGGATGTCGATTATGGTTTTGGAATCTTATTGTCATATTTCGTTAAGTGCTAAACGATCAAGAACCATGTCCCGGTCTTCGTAAATTACCTTAACCCAATAATGATTTAGTCTCGGGCAAAGTCACGAGAGAAATCAATATGGCTAGGGCAACCTTCCAGAATCAACAACCTAAAATGAGAAGCCAAGCTCCCTATTTATAGGTCTAGGAGTTACGCGGAAGTAAGTTGTGCAGGCACTTAGACATTTCGCATAAACATTGCGAGAAGCCTTCGCACTCTTTAATGTTCCGCGCAATCCCACCGCATTCACAGTGTGGTTCAGTTGTCTTGTGCTTTCACCTTCAAATGGCCTTTCGCACTAAATATATACATATACATAAGTATGTATATGATCAAGTCCTCCCCAGTTTATTGTGTTACATTTTCGCAGAAAAAGTAAGACAATAAACTCTTAAAAAAGAAAAAGTTATAGTTTGTCCTTTTGTGCATATGATGCACGCACTATAATGAGGCATAAAAGTATTATTATTTTTCCACAACGGCTATTGTTGTATTTGCTGAGTTTTTTATCTGCGTATATAGCCGTTAAGGGATTATACCGTTGAAATTATACTTTCCTCCATATATATAGAAGTTGATCATCATTTTTCCATCATACTTTCTCTCTCTGTTATATTGATTCATTCACACAAACAACTTTCACATTTACTCATCATCAGCATCATGAGGGTTTCTGAAATCGAAAAGAAAGATGACACAAAAGCATTTCTCGCAGAGAGGCTTAAGAGCCCCGAGTCAAAATCATCATCAAAGACTGCACAAAAATCTCCTACCACCAGTACTCAAACAACAAGGACTCCCAGCAAACGACCCGCTACCTCTCCACTTACAGGATCCTCGAAGAGGTTTACGCGGTCTAGCTCAGTTGTTCCACCTGCTTCTGAGACTGGTAATGCGAATCGTCACATATTATAATTTGTATTTCCAATAACACCTATAGTGTTCTGTCATTTTAATATTTCTTTCTTCGTTTATATTCCTTATACGTGTTGCAGCAGAGACATCCATTACTCCACCACCATCTACACAGGCTAGTTCTCCACCAACCTTCGACTTATCCAAATATGAAGACATCTGGCGCACTCCTCCCAGCGCAGTAAAGTCAATTAAAATAGATGGCCTGCAGGGTTATCTATGCGCCTCTCCAGAAACTGCACTGGACCAAAGGTGTGACGATCGCACCAAATCCATATGGACGAAAACGTCATTCATTGATTTCATTGCGAGGTATTTGACCTCTATATGATACGTTTTGTAAACATTGCATTCTTTTGAAAAGGCACACCATAAATGTATATTTAAATCAAAGGTTTTCGACATCTGATGATTTCTACATATAGACAACCACCGTATATAATAGTTTACAATAGTACTTCCATTGACAATGCAGTTAAAATAAGGTACATGGTGATGACTTGGTGAATGCAACGTTTTCTTGAAAAATATGCCATGTAAGACTCCATGCATATAGCTTGTCTATCATATAAGCAAACAGCGGAAGGCTTCTAGGGAACCTGAGAATAAACATGCTAACAAGTGTCAACACAAAGGTTGGTGAGTTCATAGTTTTAGTATTGCGCATAATCTGTATATAAAAGTGGATCACAAGATTTCCGTTGTTTCATCCAGAAACGTTTATCAAAATATTCTACGAAATTGAGCACCCTGATAACTAAACTTAACGTATATATAATTTGTACCCTTTGTATAATCATCTTAATAATACACGCAAACCAACGTGTACGCTTCTCAAATAGCATACGTCCGTTAAAAGGCTAGCGCTCTAGCTCGGACGGGGATATCAAGCCCTATGGATCCATATACTACTACTCGCGCCTACCAGTTCTTATAACTGACAGTTACTAGTTACCAAAGCTAAGGGATTTTCGGTTCAAACTCAGTGTAGAATTTAGTATGTACTTGTATCCATTGCGTTTAAAATAAAGTGCATGTATTCTCAGCCCAAAAATATATATTGCAAAAGCAATTAAAAAGGGAGCAAATGAAACTCACACTTTATAATTATTGTAAAACAGTTATTAAAGCATTTGCATGTATTCTCAGCCCAAAAATGTAAAGGGTAAAAGGGATCATATGAAACTCACACTTTATAATTATTGTAAAACAGTTATTAAAGCATTTGCATGTATTCTCAGCCCAAAAATGTAAAGGGTAAAAGGGATCATATGAAACTCACCTTAACAGCACATATAGTTGTTCATCGTATTGTGACCGAAACTCGGAATATCAAATAATCGTAGTTCTCAACCTAGAGAACATATGTTGGTCAATAAATGTCTATCAATCTAGGTCAGGTTATAGTGTATCACAATCCTAATGCTCGAGATCGACATACAAAAGTTATCCAAAGTCGTTTCAAAAGTCAATTTTGACAATAGTTTAACAAAACGAGACTTACCTTATATAAGGATTCATTTACTCGGTTGGTAATATTCAAAAATTCAATTTATCAATCTTATAAACAAGTTGTTTAAATCTTAATTGCAGATTCAAAAGCAATTCCAATTAACGTCAATCATAATTCAGTTGATCATATCTTTTAATCCGTTCATCGAAACTATTCGATATCTAAATGAAAAGTTATCGATTTTTCGTTAGCTTCCCAAAAACATGTATATCATATACCTTTTACCAGTAATATATGTATTTAATTTGTGATTGATTATAAACAGTTTAACGATGAAATTTAGTATACAAGCATGTATAAATATATACACTCGAGCACTAGTATGTATACACTATTAATTTATAAAAGATAAAATATGAGTGCTTACGTATCAATATTGAGATTCAATATTGTAGAAAAGTACGTAGACGCAACAGAGATGATAAACACTAGGTTTGATTCACAAATATACCCCCGAACATTACCCATAACCTCCTTGGCAATAACCCAATATTTCCTTAGCTCTAGCTTGCTCGAAAACTCGTTTTGAAATCATTTGGTCATCACTCCGTCGTAATATTTTATGTATAAATAATACTAATAATAATAATCATAGGATTATTAATAATAATATTAATTTTAATAATAATAATAATAATAATAATAATAATAATAATGATAATATAAATAATAATAATAATAATAATAATAATAATAATAATATTAATAATAATAATAATATAAGTAGAGAGGATAGAGAAAAAGATGGATAAATTCGGCCAGAAACCTGGGCTATTTATAGAAGAATTCTGATTTCTGACCCACATGCGATCGCATGGGTTTTGTGCCTATATGCCATGCAATCGCATGGCCCTCTGATCCAGCTCACAAACTTTTGTTTTCTTGTTTGTCGACATAATATTTAATTATATATATATACATATATATATATATATATATATATATATATATATATATATATATATATATATATATATATATATAATTTATATAATTAATTATATATTATATTAAATTCATGTGCATAGTTGACTTGTAATTTTTGTCCCGATAAGTCGTACGTCGTCACTCGACTTAAGTCCCGGTTCCGGTTTTTCGAACGCATTTTCGTACGCTGAGAAAACTAGTACTTTACATTTTGTGACACGTACCTTTGTCAAAAATTAGCCTTAAATTAATGTAAAATTAATCCACTCAAAGTGTAACTTAATCTTTTGAGTGTTTTGGTCATTTACTTTTATAAATCAAAGTTTCATTATTTAATCAAGTATATTCAAATCCAAAACGTTTTATATCTAGTTAAATATTATATTTAATCATATTATTAAATATATATTTTCAATATTGATAAACACGTTTTAAAATACACATCGCAAGTTATTCATGTATCCAATTCTAACAGTTAATATTCCTTATTATTGTATGTGTCCAAATTACGTTATTTAAACAAACAATTTACCATTTATTCCGGATACCGTTAAAATGAATGATTTCTCAAATCAACGTGGACCTCACCATAGAGACCCGTAATAATATCATAATCATTAAAAGACCTGATAAATATACTTTAATTCAATCGTTTAGCATTATCTTTTAACTCCATAGTTAAATATATCAATCAGATAATCAAACAAATTAGGTTAATGCACAGTATCATATACGCAACACTTTGATACGTTTTCAAGTTATATTATATACATATGTATCTATTTTCATATAATCGTTCGCGAATCGTTGAGAACAATCGAAGAGTATTTGAATAGTTCAAGAATTTTGAGATTTAACTTCATAAACTTTGTTTATCGTGTCAAAAACGTTAATCATACAAGATTAAGTTTAAATTTGGTCAGAATTTTTCGGGTCATCACAGTACCTACCCGTTAAAGAAATTTCGTCCCGAAATTTGAGTGAGGTCGTCATGGCTAATAATAAGAATGTTTTCATGACGAATATGGGTCGATAAATAGAGTTTTATTACCGTTTGAATAATATGGATAAAACAATCCAATTACTCGAAGCGTATGAGAGAAGTTATCTTAATCGAGTGAAATGGAGAATAGAGATGTGTCTTATCTCTTGACGTGGTAACGATTGATTTCCGAAATTTAAGGAATAGAAAATCTTCATAATCTAAATAAGATTTGATTCTTCGGGAATTAAGGAGATTTTGCGTAATCTGCCTCGATTGCTATGTCTGGTCTTTTGCCATAAATTCTTCTGTTTCATTATTTTCACCACTCCTACATCTTCTTCCTCACTTCATACTTTCAAAGATTGTGAAAATGCTTCATCCAGTTCTGATTCTTGATATTATTCTGACTACCACCACAATCATCCTTCTATTCCAACTCCCACCGGAGGAATCTGTTTACTTTTACTTCGCTCTTGGGGTAGTGGTTTTCATAATCCTTCCTTGCATTTATCTTTCCATAATTATTGACATCTACGGTTAATGATCTCTTCTATTTGCTGTGATTTATACTCCTCTTTATATTTAGAAGCTGTGTTATTGTTTTCTCTTCTCGACCTTAAGGTAAGCGGATAATGGTCCAGAATTCGTAGGTACGAAGTTTTGAATAAACATAGTTAATGTTCTGAGAAGGAATTCGTAATGGCACGATCTTGATTTGGTAAATTACCAAAATATCCGAAAAGATAGAACTATCAAGAAGATATGTTCTTAATATGTTTGGAAATTGGGTAGAATGTAAGAGTCATGTAAATGGTACATGATAACGGTATGTTCTGTGAATCATCACATTCCATTAGAAACTCAACATGACTTACTGTAATATAATCACTTTGGCCTGACGTCATTATATTATACTAATTCATGCTTCAGTTCCCAACACTACTTCAAAACATTCATATTTTAAACTTGAATTTTTCAGGATTTAGAAACTAACACAGTTTCTTTTATGATGTAACACAGATAGCATGAAGGAATGAATAATTTCAGATAATCACGAAATTATCCTCAGAAATATTGAGGATATTTATAATGAAAGATACGATGATATCTTAGAATATTCAAGATAAGATGATGATGAAGAATATTATCCGTAAGGGTTTTAGAGTAAGGAGTAAGGTATTCGTTAATGACTTCAGCAGATACTGAATCATTTGTATTCTTTGAAGGCAGGTTCAGTCTTTGTGATTTATCCACAGCCTCCTTCATACTTTGCCCAATCCGTTTTCCAGTTCCAAACCTTCTCTTTTTCTCATCTTTACCACCATACTATTCCTTATCATCAAACTTTTGACGGTTAAGGCCGTTTACAGGTTTTGCTACTTCATCAGCATTGTTCCAAAATTCGGAGAGCTAGTTTTGCAGTTTGGGTGTTTTTCAGAAACTTCACATTCGAAGTATGCGAGTCTAGGAGATAGACATTATATGTATATATATAACTGTTGGCGTAGAATTGTTGCGAGATTCAAAATACTTATTGCTAATTCCCAGTAATTGGTATGGCAATTCTTGTTACAAGATGCGGATGAGTACACGATAGAGTTTCAATGAGTATAAGGATTTTTCAGAAGATCATGGATAAATGAAGTTGTTGGTAAATTTACTGCTAATGTGGTGGAACATGAAAGGTTCCCCAGTATCAAGAACGTATAAGTCAAGGTTATAATAAGGCTAATCTGAAAAATCGAAGTTGACTGGTTGGAAGTGTGATAAAACTGGATACTTTGAAAAGGATTGCAAGATTATTTTCGATATTAACAACGCTAAAGGATCTTGCACAGTTTTGAAGTCAAAGTATAGCTTTGAAAGATGTAGAGATCTAAGAATGATGTCACCGGTTCAGTGTTATGACTTGGATTCTGATCTGTCAATATCAGAATATGTAATTGAATTTGTATGAAAACGATTGTATATCGTTGTGAAGATAGTGAGTATAGTTAATGATTTTTGAATCAAAATTGGAGAATGTACAGTGTAACATATTAATTGTGAACTTATATATTTCCCGAGTATTACCTACCCGTTAAAGATTTCACAATTAATATTTTGTACGAAAGAATTTTTATTACCGTCTTTATGAAAATATATGTATGTATATTTTCTTCAGATGTAATACAGATTTAATGAGTTAATATCATATTAAGCTCATTTGATTTTTGGCTTGAATTAGAAATGAATAATCTCTAAAACATTAGAGACTTCATAATCTTTGCGGAGTATTTCGCTAATGAAATTAATACTTCATTATTTATTCTTATTGCTATTCCTTGGTAAAGGATGTTGATTTTCATGGAATTCTTGCAAACTTCGCAAGGTGCAAATGATGTTTTCTAGAGAGTTTCGAGTGCATCGAAGATGAAAGTGTAAAATCAACCATGTTATTGAATAATACACTTGGTTTATTATGAAATGGAATTCATTGAGTTGAAACAGAGATTGTAGTTAACGATGATTAAGTTGTTAACAAAGAATGTACTTCATAGCATATTATGAATTTAATCGAGTAATATTTACCCTTTTTCAATTCATACATAATAGCTTAGTACGAAAAGATTTATGATGGTTTTAAAATTTATATATACAAGATATACATATAAATTCTTCAGGGGAAATGAGTTAATATTTCATAACTCATTGATACAATATACGCGTTATTGATTCGTAATGATGTCCACGGTGTTTTTCTTGAACTGGCGGAGCTTGTGATATTAGAGGTGCCGATGATTCTAATGATGTTGACAGCACCGACTGCTGGTGAGGCTAAGGGTATTGTTGATGTTGTGATATAACAAGTCTAGCTTATAAATCATACACCATTCCGATCAGGGTTTCTACTTTATCTGATTTATGGTTAAGGCTAGAATAGATAATCTCTAAGATTGCAGATTATATAATCGCCGTAGGATATTTCTCCGATGAAGTTATGAATCCATACTTCATCGTTTGCTGTTGTTGATACTCCTTGGTATCTATGGTGCGTATGATGTTGATGTTCGAGGTACAAATCGTGATGTTGAGGCGTGTGATGTGGATGTTGGTGGTGGTGGTAATGGTACTGTTGGTGTTGTTGTCAGTGGTACTAGTGCTGTTGGTGCTGAGGATGGTGATGTTACTGGTGTTGGTGATACTGCTGGTATTTGTAAATTGTGTACCGTGCTCTCTAAAGTTGACACTCGAGCTCGAAGTTCTTTAACTTCTTCTACTAACCCTGGTTGGTTATTGGTGTGAGGTAGAGGTCAGATATCTTTTCTAGTTCCGTTAATGGTAGCTTCAAGATGAAAAATTCTCGCAAAAAGAGTATAAACGGTGTTGCGAACAGGTTCGCGGGTAAGCGGATCGAGTACTCCGACGTTAGGCGGTAAGTTCGGCTCGTGGTATGGAGTACCTTCTTCATTTCTCCATAGGGTAAGTATTTCACGAACCCATCCCCATTTTCTAAAGAAATCACGGTAGTTGATCGGTCGGTGCGGTCCCGTCACGCAGTCTTCGGAGTTGGAGGGACTTGGTCTATTCGAGGAGGCCATCTTACGTGTTCATAGAAAGTTATGAAATGATTCTTGGTATGAATTGAGGGTTAAATACTGGATGATACCTTCGTCTTCTCGCATACGTATATATAGTAAAAGGATTCCGTAATTTACGGAGGAAATTTCAAAAAACGCCAAATAAGATTCACTGTAGTAGATATGATAGGATATGATTTGTCTATACACCGTGTATGCAATAAATGCAAAAACACGTGTCAAGACGTAAGATTGATAAACATGTAATTTTCGACAAGAGTTGATAAGCAAAACTTTTGACATGCAGACACAGTCAAAGCCCAGACTTACGAATGCATCCTAACATCTATCAGTTAGACACATTAATGCAAGACCTGATTCGCTAAGACCAACGCTCTGATACCAACTGTGACGATCGCACCAAATCCATATGGACAAAAACGTCATTCATTGATTTCATTGTGAGGTATTTGACCTCTATATGATACGTTTTGTAAACATTGCATTCTTTTGAAAAGGCACACCATAAATGTATATTTAAATCAAATGTTATCGACATCTGATGATTTCTACATATAGACAATCACCGTATATAATAGTTTACAATAGTACTTCCGTTGACAATGCAGTTAAAATAAGGTACATGGTGATGACTTGGTGAATGCAACGTTTTCTTGAAAAATATGCCATGTAAGACTCCATGCATATAGCTTGTCTATCATATAAGCAAACAGCGGAAGGCTTCTAGGGAACCTGAGAATAAACATGCTAACAAGTGTCAACACAAAGGTTGGTGAGTTCATAGTTTTAGTATTGCGCATAATCTGTATATAAAAGTGGATCACAAGATTTCCGTTGTTTCATCCAGAAACGTTTATCAAAATATTCTACGAAATTGAGCACCCTGATAACTAAACTTAACGTATATATAATTTGTACCCTTTGTATAATCATCTTAATAATACACGCAAACCAATGTGTACGCTTCTCAAATAGCATACGTCCGTTAAAAGGCTAGCGCTCTAGCTCAGACGGGGATATCAAGCCCTATGGATCCATATACTACTACTCGCGCCCACCAGTTCTTATAACTGGCAGTTACTAGTTACCAAAGCTAAGGGATTTTCGGTTCAAACTCAGTGTAGAATTTAGTATGTACTTGTATCCATTGCGTTTAAAATAAAGTGCATGTATTCTCAGCCCAAAAATATATATTGCAAAAGCAATTAAAAAAGGAGCAAATGAAACTCACACTTTATAATTATTGTAAAACAGTTATTAAAGCATTTGCATGTATTCTCAGCCCAAAAATGTAAAGGGTAAAAGGGATCATATGAAACTCACACTTTATAATTATTGTAAAACAGTTATTAAAGCATTTGCATGTATTCTCAGCCCAAAAATGTAAAGGGTAAAAGGGATCATATGAAACTCACCTTAGCAGCACATATAGTTGTTCATCGTATTGTGACCGAAACTCGGAATATCAAATAATCGTAGTTCTCAACCTAGAGAACATATGTTGGTCAATAAATGTCTATCAATCTAGGTCAGGTCATAGTGTATCACAATCCTAATGCTCGAGATCGACATACAAAAGTTATCCAAAGTCGTTTCAAAAGTCAATTTTGACAATAGTTTAACAAAACGAGACTTACCTTATATAAGGATTCATTTACTCGGTTGGTAATATTCAAAAATTCAATTTATCAATCTTATAAACAAGTTGTTTAAATCTTAATTGCAGATTCAAAAGCAATTCCAATTAACGTCAATCATAATTCAGTTGATCATATCTTTTAATCCGTTCATCGAAACTATTCGATATCTAAATGAAAAGTTATCGATTTTCCGTTAGCTTCCCAAAAACATGTATATCATATACCTTTTACCAGTAATATATGTATTTAATTTGTGATTGATTATAAACAGTTTAACGACGAAATTTAGTATACAAGCATGTATAAATATATACACTCGAGCACTAGTATGTATACACTATTAATTTATAAAAGATAAAATATGAGTGCTTACGTATCAATATTGAGATTCAATATTGTAGAAAAGTACGTAGACGCAACAGAGATGATAAATACTAGGTTTGATTCATAAATATACCCCCGAACATTACCCATAACCTCCTTGGCAATAACCCATTATTTCCTTAGCTCTAGCTTGCTCGAAAACTCATTTTGAAATCATTTGGTCATCACTCCGTCGTAATATTTTATGTATAAATAATACTAATAATAATAATCATAGGATTATTAATAATAATATTAATTTTAATAATAATAATATAAATAATAATAATAATAATAATAATAATAATAATAATAATAATAATAATAATAATAATAATAATAATAATAGTAATAATAATAATATAAATAGAGAGGATAGAGAAAAAGATGGATAAATTCGGCCAGAAACCTGGGCTATTTATAGAAGAATTCTGATTTCTGACCCCCATGCGATCGCATGGGTTTTGTGCCTATATGCCATGCGATCGCATGGCCCTCTGATCCAGCTCACAAACTTTTGTTTTCTTGTTTGTCGACATAATATTTAATTATATATATATATATATATATATATATATATATATATATATATATATATATATATATATATATATATATATATATATATATATAATTTATATAATTAATTATATATTATATTAAATTCATGTGCATAGTTGACTTGTAATTTTTGTCCCGATAAGTCGTACGTCGTCACTCGACTTAAGTCCCGGTTCCGGTTTTTCGAACGCATTTTCGTACGCTGAGAAAACTAGTACTTTACATTTTGTGACACGTACCTTTGTCAAAAATTAGTCTTAAATTAATGTAAAATTAACCCACTCAAAGTGTAACTTAATCTTTTGAGTGTTTTGGTCATTTACTTTTATAAATCAAAGTTTCATTATTTAATCAAGTATATTCAAATCCAAAACGTTTTATATCTAGTTAAATATTATGTTTAATCATATTATTAAATATATATTTTCAATATTGATAAACACGTTTTAAAATACACATCGCAAGTTATTCATGTATCCAATTCTAACAGTTAATATTACTTATTATTGTATGTGTCCAAATTACGTTATTTAAACAAACAATTTACCATTTATTCCGGATACCGTTAAAATGAATGATTTCTCAAATCAACGTGGACCTCACCATAGAGACCCGTAATAATATCATAATCATTAAAAGACCTGATAAATATACTTTAATTCAATCGTTTAGCATTATCTTTTAACTCCATAGTTAAATATATCAATCAGATAATCAAACCAATTAGGTTAATGCACAGTATCATATACGCAACACTTTGATACGTTTTCAAGTTATATTATATACATATGTATCTATTTTCATATAATCGTTTAAAAATTGTTGAGAACAATCGAAGAGTATTTGAATAGTTCAAGAATTTTGAGATTTAACTTCATGAACTTTGTTTATCGTGTCAAAAACGTTAATCATACAAGATTAAGTTTAAATTTGGTCAGAATTTTCCGGGTCATCACAAAAGGCAACATATGAAGCTTGCTCTTCCCCATGATCTACGCTCTGAACTTAGCAAACTTTCATAAAGCGACTCATTCAACTGTTTCGCACAGAACTTCTATATGACACTTGCATCTGCATATGATGCAATGTCCCGACAAGAGAAGTTTGCTGAAGTTTTGAAGAAAGAACAAACCAAGCACGCAATCACACAGTCCCAACTCTCTTCCATCACCACGGAATTGCAAACAACAAAAAATTCCGTGGATGATTTAAAAAAGCAACTGTCTGAAAAAGCGATTGAAATGGACAACCTTCAAGTCGCGCATGACACAATGAAAAACAAACTCTTGCAAAACCAAACTGAACTAACCGCAGCCTTATCCGCAAAAGAAACCGCGGAATATAGCTTTGCGAAACTCCGCGAACATTTGCCTGAACTTGGGCAAAAAATCATGGATTCTGCGGACGTTTCGCAGAAATTTGATACTTATGTGACTGCGCTACAACAACTTGAACGAGTAAAATTTTTTCAAGAGGTTGGCAAGATTGCTGTTCTTCCGGAGCCAATGCCAGAGTATATTGAGAAATTAATCTGCCCTATTGAAGAGGCAGAAGATATGGTCGCATTGGCTAGGGAAGGAATCCGCGTTATCCCTATTCCAAAATTAGAAGCTATAAGTCAAAACAAGGATGCTCCCGTCGAAGACATCATTGGTTTAGACTTAACTACCCAGAAATAGGCTTTCGCATTATGTAAGCGCTTTTATAAGTGCGTTTTAATGATATGATTTTCTGTACCTTCCGCGGAACTTATAATAAAATTTTACTTATCAATTGCAATTGCCTTTATTTATATATCGCTTTGATTATATCATTCATAATTACTAGCATTGTCCTTTGCAATTTCATTGTTTATTATTGTGTACATAACAAACAACTACTTTATGCGAAACAACCTGTATGCTCGTGCTATTCTGCACATTATGAATCTTCTAAGTCCGTCGAAACGATCCTTAGGCAAAAATTTGTGTTTATTGCGAAGCATCCAAGTATGGCTAGATCTAATACTTTGGGAGAAAGTTAACAAACTGAATTCCTTTCGCATACACGTCAAATTGTTTTCATTTAGCATCAAGTGGTCTTCTCCATCACTTGTTTGATTTCATTTATGGTTGTATTAAACGCGTTGTACTTTAAAATTAAGCATAGACATACAATCATTATGATGAACAAAAACCTTTAGTTTTATTCATTTTACACAATATTGCAAACTCATTTGCTACACACATTAACATGAATCACTAGAATGCACATAAAATTTCGCATACTTTTGTTATTTACATATAATATCGTTTCAACAAAGTAGCATGCCATGCGTTAAGTATGTTGCGCCCTTCAATGTCTTAGAGTTTATAAGAGCCTGCTGCATTAATTCCCACTATCTGGTATGGTCCCTCCCAATTGGGTCCCAACTTCCCTTGTTTCTCAGCACGACTTGCTTCATTATTACGCAAAACCCATTCTCCAACATCAAAGGCTAACGCGCGCACCTTCTTTTTATAATACTTAGCAATTTGCTGCTTATTATTTGCCTCACGTATTGCGGCCATAAGCCTGCGTTCTTCAATGAAACTTAGATTTTCACAAATGCCTTCCGCATTCGCACTTTCATCAAAATTAGCAACTATGTGCGTTTCAACAAAGATTTTTGCGGGGATCATTGCTTCGGAACCATATACTAGGCTAAAAGGTGTTTCGCCTGTACTTTTCTTGAAAGTAGTGCGATGAGCCCATAGTACATTTGAAAGTTCATCAACCCATCCATTCCGCTTTTCATTCAAACGTTTTTTAATACTGCTAACAATGTCGCGGTTAGTGACTTCGCACAATCCATTTGCTTGCGGATGTGCCACATATGTGAATCTTTGAATTATATTTAGTTCCGCACACCAACTTAAAAATGAATCTTTTGCAATCTGCGCTCCATTATCACTTACAAGTTCCCGCGGAATACCAAATCTACATACAATGTATTCCCATAAAAAATTTCGCACTTGCACTCCAGTAATTGTGCGTAAGGCCTTTGCCTCCACCCTTTTAGTGAAATAATCAATATCTACAATCAGGAACTTTACATTTCCTGCACCTGGTGGAAAGGGTCCCACAATATCGATGGCCCATTTATAAAATGGCCATGGTGAATCAATTGGAATCATATCATGTCGTGGTTTGCGATTCTGCGGTGCATGTCTTTGACAACTTTTACACCGCTTAACAATTTGCGCAACATCACGATATAGAGTAGGCCAGAAATAGCCCATGCGCATTATCTTGCCAGCAATAGTTTTATATCCTGAGTGAAGAGCACAAGATCCACTATGCACCTCTTCAACAATGGTTGCAGCTTCTGCGGGTCCCACACACCGCATTAATGGTCCCAAATATGATTTACGATATAACATATTATTTTCAAGTACATACACGGGTGCTCTTTCGCGTACCAAACGAGCCTCCTTTTTATCTTCTGGCAACGTACCATTTCGCAGATAATTGACAATAGGATCCATCCAATTTGGTCCAACTTCTTCTATAACCGCAACAAATAAATTTCCATCAATGGACTTATTAGGAAGTTCTTCCACCCACACCTGTTTTTGAAAGTGCAAAAACGCTAATGCAGCAAGTTTGCTTAACGCGTCTGCTTTTTTATTTTGACTTCTCGACACTTGTGATAATTCGAAGAACTCAAACTTTTCTGCAGATTCTTTCTCAAGTTTCAAATACTTCTGCATGGACAACTCATGTGCTTCAAAAGAGCCATTGAATTGATTTGCCACCAGTTGTGAATCAACATATGCGCGCAGCTGCGTTATATTCATCTTACTTGCCAAATTCAATCCCGCAAGCAATGCTTCATATTCAGCCTCATTGTTTGTCACATCAAAATTAAAGCGCAATGCGTACGTGTGCTCTTCGCCACTTGGATTTGTCAATACTAGCCCCGCACCTGCCCCTTCAACACATGAGGCACCGTCTGTATATAAATCCCAGATTTCATGCGAAGGTGGCGTTAATTGCGTTCTTTCATAGATCACCTCTAATTCACCCGTCATTTCTGTGAGGTAATCTGCCAAAACTTGCCCTTTCACGGATGTACGCGGTATATATGATATTTCAAATGCTCCAAGCTCAATCGCCCATTGGGCAAGTCTTCCAGATACCGCAGGTTTGTTCAACACATTTTTAACCAGCAAATTAGTTAAAACATGTATTGGATGACCTTGAAAGTATCTGCACAATCGCCGTGAAGTTAAAACTAACGCGTAAATAAATTTTTCTATCGACGCATAATTTATTTCACTTCCCGCAAGCGCCTTGCTAACAAAATAGACTGGCTTTTGAACTTTATTCCTTTCCGCGATAAGTACTGAGCCAAATGCTTCATTCGCGACCGAAATGTAAAGATATAATATTTCACCATCAACGGGCGCAATCAATGTAGGTAATGCAGCAAGCAATTGCTTCATTTCTTGAAATGCCTTATCAGCCTCTTCAGTCCATACAAAGTTCTTCTGCTTTAAACATCCTTTAAGAGTGCGAAAGAAAGGCAACTGTCGTTCCGCGGCCTTCGAAAGAAATCTAGTTAAAGCCGCGATTTTTCCAGTTAGACTTTGCACTTCTTTAACGGTTTTAGGCGCGGTCATGCTTTCAATTGCAGCAATTTTCTTAGGATTTGCTTGTATGCCCTGTTCAGTGACATAGTATCCCAGAAACTTTCCTTCCCTTTCTCCGAAACTGCACTTAGACGGATTCAACTTCATGTTTATCTTCCGCAAACTTTCAAATGTTTCTTGCATATCTACCAAAATACTTTCTTGCGTTTTACTTTTTATAACAAGGTCATCAACATAAGCTTCCAGATTGCGGCCTATCTGACCTTCAAATGCTTTATCAATTAAACGCTGATAAGTGGCCCCCGCATTCTTTAAACCAAAAGGCATTTTGATATAAAAATAAATGCCTTTTCCAGTATGGAATACGGTTTTATCTTCATCTTCCAACGCCATTGGTATTTGATGGTATCCTTTTGCGGCATCCAAAAAGCATTTGTAGGGATAATCATGCAAAGATTCCACTTTAAGATCAATTTCAGGAAGTGGATAGTTGTCCTTCGGACAAGCTTTATTTATGTCCTTGAAATCTATACACATCCTCCACGAACCATCTGGTTTTTTTTTTACCAAAACAGGATTTGCAACCCATGTTTGATATTTTACTTCGCGCAATATTCCCGCATTGACCAATTTAGCAACTTCCACAAACAACCACTTCATGCGATCTAGAGCCATTCCTCTGCGCTTTTGTACAATAGGTTTTAACGCAGGGTTGGCATTTAATTTATGCTCTGCAACATTACGCGGAACTCCGGTCATATCTTGCTCACTCCAAGCAAATGCATCCATATACGCGACCAGCAACTGCACAATCTTCTTTCTTATTTCTTCATTCAACTTGGTCCCAATTTTAATTTTTTGATCAACATACCTAAGATTTATAACAACCATATTATCATCTTCAATTTTATGCGGAATAATTGCATCTTTCGTACTTATAGCCGCACAAATCGATGGCATAGCCATAGAATTTATCTTTGCCACACCCTTGCAGGTAGTGAATTTGACCATTCCGTGTATTGTAGATGGCACTATGCCAAGCTTCCGCAACGCAGATCTTCCCAATAACATGTTATAACGCGAAGCAGCGCATATAACATAAAAATCTAACGGCGCTTGCCTTGTCAATTTTTCCTCTGTTTCATCACACAATTCAATTTCTAAGGATAATTGCCCCATAGGCCAAGCAGATTCACCTGCGAAACCAGATAAGGATATCGCGATCGGCTTTAGTTCCACCTTGATGCATTCTGGCAATTGGCGAAAACATTGCTCGTATATCAAATCAATACTACTGCCAGTATCAACATGAATTTTCATAATTGTAATCCCTGTATTCGCAATTTTACACGATATGACCAACGGCATGTCATTCATTTCGCGACTTTGCTCAAATGGAAATGTAATAGGCGCGAATTGCCATTTTTCAAACATTTCTACTGCTTTTCGCTTTTTAAATCCTTTTTTATTATGTATTGTGCTTATTATTCTCGCATCTTGTTCTTTGTTCAGTTTTGCTGGCGAGCTTTCGCTTACACAAGCTTTGTGCACTTTACGCACTTTCAAATTCTCATTTTCAACTTTCTTAGTAAACGAAAGCTTTTGTTGCTTCGCCATTTCGCTTTGCTCGCAACTGCTGTTGTACAAATTACTTATTCCTGCAATATAAGACAGAAAACAACACGATTAGAATTAAAAAATGAGTTGAATAGCTCGATTAAAACGAACGCGAATTTCTCATTTCAATTCTATTCGTGTCCCACGGATGGCGCCAATTGATCAATCCTAGATTATCCAATTATGGTTAATCAAGGATTGAGTGCAATGAGGGGGTATAATGGATGTCGATTATGGTTTTGGGACCTTATTGTCATATTTCGTTAAGTGCTAAACGATCAACAACCATGTCCCGGTCTTCGTAAATTACCTTAACCCAATAATGATTTAGTCTCGGGCAAAGTCACGAGAGAAAACAATATGGCTAGGGCAACCTTCCAGAATCAACAACCTAAAATGAGAGGTCAAGCTCCCTATTTATAGGTCTAGGAGTTACGCGGAAGTAAGTTGTGCGGGCACTTAGACATTCCGCATAAACACTGCGAGAAGCCTTCGCACTCTTTAATGTTCTGCGCAATCCCACCGCATTCACACTGCGGTTCAGTTGTCTTGTGCTTTCACCTTCAAATGGCCTTTCGCACTAAATACATAAGTATGTATATGATCATTGTTCATATAATTAATTACAGTCGTTGTTACACACATTCGATTTTATATTCATATGTTTTACTTTATCCTTGATAGAATCTTACTGTTGTTCTTACTCACATTTGATTTTATTTTCATATGTTATACTCCATCTGTGATAGAGTTTATTTAGTATGTTAGCTTTACATCATCAGATTTTGCGATCTATCTTGAAATTTTTATTCGAAGTTAGATGTTAATATGTGCACATTTTGACTATTTTGAATCTGGTGATTTTTGGTAACTTAGGGTCAATCAAACTCATTATTTTTATTAAATTGCCAGCTGTTATGATATACATAGTAGTACAACAATTTAATGTTGCAAATTAATGTTTCCATTGCAATGCAATAACTGATTTCCTATTCAATTTGATGTATTTATATTTTGTAATCTGTCTAAATAAATTGTTTGTTTTATGTAGCGGTATGAATTGTGTTTTACATATGTTAACTGATACACGTGAAACTAATGCGTATTGTTGAATGTATTTTTGGATTTTAGAGACAATCTAAACTCTACTCTAGGGCAAAAAACAAAGGACAAAGTATTAATCGAATAAACTTAACTCTCAGGATCGATTATATCAGACCTAGATGTGAAAACTAGATTAGATCTATGCCTAGAAGCCAATATTCGGTAGGCAAGTGTTGTAGAAAGATTGCAGATCAACAAGACGGACCGGACCTAGGGTTGTATATGGTGTGTAACATGACAAAGTAACCCTAAACCCGTACATATACTGTCTGCTGCGATAGTCGGTCGACTGACTCTGTTAGTCGACCGACTGTCTTACATAGTCTACCGACTGTCTTACATAGTCGAACGACTATCAACTTACACCGACCTACACCAATCTATCGATGGTGTCTTCAGTCGATCGACTGACTCTGCCCCGACTGGGAGGTCAGTTTAACTATTGATTTTGACCATTCACGATTAAACTAACATTCAATAGTCAACGCATAATATTACAAGTCCAACACTACATGACTGAAATAAACATACAAGTATAATAGAACTAGGGATTACAAATATGCACTTACACATATGACATGGTTAGTTTGTGTAGCATACAACTAATATGCATAGGGATAAAGCTTTGTTTGTGGTCGCTGTTTACTGAATTTGATAACAAAATAAACTATCTTATTGTTTTCTTTTTTATTTTTTTGATCAAATTTAATAGGAATGGATTCAGAAGGAGATGATCATTCCTATATAATAGTAGACATAGTAGATAATGAAACAGAGCATGCATTTGGTGAACAATCACCTATGAATGAGAATGTTGCGCCAGTTGATGATACGGACGAGAATGACGACATTGGTGATGAGAATGACTTGAATTCTGTTTGCTAATGAATTGGAAGTACAGCTTCAACATGTGGATGTTGACGACAACAGGCAGTCACAATAGCAAAAATGTTCATGACCATGGTAACAATGTGATGAAATGCTTTGTCACCGTCCATTACCCACATGGATTGATGACTACGCATTCCATATTAATGAGTTTTCAAGCTAATTCGACTTTTGAGAATGTCTGCGCTCAAGTCGGTCAACGAGCTAATTTGATTAGTGGTCATTATCGTCTGGTGTGAATTTCGGAAAGGGGATTGGAAATTAGGTTGTACAATCTAATTGATCTGAGAACATATTTTTCATATTTCCAATCCCCTTTCAAATCCATTGGATTGTCCAGCCTAGTTTCCAATTCTCTTTTCGCAATCTACACCAGACGATAAGTACCATTAATCAAATTAGCTCGTTGACCAACTTGAGCATAGATATCCTCAATAGTCGAATAACTTGAAAACTCATTAATATGGAATGCATAGTCATCTGTCAATGTGGGTAATGGACGGTGACAATGTATTTCATCACATTGTTACCATGGGCATGAACGTTTTTGCTATTGTGATTGCCATTGTTGCAGCCGTCATTGTCGTCGTTAGCATCAACATGTTGAAGTTGTAGTTTAAATTCATTAGCAAACACGTTCAAGTCATTCTCATCACCATTGTCAACATCCTCGTCCACATCATCAGGTACCATCTTCAAAGACACTACTTTTAGCAAAAATCATACTAATACTATACTAATAAATATGGTACAATATTTCTAATTTACACACACTACTATATTATTTGAGTATAAACTAATTTAAGGTAAAATGTTTCATAATCATATCATCTTATTTATATTTCCATATTCTTATAATCATATTAATTAGGTACCCTAATGTGATTATTTTCTATCCATACAAGTAAATTAGCATAATAAATATAGCACTTTTGTTTTAGACACTATCAGTTATCTTCACTATAGTTCCTCATATCAGATAATTGAATATACATATGCATACATGCATGATGCCAAAAGAACCCAACTGTTGTCTATAGAATATCATAGGTTTATCCAATTGTTTGTCAATAACGTATAATGCCTAAGCATTTTTTACAACCAATCTTGCAAAATTCTTCAAGTCATATAGCAAAAGGTGCCATGGTTTGGAATTTTATAGTTGTCAATTTTAAAATATATTATATTTTATACCAAAATTGTGTATTCTTGTTGTCAAATGATTTTATAAAGAGTAATAGTCAAACAAGACAAAAGTTTCAAACTTTAAAATTGTCTACCCATTTATTCAAAAACACTCTATACAAAATATGAAAGCATTCATCTCAACGTTTCTACATTTATCAAAACACTAATAATCAAAAAACACAAAAGACTTCCCATTTTTGTTAAAATCGATTGGAACTCCAATACCAACAAAAGATAATCATCAAAATAGATGAAACAGAACATGCTTTCAGTCAAATCAATGTTGTTATTGCTGCTAACGGTTGGATTTCATTGTATTGTCCTTGAAGCAGGAAGTAATAATGGTGAAAATTCGTCAATGATATTGGCTGGAAAAAGAACCAGAAGGAAAGACCCTATTAATCATTTTAAGTATTATGTTGGTGGATGGAACATTACTGATGATCATTACTTTGCGGTAAGTATACCTGGAAATCGGGTCGGGCTGGGATTGGGTCCAAACGGGTAGGACCCAAATTGGTCCCTTTTTTTTAACAAACCCAAATGGGTAAGTTACCAACCCAAACAATTATCATTATAGTGATGTTTCAATAAGAAATTATGATAAATTCATCACAATTTGTGCATTTTTATGTTCAATGTTACAAATACAACAATTGATGCACAATCATGATAGTAATATCACCTATTTACTAATAAAAAGGCTCTTAAGTTTGTTGCAAATAAAGTAGAACAATTGTTAGATATATGTTTTAATTTTTGACCCATTTTGTCATCTCTGTTATTCCATATGGTCTTTCGTTTGTTCAAATATTGTATAATCCTGTTATTTTATATTTAACATATTAAATTAATGCAGTCAGTATCATATTCAGCTGCTCCCTTGTTTAGCATTGCCGCAATTTGGTTCGTGGGATTCGGCATATCGTTGCTCGTAATCTGTTGTAGTTACAGATGTTGTCGAAGAAACCCATATGGCTATTCTCGAACTGCTTACGCAATCTCAGTTACCTTCCTCACACTCTTTACCATTGCTGCAATGTGAGCAACTGTTGGACTTAATTAGAGGTGGCAAAATGGACGGGTCGGGTTGGCCTATAGCACATATTCACCACACACTTAAAACAAAAATTCCCTTATTTTGCAAATTCACACATGATTATTTTCTTTCTCCATTAATGTTGAGTTCATGGCCCATTTGACCTTTTCCATTCTAAGGGTAGAGGTGGCAAAATGGACGGGTCGGGTTGGCCTATAGCACATATTCACCACACATAAAACAAAAAATCTTTTTATATTGCAAATTCACATATGATTATGGTCCAGCTCTTAGTGATGGACCATTCAGCATTTAACACACTTGTTTCTGACCTCTTAATGACATGATATTGAATGGTTTAGCATTCAGTGCCGAATCATTCAGAGTTAAATTATTCTCTTAATCATTAGTCACCTAAATTTAATCATTAGTCACCTAAATTTTGTGTAACATCCGCTTTAATTAATATAAAACCCCAATTGTAACTTTTAATTTTAGTGTTGGATGCGTGGTTCTCTACACGGGTCAAGGAAAGTTTCATAGTAGTACTACTGATACGTTGGGCTACGTTGTGATGCAATCGAAAAATATTAGTTATAACCTCAACAACGTGTTGGATATTCTAGCTACGGCAAAGGGTATTGGAGTAGATCAAGTTTCTTTACCTATAGATATAAAGAATAACATAGATCGAGTTGATAGAATGGTAAGTAAAGCTGCTAGAGACCTCGAATTTGACACCGAACAGAATCAAAAAGATATACAAAATGTTCTGAATACTGTGTAAGTACATACTTCATGGTACCACATTTTTTTTCAAGCAGTTAATTATGTGAAGTTTGGCTTGTTTAATGCTATTGTTTTGTCTGTAGGAGGCTTGCGCTCATAATTATCGCTGCTGTAATGCTTCTTGTAGCTCTCCTTGGTTTTTGTAAGTCCGAAATCTCATATTTTCGTGGTTTTATCTATTTTCTTTTTTTATAGTTCTTTTGTTGCTAAAGATGCTATCTTTTTTAGAATACATGCTTCTTATAGCTCTCGATATATACTTATTAAACCTAAAGTTTAGCTTCAAAAATTTGAACTTTAATTAATCTTCTTGTAAACAACTTATGTTCTTGAGTACTGGTTTTAGGGACCTCCATATTCGGGATGCAAGATCTTGTTTACATGTAAGTGGTAATCACAAGTGTATGTATTTCACTATTTCAGCATGTTTTTGCTTGTTTATTGGCATCACGGTTCACGTGTTGATCAAATTTGCAGACTGGTCGTATTTGGTTGGATTCTTATCACAGCTACATTTATCTTATGTGGCATATTTCTCACGCTTCACATGTACGTCCATATCCTAAAACACAAATAATTTACATTTAAACGCCTTTTTGTCTACTAACGAAATAGATGATATTGTGATGTCAGCATTATGGGAGACACATGTGTTGCAATGGATGAATGGGTTCGAAACCCTACGGCTCATACCGCATTGGATGAAATTCTTCCGTGCGTAGACAATGCGACAGCTCAACAAACCTTATCTCAGAGCAAAAATGTGACTTTTCAGTTGGTAGAAATAGTGAACAAAATCATTACATATGTTGCCAATAATGGTCCACTACCCATACCTGGTTTCCCGTATTACAACCAATCTGGACCGTTGGTTCCCACCCTTTGCAACCCGCTAAACGCTGATGCAACTGATAGGAAATGTCAACCTGGTGAATTGGACGTCAGTAATGCAACACAGGTAGCTTTTCTAAACTAAAACCTTCTTGATTCAACTTCGACTCTTGAGTCAAAGCAACTACAATTTTTGTCATATATGATATAAAGATATTTCTAACGACGACCTTAAGTGATGTCGTTAAAAAAGGTAGAAGGTTTTCCCTGTTCGGGCTACCTGAGAGGGCGAGTAATCCAACCCCATACTCTGATGTAAGGGCTATCGTTAACACGCTTTAAATATTGTACAACTTGATAACTGCCCATTTTGTAAGTAAAAAAAAATAACCACCTTGTACAATGATTTGATGCACTAAAACTATAGCCGTAAGGGTCATGTGTTTGACCTCATAAGTCAAACTGCACCATTATGCAACATTGACTTCTGACCCAAACTAATTTCAGAATCTTGTAAATTGCACTTGCTAAAATTATTAAATAAAGATAGAAATTCATATCGGATTTAATATAATTTGGTTTATAACAAATTTGACTCTAGTAAGGTTTAATTTGGTCTTACAAGTCAAAGTGCACCTTTTAACTTCAATGATTTTAATGTACACTTTGTTTACAGGTATGGAAAGATTATGTATGCCAAGTTTCTGCAAAAGATATGTGCACGAATGTGGGACGGTTAACCCCAACGATGTATGACCAGATGTCGGCTGCAGCCAACGTGAGCTCAGGGTTGAAAAAATACGGCCCGTATCTAGTTGGCTTACTGAATTGCACTGTTGTTAGGGACACATTCACCGTGATTCACACGGATCATTGCCCCGGGCTCATAAAATACAGCAGGTGGGTTTATATTGGTTTAGCCATGGTATCTGCAGCTGTTATGTTCTCGTTGTTGCTATGGGTTTTATATGCTCGAGAAAGAAGGCATCGAAAGTATACAAAACTTATGGTTGCTGCTACATCATCTGATCAGGTGAAACAAGTGTAGATATATGCCGATGAGCTTATAGTTTGATTGTTAAAGATAGACTTTTTTGCTCAGTTAGTCCTTCAATTATACACAAAATTGCAATCCGAGTCCCTCAAGTTTTTTTTTGGATTTTTGAGTCCTTAAAATTACAAAATTTTGCAATCCGAGTCCCTCCGTCAGTTTGCAGTCTAAATTAGCCGTTAACCCTTGACATGTGTCATGCATGTGAGGGTAAAATTGTCATTTTACTCTTTTCTTCGACCTTTTTGCTCCGTTAGTCCTTCGTTTATAGACAAAATTGCAATCCGAGTCCCTCAAGTTTTTTTTTTTTTTTTGAAAGGCCAAGGTATAAAATCCAGATCTGAATCGAAGGGTATAAAACTCAAATCTGAATCACGGATCTGAAAACTAGATCTTAAAGGTTTGAACTTGATAAACTTGAAACCCCGTCTCAATTGATTTTATTTATTCAACAATCTGTTATCACGTAACCATGAATTTCGAAAAATCAAGATGCAAATCCAAATCGTTAATCCAAATCTTCGATTTTGTGTGATGCAATTTCTCCCGTGTCAACAATATGTAATTTCGTCAGTGATAGATACATGTGGGTTTGTGAAACCCACTTAGAACTCAAAATAAATATTGGAGACACACACGTGATGTCATAACCCGACCTTAATCATAAGGACGAATACAATAACATATGATTTCATCGCGAGGTATTGACCTCTATATGCGACATTTTTCAAAAACTGCATTCGTTTTTACAATACAAACCATAGCTTTTATTACAAATACAAGGTTTAAACAACTTAATAATGATTACCGTTTAGCGATAATCTTAGACTTACAAACTTTACATGTGATAATAACAATACGACCTCCAACATATTTTACATTACAAATCCTCCGATATGCAGTTTTATTTTTGACACAAATATGCATACTCAAGATCTTGCTTAAATTCAACATGTTGCAGCGGAAGCTTTTAGTTATCACCTGAGAATAAACATGCTTAAAACGTCAACATAAAGTTGGTGAGATATAGGTTTAATGCCGGCAGCGTTATAAATATAGACCACAAGATTTCATATATAAACGTTTTAATAAAAATATTCTAAGTTGTTGAGCACTTGATAACCATACTTAACATTTAATCAACGTCGCATATTCCCTTTATTATGAAATCTTACTACACCGTACCAAGTGTAGTTACCGAAACGAAGTACTGTGCAACCGTTGAATACTGGTCGTCCAGTCCGGTTGGGGTTGTCAGGCCCAATAGATCTATCAACAGGATTCGCGTTTACAATACCTCATGTAAATAGTAGTTACCAAGTTACAGGAAAGTATGCCAGTGGTAAAAATCAACGTAGAATATATATTTTTAATCACTTGTGTCCATAACGTAAATCATAAAATGCATGTATTCTCATCCCGAAATATTTAGAGTTTAAAAGTGGGACTATATACTCACGTTTTGCCTTGAAGGTAATAAACACGACTTGGTCTCCGATTGATATCACAAACCTAACCATATATATAATATATCAACATATTTTCTTTTCAAGTAATCGTTATATATATATATATATATATATATATATATATATATATATATATATATATATATATATATATATATATATATATATATATATATATATATATATATATATATATATATATATATATGTACTTTTAATACTTTTAATATTTTCTTAGTCCGTAGTTAGCAGTCCGATGTTAGTGGTCCACAATTAGTTGCTTAAATAAAATAAATAAAGACCCCATCGTATTCGTATTGATCAGAATTAATCTCGACCCATGGTACCATGTTGTCAAGTGACTTGTTGCGTACATAAAGTACCGTGTTGTCAAATGACGTGTTGCGTACAATCATGAGGTCTTATGATTAATCTTCTCGTGTTGTTTACGGGTGGTCCTGAAATATATAAAATCAAATCATAAGTAAATATATATGAAATATCATATTAATTAGAAATATATGATTAATTTAATTTTTCTCCAAATATTTTCGTAGCTAAACTAGCTTCGGATACCCGATCTTGTTTTAGTCTTAGTTTCTTCATTACAACTCCGTTTTTGTTGGTTTAACTTGCCACTTCCTTGGATCGAGTCAAATTTTAAGAATATGAACTGAAAATACCTTAGGTTGTATTCGAAATCACAGGTTATAGGTCAAACTTTGGTGAAACTTATGAAAGTGATCATTTTCCATCATAAAAACAACATTTAATGATCATTTTTCTAAAAATACTTAAACTTTGAGTTAAACCATGAAATTTTTATGTGTTAACATATTCATAAGAAATATCATTTTTCCAGAACATGAACTTCCAATTCAAAGCTTAAGGTGGTTTTTAATTATCCAACCCAAAACAGCCCCCGGTTGCACTCCGACGACGTAGATTCAGTTTTTAAGATGTTCTTTGTAAAACCAAGTTATATCTTGTTAAGTTAGCATATCATTATGATATATTATAGGTCTTGAAGTGTTTTAAAAGTTAAGTTAGAAGGATCTATTTAGTTTGCAAACAAGTTTGAAATCATTCAAACTATGTTCTTGTTGTTAAAATTTTACAACACAAAAAAAGATAGCTATATAAATATGAATCGAATATGGTTATGAACAAGGTTACTACCTCAAGTTACTTGGACAAAGTTACTGTAAAAGATGAGAAAAATCCTAGAATCAAAAGAGTAGTGGAGTTGGATTGAAAGGTTGGAAGTAAACTTGTATTTTTGGAAGGATTATTGAAGTTTTCTTGTAAGGAATTTATTATGATGATTAAGGCTTGTTTTTGAAGCTAGATCTTCATGGTTATTTGAGATTGTAAAGAACACTTAAGGTTCCTAAGAGTGTGTTTTTGGTTAGAGAAAATGTGTAGTAAAAATGAAAATGGAATGGAGTATAAATGGTGGTGAAAAGATGTATAAATTTGTAATATTGTGCAAAAGTCTTGTAATATGCCAAATTGATTAATCATGCATGCTAAGATCCAAAATTGGCTGACTCATGGCTGCTAATAAAGTGATTGTGATGTGTATATACCAATAGTAAATACGTATAGAAGCTGGGTATGATGCGAGTACATATACCCTAGATATACGTATAAAAATCTTGAGAAAACGGAACGAGGATTCAAATATAGCTATCTTTTGTAAATATACTTATATTGTTTTATGTATATAAATCCTTTAAAAGTGATAAAATACATATCTATACGATACATGTATAAGCATTATAAGTTTTAAGTATTTAAGTCGAAGAACGTCACATATAGTTATCGTTTTGAAAACTTAAGTTAGTAGTCTCAAAATATACTTATAACTCATTGTTATTAGTACACAATGAGATGTTAAAACATTCTTAGATCATGTTAAATATATAAAAATACATATATATACACAAACGTATAATTATCGTATGTTATATAGTTCGTGATATCATCGGTCAAATTGGACGGTCAAACGTTGTGTAAAACTCTTTTCAAAAACATAAGTCTCAACAATTTAGATTGCTTATCATGTTGGTAAGGTTTAATTTATGTAAATATTAATCTTATAAGTGTAAAACGATCGGAAAAATCCGGGTCGTTACAGTACCTACCCGTTAAATAAATTTCGTCCCGAAATTTTAAAGTTGTACCTATTTTGCGTTCTCGGGAAACAAATGTGGGTACTTTTGTTTCATCTGATCCTCTCGTTCCCAAGTAAAATCGGAACCTCTTCGAGCATTCCAACGAACCTTAACGATTGGTATGTTGCTCTGCTTGAGCCGTTTAACTTCACGGTCCATGATTTCGACTGGTTCTTCTATGAATTGTAATTTCTCATCGACTTGGATTTATTCAAGAGGAATGGTGAGATCTTCCTTTGCAAGACATTTCTTGAGGTTTAAGACATGAAATGAATTATGTACTCCGGCGAGTTGTTGTGGTAACTCGAGTCGATAGGCTACCGGTCCGATGCGTTCGATGATCTTGAACGGGCCTACATACCTTGGGTTCAGTTTACCCCTTTTTCCAAAACGTATTACACCTTTCCAAGGTGACACCTTTAGCATAACCATGTCACCGATCTGAAACTCTAATGGTTTCCTTCGGACATCCGCGTAGCTCTTTTGGCGACTATGGGCTGTTTTCAATCTCTCCTTGATTTGTACTATCTTCTCAGTCGTTTCGTGTATGATCTCGGGACCAGTTAATTGTTGATCTCCTACTTCATTCCAACAGATAGGGGATCTACACTTCCTTCCATACAGTGCTTCAAATGGTGCAGCTTTAATGCTCGCATGACAACTGTTATTATACGAGAATTCTGCTAATGGTAGATACTTATCCCATCCGTTTCCAAAATCAATCACACATGCCCTGAGCATGTCTTCAAGAGTCTGAATTGTTCTTTCACTCTGCCCGTCAGTTTGTGGATGATATGCGGTGCTCATATCCAAACAAGTTCCCAGGGCCTCCTGTAGTGATTGCCAAAACTTTGATGTAAATCTACTATCACGATCGGATATAATGGAAATAGGTATTCCATGCCTTGAAACAATTTCCTTTATGTATAATCGTAATAGTTTCTCCATTCTATCCGTTTCCTTTATAGGCAAGAAATGTGCAGATTTGGTGAGACGATCAACTATTACCCAAATGGTGTCATAACCCCAGGCAGTCTTAGGTAACTTTGTGATGAAATCCATGGTAATACCGTCCCATTTCTATTCTGGGATTTATGGTTGTTGAAGTAACCCTGACGGCTTCTGGTGTTCTGAAGTTAAACATTCCCCAACATATGTTGCAACATCTGTCTTTAAATTAGGCCACCAATAATGCGTCTTAAGATCTTGATACATCTTTCCAACTCCATGATGTATCGGGTATCTTGTCTTATGTGCCTCATTCAATATCAATTTCCTTAATCCACCCAACTTCGGTACCCAAATACGATTTGCAAAATATCGAATTTCGTCTTCCCGTATAAGGAGTTGCTTCTCATACTTCTTCATTATTTCATTTCCTATGTTTTCTTTAGTAAGAGCTTCTCGTTGAGCGTCTTTGATTTGTGAGTTAAGATTCATGCTAATTTTTATGTTCATCGCTCGTACTCGAATTGGTTCCCGTTCCTTTCTGCTTAGAGCATCGGCCACTACATTCGCTTTCCCGGGATGATAGCAAATCTCACAATCGTAGTCGTTTATCAGCTCGACCCACCTACGTTGCCTCATGTTCAGATGTTTCTGATCGAAGATATGTTGAAGGCTTTTATGATCGGTAAACACAGTGCATTTAACCCCATATAAGTAGTGTCTCCATATCTTCAATGCAAACACTACTGCTCCCAGTTCTAGATCATGCGTCGTGTAATTCTGCTCGTGAATCTTCAATTGACGAGATGCATATGCAATAACTTTCTTTCGTTGCATAAGTACGCAACCAAAACCTTGTCGCGAAGCGTCACAATATATCTCAAAATCATCGTTCCGTTCAGGTAACGATAAAATAGGTGCTGTAGTCAACTTCTTCTTCAGTAATTGAAATGCACTCTCCTGCTCAGAAGTCCATTCGTACTTCTTCCCTTTTTGCGTTAACGCTGTTAATGGTTTAGCTATTTGGGAAAAATCTTGAATAAACCTTCTATAATAACCAGCTAAACCCAAAAATTGGCGTATCTGCGTTGGTGTCTTAGGAGTCTCCCATTTTTCAATGGCCTCAATTTTAGCTGGATCAACCTGAATTCCTTTGCTACTAACAACGTGGCCAAGAAATTGCACTTCTTTCAACCAAAATGCACACTTAGAAAATTTTGGCGTATAACTGTTCTTTTCTTAACAATTCTAATACCAACCTTAAATGCTGCTCATGCTCTTGCTCACTCTTAGAATAGATAAGAATATCGTCAATGAAAACGATAACAAACTTATCTAAATACGGACTACAAACTCGATTCATGAGGTCCATGAATACAGCTGGCGCATTAGTCAACCCAAACGGCATAACCAAAAATTCGTAATGACCATAACGTGTCCGAAAAGCAGTTTTCGGAATACCTTCTTCTTTGACACGTAATTGATGATAGCCCGATCTTAAGTCGATTTTCGAGTACACACATGATCCTTGCAGTTGATCAAATAAGTCGTCAATTCTCGGTAGTGGATATCGATTCTTGATAGTTAACTTATTTAATTCACGATAATCTATACACATCCTAAAAGATCCATCTTTCTTCTTGACGAATAAAATCAGAGCTCCCCACGGTGAAGTACTTGGTCGTATGAATCCACGGTCCAGTAATTCTTTTAACTGACTCTGAAGTTCTTTTAACTCAGATGGTGCAAGTCTATATGGAGCACGAGCTACTGGTGCAGCTCCTGGTACTAGATCTATTTGAAATTCTACAGATCTAAATGGAGGTAATCCCGGCAACTCTTCCGGAAAGACTTCAGGAAAATCTCTTGCCACAGGCACGCCATTGATGCTCTTCACTTTTTCCTTCATTTCGACTTTATTAACATGTGCTAAGATAGCATAACACCCTTTCTTCAAGCACTTTTGAGCTTTCAAACAACTAATGAGTTTTAGCTTTGAGTTACCCTTCTCTCCATAAATCATTACTGGCGTTTTATCCTTACGAGGAATGCGAATTGCCTTCTTGGCACACACAACTTCAGCTCCTATTTTGGACATCCAGTCCATGCCGACTATTACATCAAAACTTCCTAATTCTACGGGTATCAAATCAATCTTAAATATTTCTCCGGCTAAATTTATTTTACAATCACGGCAAATTTTATCGGCTTTAATTAGTTTACCATTAGCTAACTCAATCATGTACTTAGCATCTAGAGGTAATGATGAACAATTCAATTTAGCGTAAAAGTCTCTACTCACGTAACTTCTATCGGCACCAGTATCAAATATAATAGATGCGGATAAGTTATTAATGGTAAACGTACCCGTAACAAGCTCCGGGTCTTCACACGCCTCTCTAGCATTAATAACAAATGCTCTTCCACGTGCAGATCCATTATTCTTCTCAGGATTCGGACACTGGCTCTTATAATGACCCTGTTTCCCACACCCATAACAGGTAACAGTGGCCAAGGCAGTTCTATTTGCATTAGTGGCAGGAGTCTTGGTGCCATTTGTATTTGTAACAGGAATCCGACAATCTTCAGCAAGATGACCCCTTCGATTACAATTTTCGCACACCACATTACAATAACCAGAGTGATGTTTGTGGCATCTGTTACATAAAGGATTTCGTCCTTTGTAACCTGAGTTCGAACCGCTACCCGCACCTTGCGTGGTTTTTTGTTTCTTGTTGGATTGTTGATGATTACCTTCCCACTTTCTTTTGTTTCCCGATGTCTTGACATCGGTGTTCTTATCCAGAATAATCTGGTCCATCAACTCGTTCGCCATGGTGATGGCTTCGTGAATAGTCTTGGGTTTCGATGCTATAACATTTGCTTTGACATTTTTAGGCAAACCATCTTTGTACAGTTCTATCTTCCGTTCTTCGGTTAGTACCAATTCAGGACATAGCAAAGCTAATTCCATGAATCGCTGATTGTAGTTGGTGAGTTCAGTACCAACAACTTTCAGGCTTCGTAATTCAGCTTCCAACTTCCTAACCTCGTTCCTTGACAATACTCGTTGATTAGCATTTTTTGAATTCTTCCCAGGGAGTATCATAAGCTACATCTCCTCTTACGGCCTTCACATAGTTTTTTCACCATGTGAGTGCACTATCTTGTAAGGTGCACGATGCATACTTGGTCATGTCCTTCTCAATACAACCACTGATTTTAAACACAGACTCAATCTTTTCGATCCACCGGGTTAAACCGACTAGTCCTTCTGTTCCACTGAATGATGAGGGCTTGCAACCTTGAAAAGTTTTGTAAGTACATCCCACACGAGGATTTGGGTTAACTGCAGCACCTCTCGCAGCCTCGACCCATAACATTCTGTCGTCCACTCGCTGATTGATGAGTTCCTCGATTTCTTGTTCCGTCATTCGGTTCAATCGCGCCATAATCTTCAATAAAAATAGAAAAAAATAATTATTCACATGGAATATTATAGATGTAGTATATATTTATAGTACATCGTAGCTTATTAATAATATGAACCAGTTATTATTATAAAAGCCTTTTCTTCTTATTAGCGTTTTATAATTATACCTAGGGTAGTACCTACCCGTTAAAGTTCATACTTAATAGCTTAGTACAGAAATCAATTACTATCACCCAAATAATACTCAACCATGGAAAATTATTGCATTTCACACTTCACTATTTTACATATGCTTATCTTACATCAAACATTAAGCAAACCACACTAGTAATATTATACAAAACGTTATATGATCCCATGGTTTAAAACAACAGCGCATCATTTAACCCAAAGCGTTTGTGTTCAAAGAAATCGCTTAAAGGTTATCCTGGTTGTCTCCCTGCGTTTTGGCTGAGGAACCGAAGAACTGGATGTCGGGATAGAACTAATAGGAATAGCGAGAATAGGTGTGGAAGTATCTGGTGGAGTTGGTGCCACAACATCCTCTCTAGACTCGGGATTTGGATTTTCCATTTTAGTAGCCTTTCGTTTCTTTCCTCGTTCGAACTTGTCTTTCGTAATTTCCTGTATTTCTTCCTCCTCAGGATCACTTTCCGGTTCCTCTTCAATTGATTCATCCGAAAATTTTGAGTCTTCCCCAAAGGTATCGTTTTTATAATCGGACAGGTTAATGACTGGAACACCATCTGAAGATTCTGGTTCGGAGTCGCTGAATGTGATAACAAGTTCTAAGCCAGACATCTATCACATAACAACTAGCACGTTAGTACCACATAATATTTACATATTAATTTTTTTAACCAACAAGGATAAGCAATAGTTTTCGAAATCAAACACGGTCAAAGTCCAGACTCACTAATGCATCCTAACAAACTCGATAAGACACACTAATGCAAATTTTCTGGTTCTCTAAGACCAACGCTCTGATACCACATGTCATAACCCGACCTTAATCATAAGGACGAATACAATAACATATGATTTCATCACGAGGTATTGACCTCTATATGCGACATTTTTCAAAAACTGCATTCGTTTTTACAATACAAACCATAGCTTTTATTACAAATACAAGGTTTAAACAACTTAATAATGATTATCGTTTAGCGATAATCTTAGACTTACAAACTTTACATGTGATAATAACAATACGACCTCCAACATATTTTACATTACAAATCCACCGATATGCAGTTTTATTTTTGACACAAATATGCATACTCAAGATCTTGCTTAAATTCAACATGTTGCAGCGGAAGCTTTTAGTTATCACCTGAGAATAAACATGCTTAAAATGTCAACATAAAGTTGGTGAGATATAGGTTTAATGCCGGCAGCGTTATAAATATAGACCACAAGATTTCATATATAAACGTTTTAATAAAAATATTCTAAGTTGTTGAGCACTTGATAACCATACTTAACATTTAATCAACGTCGCATATTCCCTTTATTATGAAATCTTACTACACCGTACCAAGTGTAGTTACCGAAACGAAGTACTATGCAACTGTTGAATACTGTTCGTCCAGTCCGGTTGGGGTTGTCATGCCCGATAGATCTATCAACAGGATTCGCGTTTACAATACCTCATGTAAATAGTAGTTACCAAGTTACAGGGAAGTATGCCAGTGGTACAAATCAACGTAGAATATATATTTTTAATCACTTGTGTCCATAACGTAAATCATAAAATGCATGTATTCTCATCCCGAAATATTTAAAGTTTAAAAGTGGGACTATATACTCACGTTTTGCCTTGAAGGTAATAAACACGACTTGGTCTCCGATTGATATCACAAACCTAACCATATATATAATATATCAACATATTTTCTTTTCAAGTAATCGTTATATATATATATATATATATATATATATATATATATATATATATATATATATATATATATATATATATATATATATATATATATATATATATATATATACTTTTAATACTTTTAATATTTTCTTAGTCCGTAGTTAGCAGTCCGATGTTAGTGGTCCACAATTAGTTGCTTAAATAAAATAAATAAAGACCCCATCGTATTCGTATTGATCAAAATTAATCTCGACCCATGGTACCATGTTTTCAAGTGACGTGTTGCGTACATAAAGTACCGTGTTGTCAAATGACGTGTTGCGTACAATCATGAGGTCTTATGATTAATCTTCTCGTGTTGTTTACGGGTGGTCCTGAAATATATAAAATCAAATCATAAGTAAATATATATGAAATATCATATTAATTAGAAATATATGATTAATTTAATTTTTCTCCAAATATTTTCGTAGCTAAACTAGCTTCGGATACCCGATCTTGTTTTAGTCGTAGTTTCTTCATTACAACTCCGTTTTTGTTGGTTCAACTTGCCACTTCCTTGGATCGAGTCAAATTTTAAGAATATGAACTGAAAATACCTTAGGTTGTATTCGAAATCACAAGTTATAGGTCAAACTTTGGTGAAACTTATGAAAGTGATCATTTTCCATCATAAAAACAACATTTAATGATCATTTTTCTAAAAATACTTACACTTTGAGTTAAACCATGAAATTTTTATGTGTTAACATATTCATAAGAAATATCATTTTTCCAGAACATGAACTTCCAATTCAAAGCTTAAGATGGTTTTTAATTATCCAACCCAAAACAGCCCCCGGTTGCACTCCGACGACGTAGATTCAGTTTTTAAGATGTTCTTTGTAAAACCAAGTTATATCTTGTTAAGTTAGCATATTATTATGATATATTATAGGTCTTGAAGTGTTTTAAAAGTTAAGTTAGAAGGATCTATTTAGTTTGCAAACAAGTTTGAAATCATTCAAACTATGTTCTTGTTGTTAAAATTTTACAACACAAAATAAGATAGCTATATAAATATGAATCGAATAAGGTTATGAACAAGGTTACTACCTCAAGTTACTTGGACAAAGTTACTATAAAATATGAGAAAAATCCTAGAATCAAAAGAGTGGTGGAGTTGGATTGAAAGGTTGGAAGTAAACTTGTATTTTTGGAAGGATTATTGAAGTTTTCTTGTAAGGAATTTATTATGATGATTAAGGCTTGTTTTTGAAGCTAGATCTTCATGGTTATTTTCTGAGATTGTGAAGAACACTTAAGGTTCCTAAGAGTGTGTTTTTGGTTAGAGAAAATGTGTAGTAAAAATGAAAATGGAATGGAGTATAAATGGTGGTGAAAAGATGTATAAATTTGTAATATTGTGCAAAAGTCTTGTAATATGCCAAATTGATTAATCATGCATGCTAAGATCCAAAATTGTCTGACTCATGGCTGCTAATAAAGTGATTGTGATGTGTATATACCAATAGTAAATACGTATAGAAGCTGGGTATGATACGGGTACATATACCCTAGATATACGTATAAAAATCTTGAGAAAACGGAACGAGGATTCAAATATAGCTATCTTTTGTAAATATACTTATATTGTTTTATGTATATAAATCCTTTAAAAGTGATAAAATACATATCTATATGATACATGTATAAGCATTATAAGTTTTAAGTATTTAAGTCGAAGAACGTCACATATAGTTATCGTTTTGAAAACTTAAGTTAGTAGTCTCAAAATATACTTATAACTCATTGTTATTAGTACACAATGAGATGTTAAAACATTCTTAGATCATGTTAAATATATAAAAATATATATATATACACAAACGTATAATTATCGTATGTTATATAGTTCGTAATATCATCGGTCAAATTGGACGGTCAAACGTTGTGTAAAACTCTTTTCAAAAACATAAGTCTCAACAATTTAGATTTCTTATCATGTTGGTAAGGTTTAATTTATGTAAATATTAATCTTATAAGTGTAAAACGATCGGAAAAATCCGGGTCGTTACACGTGAGGGTATTGAATAGAATATTTGCGGAATTTTTTTTGCTCTATATATCTATAGGTATACACATCCATATGCTTTTTGTTGTATATATCCATATGCTTTTCTATTTTATATCCATATGCTTTTTTCTGTATTATATCCATACGAATACATCCATATGCTTTTTGTTTTATTTTGTAAATCTCAGATGTGTTCATGGTTTTAAAGGTGGATTGCTTGATTTTGTGTGGAAATAATGAAATCAGAAATAGGTTGTTATATTGATAGGTCAGATCATGTTGAGATTAAGAGAAATGATAAGATAAAGAGAGATTCGGTATGTAAGCATGAGACTCGGTATTAGAGAGAATCGGTACAATTACATTCCACAGATTCTAGAACTCAATTACAATGCAATGGCTATCTAATTAGGACTACTTAGGTTCCTTATATAGCCCTCTTCTAAGGAACCTTCAATTAAGCTTATTTCACATTAACACTATACAA
Source organism: Rutidosis leptorrhynchoides (assembly GCF_046630445.1). NCBI lineage: Eukaryota > Viridiplantae > Streptophyta > Magnoliopsida > Asterales > Asteraceae > Rutidosis > Rutidosis leptorrhynchoides. Next base: position 34,840,828 of record NC_092337.1, on the reverse strand, counting down.
CTTCGGGGTCCTAACAATCTCCCCCTTAGTGTTAAATGTGAACTTTTCAACATAATCCTATTTTGTAATCTAAAGGAACTTTGTTCCTCTGAAGTGAACTTTGGATTTGAATCCCTTGAGATTCTCATATCTTCGTATGTTCACTCTTGTTTTGAGACAACTTTTTAATCTTGTGAGAATGTATTTGACAATCTCAATATCTTCAGTTGAATAGCAGTTATTGATCAATCTCCATCTCATGTACTTGAAAGCATACATCAACGTTCCGTCTGAGTATCTTCTGAAATCTGAGACTCTGATGAAGATCTTTGTATAGTGAGAATTGATAAATACAAATCCATATGGACAGTCGCTCACTTCAAGTAAGGACATGTATCTTAGCTCTTCAATCACTTGATTTGGTGGTTTGATTCCGAGCTTTTTGTGTCCAGATTCCAATCCCAACTGAAAATCATGAACTGACATCCATCTCATCGAATCAAGAATAAACCTGTAGACTGCCTTCATTGCATTAGCATGATAAATTGTTGCAGATTCATTCAAGTTAATCAGATAGTTGTAAATGAAAATAATGTCATCCATCTTCAGTTTATCAAAATCCGCTTCTGAGAATTGGTAATCCTCATCATCCATTCTTGTAACTTGAAACAATGGCATCTTCACTCCATCCTTATTAATCATCAAAATCTTATTTATGCTTTTAATCTCTGAACTCCGCTGAATTTGAAGTTTCTCTTCATTCTTCAATTTGAATTTATCACGAACACTCAGATAAGCTTTGAGATATTCTGGTTTCTTATGAAATTTCCATGCACCCAGAACACTCATTGATGCAGAAAGGACGAGATCAGAATCACCATAAATTCTATATGCTTGTTGTTCAATGAATGGTGAACGAAGAATATCTTTCTCTTCATCCTCACTCAGTTGGTAATTAGCATCACGTTCAAGAACAATCTCTGCAATTTGAAAAGGAACATTCAAATCGGGAGGAGTCGTGGTATCTTCTTTGCCATTAGAGAAAATCTCCTTTTCGAAGTGTATTCCAAATTCGTCATTTGGAGATGTCAAATTAACAAATTGATGATCATTGAATTCATTGGCGACACTTGATGACCCCTTCAAAATATCTTCAATGTTGTCAAAGTTTTGATTGTCCTCTTGAGTTAACTTTTTCTCTGATTGATCAGCTAAATCCATAGTCATTAACATTCCTGAATCACCCTCTCTCTGACTTTCCGATTCATCTAGAAAACTTTCACACTGAATTTCTTCAATTTCATCACTGGAATCAGATATATCAACAACATCTTTTTCCTTCTGTTGACTGGATGTACCAGCTTCATAAGTTGATCTTTGAAAAACACTGGACCAATAACCACCCTGTCTATTCTCCCCCTCATGAAGATTGTCGGGATCGAAATCATCATGATCAGGCATGTGAATTGGTCCAGGTGACTTGCATGGAGATAAAGGATACACTATCCTTGCTTGCTCAAGATAAATCATCATAGTTTCGCGAACTTCATCAAGATCAGTTCGTTTAGCAAACTCAGCAAGATAGAGCTCCTCCACCTCATTGTCAGAGAGATACTGTAATCCATATCTATTTGAACTTCGAGAAGGTGACCTAGTTGGTGAAACAACAGTGTAACCATGAACAAAAGCAGCATCAGCAGCAACTGTTGAAGGCGATGTTGGTGGAAGTGTTTGAGTTGCCGTGAGGGCAGGTAAGGATGATTGTGCGGTATTATTCTTATATGTAGGGCTATACATACTACTAGTCAGATTCGTGATATCCCATTCTGATGGAGGTTGGGTAACAACCGGAGTTGTCACCGGCGAAGTTTCTTTCGAAGCATCCGCCTCCATGACTTTGGTCTCATGGGACTCTGACAAAGTATCAGGACTACCCGTCGGTTTAGTTCTCGCAGAGATATTGCTATCCCCGACTCCTAAAATCATTGATATACCATGAGGTGGCACATCTCTTTCAGTTAAAGACTCTTCCTCCAGACCCTGAGATTCAGAATCCAGAAGAGAAGTGGTTTGAACCAATGGATCACTTTCATGAACCAAGGGAACAGTCTGCTGGAAGTCTGATAAATATCCCAAAGGATTGTCATGTTGACTCGTTTCCATGGGATGCGGCAGATCTTCCTCATCAAGATAAGCTGGACCTCGAGACCCTGTTGTACGTTGAGGTACAGGAGGATTTCCAGCCGATACGCAGGGTGCCTTTTCAAGATTTTTCGGCTCCCCTTCGGCCGTTCTGGACTTCAATGATTGAGTTTCCTCAATCGATTGAGTCAACGCAGACTTTACTGCAGAGGAAGACTTTACTTCCTTAGATGCTGAAGCACCTTACTTTGTAGGATTTATTATTAAGTCCTGTTTAGATTGGATGGGCTTAGTGGTCTTTTTACCATCCGTGCGTTTAGATCTCTTGCGTACCGAAGCTTGCGCTTCATTTAGCGTAGGGCTTACTGTTATTCTTGGATGTGATACGGAGATAGGTGAGGGTGACCTAATTGGCTCTTGGTCTTGATACGTATCACCAATGGTTGGAGTAACTTTTTGGCGGACAATGGGTGTCGAAGTCCTAGATCTAGTTACTCGTTGGGTTGGCGGAGTCTGAATCATCTCATCAGGCATGTATCGAGTTCTCTTAAGAGAATGTTCAGGAGATGATTCAGATGTTGTTGCTGAAGTGTCACTGCTTACTTCGGGTGTTGTGGAAAGGGTTGGTTCAATCCTAGTTGGACTAGGTTCCCTGATCCTCACGGGTTGAGCTTGGTGTGCTACCCTAGATCGTTTGAGGTTCACCCTAAGTGGAGGATTAGCTGGCCCGGGTGGTTAAACTACAGGTTCCTTTACAACCTCTGGGGCTGGAACCACGGCAGGTTCAACTTGTTCTTGTTGTACCGGGTTCGGAAGAGGTATTCCTACAGCCTGAAAATAAGAACGCATACGAGCGTCTTGGGGTTCAGCTAGCCTCACTAGCCAATTTGGAATTGGCGCAGTGAATTGATTATCAGACACCATAGGGGTGTTCATCTTCAGCTCTCTAAACCTTTTCATCTGTAATTCATGTGTACCTGGTACAAATATATTTGCATTTCTGCAAGCATTTATAGCATCATGGATAAAGATACAGAAAAACCTTTCGCAAGGGATGTATGAACCCCTTGGCTTATCAACTTGAGCTTGAACCAGATCCCATAAAAGCTTAGCATAGTCAGGAGCCTCTACTCTTATGAAAGAGTAGAATACTTTCAGCATTGGCACAGTCAAGCTATCAGATCCACTCCTTGTCATCAGCAAGCATCTGTTGATGATTGAGAAGATCACATACCACCTTGAGTGTATATATTTCTTCTGAAACTTAGCTGGTGGAACGTTGGTAGCTCTAACATAACCAAGATCAAAGACAGAAGTCATCATTTGCTGAGTAGCAGGAAAAGCAGGAGCATTCTGTACAAGAGGAAGTCTGAAGACCCTCCTGAAATCAGCTTTAGTGAAACTCCTCCTCCCTTGAACTCCTCTTAGTTGAAATTCAAAACGAGCTTGTGTTCCCTCTGGATTTTCAGTAGTAGGTTGTGTAGCTTCCACAAACCTAATTGTTCTATTAAGTAACTCCAGATATGTTACAGCTACACTGGCAGTAGTATTGAGAGCAGGCCACAGTGTGTGCCTCTCTAGAATTGTTATCCAGTAGTTACAGGGTATGCTGGTTTCAGAGTTGATGAAGTGATTGTTCGCCATTTAGCTGTATAAATAAGAAATAGAAGACCACAAGATATTTAACAAAAAGCATATATCTCTATTCTTATTTGTCTTTGAAATCCTTTTTATATTTTTAAATTTTAAGATTTTTATGATTTTTCAAGAATATAAAAGTCTTTTATTCTCAAATATGAACAAATAATTGACAACCATGACATTCATATGATATTCATCTTAGTACAAAATCATCATGCAAAGTCAATTATATAACACAAGGACTCAGAACAACACTTAGTCAATTTTTAAACACATTTCAAGCAGATTCGGTAGTTATGAAAACTTTAGATTCTGTAACCAAATAAGCTTGAGTTTTCATATCAGAAAGATATAGAATAAACATGTTAAGTGTTTGAAGATAAAAATCAGAAAATTTCAAGGTACCAAATTTCAGACTCGGTATCAAGAAAGAAAACCAGATTCGGTATCTTCAACAATTAACAGAAAGTCACTCAAACATGAATATTCTATCATATATCAAGTAATATCACAACCATGATCAATTAACCATTCAATTACAAGTATATTAACATGTTAATTGTATGAACAAACTCGGTATCAGGATAAGAACACATTCGGTAGATACAAAATTCATCAAATAAGCAATTAAACATGTAATCAGACTCGGTCAAATAATAGATCAGTCAATTTAACTCAGATTAGACAAGATTTCATGTTGATTTTCCAAATCAATTGAGTTTAATCAAAGATTAATTGAAATCGACTCAGACTCGGTATAATCAACAAGATTTCAAAAATTAAAGGTCATAATCCAGTTATTTTGATCTTTTCTGGTTGATAAAAACTTAATTATCTCAGATCTACAATTATATATCTTAAACATTGATTAAAATGAACAATTAACAAGAATTTGAAGAAACAGAATGACGGACTCGGTAGAATTAGGCAGATTCGGTATAATCAACAGACTCGGTAGGTGATTAATAACAGTAAGAGAGTAATGTTTGACTTTGACTCTCCTTTTATAGATACCGAAAGTAAAATACCGAATGGGCTTTACAGAATGGGCCTAAAATACCGAATACAGTCCAATTTTTCAAAACATTAACAATTTAACTCCAAATTTTGACAAATTGATTTTTCCTCTTGAAATCCATTTCAATCTTTTCATGAAAAACAATTCTGAGACAATTTCTGAAAACTTTGAACTTACCGATTCTGTACTGTTGGTTGTCAGATTCGGTAAAATGCTAAAAATAGCATTTATTCAGTAAAATTTAAATATTTTTGAATTTTATCTTTTCCAATTTTTATGAATTTTTCAAAATAAGATTTGTACTTAAAAGAACTTTGAATTTTATACAAAATACAAATCTTCAGTGATACCAATTGTTGACACGGGTTGCATACTGAGATGTATACAAGCCATAGTGAATTATTTCAGATAAAAACAAAGAAATTTTGAATTCACTTTTGAAAAACAATATTTTTGAATTATTTTCTCATTTTCTCCCATTTTCTTCCCCTCAAAATGTGATATACAAGAAAGTAAATCAGCATTTTGATTATATTCCCAAGAAAATGAATTAACTCCCCCTTGAAATAGGATCTCAATGAGTTACCTCCCCCTTGCGTAACCATTGAACAAATATATCTAGGAAGTTATCATTAATCTAAAGGCAGTCCCTTAAAGAAAAATTATCTAAAGCACTGAAACTTAGTGGCTCCCCCTAGAAAGTATCTACTCCCCCTAAACACAAGATCCCAAAACATAAGTTCCAACAGATCTAAGGAATATCAAGCACTATATTCTACCATGCCAATCTCTTTGATCAAGAAATTTAGCCTAAGTTCATCTAAAGGTTTAGTGAACATGTCAGCTAATTGCACTTTAGTAGGCACAAACTATAACTCTATATCCCCTTTCTCTACATGGTCCTTAATGAAATGATAACGAATATCTATGTGTTTAGTTTTAGAATGCTGAACCGGGTTGCTTGTTATTGCAATAGCACTTTGTGAATCACAATAGATCGGGGTCTTAGAAATCTTAAAGCCATAGTCCAAGAGTTGAGTTTGCATCCACAAAACTTGTGAACAACAGTGAGCAGCAGCAATGTACTCAGACTCAGCTGTTGATAAAGACACACAGTTCTGCTTTTTGGATGACCAACCAACTAGTCTATTCCCCAACATCTGAATTGATCCAGATGTGCTCTTTCTATCAACATGGCAACCACCATGATCCGCATCAGTATAAGCAGTGAGATTGAAATCGGATCCATGAGGATACCAGATCCCAAGGTTAGGTGTACCTTTAAGGTATTGAAAAATCCTAACAACCGCTTTGGAGTGAGATTTCTTAGGGTTGGACTGAAAGCGGGCACAGACAGTTACGGCAAGTGTAATGTCTGGTCGACTCGCAGTCAGATACATTAAAGAACCAACCATGCTTCGATAAAGCGTAATATCAAAGGGTTCCCCATTAGTATCAGCATGCAGTAAAGTCTTCATTGGGTTGTCATTGGTTTTAAAGCAGTCATTTTAAAACGTTTTAGCATATCATTGATATACTTTGTTTGACTGATAAAAATCCCATTTGGTAATTGTTTTACTTGTAACCCCAAGAAGAAAGTTAACTGGTCAAGCATGCTCATTTCGAATTTGCTGGCCATAAGGTCACCAAATTCTTTGCATAAGGCCGGGGACGTGGAACCAAAAATAATATCATCAACGTAAATTTGAACCAAGAGAATGTGACCGTGGTTTTTACGGATGAATAACATTGTATCAATCGTTCTACGAGAGAAGCCATTGTCCAGCAAATACTTTGTTAAGATCTCGTACCATGCACGCGGTGCTTGCTTCAGACCGTATAAAGCTTTCTCCAAGTAGTAAACGTGGTTTGGATGAATGGGATCGACAAAGCCTTCTGGTTGATCAACATAGACTTCCTCTTGAAGATAACCATTCAGAAAATCAGTTTTGACATCCATTTGAAACACCGTGAACTTCATATGAGAAGCAAATGCAAGGAAAAGACGAATTGCCTCAATCCTAGCAACCGGAGCAAACGTTTCGTCATAATCAATGCCCTCTTGTTGTCGATATCCTTTGGCCACAAGACGTGCCTTATTTCGAACCACAATTCCATCAGAATCCTTCTTGTTCTTGAAAATCCACTTAACCCCTATTGGTCGTTGACCCGTTGGTCTTGGAACTAATCGCCATACTTTCAATCGTTCAAATTGATTGATCTCTTCTTGCATTGCAACTACCCAGTATGGATCTAGTAAAGCTTGAGCAACCGTTGTTGGTTCAATCTTACTAAGAAAGGCTGTGAATAGACACATATTCTGAGTAGCCCTTCGAGTTGAAACTGGAGCAGATGCGTCACCAATAATAAGATCTATTGGATGACTTTTAGTCCATCGGGTATGTGGAAGAGATTGTACATCAATTGTATCCATCAGAACATCAACCGTTGTTGACGTTGAGCCTTGATCTGCTTGATCTGATGTAACAGTATCTAATGGATTCAATAGAGTATCTGGAGAAACAGCTGGAGTTGTATCAAATGATGAATCTTGATCTTGTTCAAGATTATCAATAACAGGAGGTTGGAGGGAGGATGAAGAAGCAACAGGTGAATTAGTTGGTGTTGAATCTTCATCAAAAAGACTTTGAAGAGTCTCCACAGTAGTTGACTGTGATGGTGTAACCGGTACGGCTTGAACATTTGAATCCCGTTGAGGAGTATAAAGACTATCAAACAAGATATCCAGTTCCTCTGATGTAACCGTAGGAACACCCTTCTTCGAGAAAATTGAGTTTTGCGCGAAAGAAGTAGTAGCCAGGTTAGGATCGGGTTTTGAACGGAGTTGTTCGAAAGCCATTCCTGAAAATTCATCGAACTTGACGTTAATGCTCTCTTTAATCATCTTTGTCCACTTATGATAAACACGATAAGCAACTTTGTTCGAGGAATAACCAAGAAATATGGCCTGATCGCCATGAGGATCAAAATTTCCGGGGCTGTCAAAATCGTTAAGCACATAGCATATACAACCAAAAACACGGAAATATTTGACATTCGGGCGTCTACCATATAATAACTCATATGGAGTTTTATCAAAATGTTTGTTTACAATACAACAATTTTGGGTATAGCATGAGTTGAAATGGCCTCCCCCCACATTTTTGGAGGTAATTTGGAGTATGCAAGCATCGTTCGTGCTGCTTCGCACAACGTACGATTATGTTGTTCGACTACTCCATTTTGTTGGGGGGTCCGAGCAGCAGAGAACTGATGTTCAATGCCTTGGTATTTCAAATAACTATCAAGCGGGTCATTCTTAAATTCCGTCCCATTATCAGTTCTGATGCTCTTAACATGTTTGTTAAAAGAGCGTTGAATCTTTTTAATGAATTCAATGATAATGGCGGGGGTTTCTGACTTAGTTCGCAAAAGAAAAATCCATGTAAACCGGGAATAGTCATCAACAATGACAAGCACATGTTTCTTGCCACCGAGGCTAGAAATACGCATGGGTCCACATAAGTCCATATGCAATAATTGCAAAGACGATGAAGTACTGGGGTTTTGCTTAAGCGGATGATTAGTCCGTTTCAGCTTACCCATCGCACATGATGGACACACATGATGCTTATCATATTGAAAGGTTGGAATACCATCAACTAAATCTTTAGAGACTAATCGATTGATACCCTTGTAATTCAGGTGTGACATCCGATGATGCCATAACCATGAATTTTCTTTGGTAGAACGAGTGGCCAAACACATGGTTGCATGTGATGGTGCATCATTGAGGTATATAGTATATAGTGAAGCACAACGTTTACCAACAAGAAGATCATTCCCTTCGGTGGATTGCACCGAGCATTGTCGACGTTCAAACAAAACTTTGAGATCTCCATCGCAGAATTGGCTCACACTAAATAAACTGCACCCCAAACCCTCAACATATGAAACCCGTTTGATTGTTATGCCATTTTGCACAAAATCTCCGTAACCCGTTATTGCTGCAATCTCATCATTTTCGAATGTAACCGTTCCTAGAAATTTGTCAATGAAGTTGACAAGCAAGGATTTATCGCCCGTCATGTGTCGAGAACAACCGGAATTGATATACCAAACACAGACATCGAAACCCTGTAAATGTAAATTCCCTAGAGTTTAGGTACCCAAAGTTTCTTGGGTCCTTTTCGGTTAGTACCAGCAATAAACTTTTGATTAACAACAAACTTTGGATCAATGATGAAATAATCACGTAAAGCATCATGCAGTTTAGACAATAAAGCATCACTTAAAACCACATTACATGAAGCATCATACGCAATATCAATCTTTACATCGTTATCAGAAGTCTTAACACACAATTTATTCCAAGTAGATGTTTTGTTCACAGACGAAAATTGAAAAACATGAGATGATTTCCTAGGCCGACTAGCAGATTGCTTTGGTTTGGTTGCTACTTTCTTAGTCGTGGACTTAGGAACTCATACAGATTTGTAATTCAAGTTTGGATTATGACCTGTGACACGAGAAACACCTTTGTTAGTTAGACGTCCAAACTTTTCAGTTGACACATGAGATGACTGATTTTGCAAAATTTCCAATTTGATTGTACGTTCTTTTGCATCATACTCACTTAAATCAGGTTTAGAACTTGTGTGTGTTGTGGACTTAACTGATTTCTTTAAAAGACTCGCTTTTGAAGTTTTTGTCATAGGAATCATAGGAATCTTTTCAGTTAACACAGAACCATTTGGAGAATGAACCTTTTTAACAATATACTGAGTTGTAGAAACAACTTTCGAACCATGATTGCCAAATTGAGAACGTAGAGGATTTTTAAGAATAGTAATGGGTTTTACATCCTTAGATGTTGTTGTTCCCTTCCCCTTCTTAGTAATCCCACCAGTACATTCAAGCACATTGGTTGCAACATTAGACGTTTGCTTAAGTGTGTTAGCCTGTTTCATTTGAATTATCTTTTGTTTTAAGCTTTTAATCTCAAGACATAATTCTTCAGCAGAAACTATCACTTCACCCTCCTTAAAAGCATAAGTACATTCTTTCTTAGGCAGTGAAGGCAATTTATCACACAAAGCAAGCATTTGTTCTAATGATTGGCACTTAAGTTGCAAGTCAATATTCTCCTGTTCAAGTTGAGCTACTATACGATTCAAATTACGTACAGCAGGCAAATGCAAGTAATAATCATGCAAAGGATCAAGTTGACTTTCAAAATCTATCAAAGGTTCAATGTTCGGTTCATCCTGAGGTTCTACTTTTTCATCTAAAGAATTTTGACCTAGAGAATCTGTCTCAAAGAAGACAATTAGTTCATGTGCTAGGTCTTCACGGAAAACATCATCTGGACATGCAGGTAAAGTTGGTAGAATTGGTTTCACATCAAAAATTGGTTCATCAAACACCTCATCTATTGCAGTAATGCTAGAACTAGGTTTGTTAAACACTTCATTCTCAAGCATTAAAATGTATTTCTCTAGCATGAGTGTTGGGATATAAACCAGTCTACGCTTAGGCACATAATCTTCACGTTGCATGTTTTTTTCAGTTTCAACAAGATTTTTCAAGAAATCAGGATTCGATTTACCTATCTTAGCATTGATTTTTTCATACATTAAGCTAATTTGATGGTATTTCCTAGATTTACGATTTACAATAATATCATCAAAATCAGCATCAGAAGCATGTACAAAATGCGATGGTAAACCGGCTTGAAAATAATCAGAATGATATAATCCTGGAATCTTTTTGGAAGCATCTTCCAAAATTTTCGGATCTTCGTAACCCAAACCCCACTTTTCACCATGAATCGTTTTTGGTCTATTCATGAAAATCGTTTGTTTTGAAAGTTCCATATCCATGATAGCTTTCGATTGCTCTGTTCGATAGAGTTTTTCCTCATATCGAGCAAGTTGAGCTTTCATTTGAAAAGATTCTTTTGACAATAAAGAAATTTCAGTGTTCTTTTCAATTATGGTGTTTTCCAATTGAACGATTTTCTTGTTTAGTTTTGAAAGTGTGGGTTCATGTTGGTTTTTCAAATCAGAAAGATCTTTTTCTAAAAATTGAACTTTTTCTGCAAGTCGTTCCGATTTTAAACGATAATCAGTTCTTTCAACTTTAATTGGATGAATTGTCTTTTTTAGATCTTCCAACTCAGTTTCCGTAGAGTTGAGTTGGAGAGTCAATTGTTGCACATCCGTTTGTAATTTGGATGAGGAAGGTCTGGTCTCATTCATTTTGATTTTATCTTTTAAAACCTTGTTTTCAGATTTTAAGCCTTTGACTTCTTTTGACAATGAGACCAGATTCTTCATCAAGTCATTTTGTATTTTTATAAAATCAGGTGAGATTTCAGTTGATTATACCTCATCATCATCGGATGTTGAGTCAGAGTTCTCCATTGCTTCCTTAGCTTTGATGAGCTTTGTCACCTTGCAAACATTTGCATGTTCCACCTCTGAATCTGAATTGTCAGTCCAGTTAAACCAAGTATCATCAACCGGTTTTAGCTCTCCCCCAGTTTCCACAATCTTAGCCATCAACATTTTCTTCTTGTAGTAAGTTGCGTCCTTCTTCTTAGGCATCTTGCACTCACGAGAGTAATGACCAGCTTTTCCACAATTGAAACAAATTGAATCTTCCTTCTTGGAATCATCAGCACGTTGTTGTTTAGATTGATCAGCTTTCTTGTAGTACGAGGAAGATGACGAGTTTTTGCGTTGATTGCTTGATTTGCCTTTAAACTTGTGTTTGTTCAAGGCTTTTGTGAACATGGCTGCCATCTTGACTAATTCAAGGTGAGAATCATCAACATCAGAAAGATTCAAATCTTCTGAATCAGTTGATTCTTCTACAAGCACTTTCTTGGACAAGCTTTTGGAAGACGTCAACGATTTACTCTTATTTTTGGCAATTAGGGCAAGTGGATCGCCCGGAGAAGACTCTTTCCTTCCTTCTTGAAGTTTAGACACTTCAGGTTGGTAATGCATAAGAACTCCAACAAGCTCATGAATAGTCAAGTTGTCAATCTCTTTAGTAGATCGAACAATGGTTCCATAAGGAAGCCAATCATCATTGAGCTTTTTGAGAAACTTCATGTTGACTTCAGCATTTACTTTTATGATCTTGCACCTTTTCAACTCATTGAGAACACCATTGAAACGACGATAGGTATCCTTGAGTGGTTCATCAGTTTCCTGCTTGAAATCTTCATAGAATCCCAGAGCCTTATTCAATTTAGTAACGTCTGACATGTCATAACCTTCTTGCTGTCGTTTGATCTCATCCCATATATCTTTTGCTGTTGTGTTGCTATCAACATTTTCAAACAATTCATACGGGATAGCTTGCATAACAATATTCTTTGCCTCTATGTCACCCTGAGCTCTCTCACGCTTATCACCAGAAAGTTCATAGACTGGAATTGGCATACCAGTATCCGGATGATAATCAACAACTGGACCATCTCTCAGAGAAGCCCAAATGTACTTTGCTTTCTCACCCTTACAGTCTATGTACTGAGTGATACGGTGAAGCCACTGAGTGTACTTTCCATCAAACAACACTGGAGGACGGGAATCTGATCCAATGATCAAAGTATCTTGAGTAGACATCTTGAAAATGAGGTAGATTCGGTAAAGATTCTGTATTACACAAATCTAAGATGAAAAATTACAACAATCTGATCAGAATGTCAGATTCTGTGTCAGATTCAGTACTTTAGCAGATTCGGTACTGTAGCAGATTCGGTAAAAATTCTGTATATCAGATTCTGTAAAAAAAACTGATCAGAAATACAAGAGACACACCCAGATTCAGTATAGATTCGGTAATCACAAGAATTGTAGCCTGTAACCACTTAAAACAATGGATTAAGTGATACAGAAACTCAGATTCTGTATTTGATTCGGTAGTCAGATTCTGTATGAATTTGAAGTTCAAACTCAATTCAATCCTTTTGAATTAGATTCTGTAACCTTGCTGCACAAGGAAACACGTTAGTATCACACAAAATATCAAAGATACCGAATGTATAGGATACCGAATGTCAACTGTAGCAGTTGACAATACCGAGTCTAAGTTTAAAACTTAGAAATATGATAGAATCCTTTCTCAAATCACACCAAGTAGCTGCGTATAATCAAACCGAATGTGATAGAATCACAATCACACCACAATCTGCAACACTTAAGATGAATTTAAGTAATGAAGCAGACTCGGTATGACAGTTACGATACCGAGTGTTGATCAAATCTTCAAAACTTGATGAATTGAAGAAATTGAACCGTCGGAAATGTGATTTAACACCTCACAAACACAACTGAAACCTTAAATCTTAACAAAAATCCAGAATCAAGCTTGAATTAAGCAATACCGAGAGTTTTAGCCACAAACTCTAAAAATCAACTTGATTCTCCATAATTGAAGTTAAAAAGCTGTAATGATGATCGAAACTCTTTCTAAAATACCTAATGCACCTTCGCTGAACTTATCACAAGAATCCGAACGTCAGATTATCAAATTCGATAATACCGAATGTGATTCAAAATACCGAGAGTATTCAGATTCTGTAATCTACAATCTCTGGATCGATATAGTGATGTAGAATCACTTCCTGGAAGCTCTGATACCAAAATAAGGCTCTGATACCAAATGATAGGTCAGATCATGTTGAGATTGAGAGAAATGATAAGATAAAGAGAGATTCGGTTTGTAAGCATGAGACTCGGTATTAGAGAGAATCGGTACAATTACATTCCACAGCTTCTAGAACTCAGTTACAATGCAATGGCTATCTAATTAGGACTACTTAGGTTCCTTATATAGCCCTCTTCTAAGGAACCTTCAATTAAGCTTATTTCACATTAACACTATACAACTTCGGGGTCCTAACATATATTATAATTGGTTTTGAAAAAAACCAAATTCAGTTCTAGTTTCAAATATGGTATTTCAGTGATGGTTCCGGCTACCATTGCAATCGATAGCATCTTAAGTCAATAATCGATGCAACATGGTTTAATTTTAATGGGTCTGAACATGTGCTGGGTGTTGATTAGAAGGAGAGAGTGAAGATGAAGATAAAGATAAAAAGCGATGAGAGAAAAAAAACTTGAGGGACTCAGATTGCAATTTTGTCTATAAACGAAGGACTAACGGAGCAAAAAAGTCGAAGAAAAGAGTAATAAGACGATTTTACCCTAACATGCATGGCACATGTCAAGGGTTAACGGCTAATTTAGACGACAAACTGACGGAGGGACTCGGATTGCAAAATTCTGCAATTTTAAGGACTCGAAAATAAAAATAAAAAACTTGAGGGACTCGGATTGCAATTTCGTGTATAATTGAAGGATCAACGGAGAAAAAAGTCTTAAAGATATGGTGTCATTTTCTAACGTAACTTTTTTAAATTCATTTGTTGGTTTTAAAAGATTGTGTCATTTATACTCATTTTGTGACATGATCAAAAACCATTAATAATACTAAGTTCATTAGTATATATATATATACACTAATACCCATAAAGACAAAATTACGTCGTTGGTCCTTCACGTTTGTTTCAGATTTTACATTAGGGTTCTTGGACTTCTTGATGGAGCGTATAACGATTTAGATGAAAATGGGATGGGTTTGGGCTGAAAATATACATATACAGATACATTATAATTAAATATCAAAAATGGCCATCACGTGGTTAGCATATGTTATCACATAACGTACATGAGCTGATGATCGTTAAATGAAGGGACCAACGGCGTAATTAACAAAAAGTGGGTGATCAACCAAGTTTTTTTTTTTTTTTTAAAAAAAAGAAGATTAAATGACTAATGTGAAATATGGAACAAACGGCAGGGACCAACGGCATAATTTTGTCACACTTAAATCATGAGTATATGTATATATGAGTTAGGTTCAAATGGTCAAACTGCTCTAGTTATTGAGTCGACAACAAGCGTCGATTTATTTGCGTTTTGACTGACTCTTAGAGCCTAAATTAAATTTCAGGCAGAATTTAAAACCCATGGAAATTTGATTTTATCATTTTCATGGCGTCTCAATTTTATTTTTAATTTAATTTAATTTTTTTTTTTTAATTTTTCCTACTTATTGGCCGGAGGTCCACTCGGAAGCAATCTCTCTATCCGTCGAATAGAGAGAGGGATGACTTTCTCTACTTTTGAGAGTGTTTTCACTATGGATGCAGAAATGACTTGTCTTGATAGGGGAAGGATTGTCTACATCTCACCTCCCCCATACACCACTTATGTGGTATTGGGTTTTGTTGTTGTTGTTGTTTTTGTTTTTGTTCAAATGGTCAGAACTAATAAAATCGCGAAAACTGCATAATCAACAATTTATAGGGAGTACCAATGAACGTTTGCTTCAACGGTATCAAGCCTCGGTGTGGAAGGTCCCGCGATTAGTTGCCAAGCAACCCGGGTTCAATTTCTGGGGGCGGAAGGTTTTCTCTCCAATTTCCTGCGATTAGTTGCCAAGCAACCCAGGTCTCGCGATTAGTTGTCAAGCAATCCGTGTAGGAGTTTCCTTCTAGCGTGTGTGGGTGCAAATGATGAGGGTCGTTGAAATAAATGATCCGCTGATGCAAATTCGCCGTTTAAAAAAAAAAAAAAAGTTATAGGGAGTTTATATATGTAATATATGTAACGTACCAAATTGATGAAATTATACATAAATTTTTAATTTTTATATTATTGACAAAATAAAAGTTAAAAATCACAAAAATGGCACATTTGAATAAACGTTTACATGATCATATTCTCTGTAATAAATTGTGAATATGTTAATAAAAAAAATAGGAATTTGATTTTAACGTTAACTTTGAAGTTTCCTCAAAGTATTTTGCATTTAATGTCCATCTAGTTCATTATTCACATTTGATTAAGTTTCTTATGAATATGAATGAAAAACATTATAATTTATTGATTCGTGATTTTTATCATTTTTATTATTCTCATTTGAACAATATACATAGATATATAGATAGATAGATGATACTTCGTATATGAGTTCCTCATTCGTTTTCTTCTACATCATTACCATTTAAAGTTGGGTATCATATCCTGACTTTCGTTCTCTTACGTGACTCAACTCCACATCAATATAGATATAGTATTTGAAATATATCAATATAATTTACTTTTATTATAATGATGCCACAGAACCTAAGAAATTGGTGAACAAATCCAAGAGGACTATACGAAATGACGTGGCGATGAGTATGGGTGGCTGGGTGTCATATTATCATAGTATCATGTTTGGGAGTTAGAGAGACATGATCCCACAACTTTTGATTGGTTTGCTTTGCACTTTTTGGCCACTACTCTTACTTATGTGATAATTTCATTTTTTTTTTTTTTTTTTGTTTTGTTTATTATGAACTTTTATAAATGACTTTTTTGACTTTATCACTAGACCATGAGTTTAACAGGTAACTAACAAATATTCCCAAATTATAAAGCAAAAGGTAGAAGTGGTTAATTGGAGTACATCAATTTCCAATTTTTAGTTTTACCCTTATATTATGGAACTAGTTTATAAATGATCCTATATTATAAGTTCAATCTATAAATCGTCTTATTGCTTAGACCTATTGTAATAATAAAAGGATTTTTTAGTGTGTTGGTTGTTGGGGTGTAATAGTTGGCAGTTCGTGACAAATGTGTTGAAAAAATAGTAGTGAGTTGGCGTGTTGAGTAACGTGTTAAAGTGATGTGTCAAGATACAATTGAAAGTGAGATAAAAAAAAAGAATAAAAAGTATCAAAATTATATCAAATTAATGCTAATAATCATGAATTACGAAGTACTTCGCATAAGTTAGTCACCATGCCAATGTATTTCACGTGCCAACAACAAGCATTCAAGGAGAATTTGCCCTCAACACGCCACGCTACGGCGTGTTGGTAGTGTGTTGATTATGACAAAAAAGCCGTGTCACAAGTCGTCTTACTTGCATTCTTTTCCTATCAAATTATACATTAGTGATAAACAGTTCTTTTAAAAAATCTGTTAAATATATTAAATTTTCCAATTTATTTTATATATTTATATTTAATTTATTAATTTCTATTATCATAGGCAATCTTTTAATATGCTATTTGATTTGATTCGATGATTTCTTCACTATATACTATGACCAATCTTTTACTCTTTTACTATAGTACTGGAGTAGAATTTTAATTTAATTTTAATTATATAATTAATATACGTAGCATAATTGGTGTCAGGTGTCATACAACATTATATTATATCATACGATATAGTATGATATTTTGAAGGAGGCAAAAATTGTTAATTACTAGAAAAAGAGGTCCGCGCGATGCCGCGGAACCTTTCAGATTTCATTTTGGATACACGTGAATTAACTTCGTGAGCTAACCACTAACATTGCCTTTCAAAAAAAAAAAAAAAAAAAAAAAAAAAAAAAAAAAAATATATAAATATAAATAAATAACTAAGTTTATAGGTATTTGAGTAAACTTGTCTATAGTAGATGGGGTATAAGTGTAAATATAAAATCCTATAGTTTCGCACTGAAAACAAACTGCCCTGCTATAATCACTCTGAATCAATCAAAACATATCAAATCTCATGCACACATACCACAAAAACGATAATGGAATCTTCTCGCAAACATTCATCATCACCGTCACCGTCAACGTCACGGAGAATCTGCCTCTGTTCTCCGACGAATCATCCCGGTTCATTCCGGTGCGCACGTCACCGGGCTTCGTTTCCGAAACTCGGCCGGAAATCGATCACCGAGCAGTTAAATCGGATGGATGATAAGAAAACAAACGTGGTCTTGAAAGAGTTTTTGTTAAAATTAATAAAACCGTCGAGACATGATCTGCAACGGAGAAGGAATTTTGAGCCTAAACCTTCTCGGTTTTCGTTTTCGAATTGTTGGTAACAAAATTTCGGAGTACTAGTCACTAATTAATTAGTTGTTTTTATAAATAATAATTAATTGATGGATGTTGAAGTGTTAACGTTGTTCCTTTTAGATAATCTGGGGCCTGTTTGATATGATTGTAATCTTCGATTTGTTTTTGTTTTTTCGAAGTGGTTCTAGGATTTTAATGTATTTATTGCTATAAATTATAAAATCTTGTTTTTTCATGTTTATTATTTTTATTTTTAATATTTGATGAAGTATTTATTTATTTTGAGATAATTTAGTTTAATTTTGTTTGAGTTTGCATTGATATATCACACGAATTGAATTTGTCCAATGTTAAAAATAATTTATATATGCACGAATACATTTTCTTAACGAATAACTGTTACTATAATAGTGCTTTAAATGAAAATGATATCAAAGATAAATCTAAGGCCCACTCACAGAATTCTATTAAATTTCGTGAGTCAAACGGAGCCTAAGATTCACATATAAACTAATAGAACGTGGTCCAACGATTTCACGACAATGGAACATGGTCCACTGATTACATGATAAAGCTAATTACTCCGTACAAAGCGGACATTGAGATAAACGACATGATAATGCATCGAAAGACAAACACAACATAAAAATGTTAACCTTACGAGGTACCAAGTTAGATAAGAGTTGGTTGAGCTTTGCAATGCCAACAATATATTATCGATGTGAGCTCGACAAGCTTTAAAATTCGTTAAGGGTTCCTCCTCTCCTCTCATTATGAACTCACTAACACTTCAGGCATGTTTAAAATTCGTTAAGGGATTCTTCTCGACATGAAAATGGTAGAATCAAATTTTTATGAATTTTAAATATGACTGAAGTTGTTGTTGTGAACTCATTAACAATTCATCCAAAAAAACATTAATCGATTAGCAAATCGTAGCCTTGTAATAACATCAACTTCAGTAAGGAATATGGATATTAGGGGATCAATCCTCTACAAAGGACTACTATGTTTATTTATTTAATTATTTATTTTTTTTAGAATGGCAACGCGAACACTTAACACAAACTAAAATTATTATTATTATTATTATTATTATTATTATTATTATTATTATTATTATTATTATTATTATTATTATTATTATTATTATTATTATTATTATTATTATTATATTAAAACACTAATTTTTTATATAACGTTTATTATATACAACGACATTGTGAGTTTTTTCCAAGTACTTCTATTCAATTCTTTGCGTTAATTAATTTGCTTCTTGTTTTCTAAAAAAACATAAACTTTATAATCAATAAACTTTCAGATGAAAGAATCTATCTAACGACACAAAATAGCTTTAACGTGTCTCGTAATTAAAAAGCAAACAAAAAAAAAACTATCTGTAACCCAAGCCGATCAAGAATACTCAAATCGGGCAAACAAACCCAATACATCAATAGGAGCCTAACATAAACAGCAAGTCATCCAAATAGGTCATACTAAAGCTAGAAACTAAACACAACTACCACTATAAAATGAAAACCGAACAAGAATAGAACTCAAAGACAACCGATATCGTCATTGTCTTGTTCATTGATTTGCTTACTTATGTACTAATGTAAGTATTAGAATCTAAGCAAATAATCAAATTGAACAATTTTATTTTTCAATACATATGGTTAAAGAAAACAATTTAGCATGAGACATGACAACGCAATAACTTCTAAACTATTACTGTAGTTTTTATATGATAGTAAAATATATGTTAAAAATACCGATAAGGATAATATCATTGTATTTATTTATTACTCTATATATCTAATAGCGTATCCCATCTTCTGAGCTTATACGAAGCTAGCTAATAAAAGCTAGTTAATTGAAGGCAACGATTCACAAAGGTATCACGCCCTTGGATTGGTCCGAGTTTCCTCCAGTGCAGTAGCTGGGGCCAGGTTATGCAACTACGGAAGATAAATGCGTGGGTGGTTAAGTCCCCCTGGGTAATCTCAAACTGATGTCCAAAAAAACAAAGGTATCATGCTTACCAAGACCGAAAGCTTGAGATGAAGTCACAGGATTGCCTAGGTAAAAGGAAAGTTATGAGCGGGATACTCTTTTCAAATATTACCACCCAGAAGACAAAAAGGAATAAACCAGCTTTACTTTCTTAGTCTTGTGAACGTTCCCAGTCAACCGAATGAAAAGTCAACCAAATCTTTTTAGAATCACTTTGGAGACCGATCAAAGCATTGGAAGCTGGGAGAAACCCTAAAGTTATTCTATAAAGGAGGAGACACGATCCCTCGATAGAGCACACTCTCTACTCTTACTCAAATGAATCATATTCAACTCACAATAATGTATCTTCGTATCTTGATAATGTAAAGTAGGAAACTCTTTTACTACCTTTGGTAAATCGCCAACAAACATACTTCATCATCTCACACACCAAATTCATCATCCGTTGTGATCAGATCAAACCATACCTTACTACATCAATAAGATATACCTGAAAGTGCATAAACAATATGTCAATATCAATAGAGCACAAGTTTATTTCATTTATGAATTAAAATATACTCCATTAAGAAAGATGTTTAAACACGCGACACATTATTATTAGAATATAGAATATAGAATTCTAGAGTATTTTATTATAGCCATAAGTTCAACTTTGGGTTTGACTTTAGGTTTTGCAAAGTGTAATTTTCAAAGTCTGTACGTAATAATCCTTAATAAATACTATCAATAGTCAATCATAGTAGGTTTTATACTATCAATAGTCAATCATAGTAGGTTTTGCAAAGTGTAATTTGAGAATTAATCGATTTGGTACAGCATGTGTTCACCGGAAAAGGGAAATTTCCTAATGGAAGCGTTTAAACATCGTGATGTTGTGGATCCAAAATATGCTGAAGAAAGATGGAAAGTAATTGAAGATGCAATTGATGAAATTTATAATCATAATAACACCGGCAGCCTTAGCCTTCGTTTTGAAGAACTTTACAGGTTATTATTGATCTTTCTATTCTTTGATCTAGGTAATTTTAGTATGTTACTAATTTGTAAGTGCTACGTGTGTATGTCATTATTTGATTTATACATAATCTGATTATAAGTAACACTATAACTATTTATAAGTGTTTAAATGATTATTAGCTATCGCGCTATGCAATTAAATAATTTTATTTAATGAAACCGAGCCTTGCCTGTAGATACTGTATATAAGTTCAGTAAGTATCATTCATCTGTTTTTTTTTAACTATCAGGACATATTTCAATTGCTTATAGCTTATGTGTTTTAATAATTTTGTTAGTGTTTGGATATAGCTTTGATTTAGCTATATGTTAGAGAATAAATGCATTTTGTTTTGTATGGATCGCATAATCTCTTCTGTAATAGTAATACACATCTAGTTATTTACTATTTGACCATATTTATATACTCGTAGCTTATAATGTTATTCTAATCACTTTTTTAATTTTTGGATAAAGTTACATTATTGCTGTATGTTAGAGGATTATTGCATATGATCTAGCTGATGAAGTGGTGCATATTTTGAACACACTTTTTAATAAACGACCCGTATATACACTTATAATTGTACTATACATTCAAGTATGTTATGGCAAAAAGGTGTACGTTTGGCAGGGACACCCCGGCCCTGTGTTTCCTTTGGAAACCCACCAGACTCACCCCGAAAGAGTCGGATGCCGGAAAAGTACCTCCACCAGGTCCCCACACATGTGACAGGAGCAACCATCATCCCACTGCCACAAGAGTTGTAAATTCTTGCCTCGAGTGGGGATTGAACCTGCGTCTATTTTATGGCAAAGCTTTCACATGGTGAGCCTCAGCTTCAAAGGTATCGGGTACCACTGAGCTATTGCTACATTGGTTACATTCAAGTATGTTGTATTTGTTATTATGGTGTATATGTGCTTAAATGCTGAAATTGAAGATGTTCGTGTTGTGTATGTATACGATATGTCTAGGAATGCCTGCCAGATGGTGCTGAATGACTTTGGAGAAGAACTATACTCTGGGCTTGTGTCAACTATGACCGCTCATCTAAAAAGAATAGCAACGACAATTGAAGCATCTCAAGGGGCGTTGTTTTTAGAAGAACTAGACAAGAAATGTACGACGACTCTTAGATGAAAAAGATAAACATAGTAAGATCATCGATGTTGCATTTAACAATGACCAAATGTTTCAGAACGACTTGAAGTTGTCTTTTGAATACCTTGACAATTTGAATACTCAGTCACCCGAATTCATCTCGTTGTATGTGGATGATAAGCTGAGGAAAGGACTTAACGGGGTTAGTGAAGAGGATCTGGAGAATGTACTAGACAAAGTGATGATCCTTGTCTGCTTTCTTCAAGAGAGAGACGTTTTCGAGAAGTATTATAAACAACACTTGGAAAAAAGGCTTCTTTCTGCCGAAAGTGTGTCGGAAGATGTAGAGAGAAGTTTGATTTTGAAGCTTAAAAAAGTGTGCGCATATCAGTTTACTTTAGATTTGGAAGATATGTTGACTGATACGAAGACCTCTGATAAGTTCATCACATGATTTCACTGATCACATGATTTCACCTGTGCATCCCCTATTAATCTTAAACTGTCCAACTTGCTTTTCTTAATTACGTCCCTATACCAAACTTTTTATATGCTGATTGTATCATTGTGCTTTAAATCATCCATATTATCCATAAAGATCGTAACTTGATTTTGTACACATTTTAAATAATCTAAGCTTTTTTGTGTCGGAATATTCTGCGTCTCTTTCTCTCTTTTTTTTCTTGAGACAAAGACAATGGGGAATTGTATCAATACTTGCCTTGAAGTGAAGAAAGAAGTCAAAGAAACTTAGAAGCATCTCTTGTTACTTCTCTTTCTTTTTTTGCAAATTATGTTATTGTGGAAGTGGTATGTTGATTTACTTATGTTACTCTTTTGGCCATATATTATATGTTGTCTGCTCCGTTTTCACAGTTTAGGCTCCTTCCATTCCTGTAGTAGCGGCAAGCGAAATGGAAGCAGCCTAAACCGTGAAAACGAGGTATGATTTGGTCCTCTAACCACAACATATATACCATATTGCATGACCTAGATTTGAACTACTAAAAGAAAACGCCTTACTTCCATTTTTTTTGTACAGAAAGTATACGGATAGTCGCACTTGATCTTCCTTACTTCCATTTTTTTTTTGTATTATGTTTTTTTTTTTGGGCAAAATAACGAAAACTCATATAGTAACGAGGTTGTTTTCTAAAAGAAAACACCCTCAACAGAGAGTACAAAGAACGGGCGAAACGGGGAAATCGCACCTAGAAAACAATCATCTAAACGAAAACTATCTATAAACGAGCCTCGCTAACAACCCGAAAACCTTAAAACAAACTAACCAATACTAAATCAAATACTACACGAAAATACCAATAAACAAACCAAATGAACTAAGTGAAATCAACAAGCGAAAAAGAACTAAACGAAAAACAAGAGACGTACCCAACCTATCAACCTCTAGATCCCGCCCTTTTTTTGTATTATGTTGGAGCCAAAACTTAAAAGTGATTGAACTAAAAAATAAAAAATAAAGCAGCGATTATTAAACTATTTTTTGTCAAAAGTTAAAGGGATGCTGATGTACAAGGGTCATACAATCTTAACCCTGCATTATTTGTAATCTATAACCCAAATTTACATCATGATCATACCAACATTGCATCTTACCCTTATAAAAGTAAAGAAGTACATGTAAATAAATGTATGTTTGTCCGACCAGCCAGCTTCAATCTATCTGCAGGTCAAAGATTGTCTTTTTCCAAATAAAAAAAAAAAAAAAAAAATCGGTTCATCAGTTTATATATCCAAGAAATGGGCACATAAAGATGTCCCGAGTTCAACAAGTGACTAGACCACATCCCTGTAACGGGATTGTGGGTGGCCTGCAAAATTGGGATGGGTACCCTGCCAGTCAGTTCACTTTGAGCGTCACGTATACAAATGGATCTAACAAGTGCAAAGGGTTTCAAGATTTGACCTGTATCAATATGAATGAAGATTCGTGCAATGGTTCGGATAGAAAAGGTTTATATGAACGGATTAAATAACATATTTAAGCAACAAATTAAACAAATGCTGTCTCAAAATTCTAGGATCCGTTGGTCCCTGTTGATTTATTATATATATATATATATATATATATATATATATATATATATATATATATATATATATATATATATATATATATATATATATATATATATATATATATATATATAGGGGTACGATCAAGAGGTAAGTAACCATTCGGGGGGAAGCGAAAACTTTTTTTTTTTTCATTTATTGAAAAAACTTTGTTCACGAACATTATAGATGAGATGAAAATATGAACATTTAGTAGAGACACTTTGTGATAAATGTTTTTATTTTGGCGGGAAAACGCTCGAAGAAGTAATATATAACAATTATCGTGTTTTTCGAGCATATGTTGAGTTTTTAGCTATTGGGGTTTAGATATTAGGGTTTAGATATTAGGGTTTAGATATTAGGGTTTAGAAATTTAAGGTTTAGAGTTTAAATTTAGGGTTTAGATTTAGGATTTAGATTTGAGTTTTTAACACGAACGGTTTAGAGTTTAGGGTTTAGGGTTTAGGGTTTGGTGTTTTGGGTTTATGGAATAAACCCAAAACACCAAACCCTAACCCCTAAACTCTAAAACGCCTAAATTTTACTTCACAAAACATGAAAAAAAGACGTTCATATTCTTCACGAACAATATTATCTTGAATGTAATTTTTGTCGATCGTTTTCCCGCCTAAATAATGACATTCATCACGAAGTGTCTCTTCTAAATGTTCATATTTTCGTGTGATCTTGATGTCGGAAAAAAAAAATTCCAAAAAAAACGAATTTTTTTTTGCTTCCCCCCGATTGATTACTTCCCCATTGATCCTGCCCATATATATATATATATATATATATATATATATATATATATATATATATATATATATATATATATATATATATATATATGGATAATTATTTGAAAATGTATCGAACTTTCACCAAATTCCTATTATATGTATTCAACTTTTAGATATCATATTGTATGCATTTAACTTTTAAATCTCTGCTATTGTATGCGTTTAACTTATGATAACATGTAACTTTCAGGTCACTTCAATTACTAAATTACATCATTGGCCCCCCATATTTGTCAGATATTGCTTAATTAGTTTTTTCTGAACAAAATTACATCATTCATCCTTCTTCAATCTTCACCTTCTTTCATCTTCTACCCTTCTTCATTTCTTTCACTTTCATCTTAATTTATTTTTTAAGTTTTAAATCCCAAATTTTATAAATCATGACAAAATTTTATTATTCAAAAAGATAAAATAATTTCAAACTTCTGAAGCAACATAGTAGGCCTTTTTCTAACATAAAATAGTAGGCCACTCAGGCCCCATCATCATCTTCTTCAGACATAAGGCTCGAGCTTATATCTGCATCCAACAATGAAGTTGGTCTCTCCACCACTATGCCTAGTGGTCTAGTGGATAACAGGATAAGGTGCATCAAATTTGTCAAAAAACATGCCGCTTTCTGAATCATCCGGTGACATTTCACATTCAACGTAGGCAAGTGATACTATTTTATTCACAATTCATGGACCTAACGTGTTGTTTTTTTATTTTTATTTTTTTCATTTTTTTTTTTTCATTTTTGAGTTTCTATGGAAAGTCTTTTAATAAAACAAAATCCCTAGGAAAAACGACGTATAGCACTCCTCAATTTCCTATATCCCCAGAAGGAAGACAAAACGAAAACCTTAGTAAGCAAATTTATTTTTGTTGTACAGGAACAACAAAAAATGAAAGCTGTTGTGATTGCTACTTACAAATATAAAAGTGTTCATCTTCTTGCTACTTACAAATCAATTCATGACCATCTTCTTGTACCCTCTTTTAAATTATATCTGTATTATATAAAAATATATTTATGCATACAATATAAAAGTTGAATCCGTTGGTCCCTGTTGATTTATTTTATATATATATATATATATATATATATATATATATATATATATATATATATATATATATAATATAATACAGATATAATTTGATTTCAACGCATAAGAACACTAAAGTTGAATTCTAAACAATCTAGACATGTTAAACTATCATTCAATCATCATTGGCATCAATATAATCTCAATTAAACATCACAAGCAAAAACCCCAAATTGTGAAGAACCCTAATTTTCTATAATCAAAATTGATGTATGTAATCATGCAAATCATATATTAATAAACATCATAATAACATCTCTAAACATGGTCATGAATTGACCCTTAACCTCCTAACTCTCTGCAGCGATTGGGGGTCTTGTAATAGAAGGTAAAACGGGTGGTGGTGCCGCCAACCTTGCACTCCACATTGGAGTGTTATCTAAATTGTGAAGAGCCCTAATTTTTTGGAATCAAAATTGATGTAAGTAATCATGCAAATGCATATCATATTAATAAACATCATAATAACATCTCTAGGCATTGTCATGAATTGACCCTTAACCTCCTGACTCTCTGCCACGATTTGGGGTCTTGTAATAGAAGGTAAAACGGGTGGTGGTGCCGCCAACCTTGCACTCCACATTGGAGTATTATCTGAATCGTCCATTTGTGGTGGTGGTGGTGGTAGATTCTCAACTTCAATAATTGGCTCAGTGTCATCGAAAATAGATTGGTGACTCTTCAAAATTCTCCGATATGGTTCTCTCTACCCTTAATCAATAATGCCCGTGATATGCTTTCTCCGGTTCGGATAATGGACTAGTTATATCTTCTTCGTTGTTGGAACGAAGTTTCATAAACCGTACATAACCTTCAATCACAACAACACAAACAAACGGTTTCCGCACAAAAATAGCAAATAAAAGTAACTTTTGTAAGAATGAATTCTCACAAAAGGATCGAACAACTACTAGCAACGTTTTAAAATCCTCGATTTGAAACCCCTCCCCGATAGTGGCGTCAAAAAGTTTCAATGTGTGTGCGATACACACTAATAAAAACAAGATTAACACTTAACAATTATCCTAAATTGAAGGGGGTTTTGATAGGGATTTAATATTAAACTAATCTTGCAATTAACAAATAAAGTAGAGTAAACGAGAATTATCAATTAACTAAACGTCTCCACTTGTTTGATCCACTCTTAGTATTGGATTGCCCTTTAACACTTTGTTACCCGTTAATTATTCAAAAACATAAAGTTCCAATTTGATTCGTCAATCTTCACAAAACCTTAATCGATTAAAGTAATTAACTAATGTATGCTTCCTTAAAAGATCAAACTATGTTTAGGTAAATCATTGAGATTTGACCTTAAGTTAGATTTACATAAACTCTTCAATCAAAACAATCACTTGAAATGACTAAACACGTGTATGTTTAACTAAAAGCCTTTTGAAAACCAATTGAAACCAAGATGCAATCACTTGAAATCTTTTTATCAATTGTCTAGATAACCTTATGATAACCTTATGATGCTGAAGCAAAAATCATTCCACAAATCAAATCACTAAGATTAGTCAAACAACCTTTGTAATTAAAATAAGCTTAAAACAAAAGCATAGCAATTGATCTTTCAATCAAACACAGTAATCCAACTATTAACTCATAATTTTAGGGCAAATCCATACATAGAGTTTCAACAAACAAATCCATACATCGACTGGGCAGTCTGTTGGTCGATTGTGTTCTTAACGAGGAGATCAGAAAAATTTGGGTTTTGAGCCTAAATTGATCTAAACGCCTGTTTTGACCAAAAAACTCAAACCTTTACGTTAGGAACGTATGTACCTAGGAATGTATAAAAGCACGAATTTGACAATCTTGGAACGTATGTACTCCAGCTCTGAAACCATTTTGTTGAACGTAGTTCTGGATCTTAGAGACAAACTAAACTCTACCCTAGGACGAAAAACAAATGACAATCGAATAAACTTAACTCTCGGGATTGATTATATCAAACGTAGTTGTGAAAACTAGATTAGATCGACGCCTAAAGGCGAATATTCAGTGGGAAAGTGATCAAGCATAGAATAGAAGTGGCAGGTTCGGTCCATGCCTGACAACAATAAAGGAGGATTTAAGGGTCATTTGAGTTAAACTCTCCGGTTATTTATGGCTCGGGATTAGTACTTAAGGTTTATGTTCGTGGAACGTTACTTGTAACCGTGAATAGACGAGATGATGTGCTGTGATTCTGGTAGCACGGGTAGATATTGCGTTATATGAGTAGCGTAGAGGATTCTGTTTGTCGCACCTTGATACTAAAAATAGTATAGCAACAGAACTCTTTGCTTATTGGTGCCACGTATCATGTATCACCCTTTCCTGTCTGTGCAGGCCTGCCTATTTGAAAAGGGGACCAAGGAACAGTACTAGGTACTTTATGTCGGCTGTCTTTTTCCTCATTTCGTGTTTCTTGCGCCGAATATATCCAGCGCAATTTTACTTGCGCTCGAATACTTGCTGGGATATCGTTATGTACGACGCACGCGTGGTGCACATGTGATACGCTATGTGTGTCATTAGTAAGTGTTGTAAAAGGCTACAGATCAACAAGACGGACGTAGGGTGTGTGTTGGACCTAAACCCGTATATATATTGCCTGCAGCGACAGTTGGTCGACTGACTCTGTTAGTCGACTGTCTTACATAGTCGAACGACTATCAACTTACACCTACCTACACCAATCTATCGACGGTGTCTTCAGTCGATCGATTGACTGTCACTCGCTCAACTGGAAGGTCAGTTTAACTATTGATTTTAAACATTCAATAGTCAACGCGTAATATTACAAGTCCAACACTACATGGCTGAAATAAACTTATAAATACAATAGAACTAGGAATTACAAATATGCACTAACACATCACATATTAGTTTGTGTATCATACAACTACTATGCATAGAGATAGAGCTTTGTTTGTAGTCCCTGTTTACTGAATTTAATAACAAAAACATACTACTGGGTTTCTTTTTTTTTATCAAATATAATAGAAATTGATCCAGAAGGAGATGATCATTCCGATATAATCGTAGACGTATTAGAGAACGAAGTAAAGATTACATTTGATGAACAAGCAGTTATGAATGAAAATGTCGCACCAGCTCATGATATAGACGAGGATGTCGACATTTGTGATGAAAATGACTTGATTGTGTTTGCTAATGAATTGAAAATACAACTTCAACATGTTCATGCTGACGACGGCAACAATGGCAGTCACAATAGCAAAAGCGTTCATGACCATGATAACAATGTGACTATTGGCTGTCACAATAGCAAAAACGTTCATGACCATTATAACAAAGGCAGCAACAATGGCAGTTTTCAAGCTGATTCACTTTTTAGGATACAATGCTCAAGTCATGGAACGAGCTAATTTGATTAATGGTGATTATCATCTGGTATAGATTGCAAAGGGGGAGTTGGATATTTGGCTGGACAATCCAATAGATTTGCAGAAATTTTCCCATCAACTTCTCTTTTTCATTGGGCTTCTTATTAAGAGATGAGAGAAGAGGAGAGAAGATGATAGATGTTAAATATTTACTAGACTTAGAAAATGATGTTGTTAGAAAGTGGTGCCAGATTATTTCCCAAGTATTATTAAATACATATTATCCTCATTTTTATCTAATTCATTTCCCATTTCCCAACGTGATTAGCATTAGACGAAAGGACAATATATTATTTTATAAACCCAAACCATTTAACGCTAATCACGTTGAGAAATGGGAAGTGAACTAGATAAAGATGAGGATACTATGTATTTAATTATACTTGAAAAATAAACTGATACCAGTTTCTAACAACATCATTTTCTAAGTCTAGTAATATTTAACATCTATCATTTCATCTCTTCTCTCCTCTCCTATTACCTAGTCAAGGACGCCTAATAATAAGCCTAATGAAAAGAGTTGAATGTTAATGCGAAAATTGTCGCATCTACATTAAATCAATTGGATTGTCCAACCTAGTTTCCAATTCCCCTTCTGCAATCCACACGAGACGATAATCACCATTAATCAAATTAGCTCGTTGACCGACTTAAGCATAGATATCCTCAAAAGTTGAATAAACTTGAAAACTCATTAATATATAATGTCTAGTCATCAATCCATGTGGGTATGGACGGTGACAAAGCATTGCATCACATTTTTAACATGGTCATAAACGTTTTTGCTTTTGTGACTGACATTGTTGTCGTCGCCATTGTCGTCATCGTGAGTATCAACATGTTGAAGTTGTATGTCCAATTCAGTATCAAACACGCTCAAGTCATTCTCATCACCAATGTCGAATCCCCATCCATATCATCAGCTGGTGCGACATTCTCATTCATAGTTGCTTGTTCACCAAACACATGCTCTACTTCGTTCTCTAAAATGTCTACTATTATATCGGAATGATCATCTCCTTTGGATCCATTCCAATTAAATTTGATCAAAAAAATAAAAAGGAAACCAATAAGATATTATGTTTTTGTTATCAAATTCAGTAAATAGGGACCACAAACAAAGCTCTATCTCTATGCATATTAGTTGTATGATACACAAACTAAACATGTCATATGTGTTGATGCATATTTGTAATCCTTAGTGCTATTGTACTGGTATGTTTATTCAGTCATGTAGTGTTGGACTTGTAATATTATGCGTTGACTATCGAATGTTAGTTTATAATCGTGAATGTTCGAAATCAATAGTTAAACTGACCCAGTCGGTCGACTGACGGTCGATCGAGTGAAGACACCATCGATAGATTGGTGTAAGTCGGTGTAAGTTTATAATCATTCAACTACGTAACACAGTGGTCGACTGACAGAGTCAGTACATCGACAGTTACTGTCAACAGTATATATACGGGTCTAGGGTTACTTTGTCATGTTACACACCATATACAACCCTATGTCCGTCTTGTTGATCTGCAATCTTTCTACAACACTTACCCACCGAATATTGGCTTTTAGCCAGCGATGTAATGTAGTTTTCACATCTAGGTCTGATATAATCGATCCCGAGAGTTAAGTTTATTCGATTAATTACTTTGTCCTTTGTTTACTGCCCTAGGTTAGAGTTTAGATTGTCTCTAAGATCCAGAAATACGTTCAACAAAGTGATATCAGAGCTGGAGTCTTTGAAAACAATCATTTTTTATCAAATCAAAGAAGTTTATCAATTTTTGATGAATCTGCTAAATACAGCCACTTTGGTAGCTAGAAGTTCGGAAGCCGAGCGAGAATCTGCTAAGTAGTGCCACTTTAGGCTTTCGAATTGAGCGCATCGATTTTCTTTTAGGAGAACTCTGCAACAACCACCAAATGGAGGCTAGTAGGAGTGGTACATTTCATTTAGGATTCATATTTTTGGATATTAGTAATTTTTTTTTTTTTTTCATTGTACGGCAAAATTTTGATATGTAAACTTGTGGTACATTTATGCCCGACTATAGTATGATGAATGCTTTATTTAAAGGATTTAATTATGATATTTGGTTTATCATCTTAAAATGTCTTAGCGTGAATTAACACTATTATATACGTTTAAAAGTTAATCATCATAATTATAATTATAAATCTTATTGCATGTACTTTAATTGTTTTGAAGGACAATGCCTCCAAAAGCCATGATCATCGGAACAATTCGACAACTGGTTGCCTCAAATGTAGCCGTTGTACTAGCCGCAGTCAACAACAACCCTGGAAACACTAAAGGAGCCACTAATCAAGGCAAGACTAATACTGGACTGGATGCTTATGTCGGGTGTTCATATAAGACTTTTATGAGCTTCAAACCCCAAACCTTTAGTGGGCCCGAAGGCCCAGTTGAATTGACTAGATGGATCGAAAAAGCAAACAATATCATGCTACAGAGTGGTTGGACTGTTGTACCCTATAATCCCTATCCCTGGGCTCGACTGTGACAACGACCTTTGCTTTCATTGTAGAATTTAGATTTCTAGCATACGCACTTCCGACATCAACATCTACATGGTTTGCTTCCATTTTGTTCCATCATTGGTAACACCTGATTCTTCGTCCACCAATGTTTTCTCACACGTGAATAGCTTCCTTAAACTTAACTACAATTTCACGTTTAACATTTGATGTAGGTAATTGAAACTCATAAACTAAACCATTGATTAAAACCTCAACCGAAGAGACCGACAAGCTAAAGGGGGGATTAATTTTCTAAACTAGATCACTCAGTTTGTTGTAATTCACCACTTGTCTCTCATCGATTAAGCTGATGAAGTAAAGCATATTTTTAACACACTTTTAGTCTACGGTCCATATATACTCTTATTGCTCCGTTAAATACGAAGATTATATATACTAACTAGAAAAACATGGATTCTAAGAGTAAATCCACACGTAACTGAACTAAATTTACTCGCATTCCCGATTACAATCTACATGTTCATGAAAACATCAAAGAGGTAGTTTTGAAACATTACTTTATTTGGCTTAAATGCTACTGCAATTTCTAGTGTGGATTCGGTTGATTATCATATAGTTAAAGATGAGGTGCATCTTCTGTTAATCAAGTACAATGACGCTTATGTACAAGTATGTTGCTTTAAATTCATGATTCATAAAATGGTCAAAGTTGTTGAAACCTTGCCATCTAAATCTTTATAAGATGTATACGACCTTCTACATTGCTTTTAGTAGATTAGACTAATATAATAAACTTGTTCTTGTAATCAAGTTTATATGATTAGTTACGACTAAACATTTAAGTGTGCACAAAGATCTTTGAGTTTCAAGTTTCAACCAAACATGGATCAACCCTTACTCTGTAACACATCTAATAAAGTTTATGTGCGTGGTTGGGCTTATCCTTGTTCTTGACTTTGTTAAATGCATACCAATCTTAGTAGTTTTGACCCATTTTCTGACCTACTAAAAAATGAAAATTGGAAGAAGAAAAAAAAAAGGAACAAAACTAAATATACTTACACAAACATATAACAGCTCTGCTAGACTGCTACAGCTCTCTGCAATTTTCGATCCCTGAAATCTTGTGACATAACGAGAGGAGAAATGCCCCATTCATCCCTAAAAATGAAAATGTCGTTATAAAATAGTACAAAAAATATTTGTAGCCGTAATGGATAAAAAAAAAACTAATCAAGCAAAATTCTTGATGCTAACACAGTGATGAGGAACAACTATGCGTTGTTGTTATTGAGGCTATAAAACAATGCGCATACAGTTAATTATTTCATTTCATAAAAAATCAGTACAGCCTTCATATCAGATTTTAAATGATTGTGGACTTCAGATATCTTTGACATATATATTTATTAAAGTATAGAAACATTACAGAAACAGAGATAAGTTGTATCGGTCGTTCACCAACTCACGACAACAAATCCAGTTGTAATCCGGCGAAAATTAGACATCGGCGATGATGTCCGATGATTTATTTAAATCAAGGGTTATGGTTTTACACGTTAGTATTTCCAAGAAGAAATGCTTTTTTTAAGGGTTTTCTGGAAGATGAATGCAGCTAGGGTTCGTGAGAAACGGTGAATGAACTATTTAAAATGCTAGGGTTTCTTGATCTAATGAGTTTGGGCCCTTTTGGGCCGGATGTTAATCGTTAAATTTTATGAACGGGCTTCTTTGATTTTGGGATCAAAGCAGGGCTTATCACCTTTTTGCCCATTTTTTACCCCTTTCTGAGCTGGAACCCTTTTTTTTTTTTTTTGAGAATTTGCCCGCGCAAGTCGCAAGGATCATTAGTCCTTGCGACCTTGCGTCCTAGTGTTAATAAATTAGGTCAAGGCGCAAGGCGCAAGGTTTATGACTTGCGTCCTTGCGGCTTTGCGCCTTGCGTCTTATCAGAATGGATTTTTCTTGATTTCTATATAAGATTTTGTTAGATTTTTTGTACCTTTACGGATAAGATTATGTACCTGTGTATTTATTGAGGCTAGAACTCCAGATTAATCATTTCATTTCACTCCATTTCCAAAAAGATCATGTCATTAGAGCATCGTTAAGGTACCAACTTTTATCTATTTTTTCACTAATTTGTGTCTTAATGAGCTGTAGTAATGATGAAGCATTTGTTATTCATGTATGTTGTGGGGGTAATTTTAAATTTGTTAACAACATACCTATGTATCTGCCTCTTGATTATTTTAGAACCAGATTAAAACTACCACTTGCTCCACAAAAACCAATAAATCGAAGAGTATTGTTAAAGAAAATTCTTAAAAAAATTGAATTGCCACCTAATGCACCTGTTTCGCTAAGATATATTGATAATAATCATATTTTTGATATTACTGATGATCATGAAGATTTTTTTGAGTTTTTAAAACACGCTGTCACAAACGAGCCTATTGATATTTATGTTGTCAACAAAGTTAGAATGCTTCAACCCGGACAAAATCCACAAACACACCGTCTCCAACAAAACCTAGAAACACTCCAGCCCCAACAAAATCCACAAATACACCATCTCCAACAAAACCTCCGAATACTCGAGTCTCAACCAAACAAACAAACTCACCATCTGCAAAAAGAACAAGATGAAATACACAATTCTGAACCAAACCTCGAAACACACCATTTGGAACAACAGCTGGCTGAAATACCACCTCCAAACACAGAAGAATTTGACTTCTTCAACCATGGCGCCGAGAACGTGTGTAAAATAAAAAAAAATAGAGAACCCGTTTACACCTGTTGTTGCGTCTAGTGAATCGGATGAAGCAAGTGACGAGGAAGATGAAGATGAAGAAGATGAAGAAAAACAAGATTTATTCTGGAATACGCCAACTCTACACAGTCAGCAAGATGAAGAAAACCCAAAATTTACGACCCCAATTCCAACCACGTATCAGGTATCTGATTTGGTCAAAGTTCGTCAAACGTTTTAGAACAAGGAAGAATTCTTAAACCAGCTATTTACAAAATGCCTTGAAAAAAACTTTCAAATAAAGCCTGTAAAGTCGGACAAATCTCGGTACACCGCTAAATGTGTGTTGCCAAATTGTGAGTGGAAATGTAGTGCATACAAAATAAAACACACTGAAAACTTTATGGTTAAGAAGTTGCATGACGTTCACACATGCTCACGCACATAAATTATGGGAATCAATAAACATGCTACTAAAAAGGTGTTGGGTAGTATTCTTATGGATTCGTTCAAGGCTGCTAATCGAGAGTATAAACCAAAAGATATACGTGATGATGTAGCCAATCGGTTTAGAGTGAGCATATCATACAATCAAGCATGGAGGGCCAAGTGTCAAGCAATAGAGATGTTACGTGGCAGTAGTGATGACTCCTTTAGAATGCTTCCAATTTACCTTCATAACCTTAAGATCCACAACCCGGGGACCATCACCAATTTGGTTACTGACAAAGAAAATAAATTTGTGATGTGTTACATGTCCATTGGCGTAGTTGTAAGTAAATATATATTAGAAAAACCAATTTTAATATGTACACCATACGCAAGGACGCAAGATACATCTTGCGCCTACAAGTACATTAGGATGCAAGTCACACCTTGCGACTGGCTGTAAAGACGCAAGGACGCAAGCCTTCACTTGCGCTTCGTAGGCGCAAGACAGAAGAGTGTGTCTTGCGCCTTGCGCCTGGTGTGTAAGTCATCATGGATAATATTTGATTTACTGTGAAAATTTCATGCAGATTCGATCATTTGTGCAACATGTCCGCCCGATAATCATCGTCGATGCTGCACATTTAAAGGGTGGGTACCTGGGTACTAATTTAGTTGCTGTTGCGATGGATGGCGATAATGGAATTTTGCCATTGGCTTATGGAATTGGTGAAGGCGAGACAAACAGTGTTTGGTCATGGTTTTTTGGCAACCTAAGAGATCATTTAATGAGTTATGGTATGGTTGATCGTATGTCAGAGATTACTTTTATTTCTGATCGTGCTGCTTCAATAGCACACGGCATTGCAAATGTGTTTCCGGAAGCGTTTCACGCTCATTGCGCACGTCATTTATTCATGAACATCAAAACTAAATCCAACAAGATGAAATTCTTCGAATGGCACTATTGGAAAATGGTTAAGGCTTACCGTGCGTCAGATTTTCAGGATCATCTTGATGTATTTCGAAGGAGATTGAAAGCGTCTTATAAAGTGCTATGTGAGGATGGTATCAATAGATGGTCCAGAAGTCAATCTACTCATATTAGGTATTCATACCTTACAAGCAACAGTGTAGAGTCTATAAACTCTCTATCAAGACATGCTCGTAAACTACCCGTTTGCATGTTGTTCGAATTTTTTTGTTGTTCAATACAGGATTGGTATTTCAAACATCGCAACAAATCAGTTAGTCTTACTTCACCGGTTACTCCATATGTTGAACGTAAACTAGCTAAGAGGACGGACATTATAGATGAGATGAAAATATGAATATTTAGTAGAGACACTTTGTGATAAATGTTTTTATTTTGGCGGGAAAACGCTCGAAGAAG
Organism: Rutidosis leptorrhynchoides; assembly: GCF_046630445.1. Lineage (NCBI taxonomy): Eukaryota > Viridiplantae > Streptophyta > Magnoliopsida > Asterales > Asteraceae > Rutidosis > Rutidosis leptorrhynchoides. The sequence continues at coordinate 34,804,541 of NC_092337.1, read as the reverse complement.
TAATATATAACAATTATCGTGTTTTTCGAGCATATGTTGAGTTTTTAGCTATTGGGGTTTAGATATTAGGGTTTAGATATTAGGGTTTAGATATTAGGGTTTATAGGGTTTAGATATTAGGGTTTAGAAATTTAAGGTTTAGGGTTTAAATTTAGGGTTTAGATTTAGGATTTAGATTTGAGTTTTTAACACGAACGATTTAGAGTTTAGAGTTTAGGGTTTAGGGTTTGGTGTTTTGGGTTTATGAAATAAACCCAAAACACCAAACCCTAACCCCTAAACTCTAAATCGGGCTAAATTTTACTTCACAAAACATGAAAAAAAGACGTTCATATTCTTCACGAACAATATTATCTTGAATGTAATTTTTGTCGATCGTTTTTCCGCTTAAATAATGACATTCATCACGAAGTGTCTCTTCTAAATGTTCATATTTTCGTGTGATCTTGATGTCGGAAAAAAAAATTCCAAAAAAACCGAATTTTTTTTTTTTTTGCTTCCCCCCGATTGGTTACTTCCCCATTGATTCTGCCCCTATATATATATATATATATATATATATATATATATATATATATATATATATATATATATATATATATATATATATATATATATATAGGGATAATTATTTGAAAATGTATCGAACTTTCACCAAATTCCTATTATATGTATTCAACTTTTAGATATCATATTGTATGCATTTAACTTTTAAATCTCTGCTATTGTATGCGTTTAACTTATGATAACATGTAACTTTCAGGTCACTTCAATTACTAAATTACATCATTGGCCCCCCATATTTGTCAGATATTGCTTAATTAGTTTTTTCTGAACAAAATTACATCATTCATCCTTCTTCAATCTTCACCTTCTTTCATCTTCTACCCTTCTTCATTTCTTTCACTTTCATCTTAATTTATTTTTTAAGTTTTAAATCCCAAATTTTATAAATCATGACAAAATTTTATTATTCAAAAAGATAAAATAATTTCAAACTTCTGAAGCAACATAGTAGGCCTTTTTCTAACATAAAATAGTAGGCCACTCAGGCCCCATCATCATCTTCTTCAGACATAAGGCTCGAGCTTATATCTGCATCCAACAATGAAGTTGGTCTCTCCACCACTATGCCTAGTGGTCTAGTGGATAACAGGATAAGGTGCATCAAATTTGTCAAAAAACATGCCGCTTTCTGAATCATCCGGTGACATTTCACATTCAACGTAGGCAAGTGATACTATTTTATTCACAATTCATGGACCTAACGTGTTGTTTTTTTATTTTTATTTTTTTCATTTTTTTTTTCATTTTTGAGTTTCTATGGAAAGTCTTTTAATAAAACAAAATCCCTAGGAAAAACGACGTATAGCACTCCTCAATTTCCTATATCCCCAGAAGGAAGACAAAACGAAAACCTTAGTAAGCAAATTTATTTTTGTTGTACAGGAACAACAAAAAATGAAAGCTGTTGTGATTGCTACTTACAAATATAAAAGTGTTCATCTTCTTGCTACTTACAAATCAATTCATGACCATCTTCTTGTACCCTCTTTTAAATTATATCTGTATTATATAAAAATATATTTATGCATACAATATAAAAGTTGAATCCGTTGGTCCCTGTTGATTTATTTTATATATATATATATATATATATATATATATATATATATATATATATATATATATATATATATATATATATATATATATATATATATATATATATATATAAAATACAGATATAATTTGATTTCAACGCATAAGAACACTAAGGTTGAATTCTAAACAATCTAGACATGTTAAACTATCATTCAATCATCATTGGCATCAATATAATCTCAATTAAACATCACAAGCAAAAACCCCAAATTGTGAAGAACCCTAATTTTCTATAATCAAAATTGATGTATGTAATCATGCAAATCATATATTAATAAACATCATAATAACATCTCTAAACATGGTCATGAATTGACCCTTAACCTCCTAACTCTCTGCAGCGATTGGGGGTCTTGTAATAGAAGGTAAAACGGGTGGTGGTGCCGCCAACCTTGCACTCCACATTGGAGTGTTATCTAAATTGTGAAGAGCCCTAGTTTTTTGGAATCAAAATTGATGTAAGTAATCATGCAAATGCATATCATATTAATAAACATCATAATAACATCTCTAGGCATTGTCATGAATTGACCCTTAACCTCTTGAGACTCTGCCACGATTTGGGGTCTTGTAATAGAAGGTAAAACGGGCGGTGGTGCCGCCAACCTTGCACTCCACATTGGAGTATTATCTGAATCGTCCATTGGTGGTGGTGGTGGTGGTGGTGGTGGTAGATTCTCAACTTCAATAATTGGCTCAGTGTCAACGAAAATAGATTGGTGACTCTTCAAAATTCTCCGATATGGTTCTCTCTACCCTTAATCGATAATGCCCGTGATATGCTTTCTCCGGTTCGAATAATGGACTAGTTATATCTTCTTCGTTGTTGGAACGAAGTTTCATAAACCGTACATAACCTTCAATCACAACAACACAAACAAACGGTTTCCGCACAAAAATAGCAAATAAAAGTAACTTTTGTAAGAATGAATTCTCACAAAAGGATCGAACAACTACTAGCAACGTTTTAAAATCCTCGATTTGAAACCCCTCCCCGATAGTGGCGTCAAAAAGTTTCAATGTGTGTGCGATACACACTAATAAAAACAAGATTAACACTTAACAATTATCCTAAATTGAAGGGGGTTTTGATAGGGATTTAATATTAAACTAATCTTGCAATTAACAAATAAAGTAGAGTAAACGAGAATTATCAATTAACTAAACGTCTCCACTTGTTTGATCCACTCTTAGTATTGGATTGCCCTTTAACACTTTGTTACCCGTTAATTATTCAAAAACATAAAGTTCCAATTTGATTCGTCAATCTTCACAAAACCTTAATCGATTAAAGTAATTAACTAATGTATGCTTCCTTAAAAGATCAAACTATGTTTAGGTAAATCATTGATATTTGACCTTAAGTTGGATTTACATAAACTCTTCAATCAAAACAATCACTTGAAATGACTAAACACGTGTATGTTTAACTAAAAGCCTTTTGAAAACCAATTGAAACCAAGATGCAATCACTTGAAATCTTTTTATCAATTGTCTAGATAACCTTATGATGCTGAAGCAAAAATCATTCCACAAATCAAATCACTAAGATTAGTCAAACAACCTTTGTAATTAAAATAAGCTTAAAACAAAAGCATAGCAATTGATCTTTCAATCAAACACAGTAATCCAACTATTAACTCATAATTTTAGGGCAAATCCATACATAGAGTTTCAACAAACAAATCCATACATCGACTGGGCAGTCTGTTGGTCGATTGTGTTAGTCTGTTGGTCGATTGTGTTCTTAACGAGCAGATCAGAAAAATTTGAGTTTTGAGCCTAAATTGATCTAAACGCCTGTTTTGACCAAAAAACTCAAACCTTTACGTTAGGAACGTATGTACCTAGGAATGTATAAAAGCACGAATTTGACAATCTAGGAACGTATGTACTCCGGCTCTGAAACCATTTTATTGAACGTAGTTCTGGATCTTAGAGACAATCTAAACTCTACCCTAGGACGAAAAACAAATGACAATCGAATAAACTTAACTCTCGGGATTGATTATATCAAACGTAGATGTGAAAACTAGATTAGATCGACGCCTAAAAGCGAATATTCAGTGGGAAAATGATCAAGCATAGAATAGAAGTGGCAGGTTCGGTCCATGCCTGACAACAATAAAGGAGGATTTAAGGGTCATTTGAGTTAAACTCTCCGGTTATTTATGGCTCGGGATTAGTACTTAAGGTTTATGTTCGTGGAACGTTACTTGTAACCGTGAATAGACGAGATGATGTGCTATGATTCTGGTAGCACGGATAGATATTGCGTTATATGAGTAGCGTAGAGGATTCTGTTTGTCGCACCTTGATACTAAAAATAGTATAGCAACAGAACTCTTTGCTTATTGGTGCCACGTATCATGTATCACCCTTTCCTGTCTGTGCAGGCCTGCCTATTTGAAAAGGGGACCCAGGAACAGTACTAGGTACTTTATGTCGGCTGTCTTTTTCCTCATTTCGTGTTTCTTGCGCCGAATATATCCAGCGCAATTTTACTTGCGCTCGAATACTTGCTGGGATATCGTTATGTACGACGCACGCGTGGTGCACATGTGATACGCTATGCGTGTCATTAGTAAGTGTTGTAAAAGGCTACAGATCAACAAGACGGACGTAGGGTGTGTGTTGGACCTAAACCCGTATATATATTGCCTGCAGCGACAGTTGGTCGACTGACTCTGTTAGTCGACTGTCTTACATAGTCAAACGACTATCAACTTACACCTACGTACACCAATCTATCGACGGTGTCTTCAGTCGATCGATTGACTGTCACTCGCTCAACTGGAAGGTCAGTTTAACTATTGATTTTAAACATTCAATAGTCAACGCATAATATTACAAGTCCAACACTACATGGCTGAAATAAACTTATAAATACAATAGAACTAGGAATTACAAATATGCACTAACACATCACATATTAGTTTGTGTATCATACAACTACTATGCATAGAGATAGAGCTTTGTTTGTGGTCCCTGTTTACTGAATTTAATAACAAAAACATACTACTGGGTTTCTTTTTTTATCAAATATAATAGAAATTGATCCAGAAGGAGATGATCATTCCGATATAATCGTAGACGTATTAGAGAACGAAGTAAAGATTACATTTGATGAACAAGCAGTTATGAATGAAAATGTCGCACCAGCTCATGATATGGACGAGGATGTCGACATTTGTGATGAAAATGACTTGATTGTGTTTGCTAATGAATTGAAAATACAACTTCAACATGTTCATGCTGACGACGGCAACAATGGCAGTCACAATAGCAAAAACGTTCATGACCATGATAACAATGTGACTATTGGCTGTCACAATAGCAAAAACGTTCATGACCATTATAACAAAGGCAGCAACAATGGCAGTTTTCAAGCTGATTCACTTTTTAGGATACAATGCTCAAGTCATGGAACGAGCTAATTTGATTAATGGTGATTATCATCTGGTGTAGATTGCAGAGGGGGAGTTGGATATTTGGCTGGACAATCCAATAGATTTGCGGAAATTTTCCCATCAACTTCTCTTTTTTCATTAGGCTTCTTGTTAAGAGATGAGAGAAGAGGAGAGAAGATGATAGATGTTAAATATTTACTAGACTTAGAAAATGATGTTGTTAGAAAGTGGTGCCAGATTATTTCCCAAGTATAATTAAATACATATTATCCTCATTTTTATCTAATTCATTTCCCATTTCCCAACGTGATTAGCATTAGACGAAAGGACAATATATTATTTTATAAACCCAAACCATTTAACGCTAATCACGTTGAGAAATGGGAAGTGAACTAGATAAAGATGAGGATAATATGTATTTAATTATACTTGAAAAATAAACTGATACCAGTTTCTAACAACATCATTTTCTAAGTCTAGTAATATTTAACATCTATCATTTCATCTCCTCTTTTCTCCTCTCCTATTACCTAGTCAAGGACGCCTAATAATAAGCCTAATGAAAAGAGTTGAATGTTAATGCGAAAATTGTCGCATCTACATTAAATCAATTGGATTGTCCAACCTAGTTTCCAATTCCCCTTCTGCAATCCACACGAGATGATAATCACCATTAATCAAATTAGCTCGTTGACCGACTTAAGCATAGATATCCTCAAAAGTCGAATAAACTTGAAAACTCATTAATATATAATGTCTAGTCATCAATCCATGTGGGTATGGACGATGACAAAGCATTGCATCACATTTTTAACATGGTCATAAACGTTTTTGCTTTTGTGACTGACATTGTTGTCGTCGCCATTGTCGTCGTCGTGAGTATCAACATGTTGAAGTTGTATGTCCAATTCAGTATCAAACACGCTCAAGTCATTCTCATCACCAATGTCGAATCCCCATCCATATCATCAGCTGGTGCGACATTCTCATTCATAGTTGCTTGTTCACCAAACACATGCTCTACTTCGTTCTCTAAAATGTCTACTATTATATCAGAACGATCATCTCCTTTGGATCCATTCCAATTAAATTTGATCAAAAAAATAAAAAGGAAACCAATAAGATATTATGTTTTTGTTATCAAATTCAGTAAATAGGGACCACAAACAAAGCTCTATCTCTATGCATATTAGTTGTATGATACACAAACTAAACATGTCATATGTGTTGATGCATATTTGTAATCCTTAGTGCTATTGTACTGGTATGTTTATTCAATCATGTAGTGTTGGACTTGTAATATTATGCGTTGACTATCGAATGTTAGTTTATAATCGTGAATGTTCGAAATCAATAGTTAAACTGACCCAGTCGGTCGATCGAGTGAAGACACCATCGATAGATTGGTGTAAGTCGGTGTAAGTTTATAATCATTCAACTACGTAACACAGTGGTCGACTGACAAAGTCAGTACATCGACAGTTACTGTCAACAGTATATATACGGGTCTAGGGTTACTTTGTCATGTTACACACCATATACAACCCTATGTCCGTCTTGTTGATCTGCAATCTTTCTACAACACTTACCCACCGAATATTGGCTTTTAGCCAGCGATGTAATGTAGTTTTCACATCTAGGTCTGATATAATCGATCCCGAGAGTTAAGTTTATTCGATTAATTACTTTGTCCTTTGTTTACTGCCCTAGGTTAGAGTTTAGATTGTCTCTAAGATCCAGAAATACGTTCAACAAAGTGATATCAGAGCTGGAGTCTTTGAAAACAATCATTTTTTATCAAATCAAAGAAGTTTATCAATTTTTGATGAATCTGCTAAATACAGCCACTTTGGTAGCTAGAAGTTCGGAAGCCGAGCGAGAATCTGCTAAGTAGAGCCACTTTAGGCTTTCGAATTGAGCGCATCGATTTTCTTTTAGGAGAACTTTGCAACAACAACCAAATGGAGGCTAGTAGGAGTGGTACATTTCATTTAGGATTTATATTTTTGGATATTAGTATTTTTTTTTTTTTTTTTCATTGTACGGCAAAATTTTGATATGTAAACTTGTGGTACATTTATGCCCGACTATAGTATGATGAATGCTTTATTTAAAGGATTTAATTATGATATTTGGTTTATCATCTTAAAATGTCTTAGCGTGAATTAACACTATTATATACGTTTAAAAGTTAATCATCATAATTATAATTATAAATCTTATTGCATGTACTTTAATTGTTTTGAAGGACAATGCCTCCAAAAGCCATGATCATCGGAACAATTCGACAACTGGTTGCCTCAAGTGTAGCCGTTGTACTAGCCGCAGTCAACAACAACCCTGGAAACACTAAAGGAGCCACTAATCAAGGCAAGACTAATACTGGACTGGATGCTTATGTCGGGTGTTCATATAAGACTTTTATGAGCTTCAAACCCCAAACCTTTAGTGGGCCCGAAGGCCCAGTTGAATTGACTAGATGGATCGAAAAAGCAAACAATATCATGCTACAGAGTGGTTGGACTGTTGTACCCTATAATCCCTATCCCTGGGCTCGACTGTTACAACGACCTTTGCTTTCATTGTAGAATTTAGATTTCTAGCATACGCACTTCCGACATCAACATCTGCATGGTTTGCTTCCATTTTGTTCCATCATTGGTAACACCTGATTCTTCGTCCACCAATGTTTTCTCACACGTGAATAGCTTCCTTAAACTTAACTACAATTTCACGTTTAACATTTGATGTAGGTAATTGAAACTCATAAACTAAACCATTGATTAAAACCTCAACCGAAGAGACCGACAAGCTAAAGGGGGGATTAATTTTCTAAACTAGATCACTCAGTTTGTTGTAATTCACCACTTGTCTCTCATCGATTAAGCTGATGAAGTAAAGCATATTTTTAACACACTTTTAGTCTACGGTCCATATATACTCTTATTGCTCCGTTAAATACGAAGATTATATATACTAACTAGAAAAACATGGATTCTAAGAGTAAATCCACACGTAACTGAACTAAATTTACTCGCATTCCCGATTACAATCTACATGTTCATGAAAACATCAAAGAGGTAGTTTTGAAACATTACTTTATTTGGCTTAAATGCTACTGCAATTTCTAGTGTGGATTCGGTTGATTATCATATAGTTAAAGATGAGGTGCATCTTCTGTTAATCAAGTACAATGACGCTTATGTACAAGTATGTTGCTTTAAATTCATGATTCATAAAATGGTCAAAGTTGTTGAAACCTTGCCATCTAAATCTTTATAAGATGTATACGACCTTCTACATTGCTTTTAGTAGATTAGACTAATATAATAAACTTGTTCTTGTAATCAAGTTTATATGATTAGTTACGACTAAACATTTAAGTGTGCACAAAGATCTTTGAGTTTCAAGTTTCAACCAAACATGGATCAACCCTTACTCTGTAACACATCTAATAAAGTTTATGTGCGTGGTTGGGCTTATCCTTGTTCTTGACTTTGTTAAATGCATACCAATCTTAGTAGTTTTGACCCATTATCTGACCTACTAAAAAATGAAAATTGGAAGAAGAAAAAAAAAAGGAACAAAACTAAATATACTTACACAAACATATAACAGCTCTGCTAGACTGCTACAGCTCTCTGCAATTTTCGATCCCTGAAATCTTGTGACATAACGAGAGGAGAAATGCCCCATTCATCCCTAAAAATGAAAATGTCGTTATAAATAGTACAAAAAATATTTGTAGCCGTAATGGATAAAAAAAAAACTAATCAAGCAAAATTCTTGATGCTAACACAGTGATGAGGAACAACTATGCGTTGTTGTTATTGAGGCTATAAAACAATGCGCATACAGTTAATTATTTCATTTCATAAAAAATCAGTACAGCCTTCATATCCGATTTTAAATGATTGTGGACTTTAGATATCTTTGACATATATATTTATTAAAGTATAGAAACATTACAGAAACAGAGATAAGTTGTATCGGTCGTTCACCAACTCACGACAACAAATCCAGTTGTAATCCGGCGAAAATTAGACATCGGCGATGATGTCCGATGATTTATTTAAATCAAGGGTTATGGTTTTACACGTTAGTATTTCCAAGAAGAAATGCTTTTTTAAGGGTTTTCTGGAAGATGAATGCAGCTAGGGTTCGTGAGAAACGGTGAATGAACTATTTAAAATGCTAGGGTTTCTTGATCTAATGAGTTTGGGCCCTTTTGGGCCGGATGTTAATCGTTAAATTTTATGAACGGGCTTCTTTGATTTTAGGATCAAAGTAGGGCTTATCACCTTTTTGCCCATTTTTTTACCCCTTTCTGAGCTGGAACCCTTATTTTTTTTTTTGAGAATTTGCCCGCGCAAGTCGCAAGGATCATTAGTCCTTGCGCCCTTGCGTCCTAGTGTTAATAAATTAGGTCAAGGCGCAAGGTTTATGACTTGTGTCCTTGCGGCTTTGCGCCTTGCGTCATATCAGAATGGATTTTTCCTGATTTCTATATAAGATTTTGTTAGATTTTTTGTACCTTTACGGATAAGATTATGTACCTGTGTATTTATTGAGGCTAGAACTCCAGATTAATCATTTCATTTCACTTCATTTCCAAAAAGATCATGTCATTAGAGCATCGTTAAGGTACCAACTTTTATCTATTTTTTCACTAATTTGTATCTTAATGAGCTGTAGTAATGATGAAGCATTTGTTGTTCATGTATGTTGTGGGGGTAATTTTGAATTTGTTAACAACATACCTATGTATCTGCCTCTTGATTGTTTTAGAACCAGATTAAAACTACCACTTGCTCCACAAAAACCAATAAATCGAAGAGTATTGTTAAAGAAAATTCTTAAAAAAATTGAATTGCCACCTAATGCACCTGTTTCGCTAAGATATATTGATAATAATCATATTTTTGATATTACTGATGATCATGAAGATTTTTTTGAGTTTTTAAAACACGCTGTCACAAACGAGCCTATTGATATTTATGTTGTCGACAAAGTTAGAATGCTTCAACCCGGACAAAATCCACAAACACACCATCTCCAACAAAACCTAGAAACACTCCAGCCCCAACAAAATCCACAAATACACTATCTCCAACAAAACCTCCGAATACTCGAGTCTCAACCAAACAAACAAACTCACCATCTGCAAAAAGAACAGGATGAAATACACAATTCTGAACCAAACCTCGAAACATACCATTTGGAACAACAGCTGGCTGAAATACCACCTCCAAACACAGAAGCATTTGACTTCTTCAACCATGGCGCCGAGAACGTGTGTAAAATAAAAAAAAAATAGAGAACCCGTTTACACCTGTTGTTGCGTCTAGTGAATCAGATGAAGCAAGTGACGAGGAAGATGAAGATGAAGAAGATGAAGAAAAACAAGATTTATTCTGGAATACGCCAACTCTACACAGTCAGCAAGATGAAGAAAACCCAAAATTTACAACCCCAATTCCAACCACGTATCAGGTATCTGATTTGGTCAAAGTTCGTCAAACGTTTTAGAACAAGGAAGAATTCTTAAACCAGCTATTTACAAAATGCCTTGAAAAAAACTTTCAAATAAAGCCTGTAAAGTCGGACAAATCTCGGTACACCGCTAAATGTGTGTTGCCAAATTGTGAGTGGAAATGTAGTGCATACAAAATAAGACACAATGAAAACTTTATGGTTAAGAAGTTGCATGACGTACACACATGCTCACGCACACAAATTATGGGAATCAATAAACATGCTACTAAAAAGGTGTTGGGTAGTATTCTTATGGATTCGTTCAAGGCTGCTAATCGAGAGTATAAACCAAAAGATATACGTGATGATGTAGCCAATCGGTTTAGAGTGAGCATATCATACAATCAAGCATGGAGGGCCAAGTGTCAAGCAATAGAGATGTTACGTGGCAGTAGTGATGACTCCTTTAGAATGCTTCCAATTTACCTTCATAACCTTAAGATCCACAACCCGGGGACCATCACCAATTTTGTTACTGACAAAGAAAATAAATTTGTGATGTGTTACATGTCCATTGGCGTAGTTGTAAGTAAATATATATTAGAAAAACCAATTTTAATATGTACACCATACGCAAGGACGCAAGATACATCTTGCGCCTACAAGTACATTAGGATGCAAGTCACACCATGCGACTGGCTGTAAAGACGCAAGGACGCAAGCCTTCACTTACGCTTCGTAGGCGCAAGACAGAAGAGTGTGTCTTGCGCCTTGCGCCTGGTGTGTAAGTCATCATGGATAATATTTGATTTACTGTGAAAATTTCATGCAGATTCGATCATTTGTGCAACATGTTCGCCCGATAATCATCGTCGATGCTGCACATTTAAAGGGTGGGTACCTGGGTACTAATTTAGTTGCTGTTGCGATGGATGGCGATAATGGAATTTTGACATTGGCTTATGGAATTGGTGAAGGCGAGACAAACAGTGTTTGGTCATGGTTTTTTGGCAACCTAAGAGATCATTTAATGAGTTATGGTATGGTTTATCGTATGTCAGAGATTACTTTTATTTCTGATCGTGCTGCTTCAATAGCACACGACATTGCAAATGTGTTTCCGGAAGCGTTTCACGCTCATTGCGCACGTCATTTATTCATGAACATCAAAACTAAATCCAACAAGATGAAATTCTTCGAATGACACTATTGGAAAATGGTTAAGGCTTACCGTGCGTCAGATTTTCAGGATCATCTTGATGTATTTCGAAGGAGATTGAAAGCGTCTTATAAAGTGCTATGTGAGGATGGTATCAATAGATGGTCCAGAAGTCAATCTACTCATATTAGGTATTCATACTGTGATGACCCGGAAATTTCTGACCAAATTTAAACTTAATCTTTGTATGATTAACATTTCCGACACGATAAGCAAAGTCTATGAAGTTGAATCTCAAAATTTTAAACTATTCAAATACTCTTCGATTGTTCTCAACGATTCGCGAACCATTATATGTAAATAGATACATATATATACTATAACTTGAAAACGTAACAAAGTTTTAATTGCATGATACCGTACATTAAACTTATTGGTTTATATATCTATTTGAATATATATGATTTCAAGTTATTTAGTAAACGATAGTAACATTCGTTTATTGATTCGATTGATATTTAGATAAGTTAACTAAAGCGTTTAAGATGAACCAGTAAAACACTAATTTGCTACAGTGTTTTCAATTTGCCACATTACTCAAAATGCTACAGTGTTTTCGAAAATCACTATTTCGAAAATCACTATTTTCGAAAATCCACCTGAGTTCTGAAAGCAGTGTAACCGGAATGAATCAACCAATCAGTTATCACCAATTCTGGATGAATTGGGGATGGGTTCGTAATCAACTTAATCAATGGAGACAAGAGGAAGGCGATCCTTTCCACCAACCGAATTCACCTCTTAGTGAGGAACCTGAGGCACTTACCGGCGAACCCGTTCGAAACACTATCTTTACCCTCATTTCTAGGATATTTCGCAACGATTATATGATAACTAGAATTTTAAACTTTATTCATCCTCTCGTACCAACCGCCAATCATCCCGGAATAATAGAAGAAGTTAACGAGCTTCGCGCTCGAGTTGTGGCTTTGGAGAATATGATGCACAATTTGCAGGCATCACAGGCAGCACCGGTAGCACCACCAGAACCAGCAGCACAACCAACAACGGTACCAGTACCACCAACAACAACATCCGCACCGTAAACCTTAACCTCACAATCTGTCCCACGAGTATCAACCTCATACGCACCGTAGACACCGAAGAATACTAATAACCATAAACGATGAAGTATTAATTCATAACTTCATTAGAGAAATATCCTGCGACGATTATGTAATCTTTAATATAGAAGAGATTATTCGTTTCTAGTTCCAACCGAAAATCAAATGAGTTTAATAACTCATTAAATCTATATTACATCTGAAGGAAATATACATACATATATTTTCATAAAGATTGTAATTGAAAATCCTTTTGTACAAACTGTTAATGATGAGAATATTTTAACGGGTAGGTAATACCCTAGAAATATATAAATTCCACATTAATATGTTACACTATACATTCTTCAATTCTGATTCAGCAATCATTAACTATACTGCTCAAACCTATAGATATACGTATCTGTTCATCGCAGAATAACCATTTTCATTCAATTTCATATTCTGATTTCGATAGATCAGAATCCAAGTCAAGATTAAACGAAAAACATCACTCTTAGATTCCTACATCTTTCAAAACCATGCTTCAAAAACCATGCTTTGAATTCAGAACAGTACTAGAACATCATATGATTACATTTTGCGTTCAAACCCATCGAAATTCTTGGAAACACTTCAACTAATGAACAAACGAGAAGACAAACCAACTACACGATATCTACGAGAAGAAAGATTTGTACTTATAATCATATATCTGGAAAGCTCTCGAAACCTATGTAAAACTTTAACACGTATCTGTGATAAATCCTTCGGCATTATTATTACTGAAAATAACCTTGCAATTCCTTTTTAAAAGTATCCAGCATTATCACCCATTCAACTAGTCAACGACCACCTTTCAGACTTATAACTTTGGCATATACGTTTTTGTTACTGGGGAACCTTTTATGTTCCACCATATCAGCAGTAAATGTACCAGCGACTCCGTCACTATGCTATTTAAATCTCTCCAGAAATCACTATATATACATTGAAACCCTATCATGTACTCATCCACATCTTGTAACAATAGTTGCCGTTCCAACTATCGGGAATTTGCAATCAGTATTTTGAAATCTTGCAGCACGTCTACGCCAACAGTTATATGTGTACATATAACGTCTACCTCCTCGAATTACATACTTCGAATGTGAAGTTTCCGAAAAACACCCCAAACTATGAAACTAGTTCTCTGAAATTGGAACAATGCTGATGAAGCAGCAAAAACTGTAAACGACCTTAACAGTCAAAAGTTTGATGATAAAGAATAGTATAGTGGTAAAGCTGAGAAAAAGAGAAGGTTTGAAACTGGAAAACGGATTGAGCAAAGTATGAAGGAGGGCTGTGGATAAATCACAAAGACTAAACCTGCCTTCAAAGAATACAAATGATTCAGTATCTGCTGAAGTCATTAACGAATACCTTGCTACTAACTCAAAATCCGTTACGAACAAATCTTCTTCATCATTCTTCGATATTAGAAATTCTAAGATATCATCGTATCTTTTATTATAAATATCCTCGATATTTCTGAAGATATTTTCATAAGCATTCTTATCTGAAATCATTCATCTCTTCGTGCTATCTGTATTACATCATAAAAGAAACTATTTTAGTTTCTAAATTCTGAAACCTTCAAGTTTAAAATTTGAATGTTTTGAAGTAGTGTTGGGAACTGAAGCATGAATTAGTATAATATAATGACACTTGATCAACGTGATTATATTACAGTAAGTCATGCTGAGTTTCTAATGGAACGTGATAAAGGTTCCAGATCATACCTTCATCATGAACCATGTTACATAACTCTTTCATTCTATTTAACCTCTAAACATATCAAGAAAATATTTTTCTTGATGATTCGGTCTTTTCCAGATATTCTGGTAATTTGACAAATCAATATCATGCCATTACAATTTCTTTCTTAGAACATTAACTATGTTCATTCCGAAATGTATAGCTACGAATTCTGGACCATTATTCGCTTGACTTAAAGTCGGGAAGAGAACGAAAGCATGAAGCTCCAAAATATAATGGAAAATATAAAGCCCGAAAACAACCCCGAAATTACAAACCGTGTATATCAATGCGTATAGCAATATAAAGACACGGGAGAATGAAAAACAATATAACCCCAAGGTAATAGTAGAAGAAGATAACCTCCTCTGGTGGCAGATAAAAAAGAAGAATGAATGATATGATAGCCAAGAAAATATCAAGAATCAGAACTGGATGAAGCATTTTCACAAATCTTTTGTAAGTATGAAATAAGGAAGAAGATTATAGGAATGGTGAAAATAAATGAAACGGAAGTGGTCAATTTATAAGCGAAATATCAGACATAGCAATCGAGGCAGATTACGCATTTAATCAAAGAAAATCCTAATTTCCGCAATTTTATAAGTGAAAACATTTTTATTGTTAGCCATGACGACCTCACTCAAATTTCGGGACGAAATTTCTTTAACGGGTAGGTACTGTGATGACCCGGAAATTTCTGACCAAATTTAAACTTAATCTTTGTATGATTAACATTTCCGACACGATAAGCAAAGTCTATGAAGTTGAATCTCAAAATTTTAAACTATTCAAATACTCTTCGATTGTTCTAAACGATTCGCGAACCATTATATGTAAATAGATACATATATATACTATAACTTGAAAACGTAACAAAGTATTAATTGCATGATACCGTACATTAAACTTATTGGTTTATATATCTATTTGAATATATATGATTTCAAGTTATTTAGTAAACGATAGTAACATTCGTTTATTGATTCGATTGATATTTAGATAAGTTAACTAAAGCGTTTAAGATGAACCAGTAAAACACTAATTTGCTACAGTGTTTTCAATTTGCCACATTACTCAAAATGCTACAGTGTTTTCGAAAATCACTATTTGCTACAGTGAAATTGACTTTGCTACAGTAAAAATTGACTTTACTACAGTAACTTTGCTACAGTAAACACTATTTTAGTGAAGAATGACCACGATACTTAAATGTATAAGTTATATTTCATAGAATATAATTTAGTGAAGAATAAGCCTAATTATTGACAAAGGTATAGGCGGTAAAACGTAAAATGCTAGTTTTCTCAGTGTACGAAACCACGTTCGAAAAACCGGAACCGGGACATAAGTCGAGGGACGACATACGACTTATCGGAACAAAAATTACAAGTTAACTATGCACGTGAATTTAATATAATATATAATTAATTATATAAATTAAATATATTATATTATTATATATAATATAAAATTATGTCGACAAACAAGAAGTTAAAAATTTGTGAGCTGTCCCAGGGTGCCATGCGATCGCATGGCCTTGAAGCACAAATCCCATGCGATCGCATGGGGTGCTTTTTCAGAAAAAGTTCTATAAATTGATCGAGTTTCTGGCTATATTTTCACTCACACATATACAAATATAGATATACTCCGTAATATTATTTTTTATTATTATTATTATTATTATTATTATTATTATTATTATTATTATTATTATTATTATTATTATTATATTATTAATAAGATTATTATTAATCTTATTATTTTTATTATTAGTGTTATTATTTTTGCGATACAAAAATAATAATGTACATAAAATATTACGACGGAGTGCTGTCCAAATAATTTTCAAAACAAGTTTTCGAGCAAGCTAGAGCTAAGGAAATTATGGGTTATTGCCAAGAAGGTTATGGGTAATTTTCGGGGGTATTTTTGGGAATCAAACCTCGTGTTTATCATCTCCGATGCATCTACATGCTTTCCTGCAATATTGTATATCAATATTAAACAGTGAGTTTCATATGATCCCTTTTACTCTCTACATTTTTGGGCTGAGAATACATGCAAATGCTTTATAAACTGATTTACAATATTTATATGCGTGAGTTTCATTTGCTCCCTTTTTAATTGCTTTTGCAATCTATATTTTTGGGCTGAGAATACATGCACTTTATTTTAAACGCAATGGATACAAGTACATACTAAATTCTACACCGAGTTTGAACCGAAAATCCCTTAGCTTTGGTAACTAGTAACTGCCGGTTATAAGAACTGGTGGGCGCGAGTAGTTATATATGGATCCATAGGGTTTGACATCCTCGTCTGTTCCAGGTATAGAAAGAAACTCTAGCCTGAACTATAAAACAGGCGTATGCTATTTGAAGTTAGTACACGTTGGATTGCGTGTATTGTACATGTTGGTTGCATGTTAAACGAGGGGTACTTATTATAAATGTTAAGGCTTGGTTACCAGGGTGCTCAACTTTGTAGAACCGATTGATAAACGTTTCTGGATGAAACAACTGAAATCTTGTGGTCCACCTTTTATTTAAAACATATTGATAAACGTTTTGAATGAAACAACTGAACTTTTGTAATCCACATTGATATACGGATTATGTTTAATATTAAAACTATGAACTCACCAACCTTTGTGTTGACACTTGAAGCATGTTTATTCTCAGGTTTCTAGAAGTCTTCCGCTGTTTGCTTATACGTGATACAAGATATGTGCTGGGAGTCATACATGCTATATACAAGAAAATTGCATTCACTAAACCATTACCATGTACCTTATTTTGACTGTATTGTCAATAGATGTATTATTGTAAACCATTTAAATAGTGATTGTCTATACGTAGGAATCATCAGATGTTAAAAACCTAGAATTTATATATTCATTTATGAAATACCTTTTCAAACGAATGCAATGTTACAAAACGTATCACATAGAGGTCAAATACCTCGCAATGAAATCAATGAATGACGTATTGTCCATATGGATTTGGAGTGATCGTCACACATACCTTACAAGCAACAGTGTAGAGTCTATAATCTCTCTATCAAGACATGCTCGTAAACTACCCGTTTGCATGTTGTTCGAATTTTTTTGTTGTTCAATACAGGATTGGTATTTCAAACATCGCAACAAATCAGTTAGTCTTACTTCACCGGTTACTCCATATGTTGAACGTAAACTAGCTAAGAGGACGGACATTATAGATGAGATGAAAATATGAACATTTAGTAGAGACACTTTGTGATAAATGTTTTTATTTTGGCGGGAAAACGCTCGAAGAAGTAATATATAACAATTATCGTGTTTTTCGAGCATATGTTGAGTTTTTAGCTATTGGGGTTTAGATATTAGGGTTTAGATATTAAGGTTTATAGGGTTTAGATATTAGGGTTTAGAAATTTAAGGTTTAGGGTTTAAATTTAGGGTTTAGATTTAGGATTTAGATTGAGTTTTTAACACGAACGGTTTAGAGTTTAGGGTTTAGGGTTTAGGGTTTGGTGTTTTGGGTTTATGGAATAAACCCAAAACACCAAACCCTAACCCCTAAACTCTAAATCGGGCTAAATTTTACTTCACAAAACATGAAGAAAAAAAAAGACGTTCATATTCTTCACGAACAATATTATCTTGAATGTAATTTTTATCGATCGTTTTTCCGCCTAAATAATGACATTCATCACGAAGTGTCTCTTCTAAATGTTCATATTTTCGTGTGATCTTGATGTCGGAAAAAAAAAATTCCAAAAAAAACGAATTTTTTTTTCTTCCCCCGATTGGTTACTTCCCCATTGATCCTGCCCCTATATATATATATATATATATATATATATATATATATATATATATATATATATATATATATATATAGGGATAATTATTTGAAAATGTATCGAACTTTCACCAAATTCCTATTATATGTATTCAACTTTTAGATATCATATTGTATGCATTTAACTTTTAAATCTCTGCTATTGTATGCGTTTAACTTATGATAACATGTAACTTTCAGGTTACTTCAATTACTAAATTACATCATTGGCCCCCCATATTTGTCAGATATTGCTTAATTAGTTTTTTCTGAACAAAATTACATCATTCATCCTTCTTCAATCTTCACCTTCTTTCATTTTCTACCCTTCTTCATTTCTTTCATTTTCATCTTTATTTATTTTTTAAGTTTTAAATCCCAAATTTTATAAATCATGACAAAATTTAATTATTCAAAAAGATAAAATAATTTCAAACTTCTGAAGCAACATAGTAGGCCTTTTTCTAACATAAAATAGTAGGCCACTCAGGCCCCATCATCATCATCTTCTTCAGACATAAGGCTCGAGCTTATATCTGCATCCAACAATTAAGTTGGTCTCTCCACCACTATGCCTAGTGGTCTAGTGGATAACAGGATAAGGTGCATCAAATTTGTCAAAAAACATGCCGCTTTCTGAATCATCCGGTGACATTTCACATTCAACGTAGGCAAGTGATACTATTTTATTCACAATTCATGGACCTAACGTGTTGTTTTTTTATTTTTATTTTTTTCATTTTTTTTTCATTTTTGAGTTTCCTATGGAAAGTCTTTTAATAAAACAAAATCCCTAGGAAAAATGACGTATAGCACCCCTCAATTTCCTATATCCCCAGAAGGAAGACAAAACGAAAACCTTAGTAAGCAAATTTATTTTTGTTGTACAGGAACAACAAAAAATGAAAGCTGTTGTGATTGCTACTTACAAATATAAAAGTGTTCATCTTCTTGCTACTTACAAATCAATTCATGACCATCTTCTTGTACCCTCTTTTAAATTATATCTGTATCTGTATTATATAAAAATATATTTATGCATACAATATAAAAGTTGAATCCGTTGGTCCCTGTTGATATATATATATATATATATATATATATATATATATATATATATATATATATATATATATATATATATATATATATATATATAATACAGATATAATTTGATTTCAACGCATAAGAACACTAAAGTTGAATTCTAAACAATCTAGACATGTTAAACTATCATTCAATCATCATTGGCATCAATATAATCTCAATTAAACATCACAAGCAAAAACCCCAAATTGTGAAGAACCCTAATTTTCTAGAATCAAAATTGATGTATGTAATCATGCAAATCATATATTAATAAACATCATAATAACATCTCTAAACATGGTCATGAATTGACCCTTAACCTCCTAACTCTCTGCAGCGATTGGGGGTCTTGTAATAGAAGGTAAAACGGGTGGTGGTGCCGCCAACCTTGCACTCCACATTGGAGTGTTATCTAAATTGTGAAGAGCCCTAATTTTTTGGAATCAAAATTGATGTTTTTAATCATGCAAATGCATATCATATTAATAAACATCATAATAACATCTCTAGGCATTGTCATGAATTGACCCTTAACCTCCTGACTCTCTGCCACGATTTGGGGTCTTGTAATAGAAGGTAAAACGGGCGGTGGTGCCGCCAACCTTGCACTCCACATTGGAGTATTATCTGAATCGTCCATTGGTGGTGGTGGTGGTGGTGGTGGTAGATTCTCAACTTCAATAATTGGTTCAGTGTCAAAGAAAATAGATTGGTGACTCTTCAAAATTCTCCGATATGGTTCTCTCTACCCTTAATCGATAATGCCCGTGATATGCTTTCTCCGGTTCGGATAATGGACTAGTTATATCTTCTTCGTTGTTGGAACGAAGTTTCATAAACCGTACATAACCTTCAATCACAACAACACAAACAAACGGTTTCCGCACAAAAATAGCAAATAAAAGTAACTTTTGTAAGAATGAATTCTCACAAAAGGATCGAACAACTACTAGCAACGTTTTAAAATCCTCGATTTGAAACCCCTCCCCGATAGTGGCGTCAAAAAGTTTCAATGTGTGTGCGATACACACTAATAAAAACAAGATTAACACTTAACAATTATCCTAAATTGAAGGGGGTTTTGATAGGGATTTAATATTAAACTAATCTTGCAATTAACAAATAAAGTAGAGTAAACGAGAATTATCAATTAACTAAACGTCTCCACTTGTTTGATCCACTCTTAGTATTGGATTGCCCTTTAACACTTTGTTACCCGTTAATTATTCAAAAACATAAAGTTCCAATTTGATTCGTCAATCTTCACAAAACCTTAATCGATTAAAGTAATTAACTAATGTATGCTTCCTTAAAAGATCAAACTATGTTTAGGTAAATCATTGAGATTTGACCTTAAGTTAGATTTACATAAACTCTTCAATCAAAACAATCACTTGAAATGACTAAACACGTGTATGTTTAACTAAAAGCCTTTTGAAAACCAATTGAAACCAAGATGCAATTGAAATGTCCCGTTCTTATTGATTAAAAACGTTCCATATTAATTGATTTCGTTGCGAGGTTTTGACCTCTATATGAGACGTTTTTCAAAGACTGCATTCATTTTTAAAACAAACCATAACCTTTATTTCATAAATAAAGGTTTAAAAAGCTTTACGTAGATTATCAAATAATGATAATCTAAAATATCATGTTTACACACGACCATTACATAATGGTTTACAATACAAATATGATACATCGAAATCAGTTTCTTGAATGCAGTTTTTACACAATATCATACAAACATGGACTCCAAATCTTGTCCTTATTTTAGTATGCAACAGCGGAAGCTCTTAATATTCACCTGAGAATAAACATGCTTTAAACGTCAACAAAAATGTTGGTGAGTTATAGGTTTAACCTATATATATCAAATCGTAACAATAGACCACAAGATTTCATATTTCAATACACATCCCATACATAGAGATAAAAATCATTCATATAGTGAACACCTGGTAACTGACATTAACAAGATGCATATATAAGAATATCCCCATCATTCCGGGACACCCTTCGGATATGATATAAATTTCGAAGTACTAAAGCATCCGGTATTTTGGATGGGGTTTGTTAGGCCCAATAGATCTATCTTTAGGATTCGCGTCAATTAGGGTGTCTGTTCCCTAATTCTTAGATTACCAGACTTAATAAAAAGGGGCATATTCGATTTCGATAATTCAACCATAGAATGTAGTTTCACGTACTTGTGTCTATTTTGTAAATCATTTATAAAACCTGCATGTATTCTCATCCCAAAAATATTAGATTTTAAAAGTGGGACTATAACTCACTTTCACAGATTTTTACTTCGTCGAGAAGTAAGACTTGGCCACTGTTGATTCACGAACCTATAACAATATATACATATATATTAAAGTATGTTCAAAATATATTTACAACACTTTTAATATATTTTGATGTTTTAAGTTTATTAAGTCAGCTGTCCTCGTTAGTAACCTACAACTAGTTGTCCACAGTTAGATGTACAGAAATAAATCGATAAATATTATCTTGAATCAATCCACGACCCAGTGTATACGTATCTCAGTGTTGATCAAAACTCAAACTATATATATTTTGGAATCAACCTCAACCCTGTATAGCTAACTCTAACATTCACATATAGAGTGTCTATGGTTGTTCCGAAATATATATAGATGTGTCGACATGATAGGTCGAAAGATTGTATACGTGTCTATGGTATCTCAAGATTACATAATATACAATACAAGTTGATTAAGTTATGGTTGGAATAGATTTGTTACCAATTTTCACGTAGCTAAAATGAGAAAAATTATCCAATCTTGTTTTACCCATAACTTCTTCATTTTAAATCCGTTTTGAGTGAATCAAATTGCTATGGTTTCATATTGAACTCTATTTTATGAATCTAAATATAAAAAGTATAGGTTTATAGTCAGAAAAATAAGTTACAAGTCGTTTTTGTAAAGGTAGTCATTTCAGTCGAAAGAACGACGTCTAGATGACCATTTTAGAAAACATACTTCCACTTTGAGTTTAACCATAATTTTTGGATATAGTTTCATGTTCATAATAAAAATCATTTTCTCAGAATAACAACTTTTAAATCAAAGTTTATCATAGTTTTTAATTAACTAACCCAAAACAGCCCGTGGTGTTACTACGACGGCGTAAATCCGGTTTTACGGTGTTTTTCGTGTTTCCAGGTTTTAAATCATTAAGTTAGCATATCATATAGATATAGAACATGTGTTTAGTTAATTTTAAAAGTCAAGTTAGAAGGATTAACTTTTGTTTGCGAACAAGTTTAGAATTAACTAAACTATGTTCTAGTGATTACGAGTTTAAACCTTCGAATAAGATAGTTTTATATATATGAATCGAATGATGTTATGAACATCATTACTACCTCAAGTTTAGTAGGTAAACCTACTGGAAGTGACAAGAAATGATCTAGCTTCAAAGGATCTTGGATGGCTTGAAAGTTCTTGAAGTAGGATCATGACACAAAAACAAGTTCAAGTAAGATTTTTACTCGAATTAAGATAGTTTATAGTTATAAAAATTGAATCAAAGTTTGAATATGAATATTACCTTGAATAAGAAAGATAACCTACTGTATATAACAAAGGTTTCTTGATCTTAGATGATTACTTGGAATGGATTAGAAAGCTTGGAAGTAAATTAGTAAACTTGAAGGGATTTTTGAAGTGTTCTTGAAGTGTTCTTCCTATGATGATTATAGCTTGATTCTTGAAGTGATTTTTGATGAAGATGATGATTAACTACTGGAAAAATACGTTCATAATAGTGTGTGTGTGTTGAGAGAGAATTAGAAAGAGAATTGGAAGTGAAATGGAGTGAATGATGAGTGGTAATTGGTGAGTGGTGAGTGGGGTTAAAAGGAGTTCTAGTTAGTTGACTAGCTCATGGTAGAAGTTAAAATTGATTAGTCATACATGACATAATCAAGAGTGGAATCCCATGCTAGTTCCTATTGGTATATACCCATAGTAAGTACGTTTTGAAGTTGTGTATAATACGGGTAAGAATACGACTAGAATTCTTGATGAAAGAAAAGAATGGGAAAGTAACTGTAACCATTTTCGTTAAGTATGAGTGTTTTGATATATGTCTTGAAGTCTTCCAAAAGTATTTTAATACATCTAAATACACTACATGTATATACATTTTAACTGAGTCGTTAAGTCATCGTTAGTCGTTACATGTAAGTGTTGTTTTGAAACCTTTAAGTTAACGATCTCAATTAATGTTGTTAAACCATTGTTTATTATATCTAATGAGATGTTAAATTATTATATTATCATGATATTATGATATATTAACATATCTTAATATGATATACATACATTTAAATGTCGTTACAACGATAATCGTTACATATATGTCTCGTTTCGAAATCCCTAAGTTAGTAGTCTTGTTTATATGTATATAACTCCTTGTTAATATACTTATGGAGATACTTACTTATCATAATCTCATGTTAACCATATGTATATCCATATATATATATCGTCATGTCGTTTTTACAAGTTTTAACGTTCGTGAATCGCCGGTCAACTTGGGTGGTCAATTGTCTATATGAAACATATTTCAATTAATCAAGTCTTAACAAGTTTGATTGCTTAACATGTTGGAAACATTTAATCATGTAAATATCAATCTCAATTAATATATATAAACATGGAAAAGTTCGGGTCACTACAGTACCTACCCGTTAAATAAATTTCGTCCCAAAATTTTAAGTTGTTGAAGGTGTTGACGAATCTTCTGGAAATAGATGCGGGTATTTCTTCTTCATCTGATCTTCACGCTCCCAGGTGAACTCGGGTCCTCTACGAGCATTCCATCGAACCTTAACAATTGGTATCTTGTTTTGCTTAAGTCTTTTAACCTCACGATCCATTATTTCGAAAACAAATCTGGAGACGATGTTGCCAAATCTGCCATCCCTATCAGAGATAATAGAGATTGGTATTCCATGTCTGGAGACGAATTCCTTCAAATACAGTCGTGCTAACTTCTCCATCTTGTCATCTTTTCTTATTGGCAGGAAGTGTGCTGATTTGGTGAGACGATCAACTATTACCCAAATAGTATCAAAACCACTTGCAGTCCTTGGCAATTTAGTGATGAAATCCATGGTAATGTTTTCCCATTTCCATTCTGGGATTTCAGGTTGTTGAAGTAGACCTGATGGTTTCTGATGCTCAGCTTTGACCTTAGAACACATCAAACATTCTCCTACGTATTTAGCAACATCGGCTTTCATACCCGGCCACCAAAAATGTTTCTTGAGATCCTTGTACATCTTCCCCGTTCCAGGATGTATTGAGTATCTGGTTTTATGAGCTTCTCTAAGTACCATTTCTCTCATATCTCCAAATTTTGGTACCCAAATCCTTTCAGCCCTATACCGGGTTCCGTCTTCCCGAATATTAAGATGCTGCTCCGATCCTTTGGGTATTTCATCCTTTAAATTTCCCTCTTTTAAAACTCCTTGTTGCGCCTCCTTTATTTGAGTAGTAAGGTTATTGTGAATCATTATATTCATAGATTTTACTCGAATGGGTTCTCTGTCCTTCCTGCTCAAGGCGTCGGCTACCACATTTGCCTTCCCCGGGTGGTAACGAATCTCAAAGTCGTAATCATTCAACAATTCAATCCACCTACGCTGCCTCATATTCAGTTGTTTCTGATTAAATATATGCTGAAGACTTTTGTGGTCGGTATATATATTACTTTTGACCCCATATAAGTAGTGCCTCCAAGTCTTTAATGCAAAAACAACCGCTCCTTATTCCAAATCATGCGTCGTATAATTTTGTTCGTGAATCTTCAATTGTCTAGATGCATAAGCAATCACCTTCGTTCGTTGCATTAATACACAACCGAGACCTTGCTTTGATGCGTCACAATAAATCACAAAATCATCATTCCCTTCAGGCAATGACAATATAGGTGCCGTAGTTAGCTTTTTCTTCAATAACTGAAACGCTTTCTCTTGTTCATCATTCCATTCAAATTTCTTCCCTTTATGCGTTAATGCAGTCAAGGGTTTTGCTATTCTGGAAAAGTCTTGGATGAACCTTCTGTAGTAACCAGCTAGTCCTAAAAACTGGCGTATGTGTTTCGGAGTTTTCGGGGTTTCCCACTTTTCAACAGTTTCTATCTTTGCCGGATCCACCTTAATACCTTCTTTGTTCACTATGTGACCGAGGAATTGAACTTCTTCCAACCAAAATGCACACTTTGAAAATTTAGCGTACAATTCTTCCTTCCTCAATACTTCTAACACCTTTCTCAAATGTTCACCGTGTTCTTGGTCATTCTTTGAGTAAATAAGTATGTCATCAATGAAAACAATGACAAACTTGTCAAGGTATGGTCCACACACTCGGTTCATAAGGTCCATGAACACAGCTGGTGCATTAGTTAAACCAAATGGCATGACTATAAACTCGTAATGGCCGTAACGTGTTCTGAAAGCAGTCTTTGGAATATCATCTTCTTTCACCCGCATTTGATGATACCCGGAACGTAAGTCAATCTTTGAATAAACAGACGAGCCTTGTAGTTGATCAAATAAGTCGTCGATTCTCGGTAGTGGGTAGCGGTTCTTGATGGTAAGTTTGTTCAACTCTCGGTAGTCGATACACAACCTGAATGTACCATCTTTCTTCTTGACAAACAAAACAGGAGCTCCCCACGGTGATGTGCTTGGTCGAATGAAACCATGCTCTACAAGTTCTTGTAATTGGCTTTGCAGTTCTTTCATCTCGCTGGGTGCGAGTCTGTAAGGAGCACGAGCTATTGGTGCAGCTCCTGGTACAAGATCTATTTGAAATTCAACGGATCGATGTGGGGGTAATCCCGGTAATTCTTTCGGAAATACATCGGGAAATTCTTTTGCTACGGGAACATCATTGATGCTCTTTTCTTCAGTTTGTACTTTCTCGACGTGTGCTAGAACAGCATAGCAACCTTTTCTTATTAGTTTTTGTGCCTTCAAATTACTAATAAGCTGTAGCTTCGTATTGCCCTTTTCTCCGTACACCATTAAGGGTTTTCCTTTTTCTCGTATAATGCGAATTGCATTTTTGTAACAAACGATCTCTGCTTTCACTTCTTTCAACCAGTCCATACCGATTATCACATCAAAACTCCCTAACTCTACTGGTATCAAGTCAATCTTAAATGTTTCGCTAACCAGTTTAATTTCTCGATTCCGACATATATTATCTGCTGAAATTAATTTACCATTTGCTAATTCGAGTAAAAATTTACTATCCAAAGGCGTCAATGGACAACTTAATTTAGCACAAAAATCTCTACTCATATAGCTTCTATCCGCACCCGAATCAAATAAAACGTAAGCAGATTTATTGTCAATAAGAAACGTACCCGTAACAAGCTCCGGGTCTTCCTGTGCCTCTGCCGCATTAATATTGAAAACTATTCCGCGGCCTTGTCCATTCGTGTTCTCCTGGTTTGGGCAATTTCTAATAATGTGGCCCGGTTTTCCACATTTATAACAAACTACATTGGCATAACTTGCTCCGACACTACTTGCTCCGCCATTACTCGTTCCGACACCATTTGTTCCTTTCGTTCTATTAACCCCTGGTCCGTAGACCTCACACTTCGCCGCGCTATGACCATTTCTTTTACACTTGTTGCAAAATTTGGTGCAGAACCCTGAGTGATACTTTTCACACCTTTGGCATAGCTGCTTCTGATTGTTGTTGTTGTTGCGGTTATTATTGTTGTTGGGATGATTGTTGTAGTTGCTGTTGTTGTTGTTGTTGTTGGGCCATTTGTTGTAGTTGCGATTGATGTTGCGATTGTTGGGATAATTGTTGCGATTATTGTTGTAATTACTGTTGTTGTTGTATTGGTGATTCTTATCACCGTTTTCCTCCCACTTTCTTTTGACTTGCTTCACATTGGCCTCTTCAGCAGTCCGTTCTTTAATTCTTTCTTCAATCTGGTTCACTAGTTTGTGAGCCATTCTACATGCCTGTTGTATATAGGTGGGCTCGTGTGAACTTATATCTTCTTGGATTCTTTCCGGTAATCCTTTCACAAACGCGTCGATCTTCTCTTCCTCATCTTCGAATGCTCCCGGACACAATAGGCACAATTCTGTGAATCGTCTTTCGTACGTGGTAATATCAAATCCTTGGGTTCGTAACCCTCTAAGTTCTGTCTTGTGCTTATTGACCTCGGTTCTAGGACGGTACTTCTCGTTCATCAAGTGCTTGAATGCTGACCACGGTAGTGCGTACGCATCGTCTTGTCCCACTTGCTCTAGATAGGTATTCCACCATGTTAACGCAGAACCTGTGAAGGTATGCGTAGCGTACTTTACTTTGTCCTCTTCAGTACACTTACTTATGGCAAACACCGATTCGACCTTCTCGGTCCACCGTTTCAATCCGATCGGTCCTTCGGTTCCATCAAATTCCAAAGGTTTGCAGGCAGTGAATTCTTTGTAGGTGCATCCTACACGATTTCCTGTACTGCTAGATCCAAGGTTATTGTTGGTATGTAGCACAGCCTGTACTGCGGCTATGTTTGAAACTAGAAAAGTACGGAATTCCTCTTCATTCATATTCACGGTGTGTCGAGTAGTCGGTGCCATTTCCTTCAAAATAGTCAAATGGAACAAGTTAATCATACAGAATATTAAGAGTAGTTAATAGTATTTCGTAGCATAATATGAACTCATTTATAAAAGCTTTTTCTTCATATTAGCGTTTTATAAGTTTAAATTCGGGTAGTACCTACCCGTTAAGTTCATACTTAGTAGCTAATATACAATTCAACTACTACAATTCTATATGAAAAACTGATTATAATAATATTTCGAGTTCAAACTTTTATACAATATTTTACAAACTTACAATACCGCTTATTTTACATAAAGCATGAAATATAGCACACAATAACTTTGATACAAGATAGTTGTGAAGATAATTCTAGCTAGTACACAAGTCATTCAGCAAAGGCAATAAAGACACGTAATTCATACGTCCAGAAACAAGTCATGCATTCTGGTTTTACTAGGACTACTTCCCATCCTTGGTCTTGTGGAACATAACCGTTATGGCCGTTGATAAGACAGCGTGTTGTAACGTCGTCAAAGGGACGAGGGTTACGTAATGTCCAACAGTCACGTAACAATCTAAAAACCTCATTTCTTACCCCAATTACTGACTCCGTCACTTGTGGGAACGTTTTGTTTAATAGTTGTAGACCGATGTTCTTGTTCTCACTTTGGTGAGAAGCGAACATTACTAATCCGTAAGCATAACATGCTTCTTTATGTTGCATGTTAGCCGCTTTTTCTAAATCACGAAGTCCAATATTCGGATATATTGAGTCAAAATAATTTCTTAACCCATTGCGTAAAATAGCATTTGGGTTCCCCGCAATATATGCGTCAAAGTAAACACATAGTAACTTATGAATTTCCCAATGTGATATCGCCCATCTTTCGAACGAAAACCTTTTATAAACCAAGGCATTCTTGGAACGTTCCTCGAATGTCTTACAAACTGATCTCGCCTTAAATAGTTGTGCCGAAGAATTCTGACCGACTCTAGACAAGATTTCATCAATCATGTCTCCGGGTAGGTCTCTTAAAATATTGGGTTGTCTATCCATTTTGTGTTTTTATACTGTAAAATAGACAAGAGTTAGATTCATAAAAAAAAATACTTATTAATACAAGCAATTTTTACATATATCATAAAGCATAAGCACACTATATTACATATATTACACCACATGAATACAACTATCTTATTCCGGCTCGCTTGTTTCTTCTTCTTCGGTTTTGGTTCATTTTGCCAAGTTTCTAGGGATATATGATGTTCCCCTAATACGAGCCGTCGTTTTCCACATTGGTTTAGAAAAACCTGGTGGTTTAGAGGTTCCCGGGTCATTGTTACAACTTAAGGACTTCGGGGGTTGACGATACATATAAAGTTCATCGGGGTTGGAATTAGATTTCTCTATTTTTATGCCCTTTCCCTTATTATTTTCTTTTGCCTTTTTAAATTCAGTTGGGGTAATTTCTATAACATCATCGGAATTCTCGTCGGAATCCGATTCATCGGAGAATTGGTAATCCTCCCAATATTTTGCTTCCTTAGCGGAAACACCATTGACCATAATTATCCTTGGTCGGTTGGTTGAGGATTTTCTTTTACTTAACCGTTTTATTATTTCCCCCACCGGTTCTATTTCTTCATCCGGTTCCTATTCTTCTTCCGGTTTCGATTCTTCTTCTGGTTCCGACTCTTCTTCCGGTTCCTCTTCGAGAACTTGTGAATCAGTCCACGAATCATTCCAATTTACATTTGACTCTTCATTATTATTAGGTGAGTCAATGGGACTTGTTCTAGAGGTAGACATCTATCACATAATATCAAACGCGTTAAGAGATTAATATATCACATAATATTCACATGTTAAAAATAAATAGTTTCCAACAAAATTTGTTAAGCAATCATTTTTCAAGTAAACACGGTCGAAGTCCAGACTCACTAATGCATCCTAACAAACTCGATAAGACACACTAATGCAAAATTCTGGTTCTCTAAGACCAACGCTCTGATACCAACTGAAATGTCCCGTTCTTATTGATTAAAAACGTTCCATATTAATTGATTTCGTTGCGAGGTTTTGACCTCTGTATGAGACGTTTTTCAAAGACTGCATTCATTTTTAAAACAAACCATAACCTTTATTTCATAAATAAAGGTTTAAAAAGCTTTACGTAGATTATCAAATAATGATAATCTAAAATATCCTGTTTACACACGACTATTACATAATGGTTTACAATACAAATATGATACATCGAAATCAGTTTCTTGAATGCAGTTTTTACACAATATCATACAAACATGGACTCCAAATCTTGTCCTTATTTTAGTATGCAACAGCGGAAGCTCTTAATATTCACCTGAGAATAAACATGCTTTAAACGTCAACAAAAATGTTGGTGAGTTATAGGTTTAACCTATATATATCAAATCGTAACAATAGACCACAAGATTTCATATTTCAATACACATCCCATACATAGTGATAAAAATCATTCATATGGTGAAAACCTGGTAACCGACATTAACAAGATGCATATATAAGAATATCCCCATCATTCCGGGACACCCTTCGGATATGATATAAATTTCGAAGTACTAAAGCATCCGGTACTTTGGATGGGGTTTGTTAGGCCCAATAGATCTATCTTTAGGATTCGCATCAATTAGGGTGTATGTTCCCTAATTCTTAGATTACCAGACTTAATAAAAAGGGGCATATTCGATTTCGATAATTCAACCATAGAATGTAGTTTCACGTACTTGTGTCTATTTTGTAAATCATTTATAAAACCTGCATGTATTCTCATCCCAAAAATATTAGATTTTAAAAGTGGGACTATAACTCACTTTCACAGATTTTTACTTCGTCGAGAAGTAAGACTTGGCCACTGTTGATTCACGAACCTATAACAATATATACATATATATTAAAGTATGTTCAAAATATATTTACAATACTTTTAATATATTTTGATGTTTTAAGTTTATTAAGTCAGCTGTCCTCGTTAGTAACCTACAACTAGTTGTCCACAGTTAGATGTACAGAAATAAATCGATAAATATTATCTTGAATCAATCCACGACCCAGTGTATACGTATCTCAGTATTGATCACAACTCAAACTATATATATTTTGGAATCAACCTCAACCCTGTATAGCTAACTCCAACATTCACATATAGAGTGTCTATGGTTGTTCCGAAATATATATAGATGTGTCGACATGATAGGTCGAAACATTGTATACGTGTCTATGGTATCTCAAGATTACATAATATACAATACAAGTTGATTAAGTTATGGTTGGAATAGATTTGTTACCAATTTTCACGTAGCTAAAATGAGAAAAATTATCCAATCTTGTTTTACCCATAACTTCTTCATTTTAAATCCGTTTTGAGTGAATCAAATTGCTATGGTTTCATATTGAACTCTATTTTATGAATCTAAACAGAAAAAGTATAGGTTTATAGTCGGAAAAATAAGTTACAAGTCGTTTTTGTAAAGGTAGTCATTTCAGTCGAAAGAACGACGTCTAGATGACCATTTTAGAAAACATACTTCCACTTTGAGTTTAACCATAATTTTTGGATATAGTTTCATGTTCATAATAAAAATCATTTTCTCAGAATAACAACTTTTAAATCAAAGTTTATCATAGTTTTTAATTAACTA
This sequence comes from Rutidosis leptorrhynchoides, assembly GCF_046630445.1. Taxonomy (NCBI): domain Eukaryota; kingdom Viridiplantae; phylum Streptophyta; class Magnoliopsida; order Asterales; family Asteraceae; genus Rutidosis; species Rutidosis leptorrhynchoides. The sequence goes on along the minus strand of NC_092337.1, from coordinate 34,772,711 downwards.
ACCCAAAACAGCCCGCGGTGTTACTACGACGGCGTAAATCCGGTTTTACGGTGTTTTTCGTGTTTCCAGGTTTTAAATCATTAAGTTAGCATATCATATAGATATAGAACATGTGTTTAGTTAATTTTAAAAGTCAAGTTAGAAGGATTAACTTTTGTTTGCGAACAAGTTTAGAATTAACTAAACTATGTTCTAGTGATTACGAGTTTAAACCTTCGAATAAGATAGTTTTATATATATGAATTGAATGATGTTATGAACATCATTACTACCTCAAGTTTAGTAGGTAAACCTACTGGAAGTGACAAGAAATGATCTAGCTTCAAAGGATCTTGGATGGCTTGAAAGTTCTTGAAGTAGGATCATGACACAAAAACAAGTTCAAGTAAGATTTTTACTCGAATTAAGATAGTTTATAGTTATAGAAATTGAATCAAAGTTTGAATATGAATATTACCTTGAATAAGAAAGATAACCTACTATATATAACAAAGGTTTCTTGATCTTAGATGATTACTTGGAATGGATTAGAAAGCTTGGAAGTAAATTAGTAAACTTGAAGGGATTTTTGAAGTATTCTTGAAGTGTTCTTCCTATGATGATTATAGCTTGATTCTTGAAGTGATTTTTGATGAATATGATGATTAACTACTGGAAAAATACGTTCATAATAGTGTGTGTGTGTTGAGAGAGAATTAGAAAGAGAATTGGAAGTGAAATGGAGTGAATGATGAGTGGTAATTGGTGAGTGGTGAGTGGGTTAAAAGGATTTCTAGTTAGTTGACTAGCTCATGGTAGAAGTTAAAATTGATTAGTCATATATGACATAATCAAGAGTGGAATCCCATGCTAGTTCCTATTGGTATATACCCATAGTAAGTACGTTTTGAAGTTGTGTATAATACGGGTAAGAATACGACTAGAATTCTTGATGAAAGAAAAGAATGGGAAAGTAACTGTAGCCATTTTCGTTAAGTATGAGTGTTTTGATATATGTCTTGAAGTCTTCCAAAAGTATTTTAACACATCTAAATACACTACATGTATATACATTTTAACTGAGTCGTTAAGTCATCGTTAGTCGTTACATGTAAGTGTTGTTTTGAAACCTTTAAGTTAACGATCTCAATTAATGTTGTTAACCCATTGTTTATTATATCTAATGAGATGTTAAATTATTATATTATCATGATATTATGATATATTAATATATCTTAATATGATATACATACATTTAAATGTCGTTACAACGATAATCGTTACATATATGTCTCGTTTCGAAATCCGTAAGTTAGTAGTCTTGTTTATATGTATATAACTCCTTGTTAATATACTTATGGAGATACTTACTTATCATAATCTCATGTTAACCATATGTATATCCATATATATATCGTCATGTCGTTTTTACAAGTTTTAACGTTCGTGAATCGCCGGTCAACTTGGGTGGTCAATTGTCTATATGAAACATATTTCAATTAATCAAGTCTTAACAAGTTTGATTGCTTAACATGTTGAAAACATTTAATCATGTAAATATCAATCTCAATTAATATATATAAACATGGAAAAGTTCGGGTCACTACAGCAATCACTTGAAATCTTTTTATCAATTGTCTAGATAACCTTATGATAACCTTATGATGCTGAAGCAAAAATCATTCCACAAATCAAATCACTAAGATTAGTCAAACAACCTTTGTAATTAAAATAAGCTTAAAACAAAAGCATAGCAATTGATCTTTCAATCAACACAGTAATCCAACTATTAACTCATAATTTTAGGGCAAATCCATACATAGAGTTTCAACAAACAAATCCATACATCGACTGGGCAGTCTGTTGGTCGATTGTGTTAGTCTGTTGGTCGATTGTGTTCTTAACGAGCAGATCAGAAAAATTTGGGTTTTGAGCCTAAATTGATCTAAACGCCTGTTTTGACCAAAAAACTCAAACCTTTACGTTAGGAACGTATGTACCTAGGAATGTATAAAAGCACGAATTTGACAATCTAGGAACGTATGTACTCCAGCTCTGAAACCATTTTGTTGAACGTAGTTCTGGATCTTAGAGACAATCTAAACTCTACCCAAGGACGAAAAACAAATGACAATCGAATAAACTTAACTCTCGGGATTGATTATATCAAACGTAGATGTGAAAACTAGATTAGATCGACGCCTAAAAGCGAATATTCAGTGGGAAAGTGATCAAGCATAGAATAGAAGTGGCAGGTTCGGTCCATGCCTGACAACAATAAAGGAGGATTTAAGGGTCATTTGAGTTAAACTCTCCGGTTATTTATGGCTCGGGATTAGTACTTAAGGTTTATGTTCGTGGAACGTTACTTGTAACCGTGAATAGACGAGATGATGTGCTGTGATTCTGGTAGCACAGGTAGATATTGCGTTATATGAGTAGCGTAGAGGATTCTGTTTGTCGCACCTTGATACTAAAAATAGTATAGCAACAGAACTCTTTGCTTATTGGTGCCACATATCATGTATCACCCTTTCCTGTCTGTGCAGGCCTGCCTATTTGAAAAGGGGACCAAGGAACAGTACTAGGTACTTTATGTCGGCTGTCTTTTTCCTCATTTCGTGTTTCTTGCGCCGAATATATCCAGCGCAATTTTACTTGCGCTCGAATACTTGCTGGGATATCGTTATGTACGACGCACGCATGGTGCACATGTGATACGCTATGCGTGTCATTAGTAAGTGTTGTAAAAGGCTACAGATCAACAAGACGGACGTAGGGTGTGTGTTGGACCTAAACCCGTATATATATTGTCTGCAGCGACAGTTGGTCGACTGACTCTGTTAGTCGACTGTCTTACATAGTCAAACGACTATCAACTTACACCTACCTACACCAATCTATCGACGGTGTCTTCAGTCGATCGATTGACTGTCACTCGCTCAACTGGAAGGTCAGTTTAACTATTGATTTTAAACATTCAATAGTCAACGCGTAATATTACAAGTCCAACACTACATGGCTGAAATAAACTTATAAATACAATAGAACTAGGGATTGCAAATATGCACTAACACATCACATATTAGTTTGTGTATCATACAACTACTATGCATAGAGATAGAGCTTTGTTTGTGGTCCCTGTTTACTGAATTTAATAACAAAAACATACTACTGGGTTTCTTTTTTTTATCAAATATAATAGAAATTGATCCAGAAGGAGATGATCATTCCGATATAATCGTAGACGTATTAGAGAACGAAGTAAAGATTACATTTGATGAACAAGCAGTTATGAATGAAAATGTCGCACCAGCTCATGATATGGACGAGGATGTCGACATTTGTGATGAAAATGACTTGATTGTGTTTGCTAATGAATTGAAAATACAACTTCAACATGTTCATGCTGACGACGGCAACAATGGCAGTCACAATAGCAAAAACTTTCATGACCATGATAACAATGTGACTATTGGCTGTCACAATAGCAAAAACGTTCATGACCATTATAACAAAGGCAGCAACAATGGCAGTTTTCAAGCTGATTCACTTTTTAGGATACAATGCTCAAGTCATGGAACGAGCTAATTTGATTAATGGTGATTATCATCTGGTGTAGATTGCAGAGGGGGAGTTGGATATTTGGCTGGACAATCCAATAGATTTGCAGAAATTTTCCCATCAACTTCTCTTTTTTCATTAGGCTTCTTGTTAAGAGATGAGAGAAGAGGAGAGAAGATGATAGATGTTAAATATTTACTAGACTTAGAAAATGATGTTGTTAGAAAGTGGTGCCAGATTATTTCCCAAGTATAATTAAATACATATTATCCTCATTTTTATCTAATTCATTTCCCATTTCCCAACGTGGTTAGCATTAGACGAAAGGACAATATATTATTTTATAAACCCAAACCATTTAACGCTAATCACGTTGAGAAATGGGAAGTGAACTAGATAAAGATGAGGATAATATGTATTTAATTATACTTGAAAAATAAACTGATACCAGTTTCTAACAACATCATTTTCTAAGTCTAGAAATATTTAACATCTATCATTTCATCTCCTCTTCTCTCCTCTCCTATTACCTAGTCAAGGATGCCTAATAATAAGCCTAATGAAAAGAGTTGAATGTTAATGCGAAAATTGTCGCATCTACATTAAATCAATTGGATTGTCCAACCTAGTTTCCAATTCCCCTTCTGCAATCCACACGAGACGATAATCACCATTAATCAAATTAGCTCGTTGACCGACTTAAGCATAGATATCCTCAAAAGTCGAATAAACTTGAAAACTCATTAATATATAATGTCTAGTCATCAATCCATGTGGGTATGGACGGTGACAAAGCATTGCATCACATTTTTAACATGGTCATAAACGTTTTTGCTTTTGTGACTGACATTGTTGTCGTCGCCATTGTCGTCGTCGTGAGTATCAACATGTTGAAGTTGTATGTCCAATTCAGTATCAAACACGCTCAAGTCATTCTCATCACCAATGTCGAATCCCCATCCATATCATCAGCTGGTGCGACATTCTCATTCATAGTTGCTTGTTCACCAAACACATGCTCTACTTCGTTCTCTAAAACGTCTACTATTATATTGGAACGATCATCTCCTTTGGATCCATTCCAATTAAATTTGATCAAAAAAATAAAAAGGAAACCAATAAGATATTATGTTTTTGTTATCAAATTCAGTAAATAGGGATCACAAACAAAGCTCTATCTCTATGCATATTAGTTGTATGATACACAAACTAAACATGTCATATGTGTTGATGCGTATTTGTAATCCTTAGTGCTATTGTACTGGTATGTTTATTCAATCATGTAGTGTTGGACTTGTAATATTATGCGTTGACTATCGAATGTTAGTTTATAATCGTGAATGTTCGAAATCAATAGTTAAACTGACCCAGTCGGTCGACTGACGGTCGATCGAGTGAAGACACCATCGATAGATTGGTGTAAGTCGGTGTAAGTTTATAATCATTCAACTACGTAACACAGTGGTCGACTGACAGAGTCAGTACATCGACAGTTACTGTCAACAGTATATATACGGGTCTAGGGTTACTTTGTCATGTTACACACCATATACAACCCTAAGTCCGTCTTGTTGATCTGCAATCTTTCTACAACACTTACCCACCGAATATTGGCTTTTAGCCAGCGATGTAATGTAGTTTTCACATCTAGGTCTGATATAATCGATCCCGAGAGTTAAGTTTATTCGATTAATTACTTTGTCCTTTGTGTACTGCCCTAGGTTAGAGTTTAGATTGTCTCTAAGATCCAGAAATACGTTCAACAAAGTGATATCAGAGCTGGAGTCTTTGAAAACAATCATTTTTTATCAAATCAAAGAAGTTCATCAATTTTTGATGAATCTGCTAAATACAGCCACTTTGGTAGCTAGAATTTCGGAAGCCGAGCGAGAATCTGCTAAGTAGAGCCACTTTAGGCTTTCGAATTGAGCGCATCGATTTTCTTTTAGGAGAACTCTGCAACAACAACCAAATGGAGGCTAGTAGGAGTGGTACATTTCATTTAGGATTTATATTTTTGGATATTAGTATTTTTTTTTTTTCATTGTACGGCAAAATTTTGATATGTAAACTTGTGGTACATTTATGCCCGACTATAGTATGATGAATGCTTTATTTAAAGGATTTAATTATGATATTTGGTTTATCATCTTAAAATGTCTTAGCGTGAATTAACGCTATTATATACGTTTAAAAGTTAATCATCATAATTATAATTATAAATCTTATTGCATGTACTTTAATTGTTTTGAAGGACAATGCCTCCAAAAGCCATGATCATCGGAACAATTCGACAACTGATTGCCTCAAGTGTAGCCGTTGTACTAGCCGCAGTCAACAACAACCCTGGAAACACTAAAGGAGCCACTAATCAAGGCAAGACTAATACTGGACTGGATGCTTATGTCGGGTGTTCATATAAGACTTTTATGAGCTTCAAACCCCAAACCTTTAGTGGGCCCCAAGGCCCAGTTGAATTGACTAGATGGATCGAAAAAGCAAACAATATCATGCTACAGAGTGGTTGGACTGTTGTACCCTATAATCCCTATCCCTGGGCTCGACTGTTACAACGACCTTTGCTTTCATTGTAGAATTTAGATTTCTAGCATACGCACTTCCGACATCAACATCTACATGGTTTGCTTCCATTTTGTTCCATCATTGGTAACACCTGATTCTTCGTCCACCAATGTTTTCTCACACGTGAATAGCTTCCTTAAACTTAACTACAATTTCACGTTTAACATTTGATGTAGGTAATTGAAACTCATAAACTAAACCATTGATTAAAACCTCAACCGAAGAGACCGACAAGCTAAAGGGGGGATTAATTTTCTAAACTAGATAACTCAGTTTGTTGTAATTCACCACTTGTCTCTCATCGATTAAGCTGATGAAGTAAAGCATATTTTTAACACACTTTTAGTCTACGGTCCATATATACTCTTATTGCTCCGTTAAATACGAAGATTATATATACTAACTAGAAAAACATGGATTCTAAGAGTAAATCCACACGTAACTGAACTAAATTTACTCGCATTCCCGATTACAATCTACATGTTCATGAAAACATCAAAGAGGTAGTTTTGAAACATTACTTTATTTGGCTTAAAATGCTACTGCAATTTCTAGTGTTGATTCGGTTGATTATCATATAGTTAAAGATGAGGTGCATCTTCTGTTAATCAAGTACAATGACGCTTATGTACAAGTATGTTGCTTTAAATTCATGATTCATAAAATGGTCAAAGTTGTTGAAACCTTGCCATCTAAATCTTTATAAGATGTATACAACCTTCTACATTGCTTTTAGTAGATTAGACTAATATAATAAACTTGTTCTTGTAATCAAGTTTATATGATTAGTTACGACTAAACATTTAAGTGTGCACAAAGATCTTTGAGTTTCAAGTTTCAACCAAACATGGATCAACCCTTCCTCTGTAACACATCTAATAAAGTTTATGTGCGTGGTTGGGCTTATCCTTGCTCTTGACTTTGTTAAATGCATACCAATCTTAGTAGTTTTTGTTAGAATTAGTTGTAGTGTTTTGATTTAGTTGAATGTGATTGATTAGTTTTAGTTAGGATTGTTTATTGGTTAGTTGAATTGTTGTTGTAAGCGAGGGGATGTTTTATAGAATATGAAGACTTAGTGTTAGTGTTTAGAAAGGAATGGTTTTTATTTCTTGAAATTTTGTTGTGTTTTTGTACATCAACTTTGCAAACATCTTAGCCTATTTATAGGCCTCCTAAGTTGGCTAGAATCATCTAGCAATTGCTAATCTAGATTATTCTAATTAAATATCTACTAGTTAATATCTAATACTACTACATAATTCTAAATTAATCTTTTTATTCCTAATTACATGTAGATGAGTCTAGAAATACATTACTATATTTCAACACTCCTCCTTAATGTATTTCGATGTTACTCCGAGCATGTTGCGTAGGAACTCGAACTTTGGTCTTGGAAGTGCTTTGGTGAATATGTCTGCAATTTGCTCTTCAGTTTTGCAGTATTTTAATTCAATCTTTCTTAGCGGTGACTTCTCGTAAGAAGTGATATTTGATATCAATGTGTTTTGTTCTACCATGAAACACAGGATTCTTTGCCATTGCAATTGCAGACTTGTTGTCGCAGAATATTTGAGTAGCTTCGTCTTGTTTTTCGCCCATGTCTTCAAGTATTCTTCTTAGCCATTTAGCTTGATTAGCTGAGTTTGCGGCTGCGACGTACTCGGCTTCAGCTGATGATTGTGCCACCGTTTCTTGTTTCTTTGATGCCCATGAGAAGACACTAGATCCAAGTGAGAATGTGTATCCAGAAGTACTTCTCATGTCATCCACCGATCCGGCCCAATCACTATCAGTGTATCCATGAAGCTTCGAGTCTATAGTGGGCTTGTACCATATTCCATAGCCCATGGTACCTTGCAAGTATCTTAATATTCTTTTAGAAGCTCCGTAATGTATTTGAGTAGGGTTTTTCATGTACCTGGATAGTAGACTCGTTGCGTACATAATATCTGGCCTTGTTGCTGTCAGATAAAGTAGACTTCCGATGAGACTTCTGAATCTTGAAGCGTCTGCTTTCTCCGATCCATCTTCTTGTCTCATCTTCTCATTGGCAACTAGTGGCATCGCGACAGTTTTACAACCGTATAGTTTAAACTTTTTCAAGAGATTTTCTGTGTATTTCCTTTGGCATATGAAGATGCCTTCCTTTTCTTGACTGATTTCAATGCCAAGAAAATAGCGCATCGAACCAAGGTCGCTCATCTCGAACGTTTTCATCATGTCTTCCTTAAACTCTTGTATCATTCTCTCATTGTTACCCGTATATATAAGATCATCGACATACAAGGAAATAATGAGAGTGTCAGAGTTAACTTGGGTTTTGATGTAGAGTGTGGGCTCACTTTGACTCCTCCTGAAACCTGAACTTGTGAAGTAGCTGTCAATGCGGCTATACCAAGCGCGTGGCGCTTGTTTAAGTCCATATAAGGCTTTCTTGAGCTTTAGGACTTTTTTTTCTTTTCCTTTCTGGACGAACCCTTGTGGTTGCTCTTCATATATTTCTTCTTCGAGAAACCCATTTAGAAAGGCTGATTTCACATCTAGTTGGTGAATCTTCCACCTTCGTTGAGCTGCTAGTGCCACAAGTGCTCGTATAGTATCCAGTCGTGCTACAGGTGCGTAGGTTTCGGTGTAGTCGACTCCTGGTTGTTGCGAGTAGCCTTTAGCTACTAGCCTTGCTTTGTGTTTTTGTATAGATCCATCAGGGTTGAGCTTTGTTTTGTAAACCCACTTAACTCCGATGATTTCTTTGTCTTCTGGAGGATTAACTAACTCTCATGTGTTGTTTTTCTCAATCATTCTGATTTCTTCGTTCATAGCAGCCACCCACTTTTCATCTTTGGATGCAATTTCATAGCTTTCGGGTTCAATAGTTGTGAAGTTGCAAGTCTCGTATACCTCTGTTAACTTTTTAACTCTTCCAGGTGTTGACTCTGGACTTGATTCGTCTTGTGCTAATGGTAGTGTTGCTGACGGAGAAGTTGGCGTAGTAGGGCTCGTTTCTTCGGTGCTTTCTTGTTGTCTAGAATGCTCCGTTTGTAGTGGTTGTTCAGCTGGAGTTTCCATAGATATCTGCGGCAGATATATTTGTTTTTCAACTTTGTCTTTCTCCTAGTTCCAAGAAGCGTCTTCGTCAAACTCCACGTCTCGGCTTATCACGATGTTATTGGTCTTCAGGTTATAGACTCGATAGCCTTTTGACTGTGTGCTATAGCTTAAAAATATTCCTTTTTCTGATTTTTCTTGAAGTTTGTGACGTTTCTCCTTAGGAACATGGATGTAGCAAATACTCCCAAATACTCGCAGATGTTTCGCCGACGGTTTCCTTCCACTCCATGCCTCTATCGGAGTCTTGTTTTCTACGGCTTTCGTGGGACATCGATTTAGTATATATACAGCCGTGTATACAGCTTCGGCCCAGAAACTGTTTGGAAGGCCTTTTTCGTGTATCATTGTTTTGGCCATTTCCATTACAGTTCTGTTTTTGCGTTCAGAGACGCCATTTTGTTCAGGAGCGTAACCAACAGTGAGTTGACGCTTAACTCCTTCATCTTCACAGAATTTATTAAACTTTGTAGAGGTGTATTCTTTTCCTCTATCACTTCTTAGTGTTTTTATATAATGGCCATTAGTCTTTTCTACGTAATTCTTGAACTTCTTGAATATAGTAAATACTTCAGATTTTTCACGCATGAAGTACACCCACGTCATTCTAGAATAGTCATCGATAAAGAGAATAAAGTACCTGTTTTGGTTAAGTGACGGGGTCCTCATTGGTCCACAAACGTCGGTGTGCACCAGCTCCAGTATACCTTTCGCTCTCCAAGCTTTGTCACGAGGGAAAGGTTTTCGATGTTGCTTGCCCATCATACAGCTTTCACACGTGTCGGTGATCTCTTCTATGTTCGGCAAGTCTCTCATCATATTCTTCTGTTGGAGGATTTTTAGTGCGTGAAAGTTAAAGTGGCCAAATCTTCGATGCCATAGCCATGATTCTTCAACTTGAACTTTCATGGCTGTGTCTCTGATATACTGCCAACGAAGCTGAAAATTTCGATTCTCCATTGGCACCTCGGCTATTAATTTATAATTGTTTTTCTTGTCACGAATAACACATGATTTGTCTTCGAAGAATAAAGAGTAGCCGTGCTCCATCATTTGTCTAACACTTAGCAAGTTACTCGCTAAGCTTGGTACTAAAAGAACGTCATTAACAGATCGAGTGACGTTATTAGTTTGAACAGTTATCGTACCTTTGCCTTTAGTGTCAACAAGCGCTCCATTCCCTAGTTTGACGCGGGACTTTACGGACGTGTTGATACTATCAAATAACTTTTCATCTCCTGTCATGTGGTTGCTGCACCCACTGTCGATCAACCAAGTATCGTCCCTCTGTTTATTTGCGACATGACAGACATAGAATAGCTGATTTTTGTTCTCCGGTATATCTTCACTTTCTTCCGTGAAGTTAGCTCGATGATTTTGTTTTAAACGACAATCTTTTTCTATATGCCCAAATCTTTTGCAATTATTGCATTGTGGCTTCCCTTTGTGGAAACAATCTTTCTCCAAGTGGTTTGTCTTTTTGCAGATACCACATGGAGGATAGTTTTTTCTTCTCTGATCAAACCCGGTTCTGGGTTTTTCTCCTCCTCTCGACTTTTCTTCGAGATTTCTTTTCCCCTCATTATTAGATTTCTGAGACCTTATTTTGAGTTTAGAGTGAAAGGCATTTTCGAGTGAGTTTTCACTACGCCGACTCAGTCTAGCCTCATATGCTTCAAGAGAGCCAATTAATTCTGTTACTGACAGAGTCTCAATGTCTTTTGACTCTTCAATAGCGGTAATTACATGATCGTATTTCTCGGTCATACTGATAAGTATCTTTTCTACGATCCTCTTATCAGTTATGTTATCTCCATAGGCTCTCATTTGATTTACTATTTCTTTAATTCTAGAATAGTAATCTTTTACGGTCTCAGTCTCTTTCATATTTAAATTTTCAAAATATCTTCTGAGAGTTAGAAGTTTGACGGATCTCACCTTGACATTTCCTTGAAATTCTTCCTGAAGTATCTTCCACGCCTCTTTGGCTGTCGTAGCTCCCATGATTCGTGGAAAGATAGACGGTGTCAAGGCTTGTTGAATGTAGCCAAGAGCAGCAGCATTTCTGACTACATTTTTGTTGTATTTTTCTTGTTCTTCCAAGGACAGAGTTTCGACATCTTTTGGAGTTGTAAATCCGACTTCGACAATATCCCACAAGCTTTGTGCTTGGAAATATGTCTTCATTCGGATACTCCAAAAATCATAGTTGTCGCCATCAAAGATGGGGACGGGAATATTGTATGCACCAACGGTAGTCATGGTGTACTCGAACAACGCCCAACCTGGCTCTGATACCACTTGTTAGAATTAGTTGTAGTGTTTTGATTTAGTTGAATGTGATTGATTAGTTTTAGTTAGGATTGTTTATTGATTAGTTGAATTGTTGTTGTAAGTGAGGGGATGTTTTATAGAATATGAAGACTTAGTGTTAGTGTTTAGAAAGGAATGGTTTTTATTTCTTGAAGTTTTGTTGTGTTTTTGTACATCAACTTTGCAAACATCTTAGCCTATTTATAGGCCTCCTAAGTTGGCTAGAATCATCTAGCAATTGCTAATCTAGATTATTCTAATTAAATATCTACTAGTTAATATCTAATACTACTACATAATTCTAGATTAATCTTTTTATTCCTAATTACATGTAGATGAGTCTAGAAATACATTACTATATTTCAACAGTTTTGACCCATTATCTGACCTACTAAAAAATGAAAATTGGAAGAAGAAAAAAAAAGAAACAAAACTAAATATACTTACACAAACATATAACAGCTCTGCTAGACTGCTACAGCTCTCTGCAATTTTCGATCCCTGAAATCTTGTGACATAACGAGAGGAGAAATGCCCCATTCATCCCTAAAAATGAAAATGTCGTTATAAATAGTACAAAAAATATTTGTAGCCGTAATGGATAAAAAAAAACTAATCAAGCAAAGTTCTTGATGCTAACACAGTGATGAGGAACAACTATGCGTTGTTGTTATTGAGGCTATAAAACAATATGCATACAGTTAATTATTTCATTTCATAAAAAATCAGTACAGCCTTCATATCAGATTTTAAATGATTGTGGACTTCAGATATCTTTGACATATATATTTATTAAAGTATAGAAACATTACAGAAACAGAGATAAGTTGTATCGGTCGTTCACCAACTCACGACAACAAATCCAGTTGTAATCCGGCGAAAATTAGACATCGGCGATGATGTCCGATGATTTATTTAAATCAAGGGTTATGGTTTTACACGTTAGTATTTCCAAGAAGAAATGCTTTTTTTAAGGGTTTTCTGGAAGATGAATGCAGCCAGGGTTCGTGAGAAACGGTGAATGAACTATTTAAAATGCTAGGGTTTCTTGATCTAATGAGTTTGGGCCCTTTTGGGCCGGATGTTAATCGTTAAATTTTATGAACGGGCTTCTTTGATTTTAGGATTAAAGTAGGGCTTATCACCTTTTTGCCCATTTTTTTACCCCTTTCTGAGCTGGAACCCTTTTTGTTTTGAGAATTTGCCCGCGCAAGTCGCAAGGATCATTAGTCCTTGCGCCCTTGCGTCCTTGATGTGTGCAGCGGGGGGTACGAAATAGTATTATTTTTACTAGGAAATACTACAAAATATGACACAAGTTTTATTAATTTACGGATGGGATATACCTAAACCTTGCTACAACACTATAGGCAGTGTACCTAATCGTAGAGTAGTGTAGTTTTTAGTAAGTCCGGTTCGTTCTACAGGGAGCTAGTGATTACGTACTATATTTTTAACTATAACTATATTTATATAAATATATATATATATATAAGTAGTAATATTATTATAAAAGGGGGGTTTTTACCGTTTAATGACCGGTTTGTCGATTTTATATTTTTAAGCGTAAAGATAAATGACAATAATTAAAGTGCGTAAAATAAATAAATGACGATAAATAAAATAACAATAAATAAAATTGCGATAGAATATGAAATAAAAGGATTATGCTTATTTAAACTTCCGTAATCATGATGTTTGACGTTTTGATTTTAATTAATTGTTACTCGGGTTAATTGTCCTTTGTTATGGTTTATTTGATACCTATCTGGTTTTTATCCATAATAGTCCATCGGTCATAAATATAAAGTGCGAGTGTCCTCGTCAAATTACCCTTATACCCGAAGTCAAATATTCCAACTAATTAAGGATTTAAACTGTGACGCAGTTATCACTTCTATCAACAATTACACCAGTTATCACTGTATGTAATCTACCCCTGTTTTAATTAGTTTATGAATATTAATTCATCCACTTGATCAGAATGAATAATCAATTACCCAACCCAATTGATTAATTAAATGATTATAACAGATTCCATATGAACGTCACTAAATAGGACAACCATAATCATTATTAATTATTAGGTTAATTAATTTGAAGATAGGTTCGACAGACTCCAATGAGTTGTCACTCAATTAGACAATACCCCCCATCTATTAATAGTCAATAGTCCAATTTCCACAAGTTTCGGTCTTTTGCCCAAACCTTAATTATGGTACAAAGTTCAATAACCCCGTCTTAATATTTTAGCCTAACATCACGATTACTTCGGCTCAAATAAGCATAATAATAACTTAAGTACGAGACATTAAATTAAAAAGGAAAGACATAACTTACAGTGGGTATTAATATCGTAGTATTACACGGGCAGAGTCTTGACTTAAAACCCGTAAATCATTTGTTACAATACTAAACTAAATCATAATTATTAAAATTATAATTAAAATTATAATTATTTATTTATGTTATATGTTTACAGAGAAGGAAAAGAAAAAGATGTGTTTGAGTTCGTGCATAAACTGCCTTTTTATAGGCATTTGGCCAGATTTTTACTGCCATGCGACTCGCATGGGTTTATGCCTATTTGCCATGCGACTCGCATGGCCACGCTGGACAGCTCACATATCTTTTGTCTTCTTGTTCGTCGACATATTTATTAAATATATATAAAATATAAATAATTTTAATAATTATTTATATATTATATTATATTTATGTGCATAGTAGACTAAATATTTTTGGTCCATTGCGTCGGGCGTTTCTTCTTGGCTCGGGTCCCGGTTCCGGATTTTCGGACGTCCTTTCGTACTATTTTATATCGTGTACTTTGCGTTCCGCAACTTGTACTCTTGTCATTTTTAGACGTTCTTCATCAATAATTTGAACCACTTTAATTGTATCTTGTACATTTGAGCATTTTGGACCTTTCCGTCTTCAATTCTTCGTTTTCGCCTTTTGTCTTCGCACTTATTAAATATAAACGAATATTACTTGAATATGGAACAATTACAACTAAAATCCTGTCTTTCTTGGGGGATAATGCTATGAAATATATGTTCCTTTTTAACCTTATCAATATCCCCACACTTGAGCGTTGCTTGTCCTCAAGCAATACAGTCTTGAAATAGGATAATACAAATCACTTCTTTATTCTTCACACTTTATACATCAGTGATTTTGATAGAGCGGTATAAACAATGATAGTAACGATGTGGTTAAAGGTGGGTGTGTCTTTTATAGTTGCCTCGGGTTTAGGTCAACGACACTGGCAATCAAATAGCCGATTTACTTTCGGTTTCCAAAGCAAAGTGCACATTTGAAAGGCGGTTTACAGTCCCACATGACTTATAAAAATGTAGATCCTTAAGGAAATTGGATCTTTATGAAAACATTTGATCTTTTGAAAATTCAAGCTAGATTTTATCCTAGACAAGTTTTCTGATTTAATCCATTCTTTGGTGTTGCAAAATATATCTGTGGATCAATATTTTGGCTAAAACTTTTAGGCTCGTGTAATCCACTGCTATCCCTGTATCGGAAAGCACACATCCAGTTTACTTGTTCCGTATATTACCTTTCGGTAAACTACCGTCCGGTTGTAAAGGAAAGCGATGAACAAGAAACTGTTAAGGCAATGTCTTGTGACATGCAGATGATTATGGTCTTATTAACGTGTTGGATGCTAGAACTATCCTTGGTAGGAGCGATAGTAAAGATCATCCTATGATTTTTCGGTCTGGCACAAGGTCCTGTCTTCGACCATGCTATGCAACCACCGTTCTTACAGTTGACACCCGATTTGGTTCAGGTGACCTAATGAATTCCAGGTGAATTCCTAGGATTTTACGTTCAATGGTAATGAACGCATTGAAAATGGATTTTCAGAAAACAAATTGGTTTGTAATTTTGATCAAAATATTTTCTCGTTCAAGCTCGAGTTTAGATATCATTGAATTCCATGAGTTTGAATTCTCAATCCTTAAGGTCAATCTCAAGGATTGAGTAATATCAGGCTTAAAAGCTGATTTTTAATCTTTAAGGAGATTATCCTTTCTGGGGATCTGATTCATTAGTCTTATCAAGCTAATTTGCACGGTGCCTCCCCATTGTACGAGATAAATCCTTCTCATGGTTAGGATAAATCTGACCACTTGGCGACCCTGTTTGATGCTGAGGTCCGTGGATTTCCAGCTGATTTTAGAGATGACTTTTCTAGATTTTTCGTCAACCTACAGCTGGTCTGGACGACAACTTCATGACCTAAATCAAGAAGCGCGAGTCTTTTTCGGAAGACTTTACTTCCTTTTAATGATGGAATTGATTCATCGTGTAGATCCATCTTTTCTTTCAAATATATTACAATAAACCGGGTAAAACTGTTAATTAAGTCCAAAACAAAAGCACCTGCAATAACTTTACAGAAACATGTGATAGATAGTTTTTAATTGAATAACTTGGTACATTCTCCCCACACTTAGTTTCTTTCTTTGCCTTTTTATTCTTCTTTATTCCTTTTTAAATGAATTCAAGCGTTTTGGGTTGTTTCTCAATTTATGTCCTCGAGGTAACGATAATTTCGGTATTAACACCTAGTTTTCATCGTTCATAAATATGTATAAACATGATTTTGACTTCATTTAATTGAAAATTTTGAAAAATTTTACTAGAAGTGGGTAGTCAGTATATAAGACTAGGGTTGTTCCTTGTTATCAGAGAGCACTAGATTCTAATACAACTACTGCGTTACTAGTATTTTAGTTGAAAATTTTTCAAATTTTCATGAAATTTGGCAATTAAACTAAGTATAAACCCGAGAGAATTTATAACCCTTCCCCACACTTGAGATCATGCAATGCCCTCATTTGCATGAAATCAGACTATAATTATAAATTCATGAGGGTGATTAGTGTAGAAAAGTGATTAAAAATACCGAGTTTGTAATTACAAAGCTCGTCGAATGATTGATGGCGCCTCATCGTTCATTCCTCCATTTGTTATATAACATTTGTTATTTTGCGTCTTGTCGTCAAAATTGGTACCTTTTGCTGAACTTTAATGACAGTCTTTGAAAGTGCGTTGTTTTACCCTGTTGTGTTCATGATATAAACTACAAACATATATACATATTTTTGAAGTTGGGTATATTTCCCCACGTTCAAAAATTTATAAAATATAATATTTTTTTTTGGCATACTTTAGATCAATAAAATTAAAAATAATGATAACAAAATTTGTCGCCCCGCCCTCGGGTAAAGTAATTTCGGCTTAATGACCTAGTCTTCAACTCACGACGAATTTTAGAAATCATTTTTTCAACTTAATGAATTAAAGTAAATTTTGTTTTTAAAAACTTAAATTAAAATGCATATTAATTTCATAAAAAAAAAACCTACAAAACATAAATTCAGAATGGAGGGAGAAAACTAGTTCTTTAGTGTCTGCTAGCGGAAAAGACCAATCGGATTTCATTCTCGGAACTACACGAGAACAGAACAACTAACTCCAAACAGCATTTTCTTTTTAGAATATTTGAATCTCCTCACACTTAGGTAGCCATGGTGTCAAAATTGTGATTAACTTCATCGTTAATTTCTCTTGGTCCATAATCAACTTGCATATCCGTGACTTTTTCTTTAAGCCATTGGTCGGATTCCTGTGTAATATCCACAATTTCAACTAGTTTTGCCTTTTCTTTAGGCGACAGATTGGATACTAATCGGTTACATAACTTAAAGTTCCCCTTGGTTCTAGCATCGCGAATCCGTTTAATAAGTTTCTTCATTGAACTATTAATAACGGGATCATTTAATTTCGTATCAACAACGGGGTTCTTTGTTATCATGTCATCATTAGGTGTTACTTCATTTTCCCCACACTTAGGCGTTATATTATTATTAAGCACTACCGTTGGAGTTGGTAAAACAACATGGTTCTTACCAATCATTTTTTCTGGTTCAACGGTTTTGGTTGGTGGAGATTTAGACTTTCGAATCATAAAGGTGATAGATTTGTCACCACTTTTAAGTGTCATTCTTCCATTTCCTACATCAAATAACGCCCCGGTGGACGCAAAGAATGGTCGACCTAAAATTAGAGGAATGTTTAGGTCCTCTTCTATGTCAATGACAATAAATTCGACTAGAAAGGTTAAATTGCCTACTTGAACGGGTAGGTTGTCGGTAATTCCAACTGGGTGCTTAATGGTTTGATCAAAGAGTCGAACACTCATATCCGTTGGACTTAACTCACCTACACCTAATCTCTTATATAAGGAAAGAGGCATAACACTCACACTCGCACCTAAATCTGCTAGTGCATCATACATGACACAATCACTAAGTAGACAAGGAACAACAAATTCACCCGGATCGCCTACCCTAGGTGGAGGTTTTGGTGGAACTGTCTTCACCGGGTTTACTTCTACGGATTTTGTTTCTTGTACTTTCTTATTCTTTTTCTTCTTCTTCTTTCCAGAGGTATCACAATCTTTATTACCTATCACTTGCTCATACTCAACTCCTTTTCTTGGAAACGGGATGGGTGGTTTGTATGGTGCCACCACTGGCTTTACATACTCGGGTGGTGGTGGTGTAACTTTTTCATTGTTACTCACATCTAAAACCTTCCCATTTTCTGGAGCTGGTTTTTCAGAATTCGTTGAGACCATATTAACATTCTCATTCCGAGGATTTACTTCAGTATTACTCGGTAGCTTTCCTTGTTCCCTCTCACTCATCATGCTAGCAAGAGTACCTACGTGTTTTTCTAGATTCAAAATGGAAGCTTGTTGAGTTCTTAATGACTGATCAAATCTCTCGTTCGTTTGGGTTTGAGTTTCAATAAATTGTGTTTGAGATTCAACTAGCTTGAATACCACATCTTCCATATTTGACTTTTTCTCTTCGGTTTGTTGTTGTGGTGGTTTATACAAGCTAGGTCTTTGTTGATTGAAAGTGTTGTTTTGAGTCGGTTGGTTATTCGGACCTTGTTGGTTATACCAATTATTTTCGGGTCCTTTTGGATTGTAAAGAATGTTTTGATTTCGATTTAAGTTTAGCCTTGGCGGTTGATAATTATTTTGATAATTATTTCCCGGCCTTTGGTTCATATAGGAAACATTCTCTCGTTGTTCCATCGTTGGTTCAATGTGACAATCTTTCAATAAGTGTGGTCCACCGCATTGCTCACAACTGATTCGTATTGCGTGAATATCTTTATTCATCTTTTCCATTCGTCTTTCGAAAGCATCTATTTTTGCGGAAACGGAATCAAAGTCATGGCTAGAATCGGCTCTAGCCACTTTAGATGAACGAAAAATATCTTTTTCTTGGTGCCACTCATGCGAGTGGGAGGCTGTATTATCAATAATTTTGTAAGCTTCAGTTGCGGTTTTCTTCATGATGGAACCACCAGCTGTTATGTCGATGTCTTTTCGTGTAGCAACGTTGACACCTTGGTAGAATATTTGTACTATTTGGTAAGTGTCTAAACCGTGTTGAGGACATCCTCTCAACATCCTTCCGAATCTTGTCCACGCCTCATATAATGTTTCATTTGGCTTTTGCGCGAACGTAACAATTTCTCCTTGAAGTCTCACGGCTTTAGATGCCGGAAAGAATTGTTTAAGAAATTTTTCAACTAAAACATCCCATGTGTCAATAGCCCCTTCAGGTAACGATTCTAACCAATCTTTGGCTTCTCCCTTTAAAGTCCAGGGAAACAACATGAGATAGATCTGCTCATCTTCCACTTCTCGGATTTTGAATAGTGTACAAATTCTTTTAAACGTACGAAGGTGTTCGTTAGGATCTTCATTCGGTGCACCACTGAATTGGCATTGGTTAGTTACCATGTGTAGAATTTGTCCTTTGATTTCATAATCTGGCGCATTAACTTCTGGCTTAATAATGGCGTGACCTTGGCCCGTGCGTTTAGCCCTCATTCGATCTTCCACACTTAGAGGTTCTAGATTTTCCATGATTGGATTTGTTGTATCCGAATCACTAGAGGATTCTGATTTAACGGTTTGGGGTTCAGGATCTTGGAATTGTCCTTGAATATGCTCCGGGTTCTTAATTGTGAAGTCGGGTTCAAAAGATGAATTATCGGAAATTTGAGTTGGAGTTCTTCTTCGACTAGATGACGATTCTAAAGAAAAATCAACGGCGACAATATTTGCTAGATGTCTTGATCGAGTTACAGGTGGTGAACGTATGACCGGCGGCGAACGTCTTGCTCGGTGCATTCACTGAATATCCTATTAGTTTTTAAAAAGGAAAGAAAAATTATAATAAGTTATCCAATTAATAGACTTTTCTGATTTTGCCCACGTTTCGAATAGCCAAAAGATGCAGCAGAGGGGCAGGATTCGTTTGGTCTCAATATAATTGAGTACTGTTTGGCTCCAATAACCCGGTCCACGTACAAATCCAACTATTACTACGAACCAGAAAATTTTGATGTCTATCAATTTAACTACTTAAAATAAATTTTCGTAATTTTAAGAAATTTAGAGAAGAAGTAGAAAAAATTCTAAGTCCTAAAAACTAGAATGGCGAGAAATAAGAGAGAAAAAGATTGCGCGTCGAAAAGTGTCGAAAAATAAAAAGGTCGAAAAATAGGCGTCGAAAAATAAAAATAAGAAAGTAGTGCGAAATACGGCGTCGTAAAATTCTAAAGCACCTAAAACTTAGTCTAAGGAATAAGCACTTAAGGGATTTTACGGCAAAGCCTAAAAATTCTAGAAGTAAAAATAACTATGGCAAAACTAAACTTAATACTAAAAGTTGCAACTATAGTCTAAAAATATAAAGGTAATAAAACTTAAAAAAAAATTATAATTTATTATATTTTTAAAAAAAAATTTTTTTTTTTAAAAATTTTTTTTTTTAAAATTTTTTTTTTTTTTTTTTTAAAACGAATTTTTTTTTTCTTAAAAAAAAAACGTTTTTTTTACAATTTTTTTTTTAAAAAAAACGAATTTTTTTTTATAAATTAATACTTTTTTTATAATTATTATTTTTTTTCAAAACTTTTTTTTTTAATTCATTTACTATTCATGAATAGTAAATGAAAAGAAATTAATTAATTTACTATTCACATGAAAGCGACATGATAGAAATTATTAATTACAAGTTACATAATATACCCCTGAAGTATTTAATAAATACGACTTTTTAAAACTTTTACGATTCAAAATATATTCTAAAATATTATTATATTATTATATTCTATTTCAATATTATTATATTATTATATTTTATTTCAATATTATTATATTATTATATTTATTAAATTATTATTATAATTAAAAATATAGCGTTTTAGCGGTCCCCGGCAGCGGCGCCAAAAACTTGATGTGTGCAGCGGGGTGTACGAAATAGTATTATTTTTACTAGGAAATACTACAAAATATGACACAAGTTTTATTAATTTACGGATGGGATATACCTAAACCTTGCTACAACACTATAGGCAGTGTACCTAATCGTAGAGTAGTGTAGTTTTTAGTAAGTCCGGTTCGTTTTACAGGGAGCTAGTGATTACGTACTATATTTTTAACTATAACTATATTTATATAAATATATATATATATATAAGTAGTAATATTATTATAAAAGGGGGGTTTTTACCGTTTAATGACCGGTTTGTCGATTTTATATTTTTAAGCGTAAAGATAAATGACAATAATTAAAGTGCGTAAAATAAATAAATGACGATAAATAAAATAACAATAAATAAAATTGCGATAGAATATGAAATAAAAGGATTATGCTTATTTAAACTTCCGTAATCATGATGTTTGACGTTTTGATTTTAATTAATTGTTACTCGGGTTAATTGTCCTTTGTCATGGTTTATTTGATACCTATCTGGTTTTTATCCATAATAGTCCATCGGTCATAAATATAAAGTGCGAGTGTCCTCGTCAAATTACCCTTATACCCGAAGTCAAATATTCCAACTAATTAAGGATTTAAACTGTGACGCAGTTATCACTTCTATCAACAATTACACCAGTTATCACTGTATGTAATCTACCCCTGTTTTAATTAGTTTATGAATATTAATTCATCCACTTGATCAGAATGAATAATCAATTACCCAACCCAATTGATTAATTAAATGATTATAACAGATTCCATATGAACGTCACTAAATAGGACAACCATAATCATTATTAATTATTAGGTTAATTAATTTGAAGATAGGTTCGACAGACTCCAATGAGTTGTCACTCAATTAGACAATACCTCCCATCTATTAATAGTCAATAGTCCAATTTCCACAAGTGTCGGTCTTTTGCCCAAACCTTAATTATGGTACAAAGTTCAATAACCCCGTCTTAATATTTTAGCCTAACATCACGATTACTTCGGCTCAAATAAGCATAATAATAACTTAAGTACGAGACATTAAATTAAAAAGGAAAGACATAACTTACAGTGGGTATTAATATCGTAGTATTACACGGGCAGAGTCTTGACTTAAAACCCGTAAATCATTTGTTACAATACTAAACTAAATCATAATTATTAAAATTATAATTAAAATTATAATTATTTATTTATGTTATATGTTTACAGAGAAGGAAAAGAAAAAGATGTGTTTGAGTTCGTGCATAAACTGCCTTTTTATAGGCATTTGGCCAGATTTTTAC
Organism: Rutidosis leptorrhynchoides; assembly: GCF_046630445.1. NCBI lineage: Eukaryota > Viridiplantae > Streptophyta > Magnoliopsida > Asterales > Asteraceae > Rutidosis > Rutidosis leptorrhynchoides. The sequence continues at coordinate 34,750,501 of NC_092337.1, read as the reverse complement.
TGCCATGCGACTCGCATGGGTTTATGCCTATTTGCCATACGACTCGCATGGCCACGCTGGACAGCTCACATATCTTTTGTCTTCTTGTTCGTCGACATATTTATTAAATATATATAAAATATAAATAATTTTAATAATTATTTATATATTATATTATATTTATGTGCATAGTAGACTAAATATTTTTGGTCCATTGCGTCGGGCGTTTCTTCTTGGCTCGGGTCCCGGTTCTGGATTTTCGGACGTCCTTTCGTACTATTTTATATCGTGTACTTTGCGTTCCGCAACTTATACTCTTGTCATTTTTAGACGTTCTTCATCAATAATTTGAACCACTTTAATTGTATCTTGTACATTTGAGCATTTTGGACCTTTCCGTCTTCAATTCTTCGTTTTCGCCTTTTGTCTTCGCACTTATTAAATATAAACGAATATTACTTGAATATGGAACAATTACAACTAAAATCCTGTCTTTCTTGGGGGATAATGCTATGAAATATATGTTCCTTTTTAACCTTATTAGTCCTAGTGTTAATAAATTAGGTCAAGGCGCAAGGCGCAAGGTTTATGACTTGCGTCCTTGCGGCTTTGCGCCTTGCGTCTTATCAGAATGGATTTTTCCTGATTTCTATATAAGATTTTGTTAGATTTTTTGTACCTTTACGGATAAGATTATGTACCTGTGTATTTATTGAGGCTAGAACTCCAGATTAATCATTTCATTTCACTTCATTTCCAAAAAGATCATGTCATTAGAGCATCGTTAAGGTACCAATTTTTATCTATTTTTTCACTAATTTGTGTCTTAATGAGCTGTAGTAATGATGAAGCATTTGTTGTTCATGTATGTTGTGGGGGTAATTTTGAATTTGTTAACAACATAGCTATGTATCTGCCTCTTGATTGTTTTAGAACCAGATTAAAACTACCACTTGCTCCACAAAAACCAATAAATTGAAGAGTATTGTTAAAGAAAATTCTTAAAAAAATTGAATTGCCACCTAATGCACCTGTTTCGCTAAGATATATTGATAATAATCATATTTTTAATATTACTGATGATCATGAAGATTTTTTTGAGTTTTTAAAACACGCTGTCACAAACGAGCCTATTGATATTTATGTTGTCGACAAAGTTAGAATGCTTCAACCCGGACAAAATCCACAAACACACTGTAGTGACCCGAACTTTTCCATGTTTATATATATTAATTGAGATTGATATTTACATGATTAAATGTTTCCAACATGTTAAGCAATCAAACTTGTTAAGACTTGATTAATTGAAATATGTTTAATATAGACAATTGACCACCCAAGTTGACCGGTGATTCACGAACGTTAAAACTTGTAAAACTATATGATGACATATATATGGATATATATATAGTTAACAGGATACTATGATAAGTAAACATATCATTAAGTATATTAACAATGAACTACATATGTAAAAACAAGACTACTAACTTAATGATTTTTAAACAAGACATATATGTAACGATTATCGTTGTAAAGACATTTAATGTATATATATCATATTAAGAGATATTCATACATGATAATATCATGATAATATAATAATTTAAAATCTCATTTGATATTATAAACATTGGGTTAACAACATTTAACAAGATCGTTAACCTAAAGGTTTCAAAACAACACTTACATGTAACGACTAATGATGACTTAACGACCCAGTTAAAATGTATATACATGTAGTGTTTTAATATGTATTTATACACTTTTGAAAGACTTCAATACACTTATCAAAATACTTCTACTTAACAAAAATGCTTACAATTACATCCTCGTTCAGTTTCATCAACAATTCTACTCGTATGCACCCGTATTCGTACTCGTACAATACACAGCGTTTAGATGTATGTACTATTGGTATATACACTCCAATGATCAGCTCTTAGCAGCCCATGTGAGTTACCTAACACATGTGGGAACCATCATTTGGCAACTAGCATGAAATATCTCATAAAATTACAAAAATATGAGTAATCATTCATGACTTATTTACATGAAAACAAAATTACATATCCTTTATATCTAATCCATACACCAACGACCAAAAACACCTAAAAACACTTTCATTCTTCAATTTTCTTCATCTAATTGATCTCTCTCAAGTTCTATCTTCAAGTTCTAAGTGTTCTTCATATATTCTACAAGTTCTAGTTACATAAAATCAAGAATACTTTCAAGTTTGCTAGCTCACTTCCAATCTTGTAAGGTGATCATCCAACCTCAAGAAATCTTTGTTTCTTACAGTAGGTTATCATTCTAATACAAGGTAATAATCATATTCAAACTTTGGTTCAATTTCTATAACTATAACAATCTTATTTCAAGTGATGATCTTACTTGAACTTGTTTTCGTGTCATGATTCTGCTTCAAGAACTTCGAGCCATCCAAGGATCCGTTGAAGCTAGATCCATTTTTCTCTTTTCCAGTAGGTTTATCCAAGGAACTTAAGGTATTAATGATGTTCATAACATCATTCGATTCATACATATAAAGCTATCTTATTCGAAGGTTTAAACTTGTAATCACTAGAACATAGTTTAGTTAATTCTAAACTTGTTCGCAAACAAAAGTTAATCCTTCTAACTTGACTTTTAAAATCAACTAAACACATGTTCTATATCTATATGATATGCTAACTTAATGATTTAAAACCTGGAAACACGAAAAACACCGTAAAACCGGATTTACGCCGTCGTAGTAACACCGCGGGCTGTTTTGGGTTAGTTAATTAAAAACTATGATAAACTTTGATTTAAAAGTTGTTATTCTGAGAAAATGATTTTTATTATGAACATGAAACTATATCCAAAAATTATGGTTAAACTCAAAGTGGAAGTATGTTTTCTAAAATGGTCATCTAGACGTCGTTCTTTCGACTGAAATGACTACCTTTACAAAAACGACTTGTAACTTATTTTTCCGACTATAAACCTATACTTTTTCTGTTTAGATTCATAAAATAGAGTTCAATATGAAACCATAGCAATTTGATTCACTCAAAACGGATTTAAAATGAAGAAGTTATGGGTAAAACAAGATTGGATAATTTTTCTCATTTTAGCTACGTGAAAATTGGTAACAAATCTATTCCAACCATAACTTAATCAACTTGTATTGTATATTATGTAATCTTGAGATACCATAGACACGTATACAATGTTTCGACCTATCATGTCGACACATCTATATATATTTCGGAACAACCATAGACACTCTATATGTGAATGTTGGAGTTAGCTATACAGGGTTGAGGTTGATTCCAAAATATATATAGTTTGAGTTGTGATCAATAATGAGATACGTATACACTGGGTCGTGGATTGATTCAAGATAATATTTATCGATTTATTTCTGTACATCTAACTGTGGACAACTAGTTGTAGGTTACTAACGAGGACAGCTGACTTAATAAACTTAAAACATCAAAATATATTAAAAGTGTTGTAAATATATTTTAAACATACTTTGATATATATGTATATATTGTTATAGGTTCGTGAATCAACCAGTGGCCAAGTCTTACTTCCCGACGAAGTAAAAATCTGTGAAAGTGAGTTATAGTCCCACTTTTAAAATCTAATATTTTTGGGATGAGAATACATGCAGGTTTTATAAATGATTTACAAAATAGACACAAGTACATGAAACTACATTCTATGGTTGAATTATCGAAATCGAATATGCCCCTTTTTATTAAGTCTGGTAATCTAAGAATTAGGGAACAGACACCCTAATTGACGCGAATCCTAAAGATAGATCTATTGGGCCTAACAAACCCCATCCAAAGTACCGGATGCTTTAGTACTTCGAAATTTATATCATATCCGAAGGGTGTCCCGGAATGATGGGGATATTCTTATATATGCATCTTGTTAATGTCAGTTACCAGGTGTTCACCATATGAATGATTTTTATCTCTATGTATGGGATGTGTATTGAAATATGAAATCTTGTGGTCTATTATTATGATTTGATATATATAGGTTAAACCTATAACTCACCAACATTTTTGTTGACGTTTTAAGCATGTTTATTCTCAGGTGATTATTAAGAGCTTCCGCTGTCGCATACTTAAATAAGGACGAGATTTGGAGTCCATGCTTGTATGATATTGTGTAAAAACTGCATTCAAGAAATTTATTTTGTTGTAACATATTTGTATTGTAAACCATTATGTAATGGTCGTGTGTAAACATGATATTTTAGATTATCATTATTTGATAATCTACGTAAAGCTTTTTAAACCTTTATTGATGAAATAAAGGTTATGGTTTGTTTTAAAATGAATGCAGTCTTTGAAAAACGTCTCATATAGAGGTCAAAACCTCGCAACGAAATCAATTAATATGGAACGTTTTTAATCAATAAGAACGGGACATTTCAGTTGGTATCCGAGCGTTGGTCTTTGAGAACCAGAATTTTGCATTAGTGTGTCTTATCGAGTTTGTTAGGATGCAGTAGTGAGTCTGGACTTCGACCGTGTTTACTTGAAAAATGATTGCTTAACAAATTTTGTTGGAAACTATATATTTTTAACATGTGAATATTATGTGATATATTAATCTCTTAACGCGTTTGATATTATGTGATAGATGTCTACCTCTAGAACAAGTCCCATTGACTCACCTAATAATAATGAAGAGTCAAATGTAAATTGGAATGATTCGTGGACTGATTCACAAGTTCCCGAAGAGGAACCAGAAGAAGAGTCGGAACCGGAAGAAGAATCGGAACCGGAAGAAGAATCGGAACCGGATGAAGAAATAGAACCAGTGGGGGAAATAATAAAACGGTTAAGTAAAAGAAAATCCTCAACCAACCGACCAAGGTTAATTATGGTCAATAGTGTTTCCGCCAAGGAAGCAAAATATTGGGAGGAATATCAATTCTCCGATGAATCGGATTCCGATGAGAATTCCGATGATGTTATAGAAATTACCCCAACTGAATTTAAAAAGGAAAAAGAAAATAATAAGGGAAAGGGCATAAAAATAGAGAAATCTAATTCCAACCCCGATGAACTTTATATGTATCGTCAACCCCCGAAGTCCTAAAGTTGTAACAATGACCCGGGAACCTCTAAACCACCAGGTTTTTCTAAACCAATGTGGAAAACGACGGCTCGTATTAGGGGAACATCATATATCCCTAGAAACTTGACAAAACGAAGCAAAACCAAAGAAGAAGAAACAAGCGAGTCGGAATAAGATAGTTGTATTCGTATGGTGTAATATATGTAATATAGTGTGCTTATGCTTTATGATATATGTAAAAATTGCTTGTATTAATAAGTTTTTTTTTATGAATCTAACTCTTGTCTATTTTACAGTATAAAAACACAAAATGGATCGACAACCCAATATTTTAAGAGACCTACCCGGAGACATGATTGATGAAATCTTGTCTAGAGTCGGTCAGAATTCTTTGGCACAACTATTTAAGGCGAGATCAGTTTGTAAGACATTCGAAGAACGTTCCAAGAATGCCTTGGTTTATAAAAGGCTTTTGTTCGAAAGATGGGGGATATCACATTGGGAAATCCATAAGTTACGATGTGTTTACTTTGACGCATATATTGCGTGGAACCCAAATGCTATTTTACGCAATGGGTTAAGAAATTATTTTGACTCAATATATCCGAATATTGGACTTCGTGATTTAGAAAAAGCGGCTAACATGCAACATAAAGAAGCATGTTATGCTTACGGATTAGTAATGTTCGCTTCTCACCAAAGTGAGAACAAGAACATCGGGCTACAACTATTAAACAAAACATTCTCACAAGTGACGGAGTCGGTAATTGGGGTAAGAAATGAGGTTTTTAGATTGTTACGGGACTGTTGGACATTACGTAACCCTCGTCCCTTTGACGACGTTACAACACACTGTCTTATCAACGGCCATAACGGTTATGTTCCACAAGACCAAGGATGGGAAGTAATCCTAGTAAAACCAGAATGCATGACTTGTTTCTGGACGTATGAATTACGTGTCTTTATTGCCTTTGCTGAACGACTTGTGTACTAGCTAGAATTATCTTCACAACCATCTTGTATCAAATTTATTGTGTGCTATATTTCATGCTATATGTAAAATAAGCGGTATTGTAAGTTTGTAAAATATTGTGTAAAAGTTTGAACGCGAAATATTATTATAATCAGTTTTTCATATAGAATTGTAGTAGTTGAATTGTATATTAGCTACTAAGTATGAACTTAACAGGTAGGTACTACCCGAATTTAAATTTATAAAACGCTAATATGAAGAAAAAGCTTTTATAAATGAGTTCATATTATGCTACGAAATACTATTAACTACTCTTAATATTCTGTATGATTAACTTGTTCCATTTGACTATTTTGAAGGAAATGGCACCGACTACTCGACACACCGTGAATATGAATGAAGAGGAATTCCGTACTTTTCTAGCTTCAAACATAGCCGCAGTACAGGCTGCGCTACATACCAACAATAACCTTGGATCTAGCAGTACAGGAAATCGTGTAGGATGCACCTACAAAGAATTCACTGCCTGCAAACCTTTGGAATTTGATGGAACCGAAGGACCGATCGGATTGAAACGGTGGACCGAGAAGGTCAAATCGGTGTTTGCCATAAGTAAGTGTACTGAAGAGGACAAAGTGAAGTACGCTACGCATACCTTCACAGGTTCTGCGTTAACATGGTGGAATACCTATCTAGAGCAAGTGGGACAAGACGATGCGTACGCACTACCGTGGTCAGCATTCAAGCACTTGATGAACGAGAAGTACCATCCCAGAACCGAGGTCAATAAGCTCAAGACAGAACTTAGAGGGTTACGAACCCAAGGATTTGATATTACCACGTACGAAAGACGATTCACAGAATTGTGCCTATTGTGTCCGGGAGCATTCGAAGATGAGGAAGAGAAGATCGACGCGTTTGTGAAAGGATTACCGGAAAGAATCCAAGAAGATATAAGTTCACACGAGCCCGCCTCCATACAACAGGCATGTAGAATGGCTCACAAACTAGTGAATCAGATTGAAGAAAGAATTAAAGAACAGACTGCTGAAGAGGCCAATGTGAAGCAAGTCAAAAGAAAGTGGGAGGAAAACGGTGATAAGAATCACCAATACAACAACAACAGCAATTACAACAATAATCGCAACAATTATCCCAACAATCGCAACATCAATCGCAACTACAACAAACGGCCCAACAACAACAACAACAACAACAACAACAACAACAACAACAACAACAACAACAACAGCAACTACAACAATCATCCCAACAACAATAATAACCGCAACAACAACAACAATCAGAAGCAGCTATGCCAAAGGTGTGAAAAGTATCACTCGGGGTTCTGCACCAAATTTTGCAACAAGTGTAAAAGAAATGGTCATAGCGCGGCGAAGTGTGAGGTCTACGGACCAGGGGTTAATAGAACGAAAGGAACAAATGGTTTCGAAACGAGTAATGGCGGAGCAAGTAGTGTTGGAGCAAGTTATGCCAATGTAGTTTGTTATAAATGTGGAAAACCGGGCCACATTATTAGAAATTGCCCGAACCAGGAGAACACGAATGGACAAGGCCGCGGAAGAGTTTTCAATATTAATGCGGCAGAGGCACAGGAAGACCCGGAGCTTGTTACGGGTACGTTTCTTATTGACAATAAATCTGCTTACGTTTTATTTGATTCGGGTGCGGATAGAAGCTATATGAGTAGAGATATTTGTGCTAAATTAAGTTGTCCTTTGACGCCTTTGGATAGTAAATTTTTACTCGAATTAGCAAATGGTAAATTAATTTCAGCAGATAATATATGTCGGAATCGAGAAATTAAACTGGTTAGCGAAACATTTAAGATTGATTTGATACCAGTAGAGTTAGGGAGTTTTGATGTGATAATCGGTATGGACTGGTTGAAAGAAGTGAAAACAGAGATCGTTTGTTACAAAAATGCAATTCGCATTATACGAGAAAAAGGAAAACCCTTAATGGTGTACGGAGAAAAGGGCAACACGAAGCTACATCTTATTAGTAATTTGAAGGCACAAAAACTAATAAGAAAAGGTTGCTATGCTGTTCTAGCACACGTCGAGAATGTACAAACTGAAGAAAAGAGCATCAATGATATTCCCATTGCAAAAGAATTTCCCGATGTATTTCCGAAAGAATTAACGGGATTACCCCCACATCGATCCGTTGAATTTCAAATAGATCTTGTACCAGGAGCTGCACCGATAGCTCGTGCTCCTTACAGAGTCACACCCAGCGAGATGAAAGAACTGCAAAGCCAATTACAAGAACTTTTAGAGCGTGGTTTCATTCGACCAAGCACATCACCGTGGGGAGCTCCTGTTTTGTTTGTCAAGAAGAAAGATGGCACATTCAGGTTGTGTATCGACTACCGAGAGTTGAACAAACTTACCATCAAGAACCGCTACCCACTACCGAGAATCGACGACTTATTTGATCAACTACAAGGCTCGTCTGTTTATTCAAAGATTGACTTACGTTCCGGGTATCATCAAATGCGGGTGAAAGGAGATGATATTCCAAAGACTGCTTTCAGAACACGTTACGGTCATTACGAGTTTATGGTCATGCCATTTGGTTTAACTAATGCACCAGCTGTGTTCATGGACCTTATAAACCGAGTGTGTGGACCATACCTTGACAAGTTTTTCATTGTTTTCATTGATGACATACTTATTTACTCAAAGAATGACCAAGAACACGGTGAACATTTGAGAAAGGTGTTAGAAGTATTGAGGAAGGAAGAATTGTACGCTAAGTTTTCAAAGTGTGCATTTTGGTTGGAAGAAGTTCAATTCCTCGGTCACATAGTGAACAAAGAAGGTATTAAGGTGGATCCGGCAAAGATAGAAACTGTTAAAAAGTGGGAAACCCCGAAAACTCTGAAACACATACGCCAGTTTTTAGGACTAGCTGGTTACTACAGAAGGTTCATCCAAGACTTTTCCAGAATAGCAAAACCCTTGACTGCATTAACGCATAAAGGGAAGAAATTTGAATGGAATGATGAACAAGAGAAAGCGTTTCAGTTATTGAAGAAAAAGCTAACTACGGCACCTATATTGTCATTGCCTGAAGGGAATGATGATTTTGTGATTTATTGTGACACATCAAAGCAAGGTCTCGGTTGTGTATTAATGCAACGAACGAAGGTGATTGCTTATGCGTCTAGACAATCGAAGATTCACGAACAAAATTATACGACGCATGATTTGGAATTAGGCGCGGTTGTTTTTGCATTAAAGACTTGGAGGCACTACTTATATGGGGTCAAAAGTATTATATATACCGACCACAAAAGTCTTCAACACATATTTAATCAGAAACAACTGAATATGAGACAGCGTAGGTGGATTGAATTATTGAATGATTACGACTTTGAGATTCGTCACCACCCGGGGAAGGCAAATGTGGTAGCCGATGCCTTGAGCAGGAAGGACAGAGAACCCATTTGAGTAAAATCTATGAATATAATGATTCATAATAACCTTACTACTCAAATAAAGGAGGCGCAACAAGGAGTTTTAAAAGTGGGAAATTTAAAGGATGAAATACCCAAAGGATCGGAGAAGCATCTTAATATTCGGGAAGACGGAACCCGGTATAGGGCTGAAAGGATTTGGGTACCAAAATTTGGAGATATGAGAGAAATGGTACTTAGAGAAGCTCATAAAACCAGATACTCAATACATCCTGGAACGGGGAAGATGTACAAGGATCTCAAGAAACATTTTTGGTGGTCGGGTATGAAAGCCGATGTTGCTAAATACGTAGGAGAATGTTTGACGTGTTCTAAGGTCAAAGCTGAGCATCAGAAACCATCAGGTCTACTTCAACAACCCGAAATCCTGGAATGGAAATGGGAAAACATTACCATGGATTTCATCACTAAATTGCCAAGGACTGCAAGTGGTTTTGATACTATTTGGGTAATAGTTGATCGTCTCACCAAATCAGCACACTTCCTGCCAATAAGAGAAGATGACAAGATGGAGAAGTTAGCACGACTGTATTTGAAGGAAGTCGTCTCCAGACATGGAACACCAATCTCTATTATCTCTGATAGGGATGGTAGATTTATTTCAAGATTCTGGCAGACATTACAGCAAGCATTAGGAACTCGTCTAGACATGAGTACTGCCTATCATCCACAAACTGATGGGCAGAGCGAAAGGACGATACAAACGCTTGAAGACATGCTACGAGCATGTGTTATTGATTTCGGAAACAGTTGGGATCGACATCTACCCTTAGCAGAATTTTCCTACAACAACAGCTACCATTCAAGCATTGAGATGGCGCCGTTTGAAGCACTTTATGGTAGAAAGTACAGGTCTCCGATTTGTTGGAGTGAAGTGTGAAATGTCCCGTTCTTATTGATTAAAAACGTTCCATATTAATTGATTTCGTTGCGAGGTTTTGACCTCTATATGAGACGTTTTTCAAAGACTGCATTCATTTTTAAACAAACCATAACCTTTATTTCATCAATAAAGGTTTAAAAAGCTTTACGTAGATTATCAAATAATGATAATCTAAAATATCCTGTTTACACACGACCATTACATAATGGTTTACAATACAAATATGTTACAACAAAATAAGTTTCTTGAATGCAGTTTTTACACAATATCATACAAGCATGGACTCCAAATCTTGTCCTTATTTAAGTATGCGACAGCGGAAGCTCTTAATAATCACCTGAGAATAAACATGCTTAAAACGTCAACAAAAATGTTGGTGAGTTATAGGTTTAACCTATATATATCAAATCGTAACAATAGACCACAAGATTTCATATTTCAATACACATCCCATACATAGAGATAAAAATCATTCATATGGTGAACACCTGGTAACCGACAATAACAAGATGCATATATAAGAATATCCCCATCATTCCGGGACACCCTTCGGATATGATATAAATTTCGAAGTACTAAAGCATCCGGTACTTTGGATGGGGTTTGTTAGGCCCAATAGATCTATCTTTAGGATTCGCGTCAATTAGGGTGTCTGTTCCCTAATTCTTAGATTACCAGACTTAATAAAAAGGGGCATATTCGATTTCGATAATTCAACCATAGAATGTAGTTTCACGTACTTGTGTCTATTTTGTAAATCATTTATAAAACCTGCATGTATTCTCATCCCAAAAATATTAGATTTTAAAAGTGGGACTATAACTCACTTTCACAGATTTTTACTTCGTCGGGAAGTAAGACTTGGCCACTGGTTGATTCACGAACCTATAACAATATATACATATATATCAAAGTATGTTCAAAATATATTTACAACACTTTTAATATATTTTGATGTTTTAAGTTTATTAAGTCAGCTGTCCTCGTTAGTAACCTACAACTAGTTGTCCACAGTTAGATGTACAGAAATAAATCGATAAATATTATCTTGAATCAATCCACGACCCAGTGTATACGTATCTCAGTATTGATCACAACTCAAACTATATATATTTTGGAATCAACCTCAACCCTGTATAGCTAACTCCAACATTCACATATAGAGTGTCTATGGTTGTTCCGAAATATATATAGATGTGTCGACATGATAGGTCGAAACATTGTATACGTGTCTATGGTATCTCAAGATTACATAATATATAATACAAGTTGATTAAGTTATGGTTGGAATAAATTTGTTACCAATTTTCACGTAGCTAAAATGAGAAAAATTATCCAATCTTGTTTTACCCATAACTTCTTCATTTTAAATCCGTTTTAAGTGAATCAAATTGCTATGGTTTCATATTGAACTCTATTTTATGAATCTAAACAAAAAAAGTATAGGTTTCTAGTCAGAAAAATAAGTTACAAGTCGTTTTTGTAAAGGTAGTCATTTCAGTCGAAAGAACGACGTCTAGATGACCATTTTAGAAAACATACTTCCACTTTGAGTTTAACCATAATTTTTGGATATAGTTTCATGTTCATAATAAAAATCATTTTCTCAGAATAACAACTTTTAAATCAAAGTTTATCATAGTTTTTAATTAACTAACCCAAAACAGCCCGCGGTGTTACTACGACGGCGTAAATCCGGTTTTACGGTGTTTTTCGTGTTTCCAGGTTTTAAATCATTAAGTTAGCATATCATATAGATATAGAACATGTGTTTAGTTGATTTTAAAAGTCAAGTTAGAAGGATTAACTTTTGTTTGTGAACAAGTTTAGAATTAACTAAACTATGTTCTAGTGATTACAAGTTTAAACCTTCGAATAAGATAGCTTTATATGTATGAATCGAATGATGTTATGAACATCATTACTACCTTAAGTTCCTTGGATGAACCTACTGGAAAAGAGAAAAATGGATCTAGCTTCAATGGATCCTTGGATGGCTCAAAGTTCTTGAAGCAAAATCATGACACGAAAACAAGTTCAAGTAAGATCATCACTTGAAATAAGATTGTTATAGTTATAGAAATTGAACCAAAGTTTGAATATGATTATTACCTTGTATTAGAATGATAACCTACTGTAAGAAACAAAGATTTCTTGAGGTTGGATGATCACCTTACAAGATTGGAAGTGAGCTAGCAAACTTGAAAGTATTCTTGATTTTTATGAAACTAGAACTTTTGGAATTTATGAAGAACACTTAGAACTTGAAGATAGAACTTGAGAGAGTTCAATTAGATGAAGAAAATTGAAGAATGAAAGTGTTTGTAGGTGTTTTTGGTCGTTGGTGTATGGATTAGATATAAAGGATATGTAATTTTGTTTTCATGTAAATAAGTCATGAATGATTACTCATATTTTTGTAATCTTATGAGATATTTCATGCTAGTTGCCAAATGATGGTTCCCACATGTGTTAGGTGACTCACATGGGCTGCTAAGAGCTGATCATTGGAGTGTATATACCAATAGTACATACATCTAAAAGCTGTGTATTGTACGAGTACGAATACGGGTGCATACGAGTAGAATTGTTGATGAAACTGAACGAGAATGTAATTGTAAGCATTTTTGTTAAGTAGAAGTATTTTGATAAGTGTATTGAAGTCTTTCAAAAGTGTATAAATACATATTAAAACACTACATGTATATACATTTTAACTGAGTCGTTAAGTCATCGTTAGTCGTTACATGTAAGTGTTGTTTTGAAACCTTTAGGTTAACGATCTTGTTAAATGTTGTTAACCCAATGTTTATAATATCAAAAGAGATTTTAAATTATTATATTATCATGATATTATGATGTACGAATATCTCTTAATATGATATATATACATTAAATGTCGTTACAACGATAAACGTTACATATATGTCTCGTTTCAAAATCATTAAGTTAGTAGTCTTGTTTTTACATATGTAGTTCATTGTTAATATAATTAATGATATGTTTACTTATCATAATATCATGTTAACTATATATATAACCATATATATGTCATCATATAGTTTTTTTACAAGTTTTAACGTTCGTGAATCACCGGTCAACTTGGGTGGTCAATTGTCTATATGAAACCTATTTCAATTAATCAAGTCTTAACAAGTTTGATTGCTTAACATGTTGGAAACATTTAATCATGTAAACATCAATCTCAATTAATATATATAAACATGGAAAAGTTCGGGTCACTACAGTACCTACCCGTTAAATAAATTTCGTCCCGAAATTTTAAGCTGTTGAAGGTGTTGACGAATCTTCTGGAAATAGATGCGGGTATTTCTTCTTCATCTGATCTTCACGCTCCCAGGTGAACTCGGGTCCTCTACGAGCATTCCATCGAACCTTAACAATTGGTATCTTGTTTTGCTTAAGTCTTTTAACCTCACGATCCATTATTTCGACGGGTTCTTCGATGAATTGGAGTTTTTCGTTGATTTGGATTTCATCTAATGGAATAGTGAGATCTTCTTTAGCAAAACATTTCTTCAAATTCGAGACGTGGAAAGTGTTATGTACAGCCGCGAGTTGTTGAGGTAACTCAAGTCGGTAAGCTACTGGTCCGACACGATCAATAATCTTGAATGGTCCAATATACCTTGGATTTAATTTCCCTCGTTTACCAAATCGAACAACGCCTTTCCAAGGTGCAACTTTAAGCATGACCATCTCTCCAATTTCAAATTCTATATCTTTTCTTTTAATGTCAGCGTAGCTCTTTTGTCGACTTTGGGCGGTTTTCAACCGTTGTTGAATTTGGATGATCTTCTCGGTAGTTTCTTGTATAATCTCCGGACCCGTAATCTGTCTATCCCCTACTTCACTCCAACAAATCGGAGACCTGCACTTTCTACCATAAAGTGCTTCAAACGGCGCCATCTCAATGCTTGAATGGTAGCTGTTGTTGTAGGAAAATTCTGCTAACGGTAGATGTCGATCCCAACTGTTTCCGAAATCAATAACACATGCTCGTAGCATGTCTTCAAGCGTTTGTATCGTCCTTTCGCTCTGCCCATCAGTTTGTGGATGATAGGCAGTACTCATGTCTAGACGAGTTCCTAATGCTTGCTGTAATGTCTGCCAGAATCTTGAAATAAATCTGCCATCCCTATCAGAGATAATAGAGATTGGTATTCCATGTCTGGAGACGACTTCCTTCAAATACAGTCGTGCTAACTTCTCCATCTTGTCATCTTCTCTTATTGGTAGGAAGTGTGCTGATTTGGTGAGACGATCAACTATTACCCAAATAGTATCAAAACCACTTGCAGTCCTTGGCAATTTAGTGATGAAATCCATGGTAATGTTTTCCCATTTCCATTCCGGGATTTCGGGTTGTTGAAGTAGACCTGATGGTTTCTGATGCTCAGCTTTAACCTTAGAACACGTCAAACATTCTCCTACGTATTTAGCAACATCGGCTTTCATACCCGGCCACCAAAAATGTTTCTTGAGATCCTTGTACATCTTCCCCGTTCCAGGATGTATTGAGTATCTGGTTTTATGAGCTTCTCTAAGTACCATTTCTCTCATATCTCCAAATTTTGGTACCCAAATCCTTTCAGCCCTATATCGGGTTCCGTCTTCCCGAATATTAAGATGCTTCTCCGATCCTTTGGGTATTTCATCCTTTAAATTTCCCTCTTTTAAAACTCCTTGTTGCGCCTCCTTTATTTGAGTAGTAATGTTATTATGAATCATTATATTCATAGATTTTACTCGAATGGGTTCTCTGTCCTTCCTGCTCAAGGCATCGGCTACCACATTTGCCTTCCCCGGGTGGTAACGAATCTCAAAATCGTAATCATTCAATAATTCAATCCACCTACGCTGCCTCATATTCAGTTGTTTCTGATTAAATATGTGTTGAAGACTTTTGTGGTCGGTATATATAATACTTTTGACCCCATATAAGTAGTGCCTCCAAGTCTTTAATGCAAAAACAACCGCGCCTAATTCCAAATCATGCGTCGTATAATTTTGTTCGTGAATCTTCAATTGTCTAGACGCATAAGCAATCACCTTCGTTCGTTGCATTAATACACAACCGAGACCTTGCTTTGATGCGTCACAATAAATCACAAAATCATCATTCCCTTCAGGCAATGACAATATAGGTGCCGTAGTTAGCTTTTTCTTCAATAACTGAAACGCTTTCTCTTGTTCATCATTCCATTCAAATTTCTTCCCTTTATGCGTTAATGCAGTCAAGGGTTTTGTTATTCTGGAAAAGTCTTGGATGAACCTTCTGTAGTAACCAGCTAGTCCTAAAAACTGGCGTATGTGTTTCGGAGTTTTCGGGGTTTCCCACTTTTCAACAGTTTCTATCTTTGCCGGATCCACCTTAATACCTTCTTTGTTCACTATGTGACCGAGGAATTGAACTTCTTCCAACCAAAATGCACACTTTGAAAACTTAGCGTACAATTCTTCCTTCCTCAATACTTCTAACACCTTTCTCAAATGTTCACCGTGTTCTTGGTCATTCTTTGAGTAAATAAGTATGTCATCAATGAAAACAATGACAAACTTGTCAAGGTATGGTCCACACACTCAGTTCATAAGGTCCATGAACACAGCTGGTGCATTAGTTAAACCAAACGGCATGACCATAAACTCGTAATGACCGTAACGTGTTCTGAAAGCAGTCTTTGGAATATCATCTTCTTTCACCCGCATTTGATGATACCCGGAACGTAAGTCAATCTTTGAATAAACAGACGAGCCTTGTAGTTGATCAAATAAGTCGTCGATTCTCGGTAGTGGGTAGCGGTTCTTGATGGTAAGTTTGTTCAACTCTCGGTAGTCGATACACAACCTGAATGTACCATCTTTCTTCTTGACAAACAAAACAGGAGCTCCCCACGGTGATGTGCTTGGTCGAATGAAACCACGCTCTAAAAGTTCTTGTAATTGGCTTTGCAGTTCTTTCATCTCGCTGGGTGCGAGTCTGTAAGGAGCACGAGCTATTGGTGCAGCTCCTGGTACAAGATCTATTTGAAATTCAACGGATCGATGTGGGGGTAATCCCGGTAATTCTTTCGGAAATACATCGGGAAATTCTTTTGCAATGGGAACATCATTGATGCTCTTTTCTTCAGTTTGTACTTTCTCGACGTGTGCTAGAACAGCATAGCAACCTTTTCTTATTAGTTTTTGTGCCTTCAAATTACTAATAAGATGTAGCTTCGTGTTGCCCTTTTCTCCGTACACCATTAAGGGTTTTCCTTTTTCTCGTATAATGCGAATTGCATTTTTGTAACAAACGATCTCCGCTTTCACTTCTTTCAACCAGTCCATACCGATTATCACATCAAAACTCCCTAACTCTACTGGTATCAAATCAATCTTAAATGTTTCGCTAACCAGTTTAATTTCTCGATTCCGACATATATTATCTGCTGAAATTAATTTACCATTTGCTAATTCGAGTAAAAATTTACTATCCAAAGGCGTCAATGGACAACTTAATTTAGCACAAAAATCTCTACTCATATAGCTTCTATCCACACCCGAATCAAATAAAACGTAAGCAGATTTATTGTCAATAAGAAACGTACCCGTAACAAGCTCCGGGTCTTCCTGTGCCTCTACCGCATTAATATTGAAAACTCTTCCACGGCCTTGTCCATTCGTGTTCTCCTGGTTCGGGCAATTTCTAATAATGTGGCCTGGTTTTCCACATTTATAACAAACTACATTGGCATAACTTGCTCCGACACTACTTGCTCCGCCATTACTCGTTCCGACACCATTTGTTCCTTTCGTTCTATTAACCCCTGGTCCGTAGACCTCACACTTCGCCGCGCTATGACCATTTCTTTTACATTTGTTGCAAAATTTGGTGCAGAACCCCGAGTGATTCTTTTCACACCTTTGGCATAGTTGCTTCTGATTGTTGTTGTTGTTGCGGTTATTATTGTTGTTGGGATGATTGTTGTAGTTGCTGTTGTTGTTGTTGTTGTTGTTGGGCCGTTTGTTGTAGTTGCGATTGATGTTGCGATTGTTGGGATAATTGTTGCGATTATTGTTGTAATTGCTGTTGTTGTTGTATTGGTGATTCTTATCACCGTTTTCCTCCCACTTTCTTTTGACTTGCTTCACATTGGCCTCTTCAGCAGTCTGTTCTTTAATTCTTTCTTCAATCTGGTTCACTAGTTTGTGAGCCATTCTACATGCCTGTTGTATGGAGGCGGGCTCGTGTGAACTTATATCTTCTTGGATTCTTTCCGGTAATCCTTTCACAAACGCGTCGATCTTCTCTTCCTCATCTTCGAATGCTCCCGGGCACAATAGGCACAATTCTGTGAATCGTCTTTCGTACGTGGTAATATCAAATCCTTGGGTTCGTAACCCTCTAAGTTCTGTCTTGAGCTTATTGACCTCGGTTCTGGGACGGTACTTCTCGTTCATCAAGTGCTTGAATGCTGACCACGGTAGTGCGTACGCATCATCTTGTCCCACTTGCTCTAGATAGGTATTCCACCATGTTAACGCAGAACCTGTGAAGGTATGCGTAGCGTACTTCACTTTGTCCTCTTCAGTACACTTACTTATGGCAAACACCGATTCAACCTTCTCGGTCCACCGTTTCAATCCGATCGGTCCTTCGGTTCCATCAAATTCCAAAGGTTTGCAGGCAGTGAATTCTTTGTAGGTGCATCCTACACGATTTCCTGTACTGCTAGATCCAAGGTTATTGTTGGTATGTAGCGCAGCCTGTACTGCGGCTATGTTTGAAGCTAGAAAAGTACGGAATTCCTCTTCATTCATATTCACGGTGTGTCGAGTAGTCGGTGCCATTTCCTTCAAAATAGTTAAATGGAACAAGTTAATCATACAGAATATTAAGAGTAGTTAATAGTATTTCGTAGCATAATATGAACTCATTTATAAAAGCTTTTTCTTCATATTAGCGTTTTATAAGTTTAAATTCGGGTAGTACCTACCCGTTAAGTTCATACTTAGTAGCTAATATACAATTCAACTACTACAATTCTATATGAAAAACTGATTATAATAATATTTCGCGTTCAAACTTTTATACAATATTTTACAAACTTACAATACCGCTTATTTTACATAAAGCATGAAATATAGCACACAATAACTTTGATACAAGATAGTTGTGAAGACAATTCTAGCTAGTACACAAGTCGTTCAGCAAAGGCAATAAAGACACGTAATTCATACGTCCAGAAACAAGTCATGCATTCTGGTTTTACTAGGACTACTTCCCATCCTTGGTCTTGTGCAACATAACCGTTATGGCCGTTGATAAGACAGCGTGTTGTAACGTCATCAAAGGGACGAGGGTTACGTAATGTCCAACAGTCCCGTAATAATCTAAAAACCTCATTTCTTACCCCAATTACCGACTCCGTCACTTGTGGAAACGTTTTGTTTAATAGTTGTAGCCCGATGTTCTTGTTCTCACTTTGGTGAGAAGCGAACATTACTAATCCGTAAGCATAACATGCTTCTTTATGTTGCATGTTAGCCGCTTTTTCTAAATCACGAAGTCCAATATTCGGATATATTGAGTCAAAATAATTTCTTAACCCGTTGCGTAAAATAGCATTTGGGTTCCCCGCAATATATGCGTCAAAGTAAACACATCGTAACTTATGGGTTTCCCAATGTGATATCCCCCATCTTTCAAACGAAAGTCTCTTATAAACCAAGACATTCTTGGAACGTTCTTCGAATGTCTTACAAACTGATCTCGCCTTAAATAGTTGTGCCGAAGAATTCTGGCCGACTCTAGACAAGATTTCATCAATCATGTCTCCGGGTAGGTCTCTTAAAATATTGGGTTGTCTATCCATTTTGTGTTTTTAAACTGTAAAATAGACAAGAGTTAGATTCATAAAAAAATACTTATTAATACAAGCAATTTTTGCATATATCATAAAGCATAAGAACACTATATTACATATATTACACCACACGAATACAACTATCTTATTCCGACTCGCTCGTTTCTTCTTCTTCGGTTTTGGTTCGTTTTGCCAAGTTTCTAGGGATATATGATGTTCCCCTAATACGAGCCGTCGTTGTCCACATTGGTTTAGAAAAACCTGGTGGTTTAGAGGTTCCCGGGTCATTGTTACAACTTAAGGACTTCGGGGGTTGACGATACATATAAAGTTCATCGGGGTTGGAATTAGATTTCTCTATTTTTATGCCCTTTCCCTTATTATTTTCTTTTGCCTTTTTAAATTCAGTTGGGGTAATTTCTATAACATCATCGGAATTCTCGTCGGAATCCGATTCATCGGAGAATTGGTAATCCTCCCAATATTTTGCTTCCTTGGCGGAAACACCATTGACCATAATTAACTTTGGTCGGTTGGTTGAGGATTTTCTTTTACTTAACCGTTTTATTATTTCCCCCACCGGTTCTATTTCTTCATCCGGTTCCGACTCTTCTTCCGGTTCCTCTTCGGGAACTTGTGAATCAGTCCACAAATCATTCCAATTTACATTTGACTCTTCATTATTATTAGGTGAGTCAATGGGACTTGTTCTAGAGGTAGACATCTATCACATAATATCAAACACGTTAAGAGATTAATATATCACATAATATTCATATGTTAAAAATATATAGTTTCCAACAAAAATGTTAAGCAATCATTTTTAAAGAAAACACGGTCGAAGTCCAGACTCACTAATGCATCCTAACAAACTCGATAAGACACACTAATGCAAATTTTCTGGTTCTCTAAGACCAACGCTCTGATACCAACTGAAATGTCCCGTTCTTATTGATTAAAAACGTTCCATATTAATTGATTTCGTTGCGAGGTTTTGACCTCTATATGAGACGTTTTTCAAAGACTGCATTCATTTTTAAACAAACCATAACCTTTATTTCATCAATAAAGGTTTAAAAAGCTTTACGTAGATTATCAAATAATGATAATCTAAAATATCCTGTTTACACACGACCATTACATAATGGTTTACAATACAAATATGTTACAACAAAATAAGTTTCTTGAATGCAGTTTTTACACAATATCATACAAGCATGGACTCCAAATCTTGTCCTTATTTAAGTATGCGACAGCGGAAGCTCTTAATAATCACCTGAGAATAAACATGCTTAAAACGTCAACAAAAATGTTGGTGAGTTATAGGTTTAACCTATATATATCAAATCGTAACAATAGACCACAAGATTTCATATTTCAATACACATCCCATACATAGAGATAAAAATCATTCATATGGTGAACACCTGGTAACCGACAATAACAAGATGCATATATAAGAATATCCCCATCATTCCGGGACACCCTTCGGATATGATATAAATTTCGAAGTACTAAAGCATCCGGTACTTTGGATGGGGTTTGTTAGGCCCAATAGATCTATCTTTAGGATTCGCGTCAATTAGGGTGTCTGTTCCCTAATTCTTAGATTACCAGACTTAATAAAAAGGGGCATATTCGATTTCGATAATTCAACCATAGAATGTAGTTTCACGTACTTGTGTCTATTTTGTAAATCATTTATAAAACCTGCATGTATTCTCATCCCAAAAATATTAGATTTTAAAAGTGGGACTATAACTCACTTTCACAGATTTTTACTTCGTCGGGAAGTAAGACTTGGCCACTGGTTGATTCACGAACCTATAACAATATATACATATATATCAAAGTATGTTCAAAATATATTTACAACACTTTTAATATATTTTGATGTTTTAAGTTTATTAAGTCAGCTGTCCTCGTTAGTAACCTACAACTAGTTGTCCACAGTTAGATGTACAGAAATAAATCGATAAATATTATCTTGAATCAATCCACGACCCAGTGTATACGTATCTCAGTATTGATCACAACTCAAACTATATATATTTTGGAATCAACCTCAACCCTGTATAGCTAACTCCAACATTCACATATAGAGTGTCTATGGTTGTTCCGAAATATATATAGATGTGTCGACATGATAGGTCGAAACATTGTATACGTGTCTATGGTATCTCAAGATTACATAATATATAATACAAGTTGATTAAGTTATGGTTGGAATAAATTTGTTACCAATTTTCACGTAGCTAAAATGAGAAAAATTATCCAATCTTGTTTTACCCATAACTTCTTCATTTTAAATCCGTTTTAAGTGAATCAAATTGCTATGGTTTCATATTGAACTCTATTTTATGAATCTAAACAAAAAAAGTATAGGTTTCTAGTCAGAAAAATAAGTTACAAGTCGTTTTTGTAAAGGTAGTCATTTCAGTCGAAAGAACGACGTCTAGATGACCATTTTAGAAAACATACTTCCACTTTGAGTTTAACCATAATTTTTGGATATAGTTTCATGTTCATAATAAAAATCATTTTCTCAGAATAACAACTTTTAAATCAAAGTTTATCATAGTTTTTAATTAACTAACCCAAAACAGCCCGCGGTGTTACTACGACGGCGTAAATCCGGTTTTACGGTGTTTTTCGTGTTTCCAGGTTTTAAATCATTAAGTTAGCATATCATATAGATATAGAACATGTGTTTAGTTGATTTTAAAAGTCAAGTTAGAAGGATTAACTTTTGTTTGTGAACAAGTTTAGAATTAACTAAACTATGTTCTAGTGATTACAAGTTTAAACCTTCGAATAAGATAGCTTTATATGTATGAATCGAATGATGTTATGAACATCATTACTACCTTAAGTTCCTTGGATGAACCTACTGGAAAAGAGAAAAATGGATCTAGCTTCAATGGATCCTTGGATGGCTCAAAGTTCTTGAAGCAAAATCATGACACGAAAACAAGTTCAAGTAAGATCATCACTTGAAATAAGATTGTTATAGTTATAGAAATTGAACCAAAGTTTGAATATGATTATTACCTTGTATTAGAATGATAACCTACTGTAAGAAACAAAGATTTCTTGAGGTTGGATGATCACCTTACAAGATTGGAAGTGAGCTAGCAAACTTGAAAGTATTCTTGATTTTTATGAAACTAGAACTTTTGGAATTTATGAAGAACACTTAGAACTTGAAGATAGAACTTGAGAGAGTTCAATTAGATGAAGAAAATTGAAGAATGAAAGTGTTTGTAGGTGTTTTTGGTCGTTGGTGTATGGATTAGATATAAAGGATATGTAATTTTGTTTTCATGTAAATAAGTCATGAATGATTACTCATATTTTTGTAATCTTATGAGATATTTCATGCTAGTTGCCAAATGATGGTTCCCACATGTGTTAGGTGACTCACATGGGCTGCTAAGAGCTGATCATTGGAGTGTATATACCAATAGTACATACATCTAAAAGCTGTGTATTGTACGAGTACGAATACGGGTGCATACGAGTAGAATTGTTGATGAAACTGAACGAGAATGTAATTGTAAGCATTTTTGTTAAGTAGAAGTATTTTGATAAGTGTATTGAAGTCTTTCAAAAGTGTATAAATACATATTAAAACACTACATGTATATACATTTTAACTGAGTCGTTAAGTCATCGTTAGTCGTTACATGTAAGTGTTGTTTTGAAACCTTTAGGTTAACGATCTTGTTAAATGTTGTTAACCCAATGTTTATAATATCAAAAGAGATTTTAAATTATTATATTATCATGATATTATGATGTACGAATATCTCTTAATATGATATATATACATTAAATGTCGTTACAACGATAAACGTTACATATATGTCTCGTTTCAAAATCATTAAGTTAGTAGTCTTGTTTTTACATATGTAGTTCATTGTTAATATAATTAATGATATGTTTACTTATCATAATATCATGTTAACTATATATATAACCATATATATGTCATCATATAGTTTTTTTACAAGTTTTAACGTTCGTGAATCACCGGTCAACTTGGGTGGTCAATTGTCTATATGAAACCTATTTCAATTAATCAAGTCTTAACAAGTTTGATTGCTTAACATGTTGGAAACATTTAATCATGTAAACATCAATCTCAATTAATATATATAAACATGGAAAAGTTCGGGTCACTACAAAGTGGGGGATAGACAGATTACGGGTCCAGAGATTATACAAGAAACTACCGAGAAGATCATCCAAATTCAACAACGGTTGAAAACCGCCCAAAGTCGAAAAAAGAGCTACGCTGACATTAAAAGAAAAGATATAGAATTTAAAATTGGAGAGATGGTCATGCTTAAAGTTGCACCTTGGAAAGGCGTTGTTCGATTTGGTAAACGAGGGAAATTAAATCCAAGGTATATTGGACCATTCAAGATTATTGATCGTGTCGGACCAGTAGCTTACCGACTTGAGTTACCTCAACAACTCGCGACTGTACATAACACTTTCCACGTCTCGAATTTGAAGAAATGTTTTGCTAAAGAAGATCTCACTATTCCGTTAGATGAAATCCAAATCAACGAAAAACTTCAATTCATCGAAGAACCCGTCGAAATAATGGATCGTAAGGTTAAAAGACTTAAGCAAAACAAGATACCAATTGTTAAGGTTCGATGGAATGCTCGTAGAGGACCCGAGTTCACCTGGGAGCGTGAAGATCAGATGAAGAAGAAATACCCGCATCTATTTCCAGAAGATTCGTCAACACCTTCAACAGCTTAAAATTTCGGGACGAAATTTATTTAACGGGTAGGTACTGTAGTGACCCGAACTTTTCCATGTTTATATATATTAATTGAGATTGATATTTACATGATTAAATGTTTCCAACATGTTAAGCAATCAAACTTGTTAAGACTTGATTAATTGAAATATGTTTCATATAGACAATTGACCACCCAAGTTGACCGGTGATTCACGAACGTTAAAACTTGTAAAAACTATATGATGACATATATATGGATATATATATAGTTAACATGATACTATGATAAGTAAACATATCATTAAGTATATTAACAATGAACTACATATGTAAAAACAAGACTATTAACTTAATGATTTTTAAACGAGACATATATGTAACGATTATCGTTGTAAAGACATTTAATGTATATATATAATATTAAGAGATATTCATACATGATAATATCATGATAATATAATAATTTAAAATCTCATTTGAAATTATAAACATTGGGTTAACAACATTTAACAAGATTGTTAACCTAAAGGTTTCAAAACAACACTTACATGTAACGACTAACGATGACTTAACGACCCAGTTAAAATGTATATACATGTAGTGTTTTAATATGTATTTATACACTTTTGAAAGACTTAAATACACTTATCAAAATACTTCTACTTAACAAAAATTCTTACAATTACATCCTCGTTCAGTTTCATCAACAATTCTACTCGTATGCACCCGTATTCGTACTCGTACAATACACAGCTTTTAGATGTATGTACTATTGGTATATACACTCCAATGATCAGCTCTTAGCAGCCCATGTGAGTCACCTAACACATGTGGGAACCATCATTTGGCAACTAGCATGAAATATCTCATAAAATTACAAAAATATGAGTAATCATTCATGACTTATTTACATGAAAACAAAATTACATATCCTTTATATCTAATCCATACACCAACGACCAAAAACACCTACAAACACTTTCATTCTTCAATTTTCTTCATCTAATTGATCTCTCTCAAGTTCTATCTTCAAGTTCTAAGTGTTCTTCATATATTCTACAAGTTCTAGTTACATAAAATCAAGAATACTTTCAAGTTTGCTAGCTCACTTCCAATCTTGTAAGGTGATCATCCAACCTCAAGAAATCTTTGTTTCTTACAGTAGGTTATCATTCTAATACAAGGTAATAATCATATTCAAACTTTGGTTCAATTTCTATAACTATAACAATCTTATTTCAAGTGATGATCTTACTTGAACTTGTTTTCGTGTCATGATTCTGCTTCAAGAACTTCGAGCCATCCAAGGATCCGTTGAAGCTAGATCCATTTTTCTCTTTTCCAGTAGGTTTATCCAAGGAACTTAAGGTATTAATGATGCTCATAACATCATTCGATTCATACATATAAAGCTATCTTATTCGAAGGTTTAAACTTGTAATCACTAGAACATAGTTTAGTTAATTCTAAACTTGTTCGCAAACAAAAGTTAATCCTTCTAACTTGACTTTTAAAATCAACTAAACACATGTTATATATCTATATGATATGCTAACTTAATGATTTAAAACCTGGAAACACGAAAAACACCGTAAAACCGGATTTACGCCGTCGTAGTAACACAGCGGGCTGTTTTGGGTTAGTTAATTAAAAACTATGATAAACTTTGATTTAAAAGTTGTTATTCTGAGAAAATGATTTTTATTATGAACATGAAACTATATCCAAAAATTATGGTTAAACTCAAAGTGGAAGTATGTTTTCTAAAATGGTCATCTAGACGTCGTTCTTTCGACTGAAATGACTACCTTTACAAAAATGACTTGTAACTTATTTTTCTGACTATAAACCTATACTTTTTCTGTTTAGATTCATAAAATATAGTTCAATATGAAACCATAGCAATTTGATTCACTCAAAACGGATTTAAAATGAAGAAGTTATGGGTAAAACAAGATTGGATAATTTTTCTCATTTTAGCTACGTGAAAATTGGTAACAAATCTATTCCAACCATAACTTAATCAACTTGTATTGTATATTATGTAATCTTGAGATACCATAGACACGTATACAATGTTTCGACCTATCATGTCGACACATCTATATATATTTCGGAACAACCATAGACACTCTATATGTGAATGTTGGAGTTAGCTATACAGGGTTGAGGTTGATTCCAAAATATATATAGTTTGAGTTGTGATCAATACTGAGATACGTATACACTGGGTCGTGGATTGATTCAAGATAATATTTATCGATTTATTTATTTCTGTGGACAACTAGTTGTAGGTTACTAACGAGGACAGCTGACTTAATAAACTTAAAACATCAAAATATATTAAAAGTATTGTAAATATATTTTGAACATACTTTGATATATATGTATATATTGTTATAGGTTCGTGAATCAACCAGTGGCCAAGTCTTACTTCCCGACGAAGTAAAAATCTGTGAAAGTGAGTTATAGTCCCACTTTTAAAATCTAATATTTTTGGGATGAGAATACATGCAGGTTTTATAAATGATTTACAAAATAGACACAAGTACGTGAAACTACATTCTATGGTTGAATTATCGAAATCGAATATGCCCCTTTTTATTAAGTCTGGTAATCTAAGAATTAGGGAACAGACACCCTAATTGACGCGAATCCTAAAGATAGATCTATTGGGCCTAACAAACCCCATCCAAAGTACCGGATGCTTTAGTACTTCGAAATTTATATCATATCCGAAGGGTGTCCCGGAATGAAGGGGATATTCTTATATATGCATCTTGTTAATGTCGGTTACCAGGTGTTCACCATATGAATGATTTTTATCTCTATGTATGGGATGTGTATTGAAATATGAAATCTTGTGGTCTATTATTATGATTTGATATATATAGGTTAAACCTATAACTCACCAACATTTTTGTTGACGTTTTAAGCATGTTTATTCTCAGGTGATTATTAAGAGCTTCCGCTGTCGCATACTTAAATAAGGACGAGATTTGGAGTCCATGCTTGTATGATATTGTGTAAAAACTGCATTCAAGAAACTTATTTTGTTGTAACATATTTGTATTGTAAACCATTATGTAATGGTCGTGTGTAAACATGATATTTTAGATTATCATTATTTGATAATCTACGTAAAGCTTTTTAAACCTTTATTGATGAAATAAAGGTTATGGTTTGTTTTAAAATGAATGCAGTCTTTGAAAAACGTCTCATATAGATGTCAAAACCTCGCAACGAAATCAATTAATATGGAACGTTTTTAATCAATAAGAACGGGACATTTCACACACCATCTCCAACAAAACCTAGAAACACTCCAGCCCCAACAAAATCCACAAATACACCATCTCCAACAAAACCTCCGAATACTCGAGTCTCAACCAAACAAACAAACTCACCATCTGCAAAAAGAACAGGATGAAATACACAATTCTGAACCAAACCTCGAAACACACCATTTGGAACAACAGCTGGCTGAAATACCACCTCCAAACATAGAAGAATTTGACTTCTTCAACCATGGCGCCGAGAACGTGTGTAAAATAAAAAAAAATTGAGAACCCGTTTACACCTGTTGTTGCGTCTAGTGAATCGGATGAAGCAAGTGACGAGGAAGATGAAGATGAAGAAGATGAAGAAAAACAAGATTTATTCTGGAATACGCCAACTCTACACAGTCAGCAAGATGAAGAAAACCCAAAATTTATGACCCCAATTCCAACCACGTATCAGGTATCTGATTTGGTCAAAGTTCGTCAAACGTTTTAGAACAAGGAAGAATTCTTAAACCAGCTATTTACAAAATGCCTTGAAACAAACTTTCAAATAAAGCCTGTAAAGTCGGACAAATCTCGGTACACCGCTAAATGTGTGTTGCCAAATTGTGAGTGGAAATGTAGTGCATACAAAATAAGACACACTGAAAAATTTATGGTTAAGAAGTTGCATGACGTACACACATGCTCACGCACACAAATTATGGGAATCAATAAACATGCTACTAAAAAGGTGTTGGGTAGTATTCTTATGGATTCGTTCAAGGCTGCTAATCGAGAGTATAAACCAAAAGATATACGTGATGATGTAGCCAATCGGTTTAGAGTGAGCATATCATACAATCAAGCATGGAGGGCCAAGTGTCAAGCAATAGAGATGTTACGTGACAGTAGTGATGACTCCTTTAGAATGCTTCCAATTTACCTTCATAACCTTAAGATCCACAACCCGGGGACCATCACCAATTTGGTTACTGACAAAGAAAATAAATTTGTGATGTGTTACATGTCCATTGGCGTAGTTGTAAGTAAATATATATTAGAAAAACCAATTTTAATATGTACACCATACGCAAGGACGCAAGATACATCTTGCGCCTACAAGTACATTAGGATGCAAGTCACACCTTGCGACTGGCTGTAAAGATGCAAGGACGCAAGCCTTCACTTGCGCTTCGTAGGCGCAAGACAGAAGAGTGTGTCTTGCGCCTTGCGCCTGGTGTGTAAGTCATCATGGATAATATTTGATTTACTGAGAAAATTTCATGCAGATTCGATCATTTGTGCAACATGTCCGCCCGATAATCATCGTCGATGCTGCACATTTAAAGGGTGGGTACCTGGGTACTAATTTAGTTGCTGTTGCGATGGATGGCGATAATGGAATTTTGCCATTGGCTTATGGAATTGGTGAAGGCGAGACAAATAGTGTTTGGTCATGGTTTTTTGGCAACCTAAGAGATCATTTAATGAGTTATGGTATGGTTGATCGTATGTCAGAGATTACTTTTATTTCTGATCGTGCTGCTTCAATAGCACACGGCATTGCAAGTGTGTTTCCGGAAGCGTTTCACGCTCATTGCGCACGTCATTTATTCATGAACATCAAAACTAAATCCAACAAGATGAAATTCTTCGAATGGCACTATTGGAAAATGGTTAAGGCTTACTGTGCGTCAGATTTTCAGGATCATCTTGATGTATTTCGAAGGAGATTGAAAGCGTCTTATAAAGTGCTATGTGAGGATGGTATCAATAGATGGTCCAGAAGTCAATCTACTCATATTAGGTATTCATACCTTACAAGCAACAGTGTAGAGTCTATAAACTCTCTATCAAGACATGCTTGTAAACTACCCGTTTGCATGTTGTTCGAATTTTTTTGTTGTTCAATACAGGATTGGTATTTCAAACATCGCAACAAATCAGTTAGTCTTACTTCACCGGTTACTCCATATGTTGAACGTAAACTAACTAAGAGGACGGACAAATCAAGAAGATGGCGAGCATTTCCATCTACAAATGATCTAATAGAGGTACATGATGGACGAAAAAATGGGTTGGTTAATCTACAAGATAAAACTTGTTCATGTGGTCAATGGAAATTATCAGGCATACCCTGCGGTCATGTGATTGCATCAGCACGACTCTTCGGAGTGGAGGATATTAGTTGTTATGTATCACATTGGTTCACCTCTCAAACATACATAAATACGTATTCCGAACACATTCTTCCTCTCCCCCATCGGTCTGAATGGTCGGATCCGAGACCCGGGATTTTGCAAATTGTACACCCCCCATTTCTAAAGAAAAGACAACCTGGACGTCCTAAAGGTAAAAAACGCATTCCTTTAAAAGGTGAACAAACTACAAAAAAAGTAAGAACTTGTAGTCGTTGCAAAGAACCAGGTCATTCTCGATCAACATGCCCAGCTGCTTATGACCGAACAGGTGAATCAACTTCTCAACGAGCAAGAAACACAACCTCAAAGTCGAAAGAGACAGTCGAACCATCTCAAGCTTATCAATCTCAGTTTTATCCAACGTACAATTTAGGTAGTAATTAGTTCCCGGAATACGTTTATTTTCAGGAACAATTTAAGGTGTGATTTCGTCCCTTGTTGTAATATTGTTTAATTTTGGACCTGTTTAATTTTTATTTTATGATGTGATTTCGTGTGTTACTTCATATGTTGTAATACTGAATGCACAAGCTATTGTTATAATAATAATCAAAAAGGTTGAGGTGCAAGTCATACATTGCGCCACCATAAAAATAGGCGCAAGGCCGCAAGATGGACCTTGCGCCTGGTACTAAACAGGACGCAAGGTCGCAAGAAGCACTTCTAACACGAGGTGCAAGGACGCAAGACGTATCTTGCGCCTGATGCTAAACACGAGGCGCAAGGTCGCAAGAATCACCTTGCGCCCTCGACTATAATGAGACGCAAGGTCGCAAGGTCTAATTAATTACCTTTGTGCTTGCAAAAAAACAGTTTTGGACCTGTTCACAATTTACAACATTTACAGTTTTATCTACAACTTACATAATTAAATACAGTTTTCAAAATAAAACCTCAGTTACCAGCTTTTTCTTTCTCTTTCGGTGGGGGTTCCTGGGAATCAAAGCGTGCACGAAAGAAGGTCTTGGCCATTCTCAGTCTGTAGTCCTCTGCAGCCTTTTTAGGATCTCCAATGTTGGGGATTTCATCCCACCCAAAGATCACCCTCTCCATATGGATGCAGACCCAAACACCACAGTCCCCATTACCACCTCTTTGCACTGGCACGACTGGTGATGCCTCGGTCATGAACTCTATTCTCTCCTTGTTTTCCAAGTATTCAACAATCTGGGAGTCTTGCTTTTGGTTAAAGTAATCAATTGCTCTTAAGTATACATGCAATTGATCTCCCAGATCTTTGGTAAGCTGGACAATTTCTTGATCAACATGACCGGGCAAACTATCGTACACCAATATCTTCTGCTCCTCCAAGTTCAACACAATGAGAATAAAGTGTGCAGCATCGTAAAAGTGAACGGGGATCAAAATCTGCAAAATCATACACAATATTAGCTGAACTGAAGTAGGCGCAAGGACGCAAGACAATACCTTGCGCCTGAAGCATGGACGCATGGGCGCAAGAAACACCTTGCGACTAACCTTAAACACAGGCGCAAGGACGCAAGGAACACCTTGCGACCAGCCTAAAACACAAGACGCAAGGACGCAAGGAACAACTTGCGCCTGAAGCAAGGACGCAAGAAACACCTTGCGACTAACCTTAAACACAGGCGCAAGGACGCAAGGACTACCTTGCGACCAGCCTAAAACACAGGACGCAAGGAACAACTTGCGCCTGAAATAAATGAGACGCAAGGTCGCAAGACTTAACCTTGCGCCTGTTCCAGAACATCTCAAATTTTAAAATTTAAAGGGGGAATTAAAACAAACCTTATCACAATAGGCCCAGGATGGATATAGCTCATCACTACCATCCCCTAGTCCAATTAAATACATATAATCAGGTGGATTCTCCCCTGTGATTGCTACTTATCCTCTTTTCTCCGCTTCTTTCCGTTTCTCTTCCTCCTTTTGTGTATCATCATAATAGGACTGAAACGCTGCAAGCCTAGAAAGGAAACCCAATGGCATCACAGTCCATCGAGAACTACAAGCAAACGAGTCGGTCGGGATAACAGGAGTGGAATACTGGCTTGCTCGGGGGAGAACCCTCTGACGATATCTCAACATAAGTGTAGCCCATCCATCAATATGCTACAATTGTGATAAAATAAATACGTTAGACATTAACTTAAGATTTTCAAGAATGAAAACAAATAAGCAAGAAACTTACTAAGTTTTCCAAGTATCCGGAATATCCAATGTAGAGACCCGTCCTAATCTATCTGGACGAAGTCCATATCGATTACAAACGATTCACAATAGTTGATTACATAGCGAGGTACTTGACCTCTATATGATACATTTTATAAACATAGCATTCGTTTTTAAAAGACAAACTTGCTTTACATCGAAAGTTGACGGCATGCATACCATTTCATAATATATCCAACTATAATTAACTTAATAATAATCTTGATGAACTCGACGACTCGAATGCAACGTCTTTTGAAATATGTCATGAATGACTCCAAGTAATATCTCTAATACGAGCAAATGCACAGCGGAAGATTTCTTTCATACCTGAGAATAAACATACTTTAAAGTGTCAACCAAAAGGCTGGTGAGTTCATTAGTTTAACATAAATAATCATTTCCATCATTTTAATAGACCACAAGATTTTCATTTTTATTTCTCATAAATATACGTCCCATGCATAGAGACAAAAATATCATTCATACGGATTGAACACCTGGTAACCGACGTTAACTTTAATGCATAGAATATCCCCAAACAGAACCTCTCGTCTGTATAATAATAATCTCAAAGTACTAAAGCATTCGTACCCCGAATGGGACTTGTCAAGGTCCATAGATCTATCTTTAGGATTCGCGTCAATCAGGGGCCATTTCCCTAAATTCTTAGGTTACCAGACATGAAGGGCGATATTCGGTTTAATAATCCAACCATAGAATGTAATTTTAAGTACTTGTGTCTATTTCGTAAAACATTTATAAAAGCAGCGCATGTATTCTAAGTCACAAAAATATATATATAGCAAAAGCATTTAAAAAGGGAGCAAATGAAACTCACTCTACTGTATTTTGTAGTAAAAATACATATGACGATACTGAACAATGCAGGGTTGGCCTCGGATTCACGAACCTATATTATTTGTATAGTCATTAATACATATAATCGAAATCGAACAAATATATATATTATTATTAGTGATATAATTTTTATGTTACTAACTTATATATATTTCATTATTTAATTAAAAGTATTCATTTTATATATTTTAAGTAAATAAAAGTATTAATATAGTTAAGTTATGTGTATTAATTATATTTTTATGTAAAGATCACTTATTAATAGTTGTAAATATACTAGATTAAAGATAATAATAATAATGATAATAATAATGATAATAATAATATTAATTTTTGATAATGATAACTTTAATAAAAATAACAACTTTACTAATAATGTTAAATCTTAAGAAAAAATGATAATTTTGTTAATTTTAATTATAATGGTGAAAATAATAGTAATAATAATAATAATATTAATAATATTAATAATAATAATAATATTAATAATTCTAATAATAATAATATAATGATACTTTGCTTTAGTATTATAACGATAACAATAATACTAGTGGTAATACTAATAATCAGATTTATCATAATTTCATTTTTAATTCCTCAACTTATAACTACAAATTCTATAACTTAATTTCTTAGCCAATATCATAACTGTACATATATTCATATAATTCATAATTAGTTTCCATAATTTTTACCATATTAAACTTATTATTAACTTTGTGATATCAATGTTATTAACATATTCGAAACCATAGTAATAGTAATAATAATTTTATTATTAATGGTGATATCAAAATTTATCCTACTTAATAATAATATAATAATACTAGTGATAACAACAATACTAATACTTGTAAAAATAAAATAATAACAATTATAATAATAATAATATTATTAATAATATAATAATAATAATAATAAGGAAATGATAATTATAAAAAGAAATTGAGCTACCTTTCATAAAAGGCTGTTTTAAAAAAAAAAAATGCTCCATTTAGGAATTGAACCCTAGACCACCTATTAACCGATAACACCCATGACCATCCCTCTATTCTTGTTTTTCTGAAATTTTATCACTCCCTTATTTATTTAACCTCCTGCCTGTGTTCATCTTTTTCTCCAACAATTACATCGACTAGGATATCATTTATCAATACAACGATTTGATTTTAGGATTTCATAAAAAAAAATAAACGCTTGTAATTGTTATTTCCAATTAATCAAACACAAAAAAAAATAACAAAGAAAAATAAAAAAAATCACAGCATAAGCTGCTGCCGTCGTCACTGCCAAAAGAGAGAGAAAAAAATTGATTTTGATTTGTGGTACGTTTTAGCCAAAGGTTACAACATCAATTACTTTTCTAATTGTTTCTAAAATCTATCTCAATCATCAATTTAACTGAAAAACTCAAAATAAATCCGAATTTTGACAAAACAGTTCGTTTGACCTTTTTTGCTCAAAACTTTGACTTCGAAATTTGGACGCGATAATACGAATTAATTCCTGAGATTTTGCAGAGAGTTTCAGTGAAGAATTCCTAGCAAGATTGCATTAACACATTTTTAAATGAAATTCAAAATCGAGTTATTAGTGAAATGGCTAAGAACCGAGAAGGAATAAGAAAAGAAAGAAAAAAAACTGTAAAAATTTAATCTTCCTGCTACTCTTTTGCTTTGCATTCTACATCCTATAACGCCAATGAATAATTGATTAACAGTAACAAATTTGAGAGTAGGTAGTATTGTTGTGATGATTGAGGTCGACCAAAAGTCACGAGCAGCACAAATTTAACAGAAAAAAAATAAAACAGATAAAGGTATAAATTACGCGTGATGTATATATCTGTTTCTATATATTTATTATTTTAATTTTAATAATTAATAATTTTATTAATAATAATAATAATGATATTATTATTAACAATAATAAACATAACATACTAATAATAATAATAATATATAGAGTAATAATAATAATATGTCTCAATAACAATAATTTTTAGTGAAATTTATAATAATATTATTGATAATAATTACAATAATAATACTAATTTTATTAATATTAATAATATTATTAGTAATAATAAATTGTTTATATCGAATTTCATATCTATATATTATATTTTTAAAATAATAATATTAGTAACACTAGTACTGATATTATTATCAAAAGTGATAACCATATTGTTATAACAATTATAATTAATATATTATTATTACAATTTATAGATTATGTACTATAATTATATAATATATTATATAGTAATGAGTATTATATATTTTAATAGTAATAATATCTAATCGTAATGAAGATATAACAAGTTACTTGTTTCCATAATATTATTAATACAGATATTGATATTAGTGATAATAAAAGCAATTATAACAAATATATTTTTATATCTATTTAATCATGGAATTATAATAACATGTACATATTTATATATATTAAGAATACTTAATTATTCTATTTGTTATTTTAAAATTTAAATTCTAATTATTTAAAGTATACTTTATTAAATCAAAATATTATATATCCTAATGTTTATATTAATATAATATATACATATTTATTTACAAATAATTGTTTCGTGAATCGTCGGATATAGTCAAAGGGCAAATGCATTCATGTAATCTGTTCCACAATTTTGGGACTCGGTTTAATAAACTTTGCTTATTGTGTCGAAATCATATAAGATTAAGTTTAAATTTGGTCGGAAATTCCCGGGTCATCACAGTACCTACCCGTTAAAGAAATTTCGTCCCGAAATTTGAGTGAGGTGGTCATGGCTAACAATAAAAATGTTTTCATGACGAATATGAGTTGATAAATTGAGTTTTATCATCATTAAGTAATATGGATAAAAATAATTCGATTATTCGAAGAGTACGAATGAAGCTATCACCAAAGAGTGAAATAGGAAAGTAAAGATTTATCTTAACTTTTGACAGAGTTAGGGTTGAATTCTGGAATTCAAGGGATTTAAAGAAAATCTTCGAAATCTATAAGATTTGATTCTTCGGCGAGTAAGGAAATTAAGATCTCTATCATTAATTACGATGATCTGCCTCGATTACTCTGTCTGATATTTTCATTATAAATTAAACTCTCCCGTTCCATTATTCTCACCATTCCTATACTTTCTTTCTTAGTTCATACATCCAAAAGATTATGAAAATGCTTAATCCCGTTCTAATCCTTGATATTTTCCTAGTTATCATTTCTGTCATCCTTCTTTTCAATCTTCCACCAGAAGAATCTGTTTACTTCTACTATTACCTTGGGGTGATACTATTCTTAATTCTACCGTATCTTTATATTGCTATTCGTATTAATATCCACGGTTTGTAACCTCCGTGTTGTTATTGGGCTTTATATTTTCTCTTATATTTTGGAGCTCTTTGCCTTTTTATTATCCTCCCGACCTCTAGTAAGGCGAGTAACGGTCCAGAATTCGTAAGTATGGAATTTTGGATAAACATCATGTTCTAAATAAGAAAGAATGTATTAGCACGATTTGATTTGTCAAGTTACCAGAATCACTGAGAATAGAACTATCAAGAATATATTTTCTTGATATGTTCAGAAGTTAAGCAGAATGAAAGACTTATGTAACATGGCACATGATGACGTTATGACCTGTGAATCATCACGTTCCAATAGAAACTCAGCATGACCTACTGTAATATAATCACGTTGATCAAGTGTCATTATATTATACTAACTCATGCATCAGTTCCCAACATTACTTCAATAACATTCATATTTTAAGCTCGAAAGTTTACAGAATATAGAAACTAACAGTTTCTATATGATGTAACAATGATAGCACGAAGAGATAACTAATTTCGGACAAGAAGATTTATGAAAATATCCTCATAAATATCGAAGATATTTATGATGATATTTTGGGATTTCTAAGTTCGATGGTTGATGAAGAAAGATTTTCCCCAAGATTTTAACATGACCTCGGAGCAAGATAATCTCTAAAGATTTCATCGGATCCAGAATTACCTGGATCCTTTGATTATAGGGTTTGGTCCTTGTATTTATCCTTGGTCTCCTTCATGGTTAGCTCAATCTGTTTTTCAGTACCAAATTTTCTATCTAGCGTTCCTAACACTCCTTTCTTTATCATCAAACTTTTGGTCGTTTAGACCATCTACCATTTTTCTGTCTCCTCTGCATTTAATGCTACGATATCTGAATCATCAGTTATCAATTCGAGGTGGTTTCAGGAGAATTGTGTTTTTAGATGATTAAACGCTGATGGTAATATGGTGGAATATAAAAGGTTCCCCGGTAACAATAAAAGAGCACGCATATATATCATGGTTATAATATGGTTGTTTCGAACGAAAAGTCGAAGTTGATTTGCTGGAGCTATGATAAAATTGGCTAATTTGGAAAGGGATTGTACGGCTATTGTAGGTAATAACAACGTCAAAGAAGCTAGCACAGATACGTGTTAAACGTTTACTCAGGTTCCAAGTGTTTTTCAGGTGCA
The DNA here is from genome assembly GCF_046630445.1 of Rutidosis leptorrhynchoides. Taxonomy (NCBI): domain Eukaryota; kingdom Viridiplantae; phylum Streptophyta; class Magnoliopsida; order Asterales; family Asteraceae; genus Rutidosis; species Rutidosis leptorrhynchoides. Next base: position 34,713,407 of record NC_092337.1, on the reverse strand, counting down.
TAATTATATGCATAAATCTTTTCTTCCGTAGATGAAGTGCGGTTGGTTCATTCTCTCGCTTGAGGTGTTTTCAAGAATCATGAAAGGTTTGAACGCAGATTGTATTCGTCAAGATACAAATGAGGTTTAAGATGAAATCAAGTGGCAAACTTGAAGAATTGTTTAGTTTCATATGTTATAATCACTATTTTAATTCATTTTAATTGTCCAATGTTATTAGTCCTCAGTCGATAGTCCACAGTTGATAGTCCAATAATTCATATATAGTTTAATATATAATATTCGAATTAATTAATACATATCGTGACCCGTGTACATGTCTCAGACTCGATCACAACTCAAAGTATGTAGATTATTATAGAATCAACCTCAACCCTGTATAGAGAACTCGATCATTACTGCATATAGAGTGTCTATGGTTATTCCAAATAATATATATATATGCGTCGATATGATAGGTCAAAACCTTGTATACGTGTCCCGACATTTAAAGTGCGTAAAATAAATAACAGAAATTTAAATGACAAAAAAAAAGTGCGTAAAATAAATAACAGAAATTAAATGACGATAAATAAAATTGCGAGAATGTAAATTGCGTTAATTAAATTGCGACAAATAAAATGTAATCAGTTAGCTAGGAACAATTAGCTAGGAACAGTTAGCGTGGATTCTTAACAAAATTTCTCATAGTTAATTTGTTTGTTTCTAACAAATTTTATTTTGTCAAATGTTTTCTTCATTATGCCACTTGTTAGATTCTGATAAATCAAAATCCAAATATGAAATTGAATGAAAATGGTTATTTTGCGGTGAACGGATACGTATATCGGTGATTTTAAATAGGATAGTAAATGACTGTTGAATCAGATTCGATGAATGTATAGTGTAACTTATTAATGTGAAATCTAAATATTCCTCGGGTATTACCTACCTGTTAAAATATTTTCACCATTAACAGTTTGTACAATAAAAATTTTAATTACAATCTTTATGAAAACATATATACATATATATTTTTCTTCAGACGTAATCATGGATTTAATGAGTCAATGTGATATTAAACTCATCAGATTTACGGCTAGAACTGGAGTACATAATCTCTAAAACATTAGAGATTACATAATCGCCGTGAAGAACGAAGATAGTTTATGTAGAACGATTCGTAGAACGATGATTATGCTTGAGGTATAGACTGCGAGGTTAAGACATATGATGATGTTGTTGTGGTTGGTACTGGTCATGCTGCTGGTGCTGCTGATGGTGGTACTATTGCTGTCGGTGCTACAAGTGTTGTTGGTGTTGAGGTTGGTGATGACGTTGGTGTAGTAAGTATAGCTTGTAGATCACGCACCATTCTTGTCAGGTTTTCTATCCTACCCTCTATCATTTCTATCCATCCACTCATCTGATTCGATAGATCTTGATTATCAATTCGAAGTTCCCTAACTTCTTCTAATATTCCCCTTCGATTGGTATTCGGAAGTAGAGGTTGAATATTTTCTGAGATTGCAGTAATGCGACCTTCGAGGCGGAATATTTTAGCAAGAAGGGTGAATACAGTGTTGCGCATAGGTTCACCGGTGAGTACATCGTTTTCTCCGATGTTAGGAGGTAAGTTTGGTTCGCAGTAGGGCTCGCCTTCTTCATTTCTCCATCGAGTGAGTAAGTCTCGGACCCACCCCCATCTCCTCCAGAAAGAACAATAACTAAATGGTTGAGGCACTTCTGGTTCGTTGACTTCGGAGTCTGCTACAATATACATCTCGAAATCGCTTCCGGAACTAATGGAATCCAAGCTAGCTGTAGGATCCATCTCTCACGATCAGTTAAAGGGTTTTGCTATGAAATGATTTTTGAATGTCAAATGATATTCTAATTATATATAGAATATCTATACATACTTCCAAAGATCTCGTGAATTACGGAGAAAATTAAGGAAACGTGTCAGATAAGGTCTACAGTGACATATACGCTAAGATATGAATGTTGTCTATACACTATTCATGCAATTAATGCAGTAAGATGTGTCTAGACTAAGAATGATAAGCAGATGATTTCTGACTAGAAATGATAAGCAAAACTTTTGACATGCAGACACGATCGAAGTCCAGACTCACTAATTCATCTAAACAACTATCAGCTAGACACACTAATACAAGACCTGGTTTGCTAAGACCACCGCTCTGATACCAACTGTAGAGACCCATCCTAATCCATCTGGACGAAGTCCATATCGATTACAAACGATTCACAATAGTTGATTACATCGCAAGGTACTTGACCTCTATATGATACATTTTATAAACATTGCATTCATTTTTAAAAGACAAACTTGCTTTAAATCGAAAGTTGACGGCATGCATACCATTTCATAATATATCCAACTATAATTAACTTAATAATAATCTTGATGAACTCGACGACTCGAATACAACGTCTTTTGAAATATGTCATGAATGACTCCAAGTAAAATCTCTAATACGAGCAAATACACAGCGGAAGATTTCTTTCATACCTGAGAATAAACATACTTTAAAGTGTCAACCAAAAGGCTGATGAGTTCATTAGTTTAACATAAATAATCATTTTCATCATTTTAATAGACCACAAGATTTTCATTTTTATTTCTCATAAATATACGTCCCATGCATAGAGACAAAAATATCATTCATACGGATTGAACACCTGGTAACCGACGTTAACTTTAATGCATAGAATATCCCCAAACAGAACCTCTCATCTGTATAATAATAATCTCGAAGTACTAAAGCATTCGTACCCCGAATGGGACTTGTCAAGGTCCATAGATCTATCTTTAGGATTCGCGTCAATCAGGGGCCATTTCCCTAAATTCTTAGGTTACCAGACTTGAAGGGCGATATTCGGTTTAATAATCCAACCATAGAATATAATTTTAAGTATTTGTTTCTATTTCGTAAAACATTTATAAAAGCAGCGCATGTATTCTCAGTCCCATAAATATATATTTATAACAAAAGCATTTAAAAAGGAAGCAAATGAAACTCACTCTACTGTATTTTATAGTAAAAATACATATGACGATACTGGACAATGCAGGGTTGGCCTCGGATTCACGAACCTATATTATTTGTATAGTCATTAATACATATAATCGAAATCGAACAAATATATATATTATTATTAGTGATATAATTTTTATGTTACTAACTTATATATATTTCATTATTTAATTAAAAGTATTCATTTTATATATTTTAAATAAATAAAAGTATTAATATAGTTAAGTTATGTGTATTAATTATATTTTTATGTAAAGATCACTTATTAATAGTTGTAAATATACTAGATTAAAGATAATAATAATAATGATAATAATAATGATAATAATAATATTAATTTTTGATAATGATAACTTTAATAAAAATAACAACTTTACTAATAATGTTAAATCTTAAGAAAAAATGATAATTTTGTTAATTTTAATTATAATGGTGAAAATAATAGTAATAATAATAATTAAAATAATAATAATAATAATAATAATATTAATAATAATAATAATAATAATATTAATAATAATAATATTAATAATTCTAATAATAATAATATAATGATACTTTGCTTTAGTATTATAACAATAACAATAATACTAGTGGTAATACTAATAATCAGATTTATCATAATTTCGTTTTTAATTCCTCAACTTATAAAAACAAATTATATAACTTAATTTCTTAGCCAATATTGTAGTGACCCGAACTTTTCCATGTTTATATATATTAATTGAGATTGATATTTACATGATTAAATGTTTCCAACATGTTAAGCAATCAAACTTGTTAAGACTTGATTAATTTAAATATGTTTCATATAGACAATTGACCACCCAAGTTGACCGGTGATTCACGAACGTTAAAACTTGTAAAAACTATATGATGACATATATATGGATATATATATAGTTAACATGATACTATGATAAGTAAACATATCATTAAGTATATTAACAATGAACTACATATGTAAAAACAAGACTACTAACTTAATGATTTTTAAACGAGACATATATGTAACGATTATCGTTGTAAAGACATTTAATGTATATATATCATATTAAGAGATATTCATACATGATAATATCATGATAATATAATAATTTAAAATCTCATTTGATATTATAAACATTGGGTTAACAACATTTAACAAGATCGTTAACCTAAAGGTTTCAAAACAACACTTACATGTAATGACTAACGATGACTTAACGACTCAGTTAAAATGTATATACATTTAGTGTTTTAATATGTATTTATACACTTTTGAATGACTTCAATACACTTATCAAAATAATACATGTGGGAACCATCATTTAGCAACTAGCATGAAATATCTCATAAAATTACAAAAATATGAGTAATCATTCATGACTTATTTACATGAAAACAAAATTACATATCCTTTATATCTAATCCATACATCAACGACCAAAAACACCTACAAACACTTTCATTCTTCAATTTTCTTCATCTAATTGATCTCTCTCAAGTTCTATCTTCAAGTTCTAAGTGTTCTTCATAAATTCTACAAGTTCTAGTTACATAAAATCAAGAATACTTTCAAGTTTGCTAGCTCACTTCCAATCTTGTAAGGTGATCATCCAACCTCAAGAAATCTTTGTTTCTTACAGTAGGTTATCATTCTAATACAAGGTAATAATCATATTCAAACTCTGGTTCAATTTCTATAACTATAACAATCTTATTTCAAGTGATGATCTTACTTGAACTTGTTTTCGTGTCATGATTCTGCTTCAAGAACTTCGAGCCATCTAAGGATCCGTTGAAGCTAGATCCATTTTTCTATTTTCCAGTAGGTTTATCCAAGGAACTTAAGGTAGTAATGATGTTCATAACATCATTCGATTCATACATATAAAGCTATCTTATTCGAAGGTTTAAACTTGTAATCACTAGAACATAGTTTAGTTAATTCTAAACTTGTTCGCAAATAAAAGTTAATCCTTCTAACTTGACTTTTAAAATCAACTAAACACATGTTCTATATCTATATGATATGCTAACTTAATGATTTAAAACCTGGAAACACGAAAAACACCGTAAAACCGGATTTACGCCGTCGTAGTAACACCGCGGGCTGTTTTGGGTTAGTTAATTAAAAACTATGATAAACTTTGATTTAAAAGTTGTTATTCTGAGAAAATGATTTTTATTATGAACATGAAACTATATCCAAAAATTATGGTTAAACTCAAAGTGGAAGTATGTTTTCTAAAATGGTCATCTAGACGTCGTTCTTTCGACTGAAATGACTACCTTTACAAAAATGACTTGTAACTTATTTTTCCGACTATAAACCTATACTTTTTCTGTATAGATTCATAAAATAGAGTTCAATATGAAACCATAGCAATTTGATTCACTCAAAACGGATTTAAAATGAAGAAGTTATGGGTAAAACAAGATTGGATAATTTTTCTCATTTTAGCTACGTGAAAATTGGTAACAAATCTATTCCAACCATAACTTAATCAACTTGTATTGTATATTATGTAATCTTGAGATACCATAGACACGTATACAATGTTTCGACCTATCATGTCGACACATCTATATATATTTCGGAACAACCATAGACACTCTATATGTGAATGTTGGAGTTAGCTATACAGGGTTGAGGTTGATTCCAAAATATATATATAGTTTGAGTTGTGATCAATACTGAGATACGTATACACTGGGTCGTGGATTAATTCAAGATAATATTTATCGATTTATTTCTGTACATCTAACTGTGGACAACTAGTTATAGGTTACTAACGAGGACAGCTGACTTAATAAACTTAAAACATCAAAATATATTAAAAGTGTTGTAAATATATTTTGAACATACTTTGATATATATGTATATATTATTATAGGTTCGTGAATCAACAGTGGCCAAGTCTTACTTTTCGACGAAGTAAAAATCTGTGAAAGTGAGTTATAGTCCCACTTTTAAAATCTAATATTTTTGGGATGAGAATACATGCAGGTTTTATAAATGATTTACAAAATAGACACAAGTACGTGAAACTACATTCTATGGTTGAATTATCGAAATCGAATATGCCCCTTTTTATTAAGTCTGGTAATCTAAGAATTAGGGAACAGACACCCTAATTGACGCGAACTCTAAAGATAGATCTATTGGGCCTAACAAACCCCATCCAAAGTACCGGATGCTTTAGTACTTCGAAATTTATATCATATCCGAAGGGTGTCCCGGAATGATGGAGATATTCTTATATATGCATCTTGTTAATGTCGGTTACCAGGTGTTCACCATATGAATGATTTTTATCTCTATGTATGGGATGTGTATTGAAATATGAAATCTTGTGGTCTATTATTATGATTTGATTTATAGGTTAAACCTATAACTCACCAACATTTTTGTTGACGTTTTAAGCATGTTTATTCTCAGGTGATTATTAAGAGCTTTCGCTGTCACATACTTAAATAAGGACGAGATTTGGAGTCCATGCTTGTATGATATTGTGTAAAAAATTCATTCAAGAAACTTATTTTGTTGTAACATATTTGTATTGTAAACCATTATGTAATGGTCGTGTGTAAACAGGATATTTTAGATTATCATTATTTGATAATCTACGTAAAGCTTTTTAAACCTTTATTGATGAAATAAAGGTTATGGTTTGTTTTAAAATGAATGCAGTCTTTGAAAAATGTCTCATATAGAGGTCAAAACCTCGCAACGAAATCAATTAATATGGAACGTTTTTAATCAATAAGAACGGGACATTTCAGTTGGTATCCGAGCGTTGGTCTTAGAGAACCAGAATTTTGCATTAGTGTGTCTTATCGAGTTTGTTAGGATGCATTAGTGAGTCTGGACTTCGACCGTGTTTACTTGAAAAATGATTGTTTAACAAATTTTGTTGGAAACTATATATTTTTAACATGTGAATATTATGTGATATATTAATCTTTTAACGCGTTTGATATTATGTGATAGATGTCTACCTCTAGAACAAGTCCCATTGACTCACCTAATAATAATGAAGAGTCAAATGTAAATTGGAATGATTCGTGGACTGATTCACAAGTTCCCGAAGAGGAACCGGAAGAAGAGTCGGAACCGGAAGAAGAATCGGAACCGGAAGAAGAATCGGAACCGGATGAAGAAATAGAACCGGTGGGGGAAATAATAAAACGGTTAAGTAAAAGAAAATCCTCAACCAACCGACCAAGGTTAATTATGGTCAATGGTGTTTCCGCCAAGGAAGCAAAATATTGGGAGGATTACCAATTCTCCGATGAATCGGATTCCGAAGAGAATTCCGATGATGTTATAGAAATTACCCCAACTGAATTTAAAAAGGCAAAAGAAAATAATAAGGGAAAGGGCATAAAAATAGAGAAATCTAATTCCAACCCCGATGAACTTTATATGTATTGTCAACCCCGAAAGTCCTTAAGTTGTAACAATGACCCGGGAACCTCTAAACCACCAGGTTTTTCTAAACCAGTGTGGAAAACGACGGCTCGTATTAGGGGAACATCATATATCCCTAGAAACTTGGCAAAACGAACCAAAACTGAAGAAGAAGAAACAAGCGAGTCGGAATAAGATAGTTGTATTCGTGTGGTGTAATATATGTAATATAGTGTGCTTATGCTTTATGATATATGTAAAAATTGCTTGTATTAATAAGTATTTTTTTTTATGAATCTAACTCTTGTCTCTTTTACAGTATAAAAACACAAAATGGATAGACAACCCAATATTTTAAGAGACCTACCCGGAGACATGATTGATGAAATCTTGTCTAGAGTCGGTCAGAATTCTTCGGCACAACTATTTAAGGCGAGATCAGTTTGTAAGACATTAGAAGAACGTTCCAAGAATGCCTTGGTTTATAAAAGGCTTTCGTTCGAAAGATGGGGGATATCACATTGGGAAATCCATAAGTTACGATGTGTTTACTTTGACGCATATATTGCGGGGAACCCAAATGCTATTTTACGCAATGGGTTAAGAAATTATTTTGACTCAATATATCCGAATATTGGACTTCGTGATTTAGAAAAAGTGGCTAACATGCAACATAAAGAAGCATGTTATGCTTACGGATTAGTAATGTTCGCTTCTCACCAAAGTGAGAACAAGAACATCGGGCTACAACTATTAAACAAAACGTTCTCACAAGTGACGGAGTCGGTAAGTGGGGTAAGAAATGAGGTTTTTAGATTGTTACGGGACTGTTGGACATTACGTAACCCTCGTCCCTTTGACGACGTTACAACACGATGTCTTATTAACGGCCATAACGGTTATGTTCCACAAGACCAAGGATGGGAAGTAATCCTAGTAAAACTAGAATGCATGACTTGTTTCTGGACGTATGAATTACGTGTCTTTATTGCCTTTGCTGAACGACTTGTGTACTAGCTAGAATTATCTTCACAACCATCTTGTATCAAATTTATTGTGTGCTATATTTCATGCTATATGTAAAATAAGCGGTATTGTAAGTTTGTAAAATATTGTGTAAAAGTTTGAACGCGAAATATTATTATAATCAGTTTTTCATATAGAATTGTAGTAGTTGAATTGTATATTAACTACTAAGTATGAACTTAACGGGTAGGTACTACCCGAATTTAAACTTATAAAACACTAATATGAAGAAAAAGCTTTATAAATGAGTTCATATTATGCTACGAAATACTATTAACTACTCTTAATATTCTGTATGATTAACTTGTTCCATTTGACTATTTTGAAGGAAATGGCACCGACTACTCGACACACCGTGAATATGAATGAAGAGGAATTCCGTACTTTTCTAGCTTCAAACATAGCCGCAGTACAGGCTGCGCTACATACCAATAATAACCTTGGATCTAGCAGTACAGGAAATCGTGTAGGATGCACCTACAAAGAATTCACTGCCTTCAAACCTTTGGAATTTGATGGAACCGAAGGACCGATCGGATTGAAACGGTGGACCGAGAAGGTCGAATCGGTGTTTGCCATAAGTAAGTGTACTGAAGAGGACAAAGTGAAGTACGCTACGCATACCTTCATGTAGCGACCCCGACAAATCGTCAAGTGACGGCGTCGGCTACGTGGGTCCCATTACCTGATTATAAGTCTTTTAGATAACTTTTGACCAAAATATGTCGCCTTCATTTCAAAATAAAGATTGTTTCAAAGTTTACAAGAATTGTTCAACCAATAGTTAAGTTACAACGTTATAATACGAATGAATTCTAGGCGACACGGTTTAAAGTAAAGTCAAAAGATGCTCCATGAAATGCACGTATACTCGACATCCAATGCAAGTATCAAATAATGAGCGGAAGCATATATCACCTAAGTTCAAGGACCTGAGAAAAACATAGAGAATCTGTCAACGAAAACGTTGGTGAAATCATAGGTTTAAATAAGTAAATGTGTAAAAGCAAGCTGAACCACAAGAGTTGCAATATTGATAAAGTCATAGTACATTCTAAAAGTTAATATTCACGAGCACCCAATTATCAAAGCTTAACATTCCGTCCGTTGAATACCCCATAAATTAGTGCTAGAACAACACTGTTTCCCGAAAATATATTTCATCCGTAGACGGTAGCGAACCGTCAAAGATGAGGGTTGTCAACCCATATGGCCATATAACATAAGTTCTCGCTTACACCATCTGATGTAACTAATGATAATCGGATTGAGGATTTTCGTTCTAAACTCGTATGTAGAATGTTTGTTTTCCCGTTCTTGTGTTCACTTAGTTCAAAAGAATCGTTTATGTTTTCTCATCCCAAAAGTAAGTTTAAAAGAGTAAAAGTGGGACTATGATCTCACCTTGTATGCACGAACCAAAAAGTACTTCGACAAGTAACGTGTGCAAAGAACACTGCTAGTCTTGACCTAAACAAATAGGTTGTATCAATAACGATAGTCACGAAGGGTAAAGATGTTCAATTAGTCCTATGGCTCGTTACGACTGGATTATATTAGCATGTGAATCAACTAGTCAAGTTTCATGCAAGATACAAGTAAATAATCATGTTAGAAAGGTTGTATAAGTATTTGGTTAAGTTTGATTAAAAGTCAACTTGGTCGGGTCAAAGTCAACGGAAAAGTCAACGGGGTCGGGTTGGGTATCCGACAATTTTTCTAAGTTATATAATCATATATGAGCATGTTGGCCAAGTTTCATGTTAATCGGAGGTCCGTAGCATAGCAAACATTTTTATGTCAAATGACCAACGCAACAGCCAGTTTTAGTACAATGGGACGGCGTCCCAAATGGCTAGACGGCGTCTCGATTAAAAGAGTGGGACGGCGTCCCCAATTCCTAGACGGCGTCTAGGTTAGAAGAGTGGGACGTCGTCCTGGGTATCTGGACGGCGTCCTGAGGTGTTTCCAGGCCCTGGTTGCTGAAACTCCTAAGTGCACGAATCAAAACTCAACCCAACACAATTTACAAACCGCAAACATTCAAGGCATGCATTTTATATCACCGGAAAGGTATTTTGACAAGGAATGCAACTATGCACTTTTTATCATTCAAACTTTCATTTACAACAACCAAAAACCGCAATCAATGCTCCTCATTCAATGCATACAAGTCATAAACGCCATTTAATGATTCGATAGCCAAATTACATGAACAATATGCCGTTTCGAAGGTAATTAAGCATACAACACAACCTAACACTTACAATTAACATTTAATGTCATTTAATGCATCAAAAATCCATTCCTAGTTCATGAAACCCTAACCAAAAATCACCAAATTTCATAATCAAGTTTAAGAGGTTTCTTAGATCAATCTTTACATCTAAATGAAGCTAATGATACTAGTAACACTTTTAAAACATGCACATTAACAATCTAATAACATTTGATCATCCAAAATCAAGGATTTAGCAAGTAATTTTCATAATGATCTAGTTACACCAAAAACAACAAATCGAGCATACAAATTACATACACGACATCACAATGAGCCATAGACACTAGTTAACATACTTTTAAGTCAAGAACACAAATTTAAAGAAAACTAGTGTTTTAGAAATGTTACCCAAATAAGATGAAGTTGGTACCAAAATGAAGAGGATGAAGAGAGGATCACGAATATGTAATTTATTTTGTTGTAAGCCTCCTGGATCGAATTTAGATGATGATTGAATGAATTTGGAAATTGGGTGTGTTCTTGCTAGAGAGAAAGAGAGAGAGAGAGAGATGGTTGAATGGTGGTGATTGGGGTGGACTAGGTGACCTAGTCAACTAGTTTGCCCCGTGTCAATTTTAGTCCCTCGAGTTTGTAGTCGGGTGCGGAAAATATCTAAACGGAATATTTCAAAACGCGTATTAACGGGAGATGTTATAAACATATAACGGAGTTTAAATTAGTATAACGGAAAAGAAAACGGAAAAAGGCGGGATGTTACATTTCCTACTCCTTAAAAGAAATTTCGTCCCGAAATTTAGGTAGGCGTAGTAGTCGTTGTTTCTTCCTCGGAATCTGACTTTTCCGGAACTGGGAATAGATGAGGGTGTTTCTTCCGCATTTGATCTTCTCTTTCCCAAGTAAACTCGGGTCCTCTTTTGGCGTTCCATCGGACTTTAACAATCGGGATCCGGCTTTGTTTTAATTCCTTCTCGACGTAGTCCACAATTTCAACCGGTTCCTCCACGAAATGAAGTTTGTCATCAATGGTAAGCTCCTCGAGAGGAATGACGATATCGGGTTCGGCAAGACACTTTTTCAAGTTGGACACATGGAAAGTAGGATGAACGGAGCTCAATTGAGGCGGAAGATCTAAACGATAAGCAACGGTTCCAATACGCTCCAAGATTTCGAAAGGACCAATATACCGCGGATTTAGCTTCCCGCGTTTCCCAAAATGGATTACACCCTTCCAAGGTGCGACTTTTAACATTACTCGGTCACCGACTTGAAATTCAAGATCGTTGCGTCGTTTGTCGGTATAGCTCTTTTGACGACTTCGGGCCGTCCTAAGCCTATCTCGGATTTGAATGATTTTCTCGGTGGTTTCGTGAATGAGTTCGGGTCCGGTGATTTGCACGTCGCCTACCTCGGTCCAACAAAGAGGTGAACGACATTTGCGGCCATATAGCGCTTCAAAAGGTGCGGCTTTAATACTCGCGTGATAACTATTGTTATAAGAGAACTCGGCGAGAGGTAAGTGCTTGTCCCAAGCTTTTTCGAAATCAACCACGCAAGCTCGTAACATGTCTTCTAAGGTTTGAATTGTACGTTCGCTTTGTCCATCGGTTTGAGGATGATATGCGGTGCTCATGTCTAAACGCGTTCCCAACGCTTCTTGCAATGTACGCCAAAATCTAGAAACGAAACGGCCATCTCGGTCGGAGATAATCGATAAAGGTACACCGTGTCGGGCTACGATCTCCTTAATGTAAAGTTGTGCAAGTTTCTCCATTTTGTCTGTTTCTTTCATGGCAAGGAAGTGTGCGGATTTGGTGAGACGGTCAACAATAACCCAAATGGTATCATAACCGCCCGTCGTTTTTGGTAGCTTGGTGATAAAATCCATCGTTATCCTTTCCCACTTCCATTGCGGGATCTCGGGTTGTTGAAGTAATCCGGACGGTCTTTGGTGTTCGGCTTTGACTTTGGAACATGTCAAACACTTGGAAACATAAGTAGCTACGTCCCTTTTGATGTTCGGCCACCAATATAGTTGTTTAAGGTCGTGGTACATCTTATTGGCACCGGGGTGAATCGAGTATCGTGACTTATGGGCTTCATCTAAAATAAGGCTTCGTAGGTCCCCATAACTAGGCACCCAAATCCTTCCGGCGTAATATCGGAGTCCGGTCTCCCTAATTTCGAATCGAGAGACGTGAATGTTTAAGAGCTCGTGTGAAAGGTTTTCATCCTTGAGAGCCTCATCTTGGGCTACCCGAATTTGGCTATTAAGGTTGGTGTGAATGGTGATGTTTAAAGCTCGGACACGAAGAGGCACCGCTCTTTCTTTTCGACTTAAGGCATCGGCTACTACGTTTGCCTTCCCGGGATGGTAACGAAGCTCGCAATTATAATCGTTCAAGGTCTCAATCCACCTTCGTTGTCTCATGTTTAGTTGCTTTTGATCGAAGATATGTTGGAGACTTTTGTGATCGGTAAAGATAGTACTCTTGGTACCAAGAAGATGATGTCTCCATAGCTTAAGTGCAAAGATGACGGCACCGAGTTCAAGATCATGTGTCGTGTAGTTTCGTTCGTGAACTTTGAGTTGTCGAGAGGCATAAGCAATGACTTTCTTTCGTTGCATTAATACGCATCCATAACCATTTTTCGAGGCATCACAATATACAACAAAATCATCATTGCCTTCGGGAAGTGACAAGATAGGAGCGGTGGTTAGCTTAGTTTTCAAGATTTGAAAAGCGGTTTCTTGTTCGGATGTCCAAACGAATTTTCGTTCCTTGTGAGTTAACGCGGTTAAAGGACGAGCGATTAGGGAGAAATCCTTGATGAATTTACGATAGTATCCGGTGAGACCCAAGAATTGTCGAATTTGAGTAGGAGTAGTAGGAGTCTCCCATTTACTAATGGCTTCGATTTTTGCGGGATCGACTTTAATGCCTTGATCACTTACAACATGACCAAGAAATTGAACTTCCTTTAACCAAAATTCACACTTGGAGAACTTGGCATATAGTTGCTCTTTTCTCAAGAGCTCGAGCACGAGTCGGAGATGTTCTTCGTGTTCCTCTTCGTTTTTAGAATAGATCAAAATATCATCGATGAACACGATAACGAATTTGTCGAGGTAAGGTTTGCACACGCGGTTCATGAGATCCATGAACACCGCCGGTGCGTTAGTGAGACCGAAAGGCATGACAAGGAATTCATAACTACCATAACGAGTCCGGAAAGCGGTTTTGGAGACATCTTCCCCCTTAACCCTTAGTTGATGATAACCCGAACGGAGATCGATTTTTGAGTATACACGAGAACCTTGTAGTTGATCAAAAAGGTCATCAATGCGAGGAAGAGGATATCGGTTCTTAACCGTCAATTTGTTTAGTTCACGATAATCAATGCACATTCGTAGGGATCCGTCTTTCTTCTTGACGAACAAAATCGGAGCGCCCCATGGTGAATGGCTAGGTTGAATGAAACCACGGTCAAGTAACTCTTGGATTTGACTTTGTAATTCTTGCAATTCAGATGGAGCGAGTCTATATGGTGCATGCGCTACGGGTGCGGCTCCTGGAATAAGATCGATTTGAAATTCAACCGGTCGATGAGGTGGAAGACCCGGTAATTCGTCGGGAAATACATCGGAAAAGTCACTAACAATTGGCACATCTTCGATGCGCTTTTCGTCGGCCTCGACTTTCTTAACGTGAGCAAGAATCGCGAAACAACCCTTGCGAAGTAGCTTTCGAACTTTAAGGCACGAAACGAGATTGAGTCCGGTGCAATTTTTGTCGCCATAGACAATCAATGGTTCACCATTCTCGATAGGAATTCGGATTGCGTGAAGATCGCAAAGAATGTGAGATTTATTTTTGACCATCCAATTCATACCGATTATTACATCAAAACTCCCTAATTCCATGGGTATCAAGTCAATTTCAAAGTCCTTACCCAAAATGTTCAAAGTACACCCCCGGTAATATGTGTCGGCACTTAAGAGTTTTCGATCGGCCACTTTGATGGAATAAGTAGTATCTAAAGGGTGTGGTGGAGTGCAAAGGGTAGGAGCCAAAGTCTTGGACACAAAACATTTATCGGCACCCGAATCGAATAAGCAAGTAACATAAGAGTTGTTGAGAAGAAACGTACCCGTGACTAGTTCATTGTCATCTCGGGCTTCCTCGGTGTTGATGTTAAAGGCTCGACCTCGGTTGTTGGGGTTGGCTTTCTTTTTCGGGCATTCGTTCTTATAATGGCCCGTTTGGCCACATTCGTAACAAGTGACCGTTTTTGGAGGATTGGGCCCCTTTCGAGCAACGGGGGCGGTGCTTGTGCAATTGTTGACCCTATGACCAACTCCTTGGCAACGGTGACAAATTAGCTTGTTACATTCGCCGTAATGATGTTTGTGGCACTTGTTGCACAAAGGTAAGTTCCCGACATAACCCTTCTTGCCGTCGTTGTTGAAGGGCTTTTTGGTGAAGGTGTTGTTGTTGTAGTTAGTTGATGGAGTGGCTTCCCATTTCCTTTTGTTGCCACCCGACTTGTCCTCGGCCTTAGGAGCCGGTACTACGATTTCGTCAACCGTTTCAATTAATTGGCGAGCCATGTTCATAGCGGCTTGATGAGTAGTGGGTTTGGATGACATCACCCCTTGTTTGATGCTTTTTGGAAGACCGAGCATGTAGAGCTCAATCCTTTGAGATTCGGGGTTAACAAGATTAGGACACATCAAGGATAGTTCGGCGAAGCGTTGATTATAAGCTTTAAGATCGTTTCCGACCGCTTTCAAAGCTCTTAGTTCTTCCTCAAGCTTTCGGGTTTCTTCGCGCGGAAAATATTCAACAGTCATCTTTTCCTTTAGATCGGCCCAAGAGAGGGCATGAGCTTCATCGGTACCCACCGATTGAACATAGGTGTTCCACCATGTTAGAGCAATTCCGGAGAAAGTGTGGGTGGAGTATTTGACCTTGTCTTGATCCCGACAACCGCTTATGCTAAAGACGGCCTCGGTTTGTTCAAACCAACGAGTAAGCACAACCGGTCCCCCGGTTCCATCATAATTGTGAGGTTTGCACCCCATGAAAGCTTTGTAGGAGCACCCTTCGCTAGAGTTACCGGCTCCTTGGTTATTGTTGTTGTGGTTGGTGTTATTGTTGTTGTTAGACGAGTGACCGGCCATGGCCGCATCTACGGCGGTAGCTATCATCCGTTCGAGAGCTTGTTCGGGAGTTTCATTGCGGCGTACACGACGAGGAGCCATTGTTCCTTCAAAACAAAAGAATACCGTTGGTTAGTATTCTAAATAATACTAACCGTGATATGGAATAAAGGTAGAGAGAAAATTATCCTTGACCCGCCTTAAATTCTTTATGTCATAATGTCGGTATGTTCATATGAGTCACCGTAATATAATTTCCGGGAATTATATTACCCTAATTCATATGTGCATTCGACATTACATCAAATAGTCAAGATGGCGTGTCAATTAAATTATATAACGCAAGACTTAGATAGAATAAGAGTAGATATGAGTAGAAGAGTTAGAGTATAAATGCACAATTTGTCAAGTAATTCCTATGTCAAGTCTATATGCCGGTTGTAGTCTAGATTCACCTATGTACCCTATGACTCGGGGTGGACACAAATGAACTCTAAATCCCTACAACCAAGGCTCTGATACCACTTGTAGCGACCCCGACAAATCGTCAAGTGACGGCGTCGGCTACGTGGGTCCCATTACCTGATTATAAGTCTTTTAGATAACTTTTGACCAAAATATGTCGCCTTCATTTCAAAATAAAGATTGTTTCAAAGTTTACAAGAATTGTTCAACCAATAGTTAAGTTACAACGTTATAATACGAATGAATTCTAGGCGACACGGTTTAAAGTAAAGTCAAAAGATGCTCCATGAAATGCACGTATACTCGACATCCAATGCAAGTATCAAATAATGAGCGGAAGCATATATCACCTAAGTTCAAGGACCTGAGAAAAACATAGAGAATCTGTCAACGAAAACGTTGGTGAAATCATAGGTTTAAATAAGTAAATGTGTAAAAGCAAGCTGAACCACAAGAGTTGCAATATTGATAAAGTCATAGTACATTCTAAAAGTTAATATTCACGAGCACCCAATTATCAAAGCTTAACATTCCGTCCGTTGAATACCCCATAAATTAGTGCTAGAACAACACTGTTTCCCGAAAATATATTTCATCCGTAGACGGTAGCGAACCGTCAAAGATGAGGGTTGTCAACCCATATGGCCATATAACATAAGTTCTCGCTTACACCATCTGATGTAACTAATGATAATCGGATTGAGGATTTTCGTTCTAAACTCGTATGTAGAATGTTTGTTTTCCCGTTCTTGTGTTCACTTAGTTCAAAAGAATCGTTTATGTTTTCTCATCCCAAAAGTAAGTTTAAAAGAGTAAAAGTGGGACTATGATCTCACCTTGTATGCACGAACCAAAAAGTACTTCGACAAGTAACGTGTGCAAAGAACACTGCTAGTCTTGACCTAAACAAATAGGTTGTATCAATAACGATAGTCACGAAGGGTAAAGATGTTCAATTAGTCCTATGGCTCGTTACGACTGGATTATATTAGCATGTGAATCAACTAGTCAAGTTTCATGCAAGATACAAGTAAATAATCATGTTAGAAAGGTTGTATAAGTATTTGGTTAAGTTTGATTAAAAGTCAACTTGGTCGGGTCAAAGTCAACGGAAAAGTCAACGGGGTCGGGTTGGGTATCCGACAATTTTTCTAAGTTATATAATCATATATGAGCATGTTGGCCAAGTTTCATGTTAATCGGAGGTCCGTAGCATAGCAAACATTTTTATGTCAAATGACCAACGCAACAGCCAGTTTTAGTACAATGGGACGGCGTCCCAAATGGCTAGACGGCGTCTCGATTAAAAGAGTGGGACGGCGTCCCCAATTCCTAGACGGCGTCTAGGTTAGAAGAGTGGGACGTCGTCCTGGGTATCTGGACGGCGTCCTGAGGTGTTTCCAGGCCCTGGTTGCTGAAACTCCTAAGTGCACGAATCAAAACTCAACCCAACACAATTTACAAACCGCAAACATTCAAGGCATGCATTTTATATCACCGGAAAGGTATTTTGACAAGGAATGCAACTATGCACTTTTTATCATTCAAACTTTCATTTACAACAACCAAAAACCGCAATCAATGCTCCTCATTCAATGCATACAAGTCATAAACGCCATTTAATGATTCGATAGCCAAATTACATGAACAATATGCCGTTTCGAAGGTAATTAAGCATACAACACAACCTAACACTTACAATTAACATTTCATGTCATTTAATGCATCAAAAATCCATTCCTAGTTCATGAAACCCTAACCAAAAATCACCAAATTTCATAATCAAGTTTAAGAGGTTTCTTAGATCAATCTTTACATCCAAATGAAGCTAATGATACTAGTAACACTTTTAAAACATGCACATTAACAATCTAATAACATTTGATCATCCAAAATCAAGGATTTAGCAAGTAATTTTCATAATGATCTAGTTACACCAAAAACAACAAATCGAGCATACAAATTACATACACGACATCACAATGAGCCATAGACACTAGTTAACATACTTTTAAGTCAAGAACACAAATTTAAAGAAAACTAGTGTTTTAGAAATGTTACCCAAATAAGATGAAGTTGGTACCAAAATGAAGAGGATGAAGAGAGGATCACGAATATGTAATTTATTTTGTTGTAAGCCTCCTGGATCGAATTTAGATGATGATTGAATGAATTTGGAAATTGGGTGTGTTCTTGCTAGAGAGAAAGAGAGAGAGAGAGAGAGATGGTTGAATGGTGGTGATTGGGGTGGACTAGGTGACCTAGTCAACTAGTTTGCCCCGTGTCAATTTTAGTCCCTCGAGTTTGTAGTCGGGTGCGGAAAATATCTAAACGGAATATTTCAAAACGCGTATTAACGGGAGATGTTATAAACATATAACGGAGTTTAAATTAGTATAACGGAAAAGAAAACGGAAAAAGGCGGGATGTTACACTTCACAGGTTCTGCGTTAACATGGTGGAATACCTATCTAGAGCAAGTGGGACAAGACGATGCGTACGCACTACCGTGGTCAGCATTCAAGCACTTGATGAACGAGAAGTACCGTCCCAGAACCGAGGTCAATAAGCTCAAGACAGAACTTAGAGGGTTACTAACCCAAGGATTTGATATTACCACGTATGAAAGATGATTCACAGAATTGTGCCTATTGTGTCCGGGAGCATTCGAAGATGAGGAAGAGACGATCGACGCGTTTGTGAAAGGATTACCTGAAAGAATCCAAGAAGATATAAGTTCACACGAGCCCACCTCCATACAACAGGCATGTAGAATGGCTCACAAACTAGTGAACCAGATTGAAGAAAGAATTAAAGAACAGACTGCTGAAGAGGCCAATGTGAAGCAAGTCAAAAGAAAGTGGGAGGAAAACGGTGATAAGAATCACCAATACAACAACAACAACAACAACAACAACAACAACAGCAATTACAACAATAATCGCAACAATTATCCCAACAATCGCAACATCAATCGCAACTACAACAAACGGCCCAACAACAACAACAACAACAACAACAACAACAACAACAACTACAACAACAATCATCCCAACAACAATAATAACCGCAACAACAACAACAATCAGAAGCAGCTATGCCAAAGGTGTGAAAAGTATCACTCGAGGTTCTGCACCAAATTTTGCAACAAGTGTAAAAGAAATGGTCATAGCGCGGCGAAGTGTGAGGTCTACGGACCAGGGGTTAATAGAACGAAAGGAACAAATGGTGTCGGAACGAGTAATGGCGGAGCAAGTAGTGTCGGAGCAAGTTATGCCAATGTAGTTTGTTATAAATGTGGAAAACCGGGCCACATTATTAGAAATTGCCCGAACCAGGAGAACACGAATGGATAAGGCCACGAAAGAGTTTTCAATATTAATGCGGCAGAGGCACAGGAAGACCCGGAGCTTGTTACGGGTACGTTTCTTATTGACAATAAATCTGCTTACGTTTTATTTGATTCGGGTACGGATAGAAGCTATATGAGTAGAGATTTTTGTGCTAAATTAAGTTGTCCATTGACGCCTTTGGATAGTAAATTTTTACTCGAATTAGCAAATGGTAAATTAATTTCAGCAGATAATATATGTCAGAATCGAGAAATTAAACTGGTTAGCGAAACATTTAAGATTGACTTGATACCAGTAGAGTTAGGGAGTTTTGATGTGGTAATCGGTATGGACTGGTTGAAAGAAGTGAAAGCAGAGATCGTTTGTTACAAAAATGCAATTCGCATTATACGAGAAAAAGGAAAACCCTTAATGGTGTACGGAGAAAAGGGCAACACGAAGCTACATCTTATTAGTAATTTGAAGGCACAAAAACTAATAAGAAAAGGTTGCTATGCTGTTCTAGCACACGTCGAGAAAGTACAAACTGAAGAAAAGAGCATCAATGATGTTCCCGTCGCAAAAGAATTTCCAGATGTATTTCCGAAAGAATTACCGGGATTACCCCCACATCGATCCGTTGAATTTCAAATAGATCTTGTACCAAGAGCTGCACCAATAGCTCGTGCTCCTTACAGACTCGCACCCAGCGAGATGAAAGAACTGCAAAGCCAATTACAAGAACTTTTAGAGCGTGGTTTCATTCGACCAAGCACATCACCGTGGGGAGCTCCTGTTTTGTTTGTCAAGAAGAAAGATGGTACATTCAGGTTGTGTATCGACTACCGAGAGTTGAACAAACTTACCATCAAGAACCGCTACCCACTACCGAGAATCGACGACTTATTTGATCAACTACAAGGCTCGTCTGTTTATTCAAAGATTGACTTACGTTCCGGGTATCATCAAATGCGGGTGAAAGAAGATGATATTCCAAAGACTGCTTTCAGAACACGTATGGTTTAACTAATGCACCAGCTGTGTTCATGGACCTTATGAACCGAGTGTGTGGACCATACCTTGACAAGTTTGTCATTGTTTTCATTTATGACATACTTATTTACTCAAAGAATGACCAAGAACACGGTGAACATATGAGAAAGGTGTTAGAAGTATTGAGGAAGGAAGAATTGTACGCTAAATTTTCAAAGTGTGCATTTTGGTTGGAAGAAGTTCAATTCCTCGGTCACATAGTGAACAAAAAAGGTATTAAGGTGGATCCGGCAAAGATAGAAACTGTTGAAAAGTGGGAAACCCCGAAAACTCCAAAACACATATGCCAGTTTTTAGGACTAGCTGGTTACTACAGAAGGTTCATCCAAGACTTTTCCAGAATAGCAAAACCCTTGACTGCATTAACGCATAAAGGGAAGAAATTTGAATGGAAGGATGAATAAGAGATAGCGTTTCAGTTATTGAAGAAAAAGCTAACTACGGCACCTATATTGTCATTGCCTGAAGGGAATGATGATTTTGTGATTTATTGTGACGCATCAAAGCAAGGTATCGGTTGTGTATTAATGCAACGAACGAAGGTGATTGCTTATGCGTCTAGACAATTGAAGATTCACGAGCAAAATTATACGACGCATGATTTGGAATTAGGCGCGGTTGTTTTTGCATTAAAGACTTGGAGGCACTACTTATATGTGGTCAAAAATATTATATATACCGACCACAAAAGTCTTCAACACATATTTATCAAAAACAACTGAAAATGAGGCAGCGTAGGTGGATTGAATTATTGAATGATTACGACTTTGAGATTCGTTACCACCCAGGGAAGGCAAATGTGGTAGCCGATGCCTTGAGCAGGAAGGACAGAGAACCCATTCGAGTAAAATCTATGAATATAATGATTCATAATAACCTTACTACTCAAATAAAGGAGGCGCAACAAGGAGTTTTAAAAGAGGGAAATTTAAAGGATGAAATACCCAAAGGATCGGAGCAGCATCTTAATATTCGGGAAGACGGAACCCGGTATAGGGCTGAAAGGATTTGGGTACCAAAATTTGGAGATATGAGAGAAATGGTACTTAGAGAAGCTCATAAAACCAGATACTCAATACATCCTGGAACGGGGAAGATGTACAAGGATCTCAAGAAACATTTTTGGTGGCCGGGTATGAAAGCCGATGTTGCTAAATACGTAGGAGAATGTTTGACGTGTTCTAAGGTCAAAGCTGAGCATCAGAAACCATCAGGTCTACTTCAACAACCCGAAATCCCAGAATGGAAATGGGAAAAAATTACCATGGATTTCATCACTAAATTGCCAAGGACTGCAAGTGGTTTTGATACTATTTGGGTAATAGTTGATCGTCTCACCAAATCAGCACACTTCCTGCCAATAAGAGAAGATGACAAGATGAAGAAGTTAGCACAACTGTATTTGAAGGAAGTCGTCTCCAGATATGGAATACCAATCTCTATTATCTCTGATAGGGATGGCAGATTTATTTCAAGATTCTGTCAGACATTACAGCAAGCATTAGGAACTCGTCTAGACATGAGTACTGCCTATCATCCACAAACTGATGGGCAGAGCGAAAGGACGATACAAACACTTGAAGACATGCTATGAGCATGTGTTATTGATTTCGGAAACAGTTGGGATCGACATCTACCCTTAGCAGAATTTTCCTACAACAACAGCTACCATTCAAGCATTGAGATGGCGCCGTTTGAAGCACTTTATGGTAGAAAGTGCAGGTCTCCGATTTGTTGGAGTGAAGTGGGGGATAGACAGATTACGGGTCCGGAGATTATACAAGAAACTACCGAGAAGATCATCCAAATTCAACAACGGTTGAAAACCGCCCAAAGTCGACAAAAGAGCTACGCTGACATTAAAAGAAAAGATATAGAATTTGAAATTGGAGAGATGGTCATGCTTAAAGTTTCACCTTAGAAAGGCATTGTTCGATTTGGTAAACGAGGGAAATTAAATCCAAGGTATATTGGACCATTCAAGATTATTGATCATGTCGGACCAGTAGCTTACCGAATTGAGTTACCTCAACAAATCGCGGCTGTACATAACACTTTCCACGTCTCGAATTTAAAGAAATGTTTTGCTAAAGAAGATCTCACTATTCCGTTAGATGAAATCCAAATCAACGAAAAACTTCAATTCATCAAAGAACCCGTCGAAATAATGGATCGTGAGGTTAAAAGACTTAAGCAAAACAAGATACCAATTTTTAAGGTTCGATGGAATGCTCGTAGAGGACCCGAGTTCACCTGGGAGCATGAATATCAGATGAAGAAGAAATACCCGCATTTATTGCCAGAATATTCGTCAACACCTTCAACAGCTTAAAATTTCGGGACGAAATTTATTTAACGGGTAGGTACTGTAGTGACCCAAACTTTTCCATGTTTATATATATTAATTGAGATTGATATTTACATGATTAAATGTTTCCAACATGTTAATCAATCAAACTTGTTAAGACTTGATTTATTGAAATATGTTTCATATAGATAATTGACCACCCAAGTTGACCGGTGATTAACGAACGTTAAAACTTGTAAAAACTATATGATGACATATATATGGATATATATATAGTTGACATGATAATATGATAAGTAAGCATATCATTAAGTATATTAACAACGAACTACATATGTAAAAACAAGACTACTAACTTAATGATTTTTAAACGAGACATATATGTAACGATTATCGTTGTAAAGGCATTTAATGTATATATATCATATTAAGAGATATTCATACATGATAATATCATGATAATATAATAATTTAAAATCTCATTTGATATTATAAACATTGGGTTAACAACATTTAACAAGATCGTTAACCTAAAGGTTTCAAAACAACACTTACATGTAATGACTAACGATGACTTAACGACTCAGTTAAAATGTATATACATGTAGTGTTTTAATATGTATTTATACACTTTTGAAAGACTTCAATACACTTATCAAAATACTTCTACTTAACAAAAATGCTTACAATTACATCCTCGTTCAGTTTCATCAACAATTCTACTCGTATGCACCCGTATCCGTACTCGTACAATACACAGCTTTTAGATGTATGTACTATTGGTATATACACTCTAATGATCAGCTCTTAGCAGCCCATGTGAGTCACCTAACACATGTGGGAACCATCATTTGGCAACTAGCATGAAATATCTCATAAAATTACAAAAATATGAGTAATCATTCATGACTTATTTACATGAAAACAAAATTACATATCCTTTATATCTAATCCATACATCAACGACCAAAAACACCTACAAACACTTTCATTCTTCAATTTTCTTCATCTAATTGATCTCTCTCAAGTTCTATCTTCAAGTTCTAAGTGTTCTTCATAAATTCTACAAGTTCTAGTTACATAAAATCAAGAATACTTTCAAGTTTGCTAGCTCACTTCCAATCTTGTAAGGTGATCATCCAACCTCAAGAAATCTTTGTTTCTTACAGTAGGTTATCATTCTAATATAAGGTAATAATCATATTCAAACTTTTGTTCAATTTCTATAGCTATAACAATCTTATTTCAAGTGATGATCTTACTTGAACTTGTTTTCGTGTCATGATTCTACTTCAAGAACTTCGAGCCATCCAAGGATCCGTTGAAGCTAGATCCATTTTTCTCTTTTCCAGTAGGTTTATCCAAGGAACTTAAGGTAGTAATTATGTTCATAACATCATTCGATTCATACATATAAAGCTATCTTATTCGAAGGTTTAAACTTGTAATCACTAGAACATAGTTTAGTTAATTCTAAACTTGTTCGCAAATAAAACTTAATCCTTCTAACTTGACTTTTAAAATCAACTAAACACATGTTCTATATCTATATGATATGCTAACTTAATGATTTAAAACCTGGAAACACGAAAAACACCGTAAAACCGGATTTACGCCGTCGTAGTAACACCGCGGGCTGTTTTGGGTTTGTTAATTAAAAACTATGATAAACTTTGATTTAAAAGTTGTTATTCTGAGAAAATGATTTTTATTATGAACATGAAACTATATCCAAAAATTATGGTTAAACTCAAAGTGGAAGTATGTTTTCTAAAATGGTCATCTAGACGTCGTTCTTTCGACTGAAATGACTACCTTCATAAAAATGACTTGTAACTTATTTTTCCGACTATAAACCTATACTTTTTCTGTTTAGATTCATAAAATCGAGTTCAATATGAAACCATAGCAATTTGATTCACTCAAAACGGATTTAAAATGAAGAAGTTATGGGTAAAACAAGATTGGATAATTTTTCTCATTTTAGCTACGTGAAAATTGGTAACAAATCTATTCCAACCATAACTTAATCAACTTGTATTGTATATTATGTAATCTTGAGATACCATAGACACGTATACAATGTTTCGACCTATCATGTCGACACATCTATATATATTTCGGAACAACCATAGACACTCTATATGTGAATGTTGGAGTTAGCTATACAGGGTTGAGGTTGATTCTAAATATATATATAGTTTGAGTTGTGATCAATACTGAGATACGTATACACTGGGTCGTGGATTGATTCAAGATAATATTTATCGATTTATTTCTGTACATCTAACTGTGGACAACTAGTTGTAGGTTACTAACGAGGACAGCTGACTTAATAAACTTAAAACATCAAAATATATTAAAAGTGTTGTAAATATATTTTGAACATACTTTGATATATATGTATATATTGTTATAGGTTCGTGAATCAACAGTGGCCAAGTCTTACTTCCCGACGAAGTAAAAATTTGTGAAAGTGAGTTATAGTCCCACTTTTAAAATCTAATATTTTTGGGATGAGAATACATGCAGGTTTTATAAATGATTTACAAAATAGACACAAGTACGTGAAACTACATTCTATGGTTGAATTATCGAAATCGAATATGCCCCTTTTTATTAAGTCTGGTAATCTAAGAATTAGGGAACAGACACCCTAATTGGCGCGAACTCTAAAGATAGATCTATTGGGCCTAACAAACCCCATCCAAAGTACCGGATGCTTTAGTACTTCGAAATTCATATCATATCCGAAGGGTGTCCCGGAATGATGGGGATATTCTTATATATGCATCTTGTTAATGTCAGTTACCAGGTGTTCACCATATGAATGATTTTTATCTCTATGTATGGGATGTGTATTGAAATATGAAATCTTGTGGTCTATTATTATGATTTAATATATATAGGTTAAACCTATAACGCACCAACATTTTTGTTGACGTTTTAAGCATGTTTATTCTCAGGTGATTATTAAGAGCTTCCGCTGTCGCATACTTAAATAAGGACGAGATTTGGAGTCCATGCTTGTATGATATTGTGTAAAAACTGCATTCAAGAAACTTATTTTGTTGTAACATATTTGTATTGTAAACCATTATGTAATGGTCGTGTGTAAACAGGATATTTTAGATTATCATTATTTGATAATCTACGTAAAGCTTTTTAAACCTTTATTGATGAAATAAAGGTTATGGTTTGTTTTAAAATGAATGCAGTCTTTGAAAAACGTCTCATATAGAGGTCAAAACCTCGCAACGAAATCAATTAATATGAAACGTTTTTAATCAATAAGAACGGGACATTTCAAATATCATAACTGTACATATATTCATATAATTCATAATTAGTTTCCATAATTTTTACCATATTAAACTTATTATTAACTTTGTGATATCAATGTTATTAACATATTCGAAACCATAGTAATAGTAATAACAATTTTATTATTAATGGTGATATCAAAATTTATCCTACTTAATAATAATAATACTAGTGATAACAACAATACTAATACTTGTAAAAATAAAATAATAACAATCATAATAATAATAAAGAAATGATAATTATAAAAAGAAATTGAGCTACCTTTCATAAAAGGTTGTTTTAAAAAAAAGAAATGCTCCATTTGGGAATTGAACCCGAGACCACCTATTAACCGATAACACCCATGACCATCCCTCTATTCTTGTTTTTTTGAAATTTTATCACTCCCTTATTTATTTAACCTCCTGTCTGTGTTCATCTTTTTCTCCAACAATTACATCGACTAGGATATCATTTATCAATACAACGATTTGATTTTAGGATTTCATAAAAAAAAATAAACGCTTGTAATTGTTACTTCCAATTAATCAAACATAAAAAAAATAACAAAGAAAAATAAAAAAAATCACAGCATAAGCTGCTGTCGTCGTCGCTGCCAAAAGAGAGAAAAAAAAATTTGATTTTGATTTGTGGTACGTTTTAGCCAAAGGTTACAACATCAATTACTTTTCAAATTGTTTCTAAAATCTATCTCAATCATCAATTTAACTGAAAAACTCAAAATAAATCCGAATTTTGACAAAACAGTTCGTTTGACCTTTTTTGCTCAAAACTTTGACTTCGAAATTTGGACGCGATAATACGAATTAATTCCTGAGATTTTGCAGAGAGTTTCAGTGAAGAATTCCTAACAAGATTGCATTAACACATTTTTAAATGAAATTCAAAAACGAGTTATTAGTGAAATGGCTAAGAACCGAGAAGGAATAAGAAAAGAAAGAAAAAAACTGTAAAAATTTAATCTTCCTGCTACTCTTTTGCTTTGCATTCTACATCCTATAACGCCAATGAATAATTGATTAACAGTAACAATATTTGAGAGTAGGTTGTATTGTTGTGATGATTGAGGTCGACCAAAAGTCACGAGCAGCACAAATTTAACAGAAAAAAAATAAAACAGATAAAGGTATAAATTACGCGTGATGTATATATCTGTTTCTATATATTTATTATTTTAATTTTAATAATTAATAATTTTATTAATAATTATAATAATGATATTATTATTAACAATAATAAACATAACATACTAATAATAATAATAATATATAGAGTAATAATAATAATATGTCTCAATAACAATAATTTTTAGTGAAATTTATAATAATATTATTGATAATAATTACAATAATAATACTAATTTTATTAATATTAATAATATTATTAGTAATAATAAATTGTTTATATCGAATTTCATATCTATATATTATATTTTTAAAATAATAATATTAGTAACACTAGTATTGATATTATTATCAAAAGTGATAACCATATTGTTATAACAATTATAATTAATATATTATTATTACAATTTATAGATTATGTACTATAATTATATAATATATTATATAGTAATGAGTATTATATATTTTAATAGTAATAATATCTAATCGTAATGAAGATATAATAAGTTACTTGTTTCCATAATATTATTAATACAGATATTGATATTAGTGATAATAAAAGCAATTATAACAAATATATTTTTATATCTATTTAATCATGGAATTATAATAACATGTACATATTTATATATATTAACAATACTTAATTATTCTATTTGTTATTTTAAAATTTAAATTCTAATTATTTAAAGTATACTTTATTAAATCAAAATATTATATATCCTAATGTTTATATTAATATAATATATACATATTTATTTACAAATAATTGTTTCGTGAATCGTCGGATATAGTCAAAGGGCAAATGCATTCATGTAATCTGTTCCACAATTTTGGGACTCGGTTTAATAGACTTTGCTTATCATATAAGATTAAGTTTAAATTTGGTCGGAAATTCCCGGGTCATCACAGTACCTACCCGCTAAAGAAATTTCGTCCCAAAATTTGAGTGAGGTGGTCATGGCTAACAATAAAAATGTTTTCATGACGAATATGAGTTGATAAATTGAGTTTTATCATCATTGAGTAATATGGATAAAAATAATTCGATTATTCGAAGAGTACCAATGAAGCTATCACCAAAGAGTGAAATAGAAAAGTAAAGATGTATCTTAACTTTTGACAGAGTCAGGGTTGAATTCCGGAATTCAAGGGATTTAAAGAAAATCTTCGAAATCTATAAGATTTTATTCTTCGGCGAGTAAGGAAATTAAGATCTCTATCATTAAATACGATGATCTGCCTCGATTACTCTGTCTGATATTTTCATTATAAATTAAACTCTTCCGTTCCATTATTCTCACAATTTCTATACTTTCTTTCTTAGTTCATACATCCAAAAGATTGTGAAAATGCTTAATCCCGTTCTAATCCTTGATATTTTCCTAGTTATCATTTCTGTCATCCTTCTTTCCAATCTTCCACCAGAAGAATCTGTTTACTTCTACTATTACCTTGGGGTGATACTATTCTTAATTCTACCGTGTCTTTATATTGCTATTCGTATGAATATCCACGGTTTGTAACCTCCGTGTTGTTATTGGGCTTTATATTTTCTCTTATATTTTGGAGCTCTTTGCCTTTTTATTATCCTCCCGACCTCTAGTAAGGCGAGTAACGGTCAAGAATTCGTAAGTATGGAATTTTGGATAAACATCATGTTCTAAATAAGAAAGAATGTATTAGCACGATTTGATTTGTCAAATTACCAGAATCACTGAGAATAGAACTATCAAGAATATATTTTCTTGATATGTTCAGAAGTTAAGCAGAATGAAAGAGTTATGTAACATGGCACATGATGACGTTATGACCTGTGAATCATCACGTTCCAATAGAAACTCAGCATGACCTACTGTAATATAATCACGTTGATCAAGTGTCATTATATTATACTAACTCATGCATCAGTTCCCAACATTACTTCAATAACATTCATATTTTAAGCTCGAAAGTTTACAGAATATAGAAACTAACTGTTTCTATATGATGTAACACTGATAGCACGAAGAGATAATTATATTATACTAACTCATGCATCAGCTGGGTACTTTTCATCTATTCCTATCGGTCGCTCACTCTTTCTTTGGAGCATTGCATGTACAAGGCCCGGATCATTGCCCGTGTAAGAAAAATCTAGCCAAGGACCAAAACAAGTTCCCCTAAAATTTTTTTGTTGATTTTCAGTCATTAATGCCTTTAGTTGAGGTATAACATTCAACATATTCTTCATCGTCAACTTCGCCTCAACATATACCTGAAACAGACAGTTTTTCAGCAAAAAAGTACAGGCGCAAGGACGCAAGTAATGGCTTGCGTCTGGTTTATCACACAGGAACAAGAACGCAAGACGTTCCTTGCGCCAGCTACTTCGGACAAGCGCAAGGACGCAAGACGTTCCTTGCGCCTGTACCAGATTCTAGTTTTATGCCCCTTAAACAATCGTGTTCCAGTTTTTATAATATGTTAGTTTTCAAAGACTGTAACTTTAACAAATCTTGCAACAGTTTAAGTGAGTTTTGCATCACCAAGCTCGTTGAAGCATTACATCGAACACTTGGTGTGCAACAAAACTTATAAATCAATTTCGACATAATAAATGAGTAATCGAACGAGAATAGTTAAACGGATACACTTACCTGTTCTTGTGACATCTTGATGGAGTTTTTTGTCGGTTTTTTCTCTTCCTTTTTCTCAATACGCCAGTCGTGGTGCTGATGGTGATGGTGATGGTGATGGTGGCGGAGAAGATGTACTGATGGTGGTGGTGCTGGTGATGGTGGTGGTGGTGGTGGTGATGTAGTGGTGATTCTCAGAAGAAGGGTCGCAAGGGTAGACGGGTCGCAAGGGGGTCGCAAGTGCAAGGTTCTTCGTAATCGTCGTCGGTCGTAAAGAGGTCGCAAGATCTCAGTCTGTCGGTGTGTGTGTGTGTGTGTATGTGGTGTCTGTTTTCTTTATTTGACCTAATTTATTAACACTAGGACGCAAGGACGCAAGGATGCAAGTCGCAAGGTCGCAAGGTCTCTTGCGCCTTGCGCGGGCAATTTGTCAAATTTTTTTTTGGGTTCCAGCTCAGAAAGGGGTAAAAAAAAAGGGTAAAAAGGTGATTGCCCCATCAAAGTATCACCAACCCTTGCAACGGATTTCCTCTCTAGGCTTGCACCTTGTACTCTCTTTTTTTCTCTGATTTTTTTAGTAGTATATTAGAGAGGTGTATGAATTTGCATTTTCAAAATTGATTTTGCGTTTTAAATAATTTTAATTAACTTGCACCTGCAGTCGATACCACCTGGATACAATGCATACACCCTGCCCTTTTCATGTACACCCGAGGATGCACGGATGCGGAAGTAGGATTTTTTTTTTTCACCGGGCACAAAAAAAAAAATTAAACCGTAGCAATTTTTTTGGACAAAATATAGAGGTTTTGGGGCAAAAAAATGAGTTTTTTAAGCAAATTGTGATGGTTTTTGGGCAAAATTTGAAGGTTTTTTTGGCAAAATATGAGGTTTTTGGGGCAAAAGTTAGAGAATTTTAGGGAAAATTTGAAGGTTTGAGGCAAAATATGTAGGTTTTGAATTAAAAAAAATCATTGAGGGCAAAGTCGAAAACTTAAAATTTTTACACTGGAAAAAAAAATTAACTAGACGCGGGCGCCCCCGCCCCCAAGTAGTTTCGGCACTGCAGATGCAACCACACCCGAGGACACAGATACAACCAGGAACGATGCACTCACATCCTTTGACTATATTGACTGTAGAATATATAATATTTATTATTAATTATTAATCCATTAATTATTAATCCATACATACTAAATGTTGTGGGACCTGTGGTCGTCCCTCTATTCCAAAACTACAATAGTTACCCACCTTTTTCACACTTGATTTTCATTTTTCCTTCCTTACCTACACCCAACTTGCAAAAATTATATCAAACTTCAGGGGGTAAAATGTAATTTCTCTAAATTAAAATAAAAAAACTCCACCATAACCCTTCGACAGTCCGTATCTTCCGCCTCGCTCCGAGTTAAATTTCACCAAGTACTCCGTTAAACTCGAAATATTTTTACGAACAAAACGAAACTAACTACGTTCGAAACATATACTTTTTAAAAAATGTTAAACACAACGATATCCCGTATCCCCCCGCTCGACGCGAGTTACATTTTTCCGGCAGCACCGTCAGACTCGAAATAATTTTATGAACAAAACGATACTGACTACGTTCGAAACGGACACTTTTTAAAAAACGCTAAACACAGCGACAACCCGTATCTTCCTGCTCGCCGCGAGTTAAATTTTTTCGCCAGTAACATTAAGCTCGAAATAATTTTATCAACAAAACGAAACTAACTACGTTCGATCCGGACAGATTTTAAAAAATACTAAAGACGACGACACCAACAACGATGCATAACGCATGAGCCGTTTTCCCTTCGGTAAATAAAACTGCGTTAAATATGAATACGCCGGCCGAAAGCCCCTGTCGCATCGCGCGGGCCGGACCCGGACTAGTTATGTACTATAGCCCATGTTGAATTTATAACTGAGGGTTTGAGTTTAGGTTTGGCAAAGTGTAAATTTCAAAAATTGTACGTAATAATCCTTATCATAAGTATAAATATACTCTATCAATACATAATTGGTTTCGCAAAGTGTAATCTGGGAATTAATCGATTTTGGAATAGAATGTGTTCACAGCAAAATGAGAAATCTCCTAATCAAAGCGTTTAAACATCGTGATGTTGTGGATCCAAACTGAATTTAAAAAACGATTTTTGGATTGACGCGGAAACTGAATTTGTAATTCGCTTTTCAGTGTTGAAAATTTTGAATTTGGTTAAAACAAATTCAATATTTTAATATATTTAATTTTTATATTTATGTGTTGATGTCATTATAGATTGATATCTAATCATCTAAATCGGTTCCTACCCATATGACGATTTCGTAGCTCACGTTATTATTCTTTTACTAAAAGTGATATGTTATTCTTCTTAATAACGGAAGCACTAAACATCGAGTTAAGTTGTAAATATTGTTAAAGCATTGAATTCTTGATGATATTTTTTTTATGAAATACGAATTCTTGATAATTTAATAGTACATCATTGTTTTAGGTTGTAAATAACTAAAACGTCACTAATGTAGCATCTACTACACCCCGCCAAATACCATTTAATGGCATGTTAGTCGTTAGGTCCCACCGTAATAGTTACGTCCTTTTTATGAGACGTTTTTCAAAAGTATTCGCATTTATTATTAATGAAGGTTTGACATACAATAAAATCTCGATAAATGCAAAAATAAATGTAGCATTAAAGTTTAAAAAGTAAATGCGAATAAATAGATGTCTTTAACAAAGGCTGAACTCCGGCAAATACATGTGTGTCACCTATATTTCAAAGCGGAAGCTATCGTCTAAGGACCTAAAATAAATCATTCAAAACAAGTCAACATAATGTTGGTGAATTCACAGGTTTGTAGTCAAAGTATAAGTAGTTTCATAGACCATGATATTTAAACCAAAAATAGTAATCAAAGTGTATGCGTTTTATGAACACTCAAAATATGAAGCTTAACCAATACATGGTGTACTATGTAATCATTTACCCTGTACTTTTGTATACACCGACTAAGTGTACATTTTACGAAATAATAAGCACCTCAGTATGCAGGGTGGGGCTTGTCAAACCCAACAGATTTGCCCATATGGTTCGCGCTTGCCGAAGCAATCTAACTATTCGAGCTAAGAGGTTTTTAGTTTGTACTCATGCATTACGTAGTTTTAAATCACCGTGTCTAAAATATGAATAGTTTCAAAACATAATGCATCTCATCCCATAAGTTTAAAGCAGTAAAAGTGGGACTGTGAACTCACCCTTTGCACAACAAGTAATTCACTGGACGTGAAATGTAAGTAGTAAGACCTTGATCGAGAACTCAACCTAGAGAACAAGTTGGTCAATAATTTTTCTAATATGCTAGGTCGGCCCATAGGGTACACATAGTCCTAATGCACAAACCGACTCACAGTTTCAATAAAAGTCAACAAAATTTAAAGCAAGTCAACCATCGTCAATATGGTTAACATAAGTCAAACAAATCAGTAGGTCAATCATGTTGGTCAAACAATTCAACATATGTCAATCGATAAAGTTCTAGTTGCATATTAGCGTTTTAGTTATTTGACTAAGTGTTCATGTCAATGACACTCAAACAAATGAGCATAAATCACAATATTGTGATGCCCCGTACAAAATTAACGTGTACGGATCATCAACAACAGGTCCATTACACGGTTACAATACTATATGCTGTTTTAAAACAAGTTTGCATTCATGGAAAGAGATAACGTTTTTACCAACGTCGAATGTTTTACAAAAGGTAGTGTGCTTCTACGAATAGAAAGCGTTAACACAAGTACGTGACACTAAGGTCATTACAAGCCATTGTTCAAATGTAACATAAGTTTTGAATGCAAAGTAAAAAGTTCCATAATTGAGGCATCTCTGAGCAATGCAGCGGAAATCTAACACCGAGAGTCTAATACAGCGGAAGCGACAAACGTCTAAGCACCTGAGAAATAACATGTTTTAAAATGTCAACACGAATGTTGGTAAGCTATAGTTTGATTATAACAATGATGTAATGTAGGCCACGAGATTTCGTATTCAAAACAGTATGAAAAGTATATGCTTAACCGTGGGCACTTGGTAACTAACTTAACATAAATATCACCCCCTAAAAGTACACTTGGCGAGTGCGTAAGTTTACGAAGTATTAAACACCAGTTAAATGCTAGCGCGACTAGCCCGAGTGGGGATGTCAAACCCTATGGATCCATATCTAAGATTCGCGTTCACCGGTTCAAAAACTAATGACTAAACGTTACCAAGCTAAGGGGAAAGTTTATGCCGTTATATCACCCACACATATATAAAGTTTAAGTACTCGTGCCTAGTAAGTAAAACACAAAAAAAGCGCATGTATTCTCAGTCCCAAAAATAGTTGAAGTGAAAAGGGAGCTATAACTCACAGTGAAAGTGCGGTAAAAGTCGTTACGAGGTAAGTAAGCAAGTAAGTCGATCCGAAAGGTCCTCAACCTAAGTCAAAAGTTACTAAGTCAGTAAATCGTCCCAAAGGGTTTATAAGTACGTAAATCAAATCTTAAGTATCATCATCATCATCATCGCACGTAAAAAGTAAAGTAAGTTTTCAATCAAGAATAAAGATCGAAACAAAGGATGACTTTGTTCAGCTTCTACGACCACTATATAAACTGAAATGACGTGAGACCAGTGGCCAAGGCTCCGTATGTGAGTCCTCTAACCGCTATCCAATTTTCAGAACCTAACTCGATGTCATTTGACCGTGGCGACGGATCAAGCGCAAGTAGGTCAGAATTTTCAGCACGTCGTTACAAGGCGTAGTGACTTTCGGGAGGCTATAAATCCTAAACCTTATATCGGATTAAGACGAGTCTTAAACGAAAAGTCATCTACTCGAACCGAACTATCTGGAAATCAACTTTTCCAGAAGCTCAGGGGTCTGATCAGACCCTGAAAAACAGAAAGCAAGTGCTCCGGTGGATTTCTTGGTGTTTGATGCTCATCACGGTTCTCATCCTTGATGCGTATAAGCCTCAAGTGTACAACTCTTGATGTTTTAGCATCACTTTAACCAAGGTTTAACCATCAACACACAAAGTCAAGACTAAGAAATAAAATACAACTCATGTGAGAGTTTGAGCAAGATGATGAACCAAAGTTACATCAATTTCTTAGTTTTAACACAAGTACAAGTTCTATTAAGCTATAAACTTTGAATCAAGCTAAATAAGCAAGACCTTAAGCTATAAAACTTAGATCCTAACTAAATATTAAAGACCTTAGACTAAAAAGTCTAGATCTCATGTTCTTGGTGAAACCCTAAGTCATAACACTTAGACTTTCAACTTTTACACAACCATAAGTTACAAAACTTAGATCTTGTAAAGTAAAGTGAACATAAGCTAATGAGCTTTTATTTAGACCAAGTAGAAGACCATAAGTTACGCAACTTAGATCAAACACAAAGATGAAACCCTAAGCTAAAGAGCTTGGATTCCTAACAATACTTATGAGATCTCAAGCTAGTAAGCTTGTATCTTTTGTTTAATGAAATCACAAGTCACAAATCTAAAGTACAACAAATTAAAGAAGATCATAAGTTAATAAACCTTGATATTAACTAACTTTTTGTAGAAATCTCAAGCTAGTGAGCTAGTATTTCAAACTTTCTTGAAGATCCATAAAGTAAAGTGTTGGATCTACGAGTTACATGAAGATCATAAACATGGGTTTTGATCTTTTAACATAATTAAAGAGATCTTAAGTTAATAACTTAGATCTAACAAGATTATGAAGATTCAAAGCTAAAAAACTTGAATCCTTCATGTCTTTGAAAACTTTTCAAAACAGAGTTTGAATCAACATAAGTTATGAAGATTCAAGTTACAAAACTTGAATCTTTGTTCATGATGATGATGATTTATGAATTAAAGTAAGAAAAGAAAGAAAAAGAAACCAAGAACTTACAAGTTCTTCAAAGTTTTAGTGTGAGAAACTAGAGAGAGACTTGAGAGAAAATGTGTGTGTGTTTGAA
The DNA here is from genome assembly GCF_046630445.1 of Rutidosis leptorrhynchoides. Taxonomy (NCBI): domain Eukaryota; kingdom Viridiplantae; phylum Streptophyta; class Magnoliopsida; order Asterales; family Asteraceae; genus Rutidosis; species Rutidosis leptorrhynchoides. The sequence goes on along the minus strand of NC_092337.1, from coordinate 34,677,284 downwards.
TGAAATGAAATGAGAATGAAGTGAGCTTTTTTAAAAAAAATAAAGTGGTGGTGAGGTGGGGGTGGTGGCCGACGGTTAAGGGAGCAAGGGGGGGACCATTTTGGCCTCATGTGGTGGTGGCATGGTGTGGTCCATGGTGGTGGTACAAAGAAATGTTGGAATGTTGGGTGGCATGCAACATGGTGTAAGTATTTAGTACATAAGCATGCAAGTTACTTGTCTTATATTTTCATGGGCTAGTTATTAATTACATGGGCTAATTAATCCACTAATTAGTCCACTAAGTTGAGTAGGTTGAGCCATGGAAGTCCACTAAGGTGTTAAGTCCAATAAGGCTACTTGTGGGCATAAGTTAACACTAAGCGTAATTAATAAACCATTAAGCCAAGTAATTGTCATAAATAAATAACAATTATGTTTACATAGTCATAACATTCTAATTATGACAAAAGTTTAACGTGTACCAAGTACGTAGCTTGTTTTAAACAATAAGTGACACTAACGGTCATAAATGCAATCAAGGATCATATTAAGTAACTAAGTGCTTAAAAACACGTTGTAAGGCATTAACGAAAGTAATTAACATAATTAATGATCCCAGAATAAAATCTAAATCAGTACGCACAAATACGCAGTTTCGTGAAAGTAATAAATATAATTAAAAGTCGAAAAAGTCGGGTCGTTACAAATATGCACAACATGGCAAAATAATTTTTTTTCCATATCAGTAGATTAACTTATTATCTTTCTAAACAGTCTAACCACGCTATAATATGATTTGTAGAACTCAAGATATATACAATTTTCACCAGTTCATATTCTGCACGCGTAGTCAGAGCAAAAAGCCTATAAGTTGAGCATAATAATTTAAAACACTATGAGACCAGTGGAAGAATTTTTAAAACAAGTTCTTTTACCTATTGTAAAGAGATGATAATTTTTGGTTTAGCCAATTGGTACAGTCGATTCGTGCAAGTCAGTCCTTCAGTTTTCAAAGAAATTTCGGAAGCATGTTATCTTGTAAAGCATTACCGCCATATAACATAACAAATCAATATACTGCCAATTAGAGAGTCTTCCTAATCATGTTAGATTTCATATTCCAGATAACCATGGCAATTCATCTTACCAAATAGTCACAATCACATTTTGTTCATACAACTTCGAATTAGTTTTACAAAACGTTGTTTTGATCATAACTTGAGTTTCACAAATAAAAATCACGCATTATCTAAATGAAAACTTATTAGTTTTTTTTACAAGGAATTCATTTATTAACATTTCATGATTTAATTAACAAGCATGCAAATCCATAAAATCAGATTCACACAAAATCTTACCGAAATTGTTTTATTCCTAACTTTTAATCCGTAAATTGAAAACACGAGATATCTAAATGTAACATTAATAATTTTTCAAAATCTATTAAATAGTGAGCATATTATGATCAGTATCACATCATGTTATCACAGAAAAATCTAGAAACATCACGAATTCACAACGAAACCTAATTGCATGCATCTTTCTATCCGTTTATCGAAACTGCGCGTTATTTACATGCAAACTTAATAATTTTTCGATAGCAGTTATGATGACCCGGAAAATTTTGACTTTTCTTAACTCGAATCTTTAAATGATTTATTTTTTATGACATGATAAGCAAAGTCTGTTAAGTTGAATCTCAAAAATTGTGAACTGTGTTCATGTACTCAATTACGCTTCGATTATTCCTACGATTCACGAACTATATATATATATATATATATATATATATATATATATATATATATATATATAAGTATAATATAACTAATTAAATCATTTGTAAAATTTATATTAATATTAATATGAGTGGTAAATAACAATAGTAAAGAATAATATTAAGTGATTTTTTTTAGAAGGATGTGACTTTAATAATTGAGATGGCTCAAACTCATTTTTATCAATGTCGTAAATTGCTGGTTCATTTCTCCGTGATTATTGCAATTAAACTCGTAGTGATATATTACTCCGTGTTTCTCTACATATTATCTAACATCACAATATTCCCTTTATCAAATACAAAACTCCACAACCACATCACAATAATGATGTGAGTAAGACATTTAAACTATAGGATCACTGGTCCTAGTAACTACAAAAGAGAAATAAAATATCGAATCCCTTTATGTTTGTATTATTGTTTTTGCAAAATAAAATAAAGAAGGTATGATGAGTGGGACTACCTTGTTGCTACATTTAACATTTATTCACCTTCATGCACGATAAACATAATGATTATATTTGCTTTTGATATTTGTATATCACCTTTGTCTTTCTCTTGTAGCCTAGAACCCTCCATAAAATATCACGGATCAACATAACATTATAGACAAAACATTAGTTACTGTATTACTATTGTTAATTCATGCATGTGGATATAAAGCTTATATATATATGTGATTTATAATTTATTTAATAAACGCTCGTAGCACTATTTTGTCATCTTGATAGTTATTAATCAAGTTAAAAATGTCAGTAGTAACCTTCCAAAACATAGGCTGCTACTTTCTAAGTTTTAAACTAAAAAGAATTAATATGTGGGTCTCTCTCTTTCTTTTCCCTTCGTAACTAACAAAAACAAACAAGAAACTTTTCATTCTTGATTTTTATTGTTTCACTAGAAACACAAATAATAATCTTCAATTGTGGACCCCACTTAGTTGCTGAAAATTTGTAACTCTCTTCTCCTGCTTTCCTTGTTGTGCGACGAAAGGAAAACCCCAAGTGGGATCTGCTGTATAACCATGACCACACAAAACCCCACACAACCTACCTTTAATTTATATTTATATGATGTACTAAATTTTACTAAGTATATCCATATATATACATATAACTATATGCACATAATGAAAACCATCACCTTCCATTTTCTTTCTGCAAAACAAAAACACACTTATATCTAATATATACTCCGTAAGTTTTTTTTATTTGCAAAATACAAATATTAATAATCAATAATAAGCTATATACGCGGGTGTTTTAATTCGGGTTTCAAACCATTTTTATTGAGTATTGTTCGTGAATTCAAGGCCAACCGTATAGTCGTCTACCATCATCACGTTTACGTAATTTGCCTACAATATTGAATCTCAATATTGAACTGTGATTTTATAGATTTCTTTTTTTTAATTGCTTTTGCAATCTATATTTTTGGGCTGAGAATACATGCACTTTATTTTAAACGCAATGGACACAAGTACATACTAAATTCTACACTGAGTTTGAACCAAAAATCCCTTAACTTTGGTAACTAGTAACTGCCGGTTATAAGAACTGGTGGGCGCGAGTAGTTGTATATGGATCCATAGGGTTTGACATCCCCGTCCGTTCCAGGTCTCTCCTAGCATGAACTATAAAGCGGGCGTATGCTATTTGAGTTTAGTACACGTTGGTTTGCGTGTATTGTACATGTTGGTTGCATGTATGTTTAAACATGGGTACTTATTATATCTACGTTAAGTTTAGTTACCAAGGTGCTCAATTTTGTAGAATATTTTGATAAACGTTTTGGATGAACAACTGAAATCTTGTGGTCTACCTTTATATACAGATTATGCGCAATATTAAAACTATGAACTCACCAACCTTTGTGTTGACATTTTAGCATGTTTATTCTCAGGTCCCTAGAAGTCTTTCTCTATTTGCTTATACGTTATACAAGCTATGTGCATGGAGTCATACATGCTTTATTCGAGAAAACTTTGCATTCACAAAATCATCACCATGTATCTTATTTTGACTATATTGTCAACGGATGTATTATTGTAAACTATTATTTAAGGTGATTGTCTATATGTAGAAATCATCAGATATCAAAAACCTTGAAATTAGATATTCATGTATGGTGTGCCTTTTCAAAAGAATGCAATGTTTACAAAACGTATCATGTAGAGGTCAAAACCTCACTATAAAATCAATGAATAACGTACCGCGTCAATAGCGATTTTGACGGGTCGTTACAGTTGGTATCAGAGCTTGAGGTCATAGGGAACCAGAATTTGCATTAATGTGTTTAACTGGTAATTGTTAGGATGCATTAGTGAGTCTGGACTATGACCATATCTGTTTTTACCGATTTTTGCTTATCATTTCTTGTCAGAAATTACATACTTATCATTCTTAAGTCTAGACAAGTTTTTCTGCATTTATTGCATAGATAGTGTTCAGACGAATTCACATCTTAGCATATCTGTTACTGTAAACTTTACCTGACATCTTCCGAAGATTCCTCCGTAATTTATGGGATTTTGGTATTATATATACATATGTAAATTATGTATTGAAGAATACCAATCTAAATCCTATAATCTATTTCATATCAAAAATCATTTCCCTGATTATACAAGATGGATCCCGCATCTAGTTCAATTTCCCTAGATTCCGATAGCTCTTCCGATATGGAATTCTATCTGAGTTCCGAAAGCAGTGTAACCGGAATGGATGAACCAATTAGCCATCATCTATTCTGGATGAACTGGGGATGGGTTCGTAATCTACTTAATCATTGGAGATAAAAAGAAGGTGATCCCTTTCATCCACCACATTTCCCTCTGGGCGAAGAACCCGAAGCACTTACCGGCGAACCAATCCGTAACACCATTTTCACCCACATTTCCATATTAGCTCGCAATGATTACATAATATCTACAATTCTAAATCTTATTCATCCGCTCATTCGAATCGCCAATCATCCCAGTGTAATAGAAGAATTCTTCGCGCTCGAGTAGTGGCGTTGGAGAATATGGTGCAAAGATTACAAGCACCAGCAACAACACCAGTACCACCAACAACCACATCCACATCACACGCCTCAACATCACAATCTGTACCTCGGGCATCAACATCATACGCACCATAGGTACCAAGGAGTATCAACAACAACAAACAATGAAGTATTAATTCATCACTTCATTGAAGAAATATTCTGCAGAGAATATGTAGTTTCTAAAAGTTTTAGAGATTACTTATTCTAGTTCTAACCGTAAACCAGATGAGTAGATGGATAGAGATGATAGAGGAAACCCTGATAAGAATGGTGTGTAATTTACAAGCTAGGCTTGTTGTACAAGCGCCACCAGCGGTATCACCAGCATCACCATCAGTATCACCAACACCAGTAACACCTGTAACACCACAAGCTCCACCAACTCCATAACCATTGGCGATATCGACACCACAATCACCAACGGATATATTGAAATAATGAGTTATGGAGTATTAACTCCTTATTTCCAAAGAATTTATATATTATATATATAAGAATTTTGGAAACCATAATATATCTTTTTGTACTAAGCTACTACGTATGAATTTTTAAAGGGTAAGTACTACTCGGTTAATTCATATTACTAATATGCTATGATGTACATTTTTAGTTAACGACTTAACCATCGTTAACTATAATCTCTGTTTCAACTCAATGAATTTTATTTCATAATAAACCAAGTGTATTATTCATTTACATGTTTTATTTTACACTTTCATTTTCGATGTACTCGAAACTTTCCAGAAAACATCATTCGTACCTTGCGAAATTCACAAGAATTCCACGAGCACCAACATCCTTCACCGAGGAATATCAATAAGAATAGATAATGAAGTATTGATTACATTAGTGAAATACTCCGCGAAGATTATGTAATCTCTAATGTTTTATAGATTATTCATTTCTAGTTTCAGTCGAAAATCAAATGAGTTTAATAGTATATTAACTCACTAAATCTGTATTACATCCGAAGAAAATATACATATATATTTTCATAAAGGCTGTAGTAAAATTCTTCTATACAAAATATTACTTGTGAAATTTTTTAACGGGTAGGTAATACCCGGGAAATATATAAGTTCACAATTAATATGTTACACTGTACATTCTTCAATTTAGATTCAAAAATCATTAACTATACTCACTACCTTCACAGCGATACATAATCATTTCATACAAATTCAATTACATATTCTGATTTTGAATTATCACAGCCAAACTGTGCTAGAACATCACTTCTATATGCATAAATTCACAAGAATTCCACGAGCACCAACATCCACGAGCTATACTTTGACTTCTAAACTGTGCTAGAACATCACTTCTATTCATAAAACCCATAAAAATATTTGTATCATTCAAGATTATAAAACATCATATGTATATTGACGATTACAATATGTGTTCAAACCCTTCATGATTCTGAAATCACCTCAATTAAGAAACAATCGAGAGGATGATCCAACCACACGTTATCTACGAAAAGAAAGATTTATGCATATAGTTATGCACCTGAAAAACTCCCGGAACCTGAGTAGAAGTATAACACGAATCTTTGATCCAGTGGCATTGTTATTACCAAAAATAACCTTGCAATTCCTTTTCAAGGTATCCAGTGTTATCACTCTTCCAACAGGTCAACTTCGACTTTTCATTCGGATTAGCCTTATTATAACCTTGATATATATGTTGCCCTGTATGTCATTGTTATAGGGGAACCTTTTACATTCCACCATATTAACAGTAAACGTACCAGCAACTTCATTACTCTTTGACTTAAGCCTCTCTGAAAAGTCATTATATTTATTCATTGAAACCCTATCATGTACTTATCTTCATCTTGTAATGGTAGTTGTCATACCAAAAAGCTTCAATCATTATTCTCAAATTTCACAGCGTTTCAACATCAACAGTAATATATTAATATAACGTCTATCTTCTGTACTTACGTACTTCAATTCTAAATTTCTGAATAAGCAACCCAGTTTATGAATCAGTTCTCAGAATTTTGAAAAAGCTGACGAAGCAGCAAAAACTGTAAACGACCTTAACAATCTAAAGTTTAATGATAAAGAATAACGTATTGAAAAAGCTCAGAAAATGAGAAAATTTGGTACTGAATAACGGTTGAGCAAACCATGAAGGAGGCTGTGGAAAAATCACAAAGACTAAACCTGCCTTCAAAGAATCCAAATGATTCAATGTCTGCTGAAGTCTTTAGCGAACACCTTGCTCCTTATTCTAAACCTTTGCAGACAAATTTTCTGCATCATCTTTTGATTCTAGATATTTTAAAATTATAAAATATCATCGTATTTTTCGGTATAAATATCCTCGAGATATTCTGAAGATATCTTCATAGTTATCATTGCCCTAGATTATTTATCTCTTTACGCTATCTGTGCTATATCATAAAGGAAACTGTTTTAGTTTCTAAACTTCTGAAACCTTTGAGTTTAGATTATGAATGTATCTGGAGAAGTGTTGGGAATTGAAGCATGAGTTAATATAATATAATGACGCCCAGCCAACGTGGTTATATTACAGTAAGTCATGCTGAGTTTCTAATGGAACGTGATAAAGGTTCACAGATCATACCCTTATCATGTGCCATGTTACATATGAGACGACCCGTCCTAATCCATAAGGATGAATACAATAACATATGATTACATTGCGAGGTATTTGACCTCTAAATGATACATTTTACAAATATTGCATTCGTTTTTAAAAGACAAACTTTCATTACAACGAAAGTTGACAGGCATGCATACTATCTCATAATATATCTAAACTATGAATGACTTATTATCAATCTTGATGAACTCAATGACTCGAATGCAACGTCTTTTGAAATATTCCATGAATGACTTCAAGTAATATCTTTAAAATGAGCAAATGCACAGCGGAAGATTTCCTTAATACCTGAGAATAAACATGCTTAAAAGTGTCAACCAAAAGGTTGGTGAGTTCATTAGTTTATCATAATCATTCATTTTTCATCATTTTAATAGACCAAAAGATTTCCAGATATTTAATTGTACACGTAACCCGAGTACAAAATAATACGCGTAACCCGCGAATTAAAAATCATTCATATGGTGAACACCTGGTAACCGACATTAACAGAATGCATCTAGAATATCCCCATCATTCCGGGACTCTCATCGGACATGATAAAATCGAAGTACTAAAGCATCCGTAACCCGGATGGGGTTTGTTAGGCTCAATAGATCTATCTTTAGGATTCGCATCAATTAGGGTGTCTGTTCCCTAATTCTTAGATTACCAGACTAAAAAGGGTGATATTCGGTTTAATAATCCAACCATAGAATGTAGTTTGAAGTACTTGTGTCTATTTCGTAAAACATTTATAAAAAATAGTGCATGTATTCTCAGCCCAAAATATATATTGCAAAAGTATTTAAAAAGGGAGCAAATGAAACTCACTAAATTGTATTTTGTAGTAAAAATACATATGACGTCATTGAACAAATGTAGGGTTGGCCTTGGATTCACGAACCTCAAAGAAGTAGTCTTAAAAAAATGCCCAAGTCCGGGTTTGAACCCGCGACATCCCGCTAACCCGAAACATACCATTAAACCATTTCACTACTCGCTACTTTTCTGTATTAACTAGATAATTAATCTCCTCTATCCTTTTACTCTTTATTGTATTTTTCAAATACAGCAACTTCAAAAATTTTAGAACTTCAAACATCATTCACGATCATCATTTTTCATATATACTGCCCAACAACCATTTCGACCCAACATCATAAATATATGTTGAATCTCGGACTTACCTTCCTTCGGCCCAAAAATAATTACACAAGCCCAACAAAAAAAAATATAATCACAGCAAAAAAAAATAAGATCAGCCCAACACTTAGATTTGGTGTTCTCGACCCCAGCTGGAAACAGGAAGAGGAACGAAGACGAGAAAAAAAAATAAATCAACACAGGTCAGTATCTGCCTTCGGTATTCATCACTATATCATTATCATAATCTTCTATTATGATCATATCATCATCATCAATTATTGCGTATATCATAAACATCATCATCTATATATATTCATGATCGTGATTATTATCTTCATCAAAGTCATTTCATCATCATCATATGATCATTAAGCATTGATCATTTAATCATAAACTCTTGATCATAACAACATCTAATATCATCATCGTCATTTATATAATCTCATCATCGTTATCATCATCACCAAACTCATTGTAGTCCAACAACAAAATACAAGCCCAATCTTGGCCCAACAAGAATAGTCCATCTATAGTTAGAAAGGAGCCCAATAATTATGTGAAACTTACGAATTCAGTTTGTGGCCCGAAGTTATTGTGTTTAGGATATGTAACAGAAATATATGCCGTCATTATCCACTCACCTTCATATTATACTTTTATTAATCCAAGTGGGAATATTTGGTTTGTGATTGTCGGCCAAAAAGGAAAAGTACACGAAAAAAGGAGTTTGATCCAATAATTCTAATAGTATGATTGATGGTTGTAAAGCAGTAAATAAGTAGCAGAAGGAATGTAAATCGGAAAAAAAAAACAGTTGTAGGTTATAATAATGGTGTTCTGGTGGTTTGAATAAGAATAGAACAGGAGTAGGTTTTAAATGATGGTGTCATGGTGATTTCGATTGTTTTGCAGGTTAGTTCATGGTGATTGCGGTTTGATCAGTTCAACGAAGGGAAAAAGAGAAAGTATAGCAGTAGCAACTAAAACATAACCTGTAATTGTAGTTTAGCATCAGGAATTCATTGGGGTTGTTCAATGGTTGGTTGTTGGGTTCAAACAAGAAGACGGGAATATAGTGCAGTAGAAATTAGTTTTGTTCTGGGTAATGTGGAAACAAACACATGATTATAGCAGCTGCAATTAATGGTAGCGGTGATGGTTTAGTCTTTGAATAAAATAGATAAACGAGCAGCAGCCTGAGGTGGTTTTAATGGTGGTGGTGGTTGTTTGAGTTGTAAAATAGGAGTCGAGTAATGGTGATGGTTGTCGATCAAAACAAGTAAACAAGATGATACTTTTGGGGTCAGTTATGGTGGTCAGTGGAAAAGGTAACGGTTGATGGTGGCTATCGATTTTAAGTGGTGATGATGGAGTTATTAGTGATGGCAGGTGAAGGTTATATATCTATAGCTTATATCATAACTTGGTTGTAATAAAATGGGTTTCAACAAAAACGTAATCGAATAGTAACAGTAGGTACATGGTTCGATCGTTGCTGGTTTTCATGGCTTAGTGTGGTGTTCTTCATTGATGAGTATGGCGAGTGGGATGATAATATGGAATGGATTGCAGGTGACGATGTGGGTGGTGAACCAAGGTGATGGATGGTGATCAAAAACACAAGTGGTGATCGATGCAAACAAGGAGGATGGAGTGGTGATGGTCGATCATGATGGAGGATGGTTTCAAGTGATGGACGATGAAGAAGTTTTATGGTGGGAGGTTGATTAAGGAATTTGTATGTATGAATGATATATATATATATATATATATATATATATATATATATATATATATATATATATATATATATATATATATATATATATATATATATATATATATTCATACCATCTGTAGCGAACTGACAAAATCGTCATTGACGGCGCCGTCTACTAAGGTCCCGTTACGTGGTCATAGGTCTTTAAAACAACGTTTGACCAAAAGTATGTCGCATTCATTTCAAAAGTAAAGATGTTTCAAGGTTTACAAAGTAGTTCGACAACTAGTTACATTACAAAGTTTAAAGTACAATTGAAACATATGCGACACAATTTAAAAGTAGCCAAAACACGCTCCACGTATGCATGTATACTCGACATCCAAACAAGTATCAAAAGTAATGAGCGGAAGCATGTATCACAAAATGTTCAAGGACCTGAGAAAAATATAGAAATCTGTCAACGAAAACGTTGGTGAAAATCAGTGAACCACAAGATTTGTAACATTGATATAATAGTAATACATTCCAAAAGTTAATATTTACGAGCACCCAATTATCAATGCTTAACATTCCTTCCATAGAACCCCATCACAATAGTGTTAGAACATACACTGTTTCTCGAAAATATATTTCATTCGTAGACGGTAGCGAACCACCTGAATGAGGGTTTGTCAAACCCATATGGATCCATACAACATAAGTTCTTGCTTACACCCGACAAGTGTAACTAATGATCATCGAATTGAGGATTTTGTTCTAAACTCGTATGTAGAATGTTTGTTTTCCTGTACTTGTGTTCACTTAGTAAAAAGAAACGTTTATGCTTTCTCATCCCAAATGTAAGTTCAAAAGAGTAAAAGTGGGACTATGATCTCACCTTGAGTGCACGAGTAATATAGTACTTCAACAAGTAAACGTGTGCAAGAACGAATGCTAGTCTTGACCTAAACAAGTAGGTTTGTATCAATATCGGTAAACACGGTCGGTCAAAGTGTTCAATTAGTCCTATGGCTCGTTACGACTCGATTACTATAGCATGTGAGTCAAGTTGTCACGTTTCATGCAAGATACAAGTATAAAAGCATGTTAGAACGATTGCACAAACATTTGGTTAAGTTTGATTAAAAGTCAACTTTGGTCGGGTCAAAGTCAACGAAAAGTCAACACTTTCGGGTTGGGTCTCGAACTATTTTTCTGAGGTTTTTAATCATATATGAGCATATTAGAGCAAGTTACATGTGAATCGGAGGTCCATAGCATGGCAAACATTTTTCGTAAAATGACTAAACCAAATAGAATCTGGTAGTGCATCTGGACGGTGTCCAGATTTGCTGGACGGCGTCCAGCATTGAAGGCCTGGACGGCGTCCAATAATCTGGATGGCATCCAAATCTATATCCAGACCCTGTTTTGCTGCAACAAAGAAATGCACGAACCAAAACTCAAACAATCCCAATTTATGACCCGCAAACAATCAAAACATGTATCTTATATCATTGGGAAGGTATTTTGACGAAGAAAACAACTAAACACATTTCAACAAACAATTCAATACTAGCAATAACCCAAATTACATTCAATGCTCATCATTTAATGCTTTCAAGTTCATAAATGCAATTCAATGATTCGGGCAACCAATTTACACGAATGATATGCCGTTTCGAAGATAATTAAACATACAATATAAATAAACACTTACTAATAACATCTCATGTCATTTAAAGCATCAAAAGGTTCATTTCAAGTTCATCAAACCCTAACCCAAATCCACCAAAATCAATAATCAAGTTTATGAAGTTTTCTAAAGCAACCTACATATCAAATTGAAGCTAGTGATACTAGGAACACATTTAATACTTGCACTTTATCATAATAACAACATTAAATCATCCAAAACTCAAAATCAAACACACACTTTTCATGTTCATGCTAGTTACACTAAAACAACGAGATCGAGCATATAAATCATATATTCATATTAGACTTGAGCCATAGACACTAATTAACAACTTTATAAGTTAAAAACATCAAGAACACAAAATCTAGTGATTTTAGAAAGTTACCCAAATGTAATAAAATCTGTATGGAATCGAAGAGGAAGTTGCAAGGATTCCAAAAATGCAATTTGTTTTGATGGACACTTGCTAGAACGAAAATGGATGATGAATCTTTGTATTTGGGTGTTGAGAGAAAATGGAGGAAGTAACAAAGAAGGAGAAGATGAAGTGAATGGATGAGAGGAGTTTGACTCCTTTGACCTAGTCACCATTTTGGCATTTTGGCAAGTTTAGTCCCTCAAGTTTCATTCGGGTGCGTGAATTACCTAAACGAGATAATTTAAAATGCGTATCAACGGGAGATGTTATAAACATATAACGAACTTTAAAATGAATAAACGGAAAGTAAACGGAAAAAGGCGGGATGTTACAGATATGGTTTAAAACAATTAATAATAATACTAATACGTAATAATTGTTCATGAATCGTCGGTATTTCATAAAAGTTAGGTTTAAATTTTGTCAGAAATTTTCGGGTTGTCATAGTACCTACCCGTTAAAATAAATTTCGTCCCGAAATTTAGTTGTTGCCATCAATCGACGTTGTTTGTAAACAGGTGAGGATATTTTTGTTTTATTTGGTCTTCACGTTCCCAGGTATACTCGGGGCCTTTCGTGAATTCTAATTAATAGAATATTGTTTTGTTTCTAGCGTTTAAATCTTACGATTCATAAATTTTACGAAGTGCATTTTATTATTAATGCGGAGGTTATATAAGGAATTTAACAAGAGTGAATTGATTAAATTTTCTCAGAAAGAGATGATGATGCTATATAAGCATTTCAATATACATGAAATGTGTTATGAATAATAGTGAGCTTATTTAAACCTTGAGCGTTTATGCCACAATATTAGGGTAGACAAAATAGAGAGGAGTTCGTGAAAATCACGGTCAAGAAATTTGATAAAGATCGTCATTGTTTACAACAAGAATGATGAATATGAGTTGAAAAATAGAGTTTTATCAACATTGGGTAATATGGATGAAATGATTCGATTACAGGAAGAGTATAAGCGAAGCTATCACAAAAGAGTGAAATGAGAAAATTAATGTTCGTCTTAACTTTTGACATAGCTAAAGTTGATTTCCATAATTCAGGGGATTTAAAGAAATCTTCATAATCTATAAGATTTGATTCTCCGGTATTTACGGAAATTGGGATTTTCTTTGATTAAATGCGGTGAATTGCCTCGATTGCTGTGTTTGGAATTTCGCTATAAATTAGCTTCTTCTGTTTCATTATATTCACCACTTCTATACTTTCTTCCTCAATGCATACTTCCAAAAGATTTGTTAATATGCTCAACCCAGTTCTTGTTCTTGACCTTATATTGGTTATCGCCACAATCATCCTTCTTTTCCAACTCCCACCAGAGGAGTCTGTTTACTTCTATTATGCTCTAGGATTTATTGTGTTTTTAGTTCTCCCGTGTCTTTATATTGCTATACGCATTAATATACACGGTTTGTAATTTCAGTGTTGTTATCGGGCTTTATATTTTCCCTTATATGTCGAAGCTTCATGATTTTGTAAAGCAAGTAATGGTCCAGAATTTGTAGGTATGAAGTTTCGAATGAACATGATGTTCTAAGTAGAAAGGAACATAATATCATGATTTGATTTGTTAAATTACCAGAATTACTGAGGATAGAACTATCAAGAATATATGTTCTTGATATGTTCAGAGATCAAGTAGAATGTAAGAGTCGTGTAACATGGCAAATGATGATTGTAAGGTCTATGAATCATCATCTTCCATTAAAAATTTAGCATGACTTACTGTAATATAATCACGTTGGCCTGACATCATTATATTATACTAACTCATGCTTCAATTCCCAACACTACTTCAAATCATTCATAATTTAAACTTGAATTTTACAGAATATAGAAACTAAAACAGTTTCCTTTATTATGTAATATAGATAGCACAAAGAGATAAGTAATCTCGGAAAAGAATAGTTATGAAGATATCTTCAGAAATATCGAGGATATATATACTGAAAGATATGATGAAATCTTAGAATTTCTAAGATCGAATGAGAAAAATTCTTCTGTAAAGATTTAGAATGCGTAAGGAGATTATATGTCTTCTGTAATTTCCATCAGAAATCGAATCATCTGGATTCCTTGAGTATAGGTTTAGTCCTTGTGATTTTCCACAGCCTCCTTCATAGTTTGCTCAATCCGTTTTCCAGTTTCAAATCTGAGCTTGTACCATTCTTTATTATCAAACTTTTGGCCCTTAAGACCTTCTAGAATTTTGCTGTTTCCTCTGCATTTAATGCAGCCATATTTGAATCATCGGTTATCAATCCGAGATGGTTTCAAGAAATTTCGTTTTTAGATGATTAAACGCTAATTGTGATCGTCAGGATACAAAGGATGTTTTCAAGAATTTTGAATTTAAAGTGTTTAAGCGTAAGATGTATCCATCAATGGATCCAACGGTTGTCAAAGAAATGTCGTAAATGATAATTTTGGTGGTTTGATATGATAATTCATCACAGAATGCGAATGAATATAATTCAGGAATGTAGTGCTCTTTAGGAAGATAACACTTGCTAAAGCTTTGATTGGATTCTGATATGTCAAAATATGTAGTGGTTGTTCTTTAGTGAATAGATACATATATCATGTGAATGTAAGTAGTATAGTTACTGACTTATTGAATCAGAATTGAAGAATGTACAATGTAACATATTAATGTGAGATATAAATATTTTTCGGGTATTACCTACCCGTTAAAATATTTTCACAATCAACAGTTTGTACAAAATAATTTTTAATTACAATCCTTATGAAAATATACGTACATATACATTTTCCTTCAGATGTAATCACGGATTTAATGAGTCAATATAATATTAAACTCATTTGATTTACGATTGAAATGAAAATGAATAATCTCCAAAACCTTAGAGATTTCATAATTGTCGAGAAATATTTCGCTAATGAAGTTATGAATCAATACATTCATCGTTACACTAGATTTATTATGAAATGGAGTTTATTGTGTTGAAGCAGTGATTAACGATTGCTAAGTCATTAACGAAGGGTGTACATCATAGCATATTAGTGATATGAATTAACCGAGTAGTATTTACTAGTTAAGATTCACACGTAATTGCTTAGTATGCAATCCTGGTTCTCAACAACAACACTACTCTGATACCAATCTGTCACACCTTCAAATAGGGTCTGGGGTATTTGTGACTAATTATATCAAATCACAGTTGTATAAACGAGAATGACTCTAAATGAGACGTTTTATTGAGTTTTGCAGCGGAAGATAAATAGATTACATTGTATTTAGAGCATTAAATATTCTTAATTGATATGATATGTAATGAAGACTCCAAGTATAGCAAGCAATCATCATCAAAGCAGCAGATATACAGCAGAAGCAATATTTAAGTACCTGAGAATAAACATGCTTTAAAAAGTCAACACGAGATTGAGTGAGTTCATAGGTTTGTCATAAATAATGATTTCAGTAATAGATCACAAGATTTAATAAAAGACGATATATCATGTATATCAAAAGTATGCCATGAGCGTATAATATCAAAACTAAACGATTTTACCCCGAGACAATACATATGTAATTGTCGAGATCATTATTATACCACCAATTGACCTGAGGTCAACAGTGCGGGACGTTACTCCCAATAGCGCTATTTATAATAATTCCATTTGCCTCTTCATTATCTAGCAATTAATGATATTACAAAGCAGGGTTTTGCATGTTTCATATGAACACAATAACATGTTACATATCAACACAATAAAAGTACTCATGTTGGTCGCATAATAGTTTGTACTTGTGTCTATCAGTTATAAAAATAGTACATGTATTCTCAGCCCAAAAATATATAAAAAGGGAGCAGATGAACTCACAATACGATACGATGGATTGTAGTAAATATGTGTATGATGGCACTGAACAAGTACAGAGTTGAGTTGACCTCGGATTCACGAACCTATATCAAGTACATATATCAACACATATACTCGTAATCGAACAAGTTTATATATATATATATATATATATATATATATATATATATATATATATATATATATATATATATATATATATATATATATATATATATATATATATATATATATATATATATATATATAATTCATTAGTTATATCCTTTTTATTTTAATAATATATATGTTTCATATATACCTAAAAATATTAATTTGTGTTGTGTTATATGTATTAAATATATTTTCTTATATATATACCATTTGTTTGTTAAGAATAGTAATTATAATAATACTAAAATAATATTTGTAATGATAATAATAATAATAATAATAATAATACTCAATAATGATAATAATGTTTATGATTTCATTAATGGTAATAATAATGATATTAATACTTATAACAATAATAATAATAATAATGATAGTAGTTTTAATAAAAATGAAAAGTTTAATAATATCAATAATCAAAATTTAAATTTTTGGTAACAATACTTAATAATGATAATCATATTAATAATAATAATAATAATAATAATAATAATAATAATAACATTAATAATAATACTTATATAAAATGATACTAGTACTAATAATAATGATAATAATAATAATTTGTATTGTTTTCAAAATAATAATCATAGTAATAATAATTCTAATCATAATAATGATAATAATATTTAAAATGATAATAATAATAATGATAGTTAATAATAATACTAATAATCCTAATGATATTAATAATAATACCTTTAATGATGTTGGTAGTAATAATAATAATAATAATAACAATAATAATAATAATAATAATAATAATAATAATAATAATAATAATAATAATAATAATAATAATAATAATAATAATAATAATAATAATAATAATAATAATAATAATAATAATAAATGAGAAACTACCTTAATGAACTTTTCTAAAAAAAATTGCCATGGACGAGACTCGAACCCGCGACCTCTCGATAACCCGTCAATACTTTAAACCCTCACGCTATATCAGTTTTTCTGATTATAATCCGTATCCTAATATATTTAACCCCTTTTCTGATTCTTTCTTCTTCTTCTAACTCAAACGACTCAGGGAACCAATTAATCATATAAATCAATCATCTTAAACGGTTTTAGGATTTTCAGAATATATAATCGACCTATATCAATCTTTAAATAAATTGAAAACGAACAATTATATAAAAAAAAATTCAAATTCGCTGCTACTGCAGCTCGTTTTCTTTTAAAAAAAATTATATTGATTGTGATTTTAGAAACGTTATAGACAAAGATTATAACACGAAATGTGTTTCAAATCACCTCTATAAAGTTTCTGAATCATCAATTTATCTAAAAACATCAACAGAAACTCGAATTTTACGAAGAATAAATATTTAACTTTTTGATTTCGAAACTTTGACTCACGAATTTACACTCGTTTTAAAGAATTGGAAGCTCAAACTTTGCAGTTAGTTTACTTAGAGGATTCCTAACAACATGGCATTTAAGGATTTTGAAATGGGTTTGAATTCGAATTATTGTAAAAATAGAAGAAGAACAGAGATATTCGTTTATTTTATTTTTTTTCTGTTTTGATTTTTGATTTGCAGCCATCTACAACCAGTATATAAATGATAATGATAATGTTAATCACATGTGTAAAGCACAATTGAAGTTCATGGTGAAAGGACCCGTCCTAATCCATCTGGACGAAGTCACCAACAACTGGTTCCATTGCGATGATCGACTCCAAGTACTGTCTTTAAAATGAGCAAATGCACAGCGGAATATTTCTTTTATACCTGAGAATAAACATGCTTTCAAGTGTCAACCAAAAGGTTGGTGAGTTCATTAGTTTAACACAAATAATCATTTTCAATAATATAATAGACCACAAGATTTCATATTTCCATTTCTCATAAACATACGTCCCATGCATAGAGACAAAATATCATTCATATGGATTGAACACCTGGTAACCGACATTCACAATATGCATATAAGAATATCCCCATCATTCCGGGATCCTCCTTCGGACATGATATAATTTCGAAGTACTAAAGCATCCGGTACTTTGGATGGGGCTTGTTGGGCCCGATAGATCTATCTTTAGAGTTCGCGTCAATTAGGGTGTCTGTTCCCTAATTCTTAGATTACCAGACTTAATAAAAAGGGGCATATTCGATTTCGATAATTCAACCATATAATGTAGTTTTGATTTACTCGTGTCTATTTCGTAAAACAGTTATAAAAGTAGCGCATGTATTCTCAGCCCAAAAATATAAAGGGTAAAAAGGCAAATGAAACTCACGCATATAAATATTGTAAAACAGTTAATAAAGCATTTGCATGTATTCTCAGCCCAAAAACATAAAGAGTAAAAGGGGCAAATGAAACTCACGCATATAATTATTGTAAAACAGTTAATAAAACATTTGCATATATTCTCAGCCCCAAAAATGTAAAGAGTAAAAGGGGAGCAAATGAAACTCACGCATATAAATATTGTAAAACAGTTAATAAAGCATTTGCATGTATTCTCAGCCCAAAAACATAAAGAGTAAAAGGGGCAAATGAAACTCACGCATATAATTATTGTAAAACAGTTAATAAAACATTTGCATATATTCTCAGCCCCAAAAATGTAAAGAGTAAAAGGGGAGCAAATGAAACTCACCTAATGTATTTTGTAGTAAAAATACATATGACTATATTGAACAATGCAGGGTTGGCCTCGGATTCACGAACCTATATCATTTGTGTATATATTAATACATATCCTTGTACTCGAACACATATATATAATTTTATTAGTTATATTCTTGTTATATTAATAATATATATTTTCACATATAAAATATTAATTTTTGTTATATTATATATATATATATTAAATTTATTTGTATGTATATATATATATATATATATCTATCATTGGTTTGTTAAAACTTTTATTTTAGTATTGTTAGTGATAATATTTGGAATAATGCGAATGATAATACTAATATCAATGAAATGCTAATATTATCTAAAATTCTGTTAATAATGTTATTAATGATCGTTTTTAATAA
The DNA here is from genome assembly GCF_046630445.1 of Rutidosis leptorrhynchoides. Lineage (NCBI taxonomy): Eukaryota > Viridiplantae > Streptophyta > Magnoliopsida > Asterales > Asteraceae > Rutidosis > Rutidosis leptorrhynchoides. The sequence continues at coordinate 34,657,853 of NC_092337.1, read as the reverse complement.
TAAAACTCATGATAATGATAATATCAATAGTTTTTAATAATTTAATAATAAAGACTATGAATATAATACATTTTGTTATTAATACTTAATAATAATAATTGTAACAATCTTATTACTAAAGGTAAACTAAATAATGATTCTTTATTTATTAATGATGATAAAATTTCTAAAATGATACTAATACGAACATTAATAAAAAATAATAGTAACTTTTATTGTCTTCATCATAATACTAATAATAGTAATAATACTAAATATTAATACTTGATAATAGTAATACTAATTATAACATTCCTAATATTTATCAATAATCGTACTAACAATCAATACTAATATTAATACATGATAATAACATTACTAATTACTAATATTAATAATAATAATAATAATAAATAAAAGTATATGAAACTACCTCATATCAAAAGGGTTCCAAAAAGAAAACAGCCCTCCCCTAGTCTCGAACTCGAGACCACATGCTACCTCGACACTCTCCCATACCATTGAACTGCTTTGATTTTTCTGTTTTAATTTCTCCCCAAATTTATATAAACCGAATTATGTATCCTCATACTTATCATCTTCTTCTTCCTCAAGCTTGTATCCATTCAACCAAATTTCAATCCCAAGTAACAATTAGTTTTAGAATTTATTAACTATTGTAGGAACTTTTATCTGGGTTAAATGGGTTTGAAAAGAAGAAAAAATAAAAAATAAAAAAAATATATATATAAACAAGCAGCTGCTCGTCGCTGCAGTAAAAAAAAATTATAAATCAAAAATCTAAACACTCTTACACTATGATTCCTATATGAAACTTGCTCCATATCATCCAACAAATACTCGTTGGTCAACAATTACAATTGAAACACCATCAAAATCACGAATTTGAATTCACAAGAACTGTTGACTTTTGTTTTAAAAAATTTGACTTCGAAAATTCGTGCTTGATATTAGAAATTGGAACGTGATATTTTGCAGCCATATTGAGTAAGAGATTCCTAACGAAACAGCATTTAAGGATTTTTCTATTTGGTGCGAAATTGAATTAAGAGGAAAAAAAAAATTACGCGTACAGATGAACAAAAAAAAAAAATATGATATGCTCCCAATTCCCTCTACTTTCCGTTGTTGACTTGTAGAGTTGATAAATCCTCATGTGGACGTTCCAATAATAGAATTTAACTGATTGTTTGATGACAAAGGGTCACGAGCAGCACAGTTGGACAGTAACATATAACAAATTGATTTTGATATAACAATTACACATATTTATTTACATTAGTTATTTATATATATATCTATATATATGTTTAAACATTTATAATATATATATACAGTTGTATTTTGTATATATATACATATTCATATAAACCTATATATATAATTCTGTTTATTTGTAAATAATTCATAATATGGTAATTACAAATATATTTATGCGTAATATTATTAATAATAGAATAGAATTATTAATAAAGTCTACTAATAATAGACAATAATAATATTAATATTAACAATAATGCAGATTTTAATAAATTTAATTAATGATAATAATAATCTTATTAATGATACAATTAATAATAATACTAGTTATAATAATATTAATAACATTAATATTGCAACTTAGGTCTTATATATATTTTATTTTAAAAAAAAAATATACAAATCTTAATATTAGTACTAACAATAATTATCATGTTTATGTATATATATATATATATATATATATATATATTCAAATTACTATATATAATTATGTTTTACGTATCCAGATTCAATACTTTGATATATGTATTAATTATATACATCAAAGCAATTTACACTCAGAGTATAACATTATACAATTAATACATTATTAATCGTTGACTATTAATGTTCGAAATCATTTAATAACAGATTTTAGTTATTTTAATTTATCTTCCATAATAAATAAACCACTTATTAGTTATCTGTTATATTTATTTTACAATATATGATTATTTATATATGTAGTTAATTATATGTACATTTCTATTTACGTTTATAGATTTGTGAATCGTCGGGAGTAGTCGAAGGTCAAATTGAATTAATAAAAATAATTCACAAGTTTTAAGACTCAACCTTACAGACTTTGCTTATCGTGTCGAGATTATATAAAGACTTAGTTTAAATTTGGTATAAAATTCCCGGGTCGTCACAGTACCTACCCGTTAAAGAAATTTCGTCCCGAAATTTGAGTGAGGTAATCATGGCTAACAATAAAAAAAATGTTTTTCATGACGAATATGAGTTGATAAATTGAGTTTTATCATTTTTTAGTAATATGGATTAAAATAATTCAATTATTTGAAGAGTACGAATGAAGCTATTCACAAAAGAATGAAATGAGAAACAAAGATTTGCTTTTAACTTTTGACGTAGTCAGGTTTGAATTTAGAAAATAAGGCGCGTCTTAACTTTTGAAGTTGTCTTGTTTGAATTCCGGAATTCAAGGGATTTAAAAGGAAATCTTCGAAATCTAAAAGATTTGATTCTTCGGGATTTATGGAAAATAAGATCTCTACAATTAAATGCTATGATCATCTGTCTTGATTGCTTCGTCTGGTATCTCCACTATAAATGAACTTCTTCCGTTCTATTACTTCCCACCACTTCCAATTTCTATATTTTAATTCATACTTTCAAATCATCAGTAAATATGCTTCATCCAGTTTTAATCCTTGTCCTTATCCTTATTATCGCAACAGTTATTCTCCTTTTCCAACTACCACCGGAGGAATTTGTTTTCTTCTACTTCACCCTTGGGGTTATAATGTTTTTAATTCTCCCGTGTCTTTATGTTGCGATAAACATTGATATGCACTGTTTGTAATTCCTGTGTTTATGATCGGCTTTCTATTTTCCTTTATTTTCCGGAGCTCCATGCTCTTGTTTTCTCTTCCCAACTCCAAGTCAAGCGAATAATGGTCCAAAATTCGTAGATATAGAGTTTCGAATGATTATAATGTTCTAAGCAGGGTGGAACGTGATAGCACGATTTGATTTTCAAATTTATCAACATTACAGAAGATAGAACCATCAAGAATACATTTTCTTGATATGTTCAGAAGTTAAGTAGAATAAAAGAGTTATGTAACATGGCACATGATGATGTTAAGATCTGTGAATCATCACGTTTCATTAGAAACTCAACATGACTTAATATAATATAATCACGTTGATCAAGTGTCATTATATTATACTAACTCATGCATCAATTTCCAACATTACTTCATTAACATTAATATTTTAAGCTCGAAAGTTTACAGAATATAGAACCTAACAGTTTCTATATGATGTAACACTGATAGCACGAAGAGATTAATGATTTCAGATAAGAATAATTATGAAAATATCTTCAGAAATATCGAAGATATTTATGATGATATTTTGGAATTTCTAAGTTCGATGGTTGATGAGGAAGATTTTCCGCAAGATTTTAACATGAGTACGGAGCAAGATATTCGTTGAAGGTTTCATCGGATCCAGAATTACCTGGATTCTTTGAATATATGGTATGGTCCTTGTATTTGTCCTTGGTCTTCTTCGTGGTTAGCTCAATCCGTTTTCCAGTTCCAACTTTTCTGAGCTTTTCCAACATACTAATCTTTATCATCAAACTTTTGATGATTAAGGTCGTTTACAGTTGTCTATGGTTTCTGCTGTTTCATTCAACTTTTTTCAACATTCATAGTACCGATTTGTGACTGAGTGCTTTTCAGAATTTCAGAATGAGAGATCATAATTCTAAAAGATAAATGTCATACATATAATTGTTGATGTAGATATGATGTGAGTTTTCAAAGTACTGATTGCTGATTCCTGGTAATTGGTATGGCAGTTCTCGTTACAAGATATGGATGAGTATATGATAGGGTTTCAATGAATAAATATAATGATTTGTTAAAGAGATTTAAACCAAGGAGTAACGAGGTTGTTGGTACGTCTGCTGGTAATAAGATGGAATACAAAAGATTTCCCGGTAACAATAAAAGAGTACACATATAAATCAAGGTTATAATAAGATTGTTTCGAATGAAAAGTCAAAGTTAACTTGCTGGAGCCGTGACAAAATTTGCTAATTTGGAAAGGGATTGCAAAGTTATTTTGGGTAATAATAACACTAAGAAATTAGCATAGCTACGTTTTAAACGTTTACTCAGGTTTCGAGTGATTGTAAGTGCATATCTATATGCATCAATCTTTTCTTCTGTAGATGAAGTGCGGCTCGTTCATCCTATCGATTGAGGTGTTTTCAAGAATCATGAAAGGTTTGAACGCATATTGTAATCGTCAAGATACAAATGAGGTTTAAGATGAAATCAAGTGGCAAACTTGAAGAATTGTTTAGTTTCATATGTTATAGTCAATATTTTAATTCATTTTAATTGTCCAATGTTGGTAGTCCACAGTTGATAGTCCACAGTTAGCAATTCAATAATTCATATATAGTTTAATATATAATATTCGAATTAATTATTACGTATCGTGACCCGTATACGTCTCAGACTCGATCACAACTCAAAGTATATATATTATTTGAGAATCAACCTCAACCCTGTATAGAGAACTCGATCATTACTGCATATAGAGTGTCTATGGTGATTCCAAATAATATATATAGATGTGTCGATATGATATGTCAAAACCTTGGATACATGTCTCGATATTTAGAGTGTGTAAAAATAAATAACAGAAATTTAAATGACGATAAATAAAGTGTGTAAAGTAAATAACAAAAATTAAATGACGATAAATAAAATTGCGAGAATGTAAATTGCGATAATTAAATTGCGATAAATAAAATGTAATCAGTTAGCTAGGAAGAATTAGCTAGGAACAGTTAGCGTGGATTCTTAACAAAATTTCTCATAGTTCATTTGTTTGTTTCTAACAAATTTTATTTTGTCAAATGTTTCCTTCATTATGCCACTTGATTTTTGATAAATCGAAATATGAAATTGGATGAATATGGTTATTCTGGGGTTAACTGATTTGTATATCGGTGGATATAAGTAGGATAGTATATGACTGTTGAAGCAGATTCGAAAAACGTACAATGTAACTTATTAATGTGAAATTTAAATAGTCCTCGGGTATTACCTACCCGTTAAAATATTTTCACCATTAACAGTTTGTACAAGAGAATTTTTAATTACAATCTTTATGAAAACATATATACATATATATTTTCTTCAGATGTATTCATGGATTTAATGAGTTAATATGATATTAAACTCATTTGCTTTTCGGTTAGAACTAGAATAAATAATCTCTAAAACTTTAGAGATTACATATTCGCCATGTCGAACGAAGATAAATGAGGTAGAACGATACGTAGAACGAAGATCATACTCAAAGTACATATGATGATATTGAAGCATGGATTGTTGATGGTACTGGTGCTGTTATTGATTGTACTATTGGTGCTGGTGATGTTGCTGAAGCTGGTACATTTTGCACCATATTCTTCGAATTTATTATTCAAGCGCGAAGTTCGTTGACTTGTTACTCCAGGATGATTGTCGGTCAGAACGAGCGGATGAATAAGGTTCAGAATTGTGGATAGAATATGATCTTGTCGAGTTACCCTGGAAATGAGACTGAAAATGGTGTCTCGAACAGGTTCGCCAGTAAAAGCTTCAGGTTCATTGTCAAGAGGTGAATCCGGTTGGTGGAAGGGATTGCCTCCTGCGCGTTTCCATTAATTAAGTCGACTACGAATGCATCAGATGAATTGGAGATGGCTGATTGATTAAATCATTCTGGTGACATCGTTTTCGGAGCTTAGGTGAATATCCATGTCGGAATAGCTGTCGGAATAACTATCGAAATAGCTATCGAAATTTGAGGGACTCGAAATGGTTGAGGGATTCATCTTGTACAATCAGATGGAGGATTTTCGATAAGGAATATATTATAGGATGTAGATTAGTACCCTGCAATACATAATTTACATATGCATATATAATACTAAAATCCCATAAGTTACGGAGGAATCTACAGAAAATGTCAGGCAAAGTTTATAATAACATATACGCTAAGATATGAATTAGCAGATATGCTAAGATATGAATTTTGTCCATACACTAATCATGCAATCAATGCAGTAAAACGTGTCTAGACTAAGAATGATAAGCAAGTGATTCTCTAAGAATGATAAGCAGGTAATTTTTGACACGAAGTGATAAGCAAAACTTTTGACATGCAGACACGGTCAAAGTCCAGACTCACTAATGCATCCTAACGACTTATCAGTTAGACACACTAATGCAGACCCGGTTCACTAAGACCACCGCTCTGATACCAACTGAAAGGATCCATCCTAATCCATCTGGACGAAGTCACCAACAACTGGTTCCATTGCGATGATCGACTCCAAGTACTGTCTTTAAAATGAGCAAATGCACAGCGGAATGTTTCTTTTATACCTGAGAATAAACATGCTTTCAAGTGTCAACCAAAAGGTTGGTGAGTTCATTAGTTTAACACAAATAATCATTTTCAATAATATAATAGACCACAAGATTTCATATTTCCATTTCTCATAAACATACGTCCCATGCATAGAGACAAAATATCATTCATATGGATTGAACACCTGGTAACCGACATTCACAATATGCATATAAGAATATCCCCATCATTCCGGGATCCTCCTTCGGACATGATATAATTTCGAAGTACTAAAGCATCCGGTACTTTGGATGGGGCTTGTTGGGCCCGATAGATCTATCTTTAGAGTTCGCGTCAATTAGGGTGTCTGTTCCCTAATTCTTAGATTACCAGACTTAATAAAAAGGGGCATATTCGATTTCGATAATTCAACCATATAATGTAGTTTTGATTTACTCGTGTCTATTTCGTAAAACAGTTATAAAAGTAGCGCATGTATTCTCAGCCCAAAAATATAAAGGGTAAAAAGGCAAATGAAACTCACGCATATAAATATTGTAAAACAGTTAATAAAGCATTTGCATGTATTCTCAGCCCAAAAACATAAAGAGTAAAAGGGGCAAATGAAACTCACGCATATAATTATTGTAAAACAGTTAATAAAACATTTGCATATATTCTCAGCCCCAAAAATGTAAAGAGTAAAAGGGGAGCAAATGAAACTCACGCATATAAATATTGTAAAACAGTTAATAAAGCATTTGCATGTATTCTCAGCCCAAAAACATAAAGAGTAAAAGGGGCAAATGAAACTCACGCATATAATTATTGTAAAACAGTTAATAAAACATTTGCATATATTCTCAGCCCCAAAAATGTAAAGAGTAAAAGGGGAGCAAATGAAACTCACCTAATGTATTTTGTAGTAAAAATACATATGACTATATTGAACAATGCAGGGTTGGCCTCGGATTCACGAACCTATATCATTTGTGTATATATTAATACATATCTTTGTACTCGAACACATATATATAATTTTATTAGTTATATTCTTGTTATATTAATAATATATATTTTCACATATAAAATATTAATTTTTGTTATATTATATATATATATATATATTAAATTTATTTGTATGTATATATATATATATATATATATATATATATATATATATATATATATATATCATTGGTTTGTTAAAACTTTTATTTTAGTATTGTTAGTGATAATATTTGGAATAATGCGAATGATAATACTAATATCAATGAAATGCTAATATTATCTAAAATTCTGTTAATAATGTTATTAATGATCGTTTTTAATAATAAAACTCATGATAATGATAATATCAATAGGTTTTAATAATTTAATAATAAAGACTATGAATATAATACATTTTGTTATTAATACTTAATAATAATAATTGTAACAATCTTATTACTAAAGGTAAACTAAATAATGATTCTTTATTTATTAATGATGATAAAATTTCTAAAATGATACTAATACGAACATTAATAAAAAATAATAGTAACTTTTATTGTCTTCATCATAATACTAATAATAGTAATAATACTAAATATTAATACTTGATAATAGTAATACTAATTATAACATTCCTAATATTTATCAATAATCGTACTAACAATCAATACTAATATTAATACATGATAATAACATTACTAATTACTAATATTAATAATAATAATAATAAATAAATAAAAGTACATGAAACTACCTCATATCAAAAGGGTTCCAAAAAGAAAACAGCCCTCCCCTAGTCTCGAACTCGAGACCACATGCTACCTCGACACTCTCCCATACCATTGAACTGCTTTGATTTTTCTGTTTTAATTTCTCCCCAAATTTATATAAACCGAATTATGTATCCTCATACTTATCATCTTCTTCTTCCTCAAGCTTGTATCCATTCAACCAAATTTCAATCCCAAGTAACAATTAGTTTTAGAATTTATTAACTATCGTAGGAACTTTTATCTGGGTTAAATGGGATTGAAAAGAAGAAAAAATAAAAAATAAAAAAAATATATATATAAACAAGCAGCTGCTCGTCGCTGCAGTAAAAAAAAAAAATTATAAATCGAAAATCTAAACACTCTTACACTATGATTCCTAAATGAAACTTGCTCCATATCATCCAACAAATACTCGTTGGTCAACAATTACAATTGAAACACCATCAAAATCACGAATTTGAATTCACAAGAACTGTTGACTTTTGTTTTAAAAAATTTGACTTCGAAAATTCGTGCTTGATATTAGAAATTGGAACGTGATATTTTGTAGCCATATTGAGTAAGAGATTCCTAACGAAACAGCATTTAAGGATTTTTCTATTTGGTGCGAAATTGAATTAAGAGGAAAAAAAAATTACGCGTACAGATGAACAAAAAAAAAAATATGATATGCTCCCAATTCCCTCTACTTTCCGTTGTTGACTTGTAGAGTTGATAAATCCTCATGTGGACGTTCCAATAATAGAATTTAACTGATTGTTTGATGACAAAGGGTCACGAGCAGCACAATTGGACAGTAACATATAACAAATTGATTTTGATATAACAATTACACATATTTATTTACATTAGTTATTTATATATATATCTATATATATGTTTAAACATTTATAATATATATACAGTTGTATTTTGTATATATATACATATTCATATAAACCTATATATATAATTCTGTTTATTTGTAAATAATTCATAATATGGTAATTACAAATATATTTATGCGTAATATTATTAATAATAGAATAGAATTATTAATAAAGTCTACTAATAATAGACAATAATAATATTAATATTAACAATAATGCAGATTTTAATAAATTTAATTAATGATAATAATAATCTTATTAATGATACAATTAATAATAATACTAGTTATAATAATATTAATAACATTAATATTGCAACTTAGATCTTATATATATTTTATTTTAAAAAAAAAATATACAAATCTTAATATTAGTACTAACAATAATTATCATGTTTATGTATCATATATATATATATATATATATATATATATTCAAATTACTATATATAATTATGTTTTACGTATCCAGATTCAATACTTTGATATATGTATTAATTATATACATCAAAGCAATTTACACTCAGAGTATAACATTATACAATTAATACATTATTAATCGTTGACTATTTATGTTCGAAATCATTTAGTAACAGATTTTAGTTATTTTAATTTATCTTCCATAATAAATAAACCACTTATTAGTTATCTGTTATATTTATTTTACAATATATGATTATTTATATATGTAGTTAATTATATGTACATTTCTATTTACGTTTATAGATTTGTGAATCGTCAGGAGTAGTCGAAGGTCAAATTGAATTAATAAAAATAATTCACAAGTTTTAAGACTCAACCTTACAGACTTTGCTTATCGTGTCGAGATTATATAAAGACTTAGTTTAAATTTGGTATAAAATTCCCGGGTCGTCACACATGGAGCACCACGATCAGAAACAAAAAAATATAAAAATAAAAGCAAGAAAAGAATAATAAAAAAAATCACGATATAAAAAAAATAAAATAAATGCAGATTATGGATCATTATTACAGATTATGTTTAGCTTATAAAAATCAAAAGCAGTTAGTGTGATGACCCAGGAATTTTCGACCAAATTTAAACTTAATCTTTATATGTTTCTGACACGATAAGCATAGTTTGTAATGTTGAGCCTCGAAAACTTTGGAACAGTTACATGAATGCATTTTCCCTTTGACCATTCCCGACGATTCACGAACCATTAATTGTAAATAAATATGTATGCAGACAAATATAAATATAAACATAATGTAGATATGAGGATTTGAGTAAATAGGATATATCTTAATCAGTGAATTAAAAATATAAAATAATAAACAGAATAACTAAATAGAATAAATATATATGATTCTTATTAATAATTATAATTATAAAATATATATATATATATATAGAAATTTAAAATATATCATTCTATATAAAATAATTATGTGGAAATAAATAATATTTTGTTATATTAAGTATTAACATTAATATTATTGTTTATCAAATTTTATAAATATCATTATTACTGAAATTATTATTAAAATTATTATTAATGGTTATTATTATACAACTTATTATCATTATTATTATTATTATTATTATTATTATTATTATTATTATTATTATTATTATTATTATTATTATTATATTATTATTATTACTACTACTAATATTAAAAGTATTATTATTATTATATATTTATCTTTATTAATTAATAACACAAATTATATATTATATATAAAGTATAAGAGCAGATAAGAAAATCGAACAGCTGGTTCACCTCACTTTCAGATTTAAAATTTTGTTTTCTACCTCTGATTTTGTTACATGTTATAATCACTTTACAACAGATAGCTACAAAATCTGTTTTGTGTCACATTCTACTGTTAATAATTTGTCTCCCTAATTGAAAGTTATGTCAACCCCTTCATTCTACAAAACTAAACATCTCTTCTCTCTTCTATATCTCCAATTGTGAGCACCACTTAATCACCACCATCTTCTTTGCTAACTCCACGACACCACCATCGATCACCACACAAACCTGCTGCAAGAACCAAGAACAACCTCATTACCTTTGTGTTACCTCTTTCTCTCTCTATCTCTCTCCTTAGCTCAATCGAAAACCATCACCTTCATTATTGTTTTTTTCTCTTTTTTCTTCTACTCGACAACCCACACTTTCTCATGTCTCTGGTTAACCGAAGCCTTCCATCACCACCCTCTTCAATTTAGAACAATCACCACTCTCATCATACTACTACTATACCTAATTGTTTGTGTTCTTGTTTGAACATCCGTAATTTAGGCCACCCCCAAAACAACACCCATAAAAGCTGATACCTTTGCTATTGATTCGTTACCTTTTCTGTTTTACAACCTACTACTTACACCATCCTTTCTCTTATCATATTTCTTATTCGACTTGAATTGAAAACCGAACCTTATGGAACTGTTGCTACTTTTACGTGTGTTTATTCATTCTACATAAGCCTAAACCGAGAAAACTTCGTGTATATAGGAAGATTGGGACCGACACATATTAGTGGGAAGGAGCATAATTATATATTTAACAAAGGAATGACTTTACAAGTCACATACCTATTACTTTTAGAAAATGATTTACCCTATTGCTGTACAGCTCAAATGGGTGGGTTCATTTCGGTTACTAGCATTTATTTAATTTTTTTTTCTCTTTCGAACATGAGTTATAGCTGGCAATCGTAATTGTTGTGAGGAATTTCAAGCACAAATGGTAATGATCATGGTGATTGATAATGAAGATGACGATATGAAAAAGAAGATGAAACAGAAAATAAATACGGGATTATATTATTTTAAATCGGTATTGAAAATAGAAAATAATAAGTGGAGCAGTGGTATAGGTTGTGTGTTTAATCAGGAGGTTATAGGTTCGAAACCTGGAAGCTGCATAATATTTTTTTTTTAAAAAGCTACTTTAAGAGTGTGGCCTGTTGGATCAAGTTTCCTGTTGGGCCCTGCTGTTGTTGGGCCGTATTCCTAATGTGTGGTTGGGCCAAACATTATGAAGAAGTAGAAGCTGAAACGGGTTATGAAGATTTAGTTTTAGGTGTTAATCAGAAAGAAAACACATAGAATAATGGTTAAGAGTGTTGTGGTCTAAGCTAGAGGTCGCGGGTTCGAGTCTTAACTGAGACATTACTTTTTAGGAGCCTGATTCTTTGAGGTAGTTACTTGTTCATTATCATTATTATTATTATTAATTATTATCATTATTATTATTATCATTATTATTATTGATATTATTATTAGTACCATTTTTATTAAAAGTATTTTTTTTACTATTATTATCATTATTAGAAAACTTATCTTTTTTTTATTAAAATTATTATTATCATTATTGTTATCATTAATGTTATAACTATTATTAGCCTTATTTTAGTATGATTATAATTAACATATCGCAAACAGGAGAAAATATATAAAAATATATTTATTACCTAAGTATACTAATATCACATAATATTATGTTTTAACTTATACAATATTATAACGTTAACCAAATTTTATATCAAATAAATATTACAAAATATTATAAGTATTAATGAAATCATATATAAGGAAAATTAATCTTAATACATAGCAGAATATATATATAAACTTAGTTGAATCATAATGTGTTAATATATATACATGATATAGGTTCGTGAATCCAAGGCCAACCCTACTTTTGTTCAATATCGTTATATGTATTTTTACTACAAAATACAGCATGGTGAGTTTCATTTGCTCCCTTTTTAAATGCTTTTGTAATATATATATTTTTGGGACTGAGAATACATGCGCTGCTTTTATAACTGTTTTACGAAATAGACACAAGTAATCGAAACTACATTCTATGGTTGAATTATTAAATCGATTATGCCCCTTTTTATTTAGTTTGGTAATCTAAGAATTAGGGAACAGACACCCTAATTGACGCGAATCCTAAAGATAGATCTATCGGGCCCAACAAGCCCCATCCAAAGTACCGGATGCTTTAGTACTTCGAAATTTATATCATGTCCGAAGGAGGATCCCGGAATGATGGGGATATTCTTATATGCATATTGAATGTCGGTTACCAGGTGTTCAATCCATATGAATGATACTTTTGTCTATATGCATGGGACGTATGTTTATGGGAAATAGAAATATGAAATCTTGTGGTCTATTAAAATTATGAAATGATTATTTATGTTAAACTAATGAACTCACCAACCTTCTGGTTGACACTTTAAAGCATGTTTATCCTCAGGTACGAAAGAAATCTTCCGCTGTGTATTTGCTCATTTTAAGAATATTACTTGGAGTCGTCCATGACATATTTCAAAAGACGTTGCATTCGAGTCGTTGAGTTCATCAAGATTAGTATTAAGTCAATTATAGTAAGATATATTACGAAATGGTATGCATGTTGTCAACTTTCGATGTAATGAAAGATTGTCTTTTCAAAAACGAATGCAATGTTTGTAAAATGTATCATATAGAGGTCAAGTACCTCGCGATGTAATCAACTGTTGTGAATCGTTTATAATCAATATGGACTTCGTCCGGATAGATTAGGACGGGTCCTTTCAGTTGGTATCAGAGCGGTGGTCTTAGTGAACCATGTCTTGCATTAGTGTGTCTAACTGATAGTTGTTAGGATGCATTAGTGAGTCTGGACTTCGACCGTGTCTGCATGTCAAAAGTTTTGCTTATCATTTCGTGTTGGAAATCATCTGCTTATCATCCTTAGGAAATTACCTGCTTATCATTCTTAGTCTAGATACATCTTACTGCATTGATTGCGTTAATAGTGTATAGACAAATTCATATCTTAGCATATCTGCTAATTCATATCTTAGCGTATCTGTTATTGTTACCTTTGCCTGACAGATTCCGTAGATTCCTTCGTAACTTATGGGATTTTAGTATTATATATGCATATGTAAACTATGTATTACAGGGTACTAATCTACATCCTATAATCTATTTTTTTTATCGAAAATCTTTATCTGATCGTACGAGATGAATCCCTCAACCAGTTCGAATTCCTCGGATTCTGACAGCTATTCCGATATGGAGTTTCACCTAAACTCCGAAAGCAGTGTCACCAGAATGAATCAACCAATCATCTATCCCCAATTCATCTGAGGAGTTTGTAGTCGACTTAATCAATGAAAACAAGAAGAAGGCGATGCTTTCCATCAACCAAATTTCCCTCTTGGCGGTGAACCTGAAATGCTCACCGGCGAACCCATTCGAAACATTATCTTCACTCTCATTTCCTGGATACCACGCAACGACTATATGATATCCAAAATTCTGAATCTTATTCATTCGCTCTTTCCGACCGACAATTATCCTGGAATAATAGAAAAAGTCAACGAACTTCGCGCTCGAGTAATCAATTTGGAAAACATGGTGCAAAATGTACCAGCTTTAACAACATCACCGGCACCAACAGTATCACCAACATCATCATCAACCTCAGCACCAACAACACGTGTAGCACCGATAGCAACAGTACCATCATCAGCAGCATCAGCAGCATAACTAGTACCAACAACAACAACAACAACAACAACATCATCACACGTCACAACCTCGCAATCTATACCTCAAGCATAATAATCGTTCTACGTATCGTTCTACATCGATTATCTTCGTTCTTCATGGCGATTAAGTAATCTCTAAATATTTTAGAGATTATGTATTCTAGTTCTAACGGTAAACCAAATGAGTTTAATATCATATTAACTCAATGAATCCATGATTACATCTGAAGAAAATATATATGTATATATGTTTTCATAAAGATTGTAATTAAAAATTCTTTTGTACAAAGTGTTAATTGTGAAAATATTTTAACGGGTAGGTAATACCCGAAGAATATTTAGATTTCACATTAATAAATTACACTGTACATTCTTCGAAGCTGATTCAACAGTCGTTTACTATCCTACTTACATCCACTGATATACAAATCCGTTCACCACAGAATAACCATATTCATCCAATTTCATATTTGGATTTTGATTTATCAGAATCCAACAAGTGGCATAATGAAGAAATAATGGACACAATAAAAATTGATTAGAAACAGACTAATTGACAATATGAAATTTTGTTAAGAAACCACGCTAACAAAATCCTAGCTAACTGTCCCTAGCTAACTGTTAATTCCATATTATATTTTATTTATCGCAATTTAATTATCACAATTAATTTTATCGCAATTTTAATTCTCACAATTTTATTTATCGTTATTTAATTTCTGTTATTTACTTTACGCATTTTATTTATCGTCATTTAATTTCTGTATTTATTTTACGCACTTTAAATATCGGGACACGTATACAAGGTTTTGACATATCATATCGACGCATTTATATATATTATTTGGAATAACCATAGACACTCTATATGTAGTAATGATCGAGTTCTCTATACAGGGTTGAGGTTGATTCTACAATAATATATATAATTTGAGTTGTGATCGAGTCTGAGACGTATACAGGTCACGACACGTATTAATTAATTCGAATATTGTATATTAAACTATATATGAATTATTGGACTATTACTGTGGACTATCGACTGAGGACTACCAATAGTGGACAATTAAAATATTGATTATAACATATGAAACTAAATAATTCTTCAAGTTTGCCACTTGACTTCATCTTAAACCTCATTTGTATCTTGACGATTACAATCTGTGTTCAAACCATTCATGATTCTTGAAAACACCTCAATCGAGAGAATGAATTAACCGCACTTCATTTACGGAAGGAAAGATTTATGCATATAGTTATGCATCTGAGAAACTCTCGGCAACTGAGTAAAAGTTTAACACGTAGCCGCGTCAGATCCTTTGACATTTATTAGCAAAAATAACTTTGCGATCCCTTTTCAAGGTAGCCAATTTTGTCACAGCTCCAGCAAGTCAACTTTAACTTTTCATTTGAAGTAGCCTTACTATAATCCTGATATATACGATTACCCTTTTGATACTGGAGAATTCTTTTATATTCCGCCATATTACCAGCAGACATACCAGTAACCTCGTTACTTATTGGCTTAAATCTCTCTGACAAATCAATATATTTATTCATTGAAACCCTATCATATACTCATCCGCATCTTGTGACGAGAACTGCCATACTAATTACCGAGAATCAGCAATCAGTACTTTGAAAACTCACAGCATATCTACATCAACAGTTATATGTATGACATTTATCTCTTAGAATTATGATCTCTCCTTCTGGAATTCTGAAAAGCACTCAGTCACAAATCAATAATCTGAATGTTGAAAAAGCTGAATGAAGCAGCAGAAACCATAGACAACCGTAAACGACCATAATCATCGGAAGTTTAATGATAAAGAATAATATGTTGAAAAAGCTCAGAAATGTTGGAACTGGAAAACGGATAGAGTTAACCATGAAGGAGACCAAGGACAAATACAAGGACCATACCCTATATTCAAAGAATCCAGATAATTCTGGATCCGTTGAAATCTTTAGAGAATATCTTGCTCCGAAGTCATGTTAAAATCTTGCGAAAAATCTTTCTCCATCAACCATCGAACTTATAAATTCCAAAATATCATCATCAATATCTTCGATATTTCTGAGGATATTTTCATAAATATCCTCGTCTGAAATTATATACCTCCTCGTGCTTCCTTTGTATCATTATATTGGAAACATTCAATAGAAAATTTAGTACCGAAAAGCAGATTATGCGAAACTAGGAAGAAAGCCGTGGACAAATCACAAAGAATAAGTTTGACTTCAAAGAATCCAAATGATTCTGTTTCTGATGAAATCTTTAACGAATACCTTGCTTCCTAATCTAAACCCTTACGGATAAATCTTCTTCATCATCCCTCGATATTAGAAATTCCAAGATATCATCGTATCTTTCATTATAAATATCCTCCATATTTCTGAAGATAATTTCATAACTATTCTTATCTGAAATCAATAATCTCTTCGTGCTATCAGTTTTACATCATATAGAAACTGTTAGTTTCTATATTCTGTTAACTTTCGAGTTTAAAATATGAATGTTTTTGAGGTAATGTTGGGAACTGATGCATGAGTTAGTATAATATAATGACACTTGATCAACGTGATTATATTATAGTAAGTCATGTCGAGTTTCTAATAGAACGTGATGATTCACAGACCATACCGTCATCATATGCCATGTTACATAACTCTTTCATTCTGATCAAGAAAATATATTCTTGATAGTTCTATTCTCAGTGATTCAGGTAATTTGACAAAACAAATTGTGCTACTACCTTTCCTTTCTACCTTGTATATTATGACAATTCGAAACTCAATACCTATGAATTCTGGACCGTTACTTGCAAAAAGTAAACAAAAGCATGAAGCTCCGAAATAGAAAAGGGGTATAAATCGCAGCAAATAAGAAAGCGCATTAAATGTGGATGACAATAAATATAGGAGACAGAAGCAGGGACATTGAAATATAAGGGAAAATATAAAACCCAATAACAACACAGAAATTACAGACCGTGTATATCAATGTTTATCGCAACATAAAGACACGGGAGAATTAAAAACACTATAACCCCAATGGCGAAGTAAAAGAAAACAGATTCCTCCGGTGGAAGTTGGAAAAGGAGAATGATTGTTGCAATAGTCAGGATAAGGACAAGGATCGGAACTGGATTAAGCATTTTCATAATCTTTTGAATGTATGAATTAAGAAAGAAAATATAGGAATGGTGAGAATAATGGAACGGAAGAGTTTAATTTATAATGGAAATATCAGACAGAGTAATCGAAGCAGATCACCGTATTTAATTAGAGAGATCTTAATTTCTTTATTCGTCGAAGAATCAGATCTTATAGATCTTCAAGATTTTCTTTAAATCCCTTAAATTCCGGAATTCAACCAAGACAATGTCAAAAGTTAAGACGCGCCTTATTTTTTAAATTCAAACCTGACTACGTCAAAAGTTAAAAACAAATCTTTGTTTCTCATTTCATTCTTTTGTGAATAGCTTCATTCGCACTATTCGAATAATCGAATTATTTTTATCCATATTACTCAATGATGATAAAACTCAAGTTATCAACTCATATTCGTCAGGAAAACATATTTATTGTTAGCCATGACGACCTCACTCAAATTTCGGGACGAAATTTGTTTAACGGGTAGGTACTGTGATGACCCGGGAATTTTCGACCAAATTTAAACTTAATCTTTATATGTTTCTGACACGATAAGCATAGTTTGTAATGTTGAGCCTCGAAAACTTTGGAACAGTTACATGAATGCATTTGCCCTTTGACCATTCCCGACGATTCACGAACCATTAATTGTAAATAAATATGTATACAGACAAATATAAATATAAACATAATGTAGATATGAGGATTTGAGTAAATAGGATATATCTTAATCAGTGAATTAAAAATATAAAATAATAAACAGAATAACTAAATAGAATAAATATATATGATTCTTATTAATAGTTATAATTATAAAATATATATATATATATAGAAATTTAAAATATATCATTCTATATAAAATAATTATGTGGAAATAAATAATATTTTGTTATAATAAGTATTAACATTAATATTATTGTTTATCAAATTTTATAAATATCATTATTACTGAAATTATTATTAAAATTATTATTAATGGTTATTATTATACAACTTATTATCATTATTATTATTATTATTATTATTATTATTATTATTATTATTATTATTATTATATTATTACTACTACTAATATTAAAAGTATTATTATTATTATTATATATTTATCTTTATTAATTAATAACACAAATTATATATTATATATAAAGTATAAGAGCAGATAAGAAAATCGAACAGCTGGTTCACCTCACTTTCAGATTTAAAATTTTGTTTTCTACCTCTGATTTTGTTACATGTTATAATCACTTTACAACAGATAGCTACAAAATCTGTTTTGTGTCACATTCTACTGTTAATAATTAGCCTTATTTTAGTATGATTATAATTAACATATCACAAACAGGAGAAAATATATAAAAATATATTTATTACCTAAGTATACTAATATCACATAATATTATGTTTTAACTTATACAATATTATAACGTTAACCAAATTTTATATCAAATAAATATTACAAAATATTATAAGTATTAATGAAATCATATATAAGGAAAATTAATATTAATACATAGTAGAATATATATAAACTTAGTTGAATCATAATGTGTTAATATATATACATGATATAGGTTCGTGAATCCAAGGCCAACCCTACTTTTGTTCAATATTGTTATATGTATTTTTACTACAAAATACAGCATGGTGAGTTTCATTTTCTCCCTTTTTAAATGCTTTTGTAATATATATATTTTTGGGACTGAGAATACATGCGCTGCTTTTATAACTGTTTTACGAAATAGACACAAGTAATCGAAACTACATTCTATGGTTGAATTATTAAATCGAATATGCCCCTTTTTATTTAGTCTGGTAATCTAAGAATTAGGGAACAGACACCCTAATTGACGCGAATCCTAAAGATAGATCTATCAGGCCCAACAAGCCCCATCCAAAGTACCGGATGCTTTAGTACTTCGAAATTTATATCATGTCCGAAGGAGGATCCCGAAATGATGGGGATATTCTTATATGCATATTGTGAATGTCGGTTACCAGGTGTTCAATCCATATAAATGATACTTTTATCTCTATGCATGGGACGTATGTTTATGAGAAATGGAAATATGAAATCTTGTGGTCTATTAAAATTATGAAATGATTATTTATGTTAAACTAATGAACTCACCAACCTTCTGGTTGACACTTTAAAGCATGTGTATCCTCAGGTACGAAAAAAATCTTCCGCTGTGCATTTACTCATTTTAAGAATATTACTTGGAGTCGTCCATGACATATTTCAAAAGACGTTGCATTCGAGTCGTTGAGTTCATCAAGATTAGTATTAAGTCAATTATAGTAAGATATATTACGAAATGGTATGCATGTTGTCAACTTTCGATGTAATGAAAGATTGTCTTTTCAAAAACGAATGCAATGTTTGTAAAATGTATCATATAGAGGTCAAGTACCTCGCGATGTAATCAACTGTTGTGAATCGTTTATAATCAATATGGACTTCGTCCGGATGGATTAGGACGGGTCCTTTCAGTTAGTGTCTTGACCTAACTTAGGTATTAGGTTATATTTGATTCTTTTTACATATTTTTTTTATAAACATATTAATAAATATAATACTAATACTAATAATAATTATATTAATAATAATAATAATACTTGTAATATTATTATTAATGATAATTAATAATAATAATAATAATAAGTATAACAATAATAATAATAATATTAATAATGATAATAATATTAATAATTATAAATAAGTTGTATTAATATAACAATAATAATAATACTAATAATAATATTAGTAATGATATTTTATAATATTATTAATTAATAATAATATCATTAACAATAATAATAATAAATGATAAAGATCATAATGATAATGATAATAATCATGTTAGTAATACTATTAATAATAATATTATTATTATTAATAATAATATTAATAATACTGATAACAATAATAATGATTGTAAATGATAATATGGTTTAAAAAAATTAATAATAATACTAATACGTAATAATTGTTCGTGAATCGTCGGTATTTCATAAAAGTTAGGTTTAAATTATGTCGAAAATTTTCGGGTTGTCATAAATAATAATCTTCAATTGTGGACCTCACTTAGTTGCTGAAAATTTGTAACTCTCTTCTCCTGCTTTCCTTGTTGTGCGACGAAAGAAAAACCCCAAGTGGGATCGGCTGTATAACCATGACCACACAAAACCCCACACAACCTACCTTTAATTTATATTTATATTTATATTTATATGATGTACTAAATTTTACTAAGTATATCTATATATATACATATAACTATATGCACATAATGAAAACCATCACCTTCCATTTTCTTTCTGCAAAACAAAAACACACTTATATCTTATCTATACTCCGTAACTTTTTTTTATTTGCAAAATACAAATATTAATAATCAATAATAAGCTATATACGCAGGTGTTTTAATTCAGGTTTCAAACCATTTTTATTGAGTATTGTTCGTGAATTCAAGGCCAACCGTACAGTCGTCTACCATCATCACGTTTATGTAATTTGCCTACAATATTGAATCTCAATATTGAACTGTGAGTTTATAGATCCCTTTTTTTTAATTGCTTTTGCAATCTATATTTTTAGGCTGAGAATACATGCACTTTATTTTAAACGCAATGGACACAAGTACATACTAAATTCTACACTGAGTTTGAACCAAAAATCCCTTAACTTTGGTAACTAGTAACTGCCGGTTATAAGAACTGGTGGGCGCGAGTAGTTGTATATGGATCCATAGGGTTTGACATCCCCGTCCGTTCCAGGTCTCTCCTAGCATGAACTATAAAGCGGACGTATGCTATTTGAGTTTAGTACACGTTAGTTTGCGTGTATTGTACATGTTGGTTGCATGTATGTTTAAACATGGGTACTTATTATATCTACGTTAAGTTTAGTTACCAAGGTGCTCAATTTTGTAGAATATTTTGATAAACGTTTTGGATGAACAACTGAAATCTTGTGGTCTACCTTTATATACAGATTATGCGCAATATTAAAACTATGAACTCATCAACCTTTGTGTTGACACTTTTAGCATGTTTATTCTCAGGTCCCTAGAAGTCTTTCGCTGTTTGCTTATACGTTATACAAGCTATGTGCATGGAGTCATACATGTTGTATCCGAGAAAACTTTGCATTCACAAAATCATCACCATGTATCTTATTTTGACTATATTGTCAACGGATGTATTATTGTAAACTATTATTTACGGTGATTGTCTATATGTAGAAATCATCAGATGTCGAAAACCTTGGAATTAGATATTCATTTATGGTGTGCCTTTTCAAAAGAATGCAATGTTTACAAAACGTATCATGTAGAGGTCAAAACCTCACTATGAAATCAATGAATAATGTACCGCGTTAATAGCGATTTTGACGGGTCATTACAGCAGTCCATATATGTATAAAGATTAACATTATTTATCATGCAAAAATCCATTTGGGTCAGATTAGAATCGTGGGTCTATAAAAGTAGCATGTACAGATGTTTAACGATCAAATCGGACGTACACATAACATGATTTGAGCATTAGACACTATTATAACCCCATGAGACATCAAAAAGATGATAATATGAAATTTAGAGATTTTAAATCTTACCCTAATCACTTAATAAGTGGTATGATTGCGTAGGGCTTGTCGAGAGGATCACGAATATATAAGCGATCAAGCAAGCAAGAAACTAATCGAGGGTGTTCTTAATGAATGAAGTGATCGATGATGATGATGTATTAGGCTGATGGAAGTCGTGAATGGGAGCAGGGAGGGAGAAGAAGGGTTTTGTCTAATTTTGCTTAATGGTAAGTTAGGACTAGGTTTAAAAGGCTTAATGGATTAATTAATCAATTAGACCGTAATTAAAAATCAATTGAATGGGCTAGTGAAAGGGGTCGGCCGAATGGGTTCATAGGTGGGTTCCATGGACCTCGTACCTTTAATGACCCGTCCTAATCCTTCAGGACGAATACATTACATTTGGTTACATCGCGAGGTACTTGACCTCTATATGATACATTTTACAAACATTGCATTCGTTTTTAAAAGACAAACTTTCATTTCATCGAAAGTTGACGGCAAGCATACCATTCCATAATATATCCAACTATAATTGACTTAATAATAATCTCGATGAACTCAATGACTCGAATGCAACATCTTTTGAAATATGTCATGAATGACTTCAAGTAATATCTCTAAAATGAGCAAATGCACAGCGGAAGATTTTTTTCATACCTGAGAATAAACATGCTTTCAAGTGTCAACCAAAAGGTTGGTGAGTTCATTAGTTTATCATAAATCATCATTTTTCAATAATATAATAGACCACAAGATACTAGTAATTAGAAAACAATATGTGCAGGTATATTCCTGCTGTAAAATCATTCATATGAAGAACACCGGAACCTTTCAAACAACTCACCAACGGTAGCTAATGCGTAGTACAATGACAAAATCATCTAACCGTGGTAGTTAATACAATATAATTCTTACAACGGGGGCTAATGCGTACGCAATGCAAAATCATCCCTCCGAGGGTAGCTGAAACGGGGGCTAATGCGTACGCAATGCAAAATCATCCCTCCGTTACCAACTAC
Source organism: Rutidosis leptorrhynchoides (assembly GCF_046630445.1). Classification (NCBI taxonomy): domain Eukaryota; kingdom Viridiplantae; phylum Streptophyta; class Magnoliopsida; order Asterales; family Asteraceae; genus Rutidosis; species Rutidosis leptorrhynchoides. Next base: position 34,634,501 of record NC_092337.1, on the reverse strand, counting down.
AAAGTCGACAATAATACAATACAATACAATACATCGGTAGCTAACGCGTAGTGCAATGACGAAATCATCTCACTGATGGTAGTTAAAACGGTAGCTAACCCTTAGTGCAATGACGAAATCATCTCACCGTTACTAACTACTAAATCGAATCTCTGAATCCAAATAATTCTATCATAGAATGTAGTTTTGCATATTTGTGTCTATTTCGTCAATCATTTATAAAAGCAGTTCATGTATTCTCAGTTCAAAAAATATATCTCAAAAGCATTTAGGAAACAGTTATAAAAACAGCGCATGTATTCTCAGTCCCAAAAATGTAAAGAGTAAAAGGGAATCAAATGAAACTCACCAAATGCATTTTGTAGTAAAAATACATATGACTATATTGAACAATGCAGGGTTGGCCTCGGATTCACGAACCTATATCATTTGTATATATATTAATACACGTAATTGTAATCGAATAAGTTTATATTTATAATTTGTTAATTATATCATTTTTATATTAATAATATATATGTCTCATATATCCTTCTTGTATATAAAAATATTAAATTTGGTTATGCTATATATATTAGATATATTTATGTATAAATTGTTATAAAATATCTAGATTGGATGTTAATTTTATTATTATTATATTCATTGCATAGTATATTTTTTTGTGTATAAATATGTGTGTTATGAGTTCATAATTGATATACTTTAAAAACATATATAAAACACATACTTCTCTCATATTCTCTCTCTATATACTTATTAGTCTATAATCAAGAACTAGGCCATTAAAGGTAGTTATAAGCCTACTGAATTATAACACGTTATCAGCACGAAGTGCTCCGTATAATCAAGGTTTATCTAAGCAAGCACATGTCACTAATCAAGGTAAGAAATTATCTAACTCTTATTAACTTCACTAACATTTATATTTATGTTATTTAAGTTATATATGGTCGGTTATACCGCCTAAATTATATTTTCTGTAATCTAACTCTTATTAACTTCACTAACACTTATATTTATGTTATTTAAGTTATATATGGTCGGTTATACCGCCTGAATTATATTTTATGTAATCTAACTCTTATTAACTTCACTAACATTTATATTTATGTTAATAAGACCTCATGATTGTACGCAACACGTCATTTGACAACACGGTACTTTATGTACGCAACACGTCATTTGACAACACGGTACCATGGGTCGAGATTAATTCCGATCAATACGAATACGATGGGATCTTTATATGTTATCTAACATTTATGATTACTTATGCAATTAATCATTATTTATTTCATGCATACTAATGTTTATTCTTAAAATTTATTATTTATGTATAATTTCTTATTTTGGTTGATCGTTTATGGTGTCTGCTCCAGAAAGTAAGCTTCAAAGATGAATGGTAGGTAAGGGTTTGTTTGTTTTATGGATCCTGATTATTTTACTCCATATAATTTTTTTTTTACCAGTTAAAAAAATGGGGAAAGCAACACGTAGGCTACTAACCCAACTACCCACTTTCAGTGAAGGAACATGTGGTCTAGTAACTTTAAATATCCACTTTCAAAACGACTAAAATAAGGTGTTTCCATAAAAAAAAAGAATTCGTGATTTTGATTTTAGATACCAAGTACATGAAGAAATATTGGTATGTAAGGAAGTGGGTGATTTTAGATACAGAGAATGAACCAATGAAAAAGATAAAGAGTAAACATACAGGTGGGTGTTATGTAAATACGTGTCTCACCAATAACCTCTCACTAATAATCTTGTCAACCTAACACTAAGAAAGTAGTTGAATCTCAAAAGAAAGTTACGAGTTCAGAAAGACAAAAGTACTGTTCACCGAGTCAACAAAAATTAAAAAAGGGTAATATAGAAGTAATAGTAGAAAAAGATAATCGAAACATTAGTTACTCCGTAATTTCTATTTTAACATGTATAATTTATTAGTATTATTAAATTATGTGATAATTAAATCTAACTTTGGAACCAAGATAGATGTTTAGTTATATGCGAAAGTGTAGGATATGTTACCTAGCTCTATTCGTGACAACAAAATAATTACTCGTATATTTTGAGACATGCATGAGTAAATCAAGGATTTCGATATGTGCAAAATACTAAATTACTAACATGATGCATTTAACTCAGTAGAAAGTTCTTTTTAAACAAAAAGTTTTTTTTATAATTTACGGGTAACGTAAAAAAAAAAAAATTTTTATGGAACAACAGTCGTTAATTATTACTCGGTTACTTCTCAAATTAAAGTACGGAGTACATTTGTTTATGTTAAAAAAAAAAAAAAAAAACTTTTTCCAAACTTGTCAAATGTTTTGTTAAAAACGTGACCGTTGAAAAAAAAAAGAGGTTGAATAATAAAACTAAAAAAAAAAACAAATTATTTTTTTAAGGGTGTGCATCAAAATGGCCCGTTTAATAATGGGGAGTTAAAAATATAGTCAAATTGTTTCAACGAACAAGAGTTCAATTGGATGTCTCTTAAATATATATATATATATATATATATATATATATATATATATATATATATATATATATATATATATATATATATATATATATATATATATATATATCTAAAGCTTCTACTATGACTCTATTTCCGGAGAGGGAAGGAAATGAGATCTTTTCAATTTTAAAGGAATGATTGAATGAAAAATATCAACGGCTTCCGTTCCTTTGTTTTCTAATACAAATAAATTAAATCTATTTTCATTTCATTTCTCCTCAATAATTTGGTAAGGCATACTAAATCTTTTGAATATAGGGAGATGGATGAGTGGTTGTAGTACTCCACAAAACCCATGATATACAAACAAACAAATAATTAACCAAGATTTATTCGATATGCATAGTTTCGGAAATTACAAACCATTATATGTGAAAATAATATTTTCAGATTAATTACATGAATATTGAATGATATGATATGTTTAAACACATTATACTACTCGTATATCACTGTCAAATATTAGAAATCACATCGTCTAAAAATTCAAATGAGTCCTTGAACATGGATGCCAATTAAAACATCAGTGAATGCAACTATGCAAACATAATTGGTGTTTAAAAATGGAAATGCAGCGCATATGATAAAAAGCGAATATGATGAAAAGCGCAGCGTATATGATGAAAAGCGCATATGATTAAAAGCGCATATGATGAAAAACACAATACATATGATTAAAAGCGTATATGGTGAAAAGGATATATGATGAAAAAGCACATATGGTGATTTATGAAAAAAAAAAAAAAAACACATATGGTGATTAATGGAAAGCACATATGGTGATTAATGAAAAGTATATTGTGAAAAGGAATCACAAATGTTTCTTGAAAGAATTCAAGGTAAGATATATGAACCAATTCATCCATCATGTGAACCATTTTGATATTTCATGGTTCTAATAGACGCATCTAGCGGATGGTCTCATATTTGTATGTTATCAAGCCGTAATATGGCATTTGCAAAGTTTCTTGCACAAATTATTAAATTGAGAACACATTATTCTGATTACACCATTAAAAGGATGAGACTTGATAATGCTGGTGAGTTAACATCTCAAGCATTTAATGATCATTATATATCTACAGGGATTGTTGTTGAACATCCAGTTGCTCATGTGCATACACAAAATTGGTTTAGCTAAATCAATAGATAAACGCTTGCAGCTAATAACTAGACAATGATAATGAGTACAAAACTCTCAATATTTATATGTGGACATGTAAATTTACATGCTGCGACATTAATTCGCATTATACCATGTGGAAGTCATAAACATTTTCACTTACTACTTCATTTTGGCCAAGAGCCAAATATTTTCCACCTTAGAACATTGGTTGTGCAGTGTATGTTCAAATTGTATCACCACAACACAATAAAATGGTTCTTCAAAGAAAGATGGCAATATATTTTAGATATAAAACATCTTCAATCATAAGATATATATTGAACCCATGATGGGTGATATTTTTACAGCACGTTTTTGCTGATTGTCATTTTAATAAAACATTGTTCCCTAGATTAGGGGGAGAAATAAAAAAAATGATGCTTCATGATGTGAACATCAATTAAGGTATATTGAACTCGCACAAAAGAATGTGAAACGAAAGTTCAAAAATAATGCATATGCAAGAACTTGCAAATTAATTACTTTATGCACTTACAGATATAAAAAAAGGTGACTAAATCATATATACCAGCGATAAATGCTCCAGCTCGAATTGAAATTCCAAAAGTTGGCAATAATGTCACTATTGAGTCTTTGCCACGCATCAAACATGGAAGATCAATTGGTTCCGAAGATAAAAAATCCTCGAAAAAGAAAATCAGCTGATAATGAGGTAAAAGAAAGTGTTCAAGAAGAACCACAAATCAATATTCCTTCTGCAGAGGATATTGATAAATGAAAATACTAAAATTGCGATAAATTATGCAATATTATGGAACCAAAATGAAATTAAAATCTCTATGAGATATTTTCATATAATGTTACAATGACTTCATGAATAAAGATGATGATCTGGAACTAAAATCTATCATTGAATATACAAAATGGACATGATTGAGCTCAATGGAAAGGAGCAATACGAGCTGAATTAGAATCGCTCGATAAAAGAAAAGTTTTCGGATCAATCGTTATCACTTTTAAAGATGTGAAACGTATGGGATACAAATGAATTTTTATCCGAAAAGAAATGTGCAAATGAAGTTACAAGGCAAAACTAGACTTGTAACTCAATATTTCCCACAAAGACCAGAAATGAATTAGGAGGAAAACTTATCCTCCTGTAATGGATACAATTACTTATTAGATACTTAATAAACCTGGTAGTTATTTAAATGCATCTCATGAATGTTGTTACTACTTATCTGTATGGATCACTTAATAGTGATATATATGAATATACCTAAAGGGTTAAGGTATCATAAGCATCTAATGTAAAACCCAAGGGAATATATTCCATTAAATCACAAAGATTTCTAAATGGGTTTATACAAACGGGACGTATGTGGCATAACCGATTAAATGACTACTTGATAAAAAAAAATGGGTATACTTATAAACTTATTTTGCACGTATGTTTTATAAAAACAATGTTCGAATATCTGATCGTAGTTGTTTATGTCAATGTTCTTAACATCATATGAACAGATAAAGAAATCTATGAAATTATTCAACTTCTAAAGAATTATTTTGAAATAAAAAATCTTGAAAAAACCAAGTATTACCTTGGATTGCAAATTGAGCATATGCCTAATGGTCTACTTGTACATCAAACAACTTATACTGAAAAGATTTTAAAACATTTTTTTAAAGATAAAACCAATTGGTTGTTAGATCACTCAATATTGACACTGATCCATTTCATCCCCAAGAAGATCATGAAGATATTAACGGATCAGAAGTTCCATATATTAGTGCAATTGGGACTGTTATGTATCTTACAAATTGTACAAGACCTGACATTTCTTTTGCAGTTAATTTGTTGACAAGGTTCAACTCAGCCCTTACAAAAAGACATTGGAATGGGACAAACACATATTTTGATACCCTTGAGAAACTGCTGATTTAAAATTATTTTATTCTAACGTTTCAAAACAAGATTTGGTTGATTATGTATATGCAGGTCATTCATCAAATCCTCATAAAGATAAATCTCAAACTCGATATGTACTCCTAAATGGAGGTACCACAAAATCATGGCGTTCTTAAAACAAACACTTGTTGCAACATCATCAAATCATGGCGAAGTGATTGCATTATATGAAACTACTCGAAAATGTGTTTGGTTGAGATCAATGACACAAATCATTATTGATTCTTGTGGACTAGAACGCTATAAAAGACTAAAAACTATCTTCACCAACAACTATATATGAAGATAATGCAGCTTGCATAATACAATGAAAGAAGAGTATCAAAAGTGACTGAACAAAATATAAATACTGACGAGGCGCCAAAGCCATAGACGGTCTTAACGGTCATAAGTTTGATGGAAAAGAATGGTATGTTGGTAAGGCTCAGAAAAGACTACAAGGGAATAGGAATTGAAACAAGGGTTTGAGCAAACCATGGAGGAGACTGTAGACAAATCACAGGGGCTAAACTTATACATAAAAGATTTAGATGATACAGTTTCAGATGAAAACCTCAGATTCTTCTTATATACTCAAGATCTCGTAAAAGACAACCAGATTAAAATGAGATACGTTCAATCAACAACTCTGCTGATCTTTATACCAAAGCACTTCCAACCGCTATTTTCAGAACACACGTTCACAATATTGGCATGAGGCAAGTTCAAAAGATGTGACGACTCAGCAATGTCTACTTGAGGGGGAGTCAACTCTATGCTGCACTCTTTTTCCCTTAGCTAAAGTTTTATCCCAATGGGTTTTCTTTAGCAAGGTTTTTAACGAGGCAGTACTAGTTATTCTCTAATAAAATTGTCATCCAAGGGGGAGTGTTATAAAATATCTAGATTGGATGTTAATTTTATTATTATTATTATATTCATTGCATAGTATATTTTTTTGTGTATAAATATGTGTGTTATGAGTTCATAATTGATATACTTTAAAAACATATATAAAACACATACTTCTCTCATATTCTCTCTCTATATACTTATTAGTCTATAATCAAGAACTAGGCCATTAAAGGTAGTTATAAGCCTACTGAATTATAACATAAATATCATTTGTTGGTTTAAGTAGTATTTTAAGATAATATTTTAAGTGATAACAATAATAATAATGATAGTACTAATATTAATAATAATGACAACAGTATTAATAATTCTATGAATGACAATATTTATGATAGTTTTTATAATAATTCTCATGATAATAATAGTAGTTTTTAATAAAATGCATAATCTAAAATAGTAGTAATTAAAATATTAATTGTTGATAATAATACTTAATTCTTTAAAATAATAATAATTATAAAAATATTATTTTACTACTAATGTTAATAATGATAATAAGTTTAATTATAACCATACTAATAATCATATTAACAATAACAATGATATTATTACTAATGCTTCCGTTGATAATAATGATAATAATCCTAACAACTATAAATTGATACTAATAATGATATTTATAATAATAAATTGTATTATTTTCATAATAATGATAATGATAATAATGATAATCATAATATTCATAACACTTAATAATAACAATACTAATAATAATAATACTTAATATTAACAATGATAACAATAATAATAATAATTTTTAAAATGAGAACTACCTTTAAGAAGGGGTTTCTAAAAAGAAAAAGCCTCAGACAAGGCTCGAACCCTCGACCTTCCGTTCCCCGCCAACACCCTTAACCATCCTTCTGTTAATGTTTTTCTAATTTAAAACCCATCCTATATGTTAATATATCTTATCTGTCAGTTTCCATATTCACTTTCAATCCAACACTGAATAGACCAATTCAAAACCAAATCATGTCCACAAATTACTAATCTTAATTTAAGACTAGAGATTTTTAATCAGAACGACCATTTGTTAAAAAATAAATAAATAAATAAACTGAAAATAACTGCTGCAGACATCAGGAAGAACATTTGAACCCGGTTTGAAACTAAAAATCAATTTCGAATTTCTAAAGCGTTTTAGCTCCTGATTTCTGAATGAAAAAGGTTCTAAATCATATTTAAAAACTTTCTGTATAACCAATTTGACTGAAATCATTAAAACGAATCCAAATTTTAGAATGAACACTTCGTTTGACTTTTAAAATTTAAAGTTTGACTTCGAAATTGAAACTTGATAGGACGAATTGAACTTGAGAATTTCCAAATAGTTTAAATGAAAGATTTCCAATATAATTGCATTAATACATTTTTAAAATTGTTGGGAATTCGAAGAATTGAAGAAATCGTATACAAACAGAGCAGAACCTTGTTCTTCGTTTCTTTTTCTGGTTAATGCGATAAATTTTGAAGTAATTAAGATGGGTAAATGATAATGTTGATGTTAGAACTGAGTGTGTTACTCCATTTCATTGAACAGCTCGTTTAATTATATAACAAATCGATTTTGACAGCCAATTAAATCAGGAAGAATAATAAATATCATAAATTCGTTAAATTCAACAAGTTGTACGATTGATTGATATGGAACGCGTTTTTAGGGATATAAACAAAAATTATATACAGTTTTTGATGGACATATGTAATAGAATTGGATTCTAGTTCGTACGTGTGTGTGTGTGTGTGTGTGTATATATATATATATATATATATATATATATATATATATATATATATATATATATATATAATATTGATTAATAATTAATAATTATGATTATATTAATAAAAATCTAAATACAAATAATAGCAATAATAATAATAATAATAATAATAATAATAATAATAATAATAATAATAATAATAATAATAATAATAATAATAATAATAATAATAATAATAATAGTAATAATAATAATAAGAGTAATAATAATAATAAATTACAAAAATAAAATTTTTAATGAAATTGATAATAATAGTATTATTAATGATATTTATAATAATAATACTAATTATATTAGTATTGATAATAATATTAGTAATAATAATATTTATATATATCAAAATTATTAATAACACTAGTATTAATATTAACAAATATAACAAGTCAAATGTATCCATTTTCAGTATAGTAGTAATAACATATATATTAATATTAAGGATAATAATAAGGAATGTAATATTAATATAATAACTGTATATTAATATTACCATTATGTAATATAATTATATCATATTTTATATGAATACATCTTTCAAACATTTATATTATAACTGTTACAATATAATAATTATTGATAGAAATCTTATATATATATATATATATATATATATATATATATATATATATATATATATATATATATATATATATATATATATATATATATATATATATATATAGATTCATAATAATATCATATATCTATTTATATATATATATTTATTTTAATATTAAATTATTTATTTTGTTTGTTATTTTACATTTTTAATTCTAATTGATGAAAGTATACATTAATAATTCAAGATATTATACATACACTTATATTTATATCTATATATGTATTTACTTATTTATTTATATATAATTGTTCGTGAATCGTCGGGAATAGTTAAAGGTCAAAAGTATACATGAACATAGTTCAAAGTTTTTGAGACTTCAACATTACAGACTTTGCTTATCATGTTGGAAACATATAAAGATTAAGTTTAAATTTGGTCAGAAATTTCCGGGTCGTCACAGTACCTACAAATCGCTAACCGAAAACGCGAACAGAATCACTAAACGTTAATTCTTTCGGATTCTTAAATTAAATTAGTTTCTCTTAATTAATAAAAGAAATTCTAATTTTTATAAAATATATAGAATAATTATTTTATTTAATAATTGTTTATTTAGTTGTTGTGTGTCGTTAACTGAAGCCGTAAAGTTGAAACGTTAACCAAACAGTTTGCCAAATTTCTCAAGTTCTTATGTTTGGAAAATCCTAATAAATTAAAAGGATCCTAAAAGTCAACAATTATATAAAATAATTATTAAAGTTAATTATAACATACGTTTAGTTGTGTTAAAAGACATTTTTCCAGTTTTCACTAACCGTACGTTTTTCTATGTATTTCTTAACCGAAGCATCTTTTACATAATATTTTGAATTTTACTACCGAAAACCTTAACGGTCGTCGTTAACGTGATTATTGACTTTTGATTAACGGTAATTCTTTTGTACAAACATTTTAAACACCTCAATGATAGCTCTTAAGAAGGTCAATAGAATAGTCATGCGCGTAACATTTTTTACAACCTCTTTTTTTTCTTACATATCAAAAGCTAATAACTACTAGTTACCAGCTATCAACTATAAGTCATCAGAGTTACCAGTTACTTGTTCTAATCTATCGGTTAAAAACTACTAATTACTAACTACCAGTTAGTTTTACCAAACATAATTTAATTTTGTAGTTACTATAATTTTTAGATAACATAATAGATGGATTATTTATTTATGTTAGTAGATTAATAAATATAAATATTATAAATATTTAATATTAATTAAAGATTATATTAATAGATATAAATATAAATATATAAATATTACTCTTATATACTACGTAGTACTACGTAATTGGGATGGAGATTTTGGTCGTTCCATCTCCCAAAAATGACACCAAACAACAATTTTACAAAATACCCACCTCAACTATGTTAACATTGCAAGATTTTCAGGGGTAAAAAGTGTCAACAAACTATTTTATTAAAAATATTTAAACAAACTTCACTCAAATTTTCAACGAACCATATATCCACGTTCGCCGCGAGTTAAATTTTTCATACGCCTCCGTTCAACTCGGAAAAAAATCACGAACAAAAAGAAACTAGGTATGCGTGAAACGGACTAACGAGCCATATCTCCACGCTCGCCGCGAGTTAAATTTTTCAGACGCCTCCGTTCAACTCGGAAAAAAATCACGAACACAAAGAAACTAGGTATACGCAAAACAGACTCTGTTTAAAAAACGCTAAATATTTCGAGCTATCTTCCATACATATACGTACGCGTACAACAAACAACCCACATTTACTGCATCATATCCATGGTCCCGTTCCAATTTTCCCCGCGATTTTCCTGCCATGGAAAACGCACAGGCCATTAGGGATACTAGGTACTAACCATATGCTTCCAAAAACACCCCTAATAACACGTTTTTAATTCCATACATACATATTGTTACGTAAAATATGAATATGATACCCGACAAACCCCGCCGCATCTTGGGGACAGTATTTTTCTAGTTTAATATTAAAATTAAGAAATAAAAAATATCTGGATGTCGACCAAGTGGCAACTTAAAACGTGGAAAAATCAGTTTCGTGTTCGAATAACAAACACTTCATCGGATCTTACAAAATTCTGCGACAACACACTTTCTAAAAGTATTTATGAGTTCACATTCACAGTTACACATCACTCTTCACTATCTACTTCACTTCAACTATTCTTGTATCCAACAATAACTTAATTTCATCATTAGTATGGATCAACCCATAAAAGCCGGAACACGGCCGCCGTGGGTGGGGTTTGCGGCCGCCGTATGGGTAGGAATAGCTGCCGGAAACTCATATTGTTTCCCATTATATTCTGGTGCTTTAAAAACAGTATTGGGGTATTCACAACAACAACTTACAATACTTGGTGTTGCTAATGATTTTGGTGAAAATACAGGGATATTACCTGGCATTGCTTGTAATTATTTCCCGCCATGGGTTGTACTTCTTGTTGGTGTTTTTTCTTCTTTTTTTGGTTATGGTGTTATCTGGCTTGCTATCTCCCAGACTGTTGTTAATTTGCCTTATTGGGTTGTAAGTATATTTATATTCTTTCCCTTTTTTTTCTTTATTACAAACTTCATTTTTGTTTAAAGTTTGGATCTTTTTGATCTGGGTTGTAAGAATTTGTTGAAAAAGATATGATTTTTGTGATAAAGTTTGTATCTTTTTGATTTTGGGTTGTGAGTATTTGTTGAAAATATATGTTTTTGTGATAAAGTTTGTAGCTTTTTTATTTGGGGTTGTTTCTTATTGAAAATTAGCTATTGGGTTTTGCTTAGAACTGATTCAACTAGTGAAATATCTAAGATCTGAATTTAGCACATGCAACATGATTTAGGTTTAACTGTTATGAACCAGTGAGAAACTAAGTACAGTAACTGATTTGCTATATTGGTAAAGTTGTTTTACAACTGTACATATTAGAATTAGTTCATTTTTTAAGCATATTCAGTTCTTACAATATCTTAAGTCCGATTGCGATTGTGCTTTATAATCTTTTGTTCCTACTAACTAGAGGTTAGCTGTTAATTTGTTCAAAGATATTATACCTTTTCTTATCCCCCATTAAAACACACTGGAGCATGATCTTGAATTCTTCAAGAATTGATAAGTCATCTTTCTGGGCAGTTTTTTTGTACCTGATAACCATTGTTCTTTGCAGCTTTGGGTCGCACTTGTATTAGCGGCTAACAGCAGCGCGTGGTTAGGCACAGCGGTTCTCGTTACAAACTTAAGAAACTTTCCATTAAGTAGGGGTACAGTTGCTGGCCTTCTAAAAGGCTACATTGCCCTTAGTGCTGCTGTTTTCACTGAAGTATGCACTATGTTACTTAACGGGTCAGCTTCATCGATAGTACTCGTATTCACACTGGGTATACCTATTATATGTCTCTCTCTAATGTACTACGTACGCCCGTGTACTCCGTCTTCTGAAATCGACCCATCTGAAAACACTCACTTTCTTTTCACTCAAGGGACTAGTCTCTTACTTGCAATATTTCTTTTAACAACAACGATACTAAAAAGCTCCTTAGATCTAAATAAAACCATTTCGTACACATTTATAGCTATCATGGTGGTTCTGTTATTATCACCACTTGCAATTCCAATCAAGATGACCCTATTCCCGGCCCGAAAGAAGCTTATTCGGCCCGTTATGTCTTCAGACAGTTTGGATTCGAAAACCGACCCATTACTAATGCCATCACCTTCTGACACGAATCTTACGACTTACAGTGAAACGGATGATATATCTGATATAAATATGCTTTTAGCTGTTGGTGAAGGTGCGGTTAAAATAAAAAAAAGAAGGCCTAGAAGAGGTGAGGATTTTGGTTTTCGTGAAGCGATAATGAAGGCTGATTTTTGGCTTTTATGGACTGCTTATTTTCTTGGTGTTGGTTCTGGTGTTACGGTTTTGAATAATTTGGCTCAGATTGGGACTTCGCTTGGTTTTGATGATACGAACACGTTGTTGAGTCTTTTCAGCTTTTGCAATTTTCTTGGCCGGCTTGGTGGTGGTGCTGTTTCTGAATACTTTGTAAGGTAATGTAATTTCGTGTTAATATTATTCATGTGATACAGAATTTGGCAATTTGGGTATTTGTACCGAGTTATCAGACGGGTTGGTCGATTTGGGTAACGGGTCAATATGGGTTCTTGTTGAAACTTGTCATTTTTCCTATGTGTCAGGTAGGTTGACTGATGAGTTGAAATGGGTCAGTGAAGTTCGGAAACAGACCAATATGGGTTTGTTCTTGTAAACAGAGTCGGGGAACAATTGGTAATACAACAGTTACGTTGTATTGACTTTATTTAGATTACCTTTTGATTGAATGGTCCAACGCTGAATGCTAAGCATTCAGCATTCGGTCCGTTTGTTTCGACCTCTTAATGACATGGTGCTGAATGGTTCATCATTCAATGTTGAATCATTCAGAGTTGAAATACTCTCGTAACCATTATGCACTTGAATCATATGTAATATAATCTTTAGATTATATCATAAACACTTATTAAGCAACTACTCGTGTATTGTTTTTTTATTCATGCAAAAGGTTAATAAGGTAACTATTAGTGGCGGAACTTGAACACGGATACAGATGGGGCGGGTGTAAAAATTTAATAAATTTTTCATTGTCTGCAGGGTAAACACTAAAAAAAACCTTATTTTTTAGTAATTTTTTTTCAAGTGTAATATTTTTTTCCCATTAAATCCAGGTGGGCGGATACCCCCTGTGTGTTACACTATATTCCGCCACTGGTGACTATACATCATTTATACTGTTCACTCAAAATGATTATCTAACGGCTTATTGTCATTCATAACCAACTTCATTATGAACCTTTAAATCATTCATTGTATATGAACCATTCAGCGCTTAATCATTCAATCTTATCAAATGCACTCATTAGAAATAATAAAGATTACAAAGAATATATAAGCCTTTCTTAGCTTGGAGACTAAGCTAGTTTAATACTAACGGCTAGGCCCTAATAAAACTTAATACGACTAAAATGTCATTTCTTGTTTCTTAGATCTTTACAGAACATGGGTGATTTGTGCAGGTTAAACGCTATTCCTCGAACACTTTGGACAATGGTGACACAGATCATCATGGTATTAACATATCTTCTATACGCATCAGCTCTAAACGGAACCCTTTACGCTGCAACCGCGTTACTTGGAACATGTTATGGTGTTCAAATCGCAATTATGATATCAACATCATCTGAACTTTTTGGATTAAAAAACTTTGGGATAATATTCAACTTTATGCAACTGGGTAACCCTCTTGGGGCACTTTTATTTTCGGGTATGCTCGCGGGTTACATTTATGATACTGAGGAAGCTAGACAAGGTGCAGATACATGCATGGGTCCCGCTTGTTTTCGGTTCACATTCCTTGTTCTTGCTTGTGTATGTGGTTTAGGGACTGTTTTAAGCTTGATTTTAACCCTAAGAATCCGACCTGTTTACCAAATGCTTTATGCTGGTGGTTCGTTTCGTTTGCCTCAAAGCACTGTTCGCTGATGATTAGGTAAAAGTCAGCAAAAGTCAACTAAACGATATTTTTTCAGCGTTTGTTTTATATAGTTGTTGTAGTTATGTATAAGTAATTAACAGAGCTCTTTATGCTTAGAAGCTTATGATCACTTGTTAATCCATTATGTTAATATAGATATATTTGCTATGATTCTTTGTATGAAAAATATGGAGTTTATGTTTAAATAAAACTCATTCCCAGATAGTGATTAGGTTATCAAAGTTAAGTCTCATTATTATTTGTTAGGAATAAATTGAACCATTTGTGGTCTAAATCAACAAAATGTTCCAAAGATTAATGATAGCAAAAGGACATTTAGGTTGCATGAATGTTACTGAAAAGGCCAAATGTATATGTCAATATCAATGGTTAACTCATCCCAAGTGGTTAGTGGGTAAGGGCCCATGGCTCCCCAGTCCCCACCACCATAACCAATTTAACAATAGACCAAACACATGGGTTGGTCAGACCCAAATGTACCACATCATGTGGCTAAGGTGAGCCTAATATTGTTTGGTAATAGAGTAAAAGGCTCCTTTTTACCCACACATAACTTCCTGTCTTCCTAGATCTAACCAGAAATCAATTAAGTACAATTTACGAACTACAATTAAAATGACAATTTTATTCTCTTAAGAACACCTACTACAGGGCGTCAAAAGCGCGTCAGTTACTGAGTTGGCATTTTTTGACGCCCTTAACGTATGTTAAGGAGCGTCAAAAATGATGATGATGATGGACGTCAGTTTTGTTCCCAACAGGCGAAAACGGCGCCGCCAGATTTCTTTTAGCCAATTAAACCTCATTATTTATTTTTTATTTTTCACCAAACTTCCAATCATATTTTAACAATCACCTAAAACCTTTTACCTTAAATTCAACACGCAAATTTACACTCACTATAACACAACTTCAAAATTTAACACCATAATCAATGTAACCGGTGGTGCAACTGGAAAACACTAAACGGAAAAATCATACAAATGTTATATATTCAAACATACATTCATACCAAGCTAAAAGTACTACTAATAAAAATTATAATCTATTTTTTCAGTTCCAATCCAAAAACTAATGACCCTCTTAACCCAATCCGAAAAGGGTAAAAACATGTTATATAATATAAAATATTGAAGAATGAACAAAATCAAAACCAAACAAAAAAAGCTAATTAAGTTGGTTTCAAGTTTTGAAACATAGCATCCCATTTGATGTCTTCAACACCTTTACTACTATCTTTAGACCAATATCCATCACCATAATCTTCATCATTATTACCATACAAATCCTCACCATACTCACTTACATCCTCCTTTTTCTCAACAAAATGATGATTATCATAAACCAAGGGGCTCGAAAAGCTATTAACTTTAGCACCATTAGATCTAACAATAGGCCGATTATAACCATTAGTAATCATAAGTTGTTTATTACTATTACTATTCATAACCAACCTATTGCTTCTTTTCACCATTGCACCTTTCCATCTTGCACTATAACTCTTTCTTTGCACCGTAATCATAGACGCATCGTTACGATGCACCCATGTTTTAACATATCGCCCAACCGTTTTCTTGGTTTTTTTAATGGCTGTTATTAACTTAGTCATTGGATGTAAACCAGATGATTTTTTAGCAAGTTTGATAATTTCTAACCTGTGTTTTGCTATAAAGATTCCCATGCTTTGAAGGAACTCGTGATTGAAATACGAAATGTCATCTTCTTCGAGTTGATTGTGGGAGAAAGCTTGTGCGTATTCGTGGATGAATGAAGGTTCAAGGTGAGTTTTTGATAGCCATGAAAACCAGTCCATGGTTAGTTTGATGGAATTTTTTGTGTTGCTTTGAACGGAAGATAAGGTATTTATATAAAGCAAGGGGGTCAAAAATTGGTAACATATATAAAGAAAAAGAATAAAAAGATAAAAGATATTATATTATACTACTTAAAATAAAAAGGTTAACAAATAAGCGATTAATTTAATGGATAAAAACTTACAACTTTTTTTTTTTAGAACAGCAGAATTAAATTAAGCTAGCAAGAAGCTAGGAAAAAATTACAAAATGTTCAAAGGAAATTGAAGCCAAACATTCCAATCGATCTTAAATAACTTAGATCTAGAGGATAACCAATCAAAAGCATTAACAACAATGTAGTCTAAAAGATGGCTCTTCTTGAACAAACCGGAGCTGAAGACAATATCGTTCCTGAGCCTCCAAATAGACCAGAGAGATGCGATGCAGATGCAGTGTAAAACAAGCGTAACTTTTGGGTATTTTCAACATGTATCATTAAGGTGATTTATCAAGAATATATCGGTGAGTGCAAGTTTCGATGGAGATTTTTTGAAGTACGGTATTCGATCGATATAGTACGTACGATTGAGAGGATTACAATTTGTGCTTTCCAATAAACATGATTGAATTTTGGTAATTTTTGGTAACAATGATTGAGAACATGATTAATTTTATGGATATGTCAAAGCATACTCCATCCGTTTAAAAATAAATACGAAGTATAATTTTTGATAAATTTAATTTAATACACTATTAAAAAGATGATTTTTTTTTTCCCCTTATACTTAATGTAATTTTAACCGATTTTAATCAAGACATAAGTGATTAATAATAACAACAACAACAACAACAACAATACCCAATTTCACATATGCAAGGTATGAGGAGATAAGATGTAGATAATCCTTCACCTATCCAAAAGTAAAACGAGTCATTTCTCCACCTGAAGTGAAACACTCCCAAGAGTAGAGAAGGTCATCTCTCTCAATGTTCTATGGATAGAGAGATTGCTTCCAAAAGGACTTCCGACCTATAAGTAGGAAAAATTTTGAAAAATAAAAAATAAAAAATGAGACGCCATTAAATGATAGAATCAAATTTCTATGAGTTTTAAATCCTGCTTGAAATTCAATTTAGGCTTTAAGCGATATTCAAGTCGCCAATAAATCGACGCTTGCTGTTGACTTGATTAATAGTAACAAATTAAAGTAAATTGTAGAGTATAATGATATTAAGTGTTTTTTTTTTCTGCAAACAAATAATTGTTTTGACATAAAATTAGTATCTTTGCAAATCTCTAATCTTTATCATGGGTGGAGAACGTCTTGAGTTCGAATTCTGTCAATAGCATTTATATCCGAACCCTCACATGGACAATTATTTAGAGGATGCTTTTCAAGAGTGACTATACACAGAACCTGTCATATGGCTCAGCAATTTGCAAAGCAAATTGAAATTTGCAAAGCAAATTGCTAAACCATATGACAGGGTCAGAGGACTACATAACTAACTGTAAACTAAATTGTAATTTGAATTCTAGATGAGACTGGAACTCGAGACCTCACAGACACTTAAAAAGGCGGTAACCAGTCAACTAAATAAAGATGGTTAAATCTATTATATTATGTTCTGTTTTGTACATTACTAAATATATTTTATGATTTTATGTAATATACACTTAAATCATAATATTGTTAGTTGGTGGTGTACAAATAAGAAATTACTCCGTAATAATGTATGCATGAATGCATCATCATCCAAATCGTATGAATGGATTAACATGCGCGTTTCTTTTCCACATGGTAGTTCAATTTAGTAGAAAACGAAGTTTAATTTGTGGGGTCAATTTAAGAAAGTTTTATTGGGGCCAAAGTCTAAAATTTGGGCAAGTTAAGTGAAGACTAAGAAATCATACTTTGAAAATTTGGGCACCAATCATGGCATGGAAAAAGGCACATACCAAACATACGCCACCATTTTCATGTATATATAGATATTGATTTGCTGCTTCAATTGTATGTAATGTACGTAACTAAGCCAACCATTTACTTTCATTTAATTTGACACCAAACAAATTCAATTAGCTGTTATTAAGTTTGTACAATGAGTTTTGTTAATAGATGATCGATAGTACACATATAACATGTACTTTAAGGTGGTTGAAATGACCCTAAAATCGGTCATAAGAGATGCTTGAATCGTGTACCCGTTATATTCCGAGAGATAATCGCTCATCATAAACAAAAACAGTGAACTAATCGGGTATATTCATGTTTCAATTAAAAAACATGATAAGAGATATTAATCATCCATTACTTTAAGTTAATCGGTCATGGGTTCGAGTCTGGCTCTGCCCATCCTATTAATTAATCTGCTTGAAATATGGATATCTAGATTGACCACATGTGTGTTTTCTCCCGGATCCATTCAAGATTCAAACCCGGTCCGCTTGCCCCTCGGGATGGTTAAATGATCGGGTTCCTGTAATGCGATTCGGGTTTCCTTCCGAACGCGCGTGTGTGCGTGTGCAAATGATGAGTGTCGTTGAAATAAATGATACACTGATGCAAAGTTTGACGTTAAAAAAAATGTTATTAAACAATTTCTGAATCTTTAATGTATAATATTATAGTAATCATATGCACATTAAAAAATTATGAAACTCTAATTATATGTATGTTAACGTCTACACTTTATATAAAGCTTGTATAAATAACTTCGTATTATTTTTTATTAGTAAATTATACTAATGTGATTATTGTTCAAAGATTTTTTTAATACTTATTTTTTTTCTTATTTACCTTTACATACTAAACGAAGTGTGGGATTTGGTCGTTTATATAAACCAAAACGACAATTAATGTTTAATCTCCACTAATGCATTGAATGTCCAGATAATGCGACAATTAATGTTTAATCTCCACTAATGCATTGAATGTCCAGATAATGCGTTTTCCATGTAAACACAATTCATTACATGTGATGATTATTTTTAAGTGTTTAATTAATCTTTTTATTTAATTTTAATATACATACATCTTAGTTCAACTTACTTTCATTGAAGTGTTTAATTTTTTTTTAAAGAAATTTAGTTTCAAATTTTTTTACTTTCATAATTGATCATTTAGATTGTTCTAATGATAACTCTATTAGATGTTATTAACATACATAAATAAATTGTATAAATTATTATGGACTTTTATTTTACGCTTTTTTTTTTTTTTGGCGAACATTATATAATCAACTATATTATGTCGATTTGTTTGGTTAAATTATAGACTACAAAATTATGTGTAAATTATGTGGTTTGAGTAGTTTTAACTTTATTTTTTTGTACTTCTGTTAAATAGAGTAAATGTAAAATATTTTAACGAAAAACGTATAATTTTATACAAAGATTTACCTTTACATACTAAACGAAGTGTGGGATTTGGTCGTTTATATAAACCAAAACGACAATTGATGTTTAATCTCCACTAATGCATTGAATGTCCAGATAATGCGTTTTCCATGTAAACACAATTCATTGCATGTGATGATTATTTTTAAGTGTTTAATTAATCTTTTTATTTAATTTTAATATACATACATCTTAGTTCAACTTACTTTCTTTGAAGTGTTTATTTTTTTTTTTAAAAAAATTTAGTTTCAAATTTTTTTACTTTCATAATTGATCATTTAGATTGTTCTAATGATAACTCTATTAGATGTTATTAACATACATAAATAAATTGTATATAACAATTATTATGGACTTTTTTTTTACGCTTTTTTTTTTGGCGAACATTATATAATCAACTATATTATGTCGATTTGTTTGGTTAAATTATAGACTACAAAATTATGTGTAAATTATGTGGTTTGAGTAGTTTTAACTTTATTTTTTTGTACTTCTGTTAAATAGAGTAAATGTAAAATATTTTAACGAAAAACGTATAATTTTATACAAAGATTTACCTTTACATACTAAACGAAGTGTGGGATTTG
This sequence comes from Rutidosis leptorrhynchoides, assembly GCF_046630445.1. NCBI lineage: Eukaryota > Viridiplantae > Streptophyta > Magnoliopsida > Asterales > Asteraceae > Rutidosis > Rutidosis leptorrhynchoides. The sequence goes on along the minus strand of NC_092337.1, from coordinate 34,614,255 downwards.
GTCGTTTATATAAACCAAAACGACAATTAATGTTTAATCTCCACTAATGCATTGAATGTCTAGATAATGCGTTTTCCATGTAAACACAATTCATTGCATGTGATGATTATTTTTAAGTGTTTAATTAATCTTTTTATTTAATTTTAATATACATACATCTTAGTTCAACTTACTTTCTTTGAAGTGTTTAATTTTTTTTAAAAAAAATTTAGTTTCAAATTTTTTTACTTTCATAATTGATCATTTAGATTGTTCTAACGATAACTCTATTAGATGTTATTAACATACATAAATAAATTGTATATAACAATTATTATGGACTTTTATTTTACGCTTTTTTTTTTGGCGAACATTATATAATCAACTATATTATGTCGATTTGTTTGGTTAAATTATAGACTACAAAATTATGTGTAAATTATGTGGTTTGAGTAGTTTTAACTTTATTTTTTTGTACTTCTGTTAAATAGAGTAAATGTAAAATATTTTAACGAAAAACGTATAATTTTATACAAAGATTTACCTTTACATACTAAACAAAGTGTGGGATTTGGTCGTTTATATAAACCAAAACGACAATTAATGTTTAATCTCCACTAATGCATTGAATGTCCAGATAATGCGTTTTCCATGTAAACACAATTCATTGCATGTGATGATTATTTTTAAGTGTTTAATTAATCTTTTTATTTAATTTTAATATACATACATCTTAGTTCAACTTACTTTCTTTGAAGTGTTTAATTTTTTTTAAAAAAAATTTAGTTTCAAATTTTTTTACTTTCATAATTGATCATTTAGATTGTTCTAACGATAACTCTATTAGATGTTATTAACATACATAAATAAATTGTATATAACAATTATTATGGACTTTTATTTTACGCTTTTTTTTTTTTTTTTTTTGGCGAACATTATATAATCAACTATATTATGTCGATTTGTTTGGTTAAATTATAGACTACAAAATTATGTGTAAATTATGTGGTTTGAGTAGTTTTAACTTTATTTTTTTGTACTTCTGTTAAATAGAGTAAATGTAAAATATTTTAACGAAAAACGTATAATTTTATACAAAGATAAGTATCCGTTTGCAGCAGTGAGGCCCAGCAAAGCGGGCCCAGTCCATTTACTAGTTACTTTTTATTAGTACTTTTTAAATCAATAATTTATTTTTTAGATAAAATATGAAAATTATAACAATTCAGGATTTTGTATTGGTTCTATTTAATTTTTTTTGCAGTCTAGAAACACATATGTGAACTCACCTTTTTTATGATCTTTTTAACTTTTAACTAATACATCATGGATACTTATTAATCACCACATATGTATATTTTAAGCAGTTATTTTAAGTTGGCGTGTGTAAAGCCCGATATCACTTCAATGTTATTCATGAATTGGGCCTTTCAATTTAGGATAGTTGTTGGCAACATATGTTTGCAATTTAACTAATATTTTCATCTGATCAACATCAGATGATGTAACCAAGGGTATCGAATATATCTTTATTCAAATAGTTTGCTCGCTTCAGATTCGAGTTAGGTTAAATAGAATGATTATTCGTATTACAGACTCATGATGACCTTTTCAACCATGAGATTTAGAGTGTAAGTTTGATGTTGACATATTTACGGATTACTGTACATATTCGTGTAATGAGTTTGTATGTTTACCTTAAAAGTCAAATATTTTCGAATACAAAGTAAGTTTTTTGGCCTATAGCTGGTGCTTCGGGGTTCAAGTAGTGAATATTGGTCGTGGTCTTCTGAGTAATTTATAGCTACATTACTTGGTTAGATGATATGACCGAAATTATTTGGTTTAAAATTTCAGAATGTTTTTTCTCGTTAATAAATTAACCTGTGCTCTTTGTTTTAAGGCACATGATAGATAATTCATATCTAATACTCGTATTATATAGTAATATATTAATTTAAAGGTATGAATCACAACATGTATTAGCCTAATACATGTTGACAATTTGTTGAAAATCAGGCCATTTGATGTCGAAAAGTATCAAAACTAAACGAGAACTTTTGTTGGTTATTGCACATGGAAAAAGCTTGGATAAGAGAATACGTTTCGCTTTTTTTGTCAAAAGCTCAACCAGCGAGAACAAGTTTTTGGATCGGATGCGGGCGAAATTCCCGCCAATGGCTGATGGCCTGATATTCAACTGATTGTCAACTCGTATAGTTTATAATGCTTATACAAACTATTAACTATGGTACAACTGATATAAAATTGTAAGATACTTTCGTTGAACAGAATCTTTATTTATAAGATGAACAATTTAATAATTTTTTTTGTCAATTTACAATGTACAGATAATAATTGGCATGTTAATTGTTATGCTACAGGTAGGAAAGAATTGTGGCTTCATTGGATGGGTGGATCCTCCAATGGTAGAAATTATACATGATAAAGATGCCCAATTGCAAAGATGGAAGAAAATAGTTTTTTTAAGTTGGTTTTGTTTTTTTTTGTATTGGTATTTTAACTAGATTGTAGTTGATTTGTAATGGGGGATTAATTTGATGAATGATGTAACTCAGCATTTTCAATTGAATAAAAATGTTATTGACTGTTATTGACCAATTCATGTATTTTGTGAATGTTATTGTGACTGTTATTGACCAATGTGTACAAACACCAATTGTGAATTTGTGACTTGTTTCACCATAAAGATGCCAAGTTATGCTTGTTCAATATGACTTGTTTACTGACCAAGTTATGACCAAATGTTACAATAATTAGCGACTATTTTGAACTTGAACAATGGCTTTTGACCTTGTGTATTATTATGCTTGTTCAATGTTACTTGTGACTTCTGACTTGTGTATTATTATGACAAATGGACTTGTATATTATTATGACAGTGGAAAGTGGCTTTTGGTCATAGAATACACATAACTTTGTGTATAGTGACTAAAGTTACAAGAATTAGTTCCATTCACCAAAGTGGACTGTTTTAAGCATTTCATGACCAAAGTACACCTTTTTAAGCAAACTCGACTGTTTTGACATTTTTTCATTAAAATTCACTGATTTAAGCACATGTTGACCAGAGTTGACTGTTTTGTCAAATTATTATCAAACTTGACTTTTTTTAGCAATTCATGACCCAAGTCTACTGTTTTGACATTTTTTCATCAGACTTCACTAATTTAAGCACATGTTGACCAGAGTTGACTGTTTTGTCAAATTTTAAACAAACATGACTAAAACAAACAACTAAATAAAATTAGTTTAAGCACATGTTGACCATAGTTGACTGTTTTGTGTAATTTTAATCAAACCTGACTAAAGCAAACAACTAAATAAAATTAGTTTAAGCAAACAACATAGACCAGTAAGTAAAAGTGTTTCATTATGACCTGCTCTACCTATAGATGTAACCCCATGTTCCACATACACATCAAAGTATTGAAATTGAGGAACGTAGCTTAACATATTAACAACATCAGATTGGCTAGCTAGAGGACACAGTCCACCATCCAAATCACTTTCAGGTTTTCTGAAATGATACATAACATCATCACCTGAATACCCCAATTCCTTTACAATACCATCTAACACATCAAGAGAAAATACAGAACATTCAACCAAATCAAAAGGATTCAACAATCCACCAACATAGTGACGTTTAGGGTTACAAATGAAGTGACCTTGATGATGAACATTAATGGTAAATAGTTCCTTGTATGAATCTGAAAAAAAAATATATATATATAAATTTCAATGTAACAGTACTATCTGGTGATCCTAAGCAATGAAGAAACAAAAAAGAAAGTATTCATGTTCTAACCATAAATCAACTGGGAGTCATAATCGCATACTTCTGGTCGTTTAATCCAACCATGCTTCTCAGACATTGTTGTTCGTGGAGATATATATTTTTTTTTTTTTTTTTCAGAGAATGTGTTTAGAATGAACGTAGATGGTTAGAGTGCAGTATCTAAATCAAAACCCTAATAATTAGAATATGAAACGGTTACTGCAGGTCAGGTGACTAGCACGTGACAGTAAAGTAACGGAGGTTTTAACAGAAGTTTAAGGAAGGATTAAATTGAGATTAATTATTGGTATTAAGGATGATTTTAGCAGCTTTAGTAACATAGGGACGAATTGGGATAAATAACACAAACACAGGGACTATTTGGGCAATTTTGTCTTGAAAAAATCATAATAATTTAAATTGAAAATTCAAATATGTAATAAACATGCGCATAAGTTCTTTTAACCTATCATTAGCTAGGAGAAAATAACTACATGCCAGAGTAAAGACCAAATTATTTTATTAGTAGAACAATAACGTAAAAAAATCATTAATGATAATTAAAATCATCAATGATAATTGGGTCTCGTTAAGTTGTTAACGGGACCAAATATTAATTTCTCAACCAATATTCAGTGTCGGCTAAGATTATTATGGTATCCTTATTGCGACAGCCTTAGGTTGTCATTAATATCATTTCAAGTGTACTTTATTCTTCATCTAATCTCGATTTTTTTTTATGAAGCATCTTTCCATTTTGCATTAGCCCTGATCACATCGCTTGGTAAATCAACGCCCAAATTCTACATTTCCTTTAAATAGCAAAACTTGCATTTGATTTGATCGATCAACTCAAACCGTATAAGTTGCCGCCTACTCCAACAACGCTAACAATGAGCGCTAGAATCAACATCGCCCAACAGAGCACCCGCTCTCGGCTACTTAGACTAATCACTCCCATATAGTTCAATCTGAGCCCTATTAGAGCCGGAAAAGTAAACCCTAACGACACAGCTGTTGTTGCACCCGTAAACTTAAAAGCGACCCATATAGTTGGTATCAGAGTAGACGCTATATATGTAAACGCTAAAAGCACACAAGTTAACCCTAAACACCTTGTTTTGCTCTCCGTTAACGGCTTCTTACCACTAAAAATCAACGCATCGACATTTTGCCTTAACGAGAAATGAATCACGGGAAACACGAGAATCAAATGGAAAATGTAACCAATACGAATAATGTAATTCAACGCGGTACTAAACCGAATCCCGAGAGGTTGATCGAAATTTGTCAACACGTCCGCTTCAGTTTTACTTCCAAATAAAAGGTAGCCTGACATAGCCGTAGCCAGATAAATAGCAACACAAATAGCTGTCGTTATCCTACCGACATTGTTCATTTTCTTTGGCGAACGTCCTTCTAGTTCATTGTAAATTGGTTGAGCATTAAAATGACAAACATACGCATTCGACATGATTGGGATCACAACTAATAGATCGATAATCGCTTCTTTTGAGCCAAAATCAGGCAATAATCTCGGCATTGAGATTCTACCTTCAAATAGCATAATTAAACATACAAAACAAGCAATTATCACGAAAAGAACCGCAAGAAGTACAGAAGCAGCTGACGTCATAGCCAAAGATTCAATCCTGTCCAATGCACAAAGTGGTGCAAGAAACATGATCAATACTATGAAGATCACAATTGCTCTGTCGTCCCAAAATCCTTTACCGAACCATTGTCCTAAAACGCCCTCATGTTGTTCGGTACCCGACATTACGTCACCAATGATGATCAAATAAACGACCAAGATACCAGCATTATTGATGACTATGAAAACTTCACAGATAATTCTAAATGGTGAACCTAATGCTTCTTTAACAACACCACCATACGATGATGCTTTGCATAAAACCGTGAATCGAACAAGCATTTCGAGACTGATTTCGGATATAACGCCCATCAAGAAAATTAAAAGCATTCCAACAATCAAACCAAGAACTTTCATGGTGGCGGGTAGTGCCATAATTCCAGCACCGACTATGGTGGTGGTTAGGTTAAAAACGGCACCGTACATACCAGATGACGTGTTATTTGGATAGTCCATGTCATCATCATCACCTGGAGGATCCTTTTTACCACGAATGGTATCCATTCGAGTGGCTTTTTCGTCAACATCCATTGTTATATAAGAACTTGAACAAGAATTCGATTCAAGAAAGACAGATCAAATGTACTGTATATATATATAGATATATGAAAAATAGAGACAGAAGATAATTTATTTTGATAATTTGTGGATTTAAGGAAGAAAGTGAAAGACCTTATTATTATGTGTGAAGAGGGAGTGAAGCAGGGGGATAAAAATAAGGAGGTTGGTAACGAATTTTATGAAACTTCAGTTTTTTCATATGAGCCTATCAGGTGTGTGGTATAGATGTATGGTTGACTTTTGGTTATTTGACAAATTCGTATTTGGGCTATTAATGGACCCACTGCACTTTCATAGCTCAACAGCCCAATCTTTATTTTGGCAATGTGGGATTTTAAATAAAGTTGCACATTAGAGTTAATCAAAGATATTTGATTTTTTTCGATGGGCTAGAGCGTGTTGCTCCTGTGGTTAAGATGGTATATAATCTTTCGCACGATTTGTAGATTAGTATCCCTCTGATCGCTTTTGTTAGTTTTAGTTTATGTGTTGTTACTTAGGTTCTTATTTATTGTCGTAGTTTATTGTTTATTTTATTCTTATTTATTGTCGTAGTTTATTGTTTATTTTCGTAGTTTATTATTGTGAGCTTGCATTAAGGTTGATTGGTTTGTTTATCTCGTATGATTTTAAGTGTTTGTTCGTTTTAGGGGTTACATCTTTTTGATGGAATCCTATTTTGTTATAAAAGTTTATCGTTTGCACAAACACACACACACACAAAAACACATACATACTACGGAAGTACGAGTCAACGGCCCTATTTGTTTTGATTCCGTAGCCTCCAAATTTGAGAAAATTAATCAGTAAAAAGCATGTTGTTTCGGAGTCGAGTGGAAGGGTCGAGGTTGATTCTTTTTACGGCTTTCAATGAAATGATAGATAATATGTAAGGTGCTAAAACGAAAATTGTTACTCCGTGTTAATTTTAGAGACCCTAGGTGCAAGTTGAAATAAAATAAATTAAGATAAAAGTCACAATGTTTCAATAATAGAAATATCATTTTTTTTTTCTTCCCATAAAGGATTCTAACTTTTTTATATCATTTTGTAATTTTTATACTTTATGTTTTTTTGCTGATATGTATATTTCATGTCATTTTTTATATTTTTTTATTTCCATGTCATTAACTTCATTTTCATCTTTCACAATTTTCGCAACCGAAATTTTTATTTATTTCCAAGTCATTAAACACACTTAATAAAACTCAAGAGGCTAAAAAAAAAAATACACAAATCAATTGAAATAAAATTCATTACCTTACCATAATGGTGACGTCGACATGGAGTGGATTAGAGGTTTTTTGTTTGTGTGACATGGAAAATATGAGGAATGGAAAGTTGTAATCGAAGGTTGTTGACGGGGTTGCAGAGAGTTTGTGGGTGATAAAATTTAATTTCTCTTTAAAAAATAATCAATTAAAAGTTAGTGAGTCAAATAATCTCAACCAATCACACAATGCTACCTCACCTTCTTTCTCCTTTTCTTGCTGCGTTTGTGATTGACCAAATCCCCAACTCCGTTCTCAGTTCTCACGAACATCCCACTATAAGCGTTTGTGTTGCAAAGTAGTTGTGGACAAATGGGCGCATTATCCATAATCTTATAGTTGTAGGTGACCTTTATGATTTATGAACTAGTATAATTATTCCAACCCAAGAATTTAAATGGGATTTCATGTCACGAGTATAATTTTGAGAACGTTGATATAATTGGAGAGCACAAATTGCACACTTATACAACTGTGACATTAAATAAAAAATATATACAAAAATGATATGGAATACAACTCATAAAAATCAAATTAAAGAGGCTACACATTTAAAATCAACCACTTGAAACATACAAACGAAACATTTAAAACCAACCACTTGAAACGAACAACTTCGATAATCAAAACTTGCGACTTCACGTACCATAATCCAAAGAAAACCATTAAGATAAATCACCGACTCACGTTTGATGGCGTGAACTAGTGCCATATTGACGCAACCCGAAGCAATCTAAGACCCGTAGGAAGACCAGACCCATCGAACGCCCACATATAATATAAGTGCAAAACATGGGATTCCAAAGACATCAAGAAGCCGATAGCCCAATTATGAACCATCAAAAAACACTCACGAATTTAAACTTGCTACAAAGACAATCAACTTCGCCGTGATCTAAGTTGAGTTAGTTGTACTTTAACGATAGCCACCACTAAATTTTAATAACTACATCACTTACTTATTCTAATTAATGTACCGATAAATATAGATAAATATTATTAACCATCGTTTACGGTTAGTAAGATAATCAACGATTTTAATATTGCAGCAGCCTCTGTCACAAATACGAATTTGTCGCTTGTCAATTGATAAAGGGACCTTAAATTAAGGTGTTTATTTTTCAATATGCAGATTTGATTATGTCTTTTGTTTGCGCGTCCGCGGACTAATGACGTACGTCACGTGACTAATCACGTGACGCATGACGTCCAACATACGAGTGAAACAATGTGATGTCTAGTTAAACGGACAACACCACCACATCCATATCCCATTTAACCAAGGAACCCCTTCCAAAGGTTAAATTCTCCTTTTAATTTACTTGCACTCAGGCCGAACAATTTTGGTTTGATCACGGACGTTTTTACTGCAGTCTATTTTTTTTTTTTTGAAGATATACACTACTACATAAAAGGCTAAGTAGACGTGTTGAAAAAGCTATTTAGACGTGTTTTTGAACACGTCTAGATAGAGGAGGTCTAATTGCTTAAAGATAAATAGAGCGGTCCTAGGACCGGTCTTAATGATTTTAATTAGACGTGTTAACCGGTCTATTATTACTTTTTGTGCGCATTGAGAAACCAAATAGACGTGTTGAAAAATCTATTTAGACGTGTTTTCAATATGTATAATTAGGATTAATAGCGCTAAATTTGAGTTCAAACATGCGTCTTTGATACGCTTGATTCGATTGGTTTTGTATTTACAAATTAATGAGTTCATACTGATCTTCTTGCAAATTAGTTAAACAAGTGTTATTGATAAGAAAAGATTGCACAAAATCGAAAACGAAATACACCGAGATTTATAACCAACCAAATTCATCAATTCAATATACTATTACTAAAAAAGTAGACTACAAGCGTTTACAAAAATTTAAAAAAATTATAATTCAACCTTAATTAATCTCTACAATAATCTTTTTTTTTTTTTTTTTTCCGGCAAAGCAAAATATATTATTTCTTGGAAAAAAAGGACCAGGACATACCCAAAGCCCAAATACAAAAGGCAAAAGCCCACAAACACCCGAAAACAAAACAAATACACCAAAAAGATTATGCTAAGCTATAGCCTTTATCTGAATACACTAAGTTCCATAATTGAGCCACTTTCAAAACTGCAGCAGATCTTCTAATCTTCATTGTAACCAACTTGAATCTGACATGGTCATAAATTGTTTCATACAGCTCATTAGCGGCTTTCTTTTTCAGCTTAAAAAGCCTGCCATTTCTCTCATTCCATATGAAATACACACATGCAGCAAAAACTATACGATTAACAACATTCGAAATATTATTGGAGAAAGGATAAATTGCTAAGGCATTAACAATTCCTTCAAAGTGATTAGGCAGTCCTCTAAACAGAATCATGGACTTAAATTTCTTCCATATAGCATCACTATAATCACATCTAAAGAATAAGTGATTAATAGAATCATGAATCATACCACAGAAACAGCAAGACAGATTTTTGTTTGGCATCCATTTAGAAATCCTATCTTGTGTATTCAACCTATTTAAAGCAGCCAACCATAGAATAAATGCATGCTTAGGCTCAAAACCCTTAAACCAAATAACATGGCTCCAGGCTACTTTGCTTTTATTAATCCTCAGGTCACTCCAAACCTGTGATGTTGAATAATCCACTTTCCTGTCATCATTAGTGATCCATAAGAAGCTACCATTCTCTTCAAAAAAGTGAGGATGAATTCTCTCTCTTAACTCCAAAAGACACTTCCACCCCCAACTATCATTATAAGCCAAATTGACATCCCAAATACTACCACCTTTTAATTTAATCAAGTTGACCCATTTGCCCCACAATGAGTCCTTTTGGGTGAAACTCCTCCACAAATTCTTTATCATTAAAACATCATTCCATTCCCTCAAAGGTTTGATCCCCAAACCTCCTTGATCCTTAGGAAAACATATATCTTTCCAAGCTACTTTAGCTTTACCATTTGACTTATCTGTTTGAGTCCACAAAAACCCTTTTAAGATTTTATCTATCTCATCAGTGACACCACATGGTAACTTATAAACAGAAGCCCAATACAAAATCTCAACTACACAACACGCATTCACTTCTCATCTGACATGTATCCACTTCTTATCCAACACATCTCGAAGATGGATTTTCGTTTTTGTACCTACATAAACAAGTAGAAAAAGAAGCACAATAATAAGGTCAGTAGCGATCCACGCAAAAATATTGAACAATGGCGTCATTTGCAATTCCAAGCATATATATGCAATACCAAGTGGTCAAACACAACCTGCATAAACCTATGTCACATATAGTATGCTTAATAATAAAATGAAACCATTTATAAGTTTATCAAGATGAATTAATCGTTAAAGGAAAATGAGGATATACTCCAAAGGCGAAAAAGAACGTACGTACCAACTTATCATGCCATAGTGGTCATCAAAGAGTACAACGGAGAAAGTTATAAATTTTACATCACAAGCGTATGATGTTGATCGGTTTTCTAGAGGTGAAGATAGCTTCTTCTTTTTTATGATAAGTTTTGTGAAGATATATAGTTATTTTTTAGGAGATAATGTAGGAGATCATGGAGGAATGGGGGAGATAAAGCAGGAAATTATTCTAATTTATTATATGTAACGCTTGTTGACACATCAAGGAATTAAGTAGACGTGTTGACATACTAAATAGACTGTTAACATTAGCTAGACGTGTTTCCATACGACATAAGTAGACGTGTTGTCATTTCACGTAAAAATATTGTCACACTAGGTAATTAAGTAGACGTGTTACTATTAAGTAGACGTGTTCACTCATTAAGACCCGTTCTAATTTACTATTTAGACTGTTGAACTTTATTTTTTTGGCGGAATATATTAATAAGACCTGTTTAATTCTAAACCGGTCTATATAGTGGGGTCTTAATGACAATAAATGCAGTAGTGATAAGATAAAATAATTTCTTATTCTGTCTGCAACCTCGCAGACTTAAAAATATGCTTCAAAGTGATGCATACATAATTAAACTATCTAAAATACATAAAATAAATAGCCTTCCAACATACAAACATTTATGTCACGTCTTCTTTATAGACATAGTCCGTAGATTTTCAGAGAAAAATATCTATAAAAAAGCAGCTATATTAGTCTCATAATACACTAGTACACTAGGTAAATTAAAATGGGCCCTTACGTAAGTCTCACACTACGATAGCTAAATTAAAGTGAGCCCTTTCAAAATTCTCACACAAAATTGAAATGGGCCCTTTATATAAGGAGAAAATTACTACAAAAGACGATGTCAGAAACAAAATTCAAAAATAAACGTATGGACCGTTTTATGCGAAATTCATCCAGTGGTATCGGCAGTAACCCCTCACCAATCGACACGTGTAACCCTCTACTGCCGGAATGCTTATATTCCGACGGTACTTGCGGTACCGATTCAAATTCTTGATTTTCGTGTTTTTTTGATTTACCATGTATGGTGAGTGGTTACCGCCGGTACCAGTTTTGCATTTCTTCTTTTTGTACGTCTATTTTTGATTTTTACTTCTGACATCGTGTTTTGTAGTAATTTTTCTCTTATACGGAGTACAAGTCTTAGGGCAAAAATAAAATACGGTGTAAACAGCTGTGAAATCTTTGAAAAAGTCATTGCACTAGAATCTCTATTCCAACCTTTTTCTCTCCGTACCAAATTCAAACTCACCCTTGAAACCCTAATTTGCTCACCGCCTCCATCGGCATCCGGCATTTCGCCGGAGGTCAGTCACCTGTTCTTCGTTTATTTACTGCTTATTTCCTCGTTCACTACCTGATCCCCGCCTTTTGTTCTAGTTCCCGGAGTGGTGTTGTTTTCCGGTCACCGTTTTTTCGTCGCTACCGGCAGCAGGTGGCGAATGCCATGAGTTTATCACGTGCATTCTGCTCGCCGGTGGAGTTTTTGTTGGAAGTTATTCGGCCCTCGCCATCTCCGGTATCTGGTTTTGCCGTCGCTGTCCGCCGGCGTTTAGTGCTGTTTTTCGTTCTTCTTCATCGCAGGCGGCGACCTCTTTAAGTAGATCTGTGGATGTGAGGTATGGATCTCTGTTTTATTTCTTGTTGTTGGATTGTGTTCGGCCGGAGTGTCGCCGGATCCGGTTTATTTATTTATCAAAATGGCGATTGTTAGGTTTAGGATATTCACAAAATTGCTCAAAACTTAATTCAAAGTCTTACATGTTGTATGGTGCTTTCGATTTAAATAAATAAGATTACTCTTGTATTATTTGTACTTAACGAATTTTAGATGAAATGTGCTGGATAGTTTTAGATGTTACTTGAACCACTTGTCTGATTCTCAAACTAAGTTTAGTTGACCAGTTGAACCCTTACAAAGAGCCAGCTCAGTTTGTGAACCACCATGGTCAAGCATAAACAGAACCCATCCCAAACCAAGAGATATTCAAAGGCGAACTTGTTTTAATTTAGTCAAAATTAGTAGAACTTAATGGTCGCAACTTTGCTTTATAGATAGACCATCTAATGAAGTGGAACTAATGCAAATTGCCATTTCAAGTTAACACTTACCAGAATCACAACTTTGCTTTATAGATAGACCATCTAATGCGCAGTTGGAATAAACTAGTAGGCCCACACGAACCTAGCTAACTAATTAAAGACGTGACAGTGCACTAAAAACAATTGACAGGTTAAGGCAGAGATTTATAATGGTGGCTTAATTGCTCAGAAATGTATTGTTTATCTTCTGACATTCCAACAAACTTTTGAGTCTTTTATATTGTATGTAGTGAACTTGATAACAAAAACAATTGACAGGTTATGTAGTGAACTTGATAACAAAAACAATTGGCTGGTTAACTCACCTATTATTTCACTTCTTATTGCTCTCTTTTTTTGTGGATCAAATTCAATAGGAAAGCTACTATGATAACAAAAAATGTAAATGTTGAAATTGAGATATGGAACTCAATTGTGTTTTGAGACGGAGAACACGACGTTTTAAGTATCTGATCGTTATTGATTCCATCTATATCTATTTTTTAGGAATGGATGAGGGAGATAATTTAGATTCAACCAGTAGATGAGAATGAAGTGCAACAGTAGTAGTGATGATAATGACAACAACAACAGTGTTGGTAATGATAATGGTGGTAATTTGTTGAACTTCTTAATATTCGTTCATTATCTCATTGGGCTCATAACGAGGCAAGCCATCATGATGACGTTCTCAAATAAGTCTACTTATGAGCACATTTATGTGCAAATAGGAACTCGGGTGAATTTGTTAGGTTGGTGTAAGCTGATAGAGAGGATGATGAAGACATGGAAACTCGATTGGCTAATCTACAAGATTTGCATGTATGCGTTGTTTGTCCGCATGATTATTAGGCGTGTTTAGTTATGATACTATCAGAGAGGGATAGTGCTATGTTAAATAGAGACCGAGTTTAAATACGATATTATTAGAGGTTACTATGTTAAAATATAGACGAAAGGCAATTGTGTTATTCTTTTTATTAAATATGATATTACTATAATATTATGATTTACTATAATACATTATCATTTTTCAAAGTATTTTTTTTATACTAGAACTGAACACATTGATTAGAATTAATATATGGTTGTTATTAAACTATGTGTTAAGTTTTAATTTATAAAAATTGCTTTGAAAAACGATAATGTATTACATTAAATTAAATTATAATATTATAATATCATATTCAACAAAGACTGACACTAATATCATAATTGGTTTTCGTCTCGATTTAATATGGAGTATCCTCTTATAATATCATATTCAAATTCAGTCTCTATTTAACATAACATTATATTTCCCTCATAATATCATAACTAAACACACCTAACAATAATGCGGACAAACCGCGACGGATGTTCCTGAAAAAAACGCGCATCTCTTCCAAATCTTGTGGATTTTCCGAGTTTTATCTTTTCATTCTTTCCTCTAGCAATCCATACCAGCCTATATTGATCTTGAACAAATTCACCCGAGCTTATATTTGCACATAAATGTGCTCAAAGGTAGAGTCATTTAGGAATCTCATCAGGATGACTTGTCTCGTTATGAGTTCGATAGGGTAATGAACGAGTACCAGGAAGTTCATCACTTTATCTCCATTATCATCACCAACACTACTGCTGTCATCATCATCACTGCTGCTGTTGTCATCATGTTCTAGATCGTCTTATAGTTTTTCAGCAAATACCATTAAGTTGTTATTACCACCGATATCAACCTCCCTGTCCTATTCAAGTGGCACATTATTAATAAAAACAGGTCCGTGACCATTGATCTGCGTCACTCCATTCTCATCTAATGTGATTGTCGAATCTGAATTTATTCATTCATTAATTATTAATTAATATATTTGATACTAATAGTATTTTTAATTAAAATAACTTAGAATTCGAATTATTTAGGAAGGGTAATTAGAAGGTTTATTATCTGTATATCTATCTAGCATACATCTATCTGTCTATCTACTATACATAATAAAAAACCCATAAAAGAGTCATCTTAGGAAAAATAATTTAATCTAAGCCATCCATTCATTAGATTTAACTTGATCATGACTGTTAGATTAGATATCATCTTAATGACATCATTAATTTATACTCCGTATTTTGTAGTGGTGTGACTGAATTGCCCCTAAAATGTATCCGCAGTACCGCTACATTTGGTGGAAAATAGGAGTTCCAAAATTAAGATTTGGCAGCTTACACACTTTCTTAAGAAACCCTACATGATCCCCAAATCAAAATTTATCGGAGAAACAAAGATTCCTGAATCAAGTCATCAAAAACTATCGTTGATCCTATAGCATCAAACCCTATATCGACGTCAATTTGGTTCTTTTAATTGCCATCGATGATTCTGGTACAATCAATCCTTAATCAAATCATCTACAAATCGAAAGATATAACGGCTGCTTTTAGTTGATGATTTTCAATGTTGTGAAAAAGACTAGAAGATCCTTCAAGACTCAAATCAACGAACTAATTTGGTGAACGTTGATTTTTATGCATTATAAACGTCACTTGTGTCTATGGAATTAGGTAATCAATTGATAGTATGTTATTTACTTATTTAAGAATACGCATATTACTGATCGTTACTGCTTGTTACTGTTCTTACCTGTACCAAAATCGATTATTGATAACCTTGAGGAAATTGAAATTAACAGAAACTATGTCACTATATCATATATACTCGGTGTAAGCAGATGTGTTTTGTAATTTTCATTCGATCTTCTATAAAATTGATTGAATAATTTTCGAATTGAACTCATTATCGGGTTCGATCTTGGATGCTGCTTGTGAATCATGGTTGACTAATCTTCTTCTATAAATTCGATTTATTTTCATCACCACTGAATCGATAATTGTTATTTGTAGGACCAAGACAGTACTTTAATTTTTTAATTAAACCCCTAACTGCAGATCTGTGAGATTTACTTTGATTGTTTTATGATTGGTTCAACGGGTGGTGCATTATTGGGTAAAGTTGGATTGATTATCATTCTTATGTTTATGTTTATAGGAGAGAAGCTGATCAGCTCCCATGATTGTCTTATTATTGCTCATTTTAATTTTTTGATAATTTTTTTTGGTTCATCAAAACTTGCGGTTGTTGATGGTTTTTGTGTATGCTAAGTTATCTAGTGTTTATTTCTCATTTTGTTCCCTGATGCTATAGTCCCCTTGCTCAATGACCTTATTGAAGGACTTCTATACAAAGTTTAGTATTGTAGATTGTATAACTATTATTGACTTATTGACCAACTTATGTGAAATTTTATTCAGAAAGCGTTTCATTAATACGCAAGGTTTCCTTTATTTTACTTTTTTTTTTTTTTTTTTCACGGGGAATGTTTTTATTCTAATACCGTCATTATTTAAATAAACACATACATCAACGTATGACCTCTATCATTATAATCAATGGAACAAATACACTAGGTTATTTTTGGGTTCTAATGTCATGGTTCTCTTCCTACATTTTTTGAAATATAATTGTCAGAACTGATTATATTACATTTGTGTTGATGTTCTTAGTTCTTTAAATCACTAAAATAATGATGTCGTTAAATGTCAGTATTAATTGGCTTACATGTTAAACTTTAACACATGTTTTAGCTTACCTCTTGATGAATATCTAAGAGTCAATTAAACGTTGAGTTGTTCATAACTTAAATAATTAAAAAGTCCTGACTCGACATCGTTTTGATTGACAACAAGTCAATAATGTAGGCGCCAACTCCTAGTTCTTTCCCTTTCTTTTTTATCATCAAAAGAAGATTGTTGGGATAATATAGATTCGGTCTTTCGTTCGCAACAAGGTAGTCATAGGGAGAACCTGTGGCTGGGTTGAATCTTATGCCCTTAAGTTCTTCAAGTCCGGTTTCATGGATAAGCCTTTAGCTAAGAGAAGAGAGGTCATGAGTTCGACTTTCGTGGAGTGCAGCATTGCACACAATATTGTCCCTTTACCTCTGAATTTTACCTAAAGGTGCCTTCCGCACATCGCGTTAAGGGGCAGTGGGGAGAGGGTTTTACTGCCCATGCCCTCCGATTATAGATGGGCAAAAAAACCGGATCCAGATCCGATCCGGAACCGGACAGCAGCAAAACCGGACACAGCAAAAACCGGATCCGGATCCGAGATCCGATCCGGTACGACCCGGATCCAGATTTTCAAAAAAACCGGATTTTTTCCGGATAAAAATCGGATTTTATCCGATCCGGTTTGGATCCGGATCCGGATCCGATCCGGTTTTTCAAAAACTAGCCGTTTTTTTTTTTTTTTTTGGCAGTTTCAGCCTTTTTTTGAGTTTTTTTTTTTTTTTTTTTTTTTTTTTACCATTTTAACCCCACAATGTCCATTATAAATACATGGTAATGCTTTGGTTGAAAATGCACCAACAAACATTCTCATATTTATTTCTAAATCACTAAATATCCGAGATCCGATCCGGTACGACAAGAATATGTTTGGTATTTATGCAACAAAATATGGTCGACAATCAAACCCAATTGTTGACCAACCCGGATCATCTTCTCGAAGGAGCCGAGACCTCAAAATAAGTCTTTTTAACTTGGTACGTGAAGACGCTTCCAAACACGCACGAACATCGGCACCCACAAGCGAGTTGGGAAATTATAAGATGGCAAACTTTGCACTAAACATGAGTGAAGAACAATTTAACAACCTTGACATTTTAAAATGGTGGGAAACAAAACAAGACACATATCCAATATTAAGCATTATGGCTCGTGACTTATTTACCGTTCAAGCTTCAACCGTAGCTTCCGAATCGGCCTTTTCTTTGAGTGGTCGAATTATATCGGAAAGAAGGTCAAGACTTACCCCCCAAGCCGTGAAAGTATGTGTATGTTTGAAAGATTATTTGAATGGGGTAGATAGGATACAAGATCAAACTTCATTAGAAGGTCCGTTATATAACGACATTGAAGAATGTATAGAGTTTGAAGAAAATTTAGCGGGATTATCACCTACAACAACCGAAGAGAATTCCGACAATGAACTCAACGAAGTGGATGAAGGTGACTATGAACCGTTTGATATGGACCAAACCGAAATGAATGTATCGGGTTACCAACAAGCTTACCTTTCTCTAGTTGATGACCCCGCTTTTGAAGACTACGATCGAAGGCACCATCCTCAACGCGCTCAACAAGATAACACATTTGGGTCATTTGACGACTAAATTATAACGGGTGATGACCATGCCGAAGCTCGATATACTTTAGTCTTAATACATTATTGGGTGATGGCCATGCCGAAGCTCGAAATGTATTAATTATAATTGTATTGTTCGAATAAAAGTGTTTTTATTTTTATTATTGTATCGTTCGAATAAAAGTGTTATTTATATAATTGTATTGTTCGAATATTGTTATTTATATTATCTATTGTGTTAAGCAGTTGAGCATTATAACTTTTCTTTATACCGATTATATTATTGTTGTCAAACGTTAAAAAAAATAGAACCGGTAAAAATATAATTCGCAAAATCGAATCCTAGTCCAAGAAAAATCCGAAAAAATCCGATCGAGATCCGAAAAAGAACCGGTTCCGGAAAAAAATCCGAAAAAAATCCGACGCCGAGAACCGGAACCGGATCCGGAACCGGTTCCGAAAAATCCGGACAAAAAAATCCGGTTTTTTTTTGTCCGAATCCGGTTTTTTATCTGGTTTGTGCATCTATACCTCCGATTGTGCCGGGTTTTCTCCTGGGCAGCAGTTGGGGGCGGGTTATGTAACTGCGGAAGATGAACGCGTGGGTGGTTAAGTCCCTTTGGGTGATCCCGTACTGCTGTTCAAATAAAAAAAGAGAAGGATAATTATGCTATAAGTTAAGGAATAATTATTTCGAATGAACACGTTAAATGATGTAAAATTACCATATTTATCTTTTATTACACTAATAATTTAAAGAATATAAATATTTAATATGTGTTATGAATAGTATAATTTATGAGAATAATATAATAGGTGCTTAATTATTAATCCGTAATATCAATTTTAACTCTGAATAATTCAACGTAGAATTATATTTAATCAGTTGATAATCGGATATCACAAACAAATGTGTTTCACCATTTAACATTAAATTATTCAAGTAAGAAATAATCAAACAATTTAATTTAGCCTCGGTGTAAAGGGAAAAGCATGGTGCATTTTGCATCATATGAGACCAAATGTGTGAATTTTTATTCAGCAACTAGATTAAATTATTAGTTACTCCTCCGTATATCAATCTCTGCTCTCTTTATGATGCATTCCAGTTGTTATATTCATTATTTGTTATCTCCATGTGACGCCCTTAAATCCATTACCAGAAAACGCCTTTTTTTTCACAATGGCACGCCGTGCCACTTTTTGGCTGGTCGTGCCAAATCAGGTCTGAAGGTATCAAAGATCAAGTGACACGCCGTGTCACTTTTTTGGCACGCCGTGCCATATCAAGTTATGTGGTTTCAAATGACCCATTTCAAACATAAGTGTCAAACTTGAGCCACTTCAACTTATCAACAATCACCAACCAACATTTTGACATAGCCTTGACTTGAAATCGAACCAAGCGTTTCCAACATTAAGAAAGTCATACATTTGTCCTTTTGTTAACATCTTAACCCATAATACATATTAAACTTAACTCTTCAAAAACTTGAAACATTCTTACCAAAAATGTCATAACTCGATTCATTAAAACCATTACACAACATTTGTACTTGCATAAACCTTTCGACAACCTTTAGATAATAAACCATTTCTTAACGAATATAGACTCAAGGCGTCACGACAAGCGGTTATCAAAAGCTTGATTCTAAATGAGACTTGCACACCACTTTATGCTAAAACTCCTTTAATCCCATGTCGTTCCCTTACCTTCTCGTTGCATAAGAACCTATCAAAACATTAACAACATAACGGGGTAAGCTACAATGCTTAGTGAGTTATAGGTAAATAAATGACGTACATAACATAACATAACATAACATAAACGTGAACATAATCATAATCCTTTCAACCCGAGGGTTGCATTCATAATTCGGATCCAATCTTAACATTCCATAGGCACAACTTACTAGGAGCGACCTAGTAATTGTGCCTAAGCTAAACATACATCATACATAGACATAAACATATGTCTAAGCTAAAAAAACCATGGATATGATTATTAAATAAACTTAATAATCATATCTAAGCTACATCAAACCATAGACACAATTACTAGGCAAACCTAATAACTATGTCTAAGCTAATCATCATACCGTAGACACCAAAACTAGGCAAGCCTAGTAATCGTGTCTAAGCTAATCATTTAGTGCACTTAGTTGTCACCTTCTTGCACGGATGCAATCCGAGAGCACTAAGCCATTATCGACCCTCCCAAGTTACCCCCTATAAACTCACATTTGCCACTTGGCGAGTTGCATCCAAGCATAAATAATTTCCTTATTTAGCACCTATCACATATGCTACTTACATCAATCATACGCTTATTACTAAGCATTCATTTCAACATCAAGTTAATCCAATATAATTACCCCTATATACTAATATGCATGGGCAAAATCGTAGTTTCAGTTTTATCGGAATGTCGTTTTGAGTTTGCGTTCACACTACACCCGGCCCCTCAAATTCGGCTTCATATACAAAACGACCCCAAACTTTCTACTTTTTTAGGGGTAAAAAACGTAAATATATAATTTTAAAAAAAAACAAGAGAAAATGATTCCACCCGTATTTTTAACGGGCCCTATCTTCTCGCTCGGTCCGAGTTAAATTTTTCCGAGACCACCGTTCAACTCGAAAAAATCAGACGGACACAACGGGACTAACTATGCGCGAAACGGACATCGTTAAAAAAACACTAAATAACGGGTCCTATATTCTCGCTCGGTGCGAGCTAAATTTTTCCGAGACCACCGGTCAACTCGATATTATTTTACGAACACAACGTGACTAACTATACGCGAAACAGACATCGTCAAAAAAACACTAAATATTTCGAGCTATATTTCATACATATACGTACACGTCCAACAAACAACCCAACCTACTAGATATATTAGGTACCAAACAACGTATATACAAATATGACCGCGCGTTGAACACAACCGCAGCAACGCGCGGTCGAATTTTTTCTAGTTAACTCGTCATAAATCAAACTCATAACGCTTGCCCACACCAGTTCATAATATTTAGACTTTATGTCCATTTACTTTTAATAACCCTAGTTCTTCATTCAAACATTTCATCAAACACTATGTACATAAAATCATTTACAAGCTCAAAACATACACTTTTCACCAATTACCATGTCTATTACTTTTCATATCATTCCATTAATATAATCATACTCTTTTACATCACAATTAGCGAAGTCTTTTTCTCAATTAAATCATCTTATACCCACTTTATCATGGAACAACTAACAACTCAATTAGTCTCATTAATTTTCATTACCCTTTAATCCCAAATTCATATTTTACATTCACTCAAGCATTTAAACAAACACTTTGTGTACATAATCTCATATTATCCCATTTCATAGCCTATATGATCATCTTCTTCACCATTCACAATCTTTAAACTAGTTTTATCCATATTCACATTCTATAACACCATAAAACTAGTATTCATGCATAATAATATCATAAATCCATCATAATTTATCCTTATACTTTCATTTCATTAACCATAACCCATTTTACATACCCTTTAACCCTTAAATCCGATTTTTCAACCCATACATAAATAAATCATACTATAATTCATAGAATACATATCATCATCATCAACAACAACAACAACAACAAAATCCAATACCACATGAGTGGTGTATGGGAGAGGTGAGATGTAGACAATCTTTGAATAAAAACAAGTCATTTCTCCACCTAGAGTGAAACTCTCTCAAAAGTAGATAAAGTCATCCATCTCTCTATTCGACGGATAAAGAGCTTGCTTCCAAGTGGACCTGCGGCTAGTAAGTAAGTTTTTTTAAAAAAATAGTAAAATAAAATTGAAACGCCATGAAAATGATATAATCAAATTTTAATGGGTTTTAAATCCTGCCTGGAATTCAATTTAGACTCTAAATGACAATTCAGACGCCAATAAATTGACGTTTGTTGTTGACTCAAAAATAGAGCCATCCTCAATCCCTTAAACATAAACATATGTAAAACTTTAAGTATTCAAGTCGTACCTCAATCCCTCCTCAATCCATAACTTGAACTAGCAAGATATGATGAATATGAAGCTAGTTTCTTGTTTCTTTTAGGCTCTAGACACCTTTAATTACTTGAATTTAAGCTTAGACGAGATAAATTTGCAGATTTGAAGAACCCTAATTTTCATGTTCTTCACCATCGATCTCCTTTCCATTTTTCTTCATGATTTTTCTAAAATGAACTAGATACTTCTAGTTCTTATTTTAATAAACCAACTTTGATAACTTGGCAACCTAAGTCCCTCCTTACCATTATATGGCTTAGGTGGTCCCAACTTTTTTAATTATCACAAACATTTTCATAACTTTGCAATACTAGTCCTTTTTTCATTTAACATTTAACTTATGTTTATTAAATCTACATAATTTTTAACCCATCAAATACAATATAGAAGGTAATAAAGTTACCTCAAAATTTGGGGTGTCACAGTCCATATATGAACCATCATATCTGCCTAGTAACTTGGGTGTTGTTTTTTTAGTCTACAAATTTTATTATGTCTTTATACATTTTTATTATAGACTATTTGTTTTCGAAAACATAAGTTAAAATAATGTCTTATTCTATATGTAAACTCGGAGACTTATAAATATGCTTCTAAGTCTTGCAGACTTGATTAATTTATTTACAGACATAAAAATCAATAGTCTTCATCATTCATCATAAAGACATCTAGGGTGTGTTTGGCCGCGCAACTTGTTAGAGCTTATGGGAGCTTGCGCTTATTTTTTTCATAAGCTTAAGCTAGTAGCATCTTTTGGATGACATAAGTTTTCGAGCTTATGAAAAAAATAAGCTCTAGAAAAAGAAGCTAGTTGGAGTAACTTTTAAAAATAAGCTCCTAAGCTTTCTAGCTTATGATGTTTAAAATTACACTTTTGTCCCTTATATAATTATCTATCATATATTTTATTGTCTATTTTAGTCAATTTACAAACAATAAGCTCCAGCTTCAACTACTTTTACCAAACACTTATTAAAAAATAAGCTCCAGTTTCCAGCTTGAAAAATAAGCTCCAGCTACTAGCTCCGTCCATAAGCTCAAGCTCCAGCTAGTAACACCAAACACACCCCTAGGCCGCATTTTTTTTACAAATATGATCCGCAAATCTTAAGAATGAAACATTTGAAAAACAAACAGCACTTTAATCAGGGGCGGAACTT
The DNA here is from genome assembly GCF_046630445.1 of Rutidosis leptorrhynchoides. Taxonomy (NCBI): domain Eukaryota; kingdom Viridiplantae; phylum Streptophyta; class Magnoliopsida; order Asterales; family Asteraceae; genus Rutidosis; species Rutidosis leptorrhynchoides. The sequence goes on along the minus strand of NC_092337.1, from coordinate 34,591,045 downwards.
GAACCCGACCACATATGGGGCGGATGTAAAAACTTATTATATTTTTCATTATAGTTGGGGCAAACACTAATAAAACCTTATTTTTTAGTAAAATTTTTTTTTTTTTTAGTGTAAATTTTTTTGTTTATAAAATCCAGATGGGACGGGTGTCACGCCTCCACTATCCTCCGCCACTACTGACCTTAATCTCAGTAACTTATGACATGCTTGATTGGGGGTTATATACCTAAAGTCATGTTTTGACATGACTAAAAAGAATTATACTCCGTATGTGTTTATTATGTCTTCTGTGCTTCACTGGTTCACATACTCAACGGTAGACAGAAACTGAATTTATACATGACTTCAACTACGGATTATGTCGGAAAATAAATATTAATTTAATTTTACATAACTTTGAATAAAGTTTTGGTGTAAAATCAGCCGGCCCAAAGTGTGGTTGTAACGGGTGGATAAGGACCGGTCTTATCTGAATGTAAACGCGTGTATCACGAAGCGCGTGAAGAATTGCTATTGTCACCTGCCAGAGAAACGTGAAAACAAAACAAATGTGTCACTTTCTTGAGAATGGGTCCATCTTATTATCTCGCCCAACCAGTCGTGGTCACCACGAGCACGGTATCATTTTTCTATTTTATATATCGTGAGATATATCGTGATATGTTAATATTTTTTTTTTTTGTTTTTTATTTTTGGTTAAAAATTGAAACTTTAAATGTAGTTACTCCGTATATTTAAAGTTTAGGACAGTGAGCCTACCGATGTGACTGTCAACCGCTTTATTTAAAAGTAAATTGATTTCTAAAGTTTAATTTAAGTAAATTGATTTCTAAAGTAACCTTACTTCTTTATTCTTATTACAAAGATGCCACTTTATGCTTTCATGGCATCGTTGGTTAAATTCAACCCATAAATTTCAAATGTTGTCTTTCATATAGTAGTATATATAAAATAAAGAAGTATATATAAAATATAGTAGTAGTAGTATATATAAAATATAATATATATGATATAGATATAGATAGAATATTGATAGATACAGATATATTATACTCTTATTTGATACGTGGGTCTTTTTTCGCCGTTCGAAACATATTCTTGTTTTACTCCATATTTAATTTCAAATATCCTCGTGGTATTTTTGATAACAAATTCATATGTTATAATAATAATAATATAATAATAATAATTATAATTATTAATATTAATATTAATATTAATATATATGTATAACAACAACAATACTAAATTTCACAAAAGTGAGATAAAAGAGGTAAGATGTATACAATTATTTTTCTACCATCGAATAAAAAAGAAGTTATTTCTTCACTTGTAAGTAAATAAAATCACTACCCACAGTTAGAGAAGGTTATTCATCTCTCTACTCAAGAATAGATAGATTGCTTTCGGGGGGACCTCCGATCAATATGAAAGAGAAAACGATACATATCTGATACCTAAGACGTTGTATGCATTTCGGGAGGGTAAGTATATATAATATAATGTCTAATGTAAACATATGACAACAATAACGAATAACTATTACAGAGTGGATTGACATCCAGTTGGTGAATCGGCCAGTGTCGAGAAACCGCCAAACTTAGTACAGTGCGTATCGATGCCGGTTTGACAACCGGGTCAAAAGTCTCATCACAATCAATGCCAACCAGCTGGTTGCGACCGTTGGCAACGAGTCGAGCCTTGTACCTGCTCAAATTACCATCTGCATTAAACTTGTGCTTAATTAACCACATGGAGCGAACTATATCCGTGTCCGATGGGCGGGGCACAAGTGTCCAAGTACTGTTGTTAATTAAAGCGTTATATTCATCAGTCATAGCTTGTTTTCAGTTAGGGTCGGTAAGGGCTTCAGGGTAAGTGCGAGGGACAGGTGACACGAAAGTGGTGTGAAGGTTGAGACGTTGGACAGGTTTAGTGGTACCGAGACGCGTGCGAGTGATCATGGGATGAGTGGAGGTGGAGGAAGATGTAGCCTCAGTAGGAGGAGGCTGTGGCTCCGTAGTATGATGCGGGAAAGGTGCGGTAGCGGTAGCCTCAATAGGAGGAGGCTGAGTATCCGTAATATGATGTGGAGAGGGTGCGGTAACGGTAGCCTCAATAGGAGGAGGCTGAGTCTCCGTGGAAGGATGGAGAGTGCGTGAGGTATCTGTAGCCTCAGTAGGAGGAGGCTGTGTCTCCGGAGGCATAGTAGGGAGAGGATATGATCGGGAGAAGAGGCTCGGTGGAGGATTAAGGAAGTCATAAGACGGTGGCTGAGTGGGTGTCATATATCCGAAAGGGAAGGAGGTTTCGTCGAAGGTGACATGGCGAGAGAGGATAATTTTGTTAATGGTAAGATCAAGGCAGCGGTAACCCCGATGATTGGAGGGAGGGCGAGTTTGTGAGTGGTTGGGAGATGGGGATAGCAGAGGTATCCGAAGACGCGAAGTGTGGTGTAGTTGGGTTTTTGCTTGTATAGACATGAGTGCGGTATTTCGTGGTTAATGGCAGATGAGGGTAGGATATTAAGGAGATACGCTGCCATATGAAGGGCTTCTGCCCAATAAGTCGGTGGAAGATGAGCTTGGAAAATAAGAGTGCAAATGAGGTTATTAATTGTACGAAGCATGCGTTCAGATTTTCCGTTTTGCGGAGAAGTGTAAGTGCAAGAAAAGCGAAATTTGATACCGTTAGTTTGGAGAAGTTGATGAAAGGCAATGTTATCGAATTCACCTCCATTGTCGCACTGAAAGGCTTTTATTTCTTGGTTAAATTGAGTTCGTACAAAGGCACGATATTTTATGAATGTATTAAGTGCATCGAATTTATTGCGTAATGGAAAAACCCATACATAATGCGAATAATGATCAAGAAATATAATATAATATTTTAAACCACTAAGACTAGAAACAGGAGATGTCCATAAATCTGAATGGATAATATCAAAAGTAGCATTAACGTTGGAACTAGAAACAGCAAAAGGGAGTCGCACGTGTTTACCAAGCTGACAGGCATGGCAAAGAACGGGGGATGACGATTTATTACAAATAATATCTTTATTAGGAAGGAGTCTTCGAAAACATCATGTCCGGGATGACCAAGACGCTGATGCCATGTAACCGGACTGGTGAGAAGAGCTTGCTGAGAAGAGTAAGAGGTGGGTGATGTAAGTGGGTAGAGATCTCCGGTGCTATCACATCGGAGAAGCAAACTACGCGTCATATAATCTTTCACAGAAAAACCAAAAGGATCAAATTCAACAGAAACTAGATTATCACAGGTAAATTGACGAACATATATGAGGTTTTTAACAATGCAATGGGTTACAAGTACATTATTTAAATGTAACGGTCGGTGGACATTGGATAACAAGCTATGGCCGGTGTTAGTTACGGGAATGGTGTTCCCGTTAGCAACGGCTACTGATGAATATTTGCAATTATTTAAAACAGTACTAAGATTATTAATACAGGAGGTAAGATGTGAAGACGCACCTGTGTCCATGTGTCACCCGGCAGCACCATAATCTCGAAGAGTCATTGCACTTAATGCACTAGGAGGAATAGTCTGTTGAGTTTGCGTTTGTGGATCGATCGTAAAAGGCCTAAAAGAAGCGGGATAGGATGTGTCAAAGCATTGGGCCTGCTGTTTGGCATGAAATTGATTTATTATCCGATTTTGATCTTGAATAACGTTAAGTAATTGGGCATGTGTGTTCGTAGACGAACTGTTGTCGGTATTCCACATGAGCTGACTATTCATATTCGATTTAAATGAGAACAAAAATTGCCGTTGATGTGTGTAATAAAAGGAGAAGGGAAAAAAATGTTGCCGTCGATGTATAAAGTATATGTAGGATGATCGAATGGATTGATAAAGGGATATAAAAGAAATAATAGTATATTGTTATAATTCAGTAGGCTTATAACTACCTTTAGTGGATTGGTTCTTGAATATAGACTTTGAAAATCTTAAGAACAAGAGTATATGAGTAAAGAGAGAAAGGAAGAAACACTATGGATGTAAGTGTGAGAAATGGTACATCTTTACAAGCATAACTCATGGGTATTTATACTACAAAAAGATACTATGGAAGTGACCCCAAGTTGACTATAAAATTGTACCAAAATTGACTATCCATACTTGCATTATTGTAGTTCCATACTTGCACAATTATTATCATAACACTCCCCCTTGGATAGCAATTTTGTTTGTTAAAGATCAACTGTAAGTTACTGCCTCGTTAAAAACCTTGGCCAAAGAAAAACCCAGTGGGATAAAAACTTTAGCTAAGGGAAAAAGAGTGCAGCATATAGTTGACTCCCCCTCAAGTAGACATTGCTGAGCTGTTACATCTTTTGAACTTGCCTCATGCCAATATTGTGAACATGCGTTCTGAAAATAGCAGTTGAAAGTGCTTTGGTGAAAAGATCAGCAGAGTTTTGATGGATTGAACATATATCATTTCAATCTAGTTGTCCTTAATGATGTCTTGAGTGTATGAGAAGAATCTAGGAGGTATGTGTTTTGTTCGGTCACTTTTGATATATCATTCTTTCATTTGTGCTATGCAAGCTGCATTATCTTCATAGATAGATGTTGGACTTTTATCGGGTTCTAGTCCACAAGAATAAGTAATGAGTTGTGTCATTGATCTCAACCAAAAACATTCCCAAGTAGCTTCATGTAATGCAATCACTTCGGCATGATTTGATGATGTTGCAACAAGTGTTTGTTTTTTAGAACGCCATGATATTGCAGTACCTCCATTTAGGAATACATATCCAGTTTGAGATTTAGCTTTATGTGGATCAGATAAATAACCTGCATCTGCATAACCAACCAAAACTTGTTTTGATTCGTTAGAATAAAATAATCCTAAATCGGTAGTTCCTCGAAGGTATCGAAATATGTGTTTGATCTCATTCCAGTGTCTTTTGGTAGGAGCAGAGCTGAACCTTACCAACAAATTAACTGCAAAAGAAATGTCAGGTCTTGTATAATTTGTAAGATATACATAAGAGCTCCAATTGCCCTAAGTTATGGTACTTCTGGTCCCAGAATATCTTCATGATCTTCACATGGACGAAATGGATCAGCTTCAACATTGAGTGATCTAACAACCATAGGAGTACTTAATGGTTTTGTCTTGTCCATATTAAAATGTTTCAAAATCTTTTCAGTATATGTTGTTTGATGTACAAGTAAACCATTAGGCATATGCTCAATTTGTAAACCAAGGTAATACTTGGTTTTTCCGAGATCTTTCATTTCAAATTCTTTCTTTAGAAGTTGAATGGCTTCATGGATCTCTTTATTTGTACCTATGATGTTAAGATCATCAACATAGATAGCTATGATCACATATCCGGATGTTGTTTTCTTAATGAAAACACAAGGGCAAGTAAGATTATTTGTATACCATTTGCTTATCAAGTAATAACTTAATCGGTTATACCACATACGTCCCGATTGTTTTAACCCATATAAAGATCTTTGTAATTTAATCGAATACATTTCTTTGGGTTTTGCATTTGATGCTTCTGGTACCTTAAATCCTTCAGGTATCTTCATATATATATCACTATCAAGTGATCCATATAGATAAGCAGTCACAACATCCATGAGATGCATTTCTAAATTTTTAGAAACTGTCAGGCTGATTAAGTATCTAAAAGTAATTGCATCCATAACAGGAGAATAAGTTTTCTCATAATCAATTCCTGGTCTTTGAGAGAAATCTTGAGTTACAAGTCTGACGTTACCTTGTAAGTTCATTTTTCTTATTTCCTTTTCGAATTAAAATTCATTTGTATCCCATACATTTCACATCTTTAAAAGTGATAATGATTGATCCGAAAACTTTTCTTTTATTGAGAGATTCTAATTCAGCTCGTATTGCTCCTTTCAATTGAGCTCAGTCATGTATATTTTGACACTCAATGACAAATTTTGGTTCTAGATCATCATCTTTATTCATGATGTCATTATATGAAAAATTCTTATCAATATTTGTCATTCCGTTTCGGTTCCATAATATTGCATAATTTATTGCAATTTCTGTATTTATTATCAATATCCTCTGCAGAAGGAGTATTGATATTTGGTTCTTCTTGAACACTTTATTTTACCTCATTATCAGCTGATTTTATTTTTGAGGATTTTTATCTTCGGAACCAATTGATCTTCCACGTTTCATACGTGGCAAAGACTCAAGAGTGATATTATTGCCAGCTTTTGGAATTTCAATTCGAGCTGGAGCATTTACTGCTATTATATATGATTTAGTCACTCTTTTTGTATCTGTAAATGCATCAGGCAATTGATTTGCAAGTTCTTGTATATGCATTATCTTTTGAACTTCTGTCTCGCATTCTTTTGTGCGAGGATCAAGATACTTTAATTGAGGTTCACACCATGAAACATCATTTTCTTTATTTTTCATTTCTCCCCCTAATCTAGGGAACAATGTTTCATTAAAATGACAATCAGCAAAACGTGCTGTAAAAACGTCACCTGTCATAGGTTCAATATACCTTAATATTGAAGATGTTTCATATCCAACATATATTCCCAACCTCCTTTGAGGACCCATTTTTGTACGTTGTGGTGTCGCAATTGGAACATACACTGCACAACCAAATGTTCTAAGATGGGAAATATTTGGCTCTTGACCAAAAGCAAGTTGTAGGGGGGAATATTTATGACTTGCACTTGGTCTGATGCGAATCAATGCAGCAGCATGTAAAATTGCATGACCCCATATAGATACAGGGAGTTTTGTTCTCATTATCAATGGTCTAGCGATTAACTGTAAACGTTTAATCAATGACTCGGCTAAACCATTTTGTGTATGCACATGAGCAACAGAATGTTCAACAACAATTCCTATAGACATGCAATAGTCATTAAATGCTTGAGATGTAAATTCACCAGCATTATCAAGTCTCACCCTTTTAATGGTGTAATCAGGAAAATGAGCTCTCAATTTAATAATTTGGGCAAGAAATTTTGCAAATGCCACATTACGGCTTGATAACAGACAAACATGAGACCATCTGCTAGATGCGTCTATTAGAACCATGAAATATCTAAATGGTCCACATGGTGGATGAATTGGTCCACATATATCACCTTGAATTCTTTCAAGAAACATTGGTGATTCTTTCTCAACCTTAAGTGGTGAGGGTCTAGTTATCAATTTTCCAAGAGAGCAAGATGTACATGGAACCATTGTATCATGATGGATTTTTCTATCCTTTAGTGGATGTCCATGAGTACATTCAATAATCCTTTTCATCATTGTTGATCCTGGATGGCCTAATCTGTTATGCCATAAACTGAATACACCAGGATCAATATATTTTTCGTTAACTACCATATGTATTTCTGGTACATTTATATGTGTATAATGTAATCCAGAACTAAGTCTTGGCAGTTTTTCAACCACATGACTCTTGTCAGTGATACTTAAATATTTCTCATTTTCTGTTGTCACTGACTGATAATCATACCCGTTAAGGTATATGTCAGAGAAACTCAATAAATTTCTGCTTGACTTGGGAGAAAATAAGGCATCATTTATTAAAAATTTTGTACCATTTGGTAGTATGAAATTTGCCTTTCCTATCCCTTTTATCAAGTTAGCAGGTCCTGATATTGTATGTATAGTTCCTTCCGTTGGTTTTAGATCAATAAAATATTTCTCGGATTTAAGTATAGTGTGTGTAGTTCCACTGTCTGCTATACAGAGATCTCCACCACTTGATTGATGTTGTATTCCAGCAAAATTCATATTGAACTTCATATATAAGAAATAAATAGTGAGTACATTAATATTACACAATATTTTAAACGCAAATAGATAGTACTGAAACATTTAGCAAACATAATGACAAAGACAGACGATATTAAATCGTTTATTTTTTCAAAAAACACACAACTTAAACATTCAAGAAATCTTCATATAAATCAGATGGTTTCTCAGTGACTGTTGGATCAATATTATCCACAAAATTTACTTCCTTTTCTTTACCTTTCAGCGAATCCTGATACATCTTAACAAGATGTTTAGATGTTCGGCAAGTATTAGCCCAGTGGCCCATTCTACCACATCTGTAGCAAGATTCTTCAGAATTTTTAGAAGAATTTTCTTCAACATCTTGTTTAGTGGGCTTGTTTTGTGGTTGATATTTATATTTTCGTGGATTATTGTTTCTTTGACCACCACGGCCACGACCACGACCACGTCCTCGCCCATTACCATTACCATAAGGATGGTTTCTACCATAGTTATGGCTTTTGGCATGCTGATGGTGATGGTTATTATAACCACGACCTTGCCCGCGTCCTTGTCCCTGTTTATAATTATTTGCAGTATTTGCTTCAGGGATTGCAAGTGTACCAGTAGGACGGGATTGCTGATTTTTCATTAATAGCTCATCATTTTGCTCTGCAACTAAGAGATATGAATTAAGTTCAGGATATGTTTTGAACTTTAGCATTCTCAAATTTCTTTGCACTGTGATGTTTGCAGCATTCATTGTGGAGAAAGTTTTCTCCATCATGTCTGCATCACTTATTTCATGTCCACAGAATTTAAGTTGTGAACATGTATTATACAGAGCTGAGCTATATTCATTTACTTTCTTAAAGTCTTGGAACCTTAATGTTCTCCATTGTTCCATAGCAGCTGGAAGTAAAATTTCTCTTTGATTATTGAATCTGCTTTTGAGACCTTCCCATAAAACATGGGGATCTTCTACAGTCACATAATTATTTTGTAAGCATTCATCAATATGTTGATGAATAAAGCAACATGCCGTTGCTTGTTCTTTTTCAGAACAAGTGTTGTTTTTATTTATGGCTTCAACAATGCCCATTGATTTAAGATGCATTTTTACTTTTATAACCCATGGCATGTAGTTGTTTCCAGTTGATTCTAAAGGAGTAAATTTAAGCTTTTCCAGATTCGATATTTTCTATTAAAACAAACAACATGATAAATTATAGTCACTTTATATTCATAAGTATATAAACATTAAACATAAATTTAATATAACATAAATGATAAGTAGGTGACAGTGTCGACCATATGTAAGCAATCATTAATAAATGTTATATAACATAAATATAAATATTAGTAAACATAAATGAAAATTTGGCGACAGTGTCGACCATATATTTTTTCAGGTGGTATAACCGACCTATATCATTCTGGTGGTATAACCGACCATATATCATTTTGGTGGTATAACCGACCATATATCATTTTGGTGGTATAACCGACCATATATCATTTTGGTGGCAGAGCCAACCATATTTAGTATTAAGATTATCGTGCTGATAACGTGTTATAATTCAGTAGGCTTATAACTACCTTTAGTGGATTGGTTCTTGAATATAGACTTTGAAAATCTTAAGAACAAGAGTATATGAGTAAAGAGAGAAATGAAGAAACACTATGGATGTAAGTGTGAGAAATGGTACATCTTTACAAGCATAACTCATGGGTATTTATACTACAAAAAGATACTATGGAAGTGACCCCAAGTTGACTATAAAATTGTACCAAAATTGACTATCCATACTTGCATTATTGTAGTTCCATACTTGCACAATTATTATCATAACATATATGCAATAGATGAAAAATAAATTGGTATTATTTGAAGGCTAGCACGTGGCTCTTGTACATAAAATCACTATATGCTGGCTAGCAGTAGGTTCATTTAGGCTTGATAGTGTAAGTGAGAGAAACGAATAGAAGTATTGATAAAAACTACGGCGGATAATTAACAATAGAAATTAACAATTTGTAACGACCCAACCCGTTATCCAACCGAAATCGCAAAAAAAAAAAAAAAAAAAAAAAATTAAAACAGTCCTGCCCAGACTGAGTGCGCGGCGCGCAACCCAGTCTGTGCGCGGCGCGCAGACTGCTGGACAGCTTCTGTCCGGATTTTTCAATTTTCGCTTAAAGATCTCCCGCTTCCCGGCACTTTTAGACGAAACGCTTTTTACAACATATAACAATAGGTAAAACTAACACGTTCCAATAAAAATACAAGTTTTACGACACCGGGCTCACATATGCCCAAATTACCCTTAAGTACAAAATTACAAGTTTCGACCACAAAAGTTTAATTTCCAAACGACACTTAGTTTGGGGTTAAACTACCCATATCTTGGTCGAACTTCCAAAAGCTAAACCCTCGAGAGCCACTACTAATCCAAACGGATACCTTTGCCCTTGTCCACGTCGGAGCCTAAAAAGGTAAACAACGAGAGGGTAAGCTAAAGCTTAGTGAGTAGAATAAATATATACATGGATATACAACTTACCTACTCGTATCCACAACATCATATAATGCATATAATCGCATATCATCTCGTAACAAAAGCTAGTATCATCAAAACGTACAACTAGCAATATCAATAGCATAAATAATCATAATAATAATTAAATGCTAACGTCCACAAATTATAAACCATGATTAACCAATATCGAAAGGGAATGACCTCGCGAACAAGTCATCGGTGTTCATAACATCCGTTAGCGCCCAAAACGGCTATGGTATGCTAACCCCCTAGGTGTTCCAAAACGGCTATGGCATCACCCCCAAGTGTTCCGAAACAGCTATGGCATCACTTGATCACGTGTGAGTAAGAACCGGCTATTCGATTAGCTCCCAAAACGGCTATGGTATGCTAACCCCGAGGTATCTCAAAACGGCTATGGTATTCCCCCAAAGCGTTCCAAAACGGCTATGGCATCACTGAATAATGGCTATTACTCACAACCATGTGCACAAAGCGGCTATGTGCACAATTAATACGGGCACATAAATCATATACATACATACATACATAAATATTCCACTCACCTTATCGTCTTGGTGAGATTTCCAACAACTTGTAACCTTCAAAGCAAGTCACCTAATACAATTAATGCCCAATTAATTCACATAACAAGTTGGATTATACTCCAACTAACCTCACTAGTGCATATATGACCCAAAAAGGGTATTTATGACTCATTTGCACTAGTACAACTCAAACAAGGTCAAACTCCACAACTAATCACTAAAAGCTACTGAATAAGGTTCTAAGACTCCCATTAATGCAAGTCTAGGGTATTTTCATACTCAATTTATCCCGCTAGGTTAAACTTACCAATTTGACCCATTTCAAGTCAAGCATGAACCCCAAAAACACTTTTCACTAACAACACAAGTGAGCTAGTGATTAACTAACCATTTAAGACTCATTAACACCATTTATTACTTTGAAACCCTATGTTAGTCATTCTTGAATCCTCATGACTCAATCTTACCCAAAACCCCCAAAATCACCAACAATGGATTTTATGTTCATCACTAACCCAAACCATAACCCTTAAACAAATTAAACTAAGGAAATCAAGATTAGAACTTACCACCACAACCACAACGTAGCTAGTGACTAGATGAACAACTTTAATACACGCGATTTGGCCCGAAATCAACTTCTTCCTTCTTGATTTGAGCTTTTTCTCTCTCAAATGGGTTTCTCTCTCTAAACTTGAAGTAGAAAGATGAAGGTGGTTGAAATGGAGTTATGACACTCCATCAACTGATCTTGTGGCCTTTAACTCATCCCCAAGTGAATTTACCAAAAAGCCCTTCTAAAATATCTAATTAAAAGAAACAGAATCCGCCAACAGGAGCAGTGCGCGGCGCGCTCCCTTATATGTGCGCGACGTGCACAAGAGTCTGAACAGGCTCTGATCACAGTTTAATTACACATTGTTTCCCACACTTCATGTACCCTATTTACACTTCTGTACAATAAATAATCGGGTCTTACAACTCTCCCCCACTTGAATCGTAGCGCGTCATCGCGATCCAAGCCGCATGACAAGAGGGAAGATAAACTAATACAAACTCTTCGGGCTCCCAAGTAAACTCGGAACCTTTACTACGACGCCATTGAACTTTAAAGGTTCTCACCACTTTATTTCTCAACCTTTTCACCTTTTCATCGAGTATAGCAATCGGCTCCTCAACATACTCTAACATGTTGTTTAGCTCAATCTCGTCTAATGGCACCCATGAAGAATCATCCGCAAGACACTTACGGGGATGGAAAACATGAAATGTATTATGGATCCCCGCAAGCTCTTCGGGTAATTCTAAATGATACGCAACTTCACCAACACGAGCTAGAATTTTAAATGGCCCAATAAATCGAGGAGCTAACTTTTCCCGTTTTTGAAATCGAATAATACCCTTCCATGGAGAAACCTTAAGAATCACCATGTCACCTTCTTGGAACTCAATCGGTCGCCTAAGTTTATCGGCATATGACTTTTGTCTATCTTGAGCCGCTTTCAAATGAGTCTGAATCATCTCAATCTTACTATTTGTCTCTAAAACCAAATCGGTACTCCCGATTTCTCTTTGTCCCACTTCACCCCAACAAATCGGAGTTCGACACCTACGCCCATAAAGCATCTCATAAGGTAGCATTCCAATACTAGCATGATAACTATTGTTGTACGAGAATTTCACCAAAGGCAAGTGTTCATCCCAACTACCACCGAAATCGATAATACACGCCCGTAACATATCCTCCAATGTTTGATTCGTACGTTCGGTTTGACCGTCCGTTTGAGGATGGTACGCCGTACTCATATTCACCCTCATTCCCATATCTTCATGAAACGTTTTCCAAAATCGAGAAGTAAAACGCATGTCCCGATTCGAAACGATAGACACGGGAACGCCATGTCTCGATATCACCTCTTTAATGAACATTTTCGCAAGTGCCTCCGACGTAATTGCTTCTTTAATAGGAAGAAACAAAGCACTCTTCGTCAATCTATCAACGATCATCCAAATAGTATCAAATTGGGTTCTTGCCGTTTTCGGCAACTTGGTAATAAAATCTATGGTAATATGCTCTCACTTTCACTTCGGGATTTCTAAAGGTTGCAATTTACCATAAGGTTTTTGATGTTCGGATTTTACTTGCAAACATGTAACACATTGTTCAACATATTTAACCACATCCCGTTTTATTCCGGGCCACCAATACTCTTTCTTCAAATCGAGGTACATTTTCATTGCACCCGGATGAATGGAATACTTTGACTTGTGTGCTTCATCAAGAAGCACCTTTCGGTAATCCCCCATCTTTGGTACCCACACCCTATTTTGAAAGGATAACAACCCGTGAGGGCCTAATTGAATAGACTATGTTTGCCCCACAGTTCATTCTTCATGTTTGTTATTAACAAAAGCTTCAATTTGAATCTCACCGAGCTTAACAAGAAAATCATTAGTAATTATCATACGTAACAATCCTAATTGTATCGCCGGATGTTGACTTTTTCGACTTAACGCATCCGCGACCACATTCGCCTTGCCTGGATGATAAAGTATCTCACAATCATAGTCTTTTACCACATCCATCCATCTACGTAGACGATAATTCAAATCTCGTTGATCAAAAAGATGTTTCAAACTCTTGTGATCTTAATAAATCGTACACTTGACACCATACAAGTAATGGCGCCAAATTTTCAATGCATGTGCCACCTCCGCTAATTCAAGATCATGAGTCGGGTATCTCCTTTCGTGTTCCTTCAATTGACGAGAGGCATAAGCGATGACTTTACCCTATTGAATTAGAACACACCCGAGCCCATTTAATGAGGCATCAAAATAAACTGTCATGTCTTCTACACCTTCCGCCAACACTAAGACCGGAGCTTGACACAATTTCTCTTTTAACAATTGAAAAACAATTTCTTGCTCGTTCTCCCAATTGAATCTCGTATTCTTCCTTATCAACTTTGTCAATGGAGAGGCAATTTTAGAAAAGTCTTGGATAAACCGACGATAATAACCGGCCAATCCGAGAAAATTTCAGATTTTCGTAGGTGTAGTCGGTTGTTCCCAACTCTTTACCGTCTCTATCTTCCCCGGATCTACTTGAATCCCTTCCTTGTTCACAATATGGCCAAGGAATTGCACTTTCCATAGCCAAAATTCACATTTTGAGAATTTAGCATACAACTTCTCCTTCCGTAACGTCTTCAACACTTCACACAAATGGTGTTCATGTTCCTTCATGCTCTTATAATAGACAAAAATATCGTCAATGAACACAATTACCGACTTGTCCAACATAGGTTGGCACACTCGGTTCATAAGATCCATGAATGCTGCCGGTGCGTTCGTAAGACCAAAAGGCATAACTACAAAATCAAAATGCCCGTAACGAGTTCGAAAGGCCGTCTTCTCAATATCTTCCTCACGGAACCGCATTTGGTGATAACCGGACCGTAAGTCAATTTTAGAAAAGTAAGTCGCACCTTGAAGTTGGTCAAACAAATCATCGATCCTAGGCAATGGATAACGATTCTTGATCGTCACTTTGTTCAACTCCCGATAATCGATGCACATCCGTATGCTACCATCCTTCTTCTTCACGAATAAAACCGGAGCGCCCCAAGGCGAAGCACTCGGTCGGATAAAACCCTTTTCAAGCAACTCTTGGGTTTGATTCAACAACTCTTGCATTTCCGTTGGCGCTAAACGATAAGGAGTTTTAGCAATGGGGGTAGCTCCCGGAACCAACTCAATGCAAAATTCAACTTGTCTTTCCCTCGGAACCCACGGTAACTCATCCGAAAAAACGTATTCAAATTCATTAACCACCGAAATTTGACGAATGGATGGTGGCTCTTCATGACTATCAACCACATGGGCAAGAAAATCCATGCCACCACTACTAAGGAAACGACGCGCTCGTGCATAAGTGCACAATGGTACGAGTTTCCTTCGCCTATCGCCATGAATAATTAACTCTCCCCCACTTGGGGTCTTAACACGAATAAACTTTTCATGGCATGAAATATCGGCTCTATAACGATCGAGCCAATCCATATCCACAACAATATCGAACTCACCCAAAGTCATTAGAATAAGATCGATTTTAAATGTTTCGGTACCAAACACAACATTACAATCTTTACAAACATCAACCCCTAGCACTGTCTTACCATCCGCTATTTCGACTTCTACTGGATGACTTAACTTAGCTAGCGGTTTATTAAGCTTAGACATAAATCACTGAGTCACAAACGATAAATTAGCACCGCTATCAAATAGTATCCTTTCCGGATTAGAATTAACCTTGAAAGTACCTGAGACAACTTCGTTGGATTGTTTAGCTTCATCGTTGGTCATCAAATAGTTTCTTCCCCTAGCCGTACCCGCCGCCTTTTCTAGCTTCTTCACTTGGTCCCCTAACAATTCGGGACATTCCGACTTTCGGTGCCCCGCTTTTTGACAATTAAAGCATGTGACCGTATTGATCGGACAATCGCGGGAGAAATGACCCTTCTTCCCGCAACTATAACAAGTAGGTGTAAAACTATTCGAACCACCTCTCTTCACACTTCCGACACTTTCGGACCCGCCCTTGCTCTTCTTGTTGGAGTAACTAGATGCTTCAAATTTTCTCTTACTTGTCCCATAACTAACCGGACTCGGAGCTTGCGCTTCAAACCCTTTCTCCACCGCCAAAAGCTTAGCAAAAGTTTCAACATGACCAATACTAATTTTACCCTTCAAATAATCTCTAAGGGTTGTGTGAAAATCCTCCATCAACAATTGATCATTCCACACATACTCGGGGCAAAAACGCGCCTTGGCGAGAAAGTTGGTTTTTAGAATGTTTAGGTGTAACATCCCGCCTTTTTCCGTTTACTTTCCGTTTATTTATTTAAAGTCCGTTATATGATTATAACATCTTCCGTTAAAACGCGTTTTAAAATATCTCGTTTAGTAATTTACGCACTCGCTTTTAAACTCGAGGGACTAATGTTGTCAAGTGGGCAAAGTGGTGACTAGTGAACTAGTCAAACCTACCTCCCACCATTCATTCACCTCCCATCTCCATCTTAATACTTCTACTTTTCTCTCAAACCCCAACTACAAAGATTCATCATCCATTTTCGATCTAGCATGCCAACATCAAAACAAATTACATATTTGGAATCCTTGCAACTTCCTTTTCGATTCCATACCAACTTCATCTCATTTGGGTAACTTTCTAAAAACACTAGATTTTGTGTTCTTGATGATTTTAACTTATAAAAGTGTTAGTTAGTGTCTATGGCTCGAGTCTAACATAAATATGTGAATTATATGCTCGATCTTGTTATTTTGAGCAACTAGCATGAACTTGAATTTTGGTGTGTTTGATCTTGTGATTTGATTGCTTAAAAGTTGTTAGATGTTAAAAGTGCATGTATTAAATGTGTTACTAACATCACTAGCTTCAATTTGATGTGTAGGTTGACTTAGAAAGACTCCATAAACTTAATTGCTAAATTTGTGATTTTGAATTAGGGTTTGATAGAAGTAAAATGGATTTTGGATGCATTGAATGCTTTACAATGTTAATTGTAAGTGTTTAGTTGTATTATATGCGTAATTACCTATGAAACGGCGTATTATATGTGTGCATTTGGGTTTCGAATCATTGGTTGCATTTATGAGCTTGAATATCATTAATGATGAACATTTAATGTGATTTTGATTGTTGTAAATGCAAAATTTGATTGATGATATGTGTTTAGTTGTACTCCTCATTAAATTACCTTTCCAACGATGTATGGCATGCGTTTTGATTGTTTTCGGTCCATGAGTTATGTTAAATTGAGTTTTGGTTCGAGACTTAACAAAAATACTGCAACCAGCATTTTTTCCAGGAATGCACGCCGCGCACCCTTTCGCGCGCCGCGCAAATGTGAAGCTTCAGATGCTTACCCCTTTAGACAAATTCCTGACCTGGTTCCACGCTTTAGTGCGCGCCGCGCATACCTGCGCGCGCCGCGCTCATTCTCTGGCCAAACTTTCTTTTTGTTTTATTTTTCATAAATTCTTTTCTCGCTTAACCGCAACTCCGATTAACATGAAATTTGGATAACATGCTCATATATGATTTCTCATCATGGGAAAATTGTCGGACACTCGACCCGACCCCGTTGACTTTGACTTTGACCAAGTTTGACCTTTAGTCAAACTTAACCAAATACTTATGCAATCATCCTAACATGCTTTTACATTTGGATCATGCATGAAACTTGGCAACATGATTCACATGCTATATGTAATAGAGTCGTAACGAGCCATAGGACTAATTGAACAACTTTGACCCATCGTGTTTACCGTTATTGATACAACCTACTTGTTTAGGTCAAGACTAGCAATTGTCCTTGCACACGTTTACTTGTGAAGTACTTTTATTTCTCGTGCACTCAAGGTGAGATCATAGTCCCACTTTTACTCTTTTAAACTTACATTGGGATGAGAAAACATAAACGTTTCATTTTACAAAGTGAACACAAGTATGAAAACAAACATTCTACATACGAGTTAGAACAAAATCCTCAATTCGATTATCATTAGTTACACTTGCCGGGTGTAAGAGAGAACTTATGTTGTATGGCCATATGGGTTTGACAAACCCTCATTCGGACGGTTCGCTACCGTTACTTCGGATGAAATATATTTTCGAGAAACAGTGTATGTTCTAACACTATTGTGATGGAGTTCTTTGGAAGGAAAGTTAAGCCTTGATAATTGGGTGCTCGTGATAACAATTTTTGGAATGGTATACTACTATTGAAATGTTATAAATCTTGTGGTTCATTTTACTTACTCACTTACTTACTTAAACCTATGATTTCACCAACGTTTTCTTTGACAAATTTCTATGTTTTTCTCAGGTCTTTGAACGATATGTGATACATGCTTCCGCTCATTATTTTGATACTTGCATTGGATGTCGAGTATATATGCATACATGGAGCGTCTTATGACTTTATTTTAAACTGTGTCGCATAGGTTTCATTTGTACTTATAACATTGTAACATAACTTGTGGTTGAACTATTCTTGTAAACTTGAAACAATCTTTACATTTGAAATGAATGCGACATATTTTTGGTCAAACGTTATTTTAAAGACTTATGACCACGTAACGGGACCTAAGTAGACGGCGCCGTCAATGACGATTTTGTCGGGTCACTACAGATGGTATTAGAGCGTTGGTTGTAGGGATTTAGAGTTCATTGGTGTCAACCCCGAGTCATAGGGTACATTAGTGAGTCTAGACTACAACCGACATATAGACTTGAAGTAGGAATTACTTGACTACTTGTGCATTTATACTCTAACTCTTCTATTCATATCTAACTCTTATTCCATCTTAATCTCACGTTGTATAATTTGATTGACACGCCAGCTTGACTTAGTGAAATAATGTCGAATGCACATATGAATTAGGGTAATATAATTTCCGGGATTATATTACGGTGACTCATATGAACGTTCCGACATTATGACATAAAGAATTTAAGGCGAGTTAAGGAAAATTTTCTCTTTATCCTCATTCCATATCACGGTTAGTATTATTGAGAATACTAATCAATGATAATCTTGTGTTTTGAAGGAACAATGCCTCCTCGCCGTGTACCACGCAATGAAACACCCGAACAAGCTCTACAACGAATGATAGCCTCCGCTATGGATGCGGCCATGGCCGGTCACTCATCCAACAACAATAACAATGACAACAACCAAAACAACAACAACAACAATGGAGCCGGTAATTCAAACGAGGGATGCTCCAATAAAGCTTTCATGGGGTGCAAACCTCACACCTTCGATGGAACTGGGGGACCGGTTGTGCTCACCCGATGGTTTGAGCAAACGGAAGCCGTATTTAGCATAAGCGGTTGTCGGGACCAAGACAAGGTCAAGTACTCCACTCACACTTTCGCCGGTCACTTGGTGGAACACCTATGTACAATCGGTGGGTACCGATGAAGCTCACGCCCTCTCTTGGGTCGATTTAAGGGAAAAGATGATCATCGAATATTTTCCTCGTGAAGAAACCCGAAGGCTCGAACAAGAGCTAAGAACTTTAAAAGCGGTCGGAAACGACCTCAAGGCCTATAATCAACGATTTTCTGAACTAGCCTTGATGTGCCCAAACCTTGTAAACCCCGAGTCTTTAAGGGTTGAACTTTACATGGGTGGTCTTCCAAAGAGCATCAAACACGGAGCAATGTCATCCAAACCCACTAATCATCAAGTAGCTTTGAATATGGCCCGCAAATTGATAGAAACGGTGGACGAAATCGTAGTACTGGCACCTAAAGCCGAGGATAAGTCGGGTAGCAATAAAAGAAAGTGGGAAGCCCCCCAATCAAGCAACAACAACTTCGCCAAGAAGCCTTTCACCTCCTACGGCAAGAAGGGTTATGCCGGAAACCTACCTCTTTGCAACAAATGCAACAAGCATCACTTTGGTGAATGTGGCAAGCTAATTTTTCATTGGCGCCAAGGAATTGGTCATAAGGCCAACGAATGTAAAAGTGCCGCCTCCGTCGCTCGAAAGGGGCCCAATGCACCAAAGACGGTCACTTGTTACGAATGTGGACAAACAGGTCATTATAGAAATGCATGCCCAAAGAAGAAAGATAACCCCAATACGCGCGGCCGAGCTTTCAACATTAACACCGAGGAAGCCCGAGATGACAATGAACTAGTCACGTGTACGTTTCTTCTCAATGATTCTTATGTCTCTTGTTTATTCGATTCGGGTGCCGATAAGAGTTTTGTATCCAAGACTTTGACTCATTCTTTTAGCACTCCACCACTCCCACTAGATACTACTTATACCATTGAAGTGGCCAACGGGAAACTATTGAGTGCCGACAAATTTTATCGGGGGTGTACGTTAAACTTAATGGGTAAAGAATTTGAAATTGACTTGATACCTATAGAACTAGGGAGCTTTGATGTAATCATTGGTATGGATTGGTTAGCCAAAATGAAATCTCACATCCTTTGCGATCTTAAAGCAATTCAAATTCCTATCGAGAATGGTGAACCCTTGATTGTCTATGGCGATAAGAGTTGCACCGGACTTAACCTCGTCTCGTGCCTTAAAGTTGAAAAATACATTCGTAAAGGTTTTTTGCGATTCTAGCCCATGTTAAGAAAGTCGAGATCGACGAGAAGCATATCGAGGATGTGCCAATTGTTAGTGACTTTTCCGATGTATTTCCCGACGAATTGCCGGGTCTTTCACCTCATCGACCGGTAGAATTCCAAATCGATCTTATTCCGGGAGCTGCACCCGTAGCATGTGCACCGTATAGACTTGCTCCATCTGAAATGCAAGAATTACAAAGTCAAATCTAAGAACTACTTGACCATGGTTTTATCCAACCTAGCCATTCACCATGGGGCGCTCCGATTTTATTCGTTAAGAAGAAAGATGGATCCCTACGAATGTGTATCGACTATCGTGAACTAAACAAATTGACGGTTAAGAACCAATATCCTCTTCCATGCATCGATGACCTCTTTGATCAACTACAAGGATCTCGTGTATATTCAAAAATCGATCTCCGCTCGGGTTATCATCAATTAAGGGTTAAGGGGGAAGATGTCTCCAAAACCGCTTTCCGGACTCGTTATGGTAGTTATGAATTTCTTGTAATGCCATTTGGTCTCACTAACGCACCGGCGGTGTTCATGGATCTTATGAAACGCGTGTGCAAACCATACCTCGACAAATTCGTTATCGTGTTCATCGATGATATTTTGGTCTATTCTAAAAGCGAAGAAGAGCACGAACAACATCTCCGACTTGTGCTTGAACTCTTGAGACAAGAACGACTCTATGCTAAATTCTCCAAGTGTGAATTTTGGTTGAAGGAAGTTCAATTTCTTGGTCATGTTGTAAGTGATCAAGGTATTAAGGTCAATCCATCAAAAATCGAAGCCATTAGTAAATGGGAGACTCCTACTGCTGCTACTCACATTCGTCAATTTTTGGGTCTCGCAGGATACTATCGTAGATTCATCAAGGATTTCTCTTTGGTTGCTCGTACTCTAACCGCATTAACCCACATGGGAAAGAAATTCATTTATGCAACCGAACAAGAGTCCGCATTTCAAATCTTGAAGACAAAGCTAACCACCGCTCCTATCTTGTCACTCCCCGAAGACAATGATGATTTTGTTGTATATTGCGATGCCTCGAAACATGGTTTTGGGTGTGTATTGATGCAACGAAAGAAATTCATTGCCTATGCCTCTCGACAATTGAAAATTCATGAACGGAACTATACGACACATGATCTCGAACTCGGAGCCGTTGTCTTTGTACTTAAAATGTGGAGACACTATCTTTATGGAACCAAGAGTACTATCTTCACCGATCACAAAAGCCTCCAACACATCTTCGACCAAAAGCAACTAAACATGAGACAACGCCGGTGGATTGAAACTTTAAACGATTATGATTGTGAGCTTCACTACCATCCCGGGAAGGCAAACGTAGTAGCCGATGCCTTAAGTTGAAAGGAAAGAGCGGTGCCTCTTAGTGTCCGAGCTTTAAACATCACCATTCACACCAACCTCAATAGTCAAATTCGTGTAGCCCAAGATGAGGCTCTCAAGGATAAAAACATCTCTCTCGAACACTTGAACGTCCTTGCCTCTCGATTAGAAGCTAGGGAGACCGGACTCCGATATTTCACCGGAAGAATTTGGGTGCCTAGTTATGGGGAGTTACGAAGCCTTATTCTAGACGAAGCCCATAAGTCAAGATACTCGATTCATCCCGGTGCCAATAAGATGTACCACGACCTTAAAGAACGATATTGGTGGCCGAACATTAAAAGGGACGTTGCTACTTATGTTGCAAAGTGTTTGACTTGTTCCAAGGTCAAACCCGAACATCAAAGACCGTCCGGACTACTTCAACAACTCGAAATCCCACAATGGAAGTGGGAGAGGATAACGATGGATTTTATCACAAAACTACCAAGAACGGCGAGCGGTTATGATACTATTTGGGTTTTTGTAGACCGTCTCACCAAATCCGCGCACTTCCTAGCCATGAAGGAAACCGACAACATGGAAAAACTTGCACAACTTTACATTAAAGAGATCGTAGCCCGTCACGGTGTGCCTTTATCAATTATTTCCGACCGAGATGGCCGTTTTGTTTCTAGATTTTGGTGAACCTTACAAGAAGCATTGGGAACGCGTTTAGACATGAGCACCACATATCATCCACAAACCAATGGACAAAGCGAACGCACAATTCAAACCTTGGAAGATATGCTACGAGCTTGTGTTATCGATTTCGAAAAAGCTTGGGATAAGCATTTGCCTCTCGCCGAATTCTCTTACAACAATAGTTACCATGAGAGTATCAACGCCGCAACTTTTGAAGCTTTATATGGCCGAAAATGTCGTTCTCCCCTTTGTTGGGCCGAAGTAGGCGACACACAAATCACCGGACCCGAACTCATTCATGAAACAACCGAGAAGATAGTTCAAATCCGAGATAGGCTCCGGACGGCCCGTAGTCGTCAAAAGAGCTATACCGATAAGAGACGCAACGACCTCGAATTCCAAGTCGGTGACCGCGTAATGTTAAAAGTCGCACCTTGGAAAGGTGTAATCTATTTCGGGAAATGAGGGAAGCTAAATCCGCGGTATATTGGTCCTTTCAAAATCTTTGAGAGTGTTGGAACCGTTGCATATCGTTTAGATCGTCCGCCTCAACTGAGCTCCGTTCATCCTACCTTCCATGTATCAAATTTGAAGAAGTGTTTCGCCGAACCCGAACTCGTCATCCCTCTAGAGGAACTTACTATTGATGACAAACTTCATTTTGTGGAGGAACCGGTTGAAATTGTGGACCACTCCGTCAAAATGCTAAAACAAAGCCGAATTCTGATTGTTAAAGTCCGTTGGAACGCCAAAAGAGGACCCGAGTTTACTTGGGAAAGGCAATATCAAATGCAAAGGAAATACTCTCATTTATTCGTGGATTCGGAAACGAAGAAACAACGACTACTACGTCTACTTAAATTTCGGGACGAAATTTTTTTTAAGGAGTAGGTAATGTAACATCCCGCCTTTTTCCGTTTACTTTCCATTTATTTATTTAAAGTCCGTTATATGATTATAACATCTTCCGTTAAAACGCGTTTTAAAATATCTCGTTTAGTAATTCACGCACTCGCTTTTAAACTCGAGGGACTAATGTTGTCAAGTGGGCAAAGTGGTGACTAGTGAACTAGTCAAACCCACCTCCCACCATTCATTCACCTCACATCTCCATCTTAATACTTCTACTTGTAACAACCCTGATTTTCCCGTTACTTTCGTTAACCTTCCGTTAGTTTATTTAACGGAGATTATTTAACTTTTATGTGTTTATGTGTAATAAATGCGTACTTGATCTGCGGAGGGTTTTTATAATTAATATGGGTTGATATTAATTCAAAAAAATATTTCGAATAATGAAAAACGATAAAAACGATACGATTTTGATAATAGCTTTTTGAGAAACGAAACGCTCGGGTTTATTTTAATAATTAAATTTATTTATTATTAACTTTTTAAAATATTTAATTTATTGGGTTTTTAATAAATTAGACAAGTGGTTGCGTTTAACGATCGTGTTAGCGTTCCGGGCCTTCGGTACGACAAAACGACACTTAAAACGGACCACGATTATGCGCTTTTGCAAAACGAGAGCCCGGGAACCCATCCCATGGGGCCCATCGGCCTCCCCCCTCCCCCTCCCCTTTATTTTGTTAAATGTTGGATTAGTTGAGGGACTTATGTGTATTTATCGATTTTAGGGCTAGATATAAATACTTGTGATTAAACCTAAATTAATTCTCCTCCCCATTTATCTTCTTTTGGTCGACTTTTCTTCCCTCCCTCTCCCTCTTACTGCCGTCGACCATCACACACCCACACACATTCAATTTTCAATTTTTGATAAAACCTCGAACACGAAAGTTGCAATTCTCGATCTCCTCTACGCATTGGTATAATTCTTTTAGCGATCTAAGGTATATTTGCATGAACCCTAATTCTTAAAATCTGAATTTTATTAAAGTTTCATAGTTATGTTGTCAATTGCTCAAGTCTATACGCGTACGTGTTAATTGTAATCGTTATTTTGATTGTTTGATGCGCTAGGGTTTAAAAACGAATTTGTATTTGTTTGATCAGAAAAATTAAGTTTTTCAAATGTTAATTATTATGTTATAATCAGATTCCTTGCGAAAAACTATTGAGTTTAGGCTTTGGATTCGCTTGATTTCGTTTCCGTATGATTAAGTTATGTCGATTTGAATTATCGTTGTGATTTTGTTGCTTGATCAGAAATCTGGTATTGATAGAAAACGAATTGGCATGCGAGACTTATACCACTGGAAAGATAATTTAAACACACTCAAGTTAGACTAGGATATCATGTCATTTGCTTATGTATAGCCCGAGTTATGCTAGAATTAGTGTAAATGAAGTTTTATACAGCACTTGCATGAAAATAACCTTGTATGATAAAATGTGTTAACTTCTGTGATTAAAGCTTTATATATTTGAAAAGTAGACAAAAATTACTTCATATTTCATGTGGATATCATAGGCTAATTGTATCTATATCTTCGGATAATCGTATGCGAATGTGACTAACTAAAATAAAATCGAATCTGTAAATTGAACACGGTTTTGTACTTTGTGAATTTTGTATATTGATTGAGAATGTATGCTTCTGGAAAATGAAACTTAATATGATATGTGACTTATTTTTATTTTATGTCAATCTTTGAAACCTTATGCATTGAGCACAATAGAGCCATACTTTATGTGAATTCTGATTTGAGCTGAAAATTGAATGATCAACTTGCACGAATAAACTGTACAAATTGGCTAAACAAAAGTGGCTAGATTTTTGATATGTGTTACTTTGATTTGTCTTTGAACTATGGCCACTGGTCTTGTATCAATTTCATGTTCCTAACTCCGGTTATAGCCGAAATGAAATCAGTGTGCGGTCAGAAACTGACTTGGCAAACCCCAAATGTATCCCTTCTGATTCCTGACTTTTAATTGTCGTATGAGTCCCTGGCTGGACTTTTTGGAATCAATTTTAAGTCTAATTATGATCTGGAGTTTGTCATATTTACTTGAATTTTTTACTACGAGATAATGTGCTAAGTATGCCACGTGTTCATAAACTTTGTGCATAACGATAAACTGAAATTGTGAAATGATCATTCATGACCTGAAACGTATTGTTTGACTTAAGTTTGATATGTTGACCAATATTTGACATGAACCTACTGATGTTGACTTTAGTTGACTACTTTGACCAAGTTTGACTTTTGGTTTGACTTCGGTTGACTTTTGTAAGACCCAAATCTTCATTGTACAGCAGAGTATATAGAGTACATAAAGTGTGGGAATGATTGTGCAGTTAAACAGAAGTCAGAGAGCAATCTGAGCTTAGTGCACGCCGCGCACACCAAAGTTAGCCGGGTTTTCGCTGTTTTAATGAGATATTTTGATGGACATTTTGGTAATTTCATTTGTGGACGGGATAAAGGCTACCAGATCTGTTTGGGTGGAGTCATAACTCCATTTTCAACTACTTTATCCTTATCACTTTAAATCTAGAGAGAGACTTTGATTCTTGAGTGAGAAAGCTTAAATCCAAGAGGAAGAAGTTGCTTTCGGGTCAAATCGCGTGCATTAAAGTTGTTCATCTCATCTCTAGCTTCGTTTTGGTTGTAGTGGTACGTTCTAACTTTAATTTCCTTACTTTAATTTTGTGTAAGGGTTAGGGTTTGAGTTAGTGATGAACATAAAACCATATTTGGTGATTTTGGGTGTTCTTGGGTAAAATTGAGTCATGAAGACTAAATGGTGACTTACCTAGGGTTTCAAAGTATTAAATGATGTTTATGAGTTCTAATTGGTTAGTAAATCACTAGCACACCTAGTTAATTAGTAAATGGGTGTTAGATGGGTTAGTAGATAACCCGAAATGGGTGTGTTGACTTTAAATTAGTCAAGGGGCTAATGATTGACCTAATTGAGAAATATGGGTATGAAATACCCTAGTTGTGTAATGGTTAGTGTTGTTGGACCTTAATCACTAGCTTTTAAGTGATTAATGATGGTCTTGACCCTTAAAGGGCGGTTTTGGTGAAAATGGGGCATTTAATGCATGACCCTTAAAGGATGGTTTTGGTGAAAATGGGGCATTTAATGCATTTAAGTCATTAAATGCACATGAGTGAAGTGTTGGTATTTAGTCCAACAAGTTTGTTTGTTGATCGAGTACTTATTATGTTAGGTACCTTGATTTGAAGCTTGTGGAGGTGTAAATCGTCACCAAATCGTTAAGGTGAGTGGAATGATTATATGCATATGTATGTAATGTATTTATTTGTATGCTATGGTATGAACCAAAGAGCCGGTAGTGCCATAGTATGTACGAGCGTGCTATGATGTGAACCAAAGAGCCGGTAGCGTCATAGTACGTGTGTTATAGTGTGAACCAAAGAGCCGGTAGCGCTATAGCATGATTTGTTAGGGTGTGAACCAAAGAGCCGGTAGCACCTTAGCGTTCTTAGAGTGTGAACCAAAGAGCCGGTATCACTCTAGCGTGAGTATGACTCGAGTTGTGATGTGAACCAAAGAGCCGGTAGCATCATGATAAATGCGTATGGTGTGAACCAAAGAGCCGGTAGCACCATGACGCGAGAATGGTTAACCATGGTTGTGTATTTTGTTTTGTAGCATATTATATTATGTCGATTATATGTTATTGATTACGCTAGTAGCAGTTTGTTGGAGATTATTAGCTTTGTACTTGAGATGGTATGCTAATTGTATTACTAGCGTGTATGCGGTATATGTGTAAGTGATTGCAAGTAGGTATGTTATATATATATAGGTATAATTATTGCATTAACTAAGCTTTGCTTACCCTCTCGTTGTTTATATTTTTATAGGCTCCGGCGTTGACAAGGGTAAGGGCCTTCGATTGGATTAGAGATCCCGCTTGTTGTATAGGGGACGCTTTTGGGATGTGATAGCTTTTAGAGTTTGCCCGAGATATGGGTAGTTTAACCCCAAACACCATGCTCATAGTGTCATTTGGAATTTAAACTAGTGTGGTCGAAACTCGAACTTTTGTATGAAACTCGTAAAACGGCCGATGTGGGCCCCGTTTTGTAAAACTCATTTTATGTTTGAATCGTATGATTTTTTTCATATTAGAACATATTGTGAAAAGCGTTTCGTCTAAATATGTCGGGAAGTCGAAGATCTTTTCACGTGAAATGGAAAAAGTGGACAGCGGGCTGCCAGGCCCTGTGCGCGCCGTGCACAGGTGGGTGTGCGCGCCGCGCACCCCTCCTGGTCAGCCCTGCTTTAATTTTTTTTTATGCTGCAAATTTTGGAAGGATAACGGGTTGGGTTGTTACAAGTGGTATCAGAGCATGGTCTAAGGGATTTATGCGACTTGAGATAGGTGCCTAGACTTAGATTTATTTGTGTATGCGCTTTATGCGGGACTTGTAGGAGACGGGTTGGACCGGGAGTTGATTAGTGCTTAGGTTTATGTGAACTAACCTTGCGCTAATTGTTTTGTGTTGTGTTAGCAATCGTCAAGCAAGATAGACGTTGTACTAGCAAGTTAATGCGATGTGCTCGCGTAACAATGATTAGCTACCATCGTTACGGGTTCAAATCGTGTCAAACAAGCGATGTACGATGATTGTTGAGCAAGATGGGGTAGTGTGGTGTATATGTATATACATATGTGTTAAGTTTTCTCGTTCGTTGCTTAACCTTTTCCGTTTTATAGTATGAAGACGAGAAACGGACCCGAGACCAATAAAGGGGGTTCGAGCGAGGATGTTGAGTTTACGGCCAAGGTTGAGGCCATTATGCAAAGGCGTCATGAGGCCTTCTTAGAGGATGTTAAGAAGATGTTCTTGGATTCGATTGACGAACAAGTAGTCAATCTAGTCAAGGAACAAGTTAAGATTGTTCTTAAAGAGGATAACGCGGGAAGACGAGACTTCCACTATAAAAACTTCAAAGATGCTCAACCTCCCACCTTTGAAGGTAAACGAGACCCACTAAAGAGTGCTCGATGGATCTCTGATATGGAGGGGGCTTTCCGTACTAGTGAGTGCCCTCTCGATAAAAAGACAAGGTTTGGTAGTAGCATGATGAGGGGTGATGCCAAGTTGTGGTGGGATGCGAAAATCCGACTTTATGGCGAAGAACAAAGTATGAGTTTGACGTAGGACGAGTTTAAAGAGGAATTTTTCAAGGAGTACCGAACTTCGACCGATCTTTCAAAGCTTAAGGACGAGTTACGTACTTTAAGGCAAGGGTCAATGGATTTGAACACTCTCAAGTCCACTTTCTTATCAAAGACCCAATTTTGCCCGGAGTATGACGGGAACGATCACATGTTGAAAGAAGATTTCTACCGAACCTTGAACGATAACTATCAAGAAAGGATTAGTAGAAATTCGGCGAAGACTTTTGATGAGCTATTTGATATCGCTAAGGGTTTTGAGTCGCTTGCTCCAAGAAAGAGTGACTTCACCTTTGGCAAACGAAAATTTGAAGCTACTAGCCACTCGAACAAGAAGAACAAGAGTGTGACTGAGAGCGTCGGTAGTGCGAAAAAGGGGGCTTCTAATAGTTTTGGGCCCACGTGCTACAATTGTGGTCGACAAGGGCACTTGACCCGTGATTGTACGAAATCATCTTCCAACAAAATCGTTTGTTTTAATTGTAACAAAGAGGGGCACAAGAGGCCGGAGTGTCCCGAATTGCGCAACGATAATGTTAAGCGATTAGAAAAGGCGGCGGGTACGGCTAGGGGTCGAAATTATTTGATGACCAATGAGGAGGCCAAGCAATCTAACGAAGTTGTCTCAGGTACTTTCATGGTTAATTCCAATTCGGCAAGGATACTCTTTGATAGTGGTGCAAACTTGTCGTTTGTGTCACCAAAATTTGTGCCTAAACTTAATAAACCATTAGCTAAGTTGAGTAGTCCGGTAGAAGTTGAAATAGCGGATGGCAAGACGGTGCTAGTGGTTGATGTGTGTAAAAATTGTAATGTTGTGTTTGGTGTCGAAAATTTTAAAATCGATCTCATCCCGATGACTTTGGGTGATTTTGATATCGTTGTTGGTATGGATTGGCTCGATCATAATAGAGCCGATATTGCATGCCATGAAAAATCTATTCGAGTGAAGACCCAAAGTGGGGGAGAGTTAATTATTCATGGCGATAAACGAAGAAGACTTGTGCCGATATGCACTTTTGCACGGGCACGCCGTTTTCTTGTTGGTGGTGGCATGGATTTTCTTGCCTATGTTGTTGATACTCGTGATGAGCCACCACCCATTCGTGAAATTCCGGTGGTGAGTGAATTTGAAGACGTTTTTCTGGATGAGTTACCGGGTGTTCCGGCGGAAAGACAAGTTGAATTTCGCATTGAGTTGGTTCCGGGGGCTACCCCCATTGCTAAAACTCCTTATCGTTTAGCGCCGATGAAAATGCAAGAGTTGTTAAATCAAACCCAAGAGCTACTTGAAAAGGGTTTTATCCGACCGAGTGCTTCGTCTTGGGGCGCTCCGGTTTTATTCGTGAAGAAGAAAGATAGTAGTATGCGGATGTGCATCGATTATCGGGAGTTGAACAAAGTGACGATCAAGAATCATTATCCATTGCCTAGGATTGACGCTTTGTTCGACCAACTCCAAGGTGCAACGTATTTCTCTAAAATTGACCTACGGTCCGGCTATCACCAAATGCGGGTCCGTGAGGAAGACATCGAGAAAACAGCTTTTCGAACGCGTTATGGGTATTTTGAATTCATAGTTATGACTTTTGGTCTTACGAATGCACCGGCGACATTCATGGATCTTATGAACCGAGTGTGCCAACCTATGTTGGACAAGTCGGTAATTGTGTTCATCGACAACATACTTGTCTATTCGAAGAGTATGAAGGAACATGAACATCATTTGCGGAGTGTGTTAAAGACGTTGCGGAAGGAGAGGTTGTATGCTAAATTCTCCAAATGTGAATTTTGGCTAAGGGAAGTTCAATTCCTTGGCCACATTATGAACGAAAATGGTATTCAAGTAGATCCGGGGAAGATAGAGACGGTAAAGAGTTGGGGATGACCGACTACGCCTACGGAAATCCGAAGTTTTCTCGGATTGGCCGGTTATTATCGTCGGTTTATCCAAGATTTTTCTAAGATCGCTTCTCCATTGACGAAATTGACAAGAAAGAACGCAAGTTTTAATTAGGAGAACGAGCAAGAAATTGTTTTTCGATTGTTAAAAGAGAAGTTATGTCAAGCTCCGGTGTTAGTGTTGCCAGAAGGTGTGGAAGACATGACGGTTTATTGTGATGCTTCTTTAAATGGGCTCGGGTGTGTTCTAATGCAAAGAGGTAAAGTCATCGCTTATGCCTCTCGACAATTAAAGGAACACGAAACCAGATATCCGACTCATGATCTTGAGTTAGCGGCGGTTGTTCATGCGTTGAAAATTTGGCGCCATTACTTGTATGGTGTCAAGTGTACGATTTATTCGGATCACAAGAGTTTGAAACATCTTTTTGATCAAAGGGACTTGAATTATCGTCAACGTAGATGGATGGATGTGGTGAAAGATTATGATTGTGAAATACTTTATCATCCGGGCAAGGCGAATGTGGTTGCGGATGCGTTAAGTATAAAGAGTCACCACCCGGCGTTACGATTAGGATTGTTACGTATGATTATTACTAACGATTTTCTTGAAAAACTCGGTGTGATTTAAATTGAAGCTTACGTTCACAACAAGCATGCGGAACGAATTGTGGGGCAATCGGAATTCATTACTATGGGTTCGCGTGGTTTGTTGTCTTTTCAAGGAAGAGTGTGGGTGCCTAAGATGGGGGATTATCGACAAGTGCTACTTGATGAAGCCCATAAGTCAAAGTATTCCATTCATCCGGGCGCGACGAAAATGTATCTTGATTTAAGGAAAGATTATTGGTGGCCGGGCATGAAACGTGATGTTGTAAAGTATGTTGAGCAATGCGTCACGTGTTTGCAAGTTAAGGCCGAGCACCAAAAGCCGTATGGTAAGTTACAACCGTTAGAAATCCCGAAATGGAAATGGGAGCACATTACCATGGATTTCATCACATAGTTACCTAAAACGGCGAGAACCCAATTTGATTCGATTTGGATGATAGTTGATCGATTGACGAAAAGCGCCCTGTTTCTTCCCATTCGGGAAGCAATATCATCGGAGACTTTGGCTAAATTGTTTATCAAAGAGGTAGTCGCTCGACATGGGGTTCCTATATCTATTATTTCGGATCGAGATACCTATTTCACATCTCGATTTTGGGAAAAGTTTCATGAAGATATGGGTACACAATTGAAATTGAGCACGGCGTATAATCCTCAAACGGACGGTCAAACCGAACGTACGAATCAAACTTTGGAGGATATGTTGCGGGCGTGTATTATTGATTTCGGTGGTAGTTGGGATGAGCACTTACCGTTGGTGGAATTCTCGTACAATAATAGTTATCATACTAGTATCGGGATGCCACCTTATGAGATGCTTTATGGGCGAAGGTGTCGAACTCCAATTTGTTGGGGTGAAATTGGCCAAAAGGAAATCGGGAGTACCGATTTGGTGTTAGAAACGAATAGCAAGATTGATATGATTCGGGATCATTTGAAAAAGGCGCAAGATAGACAAAAGTCGTATGCCGACAAGCGTAGACGAATGATCGAATTTCAAGAAGGTGACATAGTGATGCTTAAGGTTTCGCCATGGAAAGGTGTTATTCGGTTTCGAAAACGGGGAAAGTTAGCTCCTCGGTTTATTGGACCATTTAAGGTTTTAGCTCGTATTGGTGAAGTCGTGTATCGTTTGGAATTACCCGAAGAGCTTGCGGGGATCCATAATACATTTCATGTTTCCCATCTCCGTAAGTGTCTTGCGGATGATTCATCATGGGTGCCTTTGGACGAAATCGAGCTAAACAATAAGTTAGAGTATATTGAGGAGCCGAGTGCCATACTCGATGAGAAAGTCAAAAGGTTGAGACATAAAGAGGTTAGGACTTTTAAAGTTCAATGGCGTCGTAGTAAGGGTTCCGAGTTTACTTTGGAGTCCAAAGAATTCATGTTGGTTTATCTTCCCTCTTGTCATGCGGCTTGGTTCGCGAGGACGCGCTTCAATTCAAGTGGGGGAGAGTTGTAAGACCCAAATCTTCATTGTACAGCAGAGTATATAGAGTACATAAAGTGTGGGAATGATTGTGCAGTTAAACAGAAGTCAGAGAGCAATCTGAGCTATTTGCGCGTCGCGCACACCAAAGGGAGCGCGCCGCGCACTCCCTACTGTAGCCGGGTTTTCGCTATTTTAATGAGATATTTTGATGGGCATTTTGGTAATTTCATTTGTGGACGGGATAAAGGCTACCAGATCTGTTTGGGTGGAGTCATAACTCCATTTTCAACTACTTTATCCTTATCACTTTAAATCTAGAGAGAGACTTTGATTCTTGAGTGAGAAAGCTTAAATCCAAGAGGAAGAAGTTGCTTTCGGGTCAAATCGCGTGCATTAAAGTTGTTCATCTCATCTCTAGCTTCGTTTTGGTTGTAGTGGTACGTTCTAACTTTAATTTCCTTACTTTAATCTTGTGTAAGGGTTAGGGTTTGAGTTAGTGATGAACATAAAACCATATTAGGTGATTTTGGGTGTTCTTGGGTAAAATTGAGTCATGAAGACTAAATGGTGACTAACCTAGGGTTCCAAAGTATTAAATGATGTTTATGAGTTCTAATTGGTTAGTTAATCACTAGCACACCTAGTTAATTAGTAAATGGGTGTTAGATGGGTTAGTAGATAACCCGAAATGGGTGTGTTGACTTTAAATTAGTCAAGGGGCTAATGATTGACCTAATTGGGAAATATGGGTATGAAATACCCTAGTTGTGTAATGGTTAGTGTTGTTGGACCTTAATCACTAGCTTTTAAGTGATTAATGATGGTCTTGACCCTTAAAGGGCGGTTTTGGTGAAAATGGGGAATTTAATGCATTTAAGTCATTAAATGCACATGAGTGAAGTGTTGGTATTTAGTCCAATAAGTTTGTTTGTTGATCGAGTACTTATTATGTTAGGTACCTTGCTTTGAAGCTTGTGGAGGTGTAAATCATCACCAAATCGTTAAGGTGAGTGGAATGATTATATGCATATGTATGTAATGTATTTATTTGTATGCTATGGTATGAACCAAAGAGCCGGTAGTGCCATAGTTTGTACGAGCGTGCTATGATGTGAACCAAAGAGCCGGTAGCGTCATAGTACGTGTGTTATAGTGTGAACCAAAGAGCCGGTAGCGCTGTAGCACGATTTTTTAGGGTGTGAACCAAAGAGCCGGTAGCACCTTAGCGTTGTTAGAGTGTGAACCAAAGAGCCGGTAGCACTCTAGCGTGAGTATGACTCGAGTTGTGATGTGAACCAAAGAGCCGGTAGCATCATGACAAATGCGTATGGTGTGAACCAAAGAGCCAGTAGCACCATGACGCGAGAATGGTTAACCATGGTTGTGTATTTTGTTTTGTAGCATATTATATTATGTCGATTATATGTTATTGATTACGCTAGTAGCGGTTTGTTGGAGATTATTAGCTTTGTACTTGAGATGGTATGCTAATTGTATTGCTAGCGTGTATGCGGTATATGTGTAAGTGATTGCAAGTAGGTAT
Source organism: Rutidosis leptorrhynchoides (assembly GCF_046630445.1). Classification (NCBI taxonomy): domain Eukaryota; kingdom Viridiplantae; phylum Streptophyta; class Magnoliopsida; order Asterales; family Asteraceae; genus Rutidosis; species Rutidosis leptorrhynchoides. The sequence goes on along the minus strand of NC_092337.1, from coordinate 34,557,321 downwards.
GTTATATATATATGGGTATAATTATTGCATTCACTAAGCTTTGCTTACCCTCTCGTTGTTTATCTTTTTATAGGCTCCGGCGTTGACAAGGGTAAGGGCCTTCGATTGGATTAGAGATCCCGCTTGTTGTATAGGGGACGCTTTTGGGATGTGATAGCTTTTGGAGTTTGACCGAGATATGGGTAGTTTAACCCCAAACACCATGCTCATAGTGTCGTTTGGAATTTAAACTAGTGTGGTCGAAACTCGAACTTTTGTATGAAACTCGTAAAACTGCCGATGTGGGCCCCGTTTTGTAAAACTCATTTTATGTTTGAATCGTATGATTTTTTCATATTAGAACATATTGTGAAAAGCGTTTCGTCTAAATATGTCGGGAAGTCGAAGATCTTTTCGCGTGAAATGGAAAAAGTGGACAGCGGACTGCCAGGCCCTGTGCGCGCCGCGCACAGGTGGGTGTGCGCGCCGCGCACCCCTCCTGGTCAGCCCTGCTTTAAATGTTTTTTTTTTGCTGCAAATTTTGGAAGGATAACGGGTTGGGTTGTTACAACTTTGTTTGACTTGCATGATATAGTTGACTTTTACTTTGAAACGCGTCGAGTCGAGCAATAAGACAACGTAAACTATGAAACCACACTTATATAAGATACATATATTGACCAACCTACATACGTATACTTAGGTTACATTACTCGGGTCTAAACCGTACAAGTCATTTGTCTTTCATTCTGAGCTTATTCGAAGGTGAGTCTACAGTCCCATTTTTTACATGTTTTCAGGGATGAGAATACACGCTGTTACATTTACATTTTCAATTACTTTTATATTGACATGAGTACTACACATATGCATAATGAGTTTGTTCAAAAAGCCTCTAGCTTGAATACTTTTAATACCATCGGTGTAAGCGCAATTTAGATGGACGGATCCGTTAGGTTGACAACCTCACCCACTATAAAAGCAGTGGTGCATTTATTTTGAACATTAGATACACTCGTACAGGTGTATAACATTTTAGGAGGTAAAGGCGGGTATAGTGGCATCTATACTCGGGTCATTGCTAGTATTCAGGTGCTCGGTGTATGCAACGATAGGATCTCGTGATTAAGGAAATCAAACTATTTTTCCGACAACTGATTTTCTTCAGATACTGTTACATTACTTAAAACCTGTAGATTCACCAACATTATTTGTTGACCTGTTTTTGCATGTTGTTATTCTCAGGTCCTTAAGAGGTATGCTTCCGCTGTGTTTGCTGCATGACTGGCTGTAGAGTCAGCATTTGATTTTAAAGGACAATATTTACTTTCGCATTTAAAACCTTTATACTGTTTAAATACTGTTGGCTTGTGGTTACGATCACAACAGTGTTTCTATTTTGGGATTATTGACTTATGTTTTTGAAAGTTAATATTTTTTTAATAAAATTAAATGCGATTGCTTTAAACGTCTCATATAGAGGGTGTAACTGTTAACTGTGGGACCTAAATTAACACGCCGTCAGATGGTAATTTGGCGGGGTGTTAAACTACTTTTCTCTCAAACCCCAACTACAAAGATTCATCATCCATTTTCAATCTAGCAAGCCAACATAAAAACAAATTACATATTTGGAATCCTTGCAACTTCCTCTTCGATTCCATACCAACTTCATCTCATTTGGGTAATTTTCTAAAAACACTAGATTTTGTGTTCTTGATGATTTTAACTTATAAAAGTGTTAGTTAGTGTCTATGGCTCGAGTCTAACATGAATATGTGAATTATATGCTCGATCTTGTTATTTTGAGCAACTAGCATGAACTTAAATTTTGGTGTGTTTGATCTTGTGATTTGATTTCTTAAAAGTTGTTAGATGTTAAAAGTGCATGTATTAAATGTGTTACTAACATCACTAGCTTCAATTTTATGTGTAGGTTAACTTAGAAAGACTCCATAAACTTAATTGCTAAATTTGTGATTTTGAATTAGGGTTTGATAGAAGTAAAATGGATTTTTGATGCATTGAATGCTTTGCAATGTTAATTGTAAGTTTTTAGTTGTATTGTATGCGTAATTACCTACGAAACGACGTATTATATGTGTGCATTTGGGTTTCGAATCATTGGTTGCATTTATGAGCTTGAATATCATTAATGATGAACATTTAATGTGGTTTTGATTGTTGTAAATGCAAAAATTGATTGATGATATGTGTTTAGTTGTACTCCTCATTAAATTACATTTCCAACGATGTATGGCATGCATTTTGAATGTTTTCGGTCCATGAGTTATGTTAAATTGAGTTTTGGTTCGAGACTTAACAAAAATACTGCAACCAGCATTTTTTCCAGGAATACGCGTCGCGCACCCTTTCGCGCGCTGCGCAAACGTGAAGCTTCAGATTCTTACCCCTTTAGACAAATTCCTGACCTGGTTCCATGCTTTAGTGCGCGCCGCGCATACCTGCGCGCGCCGCGCACATTCTCTGGCCAAACTTTCTTTTTGTTTTATTTTTCATAAATTCTTTTCTCGCTTAACCGCAACTCCGATTAACATGAAATTTGGATAACATGCTCATATATGATTTCTCATCATGGGAAAATTGTCGAACACCCGACCCGACCCGTTGACTTTGACTTTGACCAAGTTTGACCTTTAGTCAAACTTAACCAAATACTTATGCAATCATCCTAACATGCTTTTACATTTGGATCATGCATGAAACTTGGCAACATGATTCACATGCTATATGTAATCGAGTCGTAACTAGCCATAGGACTAATTGAACAACTTTGACCCATCGTGTTTACCGTTATTGATACAACCTACTTGTTTAGGTCAAGACTAGCAATTGTCCTTGCACACGTTTACTTGTGAAGTACTTTTATTTCTCGTGCACTCAAGGTGAGATCATAGTCCCACTTTTACTCTTTTAAACTTACATTGGGATGAGAAAACATAAACGTTTCATTTTACAAAGTGAACACAAGTATGAAAACAAACATTCTACATACGAGTTAGAACAAAATCCTCAATTATCATTAGTTACACTTGTCGGGTGTAAGCGAGAACTTATGTTGTATGGCCATATGGGTTTGACAAACCCTCATTCGGACGGTTCGCTACCGTTACTTCGGATGAAATATATTTTCGAGAAACAGTGTATGTTCTAACACTATTGTGATGGAGTTCTATGGAAGGAAAGTTAAGCCTTGATAATTGGGTGCTCGTGATAACAATTTTTGGAATGGTATACTACTATTGAAATGTTATAAATCTTGTGGTTCATTTTACTTACTCACTTACTTACTTAAACCTATGATTTCACCAACGTTTTCTTTGACAAATTTCTATGTTTTTCTCAGGTCTTTGAACGATATGTGACATGCTTCCGCTCATTATTTTGATACTTGCATTGGATGTCGAGTATATATGCATACATGGAGCGTCTTTTGACTTTATTTTAAACTGTGTCGCATAGGTTTCATTTGTACTTATAACATTGTAACATAACTTGTGGTTGAACTATTCTTGTAAACTTGAAACAATTTTTACATTTGAAATGAATGCGACATATTTTTGGTCAAACGTTATTTTAAAGACTTATGACCACGTAAATGGACCTAAGTAGACGGCGCCGTCAATGACGATTTTGTCGGGTCGCTACATTAGGTCCAAAGACCCTTGACGCATGTTTTTTAACTCGTTGCGCAATTTAGAAAGATCCGCTTGCGTACGATACTCAAGGAAAAACTCCTTCTTGAACTCCTCCCAAGACAACCCTACAAAAGCCGCGTCACCCACCATGTCAATCTTACCATCAAGCCAATCTTTAGCATGGCCCCTCAAGAAACTAGTGGCAAGCCTTGTCTTCTTTTTGAGTGGGCACTCGCTAGTGCGAAAACAACCTTCAACATCGGAGATTAAAGCCGTACTCTTCATGGGGTTGGGATCCCCCGAAAAGTGAGGAGGCTTAGTCGCCATAAAGTTTTTATAGCTAAACACCATCTCCCCCCCATATTGAGGTCTAGGAAACCTCCTTTCAACTTCTTCTTTTACGACATCGGCCATTTGTTCTCGAATCAAATCAACCACATGCTTCGAAACTGACTCTTCAAGTATTTGCTTAACTTTTCGAGAGAAAACCAACACATAGTTTTCTAAAGCGGCCTCTATTTTGGTGGTCATTTCATCTTCTTCATCATGTTGAGTACCACCACCCTTGTTTGTCTCCGTTCCATTTCTCATCTTCATTATAAAAATTGAAACGGATTAGACATCACCAACAAATCAATACATATATATATATATATATATATATATATATATATATATATATATATATATATATATATATATATATATATATATTCGTATACATATTTCTGCACGCACATCACACCTAGCTCAACACTTATCGCACGTCCTTGCTTGACTTGACTTGCAACCATAATAGTAGTCGCGACTCACTATTACGCTCGCATGCCGTGCCATGCTCAAACGTACCACAACCATCTTGCTCGGTGTTCAAAACAATAACGCATGATTAGTAACATCATAACATAGCATAGTTAGTCCACCTATTCACCAATGCACTAACCAAAACCCGTACCGACCCGTAGTCCTACAAGTCCTACATATAAAATCACAACACAAAAGTCTAAGTCTAGGCGCCTATCTCAAGTCACCTAAATCCCTTAGACCATGCTCTGATACCACTTGTAATGACCCAGCCCGTTATCCAACCGAAATCGCAACATAAAAAAAAATTAAAACAGTCCTGCCCAGACTGAGTGCGCGGCGCGCAACCCAGTCTGTGCTCGGCGCACAGACTGCTGGACAGCTTCTGTCCGGATTTTTCAATTTTCGCTTAAAGATCTCCCGCTTCCCGACACTTTTAGACGAAACGCTTTTTACAACATATAACAATAGGTAAAACTAACACGTTCCAATAAAAATACAAGTTTTACGATACCGGGTGTGACAACCCAGAAATTTCTGACCAAATTTAAACTTTATCTTCATATTATTCCGACATGATAAGCAAAGTTGTTAAGTTAAATCTCAAGAATTTTAACTGTGTTCATACATTCATTTAACCTAGACCAAATTCCGACGATTCACGAACCATTATATAAATGGATATGATTACCTATATATACATATGTATATATATATATATATATATATATATATATATATATATATATATATATATATATATAATATATATATATATTATAAATTGAAAATGTTAACAAAGTATTAAATGTATAATACTTTACATAAACGTATTTGTTTCAATTGATGGAATTAGAAGATAATATCAAATGATTGAATTATCAGATACATTGTAATATGATTACAGGTCTCTATTAAGAGGTCCACTTTGATTTAGGAAACCTTTCCTTTTTAACGGTATTCGGAATAATTAGTAAAGTAAATTACATGTAAGAATAAAAGTGTCAGTTAACGAGAATTAGACAAAGGTTAGTGGAGATTCCTATTTGATTTCAAATTCATGCTTCACAATATTTTCCTCGTGACTTTGTCAAGATAACTATTTTAACTTTCATTTTATTTAATGTGAAAGTAAGAATGTAGAATGTAGATAACTTAGATGTCGGATAATGGCAAGTTAAGTAATCAACGTTTTACATTAAGATGATTTTATACGTTTAATTAACCTTTGGACTTTATCCCCCGCTTCGTCATCAAACGGTAATTTAAAAACTTGAAACCAGTTATGAGTATATATATATTTTCTTTATTTTTCTAAAACATTTTATGATATGACGATTTTCATCATTTTAAACTTTAACAAAATGATTCTTAATTATAGTTAGTTTTGGAAAACAGAATTATAATATTTATTCGATTTAGTTTTAAACGTACTAAAACATTTTCAGTCTAATAAGAACTTTATTATTAAAACGTGTTATAAGGTAATTTATTTATGTATATAACATTTGAAGAACTTCATTAATGCTTGGTATTATAAATTTCTAAATATATTTATATTGTTTCAAAAACGTAAACATGTTACGACATAATATTTTCTATTACTTCAACGATTTTAAAATGAACTTTGAAATATAATTAGTTTTGAAAACTAAATGTTATATTATTAAATAGATATTTCAATTATATATAAGATGTACAAAATTATTATTTTTTAAATAAAAATATATATATATTTTAGAATGCGTTAATGTATAATTTAAATATAAAACGTTTCAATATTATTAAACATATTTTAATAAATAACGGGACAATGATTTATATAAGCAAATGACCATAACACTCAAATGGATAGATTATACTTCGAGTTATTTAGTTTATCGATAGTTAAGTCTAATTATTGATAAAGGTACGCATCGCGAAACATGATGTACCAGTTTTCTAAGCATACGAAGATGCGTTCGAGAAACCAGAACCAGGACATAAGTCGAGTGACAACGTACGAGTCATTGGAGCTAAAATTATAAGTTAACTATACACGTAAATTTAATATAATATATAATTAATTATATAAATTAAATATATTATATATATATATATAATAATTTAAAACGAGTGTCGGTAGAATAAGTTAATCGATCCTGAGCTGGAAATCCTTGCCATGCGATCGCATGGCCATAGAGAGTAAACCCCATGCAATCGCATGGGGTGCTGTTTCAGGAAAGGTTGTATAAAAGCTCGATTGAACTGGTGCTCTCATTCACAATTTCAATCTTATCTCTCTGATCTATATCATACTCCGTAATATTTATTTAAATTATTATTATTATTATTAATATAATTAAGATTAATATTATTATTAATATTATTAATATTATTACTATTAGTATTATTCATAAAATACTACGACGAAGTCATGAGCGAGTTAATTCAAACGAGTTTTTCGAACGTGATAGAGTTAAGTAAATTATGGGTTATAGCTATGGAGGTTATGGTTATGGATCGAGAATATAGCTCGTGAGGTCAATCTAGTGTTTATCATCTCTGTTGCGTCTACGTACTTTCCTGCAATATTGAATCTCAATATTGATACGTGAGCATTCATATCTTATCTTTTATATATTAATAGTGTATCCTTGACTAGTGCTCGAGTATATATGATTATGCATGCTTGTATGTTTTATTTCGTCATTAAATAGTGTATGATGAATCACGAATTTAATACATATAATACTGATGTAAGGTATATGATATGCATGTCGTTGGAAAGCTGTCGAAAAATTATTAACTTTTCATTTAGAAGTCGTGTGCTTTCGATGAACGTATTTAAAGATATGGTCAACTGAATTATCGTTAACTCTAATATTATTATTATTATTATTATTATTATTATTATTATTATTATTATTATTATTATTATTATTATTATTATTATTATTATTACGATCATCATTATCGTTATCGTTATCGTCGTTATTATCGTCATTATTATTATTAATATTATTATTATTATTATCATTTTCGTTATTAATATAATTATTATCATTAAAAATTGTTATTGTTATTATTATTAGTATCGTTATTATCATTAAGGTTATTATTAATATTATCATTATTATTATTATTATTATTATTATTATTATTATTATTATTATTATTATTATTACTACTACTACTACTACTACTAAAATAATTAATATTTTTATCAAAACTATCATTTTATTATTTTTATCGTTATTATTATTATTATTAAAAATATCATTAATATAAAATATCATTTTTATTAAAATTATCATTTTAATCGAAATATCATTGTTATTATAAAATATAATTATTATTATTATTTTAGTATTATTATTATTAAAAATTATCATTTTGAATAAAATTATTATACTTATAAAATATTATTATTATTATTACAGTTAATAATAAAAAGTATCGTTATTATTAAAATTATCATGAATAGAATAATCATTTTTACAATTAATATCATCATTAGTAAATATAAATATTGTTAATATTATTATTAGTTAAATTAATAATAATTATTATTATTATTACAAAATAATACAACTTTTAATATTATTATCAATATTATTTTATCAAATAAATATGTAATACAAAGATATTTTTTTACCATGCGTAATATAATTACATTAATAATATATACCACTATATTTTTATGATATTAAGTGAACTTTATAAATTTTATTACTTAAGATATATAAATGTATATTTTTTTATCATATAAATATATAAATAAATGACTTTTTTACTTTAATAAAATCTGATAAATATATTTAAATATATAAAATGACTATTTAAGTTACATAATAAACATGTATAGATTTTGTAAATCATTTTGGGTCAAATTGACTTTTGTTGACTTTTGCATGATAATCTCGAGCATTAGGATTGTGATAACTACGACTTGACCTAAATTGCTAGACAGATATTGACCAATATATATATATATATATATATATATATATATATATATATATATATATATATATATATATATATATATATATATATATAGGTTCGTGAATCCGAGGCCAACCCTACACTTGTTCAATGCTGTCATATGCATTTTTACTACAAAATACAATATAGTGAGTTTCATTTGCTCCCTTTTTAAATGCTTTTGCAATATATATTTTTGGGACTGAGAATACATGCGCTGCTTTTATAAATGTTTTACGAGATAGACACAAGTAATCGAAACTACATTCTATGGTTGGATTATCGAATCGAATATGCCCCTTTTTAGTCTGGTAATCTAAGAATTAGGGAACAGACACCCTAATTGACGCGAATCCTAAAGATAGATCTATCGGGCCCAACAAGCCCCATCCAAAGTAACGGATGCTTTAGTACTTCGAATTTATCATGTCCGAAGGGAGTCCCGGAATGATGGGGATATTCTATATGCATCTTGTTAAGGTCGATTACCATGTGTTCACCATATGAATGATTTTTATCTCTTTGCAGTTTGCGAAATGCCTGATATGAGATGATATTTATGAGAAATGGAAATGAAAATCTTGTGGTCTATTATATTATTGAAAATGATTGTTTATGATAAACTAATGAACTCACCAACCTTTTGGTTGACACTTGAAAGCATGTTTATTCTCAGGTATTAAAGAAATCTTCCGCTGTGCATTTGCTCATTTTTAAAGATATTACTTGGAGCTTTTTATGGCATATTTCAAAAGACTTTGCATTCAAGTTGTTAAGTTCAATAAAGATTATTATTAAGTAAATGACAGATTAGGTCATTTATAATTGGATATTATGAAATGGTAGGCATGCTTGTCAACTTTCGATGTAATGAAAGTTTGTCTTTTAAAAACGAATGCAATGTTTGTAAAATTTATCATATAGAGGTCAAATGTCTCACGATGTAACCATATGTTATTGTATTCGTCCTCATGGATTAGGACGGGTCGCTTCACCGGGCCCACATATGCCCAAATTACCCTTAAGTACAAAATTACAAGTTTCGAGCAAAAAAGTTTAATTTCTAAACGACACTTAGAGCATGGTGTTTGGGGTTAAACTACCCATATCTTGGTCGAACTTCCAAAATCTAAATGTGACAACCCGAAAATTTTTGACCAAATTTAAACTTAATCTTTATATGATTCAATGTTTCCGACAAGATAAGCAACTGTGTTTATGTAATCAAGTACCCTTCGACTGTTCTCGATGATTCACGAGTAATTATGTATAAATAGATATGTATATATATATATATATATATATATGTGTGTGTGTGTGTGTGTGTGTGTATACTAAATTGAGAAACATTAATAAAACATTAAACGGTTTGGTTAATATGAAAATAAGTTATGAAATCTATTATATGACTTGGAAACGTTAACAAAGTATTAAACGTATAACATTATACTTATTCGTTTTAGATAAACATCTACGTAATAACGTGTTATGTGAAACATGTATATATATATATATATATATATATATATATATATATATATACAAAGTATATTGAACATATATATAAACGGTTTCGAATACAATTAATAGATATAATAACACTTGTTTGTTATTAAACAAGTTAATACGAACTTATAAGGATATAAGTTCTAGTAATATATTATGTGATCTGAATATAATTAGTTTTAGAAGAATAAACTTTGTAATAGTTATTTGATTTATTTTCAAACGTACGAAAACGTTTTCAGTCTAAAAGAATTCTATTATTAAAAATGTTTTATAATGTAATATGTATATAAAACCTAATTAAAGGTTTTATGCTATAAAGTACCTATAATTATTTCAAAGATATAAAATGTACTACGATATATTTCGAAGGATTTGTACATTTTATAACATGTCAAGAGGTATATTATTAAAGTCATTATCATTATCTTTTATTGATATAAATTTTAGAAATTGTATAAAATGATTTGAGTGTCATGTCTTCTTTAAAAAGGAATATAACTTTATAAATATCTGGAACCACTTTTGACAAATTGTTACCAAGCCATTTTAATAAGGATAAAAGTTTTAACGTTATCTTAAAATTTAGAATCTTTCTAGAAATTTTTTGACAAGTTATAAATGATAATGGTCCGTGACTTAATTAATTATAAATAAATAACTTGCAACGTGTAAAAACGTGTTTATATATATTTCAAATTATTTAATAAACAATATTAGTATTTGATTATTGAATCAATTGATATTTAGATAAGTTAATTTATGAGAATTTGATGCATGAATAAATTATATCAATTATATGTTTTTAAAAATATAAACGTTATATGATATAATGATTTCTATTAGTTAAACGATTCTAAATTGAACATTGAAATATAATTAGTTTCGAAAAATTAAATATTATATTATTAAATAAATATTTTAATCATATATATATATGTACAAACTATATTTTAAATATGTAACAACCTGCTTTTTCCGTTACTTCCGTTAACCTTCCGTTAGTTTGTTTAACGGCGATTACTTAACTTTTATGTGTTTATGTGTAATAAATACATATTTGATTCCTGGAGGGTTACAATAATTAATATGGGTTGATATTAATTCGAATAAATATTTCGAATAAAGAAATACGATAAAAACGATACGGTTTTGATAACTGCTTTTTGAACAATGAAACGCTCGGGTTTATTTTAATAATTAATTTATTAATTATTAACTTTTTAAAAACAATTAATTTATTGGGTTTTTAATAATTTAACGTTTGGTTGCGTTTTAACGATCGATTTAGCGTTCTGGGCCTTCGGTACGACTAAACGGCACTTGAAACGAGCCACGAGTATAAGCTTTTGCAAAACACGAGCCCAGGAACTCACCACATGGGCCATTCGGCCGAAACCCCCAACCCCACCCCTTTTATTTTAAAATTTTGCAACTTAAGGGACTTAATTGTATTTTGTGATAGTTAAACCCTAATATAAATTAGAGTGTAAACCTAAATTCAGCAGAAACCCTCACTTATACTAAAAAAGGTCGACTGCTTCTCCCTCCCTGCTCTCTCCCTCACGTCGACACTCACCACCACCATCACATCTTCATCTTTCAAAATTTGCAAAAGTGTTCTACACGAATCGCGTTCATCTTATCGTTCTCTATCCATTGGTATAAACAATTTTGTGATCAAAGGTATAAATAGCTAAACCCTAATCTTTAAAATCTAATTTTTATAAAGGTTTCATGAATTAGGTTGTCTATTGCTCAAGTCTTGATGATTAATGGTTGTTAGATGCGTTTAATCACCCATCTTGAATGTTTGTTGTGAAAACCGAATTTGATATTGATGTGTACAGTAATTTTACTTTTTCAAATGCATGATATTATGTTATATTCAGAATCCTTGCGAAAAACTATTGATTTTAGGCTTTGGATTCGCTTGATTTCATTTCCGGATGACCAAGTTATGGCCAATTGAAATTAATGTTATGTTTTTGTTGTGTAATCAGAAATCTGGGTTTGATAGACTACTAATTGGCTTGTGAAACTTATACCACTGGAAATATAATTTAAAAACTCTCAAGTTACACTAGGATATCATGTCGTTTGCTTATGTATAACTCGAGATATGCTTGATTTAGTGTAAAAGTGGAATTACACAGCTCTTGCATGAAAACAGTCTTGTATGATAAAATGTGCTGACTTATGTGTTTAAAGCTTTGCATATTTGAAAAGTACACAAAAATTACTTCACCTTTCATGTAGATATCATAGGTAATTGTATCTAGATCTTCGGATAATCGCGTGCGAATGTGACTAGCAAACTTGAATCGAATCTGCAAATTGCTCTCTGTTTTATACTCTGTGGTTTGTGTTTATTGATTTAGAATGAATGCTTCTGGAAAATGAAACCTAAAATAATATGTGACTTATTGTTAGTTAATATCAATCTCTGAAACCTTATGTATTGAGCACAATAGGGCCATACTTTATGTAAATTCTGATTTGAGCTGAAAACTGAACATTCAACTTGCATGAATAAACTGTACGAATTGGCTTAACAAAAATTGCTTGATTTTTGATATGTGTTATTTTGACTTGTCCTTGAACTATGGCCTCTAGTCTTGTATCAATTGCATATTCCTAGCTCCGGTTATAGCCAAAACGAAATCAGTGCGCGGTCAGAAACTGACTTGGCAAACTACAAATGTACCCCTTCTGATTCCTGACTTTTATTTATCGTATGAGACCCTGGCCAGACTTTTTGGAATTGATTTTGAGTATACTTATGATCTGGAGTTTTCCATGTTTACTTGAATTTTTCACTATGAGATAATGTGCTAAGTATGCTACGTGTTCATGAACTTTGTGCACAACGATAAACTGAAATTGTGAAATTGACCATTTATGACCTGAAACGTGTTGTTTGACTTAGGTTTGACATGTTGACCAACATTTGACATGAAACTACTGATGTTGACTTTAGTTGACCACGTTGACCAAGTTTGACTTTTGGTTTGACTTCGGTTGACTTTGTTTGACTTGCATGATCTAGTTGACTATTTGTTGACTTTTACTTTGAAACGCGTTGAGTCGAGCAATGAGACAACTTATACTATAAAACCACACTATTTAAGATACATATATTGACCAACCTAAATACGTATACCTAGGTTGCATTACTCAGCTATAATCCGTACAAATTTTGTCTTTTAATCCGAGCTTTATTCAAAGGTGAGTCTACAATCCTGCTTTTTACATGTTTTCAGGGATGAGAATACACGCTGTTATATTTTCATTTTCAAAAGCTTTTGTATTGACTCGAGTACTATATATATGCATATTGAGTTTGTTCAAAAAGCCTCTAGCTTGAATACTTTTAATACCATCGGTGTAAGCACAATTTAGATGGACGGATACATTAGGTTGACAACCTCACCCTACAATATTAACTGTGGTGCATTTACTTTGAAAATTAGATATGCTCGAACAAGTGTATAACATTTTATGAGGTAAGGGCGGGTATAGTGGTTTCTATACTCGGGTCATTGCTAGTATTCAGGTGCTCAGATTATGCAAACGTTTTGCAACTTGGGGTTGTACTTGTAAAATCTCGTGGTCAAGGAAACTTAAAATATTTTTCTGATAACTGTTTTTCAGATACTATAAAATGTTATTTAAAACTGTGGTTTACGAACAAATGAGATAAAACTAGACATGGTATTGTCTTCAGCTATTTAAAACTTGACATGGTAGCGTCAACAAGCTTTTGAAATGGGACACGGTGTTGTCTACAAACTTTTAACATTAAACCTTGGTGGTCTTCCACTAATAAACGTTTTCAGAATATTGTTTCTTAAACATACAGTATTGTTTACCTAAAACCTGTAGATTCACTCAACATTATTGTTGATCCGTTTGTGTTTTATTCTCAGGTATTAAATTGCTTCCACTGTAAATTATTGCCGTTACGTAGAAGTCAAGCCAAGCACTGGGACTAGAGTTAACATTCCATTAAAGGGATTTTCGACGGGGTGTTACAATATATATATATTTTACAATGTGATAAAATATAATATTAACTAGATACAAAACGTTTTAGTTTAAATTAATATTATCATACATATATTGATAAATAACGAGACATTGATTTAATGAAGTAAATGACCAAAACCCTCAAAAGTATAAGTTATATTTCTTATAATATAATTTATTGACGAATAAGTCTAATTATTGATAAAGGTACATGTCGCGAAACGTAAAGTATAAATTTTCTAAGCGTACGAAAGGGCGTACAAGAAACCGGAACCGGGACATTAGTCGAGTGTCAACGTACGAATCATCAAAACTAAATTTACAGGTTAACTATGCATGTAAATATAATATAATATTTAATTAATTATATAAATAAAATATATTATATATTAAAATATAAAAACCGTCGGCCGCCCACGTTTAGTTCGAGTGTGAGCTGGAAAGAGGGGTGCCGCAATCGTGGCCCTTGTGTGTATAAATTCTCCACAATCGCGGAGCATATGGGTCCAGACATGGGTGTATAAAGCTCGAACGCGATCTGCTCACAATTCAATTAATCTATCTCTCGATCTTTACTCTCTCTATATATTTATATTATTATTATTATTATTATTATTATTATTATTATTATTATTATTATTATTATTATTATTATTATTATTATTATTATTATTATTATTATTATTAAGATTAATATTATTATTATTAATCGTATTATTATTATTATTAGTAGTAGTATTATTATTAGTATTATTATACATAAAATACTACGACGGGGTTATGAGCGAGTTATTTCAAAATGGGTTTTCTGAGCGGGATAGAGCTAAGAATATTATGGGTTATAACTATGGAGGTTATGGGTATTGTTCGGGGGTATTGTTCGTGAGTCAAACCTAGTGTTTATCATCTCCGTTGTGTCTACGTACTTTCCTGCAATATTGAATCTCAATATTGATACGTGAGTATTCATATCTTATCTTTTATATATTAATAGTGTATCCCTGACTAGTGCTCGAGTATATATAACTATGTATGCTTGTATGCTAAATTTTGTCGTTAAATAGTATATGATAAATCATGAATATAATACATATGCTACTGAGATAAGGTATATGATATGCATGTCGTTGAAAAACTGGCGAAAAATTAATAACCTTTCATTTAGATATTGTATGGTTTCGATGAACGGATTAAAAGATATGATCAACTGAATTATTATTAATTCTAATATTATTATTATTATTATTATTATTATTATTATTATTATTATTATTATTATTTTTATTATTATTACTATCGTCGTTATTGTTATCGTCATTATTATTATTATTATCATTATTGTTATCAATATAAGTATTATCATTAAAATTATTATTGTTATTATTAATACTATCGTTATTATCACAAAGGTTATTATTAATGTTATTATTATTATTATTATTGTTAATATTAATGTTATTATTATTATTAATATTATTATTATTATTATCATTATAATAATTATTAGTATTATCATTAATATTATTATAAATATTTATTATTATTAGAATCATTATCATTAAAACTAATATTAGTATCATCTAATTATTATGATTACTATTATTATCATTATTATGAATGCGATATAAAAGAAGACTAAAAGCTAGTAAACAAATCGATTAGGAAATAATGAGTATAAGCATCATGATAAAATTAAAATATTGTAAGATATTGATTTAGATAAAAAAAATATCGTTTTTATTATTTTTATCATTATTATTAAAAGTATCATTAATGTTAAAACTGTCATTTTTATTAAAATTATCATTTTTAATAGAAATATCATTGTTATTATAATATATAATTATTATTATCATTTTAGTATTATTTATTATTAAAAATTATCATTTTGAATAGAATTATTATTTTTATATAAAATATTATTATTACAGTTAATATTAAAAGTATCGTTATTATTAAAATTATCATGATTAGAATTATCATTTTATTGATATCTGAAAGAACCCGTTTATATCGATTATAAACGATTCACAATAGTTGATTACATCGCGAGGTTCTGACCTCTATATGATACATTTTACAAACATTGCATTCGTTTTTAAAAGACAAACTTTCATTTCAATGAAAGTTGACAGGCATGCATACCATTTCATAATATATCAAACTATAAATGACTTATAATAATCTTGTTGAACTCAATGACTCGAATGCAACGTCTTTTGAAATATGTCATGAATGACTCCAAGTAATATCTTTAAAATGAGAAATTGCACAGTGGAAGACTTCTTTCATACCTGAGAATAAACATGCTTTAAAGTGTCAACCAAAAGGTTGGTGAGTTCATTAGTTTATCATAATCGATCATTTTCATCATTTTAATAGACCACAAGATTTTCATTTCCATTGCTCATAAATATACGTCCCATGTATAGAGACAAAAATAATCATTCATATGGATTGAACACCTGATAATCGACATTAACCAGATGCATATAGAATATCCCCATCATTCCGGGACACCCATCGGACATGATAATTTTGAAGTACTATAGCATTCCAAATTCCAGAATGGGGTTTGTTAGTCTCATAGATCTATCTTTAGGATTCGCGTCAATTAGGGGTGCACTAATTCTCAAAATTATTGATGTTCCCTAATTCTTAGATTACCAGCCTAAAAGGGGCATATTCGGCTTCGATCCATTCAACCATATAATGTAGTTTCGATTACTTGTGTCTATTTCGTAAAACATTTATAAAAGCAGCGCATGTATTCGCAGTCCCAAAAATATATATTGCAAAAGCATTTAAAAAGGGAGTAATGAAACGCACCTATTGTATTTTGTAGTAAAAATACATATGACGACATTGAACAACTGAACAATGCAGGGTTGGTCTCGGATTCACGAACCTATATCATATATATATATATATATATATATATATATATATATATATATATATATATATATATATATATATATATATATATATATATATATATATATATATTAAAACATATATTCGTAACTGAACCAATTTATTTATTATATCCTTAATTTATATCTTATGTATATTTAATTTGTGTATATATCCAAAATGATTAATATTTATATAGTTATATTAATATATCTATATTTATATACATACTTGTTTAATGTTATATTTAAAAATCGATAGTTTGTTATTTATAAATAATATTAGTAGGTTTGATATACTTAGTTATGTGAAATTTTAATATAATTATAGTAAGTATATTTTATGTACGAAATTATTTATCTGTTTAAAAATGATAGTTTTGATATTAATAATTTATTAATAATAATAATAACTTTGTTAGGACCCCGAAGTTGTATAGTGTTAATGTGAATTAAGCTTAAATGAAGGCTCCTTAGAAAAGGGCTATATAAGGAACCTAAGTAGTCCTAATTAGATAGCCATTGTATTGTAACCGAGTTCTAGAAACTGTGGAATGTAATTTTACCGATTCTCTCTCATACCGAGTCTTCTTCCTATATACCGAATCTCACTCAATCTTATCTTTTCTCTGAATCTCAACATGATCTGACCTATCATTTGGTATCAGAGCTTCCAGGAAGTGATTCTATATCACTTTATCGATCCAGAGATTGTAGATTACAAAATCTGAATACTCTCGGTAAAATGAATCAGATTCGGTATTATCGAATTTGATAATCTGATGTTCAGATTCTTGTGATAAGTTCAGCGAAGGTGTATTAGATCTATTAGAAAGAGTTTCGATCATCATTACAGCTTTTTAACTTCAATTATGGAGAATCAAGTTGATTTTTAGAGTTTGTGGCTAAAACTCTCGGTATTGCTTAATTCAAGCTTGATTCTGGTGTTTTGTGAAGATTAAAGATTCAGTTGTGTTCGTGAGGTGTTAAATCACATTTCTGTCGGTTCAATTTCTTCAATTCTTCAAGTTTTGAAGATTTGATCAACACTCGGTATCGTAACTGTCATACCGAATCTGCTTCATTACTGGAAATTCATCTTAAGTGTTGCAGATTGTGATGTGTTTGTGATTCTATCACATTCGGTTTGATCATACTCAGCTAATTAGTGTGGTTTGAGAAAGGATTCTGTTATATTTCTAACTTTTAGACTTAGACTCGGTATTGTCAACTGCTACAGTTGACATTTGGTATCCTGAATCTTCGGTATCATTGATATTCTGTTTGTTACTAACTTATTTTCTTGTGCAGCAAGGTTACCGAATCTAATTCAAGGGAATTGGATTGAGTTTACACATATTATTCTACAGAATTTGACTACCGAGTCAATTACCGAATCAGAATCTCGGTTTCACTTAATTCTTTGGTTTTAAGTGTACCGAAGCTTCAAGTTGTGTGGTTACCAAATCCATACCGAATTTAGGTGTGTTACTTGTGATTCTTATCAGTTTCTGATACAGAATCTGGTTTACCGAATTGTTACTGAATCTGCTACAGTACCGAACCACTTACCGAATCTGCTACTGTACCGAATCTTTTACCGAATCTGACATTCTTGTTAGATTTTATACTGAACCCTGATCATAGATTGTATTTAATACCGAATCTACCTCAAATTAAGATGTCTACACAAGATACTCTTATCATTGGATCAGATTCCCGACCTCCAGCTTTGTTTGATGGCAAGTACACTCAGTGGCTTCATCGTATTACTCAGTACATAGACTATAAGGGTGAGAAAGCTAAACATATTTGGGCTTCTCTGAGAGATGGTCCAGTTGTTGATTTTCATCCGGATACTGGTATGCCAATTCCAGTCTATGAACTTTCTGGTGATAAACGTGAAAGAGCTCAGGGTGACATAGAGGCTAAGAATATTGTCATGCAAGCTATCCCATATGAGCTATTTGAAAATTTTGATAGCAACACTACTGCAAAAGATATATGGGATGAGATCAAACGACAACAAGAAGGTTATGACATGTCAGACGTTACTAAATTGAATAAGGCTCTGGGATTGTATGAAGATTTCAAGCATTAACCAGAAGAACAACTCAAGGATACCTACCGTCGTTTCAATGGTGTTCTCAATAAGTTGAAAAGGTGTAAGATTGTAAAAGTACATGCTGAAGTCAACATGAAATTCCTCAAAAAGCTCAATGCTGATTGGCTTCCTTATGGAACCATTGTTCGATCTACCAAAGAGATTGAAAAGTTGACTATTCATGAGCTTGTTGGAGTTCTTATGCATTACCAACCTGAAGTGTCTAAACTTCAAGAAGGAAGGAAAGAGTCATCTCCGAGTGATCCTCTTGCTCTAATTGCCAAAAAGAAGAGCAAATCATTTTCCAAAAGCTTGTTAAGAAAGTGCTTGTTGAAGAATCAACTGATTCTGAAGAGTTGAATATTTCTGATGTTGATGATTCTCACCTTGAATTAGTCAAGATGGCAGCCATGTTCACAAACGCCTTAAACAAATACAAGTTTAAAGGCAAATCAAGCAATCAACGCAAACACTCATCATCTTCCTCGTACTACAAGAAAGCTGATCAATCCAAACAACAACGTGCTGATGATTCCAAGAAGGAAGATTCAATATGTTTCAATTGTGACAAATCTGGTCATTACTCTCGTGAGTGCAAGATGCCTAAGAAGAAGGACGCAACTTACTACAAGAAGAAAATGTTGATGGCTAAGATTGTGGAAACTGGGGGAGAACTGAAACCGGTTGATGATACTTGGTTTAATTGGACTGATGCTTCAGACTCAGAGGTGGAACATGCAAATGTTTGCAAGGTGACTAAGCTCATCAAAGCTAAGGAAGCATTGGAGAATTATGACTCAACATCTGACGATGATGAGGTACAATCAACTGAAATCTCACCTGATTTTATAAAAATGCAAAATGACTTGATGAAGAATCTGGTCTTAATGTCAAAAGAAGTCAAAGGCTTAAAATCTGAAAACAAGGTTTTAAAAGATAAAATCAAACTTTCTGAGACCAAACCATCTTCATCCAAATTACAATCGGAATTGCAAAAGTTGACCGTCCAACTCAGCTCCTTGGAATCTGAGTTGGAAGATCTTAAAAAGACAATTCATCCGATTAAAGTCGAACGAACTGATTATCGTTTAAAATCTGAACGACTTGCAGAAAAAGTTCAATTCTTAGAAAAAGATCTTTATGATTTAAAAAACCAACATGAACCCACACTTTCAAAGCTAAACAAGAAAATTATTCATTTGGAAAACGCAATAATTGAAAAAGACACTGAAATTTCTTCATTGTCAAAAGAGTTTGTTCTAATGAAAGCTCAACTTGCTCGATATGAGGAAAAACTCTATTGAATAGAGTAATCCAAAGCTATCATGGATATGGAACTTTCAAAACAAACGATTTTCATGAATAGACCAAAAACGATTCATGGTGAAAAGTGGGGGTTGGGTTTTGAAGATCCTAAGATCTTAGATGGAGCTTCTAAAAAGATTCCAGGATTATATCATTCTAATTACTTTCAAGCTGGTTTACCACCGCATTTTGTGCATTCTTCTGATGCTGATTTTGATGATATTATTGTTAATCGCAAATCTAAAAAATTCCATCAAATTAGCTTAATGTATGAGAAAATTAATGCAAAAATGGGTAAATCAAATCCTGATTTCTTGAAAGAACTTGTTGAAACTGAAAAGAATGTGCAATGTGCTAATTATGTGCCGACACATAGATTGGTTTACATTCCTACACTCATGCTAGAGAAATACATTTTAATGCTTGAGAATGAAGTGTTTAACAAACCTAATTCTAGCATTGTTAACATAGATGAGGTGTTTGATGATTCAACTTTTGATGTGAAACCAATTCTACCTGCTTTACCTGCATGTTCTGATAATGTTTTCCGTGAAGACCTAGCACATGAACTAACTGTTTTCTTTGAGACAGAATCTCTAGGTCAAAATTCTTTAGATGAAAAAGTAGAACCTCATACTGAACCGATCATTGAACCTTTGATAGATTTTGAAAGTCAACTTGATCCTTTGCACGATTATTATTTGCATTTACCTGCTGTACGTAATTTGAATCGTATAGTAGCTCAACTAGAAAAGGAGAATATTGACTTGCAACTTAAGTGCCAATCATTAGAACAAATGCTTGCTTTGTGTGATAAATTGCCTTCACTGCCTAAGAAAGAATGTACCTATGCTTTTAAGGAGGGTGAAGTGATAGTTTCTGCTGAAGAATTATGTCTTGAGGTTAAAAACTTAAAACAAAAGATAATTCAACTGAAACAGGCTAACACACTTAAGCAATCGTCTAATGTTGAAACCAATGTGCTTGAATGTATTGGTGGGATTACTAAGAAGGGGAAGGGAACAACAACATCTAAGGATGTAAAACCTATTACTATTCTTAAAAATCCTCTACGTTCTCAATTTGGCAATCGTGGTTCAAAAGTTGTTTCTACAACTCTATTTGTTGTCAAAAAGGTTCATTCTCCCGATGGTTCTGTGTCAACTGAAAAGATTCCTATGATTCCAATGACAAAAACTTCAAAAGCGAGTCTTTTAACGACATCAGTTACGTCCACACAACACACAAGTCCTAAACCTGATTTAAGTGAGTATGATGCAAAAGAACGTAAAATCAAATTGGAAATTTTCCAAAATCAATTATCTCATGTGTCAACTGAAAAGTTTGGACGTCTAACTAACAAAGGTGTTTTTCGTGTCACAGGTCATAATCCAAACTTGAATTACAAATCTGTATGGGTTCCTAAGTCCACGACTAAGAAAGTACAACCAAACCAACGCAATCTGCTAGTAGGCCTAGGAAATCATCTCATGTTTTTCAATTTTCGTCTGTGAACAAAACATCTACTTGGAATAAGTTGTGTGTTAAGACTTCTGATAACGATGTAAAACTTGATATTGCGTATGATGCTTCATATAATGTGGTTTTAAATGATGCTTTATTATCTAAACTGCATGATGCTTTACGTGATTATCTTGTCGTTGATCCAAAGTTTATTATTGGTACTAACCGTAGAGGACCCAAGAAACTTTGGGTACCTAAACTCTAGGAAATTCACATTTATAGGGTTTCGACGTCTGTGTTTGGTATATCGATTCTGGTTGTTCTCGACACATGACGGGCGATAAATCCTTGCTTGTCAACTTCATTGATAAATTCCTAGGAACGGTTACTTTTGGAAATGATGAGATTGCAGCGATAACGGGTTACGGAGATTTTGTACAAAATGGCATAACAATCAAACGGGTTTCATATGTTGAAGGTTTGGGGTGCAGTTTATTTAGTGTGAGTCAATTCTACGATGGAGATCTTAAAGTTTTGTTTGAACGTCGACAATGCTCGGTGCAATCCACCGAAGGAAATGATCTTCTTGTTGGTAAACGTTGTGCTTCACTATACACTATTGACCTCAATGATGCACCTTCACAAACAACCATGTGTTTGGACACTCGTTCTACCAAAGAAAATTCATGGTTATGGCATCATCGGATGTCACACCTGAATTACAAGGGTATCAATCGACTAGTCTCTAAAGACTTAGTTGATGGTATTCCAACCTTTCACTATGATAAGCATCATGTGTGTCCATCTTGTGCGATGGGTAAGCTGAAACGGACTAATCATCTGCTTAAGCAAAACCCCAGTACTTCATCGTCTTTGCAATTATTGCATATGGACTTATGTGGACCCATGCGTATTTCTAGCCTCGGTGACAAGAAACATGTTCTTGTCATTGTCGATGACTATACCCGTTTTACATGGATTTTTCTTTTAAGAACTAAGTCAGAGACCCCCGCCATTATCATTGAGTTCATTAAAAAGACTCAACGCTCTTTTAACAAACATGTTAAGAGCATTCGAACTGATAATGGGACGGAATTTAAGAATGACCTGCTTGATAGTTATTTGAAAGACCAAGGCATTGAACATCAGTTCTCTGCTGCTCGAACCCCCCAACAGAATGGAGTAGTCGAATGACGTAATCGTACGTTGTGCGAAGCAGCTCGAACAATGCTTGCTTACTCCAAACTACCTCCAAAAATGTGGGAGGATGCCATTTCAACTGCATGCTATACCCAAAATCATTGTATTGTTAATAAACGTTTTGATAAAACTCTATATGAGTTATTATATGGTAGACGCCCGAATGTCAAATATTTTCGTGTCTTTGGTTGTATATGCTATGTGCTTAACGATTTTGACAGCCTCGGAAAGTTTGATCCAAATGGCGATCAAGCCATATTTCTCGGTTATTCTTCGAACAAAGTTGCTTATCGGGTTTATCATAAACAGACAAAAAAGATTAAAGAGAGCATAAATGTCAAGTTCGATGAATTTTCGGGAATGGCTTTTGAACAACTCAGTTCAAAACCCGATCCTAACCTGGCTACTTCTTCTTCCGCGCAAAACTCAATTTTCTCGACGAAGAGTGTTCCTACGGTTACATCAGAGGAACTGGATATCTTGTTTGATAGTCATTATGCTCCTCAACGGATTTTAAATGTTCAAGCCGTACCGGTTACACCGTCACTGTCAACTACTGTAGAGACTCAACAAAGTCTTTTTGATGAAGATACAACACCAACTGATTCACCTGTTGCTTCTTCATCCTCCCTACCACCTCCTGTTACTGATAATCTTGAACCAATTCAAGATTCATCAGTTGATACAACTCCAGCTTTTTCTCCAGATACTCTATTGAATCCATTAGATAATGTTACATCAGATCAAGCGGATCAAGGCTCAATGTCAACAGCGGTTGATGTTTCAATGGATACCACTGATGTACAACCTCTTCTACACAACCGATGGACTAAAAGTCATCCAATAGATCTTATTATTGGTGATGCATCTGCTCTAGTCTCAACTCGAAGGGCTACTTGGAATATGTGTCTATACACTGCCTTTCTTAGTAAGATTGAACCAACAACGGTTGCTCAAGCTTTACTAGATCTGAACTGGGTGGTTGCAATGCAAGAAGATATCAATCAATTTGAACGGTTGAAAGTATGGCGATTGGTTCCAAGACCAACGGGTCAACGACCAATAGGGGTTAAGTGGATTTTTAGGAACAAGAATGATTCTGATGGAATTGTGGTTCGAAATAAGGCACGTCTTGTGGCCAAGGGATATCAACAACAAGAGGGTATTGATTATGACGAAACGTTTGCTCCGGTTGCTAGGATTGAGGCTATTCGTCTTTTCCTTGCATTTGCTTCTCATATGAAGTTCACAGTGTTTCAAATGGATATCAAAACTGCTTTTCTGAACGGTTATCTTTAAGAGGAAGCCTATGTTGATCAACCAGAAGGCTTTGTCGATCCCATTCATCCAAATCACGTATACTACTTGGAGAAGGCTTTGTATGGTCTGAAGCAAGCACCGCGTGCATGGTACGAGACCTTAACAAAGTATTTGCTGGATAACGGCTTCTCTCGTGGAACGATTGATACAACGCTATTCATCCATAAAAACCACGGTCACATTCTCTTGGTTCAAATTTACGTTGATGACATTATTTTTGGTTCCACGTCCCCGGCCTTATGCAAAGAATTTGGTGACCTTATGGCCAACAAATTCGAAATGAGCATGCTTGACCAGTTAAATTTCTTTTTGGGGTTACAAGTAAAACAATTACCAAACGGGATTTTTCTCAATCAAACAAAGTATATCAATGATATGCTAAAACGTTTTAAAATGACTGCTTTAAAACCAATGACAACCCCAATGAGGACTTTACTGGATGCTGATACTAATGGGGAACCCTTTGATATTACGCTTTATCGAAGCATGGTTGGTTCTTTAATGTATCTGACTGCAAGTCGACCCGACATTACACTTGCTGTAACTGTCTGTGCCCGCTTTCAGTCAAACTCTAAGAAATCTCATTCCAAAGCGGTTGTTAGGATTTTTCAGTACCTTAAAGGTACACCTAACCTTGGGATCTGGTATCCTCATAGATCCGATTTCAATCTCACTGCTTACACTGATGCGGATCATGGCGGTTACCATGTTGATAGAAAAAGCACATATGGATCAATTCAGATGTTGGGGAATAGGCTAGTTGGTTGGTCATCCAAAAAGCAGAACTGTGTGTCTTTATCAACAGCTGAGTCTGAGTACATTGCTGCAGCTCATTGTTGTTCACAAGTTTTGTGGATGCAAATTCAACTTTCAGACTATGGCTTTAAGTTTTCTAAGACCCCGATTTACTGTGATTCACAAAGTGCTATTGCAATAACAAGCAACCCGGTCCAACAATCTAAGACTAAACACATAGATATTCGCTATCATTTCATTAAAGACCATGTAGAGAAAGAGGACGTAGAGTTATACTTTGTGCCTACCAAAGTGCAATTAGCTGACATGTTCACTAAGCCTTTAGATGAACTTAGGCTAAAGTTCTTGATCAAAGAGATTGGCATGATAGAGTATAGTGCTTGATATTCCTTAGATCTGTTGGGACTTATTCTTGGGATCTTGTATTTAGGGGGAGTAGATACTTTCTAGGGGGAGAAACTACTTTCATATGCTTTGGATATCATCTTTTAAGGGGGAGCCTTTAGATTTATGTTAACTTCCTGGATATAATTGTTCAATGGTTACGTAAGGGGGAGGTAACTCATTGATATTATATTTCAAGGGGGAGTTAATTCATTTTCTAGGGTAATTTTATCAAAATGCTGATTTACATTCTTGTATATCACATTTTGAGGGGGAGAAAAAGGGAGAAAATGAGAAAATTACTCAAAAATATTGTTTTTTCAAAAGTGAATTCATAAATTCTTTGTTTTATATCTGAAATAATTCACTAAGGCTTGTATACATCTCAGTATGCAACCCGTTTTAACAATTGGTATCACTGAAGATTTGTACTTTGTTCACAAATTCAAAGTTCTTTTAAGTACAAATCTTATTTTGAAAAATTCATAAAAATTGGAAAAGATAAAATCAAAAAATATTTGATTTTTACTGAATAAATGCTATTTTTAGCATTATACCGAATCTGATATCCAACAGAACAGATTCGGTAAGTTCAAAGTTTTTCAAAAATTGTCTCAGAATTGTTTACCATGAAAAGATTGAAATGAATTTTTATAGGAAAAATCAATTTGTCAAGATTTTGAAGTTAAATTGATAAAGTTTTGAAAAGTGGACTGTATTCGGTAAAATAGGCCCATTCGTTAAAGCCCATTCGGTATTTTATCTTCGGTATCTATAAAAGGAGGGTTAAAGTCAAACTAACTCTCTTACTGTGCTTAATTACCTACCGAGTCTAATTGAACATACCGAATCTGCCTAATCTACCGAATCCGTTCTTCTATTTCTTCAAATCTTTGGTATAATTTCATTTTAATCATTGCTTTAGATACATACGTGTAGATCTGAGATAATTAAATGTTTTTTCAACCAGAAAAGATCAAAATAACTGGATTGTGACTCTCAATTTTGAAATTCTGTTGATTATACCGAGTCTGAGTCGTATTCTACTAATCTTTGATTAAACTCAATTGATTTGGTTAATTAACATGAATTCTTGTCTACTCTGAGTTATATTAATTGATCTATCATTTGACCAAGCTTGATTACATGTTTAATTGATTGTTTGATGGATTCTGTATCTACCGAATATGTTCTATCTACAGTACCGAGTCTGTTCATACGATTAACATGTTGTTCTACTTCTAATTGAGTGGTTAATTAATTATGGTTGTGATTTTACATGATAGAATATGCATGTTTGAGTGACTTTATGTTAATTTTGGAGATACCGAATCCGTTCTTCTCTTGATACCGAATCTGACTTTTGGTACCTTGAAATTTTCTGATTTTTATCTTCAAACACTTAACATGTTTATTCTATATCTTTCTGATCTAAAAACTCAAGCTTATTTGGTTACAGAATCTCAAGTTTTCATGACTACCGAATTTGCTTGAATTGTGTTTAAAAATTGACTAAGTGTTGTTCTGATTCTTTGTGTTATATAATTGACTTTGCATGATGAATTTGTATTGTGATGAATATCATATGAATGTCATGATTGACAATTACTTGTTCATATTTGAGAATAAAGGATTTTTTATATCTTTGAAAAATCATAAAATATAAAAGATAAAACATATACAAAGGATTTCAAAGGCAAATAAGAATAGAGATATATGCTTTATGTTAAATATCTTGTGGTCTTCTATTTCTTATTTATACAGCTAATTGACGAACAATCACTTCATCAACTCTAAAACCAACATTCCCTGCAACTACTGGACTGCAATTCTAGAGAGGCACACTCTGTGGCCTGCTCTAAACTCTACAGTTAGTGTACCTGTAACAGATCTGGAGCTACTTAACAGAACAATTAGGTTTGTGGAAGCTACACAACCTACTGCTGAAAATCCAGAGGGAACACAAGTTCGTTTTGAATTTCAACTGAGAGGAGTTCAAGGGAGGAGGAGTATCACTAAGGCTGATTTCAGGAGGATATTCAGACTTCCAGTTGTGCAGAATGCTCCTGCTTTTCCTGCTACTCAGCAGATGACGTCATCTGTCTTTGATCTTGGTTATGTTGGAGCCCGCAATGTTCCTCCGGCTAAGTTTCAGAAGAAATATCTGCACTCAAGGTGGTATGTGATTTTCTCAATCATCAACAGATGCTTGCAGATGACAAGGAGTGGATCCAACAGCCTGACTGTGCCAATGCTGAAGTTGTTCTACTCTTTCATAAGAGTAGAAGCTCCTGACTATGCAGAACTAATATGGGATTTGGTTCAAGCTCAACTTGATAAACCAAGGGGTTCATACATCCCTTGCGAAAGGTTTTTCTGTATCTTTATCCATGATGCTATAAATGCTTGCAGAAATGCAAATATATTTGTACCAGGTACACATGGATTACATATGAAACAATTTGGGGAGCTGAAGATGAATACCCCAATGGTATCTGATAATCAATTCACTGCGCCGATTCCAAATTGGCTAGTTAGGCTAGCTGAACCCCAAGACGCTCGTATGCGTTCTTATTTTGAGGCTATAGGAATACCTCTTCCGAACCCGATACAACAAGAACAAGTTGAACCCACCGCGGTTCCAGCCCCAGAGGTTGTAGAGGAACCTGTAGTACAACCACCTAGACCAGCTAATCCTCCACTTAGGGTGAACCTCAAACGATCTAGGGCAGCACACCAAGCTCAACCCGTGAGGATCAGGGAACCTAGTCCAACTAGGATTGAACCAACCCTTTCCACAACACCCGAAGTGAGCAGTGACAACGACACTTCAGCAACAACATCTGAATCGTCTCCCGAACATTCTCCTAAGAGAACTCGATATATCCCTGATGAGATGATTCAGACTCCGCCAACCCAATGAGTAACTAGATCTAGGACTTCGACACCTATCGTCCGCCAAACAGTTACTACAACCGTTGGTGATACGGACCGAGACCTAGAACCAATTAGGTCACCCTCACCCATCTCCGTATCACATTCAATAATAACAGTAAGCTCTATGCTAAATGAATCGCAAGTTTCGGTAGGCAAGAGATCTAAAGACACGGATGGTAAAAAGGCCACTAAGCCATCCAATCTAAACAGGACTTAATAATAAATCCTACAAAGCAAGGTGCTTCGGCATCTAAGGAAGTAAAGTATTCCTCTGCAGTAAAGTCTGCATTGACTCAATCGATTAAGGAAACTCAATCATTGAAGTCCAGAACGGCCGAAGGGGAGCCGAAAAATCTTTAAAAGGCACCCTGCGTATCGGCTGGAAATCCTCATGTGCCTCAACGTACAACAGGGTCTCGAGTTCCGGATTATCTTGATGAGGGAGATCTACCACGTCCCATGGAAACGATTCAACATGACAATCCTTCAGGATATTTATCAGACTTCCAGTAGACTGATCCCTTGATTCATGAAAGTGATCCATTGGATCAAACCATTTCTCTTCCGGATTCTGAATCTCAGGGTCTGGAGGAAGAGTCTTTAACTGAAAGAGATTTGCCACCTCATGGTATATCAATAATTTCAGGAGTCGGAGATAGCAATATCTCTGCGAGAGCTAAACCGACGGGTAGTTCTGCTACTCTGTCAGAGTCCCATGAGACTAAAGTCATGGAGGCGGATGCTTCGAAAGAAACTTCACTGGTGATAACTCCGGTTGTTACCCAACCTCCATCAGAAGGGGATATCACGAATCTGACTAGTAGTATGTACAGTCCTACATATAAGAATAATACCGCATAATCATCCTTACCTGTCCTCACGGCAACTCAAACACTTCCATCGACATCGCCTTCAACAGATGCTGCTAATGCTGCTTTTGTTCATGGTTACACCGTTATTTCACCAACTGGGTCACCTTCTCGGATTTCAAATAGATATGGATTACAGTATCTCTCTGACAATAAGGTGAAGGAGCTCTATCTTGCTGAGTTTGCTAAACGGATTGATCTTGATGAAGTTCGCGAGACTATGATGATTTATCTTGAGCAAGCAAGGATAGTGTATCCTTTCTCTCCATGCAAGTCACCTGGACCAATTCACATGCCTGATCATGATGATTTCGATCCCGATAATCTTCATGAGGGGGAGAATAGACAAAGTGGTCATTGGTCCAGTGGTTATGAAGCTGGTACATCTAGTCAACAGAAGGATAAAGATGTTGTTGATATATCTGATTCCGGTAGTGATGAAAGTTTTCTAGATGAATCAGAAAGTCAGAGAGAGGGTGACTCAGGGATGTTAATGATTATGGATACAGCTGATCAATCAGAGAATAAGTCATCTCAAGAGAACAATCAAAACTTTGACAACATTGAAGATATTTTGAAGGGGTCATCGAGTATCGCCAATGAATTCAATGATCATCAATTTGTTAACTTGACATCTCCATCTGATGAATTTGGAATACACTTCGAAAAGGAGATTTTCTCTAATGGCAAAGAAGATACTACGACTCCTCCTGATTTGACTGTTCCATTTCAAACTGCAGAGATTGTTCTTGAGCGTGATGTTGATTACCAACTAAGTGAGTATGAAGAGAAAAAGATTCTTCGTTCACCATTCATTGAACAACAAGCGTATAGAATCTATGGTGATTCTGATCTTGTCCTTTCTGCATCAATGAGTGTTCTGGGTGCATGGAAATATCATAAGAAGCCAGAATATCTCAAAGCTTATCTGAGTGTTCGTAATTAATTCAAATTGAAGAATGAAGAGAAACTTCAAATTCAGCGGAATTCAGAGATCAAAAGCATAAATAAGATTTTGATGATTAATAAGGATGAAGTGAAGATGCCATTGTTTCAAGTTACAAGAATGGATGATGAGGATTATCAGTTTTCAGAAGCAGATTTTGATAAACTGAAGATGGACGACATTATTTTTATTTACAATTATTTGATTAACTTGAATGAATCTGCAACAACTTATCATGCTACTGCAATGAAGGCAGTCTACAGGTTTATTCTTGATTCGATGAGATGGATGTCTGTTCATGATTTTCAAATGGGTTTGGAATCTGGACACAAAAAGCTCGGAATCAAACCGCCAAATCAAGTGATTGAAGATCTAAGATACATGTCCTTACTTGAAGTGAGTGACTGTCCATATGGGTTTGTATTTTTCAATTCTCACTATACAAAGATCTTCATCAGAGTCTCAGATTTTAGAAGATACTCAGACGGAACGTTGATGTATGCTTTCAAATACATGAGATGGAGACTGATCAATAACTGCTATTCAACTGAAGATAATGAGATTGTCAAGTACATTCTCACAAGATTGAAAAGTCGTCTCAAAACAAGAGTGAATATACGAAGATATGAGAATATCAAGGGATTCAAATCTAAAGTTCACTTCAGAGGAACAAAGTTCCTTTAGATGTTTTCGATAGGATTATATTGTAAAGTTCACATTTAACACTAAGGGGGAGATTGTTAGGACCCCGAAGTTGTATAGTGTTAATGTGAATTAAGCTTAAATGAAGGTTCCTTAGAAGAGGGCTATATAAGGAACCTAAGTAGTCCTAATTAGATAGCCATTGTATTGTAACCGAGTCCTAGAAGCTGTGGAATGTAAGTTTACCGATTCTCTCTCATACCGAGTCTTCTTTCTATATACCGAATCTCACTCTATCTTATCTTTTCTCTCAATCTCAACATGATCTGACCTATCAAACTTTATTAAAAAAAAAGATAGTGTTAATATTAATAATATTGATGTTGTTAATAATAATACTAATAGTTACAAAAGTGTTACTAATACTAATATTAATAATGATAACTTGTTTTTTTTTCATAATAATGATAATATTAATAATTCTAATCATAATATTGATAATAACACAACTGTTAGTGATAATAATAATAATATTCATACTTGTATTTATAATCATAATAAATGAACAGTTTATCATAATACTTATATTAGTATTAATAATAATCTTAATATTAATTTTAATGATGATAATAATTATAATAATAATACTTATGATAATAATATTAATGATAACAATATTAATGATAATCATACTAATAATATCAACAATCTTATTCTAAATCATATAATACTTATATCAATATTAATACTAATAATAATACAATAATAATACTTTAATGATATTACTTAATATCAAAAATAACAATAATATTAATCATAGTCTTTATGTTGACATAATAATAATAACAATAATTAATGACAATAATAATAATAATAATAATGATAATAATAATAAAAAATAAGAAAAATGAAACTACCTTTGAATGGAGTTAAAAGGAAAAATAATGTCCACGCTTGGAATTGAACCCGAGACCTCTCGCATACACAACATACTCTTAACCATCGAACCAATTCAGTTTTTCTAAATTTAAATCCCTCTAAATATTTATAACCCATTTATCTTTTCTAATTCCAGTTCATCTTCTTTAACATCTCAAATCACTCGACCAGTGTTCTATACTCATCTCAGTGAGTTAAAAATTTACTTTTAAGATTTAAAATAGATACAGAAGCGATTATTTACCAATCAAAATTTATTTTTAACAGAAATTAAAACAATTAAATCGAAACAGACCATTTAAAGAACACGGTTCAACTCAAAATCGATTTAGAAATTGTAGAGTGTTTCAGACCATATTTATTACATGAAAAAGGTTTTAATTAACTCCTATAAACTTTTAGGATCATCAATTTTTACAAAAAACTCAAAACGAATTAGAATTGCTTCATAAATTAGTCGTTTGACTTTTTTAAAAGAATAGATTTGACTTCAAAATTTGAATTCAATAAAAGGAATTGGAACCTCAATTTTTGCAGAAAGATTGAGTAATTAAATCCTAACAAGACTGCATTATTACTTTTTGGAATGGGATTCGAATTCGAGCTTTTTATAAAATGAAGTAATAACAGAGGAACCGACGGTTTTAAGAAAATTTCATGTGATGAATTCAATTTGGTAATAGCTGTAATGGTTTTAATTAATTATGATAATGAAAATACTGAATGGCTCTCTTCTATTATCATGGTTTAATTGGTTGTGTTATAGTAATTAAAATCGACAATTAAATCAATCAGTGAAAAAGTGACAAAGACTTGAAACAGATTGTACTCGATTTTGTTTGTTACTGTTTACCAAATTGCATCAAATATCTTTGGAATCAAATGTGACAATGATATGTAACAAACTGCAATCCGATTAAGGATATATATGATTCGCAATTCTTATTATTTAGTAGAAATAATAGTAATAATAATAAGTATATTAATAACTATATTAAATAATAATAATACTAATAATAATAAAAATGATAATAATCATATTATTAATGTTAATAATAATAAAAGGTATTATTTCCTAATAACAACATTAATATTAATAATAATAAAAATTTATAAATATAATAGTTCTTAATGCAATTAATAATATCTAATAATAATATTAATGTTAACTACAATCATTATAATTTTTATTATTAATTATAACAATAATGACATTAACAATGATAATATTAATGTTAATAATAATATAACAAATCAAATGTATCATATTTCATGTTTATATAATATAATTAATAATACTGATATTAATATTAATATTATTATTTATCATGATAATAAAAGTAATAATATTACTATAACAACTATTTTTAACTTATAATTTTAACTTAATATGTTACTATTACATACTATCAACTATGTGGTATTTAATAACTTATACTCAATATTTAATATTTATACGATATATATATATATATATATATATATATATATATATATATATATATATATATTACAAAGTACATATAATATTAATTAATTATGTTTAAGAATTATAAATATTTGTATATGAATGTATGTATGTATGTATATATTGACATAGATCTTTATTATCTAATATAATATTTTATTTAATTCTAATGTTTCAATGGTATTTATTATTTCACTTTATTATATATATTTACAGTTACTTTTATATATATATATATATATATATATATATATATATATATATATATACACATATTTATTTACATAATTGTTCGTGAATCGTCGGGAATAGTCAAAGGTCAAATGATTACATGAGCACAGTTCAAATTTTTTTTTTTTTTGAGACTTCACATTACAGACTTTACTTATCGTGCCGATTATATATTAAGATTAAGTTTAAATTTGGTCGTAAATTTCCGGGTCGTCACAGTACCTACCCGTTAAAGAAATTTTGTCCCGAAATTTGATCGAGGTTGTCATAGCTAACAATAAAATTGTTTTTATGACAAATATGAGTTTATAAATAGAGTTTTATTACCATAGAGTAATATGGATAAAATAATTCGATTTCTCGAAGGGTACAAGTGAAGCTATCACAAAAGTATAAAACGAATAAATGCAGGTTTGTCTTAATCGGTGACGTAGTCACGGTTGATTTCCGAAATTTAAAGGATTTAAAGAAAATCTTCGAAATCTAAAGATTTGATTCTTCGGCGAATAAGAAAATTAAGATCTCTATAATTAAATACGATGATCTGCCTCGATTATTCTGTCTGGTATTTCCATTATAAATTAAACTTTTTCCGTTCCATTATTTTCCACCACTCCTATTTTTCTATACTTTAATTCATATTTCCAAATCATCAGTCAATATGCTTCATCCAGTTTTAATTCTGGATAAATTCCTGACTTTCATATCAATCATTCTCCTTTTTCATCTACCACCGGAGGAATCTATCTACTTCTACTATGCTCTTGGGTTTATAGTGTTTTTGGTTTTCCCAAGTCTTTATATTGCTATTCGTATTAATATCCACGGTTTGTAACTTCTGTGTTGTTATTGGGCTTTATATTTTCTCTTATATTTTGGAACTCTTTGCCTTTTTATTATCTTCTCGACCTCTAGTAAAGCGGGTAATGGTCCAGAATTCGTAAGTATGGAGTTTCGAATGATCTTAATGTTCTAAACAAGAAAGAACGTAATAGCATGATTTGATTTGTCAAATTACCAGAATCACTGAGAATAGAACTATCAAGAATATACTTTCTTGATATGTTCAGAAGTTAAGCAGAATGAAAGAGTTATGTAACATGGCACATGATGATGTTATGATCTGTGAATCATCATGTCTCATTAGAAACTCAGCATGACTTACTGTAATATAATCACGTTGATCAAGTGTCATTATATTATACTAACTCATGCATCAATTTTCAACACTACTTCAAAAACATTCATATTTTAAACTCGAAGGTTTACAGAATATAGAAACTAAATATTTTCTTATATGATGTAATACAGATAGTGCGAAGAGATATATGATTTCAGATAAGAATAATTATGAAGATATCTTCAGAAATTTCAAGGATATTTATAATGAAAGATACGATGATATCATAGAATTTTAATATCGATGGATGATGATGAACATTTGTCCGTAAAGATTTAGAATCAGGAGTAAGGTATTCGTTAATGAATTCAGCAGATACTGAATCTTTTTGATTCTTTGAAGGCAGGTTTAGTCTTTGCGATTTGTCTACGGCCTTCTTCATAGTTTTGCGTAATCCGCTTTTTGGTACTAAATTTTCTATTGAGTGTTTCCAACACTCCATTCTTTATCATCATACTTTTGACTGTTAAGGTCGTTTACAGTTTTTGCTGCTTCATCAGCATTTTCAACATTCAGATTATAAATTCGTAGACTGGGTGCTTTTCAGAATTTCAGAATTGAAGATCATAATTCCAAGAGATAAATGTTATATGTATAGATAAAACTGTTGATGTAGTAACGCTATGAGATTTCAAAATACTGATTGCTGATTCTCGGTAATTGGTATGGCAATTCTCGTTACAAGGTGTAGATGAGTATATGATAGGGTTTTTAATGAACAATATAATGATTTTTTGAAAAGTCAAATATTAATGAAGTTGCTGGTAAGTTTACTGCTAATGTGGTGGAATATAAATGGTTCTCCGGTAACGATGACGAAAGGTAAACTTATATATCAAGGTTATAACAAGGCTTATTCGGTTAAAAGTCGAAGTTGATTTGCTGGAGCTGTGACAAAATTGGCTACTTTGGAAAGGGATTGCAAAGTGATTTTCGGTAATAACAATGCCAACGGAGCTAGCACAGATACGTGTTAAACATTTACTCAGGTTCCGAGTGTTTTCAGGTGCATAACTATATGCATCAAACTTTTCTTTCGTAGATGAAGTGCGGTTGATTCATCCTCTCGATTGAGGTGTTTTCAAAAATCATGAAAGGTTTGAACGCAGATTGTAATCGTTAAGATACAAATGAGGTTTAAGACGAAATCAAGTGGCAACTTGAAGAATTGTTTAGTTTCATATGTTATAATTAATATTTTAATTCATTTTAATTGTCCAATGTTGGTAGTCCTCAGTTGATAGTCCACAGTTAGCAGTTCAATAATTCATATATAATATTCGAATTAATTAATGCGTATCGTGACCCGTGTACATGTCTCAGACTCGATCATAACTCAAAGTATATATATTATTATAGAATCAACCTCAACCATGTATAGCTAACTCCAGCATTACTGCATATAGAGTGTCTATGGTTATTCCAAATAATATATATAGATGCGTCGATATGATATGTCAAAACCTTCTATACGTGTTCCGATATTTAAATGCGTAAATAACAGTATTTAAATGACGATAAATAAAGTGCGTAAAATAAATAACAGAAATTAAATGACGATAAATAAAATTGCGAGAATCAAAATTGTGATAATTAAATGTAATAAGGAAGTAACAGTTAGCTAGGAACAGTTAGCTAGGATTTTGTTAGCGTGGATTCTTAACAAAAATTTTCTCATAATTAATTTATTTGTTTCTAACAAATTTTATTTTTGTCCAATGTTTTCTTCATTATGCCACTTGTTGGATTCTGGTAAGTCAAAATTCAAATATGAAATTGAATGAAAATGGTTATTCGGTGGTGAATGGATTCATATATCTGTAGATGTAAGTAGGATAGTAAATGACTGTTGAATCAGATTCGAAGAATGTACAGTGTAACTTATTAATGTGAAATCTAAATATTCCTCGGGTATTACCTACCCGTTAAAATATTTTCATCATTAACAGTTTGTACGAAAGAATTTTTAATTACAATCTTTATGAAAACATATATACACATATATTTTATTTAGATGTAATACAGATTTAATGAGTTAATATAATATTAATCTCATTTGTTTTACCGTTAGAACTAGAATACATAATCTCTAAAACATTAGAGATTACATAATCGTCATGTCGAACGAAGATAAATGATGTAGAACGTCATGTAGAATGATGATTATGCTCAAGGTACAGATTGTGATGTTGAAGCGTGTTTTGTTGATGGTACTGGTATTGATGTTGGTGGTACTGTTGGTGCCGTTGATGTTGCTAAAGCTGGTAGTTTTGCACCATATTTTTCAAGGCTACCACTCGAGGGCGTAGTTCATTGACTTATTACTCCGGGATGATTGTCGGTAAGAATGGGCGAATGAATAAGGTTTAGAATCTGAGTTATGATATAGTTGTGGTGAGATATTCAGGAAATGAGGGTGAAAATGGTGTTACGAACAGGTTCGCCGGTAAGTACTTCAGGTTCTTCATTAAGAGGTGAATTCGGTTAGTGGAAGGGATCCCCTTCTGCGCGTCTCCATTGATTAAGTCGACTACGAACCCATCAGATGAATTGGGGATGGATGATTGGTTGATTCATTCTGGTGACACTGCTTTCGGAGCTTAGGTGAAACTCCATATCGGAATAGCTGTCGGAATTCGAGGAATTCGAACTCGTTGAGGGATTCATCTTGTACTATCAGATGAAGGATTTTTGATAAGAAATAGATTATAGGATGTAGATTAGTACCCTGCAATACATAATTTATATATGCATATATAATACTAAAATCCCATAAGTTACGGAGGAATCTACAGAAGCTGTCAGGCAAAGGTAACAATAACAGATACGTTAAGATATGAATTTATCTATACACTGTCTATGCAATAGAGGCAGTAAGACGTGTCTAGACTTTAAGGATAATAAGCAAATAATTTTCGACACTAAATGATAAGCAAAACTTTTGACATGCAGGCACGGTCAAAGTCCAGACCCACTAATGTATCTAAACAACTATCAGTTAGACACACTAATGCAAGACCTGGTTCGCTAAGACCACCGCTCTGATACCAACTGAAAGGACCCGTTCATATCGATTATAAATGATTCACAATAGTTGATTACATCGCGAGGTTCTGACCTCTATATGATACATTTTACAAACATTGCATTCATTTTTAAAAGACAAACTTTCATTTCAACGAAAGTTGATAGGCATGCATACCATTTCATAATATATCAAACTATAAATGACTTATAATAATCTTGTTGAACTCAATGACTCGAATGCAACGTCTTTTGAAATATGTCATGAATGACTCCAAGTAATATCTTTAAAATGAGCAATTGCACAGCGGAAGACTTCTTTCATACCTGAGAATAAACATGCTTTAAAGTGTCAACCAAAAGGTTGGTGAGTTCATTAGTTTATCATAATCGATCATTTTCATCATTTTAATAGACCACAAGATTTTCATTTCCATTGCTCATAAATATACGTCCCATGTATAGAGACAAAAATAATCATTCATATGGATTGAACACCTAATAATCGACATTAACCAGATGCATATAGAATATCCCCATCATTCCGGGACACCCATCGAACATGATAATTTCGAAGTACTAAAGCATTCCAAATTCCAGAATGGGGTTTGTTAGGCCCATAGATCTATCTTTAGGATTCGCGTCAATTAGGGGTGCACTAATTCTCAAAATTAGTGATGTTCCCTAATTCTTAGATTACCAGGCTAAAGGGGCATATTCGGCTTCGATCCATTCAACTATATAATGTAGTTTCGATTACTTGTGTCTATTTCGTAAAACATTTATAAAAGCAGCGCATGTATTCTCAGTCCCAAAAATATATATTGCAAAAGCATTTAAAAAGGGAGTAATGAAACTCACCTATTGTATTTTGTAGTAAAAATATATATGACGACATTGAACAACTGAACAATGCAGGGTTGGCCTCGAATTCACGAACCTATATCATTTGTATATATATATATATATATATATATATATATATATATATATATATATATATATATATATATATATATATATATATATATATATATATATATATATATATATATTAAAACATATATTAGTAACTGAACCAATTTATTTATTATATCCTTAATTTATATCTTATGTATATTGAATTTGTGTATATATCCAAAATGATTAATATTTATATAGTTATATTAATATATCTATATTTATATACATACTTGTTTAATGTTATATTTAAAAATCGATAGTTTGTTATTTATTAATAATATTAGTAGGTTTGATATACTTAGTTATGTGAAATTTTAATATAATTATAGTAAGTATATTTTATGTACGAAATTATTTATCTGTTTAAAAATAATAGTTTTGATATTAATGATTTATTAATAATAATAATAATAATAACTTTATTAAAAAAAAGATAGTGTTAATATTAATAATATTGATGTTGTTAATAATAATACTAATAGTTACAAAAGTGTTACTAATACTAATATTAATAATGATAACTTGTTTTATTTTTATAATAATGATAATATTAATAATAATTCTAATCATAATATTGATAATAAAACAACTGTTAGTGATAATAATAATAATATTCATACTTGTATTTATAATCATAATAAATGAACATTTTATCATAATACTTATATTAGTAGTAATAATAATCTTAATATTAATTTTAATGATGATAATAATTATAATAATAATACTTATGATAATAATATTAATGATAACAATATTAATGATAATCATACTAATAATATCAACAATCTTATTCTAAATCATATAATACTTATATCAATATTAATACTAATAATAATACACTAATAATACTTTAATGATATTACTTAATATCAAAAATAACAATAATATTAATCATAGTCCTTATGTTGACATAATAATAATAACAATAATTAATGACAATAATAATAAAAATAATAATAATAATAATAATAATAATAATAATAATAATAATAATAATAATAATAATAATAATGATGATGATGATGATGATGATGATAATAATAAAAATAAGAAAAATGAAACTACCTTTGAATGGAGCTAAAAGA
Source organism: Rutidosis leptorrhynchoides (assembly GCF_046630445.1). Lineage (NCBI taxonomy): Eukaryota > Viridiplantae > Streptophyta > Magnoliopsida > Asterales > Asteraceae > Rutidosis > Rutidosis leptorrhynchoides. Next base: position 34,517,643 of record NC_092337.1, on the reverse strand, counting down.
AAAAATAATGTCCACGCTTGGAATTGAACCCGAGACCTCTCGCATACACAACACACTCTTAACCATCGAACCAATTCAATTTTTCTGAATTTAAATCCCTCTAAATATTTATAACCCATTTATCTTTTCTAATTCCATTTCATCTTCTTTAACATCTCAAATCACTCGACCAGTGTTCCATACTCATCTCAGTGAGTTAAAAATTTACTTTTAAGATTTAAAATAGATACAGAAGCGATTATTTACCAATCAAAATTATTTTTAACAGGAATTAAAACAATTAAATCAAAACAGACCATTTGAAGAACACGGTTCAACTCAAAATCGATTTAGAAATTGTAGAGTGTTTCAGACCATATTTATAACATGAAAAAGGTTTTAATTAACTCCTATAAACTTTTAGGATCATCAATTTTTATAAAAAACTCAAAACGAATTCGAATTGCTTCATAAATCAGTCATTTGACTTTTTTAAAAGAATAGATTTGACTTCAAAATTTGAATTCAATAAAAGGAATTGGAACCTCAATTTTTGCAGAAAGATTGAGTAATTAAATCCTAACAAGACTGCATTATTACTTTTTGGAATGGAATTCTAATTCGAGCTTTTTATAAAATGAAGTAATAACAGAGGAACCGACAGTTTTAAGAAAATTTCCTGTGATGAATTCAATTTGGTAATAGCTGTAATGGTTTTAATTGATTATGATAATGAAAATACTGAATGGCTCTCTTCTATTATCATGGTTTAATTGGTTGTGTTATAGTAATTAAAATCGACAATTAAATCAATCAGTGAAAAAAAGTGACAAAGACTTGAAACAGATTGTACTCGATTTTGTTTGTTTCTGTTTACCAATTTGCATCAAATATCTTTGGAATCAAATGTGACAATGATATGTAACAAACTGCAATCCGATTAAGGATATATATGATTCGCAATTCTTATTATTTAGTAGATATAATAGTAATAATAATAAGTATATTAATAATTATATTAAATAATAATAATACTAATAATAATAAAAATGATAATAATCATATTATTAATGTTAATAATAATAAAAGGTATTATTTCCTAATAACATCATTAATATTAATAATAATAACAATTTATAAATATAATAGTTCTTAATACAATTAATAATATCTAATAATAATATTAATGTTAATTACAATCATTATAATTTTTATTATTAATTATAACAATAATGACATTAACAATGATAATATTAATGTTAATAATAATATAACAAATTAAATGTATCATATTTCATGTATATATAATATTATTAATAATACTGATATTAATATTAATATTATTATTTATCATGATAATAAAAGTAATAATATTACTATAACAACTATTTTTAACTTATAATTTTAACTTAATATGTTACTATTACATACTATCAACTATGTGGTATTTAATAACTTATACTCAATATTTAATATTTATCCGTTACATATATATATATATATATATATATATATATATATATATATATATATATATATATATATATATATATATATAAAGTACATATAATATTAATTAATTATGTTTAAGAATTATATATATTTGTATATGAATGTATGTATGTATGTATATATTGACATAGATCTTAATTATCTAATATAATATTTTATTTAATTCTAATGTTTCAATGGTATTTATTATTTCACTTTATTATATATATTTACAGTTACTTTTATATATATATATATATATATATATACATATTTATTTACATAATTGTTCGTGAATCATCGGGAATAGTCAAAGGTCAAATGATTACATGAGCACAGTTCAAAGTTTTTTTTTTGAGACTTCACATTACAGACTTTGCTTATCGTTTCGATTATAGATTAAGATTAAGTTTAAATTTGGTCAAAAATTTCCGGGTCGTCACAATATCATCATTAGTAAATATAAATATTGTTATTATTATTATTATTATTATTAGTAGAATAATAATAATTATTATTATCAAAACATAAGATAACTTTTACTGATTATTATTATTATCAATATTATTTTATCAAATAAATATGTGATACAAAGATATTTTTATCACACGTAATATAATTACCTTAATAATACATACCACTATATTTTTATGATATTAAGTGAACTTTAAAAATTTTATTACTTAAGATATACAAAAGTATATTTTTATCATATATAAATTTTAATATAAATTTTTATTTATTAATAAATGATTTATATTATTTACTCTAATAAAATATGATAAATATATTTAAATATATAAAACGACTATATTTAAGTTATATAATAAACATGTATAGATTTTGGAAGTCATTATGGGTTAAGTTGACTTTTGTTGACTTTTGCATATCGTTCTCGAGCATTAGGATTGTGATACACTACGACTTGACCTAAATTGTTAAATAGATATTGACCAACATATAAATATATATACTTAATATAGGTTCGTGAATTCGAGGCCAACCCTTTACTTGTTCAGTGCCGTCATATGCATTATTGCTACGAAATATAGTATTGTGAGTTTCATTTGCTCCCCTTTTAAATGCTTTTGCAATATATATTTTTGGGACTGAGAATACATGCGCTGGTTTTACAACTGTTTTATGAAATAGACACAAGTACTTAAAACTACATTCTATGGCTGGATTATTATACTGAATATCACCCTTTTTTAGCTTGGTAGCCTAAGAATTTGGAAACAGACCCCCAAATTAACGCGAATCCTAAAGATAGATCTATCGGGCCCAACAAGCCCCATCCAGGTTATGGATGCTTTAGTACTTTGATTTTGATATACAGATGAGTGTACATGTATATTTAGGGATATTCTATATGCATCTTGTTAAGGTCGGTTACCAGGTGTTCACCATATGAATGGATTTTATACAGATGAGTGTTCCTGTATGATAATTTTTGCAGATGAGTGTTCCTGAAGTTTATATATATAAAAATGAAATCTTGTGGTCTATTAAAATTCTGGAAATGATGGTTTATGATAAACTAATGAACTCACCAACCTTTTGGTTGACACTTTTAAGCATGTTTCTCCTCAGGTTCGAAAGAAATCTTCCGTTGTGTATTTGCTCATTTTAAAGATATTATTTGGAGTCATTCATGGCATATTTCAAAAGACGTTGCATTCGAGTCGTTGAAGTCAACAAGATTATTATTAAGTCATTTATAGTTTGGATATATTATGAAATGGTATGCATGCCTATCAACTTTCGATGAAATGAAAGTTGTCTTTTAAAAGCGAATGCAATGTGTGATGACCAGGAAATTTTCGACCAAATTTAAACTTAATCCTTAAATGATTTAATGTTTCCGACACGATAAACAAGGTCTGATAAGTTAAACCTCAAACATTTTGAACTGTGTTCATACATTCATTTAACCTCGACCAAATTTCGACGATTCATGAACCATTATATAATTGAATATGAATATGTATATGTATGTATATGTATATATATTATAACTTGAGAGCGTTAACAAAGTATTAAACGTATAATACTTTACATGAATGTATTTGTTTCAATATGATTATCGATGGAATTAGAAGATAATATCAAATGATTGATTTATCAGATACATTGTGATATGATTAAGGGTCTCTGTTGAGAGGTCCACTTTGATTTAGGAAACCTTTCCATTTTAACGATATTAGGAATAAATGGTAAAGTGATTACAAGAGAGAACAAAGTGTCAAATAACAAGATTTAGACAAAAGTTATTGGAGAACTAAATTTCATAATATTCTATTAATTTAATTTCAAACATGCGAAAATGTGTTTAGATATAATAGGAATTGATTTTTAAAATGTTTTTGTTTAAATAACGTAATTTGAATATATATTTTACCAAGTGATAAAATATAATATTAACTTACTCATAAGAGGTTTTGATTTTAAATAATATTATTAAATATATTTTGATAAGTAAGAGACATTGATTTGTAGAAGCAAATGACCAAAACACTCGATTGCCCAAGTTACACTTCAAGTGATATAGTTTATTTGAAATTTAAGACAATTTATTGATAAAGGTTCACGTCGCGTATCGTTTAATACAAGTTTTCTCAACGTACGAAAATGAGTTCGGGAAATCGAAACCGGAACTTAAGTCAAGCGACAACGTACAAGTTATCGAAATTAAAATTACAAGTCACCTTTACACGAGAATATAATATAATATATATATATATATATATAATTAATATAAATTATATAAATTATATATATTATAATAATATGTCGACAAGAATAAAAACAAACGGATGTGAGCTGTCAGCAAGAGCCAAGTGATCGCATGGCTATAAGCTTGTAAACCCATGCGATCGCATGGGTGTAGGATTCAGCAAACTTGTATAAAAGCTCGATCGTTTCACAGTTTGAAGAACACACACATAAAAACCTCTCTCTCTCTCAATACTTATATTTATATTATTATTTATATTTCTATTAATAATAATAATAATAATATTATTATTATTATTATTAGCATTATTATTATTATTATTATTATTATTATTATTATTATTATTATTATTATTATTATTATTATTATTATTATTATTATTATTATTATTATTATACATAAAATACTACGACGAGGTTATCTTCAAACGATTTCAAAAATGGTTTTCGAGTGAGTCAAAGCTAAGGAAGTCATGGGTTATAGCTATGAAGGTTATGGGTATTGCTTGGAGGTTATGACCATGAGTCAAAGGTCAAACCTAGTGTTTATCATCTTCGTTGCGTCTACGTACTTTCCTGCAATATTGAATCACAATATTGATACGTGAGTATTCATATCTTATCTTTTATATATTTAATAGTGTATCCATGTCTAGTGCTCTAGTATATATGTTTATGCACACTTGTATGCTTTAATTTTATCGTTAGATAGTTTATGATGAATCACAAATTTAATACATATACTACTGATAAAAAAATATATGATATGCATGTTATTGGAAAGCTGGCGAAAAATCAATAACTTTTCATTTAGAAATCGCGTAATTTCGATGAACGAATTAAAAGATATGATCAACTGAATAATGATTGACGTTAATTGAAATTGCTTTTGAATCTGCAATTAAGATTTAAACAACCTGTTTATGAGATTGATAAAGTGGATTTTTAAATATAACCAGCCGAGTAAATGAATCCTTATATAAGGCACGTCTCGTTTTGTTGAACAATTGTCAAAATTGACTGTTTTATCATATTTTAAAGCCTTATAAAAACTATAGTCTAATTTTACAAGAATTAAGAAACTATGTGAAATGGTAAAATATTTCGATTGCCATGATCATTCAACTATAGTATTGAGTCATATTGACTTTTTGAAATGACTTTTGTTAACTTTTGCATGTCGATCTCGAGCATTAGGATTGTGATACACTATGACCCGACCTAGCTTGTTAGATATGTATTGACCAACATATGTTCTCTAGGTTAAGATCTACGATTATTTTGCATTCCCAATTTCGGTCACATTTTGGTGAATGACCTTATGTGCTACTAAGGTGAGTTTCATTTGCTCCCTTTTTAATTGCTTTTGCAATATTTATTTTTGGGCTGAGAATACATGCAAATTATTTTAAACGCAATGGATACAAGTACACACTAAATTCTACATCGAGTTTGAACCAAAAATCCCTTAGCTTTGGTAACTAGTAACTACCGGTTATAAGAACTGGTGGGCGCGAATAGTTGTATATGGATCCATAGGGCTTGATATCCCCGTCTGTTCCAGGTATAGAAACCCTAGCCTGAACTATAAAACAAACGTATGCTATTTGAGGTTAGTACACGTTGGTTTGCGTGTATTGTACATGTTGGTTGCATTTATGTTAAAACAGGGGTACTTATTATATAGACGTTAAAGTTTAGTTACTAGGGTGCTCAATCTTGTAGAATATTCTGATAAACGTTTCTGGATGAAACAACTGAAATCTTGTGATTCACCTTTATATACAGATTATGCGCAATATTAAAACTATGAACTCACCAACCTTTGTGTTGACACTTTTAAGCATTTTATTCTCAGGTTCCTAGAAGTCTTCCGCTGTTTGCTTATATGTGATACAAGCTATGTGCATGGAGTCATACATGCTTTATTCGAGAAAACATTGCATTCACAAAATCATCACCATGTATCTTATTTTGACTGCATTATCAATGGATATAGTATTGTAAACTATTAATTACAGTGATTGTCTATATGTAGATATCATCAAACTTCAAAAACCTTGGAATTTGATATACAAGTATGGTGTGCCTTTTCAAAAGAATGCAATGTTTACAAAACGTATCATGTAGAGGTCAGTACCTCACTGTGAAATCGATGAATGATGTATTCATCTAAAGGGATTTGGAAGGATTATCACAGTTGGTATCAGAGCTTGAGGTCATAGGGAACCAGAATATGCATTAGTGTGTTTAACTGGTAAATGTTAGGATGCATTAGTGAGTCTGGACTATGACCGTATTTGGTTTTACCGATTTTTACTTATCATTTCTTGTCAGAAATTACCTGTCTATCATCTTAAGTCTAAACGCATTTTACTGCATTGATTGCATAGATAGTGTATAGACAAAATTCATATCTTGGCATATCTATTACAGTAAACTTTGCCTGATATCTTCCGTAAAATCCTCCGTAACTTATGGGATTATGGTATTATAAATACATATGCAAACCATGTATTGAGGAATACTAAATTAGTCCTATAATCTATTTTATTCCAAAAATCTTTTCCTTGATTACACAAAATGGATCCTGTATCTAGTTCAAATTCCTTAGATTCTGACAACTATTCCGATATGGATTTCCACTCGAGCTCCGAAAGCAGTGTGATCGGAATGGATCAACCAATTAGCCATCATCTATTCTAGATGAATTGGGGATGGGTTCGTAGTCTACTTAATCATTGGAGACAAGAAGAAGGCGATCCCTTCCATCCACCACATTCCCTTCTTGGCGAGGAACCTGAAGCACTTACCGGCGAACCTGTTCGTAATACTATTTTCTCTCTCATTTCCAGAGTATCTCGTCATGATTATATACTATCTCAAATTCTGGATCTTATTCATCCGCTCGTCCGAACCAACAATCATCCCAGTGTAGTAGCAGAAGTCAACGAGCTTCGCGCTCGAGTATTGGCTTTGGAAAATATGGTGCAAAGGTTACAAGCACCAGCAGCATCACCGACATCAACAGTACCACCATCATCAACACCAACAGTATCATTACCACCACCAATAACAACATCTGCATCCCATACCTCAATGTCATACGCACCATAGATACCAAGGAATACCAACAACAATAACCGATGAAGTATTAATCTATAACTTCATGGGAGAAACATTCTGCGGCAATTATGTAATCTCCAAAGTCTTAAAGATTATCTATTCTAGCCCTAACCATAAATCAAATGAGTGAACCAAAATCATAGAAGGAAGAGTAGAAACCCTGACAAGAATGGTGCGTGATTTACAAGCTAGATTTGTTTTACCAGCAGCATCAACAGTTCCGTCATCATCATCAGCGCTAGCAGCACCTATAACATCACAAGCTCCGCCAGTTCAAGAATTACCGTGGACATCATCACTAATCAACAACGCATATATTGTATCAACGAGTTATGAAGTATTAACTCATTCCCTCTGAAGAAATTATATGTATATTTTATATATATATGTGAATCTTGAGATCAAAATAAATCTTTTCGTACTAAGCTATTATGTATGAATTAACTAAGGGTAGATACTACTCGGTTAAATTCATATTACTAATATGCTAAGATGTACATCCTTCCTTAACAACTTAACCATCGTTAACTACAATCTCTGTTTCAACTTAATGAATCCCAATTCATGATAAACCAAGTGTATTAATCAAATACATGTTTGATTTTACAATTTCATCTTCGATGTACTCAAAACTTTCTAGAAAACATCATTCGTACCTTGCGAAGTTAGCAAGAGTACCATGAGCACCAAAATGATTCACTGAGGAAATATCAATAAAACTAAATAATGAAGTATTGATTACATTAGTGAAATACTCCGCGAAGATTATGAAATCTTTAATGTTTTAGAGATTATTCATTTCTAATCCAGCCGAAAATCAAATGAGCTTAATATGATATTAACTCATTAAATCTATATTACATCCGAAGAAAATATACATATATATTTTCATAAAGACTGTAGTAAAATTCTTTTGTACAAAATGTTACTTGTGAAATCTTTAACGGGTAGGTAATACCCGGGAGATAATTAAGTTCACAATTAATATGTTACACTGTACATTCTTCAATTTTGATTCAAAATTCATTAACTATACTCACTACCTTCACAGCGATACACAATCATTTCATACAAATTCAATTACATATTCTGACAGAACAGAATCCAAATCAAAATTTAAAATGTGGCATCACTCTTAGATCTCTACATCTTTCAAAGCTATACTTTGACTTCAAAACTTTACAAGATCCTTTAGCATTGTCATTATCGAAAATAACCTTGTAATCCCTTTTTAAAGTATTCAGTTTTACCACAATTCCAACCAGTCAACTTCGACCTTTCAGATTAGCCTTACTGTAACCTTGACATATACGCCTTGTTACCGGGGAACCTTTTATGTCCCACCACATTAGCAGTAAATTTACCAACAACTTCATTGATCATTGACCTTCCGAAAAATCATTATACTCATTAAAACCCTATCATGTACTCATCCACATCTTGTAACAATAATTGCCATACCAACTATCGAGAATTAGCAATCAGTATTTCGAATCTCACAGCAATTCTACGCCAACAGTTATATATACATACATATATCGTCTATCTCATAGACTTACATACTTAGAATGTGAAGTTTCTGAAAAACACCCTAAACTGTGAACTAGCTCTCCAAATTTTTGGAAAAATGCTGATGAAGCAGCAAGAACTGTAAATGACCTTAACAGCCAAAAGTTTGAAGATAAAGAATAATGTGTTAGCAAAGCTCAGAAAAAGAGAAAATTTGGTACTGAAAAACGGTTGAGCAAACTATGAAGGAGGCTGTGGACAAATCACAAAGACGAAATCTACCTTCAAAGAATCCAAATGATTCAATGTCTGCTGAAATTGTTAGCAAACACCTTACTTCTTATTCTAAACCTTCGCAGATAAATTTCCCGCATCACCCTTTGATTCCAGATATTTTAAAATTCTAAAACATCATCGAATCTTTCAATATAAATATTCTCGATATTTCTGAAGATACCATCATAACTATCATTGTCTGAGATTATTTATCTCTTTTACATCATAAAGGAAACTGTTTAGTTTCTATATTCTGTAAACCTTCGAGTTTAAATTATGAATGTTTTTGAAGTAGTGTTGGGAACTGAAGCATGAGTTAGTATAATATAATGACACTTGATCAACGTGATTATATTACAGTAAGTCATGCTGAGTTTCTAATGGAACGTAATAAAGGTTCACAGATCATACCATCATCATGAACCATGTTACATAACTCTTTCATTCTATTTAACCTCTAAACTATCAAGAAAATATTTTTCTTGATGATTCGGTCTTTTCCGGATATTCTGGTAATTTGACAAATCAAATCATGCTATTGCCTTTCCATTCTACTTTGTATATTATGATCATTCAAAACTCCATACCTACGAATTCTGGACTATTATTCGCTTGACTTGAAGTCGGAAAGAAGAAACAAAAGCAGGGAGCTCCTAAATATAAGGGAAAATATAAAGCTTGACAACAACCCAGAAATTACAAACCGTGTATATCAATAAGTATTGCAATGTAAAGACACGGGAGAACTAAAAACACTATAAAACCAAGAGTATAGCAGAAGTGAATAGATTCCTCTGGGGGCAAATGAAAAAGAAGAATGATAGATATGAAAGTTATTAGTATATCAAGAATCAGAACTGGATGGAGCATATTGACAAATGCTTTAAAGTATGAGTGAGGGAGAAAGAATAGAAGGTGTGAGTTGTAAGGAAACGAAGGGGGTGGATTTATAGTAAAATATCCGACAGAGCAATCAAAACATATGATCGCATTTAATCAAAACGGATTCAAATTTCCTTAATTACTGAAGAATCAAATCTTATTACGAAGATTTTCTCTAAATCCATTGAATTCCAGAAATCAGCCGTGGCTACGTCACCAGTTAAGGCGAACATGTATTTACTCATCTTCACACTTTTGTGATAACTTCACTCCTACTCTTCACAAAATTGAATTGTTTTATCTATATTACTCAACGATGATAAAACTCTAATTTTCAGCTCGTATGCGTCATGAAAACATACTTATTGTCAGCCATGACCATTCCAATCAAATTTTGGGACGAAATTTCTTTAACGGGTAGGTACTGTGATGACCCGGAAATTTCCGACCAAATTTAAACTTAATCCTTAAATGATTTAATGTTTCCGACACGATAAGCAAGGTCTGATAAGTTAAACCTCAAACATTTTGAACTGTGTTCATACATTCATTTAACCTCTACCAAATTTCGATGATTCATGAACCATTATATAATTGAATATGAATATGTATATATATGTATTTGTATATATATTATAACTTGAGAACGTTAACAAAGTATTAAACGTATAATACTTTACATGAACGTATTTGTTTCAATATGATTATCGATGGAATTAGAAGATAATATCAAATGATTGATTTATCAGATACATTGTGATATGATTAAGGGTCTCTGTTGAGAGGTCCACTTTGATTTAGAAAACCTTTCCTTTTTAACGATATTAGGAATAAATGGTAAAGTGATTACAAGTGAGAACAAAGTGTCAAATAACAAGATTTAGACAAAAGTTATTGGAGAACTAAATTTCATAATATTCTATTGATTTAATTTCAAACGTGCGAAAACGTTTTTAGATATAATAGGAATTGATTGTTAAAATGTTTTTTTTAATAACGTAATTTGAATATATATTTTACCAAGTGATAAAATATAATATTAACTTACTCATAAGAGGTTTTGATTTAAAATAATATTATTAAATATACTTTGATAAGTAACGAGACATTGATTTGTAGAAGCAAATGACCAAAACACTCGATTGCCCAAGTTACACCTCAAGTGATATAGTTTATTTGAAATTTAAGACAATTTATTGATAAAGGTTCACTTCGCGTATCGTTTAATACAAGTTTTCTCAACGTACGAAAATGAGTTCGGGAAATCGAAACCGGAACTTAAGTCAAGCGACAACGTACAAATTATCGGAATTAAAATTACAAGTCACCTTTACACGAGAATATAATATAATACATATATAATTAATATAAATTATATAAATTATATATATTATAATAATATGTAGACAAGAATAAAAACAAACGGATGTGAGCTGTCAGCAAGAGCCATGCGATCGCATGGCTATAAGCTTGTGAACCCATGCGATTGCATGGGTGTAGGATTCAGCAAACTTGTATAAAAGCTCGATCATTTCACAGTTTGAAGAACACACACATAAAAACCTATCTCTCTCTCAATACTTATATTTATATTATTATTTATATTACTATTAATATTAATAATAATAATAATATTATTATTATTATTATTAGCATTAGTATTATTATTATTATTATTATTAATATTATTATTAGTATTATACATAAAATACTACGACGAGGTTATGTCCAAACGATTTCAAAAATGGTTTTCGAGTGAGTCAAAGCTAAGGAAGTAATGGGTTATAGCTATGAAGGTTATGGGTATTGCTTGGAGGTTATGACCATGAGTCAAAGGTCAAACCTAGTGTTTATTATCTTCGTTGCGTTTACGTACTTTCCTGCAATATTGAATCACAATATTGATACGTGAGCATTCATATCTTATCTTTTATATATTTAATAGTGTATCCATGTCTAGTGCTCGAGTATATATGTTTATGCACGCTTGTATGCTTTAATTTTGTCATTAAATAGTTTATAATGAATCACGAATTTAATACATATACTACTGATAAAAAATATATGATATGCATGTTAGTGAAAAGCTGGCGAAAAATCAATAATTTTTCATTTAGAAATCGCGTAATTTCGATGAACGAATTAAAAGATATGATCAACTGAATAATGATTGACATTAATTGAAATTGCTTTTGAATCTGCAATTAAGATTTAAACAACTTGTTTATGAGATTGATAAAGTGGATTTTTAAATATTACCAGCCGAGTAAATGAATCCTTATATAAGGCACGTCTCGTTTTGTTGAACAATTGTCAAAATTGATTGTTTTATCATATTTTAAAGCCTTATAAAAACTATAGTCTAATTTTACAAGAATTAAGAAACTATGTGAAATGGTAAAATTTTTCGATTGCCATGATCATTCAACTATAGTATTGAGTCATATTGACTTTTTGAAATGACTTTTGTTAACTTTTGCACGTCGATCTCGAGCATTAGGATTATGATACACTATGACCTGACCTAACTTGTTAGATATGTATTGACCAACATATATTCTCTAGGTTGAGATCTACGGTTATTTTGCATTCCCAATTTTGGTCACATTTCGGTGAATGACCTTATGTGCTGCTAAGGTGAGTTTCATTTGCTCCCTTTTTAATTGCTTTTGCAATATATATTTTTGGGCTGAGAATACATGCATATTATTTTAAACGCAATGATACAAGTACATACTAAATTCTACACCGAGTTTGAACCGAAAATCCCTTAGCTTTGGTAACTAATAACTGCTGGTTATAAGAACTGGTGGGCACGAATAGTTGTATATGGATCCATAGGGCTTGACATCCCCGTCTGTTCCAGGTATAGAAACCCTAGTCTGAACTATAAAACAGACGTATGCTATTTGAGGTTAGTACACGTTGGTTTGCATGTATTGTACATGTTGGTTGTATGTATGTTAAAACAGGGGTACTTATTATATACACGTTAAAGTTTAGTTACTAGGGTGCTCAATCTTGTAGAATATTTTGATAAACATTTCTGGATGAAACAACTGAAATCTTGTGATCCACCTTTATATACAGATTATGCGCAACATTAAAACTATGAACTCACCAACCTTTGTGTTGACACTTTTAAGCATTTTATTCTCAGGTTCCTAGAAGTCTTTTGCTGTTTGCTTATATGTGATACAAGATATGTGCATGGAGTCATACATGCTTTATTCGAGAAGACGTTGCATTTACAAAATCATCACCATGTATCTTATTTTGACTGCATTATGAACGGATATAGTATTGTAAACTATTAATTACGGTGGTTGTCTATATGTAGAAATCATCAAACGTCAAAAACCTTGGAATTTGATATACAAGTATGGTGTGCCTTTTCAAAAGAATGCAATGTTTACAAAACGTATCATGTAGAGGTCAGTACCTCACTGTGAAATCGATGAATGATGTATTCGTCCAAAGGGATTTGGAAGGATCATCACACAATGTTTGTAAAACTTATCATATAGAGGTTAAATACCTCGCAATGTAACCATATGTTATTGTATTCGTCCTTATGGATTAAGACGGGTCGCTTCGTGTGGTATCAGAGCGGTGGTCTTAGCGAACCAGGTCTTGCATTAGTGTGTCTAACTGATAGATATTAAGATGCATTAATGAGTCTGGACTTCAACCTTAGCTGCATGTTAAAAAGTTTTGCTTATCATTTCTTGTCAGAAATTACTTGCTTATTATTCTTAGTCTAGACACATCTTATTGCATTGATTGCATTGTGTATAGACAAAAATTCATATCTTAGCGTATCTGTTACTATAAAATTTTCCTGACAAATCCCGTAAATTCCTCCGTAATCTACGAAATCTTTTGTTCTATATATATATAGATATTCTATGTAATTAGAATACCACCCGATAGCCAGAAATCATTACATATCGAAAAATCCTTTATTCAATCGTATGAAATGGAACTTGCCACTAGTTCAAGTCCATCGGATTCCGATATGGAGTTTCACTCGAGCTCCGAAAGCAGTGTGACCGGAATGGATCAACCAATTAGTCATCATCTATTCTGGATAAATTGGGGATGGGTTTGTAGCCTACTTAATTATTGGAGACAAGAAGAAGGCGAGCCCTTCCATCCACCACATTTCCCTCTTGGCGAAGAACCTGAAGCACTTACCGGCGAACTTGTTCGAGACATCATTTTCTCTCTCATTGCCAGGGTATCTCGTCACGAACATATCATATCTCAGATTCTAAACTTTATTCATTTGCTCGTCCGAACCGACAATCATCCAGGTGTAATTGAAGAAGTCAACGAGCTTCGCGCTCGAGTAGTGGCTTGGGAGAATATGGTGCGAAGGTTACGAGCAGCAGCAGCATCAACAGTACCAACAGTACCATTACCACCACCAACAACATCCACATCCCATGCTTCAACATCACAAACTGTCCCACGAGCATCAACGTCATACGCACCATAGATACCAAGGAGTACCAACAACAATAACTGATGAAGTATTGATTCATAGCTTCATTAGAGAAACATTCTGAGGCGATTATGTAATCTCTAAAGTCTTAGAGATTATCTAGTCTAGCCTTAACCATAAATCAAATGAGTGGACCGAAATGATAGAAGGAAGAATAGAAACCCTGACAAGAATAGTGCGTGATTTAGAAACTATACTTGTTATACAAGCACCACCAGAAGTACCACCAGCATCACCGTCAGCATCACCAGCACCGGCAGTAATGTCAGCATCGCTGGCACCAGCAACGCCTGCAACACCACAAACTCCATAACCACCTCAGATATCGACACCATCATCATCAACGGATATATTGTATCAACGAGTTATGAAATATTAACTCATGTCCTCTGAAGAATTTATATGTATATATATATATGTATATATGTATATATGTATATATGTATATATGTATATATATATATATATATATATATATATATATATATATATATATATATATATATATATATATATATATATATATATATATATATATATATATATATGAGTTTTGAAACCACAATAGATTTTTTCGTACTAAGCTATTACGTATGGATTTTAAGTAGTAATTACTACTTGGTTAATTCATAATACTAATATGCTATGATGTACATTCTTCGTTAATGACTTAACAATTGTTAACTATAATATCTACTTCAACTCAATGAAATCCATTTCATAATAAATCAAGTGTACTATTCGAATGCATGTTTGATTTTACACTTTCATTTTCTATGTAATCGAAACCTTCTGGAAACCATCATTCGTGCCTTGCGAAATTAACAAGAATTCCACGCACATTAACATCATTCACTCAAGAAATGACAATAAGAATAAATAAGGAAGTATTGACTACAATAGTGAAATACTCCACAAAGGTTATATAATCCCTAATGTTTTAGGTTATTCAATTCTAGTTTTAGTCGAAAATCAAATGAGTTTAATATTATATTAACTCATTAAATCTGTATTACATCTGAAGAAAATATACATACATATATATATTTTCATAAAGACTGTAATAAAATTCTTTTGTACAAAATATTACTTGTAAAAATTTTTAACGGGTAGGTAATACCCGAGAAATACTTAGATTTCACATTAATATGTTACACTGTACATTCTTCGATTTTGATTCAACAATCATTAACTATACTCACTACTTACACAGCGATATACATTTTTCATATAAATCAGAACCACCATTCTCATTCAATTTCAGTTACATATTCTGATTTTAACAGATCAGAATCCAAATCGAGATGTAACCAATATCATCACTCTTAGATTCCTACATCTTTCAAATCTATACTTTAACTTCAAAACTGTGCTACAACATTACTTCTAGTCATTAAACCCAGAAAACAATTTTCATATCATTCAAAATTCTAGAACATCATATGTATATTGACAACTACAATTTGCATTCAAACCCTTCATGATTCTTGAAAACACCTCAATTAAGAAACAATCGAGATGATATTCTAACCACATGTTATCCACAGTCATGCACCTGGAAAACTCCCGGAACCTGAGTGGAAGTTTAACACAAATCCGTGAGCCATTGGCGTTGATTACCGAAAATAACTTTGCAATCCCTTTCCAAAATAGCCAAATTTTGTCACAGCTTCAGCAAATCAACTTCAACTTTTCATTTGGATTAGCCTTATTATAACCTTGATATACACGTTTGCCTTTTTGTCATCGTTACTGGGAAACCTTTTATATCCCACCACATTAGCAGTAAACTTACCAACAACCTGGTTGATCTTTGACTTTTTGAAAAATCATTATATATACCGAAACCCTATCATATACTCATCTGCATCTTGTAACAAGAATTGCCATATCAATTACCGAGAATCAGCAATCAGTATTTCGAATCTCGCAGCATTTCTACATCAACAGTTATATGTATACATATAACCCTTATCTCCTAGAATTATGATCATCAATTCTGAAATTCTGAAAATCGGCCAGTCTACAAACCAATACACTGAACTTTGAAAAAGCTGAATGAAGTAGCAGAAACTGTAGACAACCGTAACAGTCAAAAGTTTGATGATAAAGAATAGTGTATTGGCAAAGCTCAGAAAAAGAGAAGATTTGGAACTGAAAAACGGATTGAGCAAACCATGAAGGAGGTTGTGGACAAATCATAAAGACTAAATCTGCCTTCAAGGGAATGACCTCGCGAACAAGTCATCGGTGTTCATAACATCCGTTAGCACCCAAAACGGCTATGGTATGCTAACCCCCGAGGTGTTCCAAAACGGCTATGGCATAACTCTCAAGTGTTCCAAAATGGCTATGGCATCACTTGATCACGTATGAGTAAGAACCGGCTATTTGATTAGCTCCCAAAACGGCTATGGTATGCTAACCCCGAGGTATCCCAAAACGGCTATGGTATTCCCCCAAAGCATTCCAAAACGGCTATGGCATCACTGAATAACGGCTATTACTCACAACCATGTGCACAAAGCAGCTATGTGCACAATTAATACGGGCACATAAATCATATACATACATATATAAATATTCCACTCACCTTATCGTCTTGGTGAGATTTCCAACAACTTGTAACCTTCAAAGCAAGTCATCTAATACAATTAATGCCCAATTAATTCACATAACAAGTTGGATTATACTCCAACTAACCTCACTAGTGCATTTATGACCCAAAAAGGATATTTATGACTCATTTGCACTAGTACAACTCAAACAAGGTCAAACTCCACAACTAATCACTAAAAGCGAGTGAATAAGGTTCTAAGACTCCCATTAATGTAAGTCTAGGGTATTTTCATACTCAATTTATCCCGCTAGGTCAAACTTACCCATATGACCCATTTTAAGTCAACCATGAACCCCCAAAACACTTTTCACTAACAACACAAGTGAGCTAGTGATTAACTAACCATTTAAGACTCATTAACACCATTTATTACTTTGAAACCGTAGGTTAGTGTGATGACCCGGAAATTTCTGACCAAATTTAAACTTAATCTTTGTATGATTAACATTTTCGACACGATAAGCAAAGTCTGTAAAACTGAATCTCAAAATTTTTGAACTACTTTTATATATTTAAATACCCTTCGGTTGTTTTCGACGATTCGCGAACAATTATATGTAAATAGATACATATATACTATAACTTGAAAAGGTAACAATGTATTAATTGTTTGATACCGTACATTAAACTTATTGGTTTAAATATCTATTTGAATATCTATGATAAGTTGAAATATTTATTATTAAAATTTATTTATAAATAACTTCCAATGTGTATTTAAAAACTGATTTATGTATATTAAAAAGATATATACATATATATAATTTCAAGTTATTTAGTAAACGATAGTAACATTCGTTTATTGATTCGATTGATATTCAGATAAGTTAAATAAAGCATTTAAGATGAACCAGTAAAACACTAATTTACTACAGTATTTTCAAATTGCTACAGTACCCAAAATGCTACAGTGTTTTCAAAAATCACTATTTACTACAGTGAAATTGACTTTGCTACAGTAACTTTGCTACAGTAAAACACTATTTTAACAAATAGCGAGACGATGATTTATAGAAGTAAATGACCAAAACACTCAAATGTATAAGTTATATTTTGAGTGATATAATTTAGGGATAATTTAAGGCTATATTTTGACTAAGGTACGTGTCCCAAAATGTAATGTACAAGTTTTCTCAGCGTACGAAGGGACATTCGAAAAACCGGAATTGGGACATAAGTCGAGTGACAACGTACGACTTATCAGAACAAAAATTACAAGTCAACTATGCATGTGAATTTAATATAATATATAATTAATTATTTAAATTAAATATATTATATATATTATATAATATTATGTCGACAAGCAAGAAAACAAGCAACTTTGAGCTGTCACCAGGGGCCATGCGATCGCATGGGTTCCCCTCACATATGCCATGCGATCGCATGGCAGGGATTTCCAGGAGACATTATAAAGCTCGATCATTTGGCCAGTTTATATCCTCAATCTATTTCACTCTCTTTTTACTCCGTATTATTATTTATATTTTTATTATTATAATTAATATTATTATTATTAAGATTAATATTTATTATTAATCTTATTATTATTATTATTTAAAGTATTATTAAGATTAATATTACTATTAATCTTATTATTATTAGTAGTATTATACATAAAATACTACGACGAGGTCATGAGCGTGTCACTTTCAAAATGGTTTTCGAACGGGATAGAACTAAGGAAAGTATGAGTTATAACTATGAAGGTTGTGGGTAATATTCATGGGTACTATTCGCAAGACAAACCTAGTGTTTATCATCTCCGTTGCGTCTACGTACCTTCCTACAATATTAAATCACAATATTGATACGTAAGCATTTATATCTTATCTATTGTATATTAATAGTGTATCCATGTCTAGTGCTCGAATATATATTTATACATACTTGTATACTAATCGATAAACAGTTTATAACGAATCACGAATTAAATACATATATTACTGGTAAAAGGTATATGATATACATGTTTTTGGAAAGCTGGCGAAAAATCAATAACTTTTCATTTAGATATCGAATAGTTTCGATGAACGGATTAAAAGATATGATCAACTGAATTATGATTGACGTTAATTGAAATTGCTTTTGAATCTGCAATTAAGATTTAAACAACTTATTTAAGAGATTGATAAATTGGATTTTTGAATATTATCAACCGAGTAAATGAATCCTTAAATAAGGTACATCTCTTTTTGTTGAACTATTGTCAAAATTGACTTTTTGAAACGACTTTGGATAAATTTTGTATGTCGATATCGAGCATTAGGATTGTGATACACTATGACCTGACCTAGCTTAATAGACATTTATTGACCAACATATGTTCTCTAGGTTGAGATCTACGATTATTTGATAATCCGAGTTTCGGTCACATCACGATGAACAACTTTATGTACTGCTAAGGTGAGTTTCATTTGCTCCCTTTTTAACTGCTTTTGCAATCTATATTTTTGGGCTGAGAATACATGCACTTTATTTTAAACGCAATGGATACAAGTGCATACTAAATTCTACACTGAGTTTGAACCGAAAATCCCTTAGCTTTGGTAACTAGTAACTGCCAGTTATAAGAACTGGTGGGCGCGAGTAGTAGTATATGGATCCATAGGGCTTGATATCCCCGTCCGAGCTAGAGCACTAGCCTTTTAATGGACGTATGCTATTTGAGAAGCGTACACGTTGGTTTGCGTGTATTATTAAGATGATTATACAAAGGGTATAAATTATATATACGTTAAGTTTAGTTACCA
Organism: Rutidosis leptorrhynchoides; assembly: GCF_046630445.1. Lineage (NCBI taxonomy): Eukaryota > Viridiplantae > Streptophyta > Magnoliopsida > Asterales > Asteraceae > Rutidosis > Rutidosis leptorrhynchoides. The sequence goes on along the minus strand of NC_092337.1, from coordinate 34,497,764 downwards.
GGGTGCTCAATTTCGTAGAATATTTTGATAAACGTTTCTGGATGAAACAGCTGAAAACTTGTGATTCACCTTTACATACAGATTATACGAAACAATAAAACTATGAACTCACCAACCTTTGTGTTGACACTTGTTAGCATGTTTATTCTCAGGTTTACTAGAAGTCTTCCGCTGTTGCTTATATGTTAGATAAGCTATGTGCATGGAGTCTTACATGACATACTTTTCAAGGAAACGTTGCATTCACCAAATCATCACCATGTATCTTATTTTGACAGCATTGTCAATGAAAGTACTATTGTAAACTATTATTTACGGTGATTGTCTATATGTAGAAATCATCAGATGTCGAAAACCTTTGCTTTAAATATTCATTTATGGTGTGCCTTTTCAAAAGAATGCAATGTTTACAAAACGTATCATATAGAGGTCAAATACCTCGCAATGAAATCAATGAATGACGTATTGTCCATATGGATTTGGAGCGATCGTCACAGTTAGTCATTCTTGAGTCCTCATGACTCAATCTTACCCAAAACCTAGAAAATCACCAACAATGGATTTTATGTTCATCACTAACCCAAACCCTAACCCTTAAACAAATTAAACTAAGGAAATCAAGATTAGAACTTACCACCACAATCACAACGTAGCTAGTGACTAGATGAAAAACTTTAATACACGCGATTTGGCCCGATATCAACTTCTTCCTTCTTGATTTGAGCTTTCTCTCTCTCTCAAATGGGTTTCTCTCTCTAAACTTGAAGTAGAAAGATGAAGGTGGTTGAAATGGAGTTATGGCACTCCATCAACTGATCCTGTAGCCTTTAACTCGTCCCCAAGTGAATTTACTAAAAAGCCCTTCTAAAATATCTAATTAAAAGAAACAGAATCCGCCAACAAGAGCAGTGCGCGGCGTGCACAAGAGTCTGAATAGGCTCTGATCACAGTTTAATTACACACTGTTTCCCACACTTCATGTACCCTATTTACACTTCTATACAATAAATAATCGGGTCTTACACAATTAACAATTATGAATTCCTCACCAACCAACAAGCAATCTGAGGATAATGAACACGACATGAATGGTTGAAGCGGTGATCGGTGTTGAAAAAGAATGATGACACTTTATGTAAAATAAAAAATTAAGGTTTAGGATATTTTAGGGTAAGGCTCTTGATACCATATTACAGAGTGGATATTGATTGTCTTCTTGAATTGATCAGCCAAGCATACATAATGTCTGGTATATAAATACAAATAAATGCAAAGCCCTAGTAGTGATACGGGCTAAGCCCATTACATAAATAGATGGGCTAAATATAGTCTAAAAATAACATGTATATGCATATTTACTTCGTGCCCGTATACATAATTAAGGGGCGTATTGTCTTTAAATTCTACAGGGGTGCTTTCACGTCTTTATAAATTTGACCACTCGCACTTAGAACATCCATTTTTCTTTGTAATTTACACTTGATACTACCTCTATCTCGATTCTATAGTTCAGTATTCTTTTTTGAGATGTCTAAAATTAATTGTCCACTTTTATAAATGGAAAAGTAATGTGATGAAGTTCTTTTATGCCTCAACTTTATACATGTAAGACATAAAGTAACGGGTAAGAAGGAAAAGTTAACAAAAAAGCACACGACGCCAGTCACTTATTCTTAAACTGTATGTTTTTTTGTCTGAGGACAATACATTTGAGATGGAGAGAGTATTTGTTTTTCTACAAAATTTATACATGATTGTTCGTCAATATCATTTGTTTTTCATTTAACCCAAAAAAGTAAAAGTTTAAATTTGTCACTGCTCATATCTATTGTCCTCAGACAAAAAAACATACAGTTTAAGAGTAAGTGACTGGCGTCGTGTTCGAATTTGTCACTGCTCATATTATAACCATAGCATTATGAATTTATGATGCATGCAGCTATCTCTAATTGTCATTCTTTCGCAAATTTAGATTATCTAACTAACGTATCTTCTATAGTTTCTATTAAAATCCTATAATGATGATATCATTATTAGATTAATTCTTTTGTTAAAAAAAATTAAAAAAAAAAAAATCTAAACATGGTGAGTGATGTCATTAATTTAAATAAATTTGAATTAAAATTAAATCTTATTAATTAATTATTATTACTAAATCTTATTAATAATTATTTTAATTATTAAAATTAAATAATTTTGAATAATTTTGATTAATTATTTTGAATTGAGTACGAGAATGTATAAAAGTATACAGTAGGAAACCAAATCTAAATTTATATTTTAATTTACACTTTTAAAATAAAATGACAATCAATATTATCTCTTATGATTGGATGTGGATTGTTTAATATCATTTTAGGTGTTTGATGAAATGTTCAGCTGACGAGTTTCTTAATCGAACTCTGTGGTTCCATGGGTCATTAAACTAAATGACTTTAATATTTACGTTTACTTAATACCTAAAACATATTAAGAAAATGATTCTTTTAAACAAACTCGTGGTTCCACGAGTCATTTCACTAGTATACTGATATGATATGTGATTTTAAGTGCGAACAAATTATAAAACTACGTTACTTTAGAAAAACTTCAAATGAAAAAGTAAAAACGTAAAAATAAAAATACTTGTTATTTTAAGGATTTTCTAACCACATCATCGAGAATCACCATTAACGTGACAGAAAAGCATGTACGATCAACTAATTGCCCTCACAAAAGTAGCAATTAACCATTTTATATAATTACTCCGATTGTGTAATTACAGCCTTAAAGGCCATCACTACAAAATATTTATTTGATCCGATTCTTTTTTCTTTGTTTAGTTGTGAGCTCTCGTTTATTAGTTTTAGGTCGAGCTCGTATGTTCATGTTGTACTTTTTGTACGTTTAAGAGGATTTCATCTTTTGAATGAATCTCTCTTTTGTTATATAAGTTTTGTTTTTGCGCCGAAAAAAATACAAAATATTTATTTTAATTGTGATAAATTTATATATTCAGTGACTGTCAAAATTGTAGCATTTATTATTAAGTGGTTATGTATACGTATATTTGTCTAGTTTAGGATTCACGGTTTTCTCTTTTTTTCTCAACATCATTGTCTTGTGTATAATGGAATAACATTCTTTTAGTTATATTTGTGTTAATGGTTGCTGATTGTTGTTTTATATTTGTTTGAAACGACAATTTGTATCCGATCAAAATATATATGACATTTGGTACATATAGTTAGATTTGTTTGAAGATATATTTTTTTTTTAACTTATAGATGTAATATTGTATTTCCTACGTGTTAGTTCAATTGTCTACTGTTTCTTTTTAGATTGTACAGAATTAATTGTTTTAATATTTATATTTATATATATATATATATATATATATATATATATATATATATATATATATATATATATATATATATATATATATATATATATATATATATATATATATATATATATATATGAAATTAATTGTCATAAATAGTTAGCATGTAACTCATAGAAGAAAGCACTAGTACGGGTAAATTATTTGGCAACCAAATTAAAGTAAATAAATTAAAAAAAGTTATTATAGTACATAAAATCGACATCCAAATGTACTCGATCTCTCCGTATGAAATCCATTATTCATTATTCATTTTTTGGTTGTACTACAAAATTCAATAGTTTTTTTTTGAAAGACGGAAATATTATTATAAAAGAATAACTACAACATTACAAGGATGGCCACAATAATATAAAGCAGCCCGAAATAAACGAGAAATTTACAGTGACTTTCAAAACCAAACGAGATTGACTAGAGACCAATTAAGCACGGGGAGCACTAGCCTACACCTGTTCTACAGTTATTTACATAGAAACTTGGATTTTGCATCCATTGATGCCATTCAAGCTTAATGGTTTTTACCCGAGATGATATCCATCCAAAGCTAACTGTTTGGAACTCGGAGATGATAGAAGTGTTGTTCCATTCACTCCCTTTGAGCACTTTTTTATTTCGCCATTTCCAAATCAAGTAACACACTATCCATCTAACCGCTTCCCATATAGTTTTTCCTACCCTTGTAGTCGGAACGAAGATGTCATCATTTGATAGTGGATTGAGGTCGGGTAATTTGTTTACCGATATGTACCACCAGCGAAAAAATTGTAAGACCCTGTTTCAGTTTCAGCTTTGTTCAGTTAATTGGGACGCCGTCCAAATTTGTGGGATGCCGTCTAATTTTTGGGACGCCGTCCAAATGGTCTGGCAGGCCAGCTGTTTTGTTTTTAGATATTACAAATGGGTATTTTGGTAATTTCACTTTGTGGACGAATTTAAGGCTCTAGATCAGTTTTTGGAGCACCATTTACTCCATCTTCAACTACCACACCTCTTTCAAATCAATTTAGAGAGAGAAAGGGTTTCTAGAGTGAAAGAGCTCAAATCAAGGAAGAAGAAGGTCGAATCGGGTCTAAGTGCGAGTTCTAAAGTTGTTCATCTAGTCCCTAGATACATTTTGATTGTAATGGTAAGTCTTAACCTTGATTTCCTTGTTTTAATTGTTTAAGGGTTAGGGTTTGGGTTAGTGATGAACATAAAACCCAATTGTTTGTGTTTTGGAGGTTTTGGGTAAGTTTGGGTCATGAGGACTCAAAGATGACTAACCTAGGGTTTTGAAATGTTAAATTGTGTATATGGGTCTTAAATGTTAGTAAATCACTAGCACACTTAGTGTTTAAAGTGAATGGGTGTATTTGGGTATGATAGTGACCCAAATGAGTGTGTTAACCTTTAAATGGGTCAAATGAGTCTTTGATTTCCTAAGTGGGTTAATGGGTGCGAAAATGAGATAACCTTGTGTAAAAAGGTGTATTAAGACCATAATCAAATTGTTGGTAAGGGTTTGACATAATCCAGACCTAGTGTTAGAATGAGTGGTGCAAATGGGTCACGTTGGCACCATGGGCCAAATGGCACTTGGATGGCGAATAAGTTGGTTGACCAACTTGAACGAATGATTGATATAAGTGCATAATGTAATAGGTACGTTATTTTGAAGTTGCGAGTTTGGTTTACCAATTCACCGAAGGCGTAAGGTGAGTGGAATAATTATGCGTATACGTATATAATGTATTTATTTGTGTAGCGTGGAATGTGGAATTGTCGCGGTGTTCAAGACACCACATTCTACGTAACGAGTGGAATTGTCGCGGTGTTTAAGACACCACTCATTGCTTTGATTGACATGTGGAATTGCCGCGGTATTCAAGACACCACATCATCATGGGAGTGAAATTATCGCGGTGTTTAAGACACCACTCATTGGTTTGATTGACATGTGGAATTGTCGCGGTGTTCAAGACACCACATCCTCATGGGAGTGAAATTGTCACGGTGTTCAAGATACCACATTGTCATGGGGGTGAGTTAGTATCGGTGTTCAAGACATCACCCGGGGGATTAGTGATTACGCGGCGTATGTACACTAATGGATGTTATGAACTCCGACGGTCTTTCGCGAGTACCGTTCCCTTGTACGATTGGTTAACCATGGTTGTGTGAATTTAGTATTAGCATATTTAATTGTGAACTATATGCTATTGTTGTCGCTAGCTTATTATGAATTGCAGATATTGGTTTATGTATAATGTTTGCATAGTTGTTGAATTGCTAGCTTGTATGCGGTATTGTGTAAGTTATTGCAGGTAAGTAGGTTATATATGTGTATGTATAACTATTATACTCACTAAGCTTTAGTTTACCCTCTTGTTGTTTACCTTTTTAGGCTCCGGCGTGGACAAGGACAAAGGTATTCATTTGGAATAGTAGTGGCTCTCGGGGGTTTTAGCTTTTTGGAAGTTCGGCCAAGATTTGGGTAGTTTAACCCCAAACACCATGCTCTAGTGTCGTTTGGAAATTAAACTAGAACGGTCGAAACTTGTATTTTTGTACGAAACGTGTAATTCGGGCCAATGTGGGCTCGGCGATGTAAAACTTGTTTTGATGATGGGAATCTCTTAGTTTAGCTTATTATGACATGTTGTGAAAAGCTTTTCGTTTAAAAGTGTTGGGAAGCGGGTTTTCCGCTCATGTAACTTGGACACTTTGATCAGAATTTTGTACTTCATTTGGACGCCATCTAAATCTCCTTTGCTGGACGCCGTCTAGATAACTGGACGCCGTCCAGATGTATTGTTTAAGAAATTTTTTTAGCGTGTTTTTGGTATAACGAGATTTGGGTCGTTACATGTGGTATCAGAGCATGGTCTAAGGGATTTAGACAACTTGAGATAGGTGCCTAGACTTAGACGTTACCGTGTATGCATTTTATGCGGGACTTGTAGTAGACGGGTCGGACCGGGATTGGCTAGTGCTTAGGTTTATGTGAACTAACCTCGCACTAATTATTTTGTGTTGTGTTTGCAATCATCAAAGTGAGATAGACGTTGTACTAGCAAGTTAATGCGACGTGCTAGCGTAACAATGACTAGCTACCATTGTTACGGGTTCAAATCGTGTCAAACGAGCGATGTTCAATGATTGTTTAGCAAGATGGGGCGGTGAGGTGTGTGTGTGTGTGTGTGTGTATATATATATATATATATATATATATATATATATATGTCGTTTCCGTTACGTTTTGTTTTTTAATCGATGTGCATTCTTTAGAATGAAGACGGAAGATGGAATCGGAACGGATGCGCCTACTCATGAAAGGAAGGATGAGTTAACGGTGAGGGTTGAGGCCACGCTCGGACATTATGTCTCGGGTTTGGCCAACGAAGTTAGACAAGTAGTAAAGGAGTCAATCGAAGGACGAGTAACCGAAATAGTCCGAGACCCAGTGACTAAGATTGTAAGGGAAGAGTTTGAGAAGAGGTTTTCCGAACCTCGAGGTAGTGGTGATGAAGAAGTACTTGCAAGGTTAGAGTCAAGTGCTCCTGGTAAGAGGACGAGAAGTGCACCTGAAGGCTTCGAAAACGTGAAAAAGAGGAGTAAGAGAGGTTACGTACCTACGTGCTATAGTTGTGCACAACGGGGTCATTTGTCGCGTGATTGCACAAATGCGCCTTCTAACAACGACACCTGTTTTAAGTGTTGGAAAGATGGACACAACAAGTCGGAGTGTCCCGAGTCGTTTAATGATCAAAGTAAAGGTGTAATGGAGAGCGCGGATAGCATGAGGAAGGGAGTGTCGGGCGCCGGTAGGTCTAAATGTTACAATTGTGGGCAAGAGGGACATAAGTCTCATGAGTGTCCGTCGGGCAAGACTGTATGTTTTTATTGTCGGAAGGAAGGGCACCAAAGGTCTGAGTGTCCATATTTGGCTAGAAATCAGACTAAGAAGTTGGGAGGTTTCATGCCTACATGTTATAATTGTCTCCAACGAGGTCATTTGGCACAGGATTGTATGGGTAAACCTTTAAACACGATCAGGTGCTTTATCTGCCAGAAGGAGGGACATCGAAAGTCGGAGTGTTCCGAATCTTTTATCGATCGGGTTAAGAGGTTAGAGCGCGACTACTTGATGGGTAGTGAAGTACAGAAGTCCAACGATGCTGCTTCAGGTACTTTCGTTTCGATACAAATATGCCTTAGGATTATCTATTGTGTGTCGATAGATTCGGGTATGTGTTAGAGACTTAAATCACGTCTCGAGATCTAATTAGTCTCGAGTGAATGTGTATGTATGTAGCATCCATAAGGGTACAGGGTTAGTGAACTCGGTGACGATTTGATTTGTTAGTTGTTTCGATGGCGGTGCACCAGGGTGATGCTTGAGTCGTTGACTCGTGAGAGTTGACCTGGTTCAAATGAATTGTGCAAATACGTAGTATTATTATGGGTAGCATTCCTAATGGAATTACCCTACGTTGACATTTGGATTTACAGACAAGGGGTGTAGGACTTAATCTCTCTAAGCACTTCTTAGCATTAGGTGAAGGGTTTGGTTTTACCAACCTATAGGAATGGGCTTTAGTGCTTGGTGGATAACGCGTGCTCATTGTGGTGTCGAAAGTTGAAGAGCTGTAAGGTTCATAGGCCGGTTATGATTGAAGTCATTTAGTCGTGAGACTTGTAGCATCGGACGAATGGAACAGTGTGATGTGATGTACGAATCGGGAGATACTAGACTGGTAAATTTCATCCCCTTAACGGGATACGGACAGACTTGACGGTTGAACAAGTCAAGGATGGTGTTTGATGGCGAAGAGGTGAGTAACGTGATTGTTACGATAACATTGTTCACTTTTTCCAAAGGAGAAGCATAGGTGTATTGTCGGTCGGACAATTTCGGGAACAACGGGTCGAGTAAACCCACTGGTTAGAAAAATATACCCTGCGGGTAGCGGCATTCTTGATATACGAGGTACGAGTTATGTGGGCGATTAGGTTGTTGCTTAATTGACGCCAACGGGTGACAGTGAACGTTGGTTTTTGGTAAAATGAATTCGCGAGAAATTCGTAGGCTATGATAAATGAGGGAGTTGGTCATATAGTTTGGTGTGTTGTGTCTCAACTCTGTTGTATGAGCCTTTTGTTGTTTAGACTTCTTGCATTGTGGCATAGGGTCATTAAACTCGTTCGAGTGAGACCCGTAGGACTTGTAGATTGTGTCGTGTACTGTTGCTCGTGTATGAGTTTAACAACTAAACGTATGGTGTTGAAACCGTGAAGGGAGTAGCCAGAATGCAAATGTATGTTGATGATATTGACATGTTAGATTTATATCTACACGTTAAATTATTAATTCAGTGAGTAAAGTGTCGGGTGACATCCCGGCATAAGGATTCGGCTTTTCGAAGGCTACAGGGTACAATGTGGTGAGTGATTCCGTGAGATCTCGCTCTTCGTTAGCCACGATTGCGGTTCAATGCGGTGCGTATAGCGAGTGTTCATAGACCTGACGTGTGAAGGAAACCGTGATGATGGTTAGGACGATGTTGGAAGAGTATAAGCCTTGGTGTTTCCAAGCATCTCCTTAGTGATTAGTTGAAAGGTTAATAGGCTAGCTATGCGACCTAGAAGAAATTGTGGCTAGCGGGTGTCGTTAGAATTTGTGGGCATTGAGCCGTAATGTTCTTGGAAATTGGGTGACTTTGAGTAGTCGGAAGACGCAGGACACCGAGAGTAGGTCCCGTAAGGGTCGAGCTCTTGATGACTCGGTGTTAGTAATTGGGGTTGGATAACACAACGTCAGGTGCCTCCTTATACCTGCTAGTGTAACTTTTGACTCCGATGGTGTGATTACCTTGTGATTGGGGACTGGCGAGAAATCCGAAGATACAATTGCGGCTTATTGCGGTGTTTGGTGAGCGTTAGCGTTTGACCAATTTGGAGGATCGAGGTTCGAGTACCTTGTTGTAGGTCCGCAAAGAATCGTTGAGCATGACCAATGGTGAGACCGGTCATGTGGGTTGTGGAATGTCGAAATTCCGCGAAATGTTATCACCTATGGCGGTGGGTGCACGGGATTAGAATCCTATGTGGGGAGTTAAGTACCGGGGATTGCGGAATAATCCCTATCTACTAAACGTGATGAGCGAACGGGTGTCGCTTACTTAGACAAGGAAGACTTTGATGGTCTTCGAAAAAGTCCCAAGTTGGGCTTTGGAATGAATTGTGAAGGTAAATTAGCGACGTGAGTCGGGATGGCGAAATTCCCGGACGGTGGATACGAGAGATTTTTGGAAATTGTCGGGATGATTCCCGAGTAGTCCACGATTGAAAGACGTAACGACGATGATTGTCGGTGAAATGTTCTACTTTTAGTAAGTGTTTTGTACGAGTTTAGATACTTGGTGTTAAAGCAAACGGTTGTGGTTGCTTTGTCTCGTGGGTTGATTACCCGATATCGTCGAAATTGATGGAATGATAGGGTCATTGGAAAAATAATATGGGTTTTTTACGGTGTACGTCCGAGTGTGTCGGTGGGAACTCTGGTCGAATGGGAGTGTGAAGCACGGTTGTTGTAATATGATGCGTTAGTGTATGAAGCGAGAATTCAGATGCGTGATTACTACTTGTGTGACTCTGCGTTGGCAGAGGAAATATTCGAGGGAGAAGTGCTTAACTTCTAGTGTTGGCGAGGATCACGAGGACGTGATCCAATTTAAGTGGGGGAGAGTTGTAAGATCCTATTTCAGTTTCAGCTCTGTTCAGTTAATTGGGACGCCGTCCAAATTTGTGGGACGCCGTCCAGTAGAGAAGGGTTGGACACCGTCCAGTTTTTGGGACGCCGTCCAAATGATCTGGCGGGCCAGCTGTTTTGTTTTTAGATATTACAAATGGGTATTTTGGTAATTTCATTTTGTGGACGAATTTAAGGCTCTAGATCAGTTTTTGGAGCACCATTTACTCCATCTTCAACTACCACACCTCTTCCAAATCAATTTAGAGAGAGAAAGGGTTTCTAGAGTGAGAGAGCTCAAATCAAGGAAGAAGAAGGTCGAATCGGGTCTAAGTGCGAGTTCTAAAGTTGTTCATCTAGTCCCTAGCTACATTTTGATTGTAGTGGTAAGTCTTAACCTTGATTTCCTTGTTTTAATTGTTTAAGGGTTAGGGTTTGGGTTAGTGATGAACATAAAACCCAATTGTTAGTGTTTTGAGGGTTTTGGGTAAGTTTGGGTCATGAGGACTCAAAGATGACTAACCTAGGGTTTTAAAATGTTAAATTGTGTATATGGGTCTTAAATTTTAGTAAATCACTAGCACACTTAGTGTTTAAAGTGAATGGGTGTATTTGGGTATGATAGTGACCCAAATGAGTGTGTTAACCTTGAAATGGGTCAAATGAGTCTTTGATTTCCTAGCTAGGTTAATGGGTGCGAAAATGAGATAACCTTGTGTTAAAAGGTGTATTAAGACCATAATCAAATGACATAATCCCGACCTAGTGTTAGAATGAGTGGTGTAAATGGGCCACGTTTGCACCATGGGCCAAATGGCACTTGGATGGCGAATAAGTTGGTTGACCAACTTGAACGAATGATTGATATATGTGCATAATGTAATAGGTACGTTATTTTGAAGTTGCGAGCTTAGTTTACCAATTCACTGAAGGCGTAAGGTGAGTGGAATAATTATGCGTGTACGTATATAATGTATTTATTTGTGTAGCGTGGAATGTGGAATTGTCGCGGTGTTCAAGACACCACATTCTACGTAACGAGTGGAATTATCGCGGTGTTTAAGACACCACTCATTGGTTTGATTGACATGTAGAATTGTCGCGGTGTTCAAGACACCACATCGTCATGGGAGTGGAATTGTCGCAGTGTTTAAGACACCACTCATTGGTTTGATTGACATGTGGAATTGTCGCGGTGTTCAAGACACCACATCGTCATGGGAGTGGAATTGTCGCGGTGTTCAAGACACCACTCATTGGTTTGATTGACATGTGGAATTGTCGCGGTGTTCAAGACACCACATTGTCATGGGGGTGAGTTAGTCGCGGTGTTCAAGACATCACCAGGGGGGATTAGTGATTACGCGGCGTATGTACACTAATGGATGTTATGAACTCCAACGGTCGAAACTTGTATTTTTGTACGAAACGTTTAATTCAGGCCAATGTAGGCCCGACGATGTAAAACTTGTTTTGATGATGGGAATCTCTTAGTTTAACTTATTATGACATGTTGTGAAAAGGTTTTCGTTTAAAAGTGTCGGGAAGCGGGTTTTCCGCTCATGTAATTTGTACACTTTGATCAGAATTTTGTAGTTCATTTGAAAGCCGTCCAGATCTTATGGACGCCATCCAAGTCTCCTTTGCTGGACACCGTCCAGATAACTGGACGCCGTCCAGATGTATTGTTTAAGAAAAAAAATTTTAGCGTGTTTTTGGTATAACGAGGTTTGGGTCGTTACAAAAATCCTTTCCAAACCTCGATTGAGTGCTTGTATTTTAGTATGATATGCTCGACTGTTTCAATTTCATCTCCACATAATGGGCATAAGACCGAATCAAAATCAATACCGCGATTGTCGAGCGCGAATCTAACCGTAAGCCTTTTTTGCTTAGCACGCCATGCGAAGATTGTAACTTTCTGCGGCACTGCTTTGTTTACGGTTGTTGCACAAGCGTTGTCATCTGGTTGTAGTAACTTTTCCTCAATCAGATTAGTGAGTTTTTTTACCGTGAAATTGCCGTCGGGTTCGAGTGACCATTTTACTCGATCTGAACCTGTCGAAAGAACCTGGAAGCTTTCAACCAACGCGATTATTTCTGTAAGTTCATCAAGTGATCTACCCCGCAGATTTCTTGCCCACTGCCACGAAAGTATAGCTGCATTTTCTGTCCATGATACTCGATTCATTACCTTGCAGTTCTTAACCGATTCCAGTGCGTATAATCTGCTGAATTTTTCTTTTAACGTTGTATTTTCAATCCAAATGTCCGTCCAAAAATTCACGCTGCTGCCATCCCCTATTTCTTTCAAAAAAGATGAAGTGAAGGGAATACCCATATCGTCTAGCTTTTAACCTGCCTTAATGATAATTGACCAAGTGGAGCTGCAAGTCGAAGATAGTTAAAAATTAAAGTACCCTAACCCGCCATCCGCCCCATAAATACGAGATATAATTTTGGCCCAAAGTGAATCATGGTTAGTTTTGAATCGCCACCACCACTTGCCCAAAAAGGCAAGGTTTTTTTGCGTTCAACGACCCTACGTTTAACCCACCCGACTCATAAGGTAATAGTGTTTTTTCCCATTTGATCCATGAAAGTTTTTCCCATCCCCGGACACTCCCCAAAATAAATTGCACCTTGTGGATTCGAGTAGCTTGATAACACTAGCGGGAGCATGGAACAAGGAGAAGAAATACAATGGAAAACTACTAAGTAAAAAATTCAATTGTATATTCATTATATAGATGTACAAAATTACTGTCATAAATAGTTAAGATATAGTCATATAACTAGTAGTTGAAAATGATAGTTCTTAAAACAACATTTGGTAACCAAATTTTATAAAAAGAATAAAAAAACTCATTTATTAACAAAAAATGAATACTTTAAATAAAATGTTATGTTAGAATTCTTTTTTTTTTAAATACAGTAATCAAAACACTAAATAATATTTGGTAGAGCTTCTACATTCACTATATACTAAAATGACACGTTTCTGGATTTTTTTTAATATATAGTGATATAATATGAAATCAAAAGAAAAATGAAAGTAAACAAAAAAAAATGCTATGAAAGGCTGTAGATAATGTAATGGAAGATAAGAATGCTTCCAATGGTGACAACAGATCCTTCCCATGACTAATTGTCACATTAGCGTCACATTAATACTTCTTTCCCAAGTTTAAACCCAAGACTAGACACTCCAAACAGTGACATACTGACATCTTTCTTCAATATATTTTTATTACTTTTTATTTTTTCATAAAACCAAAAATTATAATTATTTTATATTAAAAATAGTTACTCCGTATTCAAATAAAACTAAACTTTTATTAAAAAAATAAAAACATTACAATTGTTAAAATTAAAAGTGCATTTAAATAAAAACGTATACTAAAAAATAAAAATACATTAAAATTTAAAATTACACTAAAATTATAAAGAAGTATTCTTCGTCTTGATCTTCTTGTTCTTGGTCTTGATCTTCTTCGTCTTGTTCATCTTCGTCATCGGGAATGTGTGAAGGTCCTACTTCATCTCTTGATTGTTTGGATTTGTTGTCAGATTATGTCAAATACGATAATTAGGTGGAAGGCTCCACAGTGTTCCACAAACATATCTCGTAGTAGCCAATGAATGCCCACATCTCTTATTTCAGCGTCCACTCGAAGATGCACCTGAACCCTTTCTTGAATTGTTCCTCGTGTACGTCAAACCGAACGATATTTCTCCAAGAGTCCACAAAATGCACGGTCGTTGTCCTCGGTTATCATATTATTTAATATCACACATGTTAACATAAGTCTTCTAAATTTGCGAATATAATACGGGTTTGTCGGATGTTGAACAATGGTCCATCGGCCTTGTAGTAATTCAAATGCTCGTTCAATATCTTTTCTTTTCAATTCTTGATACTTTTGAATTCTTGATTGTTTCGGGCCTATCGGATTTCTGAACGACTTAACTAATGTTGACCATTCCGGGTAAATTCCATCCGCCAAATAATAACTCTTGGTAAACGTACACCGTTAACCGTAAACGTACATGGCGGAGCTTCACTATTTAATAAGTTGTAGAAAAACAGTTAAATAATAATTAAAAAAATGATAAACGCATCTTACTTGCTCTGTTTTTCATTGAAAAATGTCAAAAAAAGAAATTTACCACTCAGGCTTGCCTGAGTGGCCACCAGGCCTGCGTGTCCATCGAGTTACCCAATGAAGCACACCACCCGAATTCGATTCCTGGCAATGTCAAATTGTTCAGTAAGGGAGTGTCACCAGAGGGTGCGAGTAATGCGCCATTCAACGCTTCCAGGTCGCGTGCTCGGGGGACTTGATTACCCGAGGTTTACCCTATTTCCGTACGTTGATATCATTATTTGATTCCATTGTTCCAAAAAAATGTGTCAAAACCATCCATCATACGACGCTACCACTTCAAGAATGATTGTCGGGACACCGTGGTCACCTCGTGTTTAATGACCCTTCCAACGTGTCGGACAATTTCTCCATCTCCAATGCATACAATCGAGACTTCCTAACATCCCCGAAAAGCCATGTATTTCAACATGTTTGACGGTCAAACGTTTCACATCTTGTGCAGATGGTTTCCTCAAATATTCGATTACGTACAAGTGAAAAACACATTTGCAAAAAATATTTAAACAATCATATGAGGTTTATTCACCCATATGCAAGTACTTACTCATTAAAAATATCAGCCGAAGCAGCATAAGCTAGTTGACGTATGGCGGATGTTACTTTTTGAATGATATTAAAACCAAGTAATCCGGTAGCATCACGTTTTTGAATAAAATAAGTAAAATACGAAGGAATCGGGGTTTAAGAAAAGCTCAAAATACCTTGACATATACGAAGAAATAAAGGCTTGCTCATTCGATAACATTTACGAAAATAATCCCCTGAAAACGTGCAATTGTCGGCGAAATAATCATTCCATAAAGCTCTTGCACGCCCTTCACGATCTCTATATAGATATCTTGTAGGTGCTCTTAGTACGGGTGCAACTTCTTCATTATCGCTTTACTCATCCAAATAATCTAGTAATTCAAGTGCTTGATTATAATTTAGATTATTCATGATCGTAATACCGCATTCGGATCGGGATTCGAATTTACTTATTTCAATTCATATTGATGTGGAAAAGATGGATAAATTAAGATGATAAATTGAGATTGTATTTGGATATGAAACGATGGATGAATGTTTGAATTAAAATGAATGAAATCTAGGTGTGTGTGTGTGTGTGTGTGTGTATCTATATATATATATATATATATATATATATATATATATATATATATATATAGCCGTTTGTAGCCGTTATATTTGATTTTTTTTTACAACGGTCATTTTGACCATTTTCAACCGTCCACAAACATTTCATAAAAGTACGCACAAAGGGACTTTAGCTGGGCGGTAGTCTGGGCAGTCCACTATCAACGGCGTTCAGGTGGACGGTTGGCTGGGTAGCCCAATGACCCAGCCGTTGGAACTGGTCTAATAGTTAGAGATGAACCCGGAGAAGAATAACTCCCTTGTACAATTTATATAGCTTTAGCTTATAGCTTATATTTGGTACAATTTATACATTCCTACCATATAGTGTATGTCTTTTAACTTCCTTCCAATAGAATGCTATTATCATTTTGAAATTATCTAGGGCAATAGTCTATATAGCAATGATTAAAATTCTATTTTATTTTTTATTATTTATTTATTTTATTTTATTTTTCAAATTTATTGATATATTGAGATAGTAAATAAGGTGGTTGTTAAAAGTTAGTACGTAGTTATCATAAAAGTACGATTACATAATACATGTTGGTTTAATAAAAGCTCTTAGGACTATATGTAGAATAATTATATTAATTTTTATCTGACTGAAATATATAGTATAATAACTTTTATAGAAATAAATAAAATATAATAAGAATACCCGTTATAAATAGGATTGTGCATGGTTCAGGACTGGAACAAACCAACTCGGTTCGGTTCCGTCATTAGTCTCATTTTATAGCAAAAAGTCAGAGCGAAGACTGGACCATATTTTTTTTAAAAGCAAATTTTCGGAGACATTCGATAAAACCGGATCATATAATATCAGTTTGGTGCGGTTCCTGAAAATTCAGTTCGACTATGGAAAAAGAATCGCCCATTTCATAATCATATGATACACAAAAAGTATACGAATATGATACGGAGTATCTATAGTTAATATTAAAATCCTAAAATGATGATGTCATTATTAGGCTAATTCCTTTGTTAAGAAAAAATTAAAAAAAAAAAGAAAAAAAATCTAAGCATGATAGGTGATGTCATTAATATAAATAATTTTAAATTAAATTAAAATCTCATTAATTAATTATTATTATTAAATCTTATTAATAATTATTTTAATTATTAAAATTAAATAATTTTGAATTATTTTAATTAATTATTTTAATTGATTACGAGAATGTATAAAAGCTAAGCAGAAGGAAATCAATTCTAAATTTATATTTTAATTTACACTTTTAAATAAAATGACAATCGATATTATCTCTTATGATTGAATGTGGATTGATTAATATGCATTTTAGGTGTTTGATAAAATGTTCAGCTGACGAGTTTCTTATTCGGACTCTGTAGTTCCACGGGTCATTAAACTAAATAACTTTAGTATTTACGTTCACTTAATACTTAAAACATATCATTAAACTGTTTCGTTTAAACAAACCCGTGGTTCCACGGGTCATTTCACTAGACAAAGTTAACAGTAGATGTGCCATACATGTATGGAATATTAGAAGTCTTGAAAATTGAATTATATCCATTATTATAATATAAAATAGATTGACACTTAATATTTATATATTAGACTAAACAAGTAAAATTCATTAGTTATTAAACGTATCAATATGTCTGCTAAAAGATCTATGAACAAGATTATACACGTTGATTGTTTAAAAGATTCGTGAACAATATTAAACGGAATAAGATTCGCTGGTTATTTAAATTATAACATACATATCCATCCGTTAATATCAAAATAAGCAAGATAAAATGAACAAGCTAGATCTACACATTGTAAATATATTGCTCCGATCTGTTTTCACTTTTTTCAGGTTCAGTTCGTCCCATATCAAAGACCAAAAAGAAGGAAGTGATATAGTAGTAGAGTAATTTGTGTGAACTTCTTGGTTACCGCGAGGACATTTGTTATCGCTAGAAGTGATTTTAATTGTAGTGTAAGACTACTCTTATCCATGACACCTGTCATAAAATCATATTGTGTCCCATCAACACCACTTCGACAACTTCTTCCAATCACTAAACTCATCACTTTACACTAGTATCCATGACATACTCATTCACTATTAAATGGACTCACTTAAATTAATTAATTAATACATGTGACGACCCGAAAATTTCCGAACAAATTTAAACTTTATCTTTATATGTTTTCGACACGATAAGAAAAGTTTGTTAAGTTAAATCTCAAAGATTTTAAACTATGTTCATACATTCATTTAACCTCGACCAAATTTCAATGATTCACGAACTGTTATATGAACGGATATGATTATAGATGTATTTGTATGTATTAACAAAGTGTTAGACGTATAATACTTTACATAAACGTATTTGTTTCAAAATATATATTCAAATAATTATCGATGGAATTAGATGATGTTATCAAATGATTGATTTAATAGTTACATTGAATTATGATTACGAGTCTCTGTTAAGAGGTCCACTTTGATTTAGAAAACCTTTCCTTTTTAACGGTATCCGGAATATTTGGTAAAAATGATTTACAAAAGTGTCATTAACGAGAGTTAGTCAAAAGTTAGTAATCATTTCCGTTTAAATTTCAAAAGTGTACTTTACTTTGATTAACTCGTGTCCCTTGATAAATCAACTATTTAGTTTTCATATTAAAAACATTATTTGGTAATATAACTACTATTATTTAAAACGAGTTAAATTATATAAAACGAACTTTGAAACGTAATTGGTTTTAAAAGACTAAATATTATATCATTAGATAAATATTTCAAACATATATATTATGTACAAATTTACAATTCTAAATAAAAAAATATATATATTTCAACTTAGTCATAAAACGTCCCGATTTAAAATAATATATTTTGATAAACAACGAGACACTGATTTATAGAAGCAAATGATCACAACACTCAATTTTATAAGTTACATTTTTATAAGGTAATTTATTGATGAGTAAGTCAAATTATTAATAAGGGTACACGTCGCGTAACGTAAAAGGCTAGTTTTCTAAACGCACGAAAGTGCGTTCGAAAAACCGAAAGTGGTACATGAGTCGAGTGACAACGTACGAGTCATTTGAATAAAAATTACATTTTTACCATGCACGTAAATATAATATAATATAATATATAATTAATTGTATAGATTAAATAATAATTTATAATTAATATATTAAATAAATTAAATATAAGTGTCGGCCGCCTCAATGATTCATTTATGCACTGTAGAATACACTCATGCGAGTGCACGATAATTACATGGGAACTCCATGCGAGTGCATGGAGTCTGATCCTTGGCTACTTGTATAAATGGAAGGAAATCGGATTCATTTTAATCACATTCCTCTCTATCAATATTATTCATATATTATTATTTTTATATTATTATTATTATTAATAAGATTAATTTTATTATTAATTTTATAGTTGGGAGTAATATTATTAGTAGTATTATACATAAAATATTACGACGAGGTCATGGGCGCATTATTTTCAAAATGGGTTTTTGAGTGGGATAGGGCTAAGGAAATTATGGGTTATAGCTATGGAGGTGATGGGTATGATTCATGGGTATGCTCGTGAGGTCAATTTAGTGTTTATCATCTTCGTTGCGTCTACGTACCTTTCCTGCAATATTGAATCTCAATATTGATACGTAAGCACTCATAATTTAATTTTTAAATATTAATAGTGTATCCCTGACTAGTGCTCGAGTATATAGGATTATGCATGCTTGTACTTTTGATATTGTCATTAGATAGGTTATGTTGAATCCTGAATTAGTTACATATGCGGTTGAGATAAGGTATAAGATATGCATGTCGTTGGAAAGCTAGCGAAAAATTAAGAACTTTTCATTTAGATATCGAATGGTTTCGATGAATGGATTAGAAGTTATAGTCAATTGAATCTTCTTTTATTATTAAAAATGATTATTATTATCGTCGTTATTATCGTCGTTATAATTTTTATCTCATTATTATTATTATTATTATTATTATTATTATTATTATTATTATTATTATTATTATTATTATTATTATTATTATTATTATTAATATTATTATCAATAAAAAGTATTATCATTAAAAATTGTTATTTTTATTATTATTATTATCGTTAAAGTTATAATTAAGTATTATCATTAATATTACCATAATATTTATTATCATTAGTATTATTATGATTAAAAACTAATATTAGTAACACCTAATTATTATGATTACTATTATTATTATCATTAATATGAACGCGATATAAAAGACGATTAAAAGCTATTAAACGAATCGATTAGGAAATAATGAGTATGAGTATCATGATAAAATTAAAATATTATAAGATATTGATTTAGATAAAATTACCGTTCTTATTTTTATTATTACTATTATTATTAAAAGTATCGTTAGTATTAAAACTATCATTTTAACGAAAATTATCATTTTAATAGAGATGTCATTGTTATTATAAAATATCATTATTATTATCATTTAAATAGAGTTATTATTTTAAAGTTAATATTAAAAAGTATTGTAAATATTAAAGTTATCATAATTAGAATTATCGCTTTATCATAATATCACTTTTAGTAAATATAAATATTGATATTTTTATTAATAGAATAATAATAATTATTATTACAAAGTAATACAACATTTACTTATTATTATTATCAATGTTATTTTATGAAATAAATATGTAATACAAAGATATTTTACTAGGTGTAATATAATTACGTTAATACTACCTATCATATTAAATGAACTTTAAAAATTTTGTTACTTAAGATATATAAAAGTATATTTTTATTATATAAATTTTAATAATAAATGAATTATATTATTTACTCTAATAAAATCTTTTAAAAATATAAAATGACAATATTTAAACTATATAATAATCATGTATAAATTTTGGAAATCATTTTGAGTCAAATAGACTTTTGTTGACTTTAGCATATTAGTCTCAAGCATTAGGATTGTGGTACACTATGACCTGACCTAAATTGTTAGACAAATATTGACCAACATATAAATATATATAATTAATATAGGTTCGTGAATCCAAGGCCAACCTTGCACTTGTACAATGATGTTATAAGTATTTTTACTACGAAATACAGTATGGTGAGTTTCATTACTCCCTTTTTAAATGCTTTTGCAATATATATATTTTTGGGACTGAGAATACATGCGCTGCTTTTATAAATGCTTTACAAAATAGATACAAGTAATCGAAACTACATTCTATGGTTGGATTATCGAATCGAATATCACCCCTTTTAGCTTGGTAACCTAAGAATTAGGGAACAGACACCCTAATTGACGCGAATCCTAAAGGTAGATCTACGGGCCCTAACTCCCCCCATACTGGAAAATGGTATGCTTTAGTACTTCGAGTTTATATTATACAGATGGATTTCTGTTTTGGGGATATTCTATATGCATTATGTTAATGTCGGTTACCAGGTGTTCAATGAAATGCCCCGTCCTAATCCATCCGGACGAAGTCCATCTCGATTATAAACGACTCACAATAGTTGGTTACATTGCGAGGTACTTGACCTCTAAATGATACATTTTACAAACATTGCATTCGTTTTTAAAAGACAAACTTTCATTTCATCGAAAGTTGACAGGTATGCATACCATTTCATAATATCCAAAATGTAAATAACCTAATCTGTCATTTACTTAATAATAATCTCTAATGAACTTCAACAACTCGAATGCAATGTCTTTTGAAATATGTCATGAATGACTCCAAGTAATATCCTTAAAACGAGCTAATGCACAGCGGAAGATTTCTTTCAAACCTGAGAATAAACATGCTTTCAAGTGTCAACCAAAAGGTTGGTGAGTTCATTAGTTTATAGTAATCATTTCATTTTCATCATTTTAATAGACCACAAGATTTCATTTATTATAAAACGTGCAGAAGTCCCATTCCAACTGCACGAAAAATATCTTTCATATGAAGAACACCTGGTGAGGTTTCAAAATATAATAGTAACCATCTGTGCCGGTCTTTCACCCCACGGCTGAATACATGTGCCTTCAAAATATAGAACCTCTGTGCCGGCCTTTACACCCCACGGCTGAACACATGTTTATAAAATATAGGACAACCGGTGCCAAAATGTCATAAATAATAAACCATCCACCCGACTCGGGAGCTCATACGCTCTAACGGAAACCGGGGACTAATGCGTGTCATAATAATCAACCCCAATCCCAGATAACTCTATCATAGAATGCAGTTAAGGTACTTGTGTCTATTGCGTCAAATATTTATAAAAGCGCATGTATTCTCAGTCCCAAAAATATATATTGCAAAAGCATTTAAAAAGGGAGCAAATGAAACTCACACATATAATTATTGTAAAACAGTTAATAAAACATTTGCATGTATTCTCAGCCCCAAAAATGTAAAGAGTAAAAGGGGAGCAAATGAAACTCACCTAATGTATTTTGTAGTAAAAATACATAGAACGACATTGAACAAGTATATGGTTGGCCTCGAATTCACGAACCTATATCATTCATATATATATATATTAAAACATATACTTTTTAATTTGTGTTTATATTCAAAATGATTAATATTTTTATAGTTATATTAATATATATGTATATCTGTTTAGTGTTATATTAAAATTACCTAGATTGTTATAAATATGAATATTTAAAAAAAAAAAGATTTATTGATATAGTTGATATATACTTATAATTCTACTAATAATATTTTTTAAACTTTCAATTATTTATTATATTCATAATATTTTTAATAATAACAATATTGATATTATTAATGATCATAATACTTTTTTGTTTTAATGATAACTTTAAATAAATTGTAGTAATGATAATAGGTTTTAATAATAATAGCACTGATAATGATAATCTTAATAATAATAATAATAATAATGAGTAATAAGTAAAACTACCTCAAAGAAGTCGTCTAAAAAAAAATGCCCAAGTCCGGGTTTGAACCCACGACGTCCCACTAACCCGATAATACCCTTAACTGCTGCACCATTGTTTCATTTCTAATCAAATTAGGATTTTAATTTCTTTTAAACCATTATATTTCTGTTTCCTTTTTCTGCTTCTTCATTAATCACTTTTATCATTCATCATCCATCATCTTTATCACTATGAACAACAATCTCATTGTCAAAGTCAATACCCTAATCCTCTTAATTACCAACCTCTTTGTTATCAATTAACATTATCTATATCATAACGTCACTGATAATTATCATTATCTCATTCTCATCATCATTAAACCGTATCATCTTCACTATCATGATATTATCATATCTTCATCTTTCTAATCCTACTATCAGAGTATTATCGTCATCCTTACTAATGTATATGATTATTATGTTCATACATGAACATGACCACGTATATAAAAAAAAATATCACGATCAATCTTCACAGCAATTCCTTCATCATCCCTAATATAACCTTATCATCATCATCTAAACTTAATTTATAAACATCACAATTATCTAAATCATGATTTTCACAGAATCATCATCAATCATCATCCTTTTCGCTTTAGCAGATTTCACAAAGTGGATCTTGGACCAACAAAACAAACGGCCCAAATGAATAAAACAATTCTTGGCCCTATAATCAATACAAAGCTCACGGCCCAAACTAAATTCCTAAGCCTAATAGAAACTTTCGTGGCCTCCTTATCTGTTCTTGTAACACGAGTGCAACTGGCAGAAATATAACAATCATTAAAGTAATTGGACAACGATCATTGTGTTGGTATTACTTCACTTTCCATTATCCTAATCATACAAGGTAGCATGCTAACTCTTTAACTAATATAGCTTTACCTAAATGCCTAAAAAAATATATAGGAACGTCCCTATAAAGTTCCATCTGATTCGGCCAAGACATGCCCATTTGGTCCACCACTACTCAAACAAAGATCAAGATATATCCCACTAACTAAAGTGTTGTCAAGTGGTATCCTTTTTGTTCAATAAATATCGATAATAGGAAAGCAAACAATAGCAATTATATTTGTTCAAGGTTCGCATAGTAGTGGCAACAACATACCCTCAATATTAACTTTAACATCTCGTATCATCCTCATCGGCTATAAGCAAAATATATGAAGCAGCAGGTGTACGGTGTTTGCAACAAGAACGTTTCATAGCAGCAATTTCTTATCGAATAACAGTGATATCTGGTTGTCGAGTGAGGTGATGAAACAGAAATAATAGTTTGCGGTTCATGGCTTGGTGATGGAGGTTCGATGAAGGGGTGGTGAATTGGGTTCAAGTAGTGTGGCGTCTAAAGGTGGTCACGACAATAGTAGGAATCGAATATCCTCTCAACGATTTGGTTTTG
Organism: Rutidosis leptorrhynchoides; assembly: GCF_046630445.1. Taxonomy (NCBI): domain Eukaryota; kingdom Viridiplantae; phylum Streptophyta; class Magnoliopsida; order Asterales; family Asteraceae; genus Rutidosis; species Rutidosis leptorrhynchoides. The sequence continues at coordinate 34,473,975 of NC_092337.1, read as the reverse complement.
AGTTTATGGTTAGTCGATGGTTCATCCGAAATAATATTAAAGAAGGTGGTGATCGGTTTATGATTATGGTGCAAAGGTGATCGAGCTAGTTCGTATACATCATGTTTGGGTTTTGAATGTTTCATGATAATAATTATGAGCAAGATTTCAGAAGGTGCACATGAAAATGAAATGTGATGATTAATTAGTGGTGTTCGATCAGAGAAAGAAGAGAAAAACTGGAAACAATTGAGTAAGGTATTTAATGGTTAAAGAATAGAGACGTCGAGCTGTGTTCCTTAAATTAATTTCTAATTTTTGTTGTTTTAACTCATATTGCATTTACAGAGTATTATTTAAATGTTTAGAGATATAAATTCAGCTAATGTGGCTTAAATAGCGTTTGTTTGATAATTTGATTTGCTCGACATGTAAATATCCGATACTACATAAATATATTAAAAAAAATAAAGTAGGAATCGATTGTTACAGAAATTTGGATTATCCCTTGCAGAGTATGATATGTAATGTAAGATTTCCTGTTTCCAATCGTGATTGAAAATGACTTGTAACAAATTCGACAGATACAAAAATTAGTTATAGTAAAAGATGTGGTTGTTAAACAGAATCGTACTTATTTCCTATTTTCTTTCTTTTATACTCCGTAAATTATAAATAATATAAATATAAATATATTAATAATTATAATACAATTTATATTAATAATAATAATAAAAATACTAATATAATATAACAATGATTATAATAATAATAGTTTTATTGATGATAGTGGTAATTAGTCATATTATGATAACAATGTTTATAATACTTTGAATAATTTGAGTAATATTAATAATAATCATAATAATAACTAAAATTATAATTCTTCTACTGATTATTATAAAAATGATATTAATAATGATAAATATAGTATCAGTAATTATACACATTAATTGTATAAAATTTCATACCTATATATTATATATAGTAATATTAACAATACTGATTTTTCAATATTAATACTAGTATTTATTTCAATAATTTTAATGAGAGTAGTAATAACAATATTAATATAATAATTATATTTTAACTTGTAATTAAATTAAATATATTACTATTATATATTATTATTTATGTCGTATTGATAACATATTCTAGGATAATATATCTAGAATATTTATTATATATTACAATATATATGTATATGTTCATTTTAATAGCAACTTAATTATTTTATGTATTACTTTAAATATCCAATTCAATTCAATGATTAAATTGTATTTTATTATCTCAAATTATTATATGTACTATGATTTATATTTACACATATATATTTATTTACAACAATTGTTCGTGAATCATCAGGCATGGTCAAAGGGTAATTGATTACATGAATATAGTTTTCAAACTTTCGAGACTCAACATTACAGATTTTGCTTATCATGTCGGAATCATATAAATATTAAAGTTTAAATTTGATCGGAAATTTTCGGGTCATTACAGTACCTACCCGTTAAAAGAAATTTCGTCCCAAAATTTGATCGAGGTCGTCATGGATAACTATAAGAATGTTTTCATGACGAATATGTGGTGATAATGGAGTTTTATCATCATTGAGTAATACAGATAAAACAATTTGATTATACGAAGAGTATAAATGAAGCTATCGCAAGAGAGTGCAATGAATAAATGTTTATTCGTTTTAACCGATGGCGTAGTTATGATTGATTTTCGGAATTCATGGGATTTAAAGAAATCTTCGTATTAAGATTTGGTGTTTCGGCAATTTAGGAAATCAGGATCTTCTTTGATTAAATGTAATAATCTGTTCTGATTTCTCTGTCAGATATTTCACTATAAATTTACCCCCTTCGTTTCCTTATTTCCATATCTCGCACCTTTTATTCTTTCTCCTCAACTCACACTTTAAAACATTCATTAATATGCTCCATCCCATTCTGATCCTTTATATCTTCTTAACTTTCATATCTGTCATTCTTCTTTTTCATCTGCCACCGGAAGAATCTATTTACTTCTACTATACCCTTGGGTTTATAGTGTTTTTAGTTCTACTGTGTCTTTATGTTGCTATTTGCATTGATATATACGGTTTGAAATTTCTGGGTTGTTGTTGGGTTTTATATCTTCCCTTATATTTCGAATCTCTTTGCCTTTTTATTCTCCTCTCGATCTCTAGTAAAGCGAGTAATGGTCCAGAATTCGTAAGTATGAATTTTGAAATGAACATAGATAATATTCTAAGAAGGAAATCGTAATGGCATGATCTTGATTTGTCAATTTACCAGAATTCAATAGAAAGGATAGAACTATTAGAAAGATATGTTCTTGATATGTTTGGAGATTAGGTAGAATGTAAGAGTCGTGTAACATGGCACATGATGATGGTACTGTGAATCATCACATTTCATTAGAAACTCAACATGAATTACTGTAATATAATCACGTTGATCAAGTGTCATTATATTATACTAATTCATGCATCAGTTCCCACCACTACTTCAAAAACATTCATATTTTAAATTCGAAGGTTCGCAGAATATAGACACTAAAACAGTTTCCTTTTATGATATAATACGGATAACGCAGAGAGATAATTAATATCGAACGAGAATATTTATGAAGATATCTTCAGAAATATTAAGGGTATTAATAATGAAAGATGCGATAATATCTTAGAATTTTAGAATCAAATTGTGATGAAGAAATTTATTCACGATGATTTAGAGCGATTAAGGAGCAAGGTATTCGTTAAAGATTTCATTAGAAACAGAATCATCGGAATCCTTTATGTACAAGTTTAGTCCTTGTAATTTGTTCAGAGTCTCCTTCATGATTTGCTCAATTCATTTTTCAGTATCAAAATCTTTGATCTTTTTCAACATTCCGAGTATTGATTCATAGATTGGTTGCTTTTCAGATTTTTAGAATGGGAGATCATAATTCTAAGATATAAATGTTATATGTATACATATAACTGTTGATGTAGAAATGCTGCGAGATTCGAAATACTGATTTCTAATTCTCGGTAATTGATATGACAACTCTCGTTATAAGATGCGGATAAGTATATGATAGGGTTTTTAATGAACACATATAATGATTCTTTGGAGAGACTTAAGTCAATAAGTAATGAAGTTGCTGGTAAGTTTACTGTTAATGTGGTGGAATATAAACGGTTCTCCGGTAACAATGATGAAGGAGTAATCGTTATAATACGGCTTATTCGAATGAAAAACTTGAAGTTGATTTGCTGGAGCTGTCACAAAATTGGCTAATTTGAAAAGAAATTGCGTTGTTATTTTCGGAAATAAGAATGCCAAGGAAGCTAGCACAGATACATGTTAAACATTTATACAGGTTCCGAGAATTTTTCAGGTGCATAACTATATGCGTAAATCTTTTCTTCCGTGGATGAAGTGCGGTTGATTCATCCTCCCGATTGAGGTGTTTTCAAGAATCACGAAAGGTTTGAATGTAGATTGTCATCGTCAAGATACAAATGAGGTTTAAGATGAAATCAAGTGGCAATTTGAAGTATTGTTTAGTTTCATATGTTATAATCAATATTTTAATTCATTTTAATTGTCCACTGTTGGTAGTCCTCAGTTGATTAGTCCACAGTTAGCTAGGAACAGTTAGCTAGGATTTTGTTAGCGTGGATTCTTAACAAAATTTCTCATAGATAATTTGTTTGTTTCTAACAAATTTTATTCCGTCAAATGTTTTCTTCATTATGCCACTTGTTGGATTCTGATAGGTCAAAATCCAATTATGAAAGTTGAATGGAAATGGTTATTCTGTGGTGATCGGATTCATATATCCGTGGATGTAAGTAGGATAGGAAATGACTGTTGAATCAGATTTGAAGAGTGTACAGTGTAACTTATTAATGTGAAATTTTAAATATTCCTTGGATATTACCTACCCGTTAAAATATTTTCATCATTAACAGTTTGTACGAAAGAATTTTTAATCACAATCTTTATGAAAATATATATACATATGTATTTTCTTCAGATGTAATTATGGATTTAATGAGTCAATATAATATTAGATTCATTTGAAGTTTTTTTTTTTTTTGAGCTAGAATAAGTAATCCCTAAAACTATTAGGATCCACATATTCTTCGCAGAATATTGATGAAGTTATGGATCAATACTTCATCAATCATTGCTGTTGGTACTCCTTGGTATCTATGGTGCATATGATGTTGATGTTCGCGGAACAGATTGTGAAATTGAAGCTTGGAATACGGATGTTGTTGGTGGTGGTACTGTTTATGCTGCTGGTGCTGCTGATGGTGTTTGTAATCCTTGCATCATGTGTTTCAAAGCCTCTACTAGAGCGCGAAGTTCGTTAACTTCTGCTAGTACACCGGGATGATTGGCGGTTGGAGCGAGCGGATGAATAAGGTTCGTAATATGGGATAGTATATAATCGTGACGAGATACTCTAGAAATGAGAGAGAAAATGGTGTTTTGAATAGGTTCGCCGGTAAGTGCTTCAGGTTCATCGCCAAGAGGTGATTGTGGTGGGTGGAAGGGATCGCCTTCTTCTTGTCTCTAGTGATTTAGTATGTTACGAACCCATCCCCAATTCATCCAGAATAGATGATGGGAAATTGGTTGATCCATTCCAGTCACGCTGCTTTCGGAGCTCGTGTGGAAGTCCATATCCGCATAGCTGTCGGAATCTGAGGAGTTCGAACTGGTTGAGGGATCCATCCCCTATAATCAGGGAATGAATTTTTTTTTTTTTGTATAAAATAGATTGTAGAATTTAGGTTTGGTATTCTTCAATTACATAATTTGCATATGTATATATAATACCAAAATCCCATAAATTACGGAGAATCTTTGGAAGATGTTAGTCAAAGTTCACGGTAATAGATACGCTAAGATATTAATTAGCAGATATGCTAAGATATGAATTCGTCTATACGCTATTATGCAATAAATGCAGGAAAACGCGTCTAAACTTAAGAATAATAAGCAGGTGATTTTTGACAAGAAATGATAAGCAAAACTTTTGACATGCAGACCAGGTTCAAGTCCAGACTCATTAATATAACCTAACAACTACTAAGTCGAAGTTCAGACTTCACTAATGCATCCTAACAACTACCTGTTAGACACACTAATGTTGACCTGGTTCGCTAAGACCACCGCTCTGATACCAACTGAAATGCCCCGTCCTAATCCATCCGGACGAAGTCCATCTCGATTATAAACGACTCACAATAGTTGGTTACATTGCGAGGTACTTGACCTCTAAATGATACATTTTACAAACATTGCATTCGTTTTTAAAAGACAAACTTTCATTTCATCGAAAGTTGACAGGTATGCATACCATTTCATAATATCCAAAATGTAAATAACCTAATCTGTCATTTACTTAATAATAATCTCTAATGAACTTCAACAACTCAAATGCAACGTCTTTTGATATGTCATGAATGACTCCAAGTAATATCCTTAAAATGAGCTAATGCACAGCGGAAGATTTCTTTCAAACCTGAAGATAAACATGCTTTCAAGTGTCAACCAAAAGGTTGGTGAGTTCATTAGTTTATAGTAATCATTTCATTTTCATCATTTTAATAGACCACAAGATTTCATTTATTATAAAACGTGCAGAAGTCCCATTCCAACTGCACGAAAAATATCTTTCATATGAAGAACACCTGGTGAGGTTTCAAAATATAATAGTAACCATCTGTGCCGGTCTTTCACCCCACGGCTGAATACATGTGCCTTAAAAATATAGAACATCTGTGCCGGTCTTTACACCCCATGGCTGAACACATGTTTATAAAATATAGGACAACCGGTGCCAAAATGTCGTAAATAATAAACCATCCACCCGGCACGGGAGCTCATACGCTCTAACGGAAACCGGGGGCTAATGCGTGTTATAATAATCAACCCCAATCCCAGATAACTCTATCATAGAATGCAGTTAAGGTACTTGTATCTATTGCGTCAAACATTTATAAAAGCGCATGTATTCTCAGTCCCAAAAATATATATTGCAAAAGCATTTAAAAAGGGAGCAAATGAAACTCACACATATAATTATTGTAAAACAGTTAATAAAACATTTGCATGTATTCTCAGCCCCAAAAATGTAAAGAGTAAAAGGGGAGCAAATGAAACTCACATAATGTATTTTGTAGTAAAAATACATAGAACGACATTGAACAGGTATATGGTTGGCCTCGAATTCACGAACCTATATCATTCATATATATATTAAAACATATACTTTTTAATTTGTGTTTATATTCAAAATGATTAATATTTTTATAGTTATATTAATATATATGTATATCTATTTAGTGTTATATTAAAATTACCTAGATTGTTATAAATATGAATATTTTAAAAAAAAAAAAAAGATTTATTGATATAGTTGATATATACTTATAATTCTACTAATAATATTTTTTAAACTTTCAATTATTTATTATATTCATAATATTTTTAATCATAACAATATTGATATTATTAATGATCATAATACTTTTTGTTTTAATGATAACTTTAAATAAATTGTAGTAATGATAATAGGTTTTAATAATAATAGCACTGATAATGATAATCTTAATAATAATAATAATGAGTAATAAGTAAAACTACCTCAAAGAAGTCGTCTAAAAAAAATACCCAAGTCCGGGTTTGAACCCACGACGTCCCGATAATACCCTTAACTGCTGCACCATTGTTTCATTTCTAATCAAATTAGGATTTTAATTTCTTTTAAACCATTATATTTCTGTTTCCTTTTTCTGCTTCTTCGTTAATCACTTTTATCATTCATCATCCATCATCTTTATCACTATGAACAACAATCTCATTGTCAAAGTCAATACCCTAATCCTCTTAATCACCAACCTCTTCGTTATCAATTAACATTATCTATATCATAACGTCACTGATAATTATCATTATCTCGTTCTCATCATCATTAAACCATATCATCTTCACTATCATGATATTATCATATCTTCATCTTTCTAATCCTACTATCAGAGTATTATCATCATCCTTATTAATGTATATGATTATTATGTTCATACATGAACATGACCACGTATATAAAAAAAAAACAATCAATCTTCACAGCAATTCCTTCATCATCCCTAATATAACCTTATCATCATCATCTAAACTTAATTTATAAACATCACAATTATCTAAATCATGATTTTCACAGAATCATCATCAATCATCATCCTTTTCGCTTTAGTAGATTTCACAAAGTGGATCTTGGACCAACAAAACAAACGGCCCAAATGAATAAAACAATTCTTGGCCCTATAATCAATACAAAGCTCACGACCCAAACTAAATTCCTAAGCCTAATAGAAACTTTCATGGCCTCCTTATCTGTTCTGGTAACACGAGTGCAACTGGCAGAAATATAACAATCATTAAAGTAATTGGACAACGATTATTGTGTTGGTATTACTTCACTTTCCATTATCCTAATCATACAAGGTAGCATGCTAACTCTTTAACTAATATAGCTTTACCTAAATGCCTAAAAAAATATATAGGAACGTCCCTATAAAGTTCCATCTGATTCGGCCAAGACATGCCCATTTGGTCCACCACTACTCAAACAAAGATCAAGATATATCCCATTAACTAAAGTGTTGTCAAGTGGTATCCTTTTTGTTCAATAAATATCGACAATAGGAAAGCAAACAATAGAAATTATATTTGTTCAAGGTTCGTATAGTAGTGGCAACAACATACCCTCAATATTAACTTTAACATCACGTATCATCCTCATCGGCTATAAGCAAAATATATGAAGCAGCAGGTGTACGGTGTTTGCAACAAGAACATTTCATAGCAGCAGTTTCTTGTCGAATAACAGTGATGTCTGGTTGTCGAGTGAGGTGATGAAACAGAAATAATAGTTTGCGGTTCATGGTTTGGTGATGGAGGTTCGATGAAGGGGTGGTGAATTGGGTTCAAGTAGTGTGGCGTCCAAAGGTGGTCACGACAATAGTAGGAATCGAATATCCTCTCAACGATTTGGTTTTGAGTTTATGGTTAGTCGATGGTTCATCAGAAATCATATTAAAGAAGGTGGTGATCGGTTTATGATTATGGTGCAAAGGTGATCGAGATAGTTCCTATACATCATGTTTGGGTTTTGAATGTTTCATGTTAATAATTATGAGCAAGATTTCAGAAGGTGCACATGAAAATGAAATGTGATGATTAATTGGTGGTGTTCGATCAGAGAAAGAAGAGAAAAACAGGAAACAATTGAGTAAGGTATTTAATGGTTAAAGAATAGAGACGTCGAGCTGTGTTCCTTAAATTAATTTCTGATTTTTATTGTTTTAACTCCTATTGCATTTACAGAGTATTATTTAAATGTTTAGAGATATAAATTCAGCTAATGTGGCTTAAATATCGTTTGTTTGATAATTTGATTTGCTCGACATGTAAATATCCGATAGTACAGAAATATATTTTAAAAAATAAAGTAGGAATCGATTGTTACAGAAATTTGGATTATCCCTTGCAGAGTATGATATGTAATGTAAGATTTCCTGTTTCCAATCGTGATTGAAAATGACTTGTAACAAATTCGACAGATACAAAAATTAGTTATAGTAAAAGATGTGGTTGTTAAACAGAATCGTACTTATTTCCTATTTTCTTTCTTTTATACTGCGTAAATTATAAATAATATTAATATAAATATATTAATAATTGTAATACAATTTATATTAATAATAATAATAAAAATACTAATATAATATAACAATGATTATAATAATAATAGTTTTATTGATGATAGTGGTAATTAGTCATATTATGATAACAATGTTTATAATACTTTGAATAATTTGAGTAATATTAATAATAATCATAATAATAACTAAAATTATAATTCTTCTACTGATTATAATAAAAATGATATTAATAATGATAAATATAGTATAAGTAATTATACACATTAATTGTATAAAATTTCATACTTATATATTATATATAGTAATATTAACAATACTGATTTTTCAATATTAATACTAGTATTTATTTCAATAATTTTAATGAGAGTAGTAATAACAATATTAATATAATAATTATATTTTAACTTGTAATTAAATTAAATATATTACTATTATATATTATTATTTATGTCGTTTTGATAACATATTCTATGATAATATATCTAGAATATTTATTATATATTACAATATATATGTATATGTTCATTTTAATAGCAACTTAATTATTTTATGTATTACTTTAAATATCCAATTCAATTCAATGATTAAATTGTATTTTATTATCTCAAATTATTATATGTACTATGATTTATATTTACACATATATATTTATTTACAACAATTGTTCGTGAATCATCAGGCATGGTCAAAGGGTAATTGATTACATGAATATAGTTTTCAAACTTTCAAGACTCAACATTACAGATTTTGCTTATCGTGTCGGAATCATATAAAGATTAAAGTTTAAATTTGATCGGAAATTTCTGGGTCATCACATTCAATCCATATGAATGATTTTTAAACACTTGCGAGTGTATGATTATTGAATAAAGGAAATTTTGTGGTCTATTAAAATTATGGAAATGATTGATTATGATAAACTAATGAACTCACCAACCTTTTGGTTGACACTTTAAAGCATGTTTATTCTCAGGTTGAAAGAAATCTTCCGCTGTGAATTTGCTCATTTTAGAGATTTTACTTGGAGTCATTCATGGCATATTTCAAAAGACGTTGCATTCAAGTCATTGAGTTCAATAGAGATTATTATTATGTAAATGACAGATTAGGTCATTTATAAGTTGGATATTATGAAATAGTATACATGCATGTCAACTTTCGTTGTAATGAAAGGTTATCTTTTTTAAAATGAATGCAATGTTTGTAAAATGTATCATATAGAGGTGAAATACCTCGCGATGTAATCATATGTTATTGTATTCGTCCTTATGGATTAGGACGGGTCTTTACATGTGGTATCAGAGCGGTGGTCTTAGCGAACCAGGTCTTGCATTAGTGTGTCTAACTGATAGTTGTTTAGATGCATTAGTGAGTCTGGACTTCGACCGTGTCTGCATGTCAAAAGTTTTGCTTATCATTTTGTGTCGAAAATTACCTAATTATCATCCTTAGGAAATTACCTACTTATCATTCTTAGTCTAGACACATCTTATTGTATTGATTGCATGAATAGTGTATAGACAAAATTCATATCTTAGCGTATCTGCTAATTCATATCTTAGCGTGTCTGTTACTGTAAACTTTGCCTGACATATTCCGTAAATTCCTCCGTAATCTACGAAATCTTTTGCTCTATATATATAGATATTCTATGTAATTAGAATACCATCCGATAGCCAGAAAATCATTTCCTATCGAAAATCCTTTACTCAATCGTACGAAATGGAATTCGACATTAGTTCAAGTCCCTCGAATTCCGATATGGAATCACATTCAAGCTCCGAAAGCAGTGTGACTGGAATGGATCAACCAATCAGCCATCATCTATTTGGATAAATTGGGGATGGGTTCGTAGCCTCCTCAATCATTGGAGACAAAAAAAAGGCGATCCTTTCCATCCACCACATTGCCCTCTTGGCGAAGAACTTGAAGCACTTACCTGCGAACCTGTTCGAAACACCAATTTCTTTCTCATTTTCAGAGTATCTCGTCACGATTATATACTACATCAAATTCTAGATTTTATGTATCCGCTCGTTCGAACTGAAAATCACCCTGGTTTAATAGAAAAAGTCAACGAGCTTCGCGCTCGGGTGGTGGCCTTGGAGAATATGGTGCAAAGGTTACAAACACCAGCAGCATAAACAGTACCACCATCAGCAATAGTACCATCACCACTACCAACAACAACATCCGCATCCCACACCGCAACATCACGATCAATACCTCAAGTCTCAACGTCATACGCACCATAGAGTACCAACAACAATAACCGATGAAGTATCAATCTATCACTTCATTCGAGAAACCTTCTACGGCGAATATGAAATCTCTAAAGTCTTAGAGATTGTCTATTCTAGCCTTAATCATAAATCAAGCGTGTGGACCGAAATGATAAAAGGAAGAGTAGAAACCCTGACAAGAATGGTATGTGATTTACAAGTTAGACTTGTTTTACCAACAGTATCAACAGTACCGTTAACATCACCAGCACAGTCAGTGCCATCAGCATCGTCAGAATCAGCAGCACCTATAACATCAAAAGCTCCGCCAGTTCAAGAATCACTAGGGACATCATTACGAATCAATAACACGTATATTGTATCAACAAGTTATGAAGTATTAACTCATTCCCTCTGAAGAAATTATATGTATATCTTTATATATATATATATATATATATATATATATATATATATATATATATATATATATATATATATATATATATATATATATAAATTTTTAAACCATAATAAAACTTTCCGTACTAAGCTATTATCTATGGATCTTAACTACTCGGTTAATTCATATTACAAATATGCAATAATGTACGTCCTTCGCCCGTAACTTAACTATCGCTAACTACAATCTCTGTCTCAATTCAATAAATTCAAATTCAGAATAAATCAAGTGTATTATTCAAATATATATTTGATTTTACACTTTCATCATCGATGTACTCGAAACTTTTCAAAGAACATCATTCGTACCTTGTGAAGATCACAAGAATTTCACAAATACCAACATCATGCATCAACAAATAACGAAGTATTGATTCATAATTCCAATATCATTGAAGAAATACTCATGTAATTTCTAAAGTTTTAGGGATTACTCAATTCTAGTTTCAACCGTAAATCAATGAGTTTAATTTAATATTAACTCATTAAATCTATGTTACATCTGAAGAAAATATACACATATATATTTTCAAAAAGACTGTAACAAAATTCTTTGGTACAAAATATTAATTGTGAAATTTTTTTTAACGGGTAGGTAATACCCAAGAGATATATATAAATTCACAATTAATATTTTACATTCTTCGAATCTAATTAAGCAAATCATCAAATATACTCACTATTTTCTCAACAATATACATTCTTTCATTCAAATTCAATTACATATTCTAATTTTGAAAGCGCAAAATTCAATTCGAGATATAATCGGTATCATCACTCTTAGATTCCTACATCTTTCAAAGCTATACTTTGACTTCAAAACTGTGTTAGAACATCATATGAATATTAACGATTACAATCTATGTTCAAATCCCTTCGAAATTCCTGAAGACACTTCAAATAATGAACAATCGAGATGATGATCCAACCACATGTTACCCACAAAACTCTCAAACCCAAAGTCATAGTTTAACACGTATCCATGTCAGACCCTTTGGCATTTATTAGCTAAAATGACTTTTTAATTCTGTTTCAAAATAGACAGTTTTGTCACAGCTCCAGCAAGTCAACTTTGACTTTTCAATCGAAACACCCTTATTATAACCTTGATATATACGTTGCCCTTTGCCATTGTTACCAGGGAACCGTTTATGTTCCACCACAATAGCAATAAACTTACCAACAATTTCACTGATCTTTGACTTTTTGAAAAATCATTATATCGAAATCCCATCAATTACTCATCCGCATCTTGTAACAAGAATTGTCATGCCAATTACTGGAAATCAACAATCAGTATTTTGAAATCTCGCAGCATGTATACGCCAACAGTTATATGTGAACATACAACGTCTATCTCCTGGACTTACATACTTCGAATGTGAAGTTTCTGAAAAACATCCTAAACGAACTAGTTCACAAAATTTTGAAAAATGCTGATGAAGCAGCAAAAACTGTAAACGACCTTAACAGTAAAAAGTTTGATGATAAATAATAGTGTGCTGGCAAAGCTCGGAAGATTTGGTACTGAAAAACGGATTGAGCAAATCATGAAGGAGGCTGTGGACAAATCACAAAGACTAAACCTGCCTTCAAAGAATCCAAATGATTCAGTATCTGCTGAAATCCTTAGCAAATACCTTACTCCTGACTCTAAACCCTTATGGAAAATATTCTTCATCATCATCTAATCTTAGATATTCTAAGATATCATCGTACCTTTCATTATAACTATCCTCCATATTTCTGAAGATATTTCATAACTATTCTTATCCGAAATTAGTTATCTTTTCGCGCTATCTGTGTTACGTCATAAAAGAAACTATTTTAGTTCTAAATTCTGAAACCTTTGAGTTTAAAATAGGAATATTTTTGAAGTAGTGTTGGGAGATGAAGCATGAGTTAGTATAATATAATAACATTTGATCAACGTGATTATTTTACAGTAATTCATGCTGAGTTTCTAAATGGAACGTGATGATTCACAGATCATAACGTCATCATGTGCCATGTTACATGACTCCTGTATTCTATTTAACCTCTAAAAATATCAAGAAAATATTTCTTGATGATTCGCTCTTTTCCAGGGTATTCTGGTAATTTAATAAATCAAAATCGCGCCATTACGATTTCCTTCTTAGAACATTAACATTGTTCATTCTGAAATTTATATCTGCAAATTCTGGACCATTACAAGCGGTGCTTAATCGCAAGAAGAGGAAACGAAAGAATGAAACTCTGAAATAGAAATTGGAGTATAAATCGCAGCAAATAGAAGAGAGCATTAACCGTGAATGACAATGATTATAAAGGACGGAAGCAGGAACTTCGAAATATAAGAGAAGATATAAAGCCTAACAACAATCCAGAAATTACAAACCGTATATATCGATACATATAGCGATATAAAGACACGGGAGAACTAAAAACACTATATAACCAAGAGTATAGTAGAAGTAAATAGATTCTTCCGGAGACAGATGAATAAGAAGAACAACAGATATGAAAGTGAGGAGTATATCAAGAATCGGCACTGGATGAAGCATATTAATGAATACTTTAAAATATGGGTGGAGGGAGAAAGAATGGAAGGTGTGAGTTAAAAGAAAACGAAGGAGGTAGATTTATAGTAAAATATCCGACAGAGAAATTAAAATGGATTATCACATTAATTCGAAGAGGATCATAATTTCCTTAATCGATCAAATCCTATATAGATTACGAAGATTTTCTTTAAATTCGGAGATCAATCGTGATGACGTCAAAAGATATGACGAATCACTACTATCTTATTTCATTCATTTACGATAACTTCACTCATACACTTTGAGTAATCGAATTATTTTATCCATACTTCTTAAACATGATAAAACTCTATAATCGTCATAATAACATTCTCATTGTTAGCCATAACGACCTCTATCAAATTTCGGGGACGAAATTTCTTTAACGGGTAGGTACTGTGACGACCCGGAAATTTCCGAACAAATTTAAACTTTATCTTTATATGTTTCCGATACGATAAGCAAAGTTTGTTAAGTTAAATCTCAAGGATTTTAAACTATGTTCATACATTCATTTAACCTCGACCAAATTCCAATGATTCACGAACTGTTATATGAACGGATATGATTATAGATGTATTTGTATATATTATAACTTGAAAACATTAACAAAGTATTAGACGTATAATACTTTACATAAACGTATTTGTTTCAAAATATATATTCAAATAATTATCGATGGAATTAGATGATGTTATCAAATGATTGATTTAACAGTTACATTGAATTATGATTACGAGTCTCTGTTAAGCGGTCCACTTTGATTTAGAAAACCTTTCCTTTTTAACGGTATCCGGAATATTTGGTAAAAGTGATTTACAAAAGTGTCATTAACGAGAGTTAGTCAAAAGTTAGTAATCATTTCCGTTTAAATTTCAAAAGTGTACTTTACTTTGATTAACTCGTGTCCCTTGATAAATCAACTATTTAGTTTTCATATTAAAAACATTATTTGGTAAAATAACTACTATTATTTAAAACGAGTTAAATTATATAAAATGAACTTTGAAACCTAATTGGTTTTAAAAGACTAAATATTATATCATTAGATAAATATTTCAAACATATATATTGTGTACAAATTTACAATTCTAAATAAAAATATATATATATTTCAACTTAGTCATAAAACGTCCTGATTTAAAATAATATATTTTGATAAACAACGATACACTGATTTATAGAAGCAAATGACCACAACGCTCAATTTTATAAGTTACATTTTTTATAAGGTAATTTATTGATGAGTAAGTCAAATTATTAATAAGGATACACGTCGCGTAATGTAAAAGGCTAGTTTTCTAAACGCACGAAAGTGCGTTCAAAAAACCGAAAGTGGTACATGAGTCGAGTGACAACGTACGAGTCATTTGAACAAAAATTACATTTTTACCATGCACGTAAATATAATATAATATATAATTAATTGTATAGATTGAATAATAATTTATAATTAATATATTAAATAAATTAAATATAAGTGTCGGCAGCCTCAATGATTCATTTATGCGCTGTAGAATACACTCATGCGAGTGCATGATAATTACATGGGAACTCCATGCGAGTGCATGGAGTCTAATCCCTGGCTACTTTTATAAATGGAAGGAAATCGGATTCATTTTAATCACACTCCTCTCTATCAATATTATTCGTATATTATTATTTTTATATTATTATTATTATTATTAATAAGATTAATATTATTATTAATTTTATAGTTGGGAGTAATATGATTAGTAGTATTATACATAAAATATTACAACGAGGTCATGGGCGCATTATTTTCAAAATGGGTTTTTGAGTGGGATAGGGCTAAGGAAATTATGGGTTATAGCTATGAAGGTGATGGGTATGATTCATGGGTATGCTCGTGAGGTCAATTTAGTGTTTATCATCTCTGTTGCATCTACGTACCTTTCCTGCAATATTGAATCTCAATATTGATACGTAAGCACTCATAATTTAATTTTTAAATATTAATAGTGTATCCCTAACTAGTGCTCGAGTATATATGATTATGCATGCTTGTACTTTTGATATTGCCATTAGACAGGTTATGTTAAATCCTGAATTAGTTACATATGTGGTTGAGATAAGGTATAAGATATGCATGTCGTTGGAAAGCTAGCGAAAAATTAAGAACTTTTCATTTAGATATCGAATGGTTTCGATGAACGGATTAGAAGTTATAGTCAATTGAATCTTTGTATTATTATTAAAAATGATTATTATTATCGTCGTTATAATTTTTATCTTATTATTATTATTATTATTATTATTATTATTATTATTATTATTATTATTATTATTATTATTATTATTATTATTATTATTATTATTTTTATCACTATCAATAAAAAGTATTATCATTAAAAATTGTTATTTTTATTATTATTATTATCGTTATTATCGTTAAAGTTATAATTAAGTATTATCATTAATATTACCATAATATTTATTATCATTAGTATTATTATGATTAAAAACTAATATTAGTAACACCTAATTATTATGATTACTATTATTATTATCATTAACATGAACGCGATATAAAAGACGATTAAAAGCTATTAAACGAATCGATTAGGAAATAATGAGTATGAGTATCATGATGAAATTAAAATATTGTAAGATATTGATTTAAATAAAATTACCGTTCTTATTTTTATTATTACTATTAAAATTATTAAAAGTATCGTTAGTATTAAAACTATCATTTTAACGAAAATCATCATTTTAATAGAAATGTCATTGTTATTATAAAATATCATTATTATTATCATTTAAATAGAGTTATTATTTTAAAGTTAATATTAACAAGTATTGTAAATATTAAAGTTATCATAATTAGAATTATCGCTTTATCATAATATCACTTTTAGTAAATATAAATATTGATATTTTTTTTTTATTAATAGGATAATAATAATTATTATTACAAAATAATACAACTTTTACTTATTATTATTATCAATGTTATTTTATCAAATAAATATATAATACAAAGATATTTTACTACGTGTAATATAATTAAGTTAATACTACCTATCATATTAAATGAACTTTATAAATTTTGTTACTTAAGATATATAAAAGTATATTTTTATTATATAAATTTTAATAATAAATGAATTATATTATTTACTCTAATAAAATCTTTTAAAAATATAAAATGACAATATTTAAACTATATAATAATCATGTATAAATTTTGGAAATCATTTTGAGTCAAATTGACTTTTGTTGACTTTTACATATTAGTCTCGAGCATTAGAATTGTGGTACACTATGACCTAACCTAAATTGTTAGACAAATATTGACCAACGTATAAATTTATATAATTAATATAGGTTCGTGAATCCAAGGCCAACCTTGCACTTGTACAATGATGTTATAAATATTTTTACTACGAAATACAGTATGGTGAGTTTCATTACTCCCTTTTTAAATGCTTTTGCAATATATATATTTTTGGGACTGAAAATACATGCGCTGCTTTTATAAATGCTTTACAAAATAGACACAAGTAATCGAAACTACATTCTATGGTTGGATTATCGAATCGAATATCACCCCTTTTAGCTTGGTAACCTAAGAATTAGGGAACAGATACCCTAATTGACGCGAATCCTAAAGGTAGATCTACGGGCACTAACTCCCCCCATACTGAAAAATGGTATGCTTTAGTACTTCGAGTTTATATTATACAGATGGATTTCTATTTTGGGGATATTCTATATGCATTATGTTAATGTCGGTTACCAGGTGTTCAATCTATATGAATGATTTTTAAACACTTGCGAGTGTATGATTATTGAATAAAGGAAATCTTGTGGTCTATTAAAATTATGAAAATGATTGATTATGATAAACTAATGAACTCACCAACCTTTTGGTTGATACTTTAAAGCATGTTTATTCTCAGGTTGAAAGAAATCTTCCGCTGTGCATTTGCTCATTTTAGAGATTTTACTTGGAGTCATTCATGGCATATTTCAAAAGACGTTGCATTCAAGTCATTGAGTTCAATAGAGATTATTATTAAGTAAATGACAGATTAGGTCATTTATAAGTTGGATATTATGAAATGGTATACATGCATGTCAACTTTCGTTGTAATGAAAGGTTATCTTTTAAAAATGAATGCAATGTTTGTAAAATATATCATATAGAGGTCAAATACCTCGCGATGTAATCATATGTTATTGTATTCGTCCTTATGGATTAGGACGGGTCTTTAGAATACAATGTATAATTTTTAAAGCGTATGGTTTCATCCTTTAATATGCTATACATTGACATATACAACCACGATCTTTATAGGGAAGTTCCAAGAAAGCTTGTGTAACATCCCGCGTTTTTTCCGTTAAATTTATTTTTAACACCGTCTTTTTCTTTTAAATAATACCTTTCGTTATTTAAATTCGTAGTTTCCGTTGACTAACGTTCATAATAATTCCGTCATTTAATTATAACATCTCTCGTTAACTTGCGTTTTAAAAATATTCGATCGGTTAAATCCCGCACCCGCTTTGAAACTCGAGGGACCGGAGTTGCCAAATGGGCAAACTAGTTGACTAGGTCAACTAGTCAACCCATTTCATCCATTCCATCATCTTCCTCCTCCCTTTTTCTCTCCATCTCAAGAACACACACAAACCCATTCCATTCATTCATCATCTAAATTCAATCTTGGAAGCTCACAACAAATCCGATTACATATTTGGAATCCTCTCATCATTCTCTACGATTTGATACTAACTTCATCGATTTTGGGTAACATTTCTAAAACTCTAGATTTCTCTAAATTCGTGTTTTTGATTTGAAATGGTGTTAGTTAGTGTCTATGGCTCGAGTCTAACATGAATATATGTTTGGTTTGCTCGATTTGTTGTTTTGAGTAACTAGTTTGAACATTTGAAATGGGTTTGCTTAATCTTGCATTTTGGAAGATTAAATGTTGTTTGATTGTTAAAGTTCATGTTTTAATTGTGTTACTAGTATCACTAGCTTCGTTTTGATGCGTAGGTTGAATTGTAAAACTTCATAAACTTGATTAGTGATTTTGGTGATTTTGGATTAGGGTTGATAAGCTTTATATGAACTTTTGGTGCATCAAATGCTATGAATTGTTGTTGATAAGTGTTTAGTTGCAATGTGTGTTTGATTACCTTCAAAACGGCATATCGTATGTGTAAATTGGATTCCCGAATCATAAAATACGTTTTACGAACTTGAAACTTGAAAATAAACCTTTCGCGATCAATTGACGAGTTTTCGTTTATTGTAAATGATGTTTTTGATTGATGATATGTGGTTAGTTGTATTCCTTGTCGAAATAGCTTTCCGATGATATAAAATACATGTTCTAATTGTTTGCGGATCATAAAATGTGATTGTTTGTGTTTTGGTTCGTGCATACTTTGAAAACTGACCAGAAATCCCTGCACAGAGGGTGGCGCGGCGCGCCCCTACCCCGCGCGGCGCGCCAAATGGCCTGGCCAGAATTCTGTCCAACTTGGTCAATTTTTGAATAATGTTTGGCATGCTACGCACCTCCGATTAACATGTAACTTGGCCAACATGCTCATATATGATTTCTAAGATTAGAAAAATAGTTCGGAACCCGACCCGAACGTGTTGACTTTCGTTGACTTTGACCGACCAAAGTTTGACTTTTTGTCAAACTTAACCAAATGATTATGCAACCTTCCTAACTTATTTATATACTTGTATCTCGCATGAAACTTGGCAATTTGATTTCACATGCTAAATAATCGAGTCGTAACGAGCCATAGGACTAATTGAACATCTTTGACCTATCGTGTTTACCGTTATTGATACAACCTATTTGTTTAGGTCAAGACTAGCATTGTTACTGCACGTTTACTTGTCGAAGTACTTTTTGGTTCGTGCATACAAGGTGAGATCATAGTCCCACCTTTTCAACAACTTTTATACTTTTAAATCGTGGGCTGAGAAAACATATACTTTGTTACATCTTGTACTACTTACTTTTATGTTTTGAACACAAGTGTGAAAACAAACATTCCACGTGCGAGTTTAGAACAAAATGCCTCAATTCGATTATCATTAATTACACTTGCAGGGTGTAAGCGAGAACTTATATTGTGTGGCCATACGGGTTTAACAAACCCTCATTCGGACGGTTCGCTACCGTTATGCGGATGAAATATATTTTTGTGTTTTAGTGTGGGTTCTAGCACTGTGTGATGGGGTAACGTTGGTTAAGTTTTGATAATTGAGTGCTCGCGTATAACAACACTTTTGGAATGCAATTGATTTGGATAATCTACGTTATGGAAATACAAAAATCTTGTGGTTCAAAAACAACGTTTAATACTTACTAAACCTATGATTTCACCAACGTTTTCGTTGACAGATTTCTATGTTTTTCTCAGGTCTTGCACGATATGTGATACATGCTTCCGCTCATTATTTGATACTTGCATTGGATGTCGAGTATACATGCTTTTCGTGGAACGTCTTTTGACTTTACTTTAAACTGTGTCGCCTGGATTTCAATCGTACTTATAACGTTGTAACTTAACTTTTGGTTGAACAATTCTTGTAAACTTTGAAACAATCTTTATTTGAAATGAAGGCGACATATTTTGGTCAAACGTTATCTTAAAGACTTATAATCAGGTAATGGGACCCACGTAGCCGACGCCGTCACTCGACGATTTGTCGGGGTCGCTACAGTTGGTATCAGAGCCTTGGTTGTAGGGATTTAGAGTTCATTTGTGTCCACCCCGAGTCATAGGGTACATAGGTGAATCTAGACTACAACCGGCATATAGACTGAAGTAGGGATTACTTGACTAATTGTGCATTTATACTCGAACTCTTATATCATATCTAACTCGTATTCGATCTTAATCTTAAGTTGATAAATTTTGTTGATGCGCCACTTTGACTTTATGAAGTAATGTTAAATGCACATGAAAATCAGGGTAATATAATTTCCGGGATTATATTACGGTGATTCACATGGACGTTCCGACATTATGACATAAAGAATTTAAGGCGAGTCAAGGAAAATTTTCTCTACATCATCCTTCCCCATCATGATTAGTATTATTGAGAATACTAATCAACGATATTCTTGTATCTTGAAGGAACAATGCTTCCCCGTCGCGGACCACGTAATGAAACTTCCGAACAAGCTTTTCAACGCATGATAGCCACCGCCATAGGTGCGGCTATGGCTAGTATCTCCTCCGACATCAATAACAACCACAACCACAACAACCATGGAACCGGTAATTCAAACGAGGGTTGCTCCTACAAAACTTTCATGGGATGCAAACCTCACACCTTCGATGGGACCGGAGGACCGGTTGTACTCACCCGATGGTTTGAGCAAACAGAAGCCGTTTTTAGCATAAGCGGTTGTCGGGACCAAGACAAAGTCAAATATTCCACCCACACTTTCGCCGGTATCGCCCTCACATGGTGGAATACGTATGTGCTGTCGGTGGGTATCGATGAAGCTCACACTCTCTCATGGGCCGACTTAAAGAAAAAGATGATCACCGAATACTTCCCGCGCGAGGAGACCCGTAAGCTCGAACACGAACTAAGAACTTTAAAAGCGGTCGGGAATGACCTAAAGGCATATAATCAACGATTTTCTGAGCTATCCTTGATGTGCCCAAACCTCGTGACCCCCGAACCTCTAAGGGTTGAACTTTACATGGATGGTCTTCCCAAGAACATCAAACAAGGAGTAATGTCATCCAAACCCGCTAACCACCAAGAGGCTTTGAATATGGCCCGCCAATTGATTGAAACAGTGGACGAGATTGAAGTACCGACACCTAAAGCCGAGGATGAGTCGGGTGACAACAAAAGAAAATGGGAAGCCCCCCAATCGAGTAACTACAACAACAACTTTTCCAAGGAACCTCTCACCCCCGTCGGCAAGAAAAGTTATGCAGGGACACGACCTTTTTGCAACAAATGCCACAAGCATCATTTTGGTGAATGTGGCAAGCTAATTTGCCATCGGTGCCAAGGTAGTGGTCATATTGCCAAGTATTGTGGAAGTACCGCCCCCGTCACTCAAAAGGGGCCCGGCGCACCAAAGCCGAGTATTTGCTACAAATGTGGTCAATCGGGTCATTTTAGGAATGAATGCCCAAAGAATAAAGCAAAAACCAACGCGCGCCGTTGAACTTACAACATCGACACCTAGGATGCCCGAGACGATGATGGACTAGTCACGGGTACGTTTCTTCACAACAAACCGTATATTTCATAC
This sequence comes from Rutidosis leptorrhynchoides, assembly GCF_046630445.1. Classification (NCBI taxonomy): domain Eukaryota; kingdom Viridiplantae; phylum Streptophyta; class Magnoliopsida; order Asterales; family Asteraceae; genus Rutidosis; species Rutidosis leptorrhynchoides. Next base: position 34,451,717 of record NC_092337.1, on the reverse strand, counting down.
TCGTTCGATTCGATTACCGCTAGACGTTTTACAACCAATACTTTGACTTGTACTCATTACCTTCCATCTTTTCCCCTAGATACTATTTAGGCAATTTAAGCGACCAACGGAAAAATATTGTGTGATTTCCCCATCATCTTGTATAGATTATTGTGAACTGAGTAATTTTCGGTTGGAAACCGATACCCTCTCCCTCGCATCCATGACCTCATGATTATTTGCACGAATCCCGTATGTTCCAAATCGACCTCCGTTCCGGTTATCATCAATTGGGGGTTAAGTGAGACGATGTCTCCTAAGCCACTTTCCGAACTCGCAACGTTAGTTGTAAAACTCTCTTAGTACCGTTTGATTTATTTAGGGCTCGCCCGTATCCATAAACCTCTTGAACCGCGTATACAAATTCATATAGACTAATCTGTTATCGTATTTATAGATGACATCTTAACTTATTTAAGTAAAGAAGGAAAACGAACAACATCACCATCTTACGCTCGAACTTTTGAGAAAAGAGCAACTTTATACCAAATTCTCAGAGTGAGAACTTCTGTTGAACGAAGTCCAATTTTCTAGACCATGATGTTAATGGTCAAAGCATTACAATCAATCTCGAAATCAAGCCACATGTAATCGGGAAACTCTCCCAACTCAGACTTATGTTCGTAAAATCTTAGATCTCGTCTATTTTTACCGAAGATTCATTTCTGACTTTTCTCGTGTTACACGACTTTTAAACTCGTTAACTCACTAAGGAAAACTTTAAACCTCTCCGTGTTCGAACCTTGAGCGTGATTCTTCACACCAACATTTCTAGTTAAAATCGTATAGCAACAGATGGAACTCGAACATGGAAATATTTCTATTTGAACACCGAAAGGCATACTCTCTAGACTCAAAAAAAAAAAAAAAAAAAAAAAAAAAAAAAAAAAAAAAAAAAAAAAAAAACTAAAATTCGTTATTTTACACGAAGAATTCGAATACTAAATTGTGGATCCGATCAATTTTCTCGTCATCCCGTACCACACTACCTACCTCTGTTATTTCACCGTCACCGTCTAATATTACTGGAATTTAAGATAACACACAATCCAACGATACTTCACTCTTCTTTGACTTAACGCCTTGTGTTTCTGATAATCGGTCAACTATTATTCAACCCCGAACTATACAACTACGTGTACTACCTCGTTTCTCTTTCAGGCTTCAACTTTTGACAACTAGAGGCACGTTATGGCAACCTCGAGATGTAAGCTCATTCTATTCAAAGTCCTCATTTCACTCCTATCCTCATCGCTCGCATTTTCCGTTAAGGAAACTCCTTGTAACATTTCTCCATGGATAGAGAAACTCCTCATATTACATTAGTATTCGCCACTAGGGTGAATAGTCCTAACGAACATTTTTCGAACCCTAACTGACTTGTTCAAACATATCTTAAGAAATTCTATTCCAACATGGTGTATCTCCGTCATTTATCCTGTATTGAAATACTCGATTCACCTCTAGCGTTGCAAGAGACCTTGGGAACCCGCTTAGACATATGTACCGCGTATCTCCTACAACCGACGAACCGAGCAAACGTACGATTCAATCTTGGAAAGACATGTTACAGACTGGTATTGTCACCTTTAGTAGTTCCCCTTACTACGACAGCTATCACTCGTATATTAACGCAGCACTTTCCGAAACCCTATATGACCGCTAATGTCATACCCCTGTTCATTTAACCAAAGCATCAAACACCGAATCTTAACTTATCCAAGAAACAACAATTGAGATAATCCAAGTCCGAGTAGGGCTCGAGACGACCCATAGTCACCAAAAGAGTTATACCAAACTTAGATGAAAACCTGACAAAATCCCTGTAACAGTGTAATATTGAGAACCCGCACCTTGGAAAGGTGTAATCCGTTTCGGGAATCAGGAAAAGTTAAACTCGCAACACGTTAACCCTTTTGAAACCTTGGAGCGTATCGGAACCGCTTCCTACCGTTTGGAACTTCTGACTCGATTAAGTTTCCGTTTACCCTACATTTCATGTAACAAACTTAGAAACGTGTCCTGCGGAACAGGAACGTGCAATCCTGCGAGATACACCAACTATCGATGACAAACTACTCTTCATAGGAAAACCAGTTGAAACCGGGGATCGTAAAAACCGAACCTTAATACAACGAAAAACCCTGACTACCCAAATTCATGAGAACCCTCAAGAACGTACTTTCACTTATTCATAGCATTGACAACGTAAAGTCTCGAGTAAGAGATATCGACTACTACTTCCAACTAAATTTCGGGACGAAATTTCTTTTGAGTTGTGGATAATGTAACATCCCGCGTTTTTTCCGTTAAATTTATTTTTAACACCGTCTTTTTCTTTTAAATAATACCTTTCGTTATTTAAATTCGTAGTTTCCGTTGACTAACGTTCATAATAATTCCGTCATTTAATTATAACATCTCTCGTTAACTTGCGTTTTAAAAATATTCGATCGGTTAAATCCCGCACCCGCTTTGAAACTCGAGGGACCGGAGTTGCCAAATGGGCAAACTAGTTGACTAGGTCAACTAGTCAACCCATTTCATCCATTCCATCATCTTCCTCCTCCCTTTTTCTCTCCATCTCAAGAACACACACAAACCCATTCCATTCATTCATCATCTAAATTCAATCTTGGAAGCTCACAACAAATCCGATTACATATTTGGAATCCTCTCATCATTCTCTACGATTTGATACTAACTTCATCGATTTTGGGTAACATTTCTAAAACTCTAGATTTCTCTAAATTCGTGTTTTTGATTTGAAATGGTGTTAGTTAGTGTCTATGGCTCGAGTCTAACATGAATATATGTTTGGTTTGCTCGATTTGTTGTTTTGAGTAACTAGTTTGAACATTTGAAATGGGTTTGCTTAATCTTGCATTTTGGAAGATTAAATGTTGTTTGATTGTTAAAGTTCATGTTTTAATTGTGTTACTAGTATCACTAGCTTCGTTTTGATGCGTAGGTTGAATTGTAAAACTTCATAAACTTGATTAGTGATTTTGGTGATTTTGGATTAGGGTTGATAAGCTTTATATGAACTTTTGGTGCATCAAATGCTATGAATTGTTGTTGATAAGTGTTTAGTTGCAATGTGTGTTTGATTACCTTCAAAACGGCATATCGTATGTGTAAATTGGATTCCCGAATCATAAAATACGTTTTACGAACTTGAAACTTGAAAATAAACCTTTCGCGATCAATTGACGAGTTTTCGTTTATTGTAAATGATGTTTTTGATTGATGATATGTGGTTAGTTGTATTCCTTGTCGAAATAGCTTTCCGATGATATAAAATACATGTTCTAATTGTTTGCGGATCATAAAATGTGATTGTTTGTGTTTTGGTTCGTGCATACTTTGAAAACTGACCAGAAATCCCTGCACAGAGGGTGGCGCGGCGCGCCCCTACCCCGCGCGGCGCGCCAAATGGCCTGGCCAGAATTCTGTCCAACTTGGTCAATTTTTGAATAATGTTTGGCATGCTACGCACCTCCGATTAACATGTAACTTGGCCAACATGCTCATATATGATTTCTAAGATTAGAAAAATAGTTCGGAACCCGACCCGAACGTGTTGACTTTCGTTGACTTTGACCGACCAAAGTTTGACTTTTTGTCAAACTTAACCAAATGATTATGCAACCTTCCTAACTTATTTATATACTTGTATCTCGCATGAAACTTGGCAATTTGATTTCACATGCTAAATAATCGAGTCGTAACGAGCCATAGGACTAATTGAACATCTTTGACCTATCGTGTTTACCGTTATTGATACAACCTATTTGTTTAGGTCAAGACTAGCATTGTTACTGCACGTTTACTTGTCGAAGTACTTTTTGGTTCGTGCATACAAGGTGAGATCATAGTCCCACCTTTTCAACAACTTTTATACTTTTAAATCGTGGGCTGAGAAAACATATACTTTGTTACATCTTGTACTACTTACTTTTATGTTTTGAACACAAGTGTGAAAACAAACATTCCACGTGCGAGTTTAGAACAAAATGCCTCAATTCGATTATCATTAATTACACTTGCAGGGTGTAAGCGAGAACTTATATTGTGTGGCCATACGGGTTTAACAAACCCTCATTCGGACGGTTCGCTACCGTTATGCGGATGAAATATATTTTTGTGTTTTAGTGTGGGTTCTAGCACTGTGTGATGGGGTAACGTTGGTTAAGTTTTGATAATTGAGTGCTCGCGTATAACAACACTTTTGGAATGCAATTGATTTGGATAATCTACGTTATGGAAATACAAAAATCTTGTGGTTCAAAAACAACGTTTAATACTTACTAAACCTATGATTTCACCAACGTTTTCGTTGACAGATTTCTATGTTTTTCTCAGGTCTTGCACGATATGTGATACATGCTTCCGCTCATTATTTGATACTTGCATTGGATGTCGAGTATACATGCTTTTCGTGGAACGTCTTTTGACTTTACTTTAAACTGTGTCGCCTGGATTTCAATCGTACTTATAACGTTGTAACTTAACTTTTGGTTGAACAATTCTTGTAAACTTTGAAACAATCTTTATTTGAAATGAAGGCGACATATTTTGGTCAAACGTTATCTTAAAGACTTATAATCAGGTAATGGGACCCACGTAGCCGACGCCGTCACTCGACGATTTGTCGGGGTCGCTACAGCTTGCTAGTATCGACGTCCTTTAACAGAGCTCCCAACCACCCTTCAAAGACTAAGCGATACAGTCTAAGGTCTACAGCACTACAAGAAAAATGCTAATTGGGGACGACACTTTAGGGACGACAAATAAGCATCCCCAAAAATACACTAAAGGACAAAAACTTGATCAACTTTTCATGAAAAGTTTGACCATTTCTTTAGGGACGACATGTCGTCCCGAAAGAAAATTTCATTTTTTAATTATTTCTTGTGTCAAAAACTAGCTCTAAAAAGCCAAAAATTTCGCGCCAACTTTTTCGGGACGACGACGACTTGTCGTCCCAAAATAAAATAAAATTTTTTATTTTTTTCGCTGGAAAAAAATTTGGCTCCAAAAAGATGAGAATTTTCGCGCCATATTTTTAGGGACGACATGTCGTCCCTAAATCCTTTAGGGGACGACTTTTTTGCCAGATTTTTTTTTAATTTTAACACACCATTATCAACAACATTATACACATCAAACACACCGAAATGTTGACCCTTCCGCCGTTGATTGTCTCATTGGAAGTGTATTACGGAAGTAAATTCCGTAATAAAATGAAATTTTACGATTATACGAATAGTTCGAAATCTACGTTCGAAGAAATTGACGTTCGCGACGTAGGTTTAGAGGACCTTTTATACTTTTTTAAAAAATGGTTCCGTTCATACACATAGACGTCTTGTATTACGAAGATGATTGTGTTCCGGAATTGTCCGCTACATCTCTCCGTACAGAGGATCAGTGGAACGGTATAAAAGAAATCCTGAGTTGGCGTTCTAATCGCATTTCTCTTTATTTAGTTTTGGAAGATGAAGAAACTTTTATTATGTTTTAGTTTAATTATGTCGTTTTTTAATATTTTATTGTGTTTTAGTTTAATTATGTCTTTGTTTTAATATTTTATTATACTTTCTACTAAATGAATGAATAATCGCAGTTATTTTCGATTTCTAACAAAGTTACTGAAATTAAAACATTTCAACTACGAGTAACATCATACAAAGTTACTGAATTAAATTACATTATAATGACAAGTCATTCCCAAAGGTCGTCTCCAATGTATTTGTTAAATTATACTCCCTCCGTCCCACTATAAGTGTCCACATTTCTATTTTGAGATGTCCCATTACAAGTGTCCACTTTGTACTTTCAACCAATGAAAAGATGTAATTCTGGAGAGAGAAGATTTCTGATTGCTGGAGAATGAAGTTAGTGGGATTTCCTAAAAGTGTGTGCAAAAAGTAAGTGGACACTTATAATGGGACGGATAGAGTATTAATTATAATAAATAAATAATTATTATTATTTTATTAACTTTTTAGAGACGACTTGTCGTCCCTAAAGGTCGTCCCCGAACAATTTATTTAATAATTATTATAATTCGTTGGCAATACGTTAATATTTTAATATTATTTTTTTATGGACGACTTGTCGTTCCCAAAAGTCGTTCGGAAAAAGGCTCTCCATCTGTCAACAGAAAAGTCAAAGTGAGATCCGCAGTCGTTCCTAACAAGATCGTCCCGAAAAAGATTTTGCAACAGAACATTTGAGACGACCCTTTGGAGACGACATGTTGTTCCGGATTGGCACTTTTCTAGTAGAGTGGTGTATATAAATGTTGTATTAGAACTTCGTATTTTTCTTCAAAAGACAATTAGCATAACATAATAACATTTGTTTTCAAAGGAAATAGTGTAAACGTACGAGCAAATGAGAAATGGACAGCAACCTACCGGGTCCTTGTCACCTTCGTGCGGGATAATATCAACCCTTGATCATTCTATATTCACTTTTCACAAGCATGAATTGCTAAGGCAAAATAGTTGTGGGACCTACCCCATAATACCATAATTGACCAAGAAGTCGACGTTCCATGCACTGTTCACGTGCGTGAGCTTCACACAATTTGTATTTTCCATAATATATTTTTTTATAAAGGCACGGGGTGTCATTCGGTTTTTATTTACAGGGGCTTTTGGAGACACTTGAAACGACTCGTCCATATTACTATAAACGCAGTACGTTCTCATTGGTCCCATAGCGAGGTATTTGACCTCTATATGATACTTTTTAGAAAATATTGCATTCGTTTCATAAAAAAACACATCATTATTATACATAATGCATGTTTTAAACAAGTGGACGATTATCTAAGAAATAATCCCCAAAATACATCGGTTTTCAAATACTACACACGTGACATAACAGTCGAATATAGTACATAACAAAGGTTTTATTGAATGCAACACTTTATTTAAATAAAAGTATGAGACTCCATGCACAGCTTGCTCAGATAATGCAACAGTGGAAGACTTTCTTAAGGACCTGAGAATAAACATGCATAAACAGTCAACACAAAGGTTGGTGAGATATATAGGTTTATCATCGATATAAATATAGACCACAAGATTTCATAGTTATAAATATATGTACACTCGCAAGTGTATAAAAGTATTCTATAAGTTGTTGAGCGCTTCGATAACCATACTTAACCATTAATGTGGCATATTCCCTTTATTATGAAATCTCCCTACACTGTACCAAGTGTAGTAAAAACGAAGTACTATACAACCGTTTACGATACTAGAGCGACTAGTCCGGTTGGGGTTGTCAAACCCGATAGATCTATCAATAGGATTCGCGTATACATGTTCTTACAACATGTAAATATTAATTACCAAGCTATTAGGGAAGATATGCAAAGTGGTACAACTCAATGTAGAATATATTTTAAGTACTTGTGTCTATGGCGTAAAATATAAAATGCATGTATTCTCATCCCAAAATATTTGTAGAGTTTAAAAATGGGACTATATACTCACAGTAGTAAAAGTATATTAATAATAAGTTTTCAACTTATTAAAAATATGACCGTCGTCCTTGGATTCACGAACCTATAACAATAATAACGATTCAGATAATAATACGACATATGAATAAAATAAAGCAAGTTCATATAATACTTATATAATAATTTTTAACATTTTATGTTAGTAGTCCATTGTTAGTAGTCCTTTGTTAGTAGTCCAAAATAGTCCGAAAAGTCCAACAGTCCAATAATCGGTATATATATATATATATATATATATATATATATATATATATATATATATATATATATATATAATCTTAGAATTACCCCACGACGTATTGTATACGTATTGTCTTTGCATCAACCCAGAGACATATTGTATATGTATTGTCTTAGAATTAACTAAGACGTATTGTGTACGTATTGTCTTAGGATTTATCAAAACGTATTGTATACTTATTGTGTTAGGACGTACCAAGAATATTATTATACATATATACAATCACAGAATTAACCAAGATTATAATATTTTGCTATACTACTGATAACATGTCCAAATATATATAGGATATAGGAAAAGTTAACAAGGATATGGTTAATATAGTTTTTATAATATAAATTTCGTCCATACAACGTTAATTTTAGCAGATTTTGTTTTGCTCGCCAAATATTCATTACAACTCCGTTTAAAGTGAATCAAATTGCTATGGATTCGTTAAGAAGTAAATTATACCAAACCAATTCGAAAAGTTCATACCAAGTAGTAATTTTTAGAGCTTTACCCTCTTTTTGTGTCGGTGGACAGATTTGGAAAAATCCCGGCATCCACCCAATATATGATTTTTGATAAAATACTTCCACTTTGTCTAAAATCATGAAAAAAATACTGAAAGTCATATTTACATATATTAACATATTTCTAAAGTCTTAGCCTCGAACTCAAAGTCTAAGATCGGTTTTTAATTCCCAACCCAAAACAGCCCGCTTTTTACCGAATAGAGATTAAAAGATATATGTTAAGTTTCAAGGTGTTCTTCATATTTACAAGTTATAAGTTCTTATATTAACTTAATATAACATCATAATACATATAAATAAGTGTTATTAGAGTTAAGTTAGAAAGATTAGATTAGTTTTTCAAACAAGCTTGGTGTTCACCAAAACAAGTTCTAGTTTTTACAAGTTTTATAAGTATAATAAGATAGCAACTATACAAGGAATTGAACAAGGATTTTGAGAAGTATTTTACCTTGATTATGAAAAGGAAAGTTGCTGAGATTAAAGTATGTTATGAGAGCATTCAAGTGTGTGTTTTTAGTTTAAGAAAATGTGGAGTAAAAATGAGTTAAAATGGTCCTTATTTATAAGCTTATAATTTTGGCTTTTAGTGAAAATATCTAAGATAAGTTGAATTGTATTAAGTCATGCATGACATATTAATTTGATTAGGTCATGGATGACATATTACACAAATAATTGCAGATTTCTATTGGTATATACCAATAGTAAATACTTCTAGAAGCTGTGCATAATACGGGTAAAAATACCGTATGAATGCGAGTAGAATTCTTTGAGGAAATTGAATGGAAATACGAGTATAACTATCCTTTATATGTATTGGTATATTATAAAGTGTATTCAATACTTGTAAGGATATATTTACACTCGTAATACATTATATGTAAATACATTTTAACATAAGTTAATTACGTCGTTTAAATAGTAATATATATATATATATATATTGTTTGAAAACTCTTTAAATTAGTAGTATGAAAATACATATATAATACTTTGTTAATATACTTAATGAGATATTTAATTATCATATTTTCAAATTAAATATATATAAATCCATATATATACACAATAATTAAACAATTAAATCAAGTTATGACGTTCGTGAATCGTCGGAATAAAAGGGTGACCAAAAGCTTGTGTAAAAATCTTTTCGGAGGTTCAAGATTTATTAAAATTCATTGCTTATCAAGTCGGAATTATATAAAGGTTAAGTTTAAATTTGGTCAGAAATTTCCGGGTCATCACAGTACCTACCCGTTAAAGAAATTTCGTCCCGAAATTTGATCGAGGTCGTCATGGCTAACAATAAGAATGTTATTATGACGAATATAAGTTGATTCATAGGGTTTTATCATGATTGAGAAATATGGATAAAATAATTCGATTACTCGAAATGTATGAGTGAAATGAGAAAATAGGGATTCGTCTTATCTTTTGACGTCATCACGGTTGATCTCCGAATTAAAGAAAATCTTTGTAATCTATATAAGATTTGATTCTTCGGCGATTAAGGAAATTATGATCCTCTTCGATTTAATGTAATAATCTGTCTCGATTTCTCTGTCGGATATTTTACTATAAATCAACCTCCTACGTTTCCTTATTTCCACATCTCCCATCTTTTATACTTTCTTCCTTTCTTCGTACTTCCAAAACATTCGTCAATATGCTCCATCCAGTTTTAATTCTTGATATATTCTTGACTATCACATCTGTCATTCTTCTTTTTCATCTTCCACCGGAGGAATCCGTTAATTTCTACTATGCTCTTGGGTTTATAGTGTTCTTAGTTTTCCCGTGTCTTTATATTGCTATACGCATCGATATACACGGTTTGTAATTTCTGCGTTGTCTTCGTGCTTATATTTTTCCTTATATTTTGGAGTTTCATGCTTCCATCTTCTTTTCCCGACTTCAAGTCAAGCGAATAATGGTCTAGAATTCATAGATATGAAATTCGAAATGAACATAGCTAATGCTCTAAGAGAGAAATTGTAATAGCACAATTTGACTTGTGAAATTACCAGAATCCAAAGGAAAAGATAGAACTATCAATAGAATATGTTCTTGATATGTTTAGAGATTAGATTGAATGTAAGAGTCATGTAACATGGCACATGATGACGTTATGGTCTGTGAATCATTACGTTCCATTTAGAAACTCGGCATGACTTACTGTAATATAATCACGTTGATCTAGTGTCATTATATTATACTAACTCATGCTTCAGTTCCCAACGTTACTTCAAAAACATTCATACTTTACACTCAGAAATTTCAGATGTTTAGAAACTAAAACAGTTTTCTTTATGATGTGATACAGATAACGCGAAGAAATAAATGATTTCATATAAGAATGGTTATGAAAATATCTTCAGAAATATGAAGGATATTTATAATGGAAGATACGATGATATCTTAGAATATTTAAGATAAGAGAATGATGAAGAATATTGTCCGCAAGGGTTTTAGAGTAAGGAGTAAGGTATTTGCTAAGGATTTTAGCAGACACCGAATCAGTTGGATTCTTTGAAGGTAGATTTCGTCCTTGTGATTTGTCCACAGCCTCCTTCAGGGTTTGCTCAATCCGTTTTCCAGTTCCAAACCTTCTCTTTTTTTGTGCTTTGCTAACACAATATTCTTTATCATCAACTTTTGACTGTTACGGTTGTCTACAGTTTCTGCTGCTTCATTCAGCTTTTTCAAAACTTCATAGTACTAATTCGTATTCTGAAGTGCTATTCCGGATTTCAGAATTATAATTCCAGGAAATAACGTTATATGTATATGCAGAAATGATGTGAGATTCAAGAATAATTATTGATGCTTCATGGGGTTTGGTATGTGATATTGCTTTAAACATACATATATTTCGACGCAATATCATTTATATTTCACCGGCTTTTACCGAAATGAAGACATTCAAATGCATAATTCACGAGAAAAATGACAAAAGTTAACACGAGCTTGAAGTTTGAAGAAACGACGATAAAACAATGATAAAACGACGGATTTAAACCAAATATATATCAAGATAATGTTTACCCGAATGCAAGTTCAAGATGATCGAAGAAAAAGAGTTAAAAGGAAAGTTCCAAGTCGATATACGTCAACACGGGGTGAACAAAGAATAAACGAAAAAATGAAAATTAGAAAACTGCCTTTTACTCTTACGCGGATTGCGTACTTACCTACGCGAAACGCGTAGTATTTTAGCCTTATGCGGAACGTGTGGATGCCTACGCGAAACACGTAATGTTGCCACCAGATTCAGATCCAAATTCACATGGGACGGTTTCTTTTTAGTATAATACTCCTACTTTTTCAGCTTTACAGATGATTATTACAGTTCAACATCACTTTTGACCTATTACTTCAACTTCTCAATGCTATAATACGGAGGACTAGTTCAACGGGAGAGGAGGAGATAGAACACAATTTACACAGTACACAAATCCATATACAACAACATTTACATCAATTAATTATTTTAGCTACTGTATTTTATTTTCAAGTACCAGTATTATTTTCAGTCCAAGGTTCAATATTTAGGATATTTTTAAGGGTGTATTGTTCGCAATTAAGGGTATTATTGTACGCGCTAAAGGGTGTTATTATTGTAATTTTCTACATATTGAATTTAATGAAAGTGAAGATTTTCGTAAGTATATTCCATTAAAATTATCGTTATCAATTTTTATCATTATTATTATGTTTATATATTTATATTTTTATGTTTACCCTAGCATAATGAGTAGCTAATTTCCCTAGTGTTTGCTTAGATGTAGAGCCCCTAGTGAAATGGATTGTTATCATTTGTAAAAATTAAAATGTAACTTAAGTATTTTTAACATTGAACCTAATTAAAAGAACCATTATTATGTACTTGGATATTTAACCCTTGTCACTTAATTTATTAGATTAAGATAACGAAAGTTATTTTTGTATAAATTAAGCTTCAACATTAAAAGTGATTTAGACGAATTTATGAATAATTTACTAACACTAAATTAGAAATAAAGTTCGGTGGTTTGGTAATATCATTAGTCATATAATAGTGAAATTGTAAAAAGGGAAACCGTTATGATTTGAGTTTTGGCGAAAGTCAAAACTGGGTTGGGTCTCAATTTAAATACTTAGGGACTAGTAACCATCTAAATAAGATCAAATGAAAATTAGATTTAATTTAGTTAGTCGAAACTTCATTTATTCGAAAGAAAAATATAAAGTTTTATACTAAACATTTTAATAGAGCTTAAACTTACAACAATCCATGGATCTAGAGATGAAACATTTAAGTGAACACTCCCATTTACATATTACAATTTATTATTATTATTATTATTTATTTACGTATTATTACACTGATAAAATCAAAACAAAAATATAACCAATTTACCAGTACTGTTTTGTCAGATTACTTATACCATACGCGGATCGTGTAGAAAATTACACGAAACGCGTAGCTTCAAAAACATACACGAAACGCATATATAATTACGCGAAACGCGTAAGTATAATACCAGTACTATTATGAATTTAGTTAAAAATTCAAAGTTTAAATTAAATCTTTTAATTATTATTTTAAAGCAATTAATTTATAATCAGTTTAATTATTATAATTTTCTTTAGCCTTAATTTAATTAAAACTTGTTATTTAGTTAATTTAATAAATTTGTATTATAATTCATTGCTCAAAACAAAATTCTAATCAATTAGTTTTATTAAAAGTATTTATTTTATTAATTATCATTTAGTAATAAACTTGTTTTATCACAATTAGTATAGTTTCAATTAATTCACTTTTAAGTTAATAATTATAAATCATGTAATCTTGTAATTTTAATTAATAAGTAGTTCAATTAAATTAAAGATAAGTTATATTTTATTATTATTATGTTATGCTAAATATAAATTCCTAATCCAAAACCCCCTTTAAATAAGTTTAACTTCAAAGACTATTAAAAACCATTAAACACTGTCTCCCTGTGGAACGAACCGGATTTACCAACAAACTAAACTACGCGAATAGGACTAGTTGCCTATATGTGTGAAATCAACCTGAATTTATTAAAACACCACATATACAATAAATCAATTCGTGTAACAAAATAACTCAAATCCGTTCATAAATAAAGGTTACGTTTCGACACATCAACTTTTTGGCGCCGCTGCCGGGGAAACGGTTTTGTTTAAAAGATTTTAATAGACTTTAGGTTATTCGATCCTTTTCTAGGAATTCATTCCTAGAAAAGCTTTTGTTGTTATGATTTCATAATAGAAATTAATGCATGAATTTACGTTCCTCCAACACTGAATTAACTCCTTCATATCCTGAACCCGAAAGAGAATTTCACGAACGTTTAAGAGCTCAAGAAGTAGAATCTCTTGCTGAGGATTTAGAATCACTTTCATTGGATTCTAACTCTGAACCAGATATTCAACCAATCATAGAGCCAGTTATTAAGGAAGAAGAAGAGATGGCTGTTACAAATCAAACGATGGAAGCATTAATGAAGGCGACAAGAACAGGTCAAGGTCACGCAATTATTCAACCTACGATGACTGACGGCATTGAAATAAAAGGTCAATTCCTTCACATGGTGACTAATACATGCCAATTCGGTGGAGCTCCAAATGAGGATGCTAACGAGCATCTTCATAAGTTTGTAAGCATTTGCAAGCTATTCAAAATCAAAGATGTCTCCGATGAAGTCGCATGTTTAAAAATATTTCCATGGTCATTAAAGGATGATGCAAGAGATTGGCTAGACTCATTACCAGAAGGTTATATTGAAGATTGGAATGACATGATGGACAAGTTTTTGTCAGAGTTCTTCCCTGCTTCAAAAGCAGCAAAATTGGAAAGTGATATAAATCACTTCAAGCAAAAGTTTAACGAGACTCTTTATGAAGCTTGGACTCGATTCAACAAAATGCTTAGGGTATGTCCTCAACACGGGTTGAATACATTCCAAAAAGTCCAAATATTCTATAAAGGAGTAAATGTGGCTACTCGTAAGATATCGATGTTGCAGCTGGAGGTTCAATCATGAAGAAAACACCGGAAGACGCCCACACAATCATTGCCGATATAGCAGCGCATTCTCATAATTGGTATCAAGAGATAGAATTCTCTAGATTATCAACCGTTGCTAATATCGAAAGCAATGATGAAATTGCTTCTTTAAAAGTTCAAATGGCAAATCAAGCAAGGCAAATTGAGAAAGTAACCAAGGAAATGCATGCTATCAGGGTAGGATGTGAACTGTGCCAAGGTCCCCATCTTACTAGAGATTGTGATAAAACAACGATGGAAGAGCAAGCGAATTTCTTAGGTTACTTGCGAAAAGGTGAAATGAATTTCAACGATTTTCCAGCAATAGAAGCAAATAACCGAAAATATCCTCCAATTAACAACTATCAAATAGGAGGACCTTCAGGTTTAAACAATAATTATCAAGGAGGAAATTCGGTTTACCAAAGTAACCGAAATTTCCCAAATCAAAATCAAAGAAATGCACCACCAGGTTACAATAACCTAAACAAACGAAATCAACCTCAACGAATTTATCAAAATAATTTCCAACACAATCAACCACAACCACAAGCACTTATACAACCACAACCCGAGAAGAAATCCAGTTTAGAAGATCTCTTGAGAGATTTTATGGTTAAACACGAGCAAACTGCAGAAATTCAAACTCAGCAAATTTGAAATCAACAAGCTACGATACAGAATTTAGAAAGAGATGTTGGAAGGATCTCACAGTTACTATCAGAGAGACCACCAGGTGCTCTCCCCTCAAATACTCAAGTGAATCCCAACAACAATCAAACCAGGAATGAGCATGTAAATGCTATAACTACTAGAAGTGGTTTAACTGTTAACCCAGAAACTAGTAAGTCCTAAGAAGTTCCTTTGTCTCCTTCTATTTTACAAGTACCTATTGATATAGATGAGCATGTTGAGAAAGAACAAGAGAAAGATGATCCACCAGAGATCATATCAAAGAAAATTGAAGAACCACCAGTGAAGGTGCACAAGGCACCTATTCCATACCCGAAGGCATTAAAGAAAGACAAACTCGCGAGCCAATATCAGAAATTTGCAGATATGATCAAGCAAATTAGCATTAACATGCCACTCGCGGAAGTTCTTAGGGGTATGCCAAATTATGGAATGTTTATCAAGGATCTCATAGCCAATAAAGGTAAATATGAAGAAGTTTCAACCACATTCCTCAATGAGGAATGCTCAGCAATTTTGCAAAAGCAAAAGATGCCACCGAAACTTAGAGATCCTGGTAGTTTCATTATTCCGTGTCTGATGGGAGATTCAGTAATGTACGATGCATTAGCTGACTTAGGCGCAAGTATCAATCTTATGCCACACTCCTTGTACTTAAAACTAAACCTAGGTGATCTAAAACCAACTAGGATGTGTATACGCCTAGCCGATAGAACTTTTAACTATCCTATTGGTATTGCCGAAAACCTACCGGTTAAAGTTAATCATTTAATTTTTCCTGCCAATTTCGTTGTCCTTGAAATGGAAGAAGATAGTAAGGTTCCCCTAATTCTAGGGTGACCTTTTCTAAATACCGCTGACGCGATTGTGCGTGTTAAAGATAAAAAAACTTAGTCTAGGTGTAGGGGAAGATAGAGTTACCTTAAACATAGATAAAGCTATGAAACAACCTATCTCCTCCGAAGACGAATGTTATAAGGTAAACATTGTTGATTGTTGTGTTGAAAAAGAATTGCAAGAATTACAAAATGTAGACACCTCGAACTTCACCCCAATGAGTGAAAGTGATGAATTTGATGTAGAGCTTGAACTTAACGAATTGTTGAAAGTAGTCATTGATGAAGATTGCTGTGAGGAAGAAATTCCCAAGGAAGATGAACCCTTTGAAGAAATTACCGATGGTAATAGGTTCCGAATAAAATCTTCCTTGGAAGAACTGAAATGACCCGACCCAATCCATAGGGACGAATACAATAACATATGATTACATCGCGAGGCATTTGACCTCTATATGATACGTTTTATAAACATTGCATTCTTTTGAAAAGATATACCATAAATGAATATTTAAAATTCAATGTTTTCGACATCTGATGATTTTTACATGTAGACAATCACCGTAAATAACAGTTTACAAGAATACTTCCGTTGACAATGCAGTCAAAATAAATACACGATGATGATTTTGTGAATGCAATGCTTCCTTGAATAAAACATGTATGACTCCATGCATATGGTTTCTCTAACATATATTCAAACAGCGGAAGACTTCTAGGAACCTGAGAATAAACATGCTTTAAATGTCAACATAAAGTTGGTGAGATATAGGTTTAATGCTAGCAGCGTTATAAATATAGACCACAAGATTTCATTTACATAAACGTTTTAATAAAAATATTCTAAGTGGTTGAGCACTTGATAACCATACTTAACATTTAATCAACGTCGCATATTCCCTTTATTATGAAATCTCACTACACTGTACCAAGTGTAGTCACCGAAACGAAGTAATGTGCAACCGTTGAATACTGATCGTCCAGTCCGGTTGGGGTTGTCAGGCCCGATAGATCTATCAACAGGATTCACGTTTACAATACCACATGTAAATAATAGTTACCAAGCTACAGGGAAGTATGCCAGTGGTACAACTCAACGTAAAATATATTTTTTTATCACTTGTGTCCATAACATAAATCATAAAATGCATGTATTCTCATCCCGAAATATTTAGAGTTTAAAAGTGGGACTATATACTCACTTTTGCCTTGAAGGTATTTAACTCGACTTGGTCTCCGATAGATATCACGAACCTAACCATATATATATATATATATATATATATATATATATAATATATATATCAACATATTTTCTTTTCAAGTAATCGTTACATATATATATATATATATACTTATAATACTTTTAATATTTTCTTAGTCCGTAGTTAGCAGTCCGATGTTAGTGGTCCACAATTAGTTGCTCAATAAAATAAATAAAGACCCCATCGTATTCGTATTGATCAGAATTAATCTCGACCCATGGTACCATGTTGTCAAATGATGTGTTGCTTACATAAAGTATCGTGTTGTCAAATGACGTGTTGCGTACAATCATGAGGTCTTATGATTAATCTTCTCGTGTTGTTTACGGGTGGTCCTGAAATATATAAAATCAAATCATAAGTAATTATATATAAAATATCATATTAATTAGAAAAGATATGATTAATTTACTTTATCTCCAAATATTTTCGTAGCTAAACTAGCTTCGGATACCCAATCTTGTTTTAGTCGTAGTTTCTTCATTACAACTCCGTTTTTGTTGGTTCAACTTGCCACTTCCTTGGATCGAGTCAAATTTTAAGAATATGAACTGAAAATACCTTAGTTTGTATTCGAAATCACAGGTTATAGGTCAAACTTTGGTAAAACTTATGAAAGTGATTATTTTCCATCATAAAAACAACATTTAATGATCATTTTTCTAAAAATACTTACACTTTGAGTTAAACCATGAAATTTTTATGTGTTAACATATTCATAAGAAATATCATTTTTCCAAAACATGAACTTCCAATTCAAATTTCAAGATGGTTTTTAATTATCCAACCCAAAACAGCCCCCGGTTGCACTCCGACGACGTAGATTCAGTTTTTAAGGTGTTCTTTGTAAAACCAAGTTATATCTTGTTAAGTTAGCATATCATTATGATATATTACAGGTCTTGAAGTGTTTTAAAAGTTAAGTTAGAAGGATCTATTTAGTTTGCAAACAAGTTTGAAATCATTCAAACTATGTTCTTGTTGTTAAAATTTTACAACATAAAATAAGATAGCTATATAATTATGAATCGAACAAGATTATGAACAAGGTTACTACCTCAAGTTACTTGGACAAAGTTACTGTAAGAGATAAGAAAAAATCTTAGAATCAAAGAGTGGTGGAGTTAGATCAAAAGGTTGGAAGTATACTTCTTCAAATGGGTGGTTATTTTGATATGTTCTTGAAAGAGTTTTCTTATGTTATTTAAGGCTTGTAATTGAAGCTAAATGATGGGTAAAATGCTTGGAGATGATCAAGTATGAAGTTAGGAGTATTTTGAGAGAGAAATGAGGGTGTAGGTATGAGAAAATGGAGTGAAGAAATGGTGTTCATTCATAAAAACGTTTTTAGTTTATAAAGAAAGAAAAGGATTCCTAATTTTGTTTTCTTACTAATAATTCATGCTACTTGAAAAATCCTAGTTACCTCATATCTAGGGCAGTAATAATGTTGATTAGGATGTTGATTTGATGTGTATATACCAATAGTAAATACATATAGAAGCTGGGTATGATACGGGTACATATACCCTAGATATACGTATAGAAATCTTGAGGAAATGGAATGAGAATTCAAATATAGATATCTTTTGTGAACATACTTATATTGTTTTATGTATTTAAGTCCTTAAAAAGTGATTAAATACATTATATATACGATACATGTATAAGCATTATAGGTTATAAGTATATATATCAAAGAATGTTACGTATAGTTATCGTTTTGAAAACTTAAGTTAGTAGTTTCAAAATATACTTATAACTCATTGTCATTAGTACACAATGAGATGTTAAACTATCCTTAGATCATGTTAAATATATATAAATACATATATATACACAAACGTATAATTATCGTATGTTATATAGTTCGTGATATCATCGGTCAAATTGGACTGTCAAACGTTGTGTAAAACTCTTTTCAAAAACACAAGTCTCAACAATTTGGATTGCTTATCATGTTGGTAAGGTTTAATTTATGTAAATATTAATCTCATAAGTATAAAACGATTGAAAAAATCCGGGTCGTTACAGTACCTACCCGTTAAATAAATTTCGTCCCGAAATTTGAATGGGATGGTCATGGCTGACAAGAAGTATGTTTTCATGACGTATACGAGTTGGAAATTAGAGTTTTATTATCATCAAGTAATATTGATAAAGCAATTTGATTTTTGTGAAGAGTACGAGTGAGGCTATCACCAAAGGGTGAAATGAGTAGGTATAGATTCGTCATATCTTTTGACGTAGATAGGATTGATTTCCAAGTTCAAGAGATTTGGAGTAAAATCTTCATAATGAGATTTGATTCTTCGATAATCAAGGAAATTAGAATCCGCTTTAAATGCAATCATCTATTTTGATTGCTCTGTCGGATCTTTTACTATAAATCCATCTCCCTTCATTTCCTTACAACTCATACCTTCTATTCTTCCTCCCTCAATTCATACTTTAAAATATTTATCAGTATGCTTCATCCAGTACTGATCCTGGATATACTCTTAACTTTCATCTCTGTCATTCTTCTTTTTCATCTACCTCCGGAGGATTTTATTTATTTCTACTATTACCTTGGGGTTATAGTATTGTTAATTCTCCCGTGCCTTTACGTTGCAATACGTATTGATATACACGGTTTGTAATTTATTTATTTTTGTCGAGCTTTATATTTTCTTTTATATTCAACAGTTCCATACTTCTGTTTCCTCTTCCCGACTTCGAGTCAAACGAATAATGGTCCGGAATTCGTAGGTATGGATTTTGAAATAAACATAGTTAATGTTCTAAGAAGGAAATAGTAATTGAATGATCTTGATTTGGTAAGTTACCAGAATGTCCGAAAAGATAGAATTATCAAGGAGATATGTTCTTAATATGTTTGGAGATTGGGTAGAATGTAAGAGTTGTGTAACATGGCACATGTTGACGTTATGATCTGTGAATCATTATGTTCCATTTAGAAAGTCAGCATGAATTACTGTAATATAATCATGTTGATCAAGTGTCATTATATTATACTAATTCATGCTTCAGTTTCCAACACTACTTCAAAACATTCATATTTTAAAATCGAATTTTTCAGAATTTAGAAACTAACACAGTTTCTTTTATGTTGTAACACAAATATTGTGAAGAGATAAATGATTTTTGATGAGGATAGTTGGGAATATATCTTCAGGAATATCGGAGATATTTATAATGAAAAATACGATGATATCTTAGAATATCTAAGATCAGGGAATGATGCGGAAAATTTGTCTGTAAAGGTTTAGAATAAGGAGTAAGGTTCTTACTAACGGTTTCAGCAGACACTGAATCATTTGAATCCTTTGAAGGTAGATTTCGTCATTGTGATTTGTCCACGACCTCCTTTATACTTTGCTCAATCCGTTTTCCAGTACTAAATTTTTCGTTCGAGCTTTTCCAATCTATTATTTGTCAAACTTCTGACCGTAATTGTTGTCTACTATCTTTACCACTTTATCAGTCTTTTCCAAAACTTAATAGCACTAATTCGTAGACTGGAGCATTTTTCAGAAACTTCACATCTGAAATATGTAATTCTTGGGGATAGACGTTGTATATATATATATATAACTGCCGAAATAGAAATGCTGCGAGATTTCAAAATATCAATTGTTGATTCTGCCAAAGGGGTAACGAGTTGCTGGTACATCTGCTGATAATGTCGTGGAATATAAAAGGTTCCCTGGTAACAAAAGGGTAATCGTATGTATTACAGGTTATAATAAGGCTACTTCGAATGGAAAGTCGAGGTTAACTTGCTGAAACTGTGACAAAATTTGCTATTTTGAAAAGGAATCGCAAAGTTATTTTTGCTAATAAATACTAAAAGATTTAACGCGGATACATGTTAAATTATGTCCTTGGTTTCGAGAGCTTTTCAGGTGCAAGACTGCGGGTAATGTGTGGTTGGATCATCATCTCGATTGTCCATTATTTGAAGTGTCTTCAGGAATTTCGAAGGGTTTGATCATAGATTGTAATCGTTAATATACATATGATGTTTTAGGACTTTGAATGATACAAATATTTTTCTGGGTTCCAAGAATCGAATCATGTTCTAGCATAGTTTTGAAGTCAAAGTATAGTTTTGAAAGATGTAAGAGTCCTAAGAGTGATGTCTTCTATTAAGTCTTGACTTGGATTTCGTTTTGTCGTAATCAAATTTGGATGAGAAGGGTTGTTTTGATTTCTATGAAAGAATGTATATTATTGTGAAGGTAGTGAGTATAGTTGATGATTGTTGAATCAGAGTCAAAGAATATAATCATATTAATTGTGAATTTATATATCTCTCGGGTATTACCTACCCGTTAAAAAAAAATTTCACAAGTAATGTTTTGTACCAGAGAATTTTATTACAATCTTTATGAAAATATATGTACATATATATCTTCTTCAGATGTAATCATGAATTTAATAAGTCAATATAATATTAGACTCATTTGATTTTTGGTTTGAGCTAGAATAAGTAATTTCTAAAACGATTAGGAACCACATATTCTTCACAGAATATTAATGAATTTATGGATCAATACTTCATTATTTATTCTTATATATATTTCCTTAGTGAATCATGCTGATACTCATTGATCTCTTGCTAACTTCGCAAGATATGAATGTTGTTTCCCAGTAAGCTTCGAGTACATTGAAGATGAAAGTGTAAAATCAAACATATTATTGAATAATACACTTGGGTTATTATAAAACGAAATTCATTGAATTGAAACAGGGATTGTAGTTAACGATGATTAAGTTGCTGACGAAGGACGTACATCATTACATATTTGTAATATGAATTTAAACGAGTAGTATCTACCCTTTTTCAATTCATACTTAATAGCTTAGTACGAAAAGATTTATTTTGGTTTCTGAATTCATATATATAAAATATTTATATAAATTCTTCAGAAGAATGAGTTAATACTTCATAACTCGTTGATGCAATATACGCGTTATTGATGATGTCCACGGTGATTCTTGAACTGGTGGAGCTTGTGATGTTAAAGTTGCTGACGATTCTAACGATGTTGACAGCACTGACTGTGTTGGTGAGGCTAAGGGTACTGCTGATGCTGTTGGTAAAACAAGTCTAGCTTGTACCTTACGCATCATTCTTGTCAGGGTTTCTACTCTTCCTTTTATCATTTCTGTCCACTCATCTGATTTATGGTTAAGGCAGAAATAGGTAATCTCTATGTCTTTAGAGATTACATAATCACCATAGAATGTTTCTCCAATGAAGTTATGAATCAATACTTCATCGTTTGTTGTTGTTGGTACTTCTTGGTATCTATGGTGCGTGTGACGTTGATATCCGAGGTACGGATGGTGATATTGAGGCGTGTAATGCGGATGTGATTGTTGGTGGTGGTAATGATCCTGTTGATGTTGATGATGGTGATAACGTTGATGCTGGTGATGCTGCTGGTGCTTAGGGTATTGAGGCTTGCGATGTTGATGTTATTGACGGTACTGGTTATGCTGCTGATGCTGCTGATGGTGTTTGTAACTTTCGTACCGTATTCTCCAAAGCCACTACCCGAGTGCGAAGCTCGTTGACTTCTTCTATTACACCGGGGTGATTGTCGGTTCGGACGAGCGGATAAATAAAATCTAGAATTTGATGTAGTATATAATCGTGACGAGATACTCTGGAAATGAGAGAGAAAATGGTTTCTCGAACAGGTTCACCGGTAAGTGCTTCAGGTTCATCGTCAAGAGGGCAATTTGGTGGATGGAAGGGATCACCTTCTTCTTGTCTCCAATGATTGAAGAGGCTACGAACCCATCCCCAATCCATCCAAAATAGATGATGACTGATTGGTTGATCCATTCCGGTCACACTGCTTTCGGAGCTTGAGTGGTATTCCATATCGGAATCCGAGGGACTTCAACTAGTGACGAGTTCCATTTCGTATGATTGAATAAAGGATTTTTCGATATGAAATGATTTTCAGGCTATCGGGTGGTATTCTAATTATATAGAATATCCACATATATAGAACAAAAGATCTCATAGATTACGGAGGGATTTACGGAATATGTCAGACAAAGTTTACAGTAACAGATACGCGTAGATATGAATTAGCAAATACGCTAAGATATGAATTTTGTCTATACAGAATTCATGCAATGAATGCAGTAAGACGCATTTAGACTTAAGATGATAAGTAGGTAATTTCCTACAGATGATAAGTAGATGATTTTCGACACAAAATGATAAGCAAAATTTTGACATGCAGACACGGTCGAAGTCCAGACTCACTAATGCAACCTAACGACTTATCAGTTAGACACACTATTGTAGACCTGGTTCGCTAAGACCACCGCTCTGATACCACATGAAATGACCCGACCCAATCCATAGGGACGAATACAATAACATATGATTACATTGCGAGGCATTTGACCTCTATATGATACGTTTTATAAACATTGCATTCTTTTGAAAAGATATACCATAAATGAATATTTAAAATTCAATGTTTTCGACATCTGATGATTTTTACATGTAGACAATCACCGTAAATAATAGTTTACAAGAATACTTCCGTTGACAATGCAGTCAAAATAAATACACGGTGATGATTTTGTGAATGCAATGCTTCCTCGAATAAAACATGTATGACTCCATGCACATGGTTTCTCTAACATATATTCAAACAGCGGAAGACTTCTGGGAACCTGAGAATAAACATGCTTTAAACGTCAACATAAAGTTGGTGAGATATAGGTTTAATGCTAGCAGCGTTATAAATATAGACAACAAGATTTCATATACATAAACGTTTTAATAAAAATATTCTAAGTGGTTGAGCACTTGATAACCATACTTAACATTTAATCAATGTCGCATATTCCGTTTATTATGAAATCTCACTACACTGTACCAAGTGTAGTCACCGAAACGAAGTACTGTGCAACCGTTGAATACTGGTCGTCCAGTCCGGTTGGGGTTGTCAGGCCCGATAGATCTATCAACAGGATTCGCGTTTACAATACCACATGTAAATAGTAGTTACCAAGCTACAGGGAAGTATGCCAGTGCTACAACTCAACGTAGAATATATTTTTTTATCACTTGTGTCCATAACGTAAATCATAAAATGCATGTATTCTCATCCCGAAATATTTAGAGTTTAAAAGTGGGACTATATACTCACTTTTGCCTTGAAGGTATTTAACTCGACTTGGTCTCCGATAGATATCACGAACCTAACCATATATATATAATATATCAACATATTTTCTTTTCAAGTAATCGTTATATATATATATATATATATATATATATATATATATATATATATATATATATATATATATATATATATATATATATATATATATATATATATATATATACTTATAATACTTTTAATATTTTCTTAGTCCGTAGTTAGCAGTCCGATGTTAGTGGTCCACAATTAGTTGCTCAATAAAATAAATAAAGACCCCATCGTATTCATATTGATCAGAATTAATCTCGACCTATGGTACCATGTTGTCAAATGACGTGTTGCGTACATAAAGTACCGTGTTGTCAAATGACGTGTTGCGTACAATCATGAGGTCTTATGATTAATCTTCTCGTGTTGTTTACGGGTGGTCCTGAAATATATAAAATCAAATCATAAGTAATTATATATAAAATATCATATTAATTAGAAAAGATATGATTAATTTACTTTATCTCCAAATATTTTCGTAGCTAAACTAGCTTCGGATACCCAATCTTGTTTTAGTCGTAGTTTCTTCATTACAACTCCGTTTTTGTTGGTTCAACTTGCCACTTCCTTGGATCGAGTCAAATTTTAAGAATATGAACTGAAAATACCTTAGTTTGTATTCGAAATCACAGGTTATAGGTCAAACTTTGGTAAAACTTATGAAAGTGATCATTTTCCATCATAAAAACAACATTTAATGATCATTTTTCTAAAAATACTTACACTTTGAGTTAAACCATGAAATTTTTATGTGTTAACATATTCATAAGAAATATCATTTTTCCAGAACATGAACTTCCAATTCAAAGTTCAAGATGGTTTTTAATTATCCAACCCAAAACAGCCCCCGGTTGCACTCCGACGACGTAGATTCAGTTTTTAAGGTGTTCTTTGTAAAACCAAGTTATATCTTGTTAAGTTAGCATATCATTATAATATATTACAGGTCTTGAAGTGTTTTAAAAGTTAAGTTAGAAGGATCTATTTAGTTTGCAAACAAGTTTGAAATCATTCAAACTATGTTCTTGTTGTTAAAATTTTACAACATAAAATAAGATAGCTATATAATTATGAATCGAACAAGATTATGAACAAGGTTACTACCTCAAGTTACTTGGACAAAGTTACTGTAAGAGATAAGAAAAAATCTTGGAATCAAAGAGTGGTGGAGTTAGATCAAAAGGTTGGAAGTATACTTCTTCAAATGGGTGGTTATTTTGATATGTTCTTGAAAGAGTTTTCTTATGGTGTTTAAAGCTTGTAATTGAAGCTAAATGATGGGGAAAATGCTTGGAGATGATCAAGTATGAAGTTAGGAGTATTTTGAGAGAGAAATGAGGGTGTAGGTATGAGAAAATGGAGTGAAGAAATGGTGTTCATTCATAAAAACGTTTTTAGTTTATAAAGAAAGAAAAGGATTCCTAATTTTGTTTTCTTACTAATAATTCATGCTACTTGACAAATCCTAGTTACCTCATATCTAGGGCAGTAATAATGTTGATTAGGATGTTGATTTGATGTGTATATACCAATAGTAAATACATATAGAAGCTGGGTATGATACGGGTACATATACCCTAGATATACGTATAGAAATCTTGAGGAAACGGAATGAGAATTCAAATATAGCTATCTTTTGTGAACATACTTATATTGTTTTATGTATTTAAGTCCTTAAAAAGTGATTAAATACATTATATATACGATACATGTATAAGCATTATAGGTTATAAGTATATATATCAAAGAATGTTACGTATAGTTATCGTTTTAAAAACTTAAGTTAGTAGTTTCAAAATATACTTATAACTCATTGTCATTAGTACACAATGAGATGTTAAACCATCCTTAGATCATGTTAAATATATATAAATACATATATATACACAAACGTATAATTATCGTATGTTATATAGTTCGTGATATCATCGGTCAAATTGGACTGTCAAACGTTGTGTAAAACTCTTTTCAAAAACACAAGTCTCAACAATTTAGATTGCTTATCATGTTGGTAAGGTTTAATTTATGTAAATATTAATCTCATAAGTATAAAACGATTGGAAAAATCCGGGTCGTTACAAGAACCACCAACCTTGGAACTTAAAGAACTCCCGGAACATTTGGAGTATGCTTATCTCCAAGGTACGTCATAATTACCGGTTATAATCTCATCAAAACTCTCCGATAACGAAAAGAGTAAGTTAATGTCCATTCTAAAAACTCATAAGAAAGCAATTGCTTGGAAAACAACCGATATTCCAGGGATTAACCCCGCTTATTGTACTCATAAGATTCTAATGGAAGAAGATTTTAAACCCGTGGTACAAAGACAATGAAGGTTAAACCCTAACATGAAAGAAGTTGTCAAAAAGGAGGTTATCAAGTTACTTGATGCCCGGTTAATATACCCTATATCCAATAGCCCATGGGTTAGTCCTGTTCAAGTAGTACCCAAGAAAGGGGGTACAACTGTCGTCCTTAATGATAAGAATGAACTCGTTCCTACAAGAACAGTCACTAGCTGGAGAGTCTATATAGACTACCGTCGTTTAAACGATGCCACAAGGAAAGACCATTTTCCACTTCCTTATATTGACCAAATGCTAGAACGTTTAGTGGGAAAAGAGTACTATTGTTTCCTTGATGGATTCTCCGGTTATTTTCAAATTCCCATTGATCCAAAAGACCAAGACAAGACAACTTTTACTTGTCCATTTGGTACCTTCGCATATCGACGAATGCCGTTCGGATTATGAAACGCGCCAGGCACCTTTTAAAGGTGTATGATGGCAATATTTCACGACATGATATAAGGAATTATGGAAGTCTTTATGGACGATTTCTCTGTTTTTGGAGACTCCTTCGATTCATGCCTTTCAAACCTCGAGCGAATGTTAATTCGTTGTGAGGAATCAAATCTTGTTTTAAATTGGGAAAAATGCCACTTCATGGTGAAGGAAGGCATTGTTTTAGGACACAAGATTTCTCGAGATGGAATGGAAGTAGACAAAGCTAAGATCGATGTAATCTCAAAGCTTCCTCCTCCAACTAACGTTAAAGGAATTCGTAGTTTCTTAGGTCATGCGGGATTCTATCGACGATTCATAAAGGACTTTTCCAAAATCGCTCGACCCATGACTAAACTTCTTGAGAAAGATAGTACATTCGACTTCGATGATGAATGCTTACAAGCTTTCTCCATTCTAAAAGATAAACTTGCGAATGCACCTATCATAGTATCACTCGACTGGTCCAAACCTTTCGAGCTAATGGGTGATGCTAGTGATTTCGCGATGGGAGCTGTTTTAGGTCAACGTCAAGATAACAAATTTCAACCAATCTACTACGCAAGTAAAACACTTACAGGGACTTAGTTTAATTACACAACTACTGAGAAGGAGCTTCTTGAAGTAGTTTTTGCTTTCAATAAGTTTAGATCTTACTTAGTGTTATCTAAAACAATTGTTTATACCGATCATTCAGCCCTAAAGTACTTATTCAAAAAGCAAGATGCTAAACCTAGACTAATTCGTTGGATTCTTCTCCTACAAGAATTCGACATTGAAATTAAGGATAAAAAAGGTGCTGAAAATCCCGCTGCAGATCCCTTATCCCGTCTTGAAAATCCTAACTTAGAAACTCTCGACGAATCTGTTATTCACGATACTTTTCTGGATGAGTTCCTTATGAGAATTGAAACAGAAGAAGAAATTCCATGGTTTGCGGAATATGCTAATTATCTAGCCGCAGTAATTCTTGTTAAAAATCAAACTTATCAGCAAAAGAAGAAATTCTTTGCTGATCTGAAGTTTTACTTCTGGGAAAGCCCTAATCTCTTTCGTATAGGGGCTGACCAAGTTATTCGTCGATGTGTATACGGCAAAGAAGCGCAATAAATTCTAGAGCACTATCATGAAGGACCGGCTGGTGGACATTTCGGACCAAGCTATACAGCTAAAAAGGTTTTTGACTCAGGTTTTTACTGGCCTACAATTTTTAAAGATGCATACAATATGGTAAAAACTTGTGATGCTTTTCAAAGATCTGGAAATATCTCCAAGAGAGACGAAATGCCACAACAAAGCATCCTAGTATGCGAAGTATTCGACATTTGGGGTATTGACTTCATGGGTCCATTCCCCGCTTCTAACAAATGCAAATACATTCTCGTGGTAGTCGATTACATTTCTAAATGGGCTGAAGCAAAAGCCCTACCCACTAGCGATGCTCGAGTTGTTGTCAGCTTTCTTAAAAACCTTTTCTCACGTTTTGGGATTCCAAAAGCATTAATCAGTGATCGTGGAACTCATTTTACAAATAAATTACTCGAGAAAGTGCTTAAAAAGTACGGAGTTAATCATCGTTTCTCAACATCTTACCACCCTCAAACGAGTGGCCAAGTTGAAAACACAAATCGAGGTCTTAAATGAATTTTAGAAAGAACGGTTAAAAATAATCCAAAAATCTGGCATAGAAAGTTAGATGATGCGCTTTGGGCATTTAGAACTGCATTCAAAACGCCCATTGGTACTACACCTTTCCAATTAATTTATGGTAAGGCGTGTCATCTACCTGTCGAAGTTGAATACAAGGCATATTGGGCTCTAAGAGAATGTAACACCGACCTTGTGGAAGCCAGAGAAAATCGATTCTTACAACTTAATGAATTAGATGAGTTAAGACTACAAGCTTATGAAAACTCTAAAACATACAAAGAGAAAACTAAGAGATGGCACGATGCGCGATTAAAAGAAAGAAAAGAATTCGAACTAGGGGATAAAGTATTAGTTTTCCAATCACGTTTTAAGTTTTCACCTGGGAAGCTTAGATCCCGGTGGACTGGGCCATATATAATAAAATAGATTTTTCCATCTGGATATGCAGAGTTATATAGAAAAGACGGTGGAACTTTCAAGGTGAACGGTCATCGACTCAAATTATACTTTGAAGGAATTAATACTACAGAAAGAGATGAAATCACATTCTACCCTAAGGACAAGTAAATTCGGGGTAACTTTAAGGTTTTCAACTCCATTCTCGATCTTTAGTTTTATCTTTAAGAGTGGGGTTTGTTCGGTCTTTCCCTAGCAGACACTAAAGAACTAGTCTTCTCCCTCCATTCTACCTTTTTATTTTCTTTTCGTTTTATTTATTGTTTATTTTCAAGATGCGCAATCAATATGTCTACAACCATTTCCTTTTGATGTGCGATAAAATTTTACCAAGGGATGTGGTATTAGATATAAAGAATAGATGCGATCAGGCGAGTAAAGAAATAAGGCAAGAACTTAACGAGAAAAATTATGCCAAAGGCAAATCAAAATCAGCTAAGAAATGAAGAGCGCGCCATTTGGGCAAGTGTGTAAAATGTGGAAAACCAGCTCATTACGAAAATTGCCCAAAGAACAAGACGGACTCTAATTACGAGTACGTAACCTTGTGCCGAGAAGGGCCTTTTAAATGTTCAGAGGAAAACCTCTTAAACCAACGAGGTTACGCCTACGAAGCGAAGGGGAGCGAAATGATGCGACTCCACTACGAGGCGAGTCAACGCGGTTTTACAATCTAATTCTTTTTCTCGCCAATTGTGTGTTTGTGCATTTTTGTGTGTTTGTGAATTTTTTATGTGTTTATGTTTTGGTGTGTTTTAGTTTGTATTTGTTTGTTTGTTTTTATTAAAAAGGTCTACCATTTAAAATTGATAAACCTTGAGTTTAATCTGTTTTCATTGAAAACGATAATGTTAAGTGTAACAACTGAATTGTCGTTCTTCAAATTGCACGAAATTTATTGTTAGATTCATAATATATCTTTTAAATAGTAAGCCACAAAAATAAAAGAAAAATTAAAACTACTAAAAATATACTTTTTTATCAATAACCGTAAAATATATATAATTTGTAAACTTTGTCGTGGGTAATGATAGATGTAACAACCGAGATTATCTCTACCTAGTTGATAGGAAATAAAGTTTTAAGTTTGAAAATTAGTTAGTTTGAAAGTATATATATATATATATATATATATATATATATATATATATATATATATATATATATATATATATATATATATATATATATATATATATATATATATATATATATATATAGAGTGTATTTTAAATTCATTTAATTTTTAATTTTCATGTACTTGTTTTAAAATTTTAAAATATTAACTTTCTTTTAATTTTAAAAATTTAAAAAAAAATTGAGTGTTTTGTTTTTAAGTTGTTTTTGAAAAATATTAAAAACTTTAACTTTTAAAGCATTAAATTTTTTAAATTGAATTTTAAAATTTATAAACGAATAAAGACTAGGTATAACAACCGAAATTTCCGTAACAACAAATATAAATTTATAAAAGATATTTTAAAATTTTAATTACTTATAAAGTTAAAAAAAAGGGTCCTTAAACGTACGCCAAACGTGGTTGTCCACGCGAACCGCGTACAATCGAAAGCTACGCGAAACGCGTAAAGATAAAATCAGATAACATATCAGATCGACCAGCAGCCTTGTTCTTCACACTCTCTTATTATTATTTTTTTTGTTTGCTGTGAAAGAGAAGAAGAAGCAAAAACCCCAAAAATCACACCCAAAAACTAAATTAACAGTTTCAATCTCCCCCAATTCTTCCACCTTTCAACATGCCGAGATTGGTAAGGGTCCTAAACCCGTTTTTACCACTTGTTTTTTACCTTTTTCATTTATTATTTTTATGGCTTTAATCCGAATTAATGCATGATATTGTTGAATTTTGCTTGATTAATGCTATATCTATGTTGTTAGTGTGATGTTAAACCCGATTAGCATAAGAATTTGATGTTTAATTGATTATTGAAAAGTTAGGGTTTGTAGAAATTGGGGAAATTAAGGAATTGCTATTGAATTGTGTTATTTTGGGTCTAATTAGATGTTTTTAAATGTTTTGATAGTAGTAGAACCTTTGAGCATAAGTTTGATTGTTTGATTTTGTGATTTTAACTTTAGTATAAATTTGATAATTTTTGTAATTGTCATGAATCAAGTATGGATTGTAATGATGATTAGGAGCTTGAATATACGCAATGTGACTGAATTGGATTATATATGCTTAGCTCATTGCGTGTTTCCACTTGTGAATTAAACTTTGTTTTTGAAACTTGATTTATGATTATGAATTTTTGATTTATTGTTGTTTGTTTTAATTTTTAGAAGTAAACTGTTGTTGAAATATTGATTCCTGTGGTGTTGAAACAAGCTTGTATGTTGAGGATGAATTCTTTGCTAACATTAACATACCCAATTGGGACGATTTTCTTGTTTTAAAAATGTTATGCATGGATTATTTAGAATGAGAGCTGTAAACCAACAGCAAGCGGAAGAACAAGTAACATCGAAAATGGAACAACAACTTCAGAACCTGCACCCTAACCTGAGATTTCCTTATGATTTACCTAACCGATTACAAAAGGTTAAGGACTTACTTTCTCTGGTCAATAGAAACATCTCTCCAGTATACATTGTGGATTGGGCTCCCTTAGGACACCCAGTCAACTTATATGAACAAATAAGGGGAATTTTAAACCAAAGCTTCACAAACGAATTTGGAATGACTTTGGTTTTTAATGATTTTGAGAGGTTGTTTAATTTAATTAGCCCTGTATATAGAGGATGGTGTTTAGAGTTTTATTCTACCGTTAGAATGAGTTTACACCCAGAAACTATCAATGACTTTAATTTTCTACAATTTCGACTGGGTGGGGTAGATAGAAGTATGTCCCTAAGCAACGTGACTGATGCATTAGGAATTTACACCGTTGAGGAGATGTTGGCTCCCGGTTTTAGGGAGTATATTTTTACAGGGGCTAGATACACAGGAGATTATTATTCTTCGAGAGTCTGGCAATCTTTTACTCGAAGGAATACATATGAGCCTGGCCAAGAATCATACCTAAAGATCACTGATGTTCGCTTTAGAATAATTCATAAATTCATAGCGAACACAATAAACCAAAGGTCATTTAGTAATACAGATAAAATTAATTATATCGACCTTTGGTATTTAGATGCGATCAGAGATAGGGATACATTTGTTAGTATACCCTATGGAGTTGCTTACTTTTTGGCCCATGTTGGTAAAGGTGCTAGAGGGACAAGTTACATGTCGGGGGGTCACTACATCACGTGTCTAGGAAACTGGTTCGGACTCGACCCGAGTGAATTAGAACCTCCAATCCAACCGGTAGATCAAGCTGTTAAAACTTTAGGATTGGAGGTGTATAGGACGGCAAAGGCTATACACGTGAGGGGCGGGGTAATTAGTTTAAGACGACAAGAAGTTGTTGCTCCCGCTCCTATGGAGGAAGATGAGGAACCCGCGAGGGAAACTAGGAGGAGACGAAGACAGCCAGATCAGGCTAGTTCGTCTAATGCAGGTATTTCTGATTTCGATATGCTACAAAATTCGTTTGATTCATTGAGTTTAGACGTAAGAAACTCATATGAAACATGGGGACAGAGATCAGAAAACCAATACACTAGTTTGTCTCGACAGTTAGGGGATGTAAGGGCAACCCAATTAGATCAGGGAAATATTCTAGAAAACATCCGCTACGATCAGAGGGGCCAGGGAGCACAGTTAGAGTGGGCGCATCATCAGGCATATTTATACGCAGCTAACCCACAGACTTACACACCCTCAGCCTTTCCTTCATACCCCCAATGGCAAGCACACGGTGACCCTCTACCTCCACCTTATGACCCCAACGCTGCCCTAGCCGCAAGTCAGGAAGCCTATAGGCATTTTTACGAGGAACAACGCCTAAATGAACAGCGGCAGCAATAGCAACGGGAACAGGAAGATCAGGTGGTGTGTCGAAACGTACAACCTTTATTTATGAACGGATTTGAGTTATTTTGTTACACGAATTGATTTATTGTATATGTGGTGTTTTAATGAATTCAGGTGGATTTCACACATATAGGCAATTAGTCCTATTCGCGTAGTTTAGTTTGTTGGTAAATCCGGTTCGTTCCACAGGGAGACAATGTTTAATGGTTTTTAATAGTTTTTGAAGTTAAACTTATTTAAAGGGGGTTTTGGATTAGGAATTTATATTTAGCATAACATAATAATAATAAAATATAACTTATCTTTAATTTAATTGAACTACTTATTAATTAAAATTACAAGATTACATGATTTATAATTATTAAATTAAAAGTGAATTAATTGAAACTATACTAATTGTGATAAAACAAGTTTATTACTAAATGATAATTAATAAAATAAATACTTTTAATAAAACTAATTGATTAGAATTTTGTTTTGAGCAATGAATTATAATACAAATTTATTTAAATTAACTAAATAACAAGTTTTAATTAAATTAAGGCTAAAGAAAATTATAATAATTAAACTGATTATAAATTAATTGCTTTAAAATAATAATTAAAAGATTTAATTTAAACTTTGAATTTTTAACTAAATTCATAACAGTACTGGTATTATACTTACGCATTTCGCGTAATTATATATGCGTTTCGCGTATGTTTTTGAAGCTACGCGTTTCGTGTAATTTTCTACACGATCCGCATATGGTATAAGTAATCTGACAAAACAGTACTGGTAAATCGGTTATATTTTTGTCTTGATTTTATCAGTGTAATAATACGTAAATAAATAATAATAATAATAATAATAATAATAATAATAATAATAATAATAATAATAATAATAATAATAAATTGTAATATGTAAATGGGAGTGTTCACTTAAATGTTTCACCTCTAGATCCATGGATTGTTGTAAGTTTAAGCTCTATTAAAATGTTTAGTATAAAACTTTATATTTTTCTTTCGAATAAATGAAGTTTCGACTAACTAAATTAAATCTAATTTTCATTTGATCTTATTTAGATGGTTACTAGTCCCTAAGTATTTAAATTGAGACCCAACCCAGTTTTGACTTTCGCCAAAACTCAAATCATAACGGTTTTCCTTTTTACAATTTCACTATTATATGACTAATGATATTACCAAACCACCGAACTTTATTTCTAATTTAGTGTTAGTAAATTATTCATAAATTCGTCTAAATCACTTTTAATGTTGAAGCTTAATTTATACAAAAATAACTTTCGTTATCTTAATCTAATAAATTAAGTGACAAGGGTTAAATATCCAAGTACATAATAATGGTTCTTTTAATTAGGCTCAATGTTAAAAATACTTAAGTTACATTTTAATTTTTACAAATGATAACAATCCATTTCACTAGGGACTCTACATCTAAGCAAACACTAGGGAAATTAGCTACTCATTATGCTAGGGTAAACATAAAAATATAAATATATAAACATAATAATAATGAAAAAATTGATAACGATAATTTTAATGGAATATACTTACGAAAATCTTCACTTTCATTAACTTCAATCGGTAGAGAATTACAATAATAACACCCTTTAGCGCGTACAATAATACCCTTAATTGCGAACAATACACCCTTAAAACTATCCTAAATATTGAACCTTGGACTAAAAATAACACTGGTACTTGAAAATAAAATACAGTAGCTAAAATAATTGATTGATGTAAATGTTGTTGTATATGGATTTGTGTACTGTGTAAATTGTGTTCTATCTCCTCCTCTCCTGTTGAACTAGTCCTTCGTATTATAGCATTGAGGAGTTGAAGTAGTAGGTCAAAAGTGATGTTGAACTGTAATAATCATCTGTAAAGCTGAAAAAGTAGGAGTATTATACTAAAAAGAAACCGTCCCATGTGAATTTGGATCTGAATCTGGTGGCAACATTTAGCGTTTCGCGTAGGCATCCACACATTCCGCGTAAGGCTAAAATACTACGCGTTTCGCGTAGGTAAGTACGCGATCCGCGTAAGAGTAAAAGGCAGTTTTCTAATTTTTATTTTTTCGTTTGTTCTTTGTTCACCCCGTGTTGACGTATATCGACTTGGAACTTTCCTTTTAACTCTTTTTCTTCGATCATCTTGAACTTGCATTCGGATAAACATTATCTTGATATATATTTGGTTTAAATCCGTCTTTTTATCGTTGTTTTATCGTCATTTCTTCAAACTTCAAGCTCGTGTTTACTTTTGTCGTTTTTCTCGTGAATTATGCATTTGAATGTCTTCGTTTCGGTAAAAGCCGATGAAATATAAATGATATTGCGTCGAAATATATGTATGTTTAAAGCAATATCTAAATACCCCACACTTGAACGTTGCTTGTCCTCAAGCAATTACATCTTCTAAATAGAATTGGAACATTACATATTTTTTTCCATATCGAACATTAAATCACACAACACACTCCACACGAAATGAAAACACACGCTATATGGAATAAGTTGGAAACACTACACAATATTTATTGGATCACACGCACACCACACAAAATGAAATTCTGACAACAGAAACAAAGTTGAAACTCGTGATTAAGGTTTAAAAATTTGGAACCTTAGGGAAAATTGGACCTTGTGAAAACGTTTTATGATTTTATAAAATGTCATGCTAGTTTTTACACTAGACACGTTTTCCGGTTTTAACCTCAAATTCCGGTCGAGGGTAACTGAAAACCGTAGTCTCAGTCGGCGATTAGCAAGCTATCCGCATCCATAATTGAAGTATCATGGAACTTGAAACCAAATGTCCTAAAAATGGTTTTACACAATATAATTCATAAAATGTCATAAGTTTTAGAATAAAATTATATCGTGTCCAAATATCATCGGTGAACCATGAGTTTGCACACCTCAATTTGTTATGGCATATGTATGTTGACAGCGGTCAAACATAGATGCGGTTGATCTTTACGGAGATCATCCATCTGAGGATTAGATTCATTAGTCTTAAAAGCTAATTTACAATGTGCCCCCCCATTGTACGAGACAGATCCATCTCATGGTTAGGATAAGTCTGACCACCAAAAACCCTGTTTGATGCTGAGGTGAAGTGGATTTCCAGCCGATGATAGAGATGACTTTTCAAGATTTTTCGTCAACCTACAGCTGTTCTGGACTACATCTTCTAACATAAGTTAGCAAGTGTGTCATTTTGGAAGACTTTACTTCCTTAATGGGATATTCAGGTTTATACATTCCAAAGCAATGATATCTGCAATAAACTTCATAGAAACATGTGATAAATGGTTCCTAAAATATACGGGTTTATAAATTCTGTTATACGTGGTTTTGTTTTATAGGTTCTAATCAAATAAACTTACATATTTTTAATGTATGGAGACAATAATTTCGGTTTTGGTCACCTAATCTTTAATTGCTCGTAATTACCTTAAAAATTGATTAGATATATTTGTTAAAAAAAATGTTCAAAATTTTCATAAAAACCTCCAATTTATAAGTTATCGAGAATTTATATATTCCCACCCCACACTTAAGATTATGTAATGCCTTCATTACATAAAATCAGATTAAATGTATAAATTCGAGAGGACAAAAAGTGTAAAGTATATGGAACTTCCTTTGTTAAGTAATTGGACATTGTAAAATGCTTATTGTATGAACATATCCAATCCTCATATCACAATAATACTTTCGTGTTTCGTTATGTCGATCTCATCATCGTAAGTACCTGCCAACAAAATATGTTAATCACACACGAGATGGGGTTGTACTGTAGTAGTACAAAAATTCTTACCCCACACTAAAAAAACAAATTGATCAATTATGTTGTATATGGTTTGGTATGACAATTATTTTTACAAGATGTAGATGGGTACATGACAAGGTTTTATAGTGATCTTTCAGAGAGATTTAAGTCAAAGAGCAATAAAGTTGCTGGTAAGCTTACTACTAATGTGGTAGAATATAAAAGGTTCTCCAGTAACGATGGCGAAAAGACAACGTATATATCAAGGTTATAATAAGGCTACTCCGGATGAAAAGTCGAAGTTGTCTTTTTGGAGCTGTGACAAAATTCGCTATTTTGAAAAGGGATTGTAAAGTTATTTTGGGTAATAATAATGCTAAAGGATCTGACACGGATACGTGTTGAACCTTTGCTTAGGTTCAAGTGTCCTCCGAATGCATATCTATATGCATATATTCTTCGTATGTATCGTGTGATTGGTTCATTCTCTTGATTGTTCCTTAGTTGAGATATTTTCAAGAATTTTGAAGGGTTTAGACACAGGTTGTCATTGTCAATATTCGTATAATGAATTCGTCGTGAATCTTGAATGATACGAATATCTTTATGAGTTCTGTGAATGAAAGTGATGTTCTAGTAGAGTTTGAATTTCAAGTATGATTTTGAAGGATGTAGGAATTTAAGATTGATGGCACTTCTTAAATCTTGACTTGGATTTTGATCTGTCAAAATCAGAATATGTAATTGAATTTGTATGGAAAATGGTTGTCTTGAATTTTGTGAAATGATGTATATTGCTATGAAAGGAGAGAGTATAATTAACGATTGTCAAAACATCATTGAAAATGTACAGTGTAACATATTAATGTGAACTTAAGTATTTCTCAGGTATTACCTACCCGTTAAAATAAAATTTCACAAGTAATATTTTGTACAAAAGAATTTTTATTACAGTCTTTATGAAAATATATGTATGTATATTTTCTTCAGATGTAATATAGATTTAATGAGTTAATATTATATTAATCTCATTTAGTTTATGGTTGGAACTAGAAATAAATAATCCCTAAAACTTTAGAGATTACATAATCGCCGCGGAATATTTCTTCAATGTAAATGAAATAATGAATTAATACATCATCACTCACTATTGTTGGTATCCCTCAGTGCATGCGGTGCGTATGATGTTGATGCTCGTAATGAGGCTTGCGATGTTGAGGCTTGTGATGTTGTTGGTAATGCTGGTGCTGGTGCTGGTAGTGGTTTGATGTGAGTATAGATGATGAGAATTTGTTTTGTTTTGTATTGTGAAAGAAGATGTTTAAAGTTTCTTGAATAAAAAGAGAGGTCAAGAGCTTTATAAAGGGAATGAAATGATGTAGGATGCACTTGCTAATGAAGTTTTGCTTTTCATGACAGTACTTTTTTTTTTACTAAATAATTCACCATGCAAGATACGGAGTAAAGGTCGGATAGCCTCAATAATATTAGTAGTATTATATTCTCGTTGCGGCATATCCTAGAAAGGAGAGAGAAAATGGTGTTACGAACGGGTTCGCCGGTAAGTGCCTCATGTTCTTCACCAAGAGGGCAATGTGGTGGATGGAAGGGATCACCTTCTTCTTGTCTCCAATGATTAAGTAGACTACGAGCCCATCCCCAATTCATCCAAAATAGATGATGGCTAATTGGTTGATCCATTCCGGTCACACTGCTTTCGGAGCTCGGGACTTGAACTAGTGGAGAGTTCCATTTCGTACGATTGAATAAAGGATTTTTCGATATGAAATGATTTCCAGCTATCGGATGGTATTCTAATTACATAGAATATATATATATATATATATATATATATATATATATATATATATATATATATATATATATATATATATATATATATATATATATATATATATATATAGAGCAAAAGATTTCATAGATTACGGAGGAATTTACGGAATATGTTAGGCAAAGTTTACAGTAACAGATACGCTAAGATATGAATTAGCATATACGCTAAAATATGAACTTTGTCTATACACTATTTATGCAATCAATGCAGTAAGATGTGTCTAGACTAAGAATGATAAGCATGTAATTTTCTAAGGGTGATAAGTAGATGATTTCCAACTAGAAATGATAAGCAAAACTTTTGACATGCAGTTAAGGTCGAAGTCCAGACTCACTAATGCATCTTAATAACTATCCGTTAGACACACTAATGCAAGACATGGTTCGCTAAGACCACCGCTCTGATACCAGCTGAAACGACCCGTCCATATTACTATAAACGCAGTACGTTCTCATTGGTCCCATAGCGAGGTATTTGACCTCTATATGATACGTTTTAGAAAATATTGCATTCGTTTCATAAAAAAACACATCATTATTATACATAATGCATGTTTTAAATAAGTGGGCGATTATTTAAGAAATAATCCCCAAAATACATCGGTTTCCAAATACTACACACGTGACGTAACAGTCGAATATAGTACATGACAAAGGTTTTATTGAATGCAACACTTTATTTAAATAAAAGTATGAGACTCCATGCACAGCTTGCTCAGGTAATGCAACAGTGGAAGACTTTCTTAAGGACCTGAGAATAAACATGCGTAAACAGTCAACATAAAGGTTGGTGAGATATATAGGTTTATCATCGATATAAATATAGACCACAAGATTTCATAGTTATAAATATATGTAAACTCGCAAGTGTATAAAAGTATTCTATAAGTTGTTGAGCGCTTCGGTAACCATACTTAACCATTAATGTGGCATATTCCCTTTATTATGAAATCTCCCTACACTATACCAAGTGTAGTAAAA
The DNA here is from genome assembly GCF_046630445.1 of Rutidosis leptorrhynchoides. NCBI lineage: Eukaryota > Viridiplantae > Streptophyta > Magnoliopsida > Asterales > Asteraceae > Rutidosis > Rutidosis leptorrhynchoides. Next base: position 34,411,813 of record NC_092337.1, on the reverse strand, counting down.
ACGAAGTACTATGCAACCGTTTACGATACTAGAGCGACTAACCCGGTTGGGGTTGTCAAACCCGATAGATCTATCAATAGGATTCGCGTATACATGTTCTTACAACATGTAAATATTAGTTACCAAGCTATTAGGGAAGATATGCAAATTGGTACAACTCAACGTAGAATATATTTTAAGTACTTGTGTCTATGGCGTAAAACATAAAATGCATGTATTCTCATCCCAAAATATTTGTAGAGTTTAAAAATGAGACTATATACTTACAGTAGTAAAAGTATATTAATAATAAGTTTTCAACTTATTAAAAATATGACCGTCGTCCTTGGATTCACGAACCTATAACAATAATAACGATTCAGATAATAATACGACATATGAATAAAATAAAGCAAGTTCATAGAATACTTATATAATAATTTTTAACATTTTATGTTAGTAGTCCATTGTTAGTAGTCCTTTGTTAGTAGTCCAAAATAGTCTGAAAAGTCCAACAGTCCAATAATCGGTATATATATATATATATAATCTTAGAATTACCCCACGACGTATTGTATACGTATTGTCTTTGCATCAACCCAGAGACGTATTGTATACGTATTGTCTTAGAATTAACTAAGACGTATTGTGTACGTATTGTCTTAGGATTTATCAAAACGTATTGTATACTTATTGTGTTAGGACGTACCAAGAATATTATTATACAAGAAAAGGTAAAAAGATGTGTGCGATGAGAGGAGCAAGCAGGAGAAGAAATTTCATCTCTCAATCCCTTCTATAAAATTTAATCTACATCTCTTCAAATTAATTATCTTGTAATCTTCAACATCGAATCTGAGAAGGGTTATATTATTATCATCATCTTCCTTGTAGATTTGGGGCTTTCTCATAAACCCTAAAATTCAAGGGACGATGGGTAAGAATTCTGGAGGTACTAAAAAGAAAACAATTCCTAAAACAAATCCTAGGGCTTTGAGAAACAGGAAGATAGGGTTTGAAGATGAAGGCAAGGATAAGGCGGTTACTGATGGTGTGTCTTCTACCCAATCTTCTACACGTGATACTGGTAATACTTTTACAGAAGGTGAATTCAGTAAATCGGAAAATTATGAATCGAATACACCTGGGGCTCCTACTGTGCAAGATAAGTGTTTAGATGATGATCATGTTAGTGTTTATTCTGCAAATGAGTCAGATGATGAGGAGACTCATATGAGTGTGAAAGAGACAGTGAACATGGATTATGTGTTTCCTGAGTTGCCTACTCTAAAATCACCAACTAGGGCCTCATCTTCTTTGCAAGGTAGCAATCATAAAGATATACAAAAACTTGCAGTCAACCAGGATGGAGCAAATCAGGTCTCATATGCTAAGATTTTGGGTGGGTCACAGGATGCTAAAAAGGTTAATTTTAGGTATGTTGAACCTGTTAAGGATCTGGAAGATGGTATTGACGTTGAGATTCCATTATCATCTGTTCTTGAAGCAAAGAAGAGGTACAATAACACTCTGTATGGTTATTTTCTTGATAAATGCATTGCTTATCCGGTTGTTAGGAATTATGCTTTAAATGTGTGGAAGAAATTTGGAATTGAGAATGTTATGATGAATTCGAAGGGATTCTTCTTCTTTAAATTTACAACCAAGATGGGCATGCATGGTGTTCTTGAAAATGGCCCGTGGATCATTCGATCTATTCCGATTATCTTGAATGAATGGTCACCTGACATAGTTCTCATGAAAGAGGAACTTGGTAGTGTTCCGGTTTGGATAAAGTTACATGATGTCCCTTTAGCTGGTTTTACGGCTGACGGGTTAAGTGCTATTACCTCTAATATTGGGACCCCAATGATGTTAGATTCATATACTAGCACAATGTGTAATGTATCATGGGGTCGTCCTAACTATGCAAGAGCCATGATTGAGGTTAAGGCGGACACTGATCTCAAAGAAACTGTCAAAGTTGCGATTCCTAGTGTTACTGGGAAAAGCAAGATGACTAGTGTTGTTAAGATTGAATATGAATGGAAGCCGTTGAGGTGTTCAACTTTCTTGATTTTTGGTCATATGAATGCGCAATGTCCGAAAAATATTGTTCCAAAGGTTGCTAATATTCAGGTGGATAAGGATGGTTTTACAGTGGTGGGTAAAAATGTGAAGCAGAGTACAACCAATGGTAATGGGTTTGTGGTTGGTAAGCCACGAACTAAGCTAGTTTACCGTCGAAAAGGTGTAGTGGATCTCAAGCCTACGACTACTAGTTCTATTCCCAAAAAGATATCAGATGCAAACTCGTTTGATGCCTTAAAGGATCTTGATGAGTCTGTGCCTGAACGTGCTGAAAATGAAAAGCGGGTTTTAGATGATGAGGAAAGTGACTTGGAAATGCATGATAAGGATTCGAGTAATGAAAACAAAACGGAGGGGGCAAGCACTCCCGTAGAAAAGGTTGTCAATGTATAGCCTCGCCACATGGAATATAAGGGGTTTGAACCGAACCCCTAAAAAATGAGGTTCAAGATGTTGTGAATGAGAATAAGTTGTGTTTTTGTGTTATTCTTGAGTCTCATGTGGATGTAAGTAACTTGAGTAATGTGTGTTATAATGTTTTTCGCCACTGGTCATGGGTATCTAATAACTCAGTTTGTGAAAGTGGTACTCGTATCATTATTGGTTGGAACCCCGCTATTATTAATGTTGTGATTATTCATGCCCTTGAGCAGGTTGTGCACTGTTTAGTTACCTTGGTTAACGGTAATAAATGCTTCTATGTTTCGGTTGTGTACGCTAAAAATTGCTATATTCATCGTCGATCTCTTTGGGATAATTTGTGTATGCATACTAACTTTGTGGGTAACCATCCATGGGTGATTATGGGGGATTTAATGTCTCTTTGGATTTAGATGACTCTTCTGCCGGGGGTTCGAAAGTCACTATAGCCATGAGGGAATTTAGAGATTGTGTTGATACTATGCGAATGACTGATGTCAACCACTCAGGTATGCATTTTACATGGAACCAGCGTCCTAATTCTCTTGATGGCATCTTAAAAAAAATTGATAGGATTATGGCTAATGATGTCTTTATCTCGGACTTTGGCAACGCTTATGCTATCTTTTAACCGTACCGGATTTCGGATCATTGCCCGGCTATCCTAAAAATTCCCTCAGTTACCACTACCAGACCAAAATCGTTTAAATTTTCCAACTTTATTGTGTACAAGGAGGGATTTGATGATATTGTGCTTAAAGGTTGGTGTCGGCCATTGATTGGTTACAAGATGTTTCAAGTGGTAAAAAAATTGCGTGATTTAAAGAAACCTTTATGGCGTCTCATGTGGCAACAAGGTAATTTACATACGCGGGTTATAAAATTAAAGGAGGAACTAGATGAGGCACAACGGAATCTTGATAGAAACCCGAATTCAATAGAAGCTAGAGAGGATCAAAGTATACTCTTATGTGCCTATAATAATGCGGTTCTAGATGATGAGCGTTTCTTGAAATAGAAAGCAAAAATTGAGTGGCTACGTGTTGGTGATAGTAACTCGGCATACTTCTACAAAGTTGTCAAAGGAAAAATACATAGAAGTCGTATAGCTACAGTGTTCGATAGAGATGAGATTTCAGTTGAGGGGCCTGCTGTGGCGAATTTATTTGTTAATCACTATATGGAATTCCTTTGTACTAACTATCCGGTCACAGAGTTGCAGAACCCGGATGGAATTTTCACGAGAAGGTTGTCACATGTCAAAGCTTTCCATATGATCCGTCCTGTTTCTTCAGAGGAAATTAAAAGTGCAATCTTTGATATTGGGAATAATAAATCCCCAGGGCCAGATGGATATACGGCTGAATTTTTTAAGTCGGCTTGGGATATTATAGGAGGTGAAATTACGGAGGCTGTTAGAGACTTCTTTGTGAATGGGCAGCTGTTAACGGAGCTGAACCACACAGTTCTTTCTCTTATACCGAAAGTCCAATCTCCTTGCAGAGTTACTGATTTCCGCCAGATTGCGTGTTGTAATGTTCTATATAAATGCATTAGTAAAATTATTACTAATCGCATTAAAGATAGTCTTGATGATATTGTAGGGATTAATCAGTCAGCGTTTGTTCCAGGGCGACGTATCTCGGATAACATTCTTCTCACTCAAGAATTGATGAGAAATTATCATTTGTCGAAGGGTACGCCGAGATGTGCTTTTAAAGTGGATATTCAAAAGGCGTATGATACTGTTAGTTGGAGTGTTTTGGAATCCATTCTCTTTCGTTTTGGTTTCCATAGGGTTATGGTTAGATGGATTATGAAATGTGTGACTTTGATTTTGTTCTCCTTAAATATAAATGGAGAACTTCATGGATATTTCAAAGGAAACCGAGGGTTGAGACAAGGAGATCCTATGTCTCCTTATTTGTTCACTCTTGTTATGGAAGTTTTATCTTTGTTGCTGGTGCGTAATGCTCGGGATTGTGATGATTTCCGATACCACCCGAAGTGTGAAGATCAGGAGATTATTAACCTTTGCTTTGCAGATGACTTATTTATGTTTTCTCATGCTGATTTGTATTCTATTGATGTTATAAGCAGGGCTTTGGATGAGTTTAAGGCATGCTCGGGTTTGGTTCTAAGTATGCCAAAAAGTACTGCATACTTTTCAAATGTTTCGAATGCATTGAAATCTCATATTGTGGCTATGTTACCTTTTGAGGAAGGCTCCCTTCCTGTGAAATATCTGGGTGTCCCTTTAGTGTCTACCCAGTTGCACTATAGAGATTGTAAAGAATTGGTGGATTGATAATGCTAAAAACGAACATATATTTCATAGCATTATCCCTCAAGAAAGACAAGCTTTTAGTTGCAATTGTTCTATTGACAAGTGATATTCGTTTAAATAATAAAAGGTGAAGACAAAAGACAGATTCGACGAATTGAAGACGCAAACGACCAAAAAGCTCAAAAGTACAAAGTACAATCAAAGAGGTTCCAATTATTGATAAGAAACGTCTCAGAATTACAAGAGTACAAGATTCAAAACGCAAAGTACAAGATGTTAAATTGTACGCAAGGATGTTCGAAAATCCGGAACCGGGACCAGAGTCAACTCTCAACGCTCGACGCAACGGACTAAAAATTACAAGTCAACGGAGTATAAGAATATAATATAATATATATAAAATTAAATTTAATTATATATATTATATTATATAATAAATAAATAAGCAGCCCACGTTTTTAAAGACTTTTGAGCCTCCCCAGCTGGCCATGCTATCGCATGGCCTTGAAGGGCAAAGCCCATGCGATCGCATGAGGCCCTTTTCCAGCCCACATGCCTATAAAAGTCGCAGTTTGGTGCATTAAAAATATATATCCATCCATCCAACTCTCTCAACGTATATATATATATATATATATATATATATATATATATATATATATATATATATATATATATATATATATATATATATATATATATATATATATATATATATATATATATATATATTATAATTTTAATTTTAATTTTAAATCCTAATAATAAGGGTATGTTAGTGAATATTGTAAGGGTGTAAGTCGAAATTCTGTCCGTGTAACGCTACGCTATTTTTAATCATTGTAAGTTATGTTCAACCTTTTTACATTAATGTCTCGTAGCTAAGTTATTATTATGCTTATTTAAAACGAAGTAATCATGATGTTGGACTAAAATACTAAAATTGGGTAATTGGGCTTTGTACCATAATTGGGGTTTGGACAAAAGAACGGCACTTGTGGAAATTAGACTATGGGCTATTAATGGGCTTTATATTTGTTTAACTAAATGATAGTTTGTTAATTTTAATATAAAGATTTACAATTGGACATACCTATAAATAACCATATACACTCGATCGGACACGATGGGCGGGGTATTTATATGTACGAATAATCGTTCATTTAACCGGACACGGGAATGGATTAATAGTCACTAGAATTATTAAAACAGGGGTGAAATTATGTACAAGGACACTTGGCATAATTGATAACAAAGTATTAAAACCTTGGGTTACACGCAGTCGATAACCTGGTGTAATTATTAAACAAAGTATTAAGACCTTGTTACAGTTTAAGTCCCCAATTAGTTGGAATATTTGACTTCGGGTATAAGGATAATTTGACGAGGACACTCGCACTTTATATTTATGACTGATGGACTGTTATGGACAAAAACCAGACGGACATATTAAATAATCCAGGACAAAGGACAATTAACCCATGGGAATAAACTAAAATCAACACGTCAAACATCATGATTACGGATGTTTTAAATAAGCATAATTCCTTTATTTTCATATTTAATTGCACTTCTAATTATTGCACTTTTATTTATTGTTATTGTATTTAATTGCACTTTTATTTATTGTACTTTTTAATTATCGCAAGTTTATATTATCGCACTTTTAATTATTGCAATTTCATTATCATTATTTACTTTACGCTTTAAATTAAGTCTTTTATTTATTTAATATTTTACATTAAGTTTTAACTGCGACTAAAGTTTTAAAAATCGACAAACCGGTCATTAAACGGTAAAAACCCCCTTTATAATAATAATATTACTTATATATATTTGTATTTTTATAAATTAAAACTAATATAGCGTTAAGCTTTGTTTAAAGATCTCCCTGTGGAACGAACCGGACTTACTAAAAACTACACTACTGTACGATTAGGTACACTGCCTATAAGTGTTGTAGCAAGGTTTAAGTATATCCATTCTATAAATAAATAAATATCTTGTATAAAATTGTATCGTATTTAATAGTATTTCCTAGTAAAATATAAGCTATTTCATATACACCTCTACGCACATCAAGTATTTTTGGCGCCGCTGCCGGGGAACAAATCTAGCTTAAAAGCCAGAAGCGCAACGCTTATATAAAAAAAAGATTTTTAATTTTTAGTTTACTTTTATAAAAAAAAATACGCTTTTGTAAAAATACGTTTTAAATATTCTAAAATATAAAAAGAAAAACAAAAATATAAATATTTTTAAGAGTTTGTTAAATATTTAAGTTCTATAAAAGTTTCTTTATCTTTATTTTATAAAAATATAAGTTTTATTTAAATTATAAAAATATATTATATATATTTATTTCAACACAGCAAAACAAAAAAAAATAAAAAAAATAAAAACACTCGAGTCCAGTACTGTAGCAGCCCAGACACTGGCTCAAAACCCTAGCCCATGCGATCGCATGGCTGGGTAACTTAGAACTCATGCGATCGCATGAGCCCAGCTGACACGCCACAGCTGACTGCAAACAGCAATCATTACGGTTTATTATTATTATTTTTATTAAACCCTAATTAGGTTATTATTATTATAATATTTAGTTTTAATTTTATTATTTTGTATTATTTAGTTTTAATTAGTTTAATTAATTTATATAAAATTAATAGTTTTATAAAATAAATAATATAAAAATAATATTTTTATAAAAATTGTACTTTTTACAAATTTTAGTATATTTTTATATTTTGTCTCTTTTTATTTGTTTTTTGCGTAATATTTGTATTTTTCGCTCGTTTTTAGTTTTAAATCATAGTATTTGCCATAGTTATTTTTATTTCTAGATTTTTAGGCTTTGCCGTAAAATCCCTTAAGTGCTTTTTCTTTAGACTAAGATTTAGGTGCTTTAGAATTTTACGACGACATTTTTTTAGTACCTTTTTAAGTTATTGCCATTTGGGATATAGTTTTACTTGTAAGCTTTAATATTTTTAGACGCAACTTTTAATTCTTAGTTTTTAGTTCCTTTTTAAGTTTCAACGCGCTACTTTCTTATTTTTATTTTTCGACGCCTTTTACCTATGTATCAATTATCACTCCAATTAGTAATCTCAATTTGCAATTTTAATTTTAAGTTAGTGATAATAATAAGGTTGGGTTAGTCGAGTGTTTTAAAGTTTTATAAGTCACTCTTTTTCTTTCTTATTTCTCCAATTTTAATTTTAATTTCGACGCGCTCTTTTTTCTTTCTTATTTCTCGCTATTCTAGTTTTAGGACTTAGATTTTATTTTCTACTTCTTCTCTAAATTTCGTTAAATTACGAAAATTTATTTTAAGTGGTTAAATTGATAGACATCAAAATTTTCTGGTTCGTAGTAATAGTTGGATTTGTATGTGGACCGGGTTATTGGAGCCAAACAGTACTCAATTATATTGAGACCAAACGAATCCTGCCCCTCTGCTGCATCTTTTGGCTATTCGAAACGTGGGCAAAATCAGAAAAGTCTATTAATTGGATAACTTATATAATTTTTCTTTCTTTTTAAAAAACTAATAGGATATTCAGTGAATGCACCGAGCAAAACGTTCACCACCTTTTGTACGTTCACCACCGGTAACTCGATCAAGACATCTAGCAAATATTGTCACCGTTGATTTTTCTTTAGAATCGTCATCCAGTCGACCAAGTACTCCAATTCAAATTTCCGATAATCCATTTTTTGAACCCGACCTCACAATTGAGAATCCGGAGAATATTCAGGGACGATTCATAGATCCTGAACCATTAATCTTTCCTCCGGAACCACCAATCATTCAAACAGAGATTGTTGAGGAACCAACCATTAAATCAGAATCCTATAGTGATTCAGATTCAACAAATTCAATTATGGAGAATCTGGAACCTTTAAGTATGGAAGACCGAATGAGAGCTAAACGCACTGGCCAAGGTCACGCAATTACTCAACCAGACATTAATGCGCCAGATTATGAAATCAAAGGACAAATCCTACACATGGTGACTAATCAATGCCAATTTAGTGGTGCACCGAAGGAAGATCCAAATGAACATCTTCGTACCTTTAATAGGATCTGCACTCTATTTAAAATCCGAGAAGTTGAAGATGAACAGATATATCTCATGTTATTTCCCTGGACTTTAAAGGGAGAAGCCAAAGATTGGTTAGAATCGTTACCTGAAGGGGCGATTGATACATGGGACGTTTTAGTTGAAAAAATTTCTTAAACAATTCTTTCCGGCATCCAAAGCCGTAAGACTTCAAGGAGAAATTGTTACATTCACAAAAAAGCCAAATGAAACTCTATATGAGGCATGGACAAGATTTGGTAAGTTATTAAGAGGAAGTCCGCAACATGGTTTAGACACCTGTCAAATAGTACAAATATTCTACCAAGGATGCGACATCACTACAAGAAAAGACATCGACATAGCAGCTAGTGGTTCCATTATGAAGAAAACAAAAACTGATGCTTACAAAATTATTGATAACACTGCTTCCCACTCACATGAGTGGCACCAAGAAAAAGATATCGTTAGATCATCTAAAGCAGCTAGAGCCGATTCTAGCCATGACTTAGATTCCATTTCTGCAAAGATAGATGCTATCGAGAGACGAATGGAAAAGATGACTAAGGATATACACTCAATACGAATTAGTTGTGAGCAGTGTGGAGGACCACATTTGACAAAGATTGTCTCAGTATTGAACTAACAATGGAACAAAGAGAGAATGTTTCATATCTAAACCAAAGGCCTGGAAATAATTATCAGAATAATTATCAACCGCCAAGACCGATTTACAATCAAAACTAGAATTATAATCGAAATGTTCCATACAACAACCAACAAGGTCCTAGCAATCAACAAGTATCCAATAATACTTACAATCAGCAAAGACCTAATTTTCAAAACAAACCACCACAAACCGATGATAAAAAGCCAAATTTAGAAGATATGATGACGAAGCTAGTTGAATCTCAAACACAATTTTTCACATCTCAGAAACAAACCAATGAACAAAATGCTCAAGCATTTAGAAATCAACAAGCTTCTATTCAAAATTTGGAACAAGAAGTGAGTAACCTAGAAAGGTTGATAGGTGAAAGAAAACCGGTAAGTCTACCTAGTGATACAAATGCTAACCCCCGGAATGAAACAGCTAAAGCCATTACCACAAGAAGTGGTATTACACTTAAATCACCTGAAATACCTGTAATTTCTGATGAAGCTATTCCTACTCCACAAGAACCACAACCTGATCAAGATAAGAAAAAAGAACCGGTAGTTGAAAAGGTTAATGAAGATAACACAGTTAAAGCAAAACCTTATGTTAAACCATACTAACCACTACTTCCTTACCCGAGTAAAATGAAAAAAGAGAGACCTGAAGCTGAGCAATCCAAATTCTTGGATATGTTTAAACAAATAAATGTAAATCTTCCTTTCACTGATGTAATTTCAGGAATGCCTAGATATGCTAAATTTCTGAAAGATCTGATCTCGAATAGAAAGAAAATGGAAGAACTCTCGGCCGTTACTATGAATACTAATTGTTCAGCAGTGCTGTTGAATAAGATACCAGAAAAACTATCTGATCCAGGAAGTTTCACAATTCCTTGTTTTCTGGGTAGTCTTAGTTCAATAGAAGCATTGGCGGACTTAGGTGCTAGTATAAATTTAATGCCGTATTCACTATACACTAAACTAGACCTTGGAGAATTGAAACCAACAAGAATAAGCATACAACTAGCCGATAGATCAGTAAAATATCCTAGAGGGATAATGGAGAACATGCTAGTTAAAGTTGGTACTTTAGTATTTCCAGTAGATTTTGTTGTTCTGGACATGGAAGAAGATTCTCAAGTTCCTCTCATATTAGGAAGACCATTTTTAAACACGGCTAAAGCAATGATAGACGTGTTTGGTAAGAAACTAACCCTAAGTATAGAGGACGAGAGTGTTACCTTTTCAGTTGATAGAGCAATGTAACAACCGCAATCTGCAGATGATACATGCTATTATATTCAAACTATAGAATCACATGCAGAATTGTTAGAAGAATTTCCAGAATTACAAGGAACAGGAGAATGTTCTTTAGGAGAAGGAACTGAACCAATTGATGAAACTGAAATGTTAGCTACACTTATGGCTAATGGATATGAACCAACAACAGAAGAAATTCAAATGCTAAAAGAAGAAGACAGATATCGATACAAATCATCGATAGAAGAACCACCGACATTAGAGTTAAAGCCACTTCCAAACCATTTGGAATATGCTTATTTACATGGTGAATCTGAAGTACCTATAATAATATCATCTTCTCTTACTGAAAATGAAAAATCTCGACTCATTTCTGTGTTAAAAGCTCATAAACCAGCTATTGCATGGAAAATTCATGATATTAAAGGAATAAGTCCTTCGTATTGCACACATAAAATCCTTATGGAAGAAGGTCATAAAACGTATGTGCAACGCCAACGAAGACTAAATCCGAATATGCAAGATGTTGTTAAGAAAGAAATTATTAAACTGCTTGATGCAGGTTTAATTTATCCAATTTCTGATAGTCCATGGGTAAGCCCAGTTCAATGCGTACCTAAGAAGGGTGGCATGACTGTCATCACAAATGAGAAAAATGAGCTTATTCCTACTAGGACTGTAACAGGATGGCGTGTATGTATTTATTATAGAAAATTAAATGACGCCACCAGAAAAGATCACTTTCCATTACCTTTCATTGATCAAATGTTGGAAAGATTAGCCGGAAATAGTTACTATTGTTTTCTTGATGGTTTTTCCGGATATTTTCAAATTCCAATAGCACCCGAAGACCAAGAGAAAACCACATTCACGTGCCCTTATGGTACTTTTGCTTACAAACGCATGCCATTTGGACTTTGCAACGCCCCTGCAACCTTTCAAAGGTGCATGATGGCGATTTTTCACGACATGATAGAAGAATGCATGGAAGTTTTCATGGATGACTTTTCAGTCTTCGGTGATACATTTGAATCATGTCTAGTTAATCTTGAACGAATGCTTATTAGATGCGAACAATCAAATCTAGTACTTAATTGGGAGAAATGTCATTTCATGGTTAAAGAAGGCATCATTCTTGGACATAAAATTTCAAAGGAAGGAATTGAAGTGGATAGAGCTAAAGTAGATGTAATTGCTAAACTTCTACATCCCACCAATGTTAGAGGAGTTAGGAGTTTTCTTGGGCATGCCGGTTTTTACCGACGTTTCATAAAAGATTTTTCTAAAATTGCCACTCCTATGAATAAACTCCTAGAAAAGGATGCTCCATTCATCTTTTCAGATGAATGCATCAAATCTTTTAATATTCTTAAAGAAAAACTCACTAATGCGCCGATTATGATAACTCCAAATTGGAATCTACCATTTGAACTAATGTGCGATGCAAGTGATTTTGCAATGGAATCCGTTTTAGGACAAAGGATTGAAAAACGATTTCAACCTATATATTATGCTAGTAAGACGTTACAAGGAGCACAAACAAATTACACAACTTTTGAAAAAGAGCTCCTTGCTATTGTCTTTGCTTTTGACAAATTTCGATCATATCTCGTTCTAGCTAAAACGGTGGTCTATACCGACCATTCTGCTCTTAGATACCTATTTTCGAAACAAGATGCTAAACCAAGATTAATTCGTTGGATCTTACTCTTACAAGAGTTTGATATTGAAATCCGAGATAAAAAGGGAGCAGAAAATCTCGCCGCTGATCATCTTTCTCGTCTTGAAAATCCCGAATTAGAAGTTCTAAATGAATCGGCCATACAAGACAACTTTCCTGATGAATATCTATTGAAGATAGATTATAATGAAATTCCATGGTTTGCAGACTATGCAAACTATTTAGTATGTGGATTCCTTGAAAAAGGATTATCGTACCAAAAACGAAAGAAATTCTTTAGTGATATAAAACACTATTTCTGGGAAGATCCACATTTGTTTAAAAGTTGTCCAGATGGAATAATACGCCGATGTGTATTCGGAGATGAAGCTAGTAAAATTTTAAACTATTGTCACACAGGACCAACAGGAGGGCATTATGGGCCTCAACTAACAGCAAGAAAAGTTTACGATGCTGGATTCTATTGGCCTACAATTTACAAAGACGCACACCTTCTTTGCAAATCCTGTGATGCTTGTCAAAGGGCCTGAAAAATAAGTCAACGTGATAAAATGCCACAAAATGTCATTCAAGTATGTGAAGTATTTGACATTTGGGGTATTGACTTTATGGGTCCATTTCCAAAATCTCATAATAATCTCTACATTCTCGTAGCCATTGATTATGTATCTAAATGGGTGGAAGCACAAGCTCTCCCAACTAATGATGCACGAGTTGTAGTCAACTTTTTAAAACGTATTTTTACAAGGTTTGGAACACCGAAAGCTTTAATAAGTGATCGGGGAACTCATTTCTGTAATAATCAACTTGAGAAAGTTCTTAAAAGATATGGAGTAACTCATAAAATCTCCACCGCATATCATCCACAGACAAGTGGACAAGTTGAAAATACCAACCGAGCTTTAAAACGTATTCTAGAGAAAACCGTAGGATCAAATCCGAAGGAATGTTCCATTAAATTGGAGGATGCACTTTGGGCTTTTAGAACAGCCTACAAAACTCCAATTGGAACCACACCTTTTAAACTCATTTACGGAAAAGCATGTCATCTTCCAGTAGAAATTGAACACAAAGCATTTCGGGCTTTGAAGACATGTAATCTTGATTTACATGAAGCTGGACGTCTACGGTTAAGTCAACTAAATGAATTAGAAGAATTAAGACATGAAGCATACGATAATTCGTTAATCTATAAGGAAAGAACGAAGAAATGGCATGATAAAAGAATCAGAAGTTCAAAAGAATTTAAAGAAGGAGACAGAGTTCTTATTTTCAATTCTCGATTCAAACTATTTCCTGGGAAATTGAAATCAAGATGGTCTGGATCATTTATAGTCAAAAGAGTTTTCCCATACGGAACTGTAGAATTATTAAATTCAAATGGGATTGAATTTAAGGTTAATGGTCACAGAGTTAAACATTACATAGATAGTCCAATGGAAGTTGACAACGAAGTTAATCACAAATTCGATACCACAGCTAACTAAGTGTGGGGAGAATCAAGTCTTTTAAAGGATAATATGTATTTCTGTTAGAGTTAGATTTTATGTTTTAGTGTAGTTCTCGAAAATGGAACCCGAATGGTCTTTCCCTAGCAGACCCTAAAGAACTAGTCTTCTCTCCCCATTCTGAATTTTTATTTTTTTTAGGTTTTACGAAATGAAGACTTCCTGTGAACTAAATCATGGTCTAATGCTACACGCTTTGATTACTAAACGTAATAATGACACACTTCCGAGTGAACTGGTATTAGTAATCAGAGAAAAATTGGACGGAGTAAGAAAAGAATCCAGATGCGAAGATAATAAGTTACAATTTGGTAAAGGAAAATCAAAATCCGCAGCGAAAAGGAGAGCACGACACCTTGAAAATGGTCACACGAAGGTAAATGTTCAAATAATCAAAGCTATTCAAACACCGAATTTGTTACTTTATGCAGAGACGGACCGTTCATATGTTTAGAAGAAAAAACGTTAAATGCTCGAGGTTACGCCTATGTAGCCATGGAAAACTAATTAGTCCGACTATCTTATGAGTGGGCTAGAGCATATCACTAAGAAATATATTTCACAGGTAAGTTTGTACAGTTTTCATTTTCATTTTTTATTTTAATTTTTAACCTTTTGATAATAAACGCTGATTTGTTCGCTATAAAGTATTAAATTGGTATTCGATAAAATTAGGTCTTGCGACCGAAATTATTAATATCATACAAAAATTTATTACATCACTGCGAAATTTACCGTTTATTCTTAAGGTATAAATATCTTTAATCAATCAAACCAAAATATTTCAAAAATTCGTCATGAGTTAAATTAGGTTATGAAATCGAAATTACTTTACCGAAAAGAGGGGCTTATGTTTTTGATAACATTTGATTGATTAAAGTGGGATAAAAGCCAAAAAGATTTTTAATTTTATTTTTACTTTGTTTTTATAATTAATATTAAAATAATATTGTAAACTTGTTAAAATTAATATATATTTAAAATTGTAAATATTTGAAAAATTAGTATTTTTAATATAAGTTTATATGTATAAAAACAAAAATTAAATTTAAGTTTGGTGTGAATTTTTAATATGAATTTTTAATTTTATGCATTTTAAATTTAAGTTTGGTGTGAATTTAAAAACAAAAATTTACTTTATTTCGCTAAGTTAAAAATATGATTTTTAAAATTCATCGTGAGTTGAAGACTAGGTCTTTGAACCGAAATTGCTTTACCCGAGGGAGGGAAGATAACTTTTATTATCATTATTTTTAATCTTATTGAATTAAAGTATGCCAAAAACATTTAAAAAACTCAAAAATCTTTGCTTTTAAAACCGCGCTTTGAATTGACAAATTTTAAAATTTTGTCGAGGGACGGATTAGGACAACGATCCGAAACACCCTCACTCCTAAAGGAAAACAAATTTTTAAAATTTTAATTAATTTTATGTTCTATAAAGAATAAGGTTAAAAAAAAAAAAAAAAACAAACCAAATCACTGTACCCGGGACTCCATGCGATCGCATGGAGTTTGGCCTTTGGTGCCATGCGATCGCATGGGGAGTAAAATCAGCTCAGCAACATAAGGCAGTCGCCTGTTCTGTCTCAACACAAAACACACACACATATTCGAACCAACCCCAAAATCACCTCTAAAATTCGAAATTTTTCACCGTAATTCGTCAAATTTTTTTATCTAATCATGCCTAGATTCTCATTCTTCAGCAAAAAGATAAAAATTACACCCCTAAACTCATAAATTTTCTAGTTTTTGTCATAATTACCAATATTTTACCTAATGCAATTTTGTTAATTTCTAGTGTAATTAGTGTTAAATTGTTAGTATTTTATGCATGTATAACCTAGATTGATTTAACATGATTTGAAGCCAAAAACTTCAAAAATTTTAGAAATCTAGGGTTTGTGTTCTTGAGCAATTTGGGGCTTTTTGATATAAACAGGTTATGGCCGATTTTTGTCATGAATTATTGCTAAATTGAGTAGTGTAACATGTTTAGGTAGTTAAATGATCCAAACATTGATCCTAAACATGATTTTTGAAGATTAAAGTGGACTTTTTAAGTCCAAAATTCATGAACTTGATTAATTTGATATATTTGCCATTTGAGACTTGTTTAATTGTTAGTAATGACTATTTTGACATGTTATTTGAGTTAAATGCTTATGAACTTTGTCTACATTTCCATATGTGCTTATTTAAAAAAGTGTAGAATTGTGAAGAAAAAAAAATGTGAAAATGTGTATAAGTTTAATTTTGATTTAACATGTTATTGTGATTGTTTTAAGTTGTTATTTT
Organism: Rutidosis leptorrhynchoides; assembly: GCF_046630445.1. Classification (NCBI taxonomy): domain Eukaryota; kingdom Viridiplantae; phylum Streptophyta; class Magnoliopsida; order Asterales; family Asteraceae; genus Rutidosis; species Rutidosis leptorrhynchoides. Next base: position 34,395,544 of record NC_092337.1, on the reverse strand, counting down.
GCTAACACTAATGCATATTTGGATGCACAAATTTTGTGTTTAATGTGTTTTGCAGAAAGCCGATACTGAAGGTTCAGGATCATCATCATCTAGACGACCTACTCCAGCACCAGAACCAGAACCAGAAATGCAACACGAGCCAGAACCCGAACAAGAACCACAACAGGAACCACAACAACAGCCTGATCAACACGTACCTTATTATGATCCGGTACAGTTTGTTAATGAATTCATAGTATTCCCGATGAGGCCTCCAGTAGAATACCCAACTATTCATGAGCACACTTTGCATCCTAATCTGAGATTTGATAGAAGATGGAGAGATTACGAGACATATCAAAGGAACAAATTCAGATTGATAACTAAAAATGTAGAGGTGCCAAGGGTAATCGATTGGGATCCTTTGGAAAGAGTTCAGCTAGCTAATAGAGTCAGACTGCTACTGATTCAGAGGTATGGGAACTCTTCTTTTACAGATTGGGAACGTCTTTTCACCATTCGTAGACCTGTATATAAGGAATGGTGTGTTGAGCTCACGAGTACTGTATCACTTGATACAAATATAGTTAGAATAGATGATAGAAGATTTCTTAGGTTTATCCTTGGCAGTAGGATGTACAGAATGTCCATGCTGGACATGGCCAGGGCCTTACAGATATATACTCCTGGTGAGTTGCTACTACCCGATTGTACAAATTTGATTCATTATGGTGAAAGGGTAGATAGCAACTTTGACGCTGACGCCATTTGAAGGCGTATGTCACATTTTGATGTTTTTACACGAGTGGGAGGACACTCCTATACACATATTGACAGAGCCGAGCTTCGTATCATTCATAGATTTTTGGCTAACTCGATTACACAAAGAGGTAACAATAAAGAAAAAATAACCTTACATGATTTATTCTACCTAAAGTGTATTCGGGATCCTAGAAGCTTTGTCAATATCCCTTACTGTGTTAGTTTTTATTTATCTAAAATGGTAGAAGGAATGCATGACGGGAGTATAATAGGAGGAGGTATTTTTGTTACTCTCATTGGAGAGTATTTAGGTGTTGATAGGAACCAAGGGGGTCCATTACAGCTTTGTAGAGAACAGGTTGAGCCTTTAGGATTGAAATTTATGTGGGTTCTAAGGTATTGAAAAGTAGACGCAACCAGGCAGTACCCTATGAGGGCCCTCATCCACAGGTAGAAAGGGGCTCAGACGAGGAAATGGAGGAAGCGGAAGACATTAGGGATGTCTTTCGAGATGCTATTCTTGACGTCCACGTTCGTATAGATGAGGAATCAATGACGAACGCGGCAAGACATAGTATGTACGAGCAGTGGAACTCCGAGCGAGTATACGAGGATTATAGGCGACACCAACACGATAGCTGGTTAGTTCATCAGCACCAAATCATGAGCCAGCTATTATATCAGGTACCAAATAACTACGTACCTACTCGACCTGCTCATTTTCCGCCACACAACCCCGACATCTGACCACCCTTTAACCGATATGACTATAACCAAGCCTATCAGAACACCTATAACCAACAATGGAACCCACCTGACGAGATGAACTGGAACCCCTATCCAGACTGATTTAGTTCCATTTGGTTATTTTTATGATTTTTATGTTTTTATCTTTTTACTTTTTCATGTTTAAACTTATGTTATTGGATATATTTATGTAATTTTTATCATTTTTATTATTATTGTGTACTAATATTTCAAATTTAGGATTTGAAAGTGGGATATTAAGTCCCATTTCAAATTGTCATGCATGTTTATATTTGTATTGTATGTATATTGTTGATTATACAAAACAGGGTAAAACAGCGCATTTTCAAAGACTGGCATTAAGTTCAGCAAAAGCTAGTTTTGACGACAAAACAAAAAACAAATGTGATGTACCAACAGACGGAATGAACAAATGATGTGCACCATTTATCATTCAGCAAACAAACGCCAATATGTTTGGAAACTTTGGTAAAATTTAATCATTTTTCTACGCTAATCACCCTCAATAATTTAAATTGTTACTGATTTCTTGCAAATGAGGGCATTGCAAGATCTTAAGTGTGGGAAGGGGTTAAATTCTTTCGGAATTTTAAAAAAATTTTAACTTAAAACACTTGGTTACCATTAAAAATACTAGTAAAGCAGTAGTTGTATTAGAATCTAGTGCTCTCTGATAATAAAGAACAGCCCTAGTCTTATATACTGACTACCCAATTCTAGTAAAATTTTTCAAAATTTTCAAATAAATGAATTCAAAATCATGTTTATACATATTTATGAACGATAAAACTAGGTGTTAACACCGAAATTATTGTTACCTCGGAAAGGACATAAATTGAAAAACAAACCAAAATGTTAGAATTCATTTAAAATGGAATAGAGGACAATAAAAAGGCAAATAAAAGAAAATAAAAGCCAAGTGTGGGAAAATTTACCAAGTTATTTTAAAACATATGTCACATATTTCTGTAACAAATAACTGAAGATACTTTTGTTTTGGACAATTTCTAAAAAGTTTTACCCGATTTACTGTAAGAAAGATGGATCTACACGATGAATCAATTCCATCATTAAAAGGAAGTAAAGTCTTCCGAAAAAGAAACGCGCTTCTTGATTTAGGTCATGAAGTTGTCGTCCAGACCAGCTGTAGGTTGACGAAAAATCTAGAAAAGTCATCTCTAAAATCAGCACGAAATCCACGGACCTCAGCATCAAACAGGGTCGCCATGTGGTCAAACTAATCCTAACCATGAGAGGAGCTGTCTTGTAAAATGGGGAGGGCGTCGTGCAAATTAGCTTGATAAGACTAATGAATCAGATCCCCAGAAAGGATAATCTCCTTAAAAATCAAAAATCAGCTTTTAAGACTGATATTACTCAATCCTTGAGATTGACCTTAAAGATTGAGAATTACAAACTCATGGAATTCAATGATATCTAAACTCGAGCTTGAACGAGAAAATATTTTGATCAAAATACAAACCGATTTGTTTTCTAAAAACCTATTTTCAATGCGTTCATTACCATTGAACGTAAAATCCTAGGAATTCACCTGGAATTCATTAGGTCACCTGAACCAAATCGGGTGTCAACCGTAAGAACGGTGGTTGCATATCATGGTCAAAGACATGACCTTGTGCCAGACCAAAAAATTATAAGGGTGAGCTTTACTATTGCTCCTACCAAGAATAGTAATTGCATCCGATACGTTATAGACCATAATTAAAAGCATGTCAGGGGACATTGCCTTAACAGTTGCTTGTTCAACGCTTTCCTTTACAACCGGACGGTAGTTTACCAAAAGGTAATATACGAAGCAAGTATACTGGACGTGTTGCTTTCCCAATACAAGGTTAGCAAGTGGGTGACACAAAACCACAAGTTTTGAGCTAAAATTTTCAAATCTAAAACCCACCAAACCCATAAAAATATTTTGCAAACATCGGTGAAGGAATATTCTGGAAAACTTATCTAGGGTAAAAGTTAGATTTAATTTTCAAAAGATTAAATGTTTTTATAAAGATCCAATTTCCTTAAAGGATCTAAATTTTTATAGTCATGTGGGACTGTAAACCACATCGTTACTACCATTGTTTATACCGCCATATAGAAATCACTGATGTACAAAGTGTGAAGAATAAAGAAGTGATTCTAGTATTTCAAGACTATATTGCTTGAGGACAAGCAACGCTCAAGTGTGGGAATATTTGATAATGCTAAAAACGAACATATATTTCATAGCATTATCCCTCAAGAAAGACAAGCTTTTAGTTGCAATTTTTCTATTTACAAGTGATATTTGTTTAAATAATAAAAGGTGAAGACAAAAGACAGATTCGACGAATTGAAGACGCAAACGACCAAAAAGCTCAAAAGTACAAAGTACAATCAAAGAGGTTCCAATTATTGATAAGAAACGTCTCAGAATTACAAGAGTACAAGATTCAAAATGCAAAGTACAAGATATTAAATTGTACGCAAGGACGTTCAAAAATCCAGAACCGGAACCAGAGTCAACTCTCAACGCTCGACGCAACGGACAAAAAATTACAAGTCAACGGAGTACAAGAATATAATATAATATATATAAAATTAAATTTAATTATATATATTATATTATATAATAAATAAATAAGCAGCCCACGTTTTTAAAGACTTTTGAGCCTCCCCAACTGGCCATGCGATCGCATGGCCTAGAAGCGCAAAGCCCATGCGATCGTATGAGGCCCTTTTCCAGCCCACATGCCTATAAAAGTTGCAGTTTGGTGCATCAAAAATATATATCCATCCATCCAACTCTCTCAACGTATATATATATATGTAAATATATATATATATATATATATATATATATATATATATATATATATATATATATATATATATATATTTATATTATAATTTTAATTTTAATTTTAAATCCTAATAATAAGGGTATGTTAGCGAATATTGTAAGGGTGTAAGTCGAAATTCTGTCCGTGTAACGCTACGCTATTTTTAATCATTGTAAGTTATGTTCAACCTTTTTACATTAATGGCTCGTAGCTAAGTTATTATTATGCTTATTTAAAACGAAGTAATCATGATGTTGGGCTAAAATACTAAAATTGGGTAATTGGGCTTTGTACCATAATTGGGGTTTGGATAAAAGAACGACACTTATGAAAATTAGACTATGGGCTATTAATGGGCTTTATATTTGTTTAACTAAATGATAGTTTGTTAATTTTAATATAAAGATTTACAATTGGACATACCTATAAATAACCATATACACTCGATCGGACACGATGGGCGGGGTATTTATATGTACGAATAATCATTCATTTAACCAGACACGGGAATGGATTAATAGTCACTAGAATTATTAAAACAGGGGTGAAATTATGTACAAGGACACTTGGCATAATTGATAACAAAGTATTAAAACCTTGGGTTACACGCAGTCGATAACCTGGTGTAATTATTAAACAAAGTATTAAGACCTTGTTACAGTTTAAGTCCCTAATTAGTTGGAATATTTGACTTCGGGTATAAGGATAATTTGACGAGGACACTCGCACTTTATATTTATGACTGATGGACTGTTATGGACAAAAACCAGACGGCCATATTAAATAATCCAGGACAAAGGACAATTAACCCATGGGAATAAACTAAAATCAACACGTCAAACATCATGATTACGGAAGTTTTAAATAAGCATAATTCCTTTATTTTCATATTTAATTGCACTTCTAATTATTGCACTTTTATTTATTTTTATTGTATTTAATTGCACTTTTATTTATTGTACTTTTTAATTATCGAAAGTTTATATTATCGCACTTTTATTTATTGCAATTTCATTATCATTATTTACTTTACGCTTTAAATTAAGTCTTTTATTTATTTAATATTTTACATTAAGTTTTAACTGCGACTAAAGTTTTAAAAATCGACAAACCGGTCATTAAACAGTAAAAACCCCCCTTTATAATAATAATATTACTTATATATATTTGTATTTTTATAAATTAAAACTAATATAGCGTTAAGCTTTGTTTAAAGATATCCCTGTGGAACGAACCAGACTTACTAAAAACTACACTACTGTACGATTAGGTACGCTGCCTATAAGTGTTGTAGCAAGGTTTAAGTATATCCATTCTATAAATAAATAAATATCTTGTGTAAAATTGTATCGTATTTAATAGTATTTCCTAGTAAAATATAAGCTATTTCATATACACCTCTACGCACATCATGGATGTTGTGAGCTCTCGGATTAACAACTGGAAAAATAAATTTCTGTCTTTTGCAGGGCGTCTTCAGTTGATTAATTCGGTGTTATCGTTTACGCAAATCTATTGGCAGTCTGTCTTTCTTCTTCCTAGTGCCATTATAAATGACATAGAAGCTTTGATGCGGGGTTTTCTTTGGTGCCAAGGAAATTTTAAGAAGGGTAAGGCGAAGGTTAAATGGGAAGACGTTTGCATTCCTAAGATTGAAGGTGGGCTTAGAGTTAAAATACTTAAAGTATGGAATGTTGCTCTTCTTTTGACTCATATCTGGCGTCTTTTGTCCAACAAGGAATCTCTTTGGGTTCGTTGGGTTCACTCGTACAGGTTAATGGGATGAAATTTTTGGGATATTCAGACTCCTGCGAATGCGAGTTGGAGTTGGCGGAATATCCTATGTATTCGTGAGATAATCAGAGGTAGATTTTTTCATGAAGTTGGTAATGGTAATATCACATCAGCTTGGTTTGATTGTTGGTGCTCGTAAGGTCCGTTGTCTGCTGTTATTTCTCGTCGTGTTTTGTCCCAAACAGGTTACTCAGGTAGAGAATTTGTTCATGAGATTGTTGATGGTAATGCATGGAATTGGCCTCATGAATGGTTTTCTAGATTCCCTATTTTAAATAATGTTGATCCTCTTGTCTTGTCTGAATCAATTGATCTTGTTAAATGGAAAGCAACTAATGGGGATATGAGGGAATTCTCGGTAAATGTTGTATGGGAAACTATTCGCCCTCGTGCTCCATGCGTGGACTGGTATTCTATGGTTTGGTTCTCTAATTGTATCCCGAAGCATGATTTTGTTTTGTGGCTCCTAATGGGTGAGAAGTTGAAAACGCAAGATAAATTGAACCATTGGGTGATTTTCCCGGGTAGCCTTTTGTAAAGACCCATCCTAATCCATAAGAACGAATACAATAACATATGATTTCATTTCGAGGTACTTGACCTCTATATGATACATGTTACAAACATTGCATTCGTTTTTAAAAGACAAACTTTCATTTCATTGACAGTTGCCGGTATGCATACCATTTCATAATATATCCAACTATAATTGACTTAGTAATAATCTTGATAAACTCGACGACTCGAATACAACGTCTTTTGAAATATGCCATGAATGACTCCAAGTAATATCTCTAATATGAGCAAATGCACAGCGGAAGATTTCTTTCATACCTGAGAATAAACATGCTTTCAAGTGTCAACCAAAAGGTTGGCGAGTTCATTAGTTTATCATAATCATTCATTTTCATCATTTTAATAGACCACAAGATTTCATTTTCCCATAAATATACATCTCATATCAGGCATTTCGCAAACTACATAGAGATAAAAATCATTCAAATGGTGAACGCTTGATAACCGAACTAACAAGATGCATATAGAATATCCCCATAATTCTGGGACTCTCATCGGACATGATAATCGAAGTACTAAAGCATTCGTAACCCAAATGGGACGTGTCAAAGTCCATAGATCTATTTTTAGGATTCGTTTCAATTAGGGGTCATTTCCCTAATTCTTAGGCTACCAAGCTAAAAAGGGGCATATTCGATTCGATAATCCAACCATAGAATGTAGTTTTGAATACTTGTGTCTATTTTGTAAAACATTTATAAAAGCATCGAATGTATTCTCAGTCCCAAAAATATATATTGCAAAAGCATTTAAAAAGGGAGCAAATGAAACTCACCTAATGTATTTTGTAGTAAAAATACATATGACTATATAGAACAACTGAACAATGCAGGGTTGGCCTCGGATTCACGAACCTATATTATTCATATATATATATATATATATATATATATATATATATATATATATATATATATATATATATATATATATATATATATATATATATATATATTAAATCATGTACTTGTAGTCAAATAAATATATATATATATTTATTAGTAATATAACTTTTATGTTAATAACCTATATTCATTATATATAAAATATCAAGTTTTGTTATGTTATATGTAATAACTATATATATATATATATTGTTTGTTTGTTAAAAATAGTAATTATAATAATACTTTCATAATCTTAGTAATGGCAAAAAAAAAATTAATAATAATATTAATACTTTATATTACTAATAAAGGTAATAATGTTAATAATAATTCGAATATGATATTAATAATAATACTTGTAAAGATACTAATTTTACTTGTTAATGAAAGTCATGATACTGATTTTATTAATTACTTAATAATAATACTTGTGATAATATATCTAATATTACTTATGTTAATTTTGTTCATAAAAAGATATTAATACTAATATCTATGAAAATAATAGTAATCTATATTATTTTCATAATAATAATAATATTAACATATCCATCGTAATAATACTAATAATAATAATAATGATATTGTCAAGAATGATATTTATGTTAATAATAATAATAATACTAATAATGATAAGTTTACTACTAATAATATTATTAACGCTTATAATGATAATAATAATAATAATATGCTACTTATACATATAATAATAACATTAGTATTTTTTATCACTAATAATAATGATAATAATAACAATTTGTATTAACAACAATAATAATAATAAAGTTAAATAATACTAAGGATCTACCTCAAAAATTGGCCAAAAAGAGTTATAGTAGTGAGCATGCCAGGGTTCAAACCCGAGACCATTCCAATACCCGAATCACTCCTAAACCGTTGGGCTATTGCCCGTTATATGTAATTATTCCCTATTAATATAGTTATATCTCGTATTTAGTTTTCATCCTAATTTCTCCTTCTTCTTTGATTATCCAGTAGACCAGAGATCGAATCAACCATACAAACAATTAAAGGGACGTTTTTAAATTCCTAAATCGAAACAGAAATCGTTTGGTTGTGTTTGAAATTGATTTAAACTGGAAAAAAATTAAAAGAAAAATGCTGTAACAGCATTCTGATGATGATGATGAACTCTGACCCCGTTTTCACATTCTAGCTCGTTTTACATAAATCTTCCAACACGAAATAGATTGGAATTCTTTTTTAGAAACTCTATGAACCTTCAATTTAAAATGAAACATAAAAAAAATCCGAATTTTGACATGAACACATTCTGTTGACTTTGAAAAATTAAGTTTGACTTCCAAAATTGAGATTCGATGGAAATAATTGGAGTTTAGGATTTTTCAGTTAGATTAAGTAAACGATTCCTAACGAGACTGCATTTACACATTTTGAATTTTCATTCGAAATCGAGGTATTGCTAACTTGACTCAAGAACATAGATGAATGAACTGGGTTTCTCTTTATTTTCTGCTTTTAAATTCGAATTTTTAGTAAGTGATGTAATAGATAATAATGGAGAGAAATCGACTGGTTTTATTACAAATGATAGAATGATTAATCGTTGTATATTAAGTGTGGGTCGACATATTACAGAGAGGACAGAAGAATTCTTCAAAACAAGCAGAAGAAGATAAAAATATAAATCTGATTGTGTTGGTTATGGATTCGTTTTGTAATCTATCAGAGACAAGAAATCACAGACGGATAAAATTTTAAAGAAGAATTGAAAAAGCGGATTGTGATATCAATAAAGTGTATAAACTGTTTATATATAACTGCGTTTGTATAGATTTGCATCTGAATAATTATCCTTAATTATGTATCTATATATATCTTTTTATATATCTAATTATATAACCGTATTCTTTTTATATGTATATTGTATATATATATAAAACTATTTATATATATCTGTTATATTATATTTAGTATCATCAACTAATAATATAAATCTATTAATAGGTCTATGAATGTTATTATATATATATATATATATATATATATATATATATATATATATATATATATATATATATATATATATATATATATATATATAATAACAACAATAAGAATAAAGATAATAATAATAAGAATACTAACAACAATAATAATAATAATAATGGATATGTAATATTAAAACTATTAATAATAAGAATACTAACAACAATAATAATAATAATAATGGATATGTAATATTAAAACTATTAATAATAATTTTCTCAAAAATGATACTAATAATATTGACAAGGATAACCCTAGCAATATTGATATAACAGATTATACTTATCAAATCCCATATATTATATACTAGATGAATAATATTAATACTACTGATAATAAATGAATTAATAATATTATTAATATAATAACTATATTTTAGCTTATAGTTTATTACATAAATTTTAAATATTATTATTTATGTAGTATTTAATAATTAGATAATATATACATATAACATTTATATCTTATATATATATTTACTTAATTATTTATACGCATTTGTTCGTGAATCGTCGGGAATGGTCAATGGTTAATTGAATATATGAAACAGTTCCAAAACTTTTGAGAATTAGTTTAATAGACTTTGCTTATCGTATCGAAATTATATAATAATAAAGTTTAAATTTGGTCGGAAATTCTCGGGTCGTCACAGTACCTACCCGTTAAAGAAATTTCGTCGCGAAATTTGAGTGAGGTCGTCATGGTAAACCATAAAATGTTTTCATGACGAATATGAGTTGATAAATAGAGTTTTATCATTAATGAGTAATGTAGATAAAACGATTCAGTCACCTGAAGCGTATGGATGAAGATTGAGATAGAGATTTAGCTTTTGACGGAGTCAAATTTGAATTTCGGAATTCAAGGGATTTAAAAGAAAATCTTGGAAATATATAAGATCTGATTCTTCGAGATTTAAGGAAATTAGGATCTCTTTAATTAAATGCGATGATCTGCCTCGATTGTTCTGTCGGATGTTTCCATTATAAATTTACCTCTTCCGTTTTATTATTCTCACAATTCCTATACTTCCTTCCTTAATCCATACTTCTAAATATTGTAAAAATGCTTAATCCGGTACTGATCCTTGTCATTCTTCTGAAAATCACTTCTTTCTTCCTCTTTTTTTCATCTATCACCGGAGGAATCAGCTTTCTTCTACTTTGCCCTTGGGGTTATAGTGTTTTTAATTCTCCCGTGTCTTTATGTTGCAATATACATTGATATACACGGTTTGTAATTTATGTGTTGTTATCAGGCTTTATATTCTCCCTTATATTTTAAAGCTCTATGCTTTTGTTTTCTCTTTCCGACTTCAAGTCAAGCGAAAAATGGTCCTGAATTTGTAGATATGAAATTTGAAATGAACATAGTTATTGTTCTAAGAAGAAAATCGTGATAGCACAATCTTGAATTGTCAAATTTCAAGAATCACTGAGAATAGAAATATCAAGAATATACTTTCTTGATATGTTTAGAAGTTAAACAGAATGAAAGAGTTATCTAACATGGCACATGATGACGTTATGATCTGTGAATCATCACGTTCCATTAGAAACTCAGCATGACTTATGTAAGGACCCTACTTTTTTCGTTATCTTTTACCGTTAATTATTTAACGACCATTAATTTTTATTCATGCCACGTCATTTCTATGACCTATATTATTATTTTTGTAATAATATATTAATTATTATGTGTCAAATGAATATTTGTATTCATATTTAAAGTTGTGCGTTTCTACGTGTCGTGGATTTCTATCCGGCGAATCTTTTCGATTTTCAAACCAACGGTCAGACTTTTGACATTTTTGAATCCCAATTATTTTAAATAGGATATTTTGATGTCATATGATTATATATAGTATTTATATATTTTATTTGTCGCGTATGTGTTATCTCTCCGAATATTTAATCGCGTAGCGGTGTTTTCGCGTTTCGAGCTTCGTTCGGGCTTTCGGGCCACAAGCTTTTAGTCATTAATCATTGTGGTCCATGTGGGGCCTACCCCCATTCAAAATTCATCCAAAAATCCCCATGGGAGGGGGTGAAGTGTCAAACTTTGTAACTTGACATTTCCTTAACCTAACTTCCTCACTACTCTTTCATTTTAATCAACACTTTATTTTTTATTTCTCCTCTCCTCTTGTTCTCCTCCCTAGCTGTCACCACCATCAACAAAAACATCATCATCTTCAATCAATCAAGAGCTTGGATCATAGGGCTTTTAGTATAATCGGATTGCTCTCGTTCTTCTCTACGCGCTCATATCAATCAATTCTCGATTATGGTATAAACCCTAACCCTAGATTTTTAATTTTTTTCATTATTTTTTGGTATTTTGATTATATATTAATAGTATGATGATTACTTGTTGTTGTAATGGTGTTTGTATGCATAGAATTACTCAAATACATATGTTTTCGGTTTAATTTAATTGGGACATCAGCTTTTTGTTTAATTCTGGAATTGTAACTGTCATAAATGTTAAAATAAAGTATCTAGATGAGTTCCTCTCATCAAGACATTAATTTTAGACTCCGGATTCATGTCGTTTCGATTTCCGGAGCCCTAGATATGATCAAAATGGTATTTTGTTAAAGATTGAAATGTGATATTGTTATGAACCAGGTTTGGTCCGACTTTGTGACCATATTTGGTGACTTTAGGGTGTGTTAGTGTGTTAGGATTAATGGTGGGACGAACTTTCATGTTCGGGTCATCTAAATCCGAGCCACGAATCACCCGTTATGTCTAAAACACGATTTTGAGTGAATTGAAGTTCCAAGTAGTGTAATGGCTGTACATCATGACTTGTGGACTGTTATTGGGGTGTTCTTGAGTGTACCAAAGTATCGGGTGATTTGTTTAGGCAGAGATATATGTAAGGTTCGCCGAAAACCGACACCCGGGGCTCAGGATACAACCCGATGAACTTTTGATTTAAAACTTATGACTAATTATTAAACTTATGATATAAATAATGGATTTCATTATCATTTAATTACTTATGATAAAAAAAAGTAATTATCATTATTTAAGGCTTATGATATATATTTATTATATCATTTAATTAATACTTATGATTTAATAAACATTTTAATTAAACATATGATTAATAATACTTTTATTATTAATGAAAAATACTTATGATAAGTATTAAACTTATATTATGAGATTACTATTTTAAGACTTATCATAAGGATTAATTAATTATTTAATTATTATAAGGCTTAGTTATTATTTAATTATAATTTAATTATTAAATACTTATGATTTAATAATTATAATTAAAAACTTATGATATGATTAATAATTCATTATTAATTAATAATACTTATTATATGATTTAAAATTTATTATTAATTAATAATACTTATATTATGACTAATATTTAATTAATTAATTAAATACTTATGTTAAATTAAATATATCATTTAACTTATATTAACTTTAATAATTCATTTTAATTTAATTAAACTTATGTTATGACATAATTAGACATATTTAACTTTAATAAACATTATAGCTTACATTATTATTATAACTTACACTTTTAAAATTAACGTTGACTACGTTTGACTAAGGTTGACTTTGGAGTTGACTTTCGGTTGACTTTGACTTTTAATTGACTTTTGTTGACTTTCTAATTAAGGAAACTTTCCTAACTTATAAACTTTCCTAAAATAGCAACTTTCTAAATTTGGAAACTTTCCAAAAATATAAACTTTCCAAAAATAGAAATTTTCTAAAAATACAAACTTTCCAAAAATAGAAACTTTCCAAAAATTGAAACCTGCCAAAAATAGAAACTTTCTAAAAATAAAGAGTGTGTGTCCGTAAGCTGTTCCAATCAAACCAATGCATATTGAGTATTGTTCTATGTCTACTTGCAACATGTACAATAGCTATCATACTAAGACTTGACCTAAGTTAGTTATTTATATCAACCTGCTTTATTTATAAGTCGGCGTTGTGATCATTCATGATCACTGTACTTCATTGCTGTTCGCTTATTTGTGTTGGTTACTTCGTTACTATTAAGGTGAGTTATAGTCCCATTTTTACATACTTTTCAAAGTTTATTTTTGGGATGTGATTACATGCATTTTATTTCACGTTTAGACACAAGTGACAATTAAATTTAAATTATTCATTGTGAGTTGGAAAAAATATTCTCTGGTCTGGTAACTGTAATCATTGGTTTCTACCGGTGAACGCGAATCCTACAGATAGATCTATCGGGTTTGACAACCCCATTTCGAGCTAGTCGCGCTAGCAATTTATAATCGGAAAGTTTTGTACTTCGTATTTTGTTGTAGATACACTGTCCAGTGTATATTTTTATTGTGTTTGGCAAGGGTAAATAAAGGGTTAAGTGGTTACCAGGTGGCTCATTGATAATGGAATAATATTTAATGTTTTCTAATATTTTTAAATCTTGTAGTCTAAAGTTTATTTAATTATTTAAACCTATAATTCACTCAACCTTTGTGTTGACAGTTTACTCGCATGTTTTCACAGGTACTTGAGTTTATGTGATGCTTCCGCTGTGTTTAGAAGAGTCTGCATGCATTTGGGCAGATTTTAATGAAACAGTTTATGAAACTTTGGCTTGCATTCAGTTTTTGAATAATTAATACTTGTGGGTTGTTGACAATGTTTTGGTGTCAACTTTAGATTATTAATATGTGGGGTTACTTTTTAACTACATATTTTGGTATGCTTTCCTTTTTGGGAAACTTTTGAAATAAAAGAATGCAATGTCGTTTGTTAAATTCATTTAAGTTCGATCAAGCTGTGGGACCAAGTGACGGAGCCGTTAAGTGTTTTGACGGAGTCATCACAGTTGGTATCAGAGCTCTGGTTGTAGGGAATTAGGCTGCATTGATGTCATTACCAGAGTCAATAGGCTGCATTAGTGAGTCTAGTCTACAGCCCGGCCTATAATATATTATTATATGTGATTATTTGTATCGTATTGGTATGTATATTGTTATCATACATACACCCCTATTATGTTCTGAATTCGGGAGGAACTCCCATTCTGATTCAAACGTAATCTCTGACTCATGCGAACTTATCCTTATAAGAACACCTCGGGTAGTGAAACCGAGGGATGTCATTCTTGACTTCTGAAATTCTCGACATTTCTATGTCATCTATTATTATTGACTCATGCGAACGTTTGAGTTATATTACGCGAGATGTCATTCTTGACTTCTAAATGCTCGGCATTTCAATGTCAGCTATTATGTTTGGGTATATAACATTCTTGTTATATTACGTGCCTTTGTGCCTATGTGCTTGGTTTTTGAACCGGAAAACGTCATTCTTGACTTTTAGAGATTTTTGGTACATTAAAGACATTTCTATGTCATCGTTACTCATATTCGTTACTTATGATGTTTTGTCTCTTGTGTTATCCTTAGCACATTGTTTAAGAAATCGTTTTAGAGAAATTGTGTGGAAATTAGAGGTTGATCGCGTATCCTGACCTCATGTTGTGCTATTGGAATGGAACTATGAATTAGTGAAATATAATGGCGTCAGGCCAACATGATTATATTACGTTAATTCATAAGGAAGTCCCAATATTGTGACATGAGGAATAGAAAGCGAGTCAAAGAAAATTTTTACACCACTCATTCAGAAATTCCAATGTTACTACATGGGTAAATACTCATTTTCTTATTTGTTGATATACAAGGAGCTCGTTTTAACCAACTACCTATCTCATGCTTTAACCTTTATACCTCACTTGTTAGCAACAGCTTCGCACGTGAACAGTTTTGGCCCAAGGACTTGTGTCCTGATAGTAGTCAAAACCACATTTAACTAATTGGTTTCATGACCTCGTAACATTTGTCGGTAAAATGTCGCATGACGATTCAAGTCCTTTACTCGATCTTCCACGATCTTACTTCAACTTGTAACCTCTAAAATACAGATACTCTGTTTATCATCGGGAGTTTTACACATTTGTTTAATTGGGCGGTTCTCACAAGATTTATGGGCGAATAGAAGTAATGAAATATTTTGTCATGTGTACAATTCATAAAATCATATATGTATGTATGGATTCGAATGAATAAATTTGCCCTTACCAATTTTGGCTAGTATATACTAAATCATACCTTTAAAATTATTTTAAAACCACACATTTATTGAGCTGTTTGACTAAGTCAATTTGTTTTATATAAAATGGTACATGTTGTACATACTCCTAAATTTATTAAGAACTTCCTTCCATTTATGTTGTCACATCAAACGTTTAAAACTTTTTCAAAACTCCTTTGATTGATTTTATCAAATTTTTGCATTACCCTACAGAGTGTTTGGATCACAGTTCTTCTCATCCTCTGTTTAAGGATGAAATTTACCATTAAGTTCATTGATAGAAACGCTTACACCACTTTGGATGCCGGTTTTATAAAAGTGTTGGAAAATCTTTGCGCTCATAAAATTTCCCTCTTATGGTTGGACATGGCCGAAACGCGAACCGATAAATCAGTTTTCTAAGGTACGTTCAGTGGTTACCCTATTGTAGAAAAGGCGCTAGGTGGGTTTCTACCCCAACTGTTGTTATAGTGGGTATCATGGATATATATTACACTAGACCGTTTGAGGAGTTTCTACTCTCAATAATCGCTGTCAACCGCAATACCCTTGTAAACATCAATCCTAGGATTCAATACTTTGAGGTACACAAAATTATTTTTGGAGATTTATCTCACCTGGAGTCGGCCATTCTTTATAACCCATGATTCGCGTTCTTTTCATCCGCACATAAATTTAAGAATATGGATGAATCCTAGATTGCCTCGCTCATTGTGCAAGGAAGTTCACTCTCGTTAAAAGACCACACCTTTCGTACGTCCTCCTTTCGGAAATGTAATGAAAATCTACTTTGAAATCTATGATTCTCGTTATCCCTTTGAAGGAATTGCCTTGAACGTCTATACCACTGATATGACTACTCTATGTATTTCTTCCTTTGTTGGTTGCAACTATATTTCATTCGTCCCAGTTCATCCCCTTGGGGAGCTCCTGCTTTGTTCGTTAAGAAGAAAGGTGGTTCATTTCGATTGTGTATTGATTGTCTCGAGTTGAAAAAGCTTACGGTTAAGAACCGTTACCCTCTTCTAAGAATTGATGATCTGTTCGATCAGCTTCAGGGTTCATCTGTTTATTCAAAAAAATCGATCTTCGTTCCGGCTAGCATCAGTTGCGTGTTAAAGAATCTAATGTTTCGAAAACTGCTTTTCGCACCCGTTATGGTCACTTTGAGTTTCTTGTTATGCCGTTCGGATTGACAAATGCACCTGCTGTGTTCATGGACCTCATGAACCGTGTGTGTAGACCCTATCTGGACAAGTTCGTTATTGTGTTCATCGACGACATCCTTATTTATTCGAAGAGTGATGAAGAGCATGAAGAACATTTGAAGTTAGTGCTCGATCTGTTAAGAAGATTTGTACGCTAAGTTCTCTAAATGTGCATTCTGGTTACGAGAAGTTCAATTCCTTGGACATATTGTCAGTAAACAAGGGATACAAGTTGATCCTGCTAAGATTGATGCGATTAAAAAGTGGGAAACTCCGAAAACTCCTACTCAGATTCGTCAGTTCCTAGGATTAGCAGGTTACTATAGAATGTTCATTCAAGATTTCTCTCGTATAGCAAAACCTCTGACTGCTTTAATGCACAAGGGGAAAAAGTATGAGTGGAAGGATGAACAAGAGACTGCTTTTCAGATTTTAAAGAAGAAGTTGACTACCGCTCCGATATTGTCACTACCTAAGGGTAATGATGATTTTGTTGCTTATTGTGATGCTTCACGTCAAGGCTTTGGTTGTGTTTTGATGCAACGAAAGAAATTTATCACGTACGCGTCATGTCAATTGAAGATTCACGAGCAGAACTATACAACTCATGATTTAGAGTTGGGGGCCGTTGTGTTTGCGCTTAAGATTTGGAGACATTATGTATATGGGGTCAAAAGTACAGTGTACACTGATCACAAAAGTCTTCAACATATTCTTGATCAAAAACAGCTAAACATGAGGCAGCGAAGATGGGTTGAGACGTTGAATGATTATGATTGTGAACTTTTATATCATCCGGGAAAGGCCAATGTTATGGTTGATGCGTTAAGTCGTAAAGAAAGGGCTAAACCTCGCAGGTTTAGAGCCTTGAATATGACAATTGGAACAAACCTCGCTAGGCAGATTCTTGAGGCACAACAAGAAGCCTTGAAGGAGGAGAACTTTGTGAATGAGAAAGTCAAAGGCATTGCTAAGAAGTTTGAGGTACGAACCGATGGTACTAGGTACTTTGCGGGACATCTTTGGGTTCCAAAATTTGGCGATCTGCGACAACTTGTTTTAGATGAGGCTCATAAGTCTAGGTACTCTATCCATCCTGGTACAGGAAAGATGTATCATGATCTTAAGGAGCTGTATTGGTGGCCTAATTTGAAAGGTGATGTGACTACGTATGTGGCTAAGTGTTTGACCTGTGCTAAGGTTAAAGCTGAACATCAGAAACCGTCTGGACTTTTGGTGCAACCTGAGATTCTCGAGTGGAAGTGGGAAGGTATTACGATGGATTTTATTACAAAGTTACCAAAAACTGTGGGTGGTTATGATACCATTTGGGTGATTGTTGACCGACTCACAAAGTCAGCTCATTTCTTGCCGATTAAGGAAACGGATTTGATGGAGAAGCTTACTCATTTGTATTTGAAGGAGGTTGTTTCCAGACATGGTGTTCCTGTATCTATTATTTCAGACCGAGACAGTCGATTTATATCGAGGTTTTGGCAATCCTTACAGGAATCCTTGAGAACAAAATTGGATATGAGCACTGTTTATCATCTACAGTCAGATGGTCAGAGTGAAAGGACCATTCAAATGTTAGAAGACATGTTGTGAGCGTGCGTCATTGATTTTGGTAATGGTTGGGATAGATATTTGCCACTGGCTGAATTTTCTATAATAACAGTTATCATGCAAGTATTAAAGCTGCACCGTTTAAAGCTCTGTATGGTAGAAAGTGTAGGTCTCCTATCTGTTGGAATGAGGTTGGGGATGCTCAACTCACAGGCCCGAAAATTATTCATGAGACTACCGAGAAGATCGTACATATTAAAGATTTGAGAACCGCCAGAAGTCGGCAAAAGAGTTATGCCGATAAGAGAAGGAAAGATATGGAATTTCAAGTTGGTGACTGTGTTATGTTAAAGGTATCACCTTGAAAAGGTGTGGTACGATTTGGTAAGAGGGGAAAGTTGAATCCTCGTTTTGTTGGACCATCTGAGATTACTGAGAGAGTTGAACCCGTGGCTTATCGTTTGAAATTGCCACAAGAACTCAGTGCTGTTCATGACGTTTTTCATGTATCGAATTTAAAGAAGTGTTTGGCCGTGGCCAATGAAACTATTCCTCTGGAGGAACTTCATGTTGATAAGCAACTTCATTTTTATTGAGGAGCCTGTTGATATTATGGATCGAGAGGTTAATACTCTTAAGCAGAGTAGAATTCCTATTGTCCGAGTTAGATGGAGCGCCAGACGCGGTCTCGAGTTCACTTGAGAGCGTGAAGATCAGATGAAGCAGAAGTACCCGCATTTTTTCTAAGATGCCGAGTCAACCCCTGCACCTGCTTAAATTTCGGGACGAAATTTCCGTAACGGGAAGGTACTGTAACGACCCTACTTTTTCCGTTATCTTTTACCGTTAATTATTTAATGACCATTAATTGTTATACGTGCCACGTCATTTCTATGACCTATACTATTATTTTTGTAATATTATATTAATTATTATGTGTTAAATGAATATTTGTATTCATATTTAAAGTTATACGTTTCTACGTGTCGTGGATTTCTATCCGGCGAATCTTTTCGGTTTTCAAACCAACGGTCAGACTTTTGAGATTCTTGAATCCTAATTATTTTAAATAGGATATTTTGATGTCATATGATTATATATAGTGTTTATATATTTTATTTTTCGCGTATGTGTTATCTCTCCGAATATTTAATCGCGTAGCGGTGTTTTCGCGTTTCGGGCTTCGTTCGGGCTTTCGGGCCACAAGCTTTTAGTCATTAATCATTGTGGGCCATGTGGGGCCCACCCCCATTCAAAATTCAGCCGAAAATCCCAATGGGAGGGGGTGAAGTGTCAAACTTTGTAACTTGACATTTCCTTAACCTAACTTCCTCACTACTCTTTCATTTTAATCAACACTTTATTTTTTTTTCTCCTCTCCTCTTGTTCTCCTCCCTAGCCATCGCCACCATCAACAAAAACATCATCATCTTCAATCAATCAAGAGTTTGGATCATAGGGCTTTTAGTATAATCGGATTGCTCTCGTTCTTCTCTACGCGCTCATATCAATCAATTCTCGATTAGGGTATAAACCTTAACCCTAGATTTTTAATTTTTTTTTCATTATTTTTCTGTATTTTGATTATATATTAATAGTATGATGATTACTTGTTGTTGTAATGGTGTTTGTATGCATAAAATTACTCAAATACATATGTTTTCGGTTTGATTTAATTGGGACAGCAGCTTTTTGTTTAATTCTGGAATTGTGACTGTTATAAAAGTTAAAATAAAGTATCTAGATGAGTTCTTCTCATCAAGACATTAATTTTAGACTCCGGATTCATGTCGTTTCGATTTCTGGAGCCTTAGATATGATCAAAATGGTATTTTGTTAAAGATTGAAATGTGATATTGTTATGAACCAGGTTTGGTCCGACTTTATGACCATATTTGGTGACTTTAGGGTGTGTTAGTGTGTTAGGATTAATGGTGGGACGAACTTTCATGTTCGGGTCATTTAAATTCGAGCCACGAATCACCCGTTATGTCTAAAACACGATTTTGAGTGAATTGAAGTTCCAAGTAGTGTAATGGCTGTACATCATGACTTGTGGACTGTTCTTAGGGTGTTCTTGAGTGTACCAAAGTGTCGGGTGATTTGCTTAGGCGGAGATATATGTAAGGCTCGCCGAAAACTGACACCCGGGGCTCAGGATACGACCCGATGAACTTTTGATTTAAAACTTATGACTAATTATTAAACTTATGATATAAATAATGGATTTCATTATCATTTAATTACTTATGATAAAAAAAAAGTAATTATCATTATTTAAGACTTATGATATATATTTATTATATCATTTAATTAATACTTATGATTTAATAAACATTTTAATTAAACATATGATTAATAATACTTTTATTATTAATGGAAAATACTTATGATAAGTATTAAACTTATATTATGAGATTACTATTATAAGACTTATAATAAGAATTAATTAATTATTTAATTATTATAAGGCTTAGTTATTATTTAATTATAATTTAATTATTAAATACTTATGATTTAATAATTATAATTAGAAACTTATGATATGATTAATAATTCATTATTAATTAATAATACTTATGATATGATTTAAAATTTATTATTAATTAATAATACTTATATTATGACTAATATTTAATTAATTAATTAAATACTTATGTTATATTAAATATATCATTTAAACTTATATTAACTTTAATAATTCATTTTAATTTAATTAAACTTATGTTATGACATAATTAGACATATTTAACTTTAATAAACATTATAACTTACATTATTATTATAACTTACACTTTTAAAATTAACGTTGACTACATTTGACCAAGGTTGACTTTTGAGTTGACTTTCGGTTGACTTTGACTTTCAGTTGACTTTTGTTGACTTTCTAATTAAGGAAACTTTCCTAACTTATAAACTTTCCTAAAATAGCAACTTTCTAAATTTGGAAACTTTTCAAAAATAGAAGCTTTCCAAAAATAGAAGCTTTCCAAAAATAGAAACTTTCCAAAAATGGAAACCTGCCAAAAATAGAAACTTTCTAAAAATAGAAAGTGTGTCCGTAAGCTGTTCCAATCAAACCAATGCATATTGAGTATTGTTCTATGTCTACTTGCAATATGTATAATGGCTATCATACTAAGACTTGACCTAAGTTAGTTATTTATATCGACCTGCTTTATTTATAGGTCGGCGTTGTGATCATTCCTGATCACTGTACTTCATTGCTGTTCGCTTATTTGTGTTGGTTACTTCATTACTATTAAGGTGAGTTATAGTCCCGTTTTTATATACTTTTCAAAGTATATTTTTGGGATGTGATTACATGCATTTTATTTCACGTTTAGACACAAGTGACAATTAAATTTAAATTATTCATTGTGAGTTGGACAAAAATATTCCCTTGTCTGGTAACTGTAATCATTGGTTTCTACCGGTGAACGTGAATCCTATGGACAGATCTATTGGGTTTGACAACCCCATTTCGATCTAGTCGCGCTAGCAATTTATAATCGGAATGTTTAGTACTTCGTATTTTGTTGTAGATACACTGTCCAGTGTATATTTTTATTGTGTTTGGCAAGGGTAAATAAAGGGTTAAGTGGTTACCAAGTGACTCATTGATAATGGAATAATGTTTAATGTTTTCTAACATTTTTAAATCTTGTGGTCTAAAGTTTATTTAATTATTTAAACCTATAATTCACTCAACCTTTGTATTAACAGTTTACTCGCATGTTTTCACAGGTACTTGAGTTTATGTGATGCTTCCACTGTGTTTAGAAGAGTCTGCATGCATTTGGGCAGATTTTAATGAAACAGTTTATGAAACTTTGGCTTGCATTCAGTTTTTGAATAATTAATACTTTTGGGTTGTTGACAATGTTTTGGTGTCAACTTTAGATTATTAATATGTGGGGTTACTTTTAACCTACATATTTTGGTATGCTTTCCTTTTTGGAAAACTTTTGAAATAAAAGAATGCAATGTCGTTTGTTAAATTCATTTAAGTTCGATCAAGCTGTGGGACCAAGTGACGGAGCCGTTAAGTGTTTTGACGGGGCCATCACAACTTACTGTAATATAATCACGTTGGCCAAGCGCCATTATATTATACTAACTCATGCTTCAATTCTCAACACTTCTCCATAATTCATTCATAATTTATACTTAAATTTTACAGAAGTTTCCAATATAATGGGATACAGAAAACTCGAAGAGGTAGATAATTTCGGAAAAGAATATTTATGAAAATATCCTCAGAAATATCATAGATATTTATGATGATATTTTGGAATTTCTAAGTTCGAAGGTTGATGAAGAAAAAATTTTCGCAAGATTTTAACATGGCTTCGGAACGAGATATTCTCTAAAGATTTCGACGGATCCAGAATTACCTGGATTCTTTGAATACAGGGTTTGGTCCTTGTATTTGTCCTTGGTCTCCTTCATGATTAGCTCAATCCGTTTTTTTTTCAGTACCAAATATTTAATCGAGCTTTCCCAGCACACCATTCTTTATCATCAAACTCTTGGCCATTTAGGCCATCTACAATTTTACTGTTTCGTCTGCATTTAATGCAGCCATAGCTGAATCGCCGGTTATCAATCTGAGGTGGTTTCATGAGAATTGTGTTTTTAGATGATTAAACGCTGATGGTAATATGGTGGAATATAAAAGGTTTTCCGGTAACGATAAATGGGCACACATGTATATCAAGGTTATAATAAGGTTGTTTTGAATGAAAAGTCGAAGTTGTCTTACTGGAGCTGTGACAAAATTGACTATTTTAAATAAAAACTGCAAAGTTATTTTGGGTAATAATAACACTAAAGGAATTTGCACAGATACGTGTTAAACGTTTACTCAGTTTTTGAGAGTTTTTCAGGTGCATAACTATATGCATAAATCTTTTTCTTCCGTAGATGAAGTGTGGTTGGTTCATCCTCTCGATTGAGATGTTTTCAAGAATCATGAATGGTTTGAACGCAGATTGTAATCTTCAAGATACAAATGAGGTTTAAGATGAAATCAAGTGGCAAACTTGAAGAATTGTTTAGTTTCATATGTTATAATTAATATTTTAATTCATTTTAATTGTCCAATGTTATTAGTCCACAGTCGATAGTCCACAGTTGACAGTCCAATAATTCATATATAGTTATATATAATATTCGAATTAACTAATACGTATCGTGACCCGTGTACATGTCTCAGACTCGATCACAACTCAAACTATATATATTATTGTAGAATCAACCTTGTATAGCTAACTCCAGCATTACTGCATATAGAGTGTCTATGGTTATTCCAAATAATATATATAGATGCGTCGATATGATATGTCAAAACCTTGTATACGTGTCCCGATATTTAAAGTGCGTAAAATAAATAACAGAAATTAAATGACAATAAATAAAATTGCGAGAATTAAAATTGTGATAAATAAAATGCGATAAATAAATTGCGATAAATAAATTGCGATAAATAAAAGGTAATACGGAATTAACAGTTAGCTAGGAACAGTTAGCTAGGAACAGTTAGCGTGGATTCTTAACAAATTTCTTCATAGTTAGTTTGTTTGTTTCTAACAAATTTTATTTTGTCAAATGTTTTCTTCATTATGCCACTTGTTGGATTCTGATAAATCAAAATCCAAATATGAAATTGGATGAATATGGTTATTCTGTGGTGAACGAATTTGTATATCGGTGGATGTAAGTAGGATAGTAAACGACTGTTGAATCAGCTTCGAAGAATGTACATTGTAACTTATTAATGTGAAATTTGAATATTCCTCGGGTATTACCTACCCGTTAAAATAATTTCACAATTAACACTTTGTACGAAAGAATTTTTAATTACAATCTTTATGAAAACATATATACATATATATTTTCTTCTGATGTAATCATGGATTCATTGAGTTAATATGATATTAAACTCATTTGGTTTACCGTTAGAACTAGAATACATAATCTCTAAAACATTTAGAGATTACTTAATCGCCATGAAGAACGAAGATAATTGATGTAGATCGATACGTAGAACGATGATTGTACTCGAGGTACAGAATGAGATGTTGAGGCATGGATTGTTGATGGTACTGGTGTTGTTACTGATGGTACTGTTGGTGCCAGTGATGTTGTTGAAGCTGGTACATTTTGCACCATATTCTCCAAATTTATTTTTTTTTAGCGCGAAGTTTGTTGACTTCTTCTATTATTCCGGGGTGATTGTCTGTTGGAACGAGCGAAATGAATAAGGTTTAGAATTTTAGATAGAATATAATCTTGGCGAGATATTTGGGAAATGAGAGAGAAAATAGTATTACAAACAGGTTCACCGGTAAGTATTTCAGGTTCATCGTCAAGAGGTAAATTCGGTTGGTGAAATGGAAAGGATCGCTTTCTTCTTGTCTCTGTTGGTTTAGTCGACTACGAACCCATCGCCAATTCATCCCGAATTGGTGATGACTGATTTTGTTGATCCATTCTAGTTATGCTGCTTTCGAAGCTCAAGTGTGTTTCCATATCGGAATAGCTGTCGGAATTCGAGGAACTTGAACTGGTTGAGGGATTCATCTCGTACGATCAGATGAAGGATTTTGGATAAGAATTAGATTATAGGATGTAGATTAGTACCCTGTAATACATAGTTTACATATGCATATATAATACTAAAATCCCATAAGTTACGGAGGAATCTACGGAAGTTGTCAGGAAAAGTCTACAGTAACAGATATGCTAAGATATGAATTAGCAGATACGCTAAGATACGAATTTTGTCTATACACTATTCATGCAATCATTGCAGTAAGATGTGTCTAGACTAAGAATGATAAGCAGGTAATTTCATAAGGATGATAAATAGATGATTTCCGACAAAAATGATAAGCAAAACTTTTGACATGCAGACACGGTCGAAGTCCAGACTTACTAATGCATCCTAACGACTATCAGTTAGACACACTAATGCAAGACCTGGTTCACTAAGACTACCGCTCTGATACCACATGTAAAGACCCGTCCTAATCTATAAGAACGAATACAATAACATATGATTTCATTTCGAGGTACTTGACCTCTATATGATACATTTTACAAACATTGCATTCGTTTTTAAAAGATAAACTTTCATTTCATCGACAGTTGCCGGTATGCATACCATTTCATAATATATCCAACTATAATTGACTTAGTATAATCTTGATGAACTCGACGACTCGAATACAACGTCTTTTGAAATATGCCATGAATGACTCCAAGTAATATCTCTAATATGAGCAAATGCACAGCGGAAGATTTCTTTTATACCTGAGAATAAATATGCTTTCAAGTGTCAACCAAAAGGTTGGTGAGTTCATTAGTTTATCATAATCATTCATTTTCATCATTTTAATAGACCACAAGATTTCATTTTTCCATAAATATACATCTCATATCAGGCATTTCGCAAACTGCAAAGAGATAAAAATCATTCAAATGGTGAACGCTTGATAACCGAATTAACAAGATGCATATAGAATATCCCCATCATTTCGGGACTCTCATCGGACATGATAATCAAAGTACTAAAGCATTCGTAACCCGAATGGGACGTGTCAAAGTCCATAGATCTATCTTTAGGATTCGCGTCAATTAGGGGTCATTTCCCTAATTCTTAGGCTACCAAGCTAAAAAGGGGCATATTCGATTCGATAATCCAACCATAGAATGTAGTTTCGATTACTTATGTCTATTTCGTAAAACATTTATAAAAGCAGCGCATGTATTCTCAGTCCCAAAAATATATATTGCAAAAGCATTTAAAAAGGGAGAAAATGAAACTCACCTAATGTATTTGGTAGTAAACATACATATGACTATATAGAACAACTGAACAATGCAGAGTTGGCCTCGGATTCACGAACCTATATTATTCATATATATATATTAAATCATGTACTTGTAGTCAGACAAATATATATATATTTATTAGTAATATAACTTTTATGTTAATAATCTATATTCATTATATATAAAATATTAAGTTTTGTTATGTTATATGTAATAACTATATTCTTATATATATATATATATATATATATATATATATATATATATATATATATATATATATATATATATATATATATATATATATATATATATATATATATATATATATATATATTGTTTGTTAAAAATAGTAATTATAATAATACTTTCATAATCTTAGTAATGGCAAAAAAAAAATTAATAATAATATTAATACTTTATATTACTAGTAAAGGTAATAATGTTAATAATAATTCTAATATGATATTAATAATAATACTTGTAAAGATATTAATTTTACTTGTTAATGAAAGTCATGATACTGATTTTAGTAATTACTTAATAATAATACTTGTGATAATATATCTAATATTACTTATGTTAATTTTGTTCATAAAAAGATATTAATACTAATATCTATGAAAATAATAGTAATCTATATTATTTACATAATAATAATAATATTAACATATCCATCGTAATAATACTAATAATAATAATGATATTGTCAAGAATGATATTTATGTTAATAATAATAATAATACTAATAATGATAAGTTTACTACTAATAATATTATTAACGCTTATAATGATAATAATAATAATAATAAAAATAATAATAATAATAATAATGATATGCTACTTATACATATAATAATAACATTAGTATTTTTTATCACTAATAATAATGATAATAATAATTTGTATTAACAACAATAATAATAATAAAGGTAAATAATACTAAGGATCTACCTCAAAAATCGGCCAAAAAGAATGATAGTAGTGAGCATGACAGGGTTCGAACCCGAGACCATTCCAATACCCGAATCACTCCTAAACCGTTGGGCTATTGCCCGTTATCTGTAATTATTCCCTATTAATATAGTTATATCTCGTATTTAGTTTTCATCTTAATTTCTCCTTCTTCTTTGATTATCCTGTACACCAGAGATCGAATCAACCATACAAACAATTTAAGGGACGTTTTTAAATTCCTAAATCGAAACAGAAATTGTTTGGTTGTGTTTGAAATTGATTTAAACTGGAAAAAAAATTAAAAGAAAAATGTTGTAACAGCATTCTGATGATGATGATGAACTCTGACCCCGTTTTCACATTCTAGCTCGTTTTACATAAATCTTCCAACACGAAATAGATTGGAATTCTTTTTTAGAAACTATATGAACCTTCAATTTAACATGAAACATAAAAAAAAATCCGAATTTTGACATGAACACATTCTGTTGACTTTGAAAAATTAAGTTTGACTTCTAAAATTGAGATTCGATGGAAAGAATTGGAGTTTAGGATTTTTCAGTTAGATTAAGTAAACGATTCCTAACGAGACTGCATTTACACATTTTAAATTTTCAATCGAAATCTAGGTATTGCTAACTTAACTCAAGAACATAGATGAATGAACTGGGTTTCTCTTTATTTTCTGCTTTTAAATTCGAATTTTTAGTAAGTGATGTAATAGATAATAATGGAGAGAAACCGACTGGTTTTATTACAAATGACAGAATGATTAATCGTTGTATATTAAGTGTGGGTTGACATATTATAGAGAGGACAGAAGAATTCTTCAAAACAACCAGAAGAAGATAAAAATATAAATCTGATTGTGTTGGCTATGGATTCGTTTTGTAATCTATCAGAGACAAGAAATCACAGACGGATAAAATTTAAAAGAAGAATTGAAAAAGCAGATTGTGATATCAATAAAGTGTATAAACTGTTTATATATAACTGCGTTTGTATAGATTTGCATCTGAATAATTATCCTTAATTATGTATCTATATATATCTTTTTATATATCTAATTATATAACCGTATTCTTTTTATATGTATACTGTATATATATAAAACTGTTTATATATATCTGTTATATTATATTTAGTATCATCAACTAATAATATCAATCTATTAATATGTCTATAAATGTTATTATATATATATATATATATATATATATATTTATTTATATCATAATAATAAGAATACTAACAACTGTGACGACCCGGAGATTTCCGACCAAATTTAAACTTAATCCTTATATAACTTCGACACGATAAGCAAAGTCTATAAAGTGAGTCTTAAGATTTTTGAACTATTTCATGAGCACATTTTGACCTTTGACTACTCCCGACGATTCACGAACAATTGTTTGTAAATAAATATATATATAAGAAAATTTCATTTTTATAGTTAATATGCATATACTTATTATATAATGTATTTATAATAAGTATACAACACATATCATATAACAAATAATGTATAATTATAATGTATAAATTTTAACACGATAAGTGTAACTACAAGTTAAAAGGTAGTTATTATGTTGCCATTAGAACTTTTATTATTATCGTTAAAATAAATATAAATAGTAATAAAACCAATATTACTAACATTATTAATTTAATATATATGGGTATAAAATTTGAAACATGTAATTTTTATATCTTTATTCTTATTAGATATTATCATTACAAATATCATTAAGAATCATTACTTTCAAAAGTTATTACTATTATTATTATTATTATTAAAAGATAACTTATTATCCTAACATATTATTGCTATTACTAAAAATCATTTTTATTATAAATATCATTATCTTATTTACTTTCATTATCATTCTTATTATTAGTTTTATTAATACTATTAATATATTTGTTAATTAACAAAAACTTATAAATTATATATGTATATATAAACACCTATATATAAATAGATGTATAAGATTAGATATACATAAAAATATATATATAAAATATGATTTATACATCAGAACGGCAATTTATATATATAATAAAATGTTATACAGATATATATATATATATATATATATATATATATATATATATATATATATATATATATATATATATATATATATATATATATATATTAAGAAAGCGATATTTTTATATTTAGATTATTATTATTAATAATTATAATTATTAATTATTAATAAAATTCATAAAAAAAACATACAACTGGACTCAGGATCTATAGGCTGCTTCCCCATCGTTTTCCATACTGTAACAAATTGATTCTCTAGTACAAATCAGAGATTAAATTCAAAGGGAAGATCCAAATTCTGTTAGGAGTCCCAATATCCTTTTATATTTTTTTTATTTTCTTTGGTACCTGCTTGAAAATTTTGTCGAACATTAATTGATATAAAACTCAATCTAATTCATTGTTAAATGGTACCAATCGATATTCCTTATCAATTACCAACCACTGAAACCCTTCACAGCTTTAAATTTTATTTAATTTTACAAAATATATGAAGAACATGAGCAAATGGCTCTGTTCTTGAACTCGAGGTACACTAGATTGATTCCCAAAGAAATTTTAAAATGTAGAAATGCAGCTCCGTTAGGAATCGTCTAAGTAATCTTTCTGTAAAGTTTCAAGATATAATTCCATTTATCGAGCTTTAATTTTCGAAGTCAAAGTTTTATGTCAAAAAGTCAAACGACTGATTTTTGAAGAAATTCACAATAGTGTTTATGATTCAAGTCAAATTGAGATTACAGAAAGTTTATATATGAGATTTGAAACCATGTTTATGTAGAAAGTTTGATCTGAAACATTCTAAAATTTCGAAATTGGTTTTGAGTTGTTTTGGTGTTCTTCAGCGACTTTTTTTTTCTTTTTCCAGCTTCTGTTATTTTTTTTTTATTTCAAACACCACAAATAAACGTTTCTGCCTTGTTTGGGAATTCTAAATCAAATCCTTATTATTCGTTGTTTTGATTTGTTGTCTCTGGTCGACTCAATCGAAGAAGAAGAGGATGAACTGATATAATTATGATACGGGCTAAATAAACTGAAATCCATGTTAAAACAGAAAACGGGCACAGCCCAATCGGTTTAGGGGGTGACGGTTATTCGAGAGGTTGGGGGTTCGAATCCGGTTCGCGACAATATTTTTGTTAAAAGCTTCTTTGGAGGTAGTCATTTAAATTCCTTATTATTTTTATTATTATTATCATTATCATTATTATATAAAATTTTTATTATTATTATTATTATTATTATTATTATTATTATTATTATTATTATTATTATTATTATTATTAGTGTTGCAAGTATTAGTATTAATATTATAATTATAAGTATTATCATGATTAAGATTATTATTATCATTACTAGGAAAATAATACAACCCATTATCATTATCATTAATATTAGTGTTATTACCATGCTATTAATTAATCATAAAGACTATTATTAATGCTATCATTATAATTATTATTAGTATGATTATTATCCTTAATATTGTCATTGTTAAAAACTATTATCATTATAATTATTATCACTTTGTTAAAATGAGAACTAATACTAATATTATTATTAGTATTATCAACATCATTATTTTTGAAATTAGCAGGATTATAAAAATAGATTTTAAAAATAAATATACTGTTTTCAAGAAAATTATAAATGAAAGATCATTATTATTATTATCACTGATCATTATCAAAATTATTACAAAAAGATATTCGTATATAGAAATTTCATTACTATGATATTAGTAATACATATCACCATATTATTATTTTTTTATACTAATTAGGTTATAAAAGATATCAATTGATATATAAATATATTTTTATTATATAAAAACTCTAGTATAAGTTTTATTTATAACCTGTTATAAAGAAAGATAAATATTAGTATACATAAAATATACAAAATTAAATATATTAAATTTAATTAAATAACATATAATATAACAAGCATATTATTAATAATAATTTATATAAACTCGCTCGATTACAATTATACGTGTTAATAAATATACAACTGATATAGGTTCATGAATCCGAGGCCAACCCTGCATTGTTCAATATAGTCATATGTATTTTTACTACAAAATACAGTATGGTAAGTTTCATTTGCTCCATTTTTAAATGCTTTTGCAATATATATATTTTTGGGACTGAGAATACATGCGCTATTTTTATAACTGTTTTACGAAATAGACACAAGTAATCAAAACTACATTATATGGTTGAATGATCGAAGCCGAATATGCCCCTTTTGCTTGGTAACCTAAGAATTAGTAAACCGATCTACTAATTGACGCGAATCCTAAAGATAGATCTATTGGGCCTAACGAACCCCATCCAAAGTACCGGATGCTTTAGTACTTCGAATTCATTTTATATCATGTCCGAAGGATTTCCCAGAATGATAGGGGATATTCTTATATGCATCTTGTTAATGTCGGTTACCAGGTGTTCAATCCATATGAATGATATTTTTGTCTCTATGCATGGGACGTTTATTTATGAGAACTGAAAATGAAAATCTTGTGGTCTATTAAAATGATGGAAATGATTATTTATGTTAAACTAATGAACTCACCAACCTTTTGGTTGACACTTTAAAGCATGTTTATTCTCAGGTATGAAAGGAATCTTCCACTTTGCATTTGCTCATTTTAGAGACATTACTTGGAGTCATTCATGACATTTTTCAAAAGACGTTGCATTCGAGTCGTTGAGTTCATCAAGATTATTATTAAGTCAATTATAGTTAGATATATTATGAAATGGTATGCATGCCGTCAACTTTCGATGTAATGAAAGATTGTCTTTTCAAAAACGAATGCAATGTTTGTAAAATTTATCATATAGAGGTCAAGTACCTCGTGATGTAATCAACTGTTGTGAATCGTTTATAATCGTTATGGACTTCGTCCGAATAGATTAGGACGGGTCTCTACAACAACAACAATAATAATAATAATGGATATGTAATATTAAAACTATTAATAATAATTTTCTCAAAAATGATACTAATAATATTGACAAGGATAACCCTAGCAATATTGATATAACATATTATACTTATCAAATCCCATATATTATATACTAGATGAATAATATTAATACTACTGATAATAAATGAATTAATAATATTATTAATATAATAACTATATTTTAGCTTGTAGTTTATTACATAAATTTTAAATATTATTATTTATGTAGTATTTAATAATTAGATAATATATACATATAACATTTATATCTTATATATATATTTACATAATTATTTATACACATTTGTTCGTGAATCGTCGGGAATGGTCAATGGTTAATTGAATATATGAAACAGTTCCAAAACTTTTGAGACTTAGTTTAATAGACTTTGCTTATCGTATCGAAATTATATAATAATAAAGTTTAAATTTGGTCGGAAATTCTCGGGTCGTCACAGTACCTACCCGTTAAAGAAATTTCGTCGCGAAATTTGAGTGAGGTCGTCATGGTAAACCATAAAATGTTTTCATGACGAATATGAGTTGATAAATAGAGTTTTATCATTAATGAGTAATGTAGATAAAACGATTCGGTCACCTGAAGCGTATGGATGAAGATTGAGATAGAGATTTAGCTTTTGACGGAGTCAAATTTGAATTTCGGAATTCAAGGGATTTAAAAGATAATCTTGGAAATATATAAGATCTGATTCTTCGAGATTTAAGAAAATTAGGATCTCTTTAATTAAATGCGATGATCTGCCTCGATTGTTCTGTCGGATGTTTCCATTATAAATTTACCTCTTCCGTTTTATTATTCTCACAATTCCTATACTTCCTTCCTTAATCCATACTTCTAAATATTGTAAAAATGCTTAATCCGGTACTGATCCTTGTCATTCTTCTGAAAATCACTTCTTTCTTCCTCTTTTTTTCATCTATCACCGGAGGAATCAGCTTTCTTCTACTTTGCCCTTGGGGTTATAGTGTTTTTAATTCTCCCGTGTCTTTATGTTGCAATATACATTGATATACACGGTTTGTAATTTATGTGTTGTTATCAGGCTTTATATTCTCCCTTATATTTCGAAGCTCTATACTTTTGTTTTCTCTTCCCGACTTCAAGTCAAGCGAAAAATGGTCCAGAATTTGTAGATATGAAATTTGAAATGAACATAGTTATTGTTCTAAGAAGAAAATCGTGATAGCACAATCTTGAATTGTCAAAGTTCCAGAATCACTGAGAATAGAAATATCAAGAATATACTTTCTTGATATGTATAGAAGTTAAACAGAATGAAAGAGTTATGTAACATGGCACATGATGACGTTATGATCTGTGAATCATCACGTCCCATTAGAAACTCAGCATGACTTATGTAAGGACTCTACTTTTTCCGTTATCTTTTACAGTTAATTATTTAACAACCATTAATTGTTATTCGTGCCACATCATTTCTATGACCTATATTATTATTTTTGTAATAATATATTAATTATTATGTGTTAAATGAATATTTGTATTCATATTTAAAGTTGTGCGTTTCCACGTGTCGTGGATTTCTATCCGGCGAATATTTTCGGTTTTCAAACCAACGGTCAGACTTTTGAGATTTTTGAATCTCAATTATTTTAAATAGGATATTTTGATGTCATATGATTGTATATAGTATTTATATATTTTATTTGTCGCGTATGTGTTATCTCTCCGAATATTTAATCGCGTAGCGGTGTTTTCGCATTTCGAGCTTCGTTCGGGCTTTCGGGCCACAAGCTTTTAGTCATTAATCATTGTGGTCCATGTGGGGCCCACCCCCATTCAAAATTCAGCTAAAAATCCCCATGGGAGGGGGTGAAGTGTCAAACTTTGTAACTTGACATTTCCTTAACCTAACTTCCTCACTACTCTTTCATTTTAATCAACACTTTATTTTTTATTTCTCCTCTCCTCTTGTTCTCCTCCCTAGCTGTTGCCACCATCAACAAAAACATCATCATCTTCAATCAATCAAGAGCTTGGATCATAGGGCTTTTAGTATAATCGGATTGCTCTCGTTCTTCTCTACGCGCTCATATCAATCAATTCTCGATTATGGTATAAATCCTAACCCTAGATTTTTAATTTTTTTCATTATTTTTCTGTATTTTGATTATATATTAATAGTATGATGAGTACTTGTTGTTGTAATGGTGTTTGTATGCATAGAATTACTCAAATACATATGTTTTCGGTTTGATTTAATTGGGACATCAGCTTTTTGTTTAATTCTGGAATTATGACTGTTATAAAAGTTAAAATAAAGTATCTATATGAGTTCCTCTCATCAAGACATTAATTTTAGACTCCGGATTCATGTCGTTTCGATTTCCGGAGCCCTAGATATGATCAAAATGGTATTTTGTTAAAGATTGAAATGTGATATTGTTATGAACCAGGTTTGGTCCGACTTTGTGACCATATTTGGTGACTTTAGGGTGTGTTAATGTGTTAGGATTAATGGTGGGACGAACTTTCATGTTCGGGTCATCTAAATCCGAGCCACGAATCACCCGTTATGTCTAAAACACGATTTTGAGTGAATTGAAGTTCCAAGTAGTATAATGGCTGTACATCATGACTTGTGGACTGTTATTGGGGTGTTCTTAATTGTACCAAAGTATCGGGTGGTTTGCTTAGGCGGAGATATATGTAAGGTTCGCCGAAAACCGACACCCGGGGCTCAGGATACGACCCGATGAACTTTTGATTTGAAACTTATGACTAATTATTAAACTTATGATATAAATAATGGATTTCATTGTCATTTAATTACTTATGATAAAAAAAAGTAATTATCATTATTTAAGACTTATGATATATATTTATTATATCATTTAATTAATACTTATGATTTAATAAACATTTTAATTAAACATATGATTAATAATACTTTTATTATTAATGGAAAATACTTATGATAAGTATTAAACTTATATTATGAGATTACTATTATAAGACTTATCATAAGGATTAATTAATTATTTAATTATTATAAGGCTTAGTTATTATTTAATTATAATTTAATTATTAAATACTTATGATTTAATAATTATAATTAAAAACTTATGATATGATTAATAATTCATTATTAATTAATAATACTTATGATATGATTTAAAATTTATTATTAATTAATAATACTTATATTATGACTAATATTTAATTAATTAATTAAATACTTACGTTAAATTAAATATATCATTTAAACTTATATTAACTTTAATAATTCATTTTAATTTAATTAAACTTATGTTATGACATAATTAGACATATTTAACTTTAATAAACATTATAACTTACATTATTATTATAACTTACACTTTTAAAATTAACGTTGACTACGTTTGACCAAGGTTGACTTTTGAGTTGACTTTCGGTTGACTTTGTCTTTCAGTTGACTTTTGTTGACTTTCTAATTAAGGAAACTTTCCTAACTTATAAACTTTCCTAAAATAGCAACTTTCTAAATTTGGAAACTTTCCAAAAATATAAACTTTCCAAAAATAGAAATTTTCCAAAAATAGAAACTTTCCGAAAATAGAAACTTTCTAAAAATGGAAACCTGTCAAAAATAGAAACTTTCTAAAAATAGAAAGTGTGTGTCCGTAAGCTGTTCCAATCAAACCAATACATATTGAGTATTGTTCTATGTCTACTTGCAACATGTACAATAGCTATCATACTAAGACTTGACCTAAGTTAGTTATTTATATCAACCTGCTTTATTTATAAGTCGGCGTTGTGATCATTCCTGATCACTGTACTTCATTGATGTTCGCTTATTTGTGTTGGTTACTTCGTTACTATTAAGGTGAGTTATAGTCCTGTTTTTACATACTTTTCAAAGTTTATTTTTGGGATGTGATTACATGCATTTTATTTCACGTTTAGACACAAGTGACAATTAAATTTAAATTATTCATTGTGAGTTGAAAAAAATATTCTCTAGTCTGGTAACTGTAATCATTGGTTTCTACCGGTGAACGCGAATCATACGGATAGATCTATCGGGTTTGACAACCCCATTTCGAGCTAGTCGCGCTAGCAATTTATAATCGGAAAGTTTATTACTTCGTATTTTGTTGTAGATACACTGTCCAGTGTATATTTTTATTGTGTTTGGCAAGGGTAAATAAAGGGTTAAGTGGTTACTAGGTGGCTCATTGATAATGGAATAATGTTTAATGTTTTCTATCATTTTTAAATCTTGTGGTCTAAAGTTTATTTAATTATTTAAACCTATAATTCACTCAACCTTTGTGTTGACAGTTTACTCGCATGTTTTCACAGGTACTTGAGTTTATGTGATGCTTCCGCTGTGTTTAGAAGAGTCTGCATGCATTTGGGCAGATTTTAATGAAACAGTTTATGAAACTTTGGCTTGCATTCAGTTTTTGAATAATTAATACTTGTGGGTTGTTGACAATGTTTTGGTGTCAACTTTGGATTATTAATATATGGGGCTACTTTTTAACTACATATTTTGGTATGCTTTCCTTTTTGGGAAACTTTTGAAATAAAAGAATGCAATGTCGTTTGTTAAATTCATTTAAGTTCGATCAAGCTGTGGGACCAAGTGACGGAGCCGTTAAGTGTTTTGACGGGGTCATCACAGTTGGTATCAGAGCTCTGGTTGTAAGGAATTAGGCTGCATTGATGTCGTTACCCGAGTCAATAGGCTGCATTAGTGAGTCTAGTCTACAGCCCGGCCTATAATATATTATTATATGTGATTATTTGTATCGTATTGGTATGTATATTGTTATCATACATACACCCCTATTATGTTCTGAATCCGGGAGGAACTCCCATTCTGATTTAAACGTAATCTCCGACTCATGCGAACTTATCCTTATAAGAACACCTCGGGTAGTGAAACCGAGGGATGTCATTCTTGACTTCTGAAATTCTCGACATTTCTATGTCATCTATTATTCTTGACTCATGCGAACGTTTGAGTTATATTATGCGAGATGTCATTCTTGACTTCTAAATGCCCGGCATTTCAATGTCAGCTATTATGTTTGGGTATATAACATTCTTGTTATATTACGTGCCTTTGTGCCTATGTGCTTGGTTTTTGAACCGAAAAACGTCATTCTTGACTTTTAGAGATTTTTGGTACGTCAAAGACATTTCTATGTCATCGTTACTCATATTCGTTACTTATGATGTTTTGTCTCTTGTGTTATCCTTAGCACATTGTTTAAGAAATTGTTTTAGAGAAATTGTGTGAAAATTAGAGGTTGATCGCGTATCCTGACCTCATGTAGTGCTATTGGAATGGAACTATGAATTAGTGAAATATAATGGCGTCAGGCCAACGTGATTATATTACGTTAATTCATAAAGAAGTCCCAATATTGTGACATGAGGAATAGAAAGCGAGTCAAAGAAAATTTTTACACCACTCATTCAGAAATTCCAATGTTACTACATGGGTAAATACTCATTTTCTTATTTGTTGATATACGAGGAGCTCATTTTAACCAACTACCTATCTCATGCTTTAACCTTTATACCTCACTTGTTAGCAACAGCTTCACACGTGAACAGTTTTGGCCCAAGGACTTGTGTCCTGATAGTAGTCAAAACCACATTTAACTCATTGGTTTCATGACCTCGTAACATTTGTCAGTAAAATGTCGCACGACGATTCAAGTCCTTTACTCGATCTTCCACGATCTTACTTCAACTTGTAACCTCTAAAATACAGATACTCTGTTTATCATCGGGAGTTTTACACATTTGTTTAATTGGGCGGTTCTCACAAGATTTATGGGCGAATAGAAGTAATGAAATATTTTGTCATGTGTACAATTCATAAAATCATATATGTATGTATGGATTCGAATGAATAAATTTGCCCTTACCAATTTTGGCTAGTATATACTAAATCATACCTTTAAAATTATTTTAAAACCACACATTTATTGAGCTGTTTGACTAAGTCAATTTGTTTTATATAAAATGGTACATGTTGTACATACTCCTAAATTTATTAAGAACTTCCTTCCATTTATGTTGTCACATCAAACGTTTAAAACTTTTTCAAAACTCCTTTGATTGATTTTATCAAATTTTTGCATTACCCTACAGAGTGTTTGGATCACAGTTCTTCTCATCCTCTGTTTAAGGATGAAATTTACCATTAAGTTCATTGATAGAAACGCTTACACCACTTTGGATGCCGGTTTTATAAAAGTGTTGGAAAATCTTTGCGCTCATAAAATTTCCCTCTTATGGTTGGACATGGCCGAAACGCGAACCGATAAATCAGTTTTCTAAGGTACGTTAAGTGGTCACCCTATTGTAGAAAAGGCGCTAGGTGGGTTTCTACCCCAACTGTTGTTATAGTGGGTATCATGGATATATATTACACTAGACCGTTTGAGGAGTTTCTACTCTCAATAATCGCTGTCAACCGCAACACCCTTGTAAACATCAATCCTAGGATTCAATACTTTGAGGTACACAAAATTATTTTTAGAGATTTATCTCACCTGGAGTCGGCCATTCTTTATAACCCATGATTCGCGTTCTTTTCATCCGCACATAAATTTAAGAATATGGATGAATCCTAGATTGCCTCGCTCATTGTGCAAGGAAGTTCACTCTCGTTGAAAGACCACACCTTTCGTACGTCCTCCTTTCAGAAATGTAATGAAAATCTACTTTGAAATCTATGATTCTAGTTATCCCTTTGAAAGAATTGCCTTGAACGTCTATACCACTGATATGACTACTCTATGTATTTCTTCCTTTGTTGGTTGCAACTATATTTCATTCGTCCCAGTTCATCCCCTTGGGGAGCTCCTGCTTTGTTCGTTAAGAAGAAAGGTGGTTCGTTTCGATTGTGTATTGATTGTCTCGAGTTGAAAAAGCTTACGGTTAAGAACCGTTACCCTCTTCCAAGAATTGATGATCTGTTCGATCAGCTTCAGGGTTCATCTGTTTATTCAAAAAAATAGATCTTCGTTCCGGCTAGCATCAGTTGCGTGTTAAAGAATCTGATGTTTCGAAAACTGCTTTTCGCACCCGTTATGGTCACTTTGAGTTTCTTGTTATGCCGTTCGGATTGACAAATGCACCTGCTGTGTTCATGGACCTCATGAACCGTGTGTGTAGACCCTATCTGGACAAGTTTGTTATTGTGTTCATCGACGACATCCTTATTTATTCGAAGAGTGATGAAGAGCATGAAGAACATTTGAAGTTAGTGCTCGATCTGTTAAGAAGAGTTGTACGCTAAGTTCTCTAAGTGTGCATTCTGGTTACGAGAAGTTCAATTCCTTGGACATATTGTCAGTAAACAAGGGATACAAATTGATCCTGCTAAGATTGATGCGATTGAAAAGTGGGAAACTCCGAAAACTCCTACTCAGATTCGTCAGTTCCTAGGATTAGTAGGTTACTATAGAAGGTTCATTCAAGATTTCTCTCGTATAGTAAAACCTCTGACTGCTTTAATGCACAAGGGGAAAAAGTATGAGTGGAAGGATGAACAAGAGACTGCTTTTCAGATTTTAAAGAACAAGTTGACTACCGCTCCGATATTGTCACTACCTAAGGGTAATGATGATTTTGTTGTTTATTGTGATGCCTCGCGTCAAGGCTTTGGTTGTGTTTTGATGCAACGAAAGAAATTTATCGCGTACGCGTCACGTCAATTGAAGATTCACGAGCAGAACTATACAACTCATGATTTAGAGTTGGGGGCCGTTGTGTTTGCGCTTAAGATTTGGAGACATTATGTATATGGGGTCAAAAGTACAGTGTACACTGATCACAAAAGTCTTCAACATATTCTTGATCAAAAACAGCTAAACATGAGGCAGCGAAGATGGGTTGAGACGTTGAATGATTATGATTGTGAACTTTTATATCATCCAGGAAAGGCCAATGTTATGGTTGATACGTTAAGTCGTAAAGAAAGGGCTGAACCTCGCAGGTTTAGAGCCTTGAATATGACAATTAGAACAAACCTCGCTAGGCAGATTCTTGAGGCACAACAAGAAGCCTTGAAGGAGGAGAACTTTGTGAATGAGAAAGTCAAAGGCATGGCTAAGAAGTTTGAGGTACGAACCGATGGTACTAGGTACTTTGCGGGACGTCTTTGGGTTCCGAAATTTGGCGATCTGCGACAACTTGTTTTAGATGAGGCTCATAAGTCTAGGTACTCTATCCATCCTGGTACAGGAAAGATGTATCATGATCTTAAGGAGCTGTATTGGTGGCCTAATTTGAAAGGTGATGTGACTACGTATGTGGCTAAGTGTTTGACCTGTGCTAAGGTTAAAGCTGAACATCAGAAACCGTATGGACTTTTGGTACAACCTG
This sequence comes from Rutidosis leptorrhynchoides, assembly GCF_046630445.1. Lineage (NCBI taxonomy): Eukaryota > Viridiplantae > Streptophyta > Magnoliopsida > Asterales > Asteraceae > Rutidosis > Rutidosis leptorrhynchoides. Next base: position 34,354,814 of record NC_092337.1, on the reverse strand, counting down.
AGATTCTCGAGTGGAAGTGGGAAGGTATTACGATGGATTTTATTACGAAGTTACCGAAAACTGTGGGTGGTTATGATACCATTTGGGTGATTGTTGACCGACTCACAAAGTCAGCTCATTTCTTGCCGATTAAGGAAACGGATTTGATGGAGAAGCTTACTCATTTGTATTTGAAGGAGGTTGTTTCCAGACATGGTGTTCCTGTATCTATTATTTCAGACCGAGACAGTCGATTTATATCGAGGTTTTGGCAATCCTTACAGGAATCCTTGAGAACTAAATTGGATATGAGCACTGTTTATCATCTACAGTCAGATGGTCAGAGTGAAAGGACTATTAAAATGTTAGAAGACATGTTGTGAGCGTGCGTCATTGATTTTGGTAATGGTTGGGATAGATATTTGCCACTGGCTGAATTTTCTATAATAACAGTTATCATGCAAGTATTAAAGCTGCACCGTTTGAAGCTCTGTATGGTAGAAAGTGTAGGTCTCCTATCTGTTGGAATGAGGTTGGGGATGCTCAACTCACAGGCCCGAAAATTATTCATGAGACTACCGAGAAGATCGTACATATTAAGGATTTGAGAACCGCCAGAAGTCGGCAAAAGAGTTATGCCGATAAGAGAAGGAAAGATATAGAATTTCAAGTTGGTGACTGTGTTATGTTAAAGGTATCACCTTGAAAAGGTGTGGTACGATTTGGTAAGAGGGAAAAGTTGAATCCTCGTTTTGTTGGACCATTTGAGATTACTGAGAGAGTTGGACCCGTGGCTTATCGTTTGAAATTGCCACAAGAACTCAGTGATGTTCATGACGTTTTTCATGTATCGAATTTAAAGAAGTGTTTGGCCATGGCCAATGAAACTATTCCTCTGGAGGAACTTCATGTTGATAAGCAACTTCATTTTTATTGAGGAGCCTGTTGATATTATGGATCGAGAGGTTAATACTCTTAAGCAGAGTAGAATTCCTATTGTCCGAGTTAGATGGAGCGCCAGATGCGGTCCCGAGTTCACTTGGGAGCGTGAAGATCAGATGAAGCAGAAGTACCCGCATTTTTTCTCAGATTCCGAGTCAACCCCTGCACCTGCTTAAATTTCGGGACGAAATTTCCGTAACGGGAAGGTACTGTAACGACCCTACTTTTTCCGTTATCTTTTACCGTTAATTATTTAACGACCATTAATTGTTATTCGTGCCACGTCATTTCTATGACCTATATCATTATTTTTGTAATAATATATTAATTATTATGTGTTAAATGAATATTTGTATTCATATTTAAAGTTGTACGTTTCTACGTGTCGTGGATTTCTATCCGGCGAATCTTTTCGGTTTTCAAACCAACGGTCAGACTTTTGAGATTTTTGAATCCTAATTATTTTAAATAGGATATTTTGATGTCATATGATTATATATAGTGTTTATATATTTTATTTTTCGCGTATGTGTTATCTCTCCGAATATTTAATCGCGTAGCGGTGTTTTCGTGTTTCGGGCTTCGTTCGGGCTTTCGGGCCACAAGCTTTTAGTCATTAATCATTGTGGGCCATGTGGGGCCCACCCCCATTCAAAATTCAGCCGAAAATCCCAATGGGAGGGGGTGAAGTGTCAAACTTTGTAACTTGACATTTCCTTAACCTAACTTCCTCACTACTCTTTCATTTTAATCAACACTTTATTTTTTTTTCTCCTCTCCTCTTGTTCTCCTCCCTAGCCATTGCCACCATCAACAAAAACATCATCATCTTCAATCAATCAAGAGCTTGGATCATAGGGCTTTTAGTATAATCGGATTGCTCTCGTTCTTCTCTACGCGCTCATATCAATCAATTCTCGATTAGGGTATAAACCCTAACCCTAGATTTTTAATTTTTTTCATTATTTTTCTGTATTTTGATTATATATTAATAGTATGATGATTACTTGTTGTTGTAATGGTGTTTGTATGCATAGAATTACTCAAATACATATGTTTTCGGTTTGATTTAATTGGGACAGCAGATTTTTGTTTAATTCTGGAATTGTGACTTATAAAAGTTAAAATAAAGTATCTAGATGAGTTCTTCTCATCAAGACATTAATTTTAGACTCCGGATTCATGTCGTTTCGATTTCCGGAGCCTTAGATATGATCAAAATGGTATTTTGTTAAAGATTGAAATGTGATATTGTTATGAACCAGGTTTGGTCCGACTTTGTGACCATATTTGGTGACTTTAGGGTGTGTTAGTGTGTTAGGATTAATGGTGGGACGAACTTTCATGTTCGGGTCATCTAAATTCGAGCCACGAATCACCTGTTATGTCTAAAACACGATTTTGAGTGAATTGAAGTTCCAAGTAGTGTAATGGCTGTATATCATGACTTGTGGACTGTTCTTGGGGTGTTCTTAAGTGTACCAAAGTGTCGGGTGATTTGCTTAGGCGGAGATATATGTAAGGCTCGCTGAAAACCGACACCCGGGGCTCAGGATACGACCCGATGAACTTTTGATTTAAAACTTATGACTAATTATTAAACTTATGATATAAATAATGGATTTCATTATCATTTAATTACTTATGATAAAAAAAAGTAATTATCATTATTTAAGACTTATGATATATATTTATTATATCATTTAATTAATACTTATGATTTAATAAACATTTTAATTAAACATATGATTAATAATACTTTTATTATTAATGGAAAATACTTATGATAAGTATTAAACTTATATTATGAGATTACTATTATAAGACTTATAATAAGGATTAATTAATTATTTAATTATTATAAGGCTTAGTTATTATTTAATTATAATTTAATTATTAAATACTTATGATTTAATAATTATAATTAGAAACTTATGATATGATTAATAATTCATTATTAATTAATAATACTTATGATATGATTTAAAATTTATTATTAATTAATAATACTTATATTATGACTAATATTTAATTAATTAATTAAATACTTATGTTATATTAAATATATCATTTAAACTTATATTAACTTTAATAATTCATTTTAATTTAATTAAACTTATGTTATGACATAATTAGACATATTTAACTTTAATAAACATTATAACTTACATTATTATTATAACTTACACTTTTAAAATTAACGTTGACTACGTTTGACCAAAGTTGACTTTTGAGTTGCCTTTCAGTTGACTTTGACTTTCAGTTGACTTTTGTTGACTTTCTAATTAAGGAAACTTTCCTAACTTATAAACTTTCCTAAAGTAGCAACTTTCTAAATTTGGAAACTTTTCAAAAATAGAAACTTTCCAAAAATAGAAACTTTCCAAAAATGGAAACCTGCCAAAAATAGTGAAAGGACCCGTTCATATACATTATAAACGATTCACAATAGTTGATTACATTGCGAGGTATTTGACCTCTATATGATACATTTTACAAGCATTGCATTCGTTTTTAAAAGACAAACTTTCTTTACATCAAAAATTGACAGGCATGCATACCATTTCATAATATCCACTATCCAACTATAAATTGATTTAATAATAATCTTTGATGAACTCAATGACTCGAATGCAACGTTCTTCGAAATATGCTATGAAAGACTCCAAGTAATATCTTTAAAATGAGCAAATGCACAGCGGAAGATTTCCTTAACACCTGAGAATAAACATCCTTTAAAGTGTCAACCAAAAGGTTGGTGAGTTCATTAGTTTATCATAATCATTTATTTCCATCATTTTAATAGACCACAAGAATTTCATTTCCAGTTCTCAAAAATATACGTCCCATGCATAGAGACAAAAATAATCATTCATATGGTGAACACCTGGTAATCGACATTAACTAGATACATATAAGAATATCCCCTATCATTCCGGGATCCTCCTTCGGACATGATATAAATTTCGAAGTACTAAAGCATCCGGTACTTTGGATGGGGTTTGTTAGGCCCAATAGATCTATCTTTAGGATTCGCGTCAATTAGGGTGTCTGTTCCCTAATTCTTAGATTACCAGACTTTAATAAAAAGGGGCATATTCGATTTCGATAATTCAACCATAGAATGTAGTTTCAATTACTTGTGTCTATTTCGTCAAACATTTATAAAAGCGCATGTATTCTCAGTCCCAAAAATATAAAGGGTAAAAAGGCAAATGAAACTCACCATACTGTATTTCGTAGTAAAAATACATATAACGTCATTGAACAAGTGCAAGGTTGGCCTCGGATTCACGAACCTAAATTAATTATATATATTTATGTGTTGGTCAATATTTGTCTAACAAATTAGGTCAAGTCATAGTGTACCACAATCCTAATGCTCGAGACTAATATGCAAAAGTCAACAAAAGTAAATTTGACTCAAAATAATTTCCAAAAATCTATACATGATTAATATATAGTTTAAATATCGTCGTTTTATATTTTTAAATATTTTTAAAAGATTTATTAGAGTAAATAATATAATTTATTTATTAATAAATAAAATTTTATATTAAATTTATATAATAAAATATACTTTTATATATATTAAGTAATAAAATTTATAGGGTTCATTTAATATCATAAAGATAATATGATAGGTATTATTAAAGTAAGTTATTACACGTAGTAAAATATGTTTGTATCACATATTTATTTGATAAAATAATATCTATAATGATAGTAAGTAAAAGTTGTATTATTTTGTAATAATAATTATTATTATAAAAATATCAATATTTATAATTACTAAGATGACATTATGATAAAACGATAATTCTAATTATGATAACTTTAATATTTACGATAATTTTTAATATTATCTTTAAAATAATAATTCTATTTAAAATAATAATAATGATGATATTTTATAGTAATAATGATATTTCTATTAAAATGATAATTTTTGTTAAAATGATAGTTTTAATACTAACGATACTTTTAATAATAATAGTAATGATAAAAATAATAAGAACGATAATTTTATCTAAATCAATATCTTATAATATTTCAATTTCATCATGATACTCTTACTCATTATTTCCTAATCGTTTCGTTTAATAGCTTTTAATCGTCTTTTATATCGTGTTCATAATAATGATAATAATAATAATAATAATAATAATAATAATAATACTAATAATAATAATAATAATAATTGGATAATAATAATAATACTAATGATAACTTTAACGATAATAACGATAGTAATAATAAAAAAAAATAATAATTTTTAATGATAAATCCCTTTTATTGATAAAGATAATAATAATCATAATAATAAGATAAAACTAGAACGACGATAAAAACGACGATAATAATAATCATTTTTAATAAAAATATCGAAAATTCAATTGATTATAACTTCTAATCCGTTCATCAAAACCATTCGATATCTAAAGGAAAAGTTCTTAATTTTTTGCTAGCTTTCCAAGGACATGCATATCTTATACCTTATCTCAACCGCAAGTGTAACTAATTCAAGATTCAACCTAACTTGTCTAAGGGCAATATCAAAAGTACAAGCATGCATAATCCTAAATACTCGAGCACTAGTCAGGGATACACTATTAGTATGTAAAAGTTAAATTATGAGTACTTACGTATCAATATTGAGATTCAATATTGCAGGAAAGGTACGTAGACGCAACGGAAATGATAAACACTATATTGACCTCACGAGCATACCCATGAACCATACTCAATCACCTCTATAGCTATAACCCATAATTTCCTTAATCCTATCCTACTCGAAAAACAATTTCGAAACCACTCGGACAGCACTCCGTCGTACTATTTTATGTATACTAATAATATCTTGAAATAATACGGAGTAAATATATATATGTAAATCGATTGAGAGAGTTTAGAGAAAAATATTTCCAAGTTTCTATGAAATAATGAAACCTATTGAATTCTATTTATAATAGATTTTTGAATTATTAAAGTGAATTATTAAAGTATGAATTATTAAAGTGAATTATTAAAGTATGAATTATTAAAGTGAATTATTAAAGTATGAATTATTAAAGTGAATTATTAAAGTATGAATTATTAAAGTGAATTATTAAAGTATGAATTATTAAAGTGAATTATTAAAGTTAAAGTAAAGTAAAAATAAAGTAAAGGTAAAGTTTAAGTATAGTAAAAGTATAAAACTATGTACGTATAATACGCGTATAAATATATATAATATTAATTTAGATCGTTATATATATTTAATAAAATAAAATATAAATATCGTTATCTTTATCATACTAGTTAAATAATGAGTTGTCAAAAGTGGTTCTAGATATTTATAAAAGTTATATACGTTTTAATAATAAAGTTCTTTTTAAACTGAAAACGTTTTTGTACGTTTGAAACTAAATAGATCAATCGAGTCTTTATGAGATTCAATCTTCCACTATCCTTTGTCTAGTTCTCAATGATTGACAATTTGTTCTTATTTAAAAATCACTTTATCATTTTCCGAATATTGTTAAAATGGAAAGATTTCTCAAATTAACGTGGGCCTTTCAACAGAGACTTGTAATCATAATTCAATATATCTGATAATTCAATCATTTGATCTTATCTTCTAATTCCATTGATAAACATTTTGAAACCGATACAATCATATAAAGTATTTAATCTAATATTTTGTTTACGTTTCAAGTTATAATATATATACACATATACATATATAATCATATTCGTTTAATGGTTCGTGAATCGTTGGAACTTGGTCGAGGTTGAATGAATGTATGAACATAGTTTAAAATTCTTGAAATTTGACTTAACAAATATTGCTTATCGTGTCGGAAACATATAAAGATTAAAGTTTAAATTTGGTTGGAAATTTCCGGTGTCGGAAACATATAAAGATTAAAGTTTAAATTTGGTTGGAAATTTCCGGGTTGTCACAAATAGAAATTTCTAAAAATAGAAAGTGTGTGTCCGTAAGCTGTTCCAATCAAACCAATGCATATTAAGTATTGTTCTATGTCTACTTGCAATATGTACAATAGCAATCATACTAAGACTTGACCTAAGTTAGTTTTTTATATCGACCTGCTTTATTTATAGATCGGCGTTGTGATCATTCCTGATCACTGTACTTCATTGATGTTCGCTTATTTGTGTTGGTTACTTCATTACTATTAAGGTGAGTTATAGTCCCGTTTTTACATACTTTTCAAAGTATATTTTTGGGATGTGATTACATGCATTTTATTTCACGTTTAGACACAAGTGACAATTAAATTTAAATTATTCATTGTGAGTTGGACAAAAATATTCCCTTGTCTGGTAACTGTAATCATTGGTTTCTACCGGTGAACGCGAATCCTACGGATAGATCTATCGGGTTTGACAACCCCATTTCGATCTAGTTGCGCTAGCAATTTATAATTGGAATGTTTAGTACTTCGTATTTTGTTGTAGATACACTGTCCAGTGTATATTTTTATTGTGTTTGGCAAGGGTAAATAAAGGGTTAAGTGGTTACCAGGTGGCTCATTGATAATGGAATAATGTTTAATGTTTTCTAACATTTTTAAATCTTGTGGTCTAAAGTTTATTTAATTATTTAAACCTATAATTCACTCAACCTTTGTGTTGACAGTTTACTCGCATGTTTTCACAGGTACTTGAGTTTATGTGATGCTTCCGCTGTGTTTAGAAGAGTCTGCATGCATTTGGGCAGATTTTAATGAAACAGTTTATGAAACTTTGGCTTGCATTCAGTTTTTGAATAATTAATACTTGTGGGTTGTTGACAATGTTTTGGTGTCAACTTTGGATTATTAATATGTGGGGTTACTTTTAAACTACATATTTTGGTATGCTTTCCTTTTTGTGAAACTTTTGAAATAAAAGAATGCAATGTCGTTTGTTAAATTCATTTAAGTTCGATCAAACTGTGGGATCAAGTGACGGAGCCGTTAAGTGTTTTGACGGGGCCATCACAACTTACTGTAATATAATCACGTTGGCCAAGCGCCATTATATTATACTAACTCATGCTTCAATTCCCAACACTTCTCCACAATTCATTCATAATTTATACTTAAATTTTACAGAAGTTTCCAATATAATGGGATACAGAAAACTCGAAGAGGTAGATAATTTCGGACAAGAATATTTATGAAAATATCCTCAGAAATATCGTAGATATTTATGATGATATTTTGGAATTTCTAAGTTCGAAGGTTGATGAAGAAAAAATTTTCGCAAGATTTTAACATGGCTTCGGAACGAGATATTCTCTAAAGATTTCGACGGATCCAGAATTACCTGGATTCTTTGAATACAGGGTTTGGTCCTTGTATTTGTCCTTGATCTCCTTCATGATTAGCTCAATCCGTTTTTTTTTTCAGTACCAAATATTTAATCGAGCTTTCCCAGCACACCATTCTTTATCATCAAACTCTTGGCCATTTAGGCCATCTATAATTTTACTGTTTCGTCTGCATTTAATGCAGCCATAGCTGAATCGCCGGTTATCAATCCGAGGTGGTTTCATGAGAATTGTGTTTTTAGATGATTAAACGCTGATGGTAATATGGTGGAATATAAAAGGTTTTCCGGTAACGATAAATGGGCATGCATGTATATCAAGGTTATAATAAGGTTGTTTTGAATGAAAAGTCGAAGTTGTCTTACTGGAGCTGTGACAAAATTGACTATTTTAAATAAAAACTGCAAAGTTATTTTGGGTAATAATAACACTAAAGGAGTTTGCACAGATACGTGTTAAACGTTTACTCAGTTTTTGAGAGTTTTTCAGGTGCATAACTATATGCATAAATCTTTTTCTTTCGTAGATGAAGTGTGGTTGGTTCATCCTCTCGATTGAGATGTTTTCAAGAATCATGAATGGTTTGAACGCAGATTGTAATCTTCAAGATACAAATGAGGTTTAAGATGAAATCAAGTGGCAAACTTGAAGAATTGTTTAGTTTCATATGTTATAATTAATATTTTAATTCATTTTAATTGTCCAATGTTATTAGTCCACAGTCGATAGTCCACAGTTGACAGTCCAATAATTCATATATAGTTATATATAATATTCGAATTAATTAATACTTATCGTGACCCGTGTACATGTCTCAGACTCGATCAAAACTCAAACTATATATATTATTGTAGAATCAACCTCAACCTTGTATAGCTAACTCCAGCATTACTGCATATAGAGTGTCTATGGTTATTCCAAATAATATATATAGATGCGTCGATATGATATGTCAAAACCTTGTATACGTGTCCCGATATTTAAAGTGCGTAAAATAAATAACAGAAATTAAATGACGATAAATAAAATTGCGAGAATTAAAATTGCGATAAATAAATTGCGATAAATAAAAGGTAATACGGAATTAACAGTTAGCTAGGAACAGTTAGCTAGGAACAGTTAGCGTGGATTCTTAACAAATTTCTTCATAGTTAGTTTGTTTGTTTCTAACAAATTTTATTTTTTCAAATGTTTTCTTCATTATGCCACTTGTTGGATTCTGATAAATCAAAATCCAAATATGAAATTGGATGAATATGGTTATTCTGTGGTGAACGAATTTGTATATCAGTGGATGTAAGTAGGATAGTAAACGACTGTTGAATCAGCTTCGAAGAATGTACATTGTAACTTATTAATGTGAAATTTGAATATTCCTCGGGTATTACCTACCCGTTAAAATAATTTCACAATTAACACTTTGTACGAAAGAATTTTTAATTACAATCTTTATGAAAACATATATACATATATATTTTCTTCTGATGTAATCATGGATTCATTGAGTTAATATGATATTAAACTCATTTGGTTTACCGTTAGAACTAGAATACATAATCTCTAAAACATTTAGAGATTACTTAATCGCCATGAAGAACGAAGATAATTGATGTAGATCGATACGTAGAACGATGATTGTACTCGAGGTACAGAATGAGATGTTGAGGCATGGATTGTTGATGGTACTGGTGTTGTTACTGATGGTACTGTTGGTGCCAGTGATGTTGCTGAAGCTGGTACATTTTGCACCATATTCTCCAAATTTATTATTTTTGAGCGCGAAGTTTGTTGACTTCTTCTATTATTCCGGGGTGATTGTCGGTTGGAACGAGCGAAATGAATAAGGTTTAGAATTTTAGATAGAATATAATCTTAGCGAGATATTCGGGAAATGAGAGAGAAAATAGTATTACAAACAGGTTCGCCGGTAAGTATTTCAGGTTCATCGTCAAGAGGTAAATTCGGTTGGTGGAATGGAAAGGATCGCTTTCTTCTTGTCTCTGTTGGTTTAGTCGACTACGAACCCATCGCCAATTCATCCCGAATTGGTGATGACTGATTTTGTTGATCCATTCCAGTTATGCTGCTTTCGAAGCTCAAGTGTGTTTCCATATCGGAATAGCTGTCGGAATTCGAGGAACTTGAACTGGTTGAGGGATTCATTTCGTACGATCAGATGAAGGATTTTGGATAAGAATTAGATTATAGGATGTAGATTAGTACCCTGCAATACATAATTTACATATGCATATATAATACTAAAATCCCATAAGTTACAGAGGAATCTACAGAAGTTGTCAGGAAAAGTCTACAGTAACAGTTATGCTAAGATATGAATTAGCAGATACGCTAAGATACGAATTTTGTCTATACACTATTCATGCAATCATTGCAGTAAGATGTGTCTAGACTAAGAATGATAAGCAGGTAATTTCCTAAGGATGATAAACAGATGATTTTCGACAAAAATGATAAGCAAAACTTTTGACATGCAGACACGGTCGAAGTCCAGACTTACTAATGCATCCTAACGACTATCAGTTAGACACACTAATGCAAGACCTGGTTCACTAAGACTACAACTCTGATACCACATGTAAAGACCCGTCCTAATCTATAAGAACGAATACAATAACATATGATTTCATTTCGAGGTACTTGACCTCTATATGATACATTTTACAAACATTGCATTCGTTTTTAAAAGATAAACTTTTATTTCATCGACAGTTGCCGGTATGCATACCATTTCATAATATATTCAACTATAATTGACTTAGTAATAATCTTGATGAACTCGACGACTCGAATACAACGTCTTTTGAAATATGCCATGAATGACTCCAAGTAATATCTCTAATATGAGCAAATGCACAGCGGAAGATTTCTTTCATACCTGAGAATAAATATGCTTTCAAGTGTCAACCAAAAGGTTGGTGAGTTCATTAGTTTATCATAATCATTCATTTTCATCATTTTAATAGACCACAAGATTTCATTTTTTCATAAATATACATCTCATATCAGGCATTTCGCAAACTGCAGAGAGATAAAAATCATTCAAATGGTGAACGCTTGATAACCGAACTAACAAGATGCATATAGAATATCCCCATCATTTCGGGACTCTCATCGGACATGATAATCAAAGTACTAAAGCATTCGTAACCCAAATGGGACGTGTCAAAGTCCATAGATCTATCTTTAGGATTCGCGTCAATTAGGGGTCATTTCCCTAATTCTTAGGCTACCAAGCTAAAAAGGGACATATTCGATTCGATAATCCAACCATAGAATGTAGTTTCGATTACTTGTGTCTATTTCGTAAAACATTTATAAAAGCAGCGCATGTATTCTCAGTCCCAAAAATATATATTGCAAAAGCATTTAAAAAGGGAGCAAATGAAACTCACCTAATGTATTTGGTAGTAAAAATACATATGACTATATAGAACAACTGAACAATGCAGGGTTGGCCTCGGATTCACGAACCTATATTATTCATATATATATATATATATATATATATATATATATATATATATATATATATATATATATATATATATATATATATATATATATATATATATATATATATATATATATATATTAAATCATGTACTTGTAGTCAAACAAATATATATATATTTATTAGTAATATAACTTTTATGTTAATAATCTATATTCATTATATATAAAATATTAAGTTTTGTTATGTTATATGTAATAACTATATATATATATATACATATATATATATATATATATTGTTTGTTTGTTAAAAATAGTAATTATAATAATACTTTCATAATCTTAGTAATGGCAAAAAAAAAAAAATTTAATAATAATATTAATACTTTATATTACTAATAAAGTTAATAATGTTAATAATAATTCTAATATGATATTAATAATAATACTTGTAAAGATATTAATTTTACTTGTTAATGAAAGTCATGATACTGATTTTAGTAATTACTTAATAATAATACTTGTGATAATATATCTAATATTACTTATGTTAATTTTGTTCATAAAAAGATATTAATACTAATATCTATGAAAATAATAGTAATCTATATTATTTTCATAATAATAATAATATTAACATATCCATCGTAATAATACTAATAATAATAATGATATTGTCAAGAATGATATTTATGTTAATAATAATAATAATACTAATAATGATAAGTTTACTACTAATAATATTATTAACGCTTATAATGATAATGATAATGATAATAATAATAATAATAATAATAATAATAATAATAATAATAATAATAATAATAATAATAATAATAATAATAATAATAATAATAATAATGATATGCTACTTATACATATAATAATAACATTAGTATTTTTTATCACTAATAATAATGATAATAATAACAATTTGTATTAACAACAATAATAATAATAAAGTTAAATAATACTAAGGATCTACCTCAAAAATCGGCCAAAAAGAATTATAGTAGTGAGCATGCCAGGGTTCGAACCTGAGATCATTCCCATACCCGAATCACTCCTAAACCGTTGGGCTATTGCCCGTTATCTGTAATTATTCCCTATTAATATAGTTATATCTCGTATTTAGTTTTCATCTTAATTTCTCCTTCTTCTTTGATTATCCAGTAGACCAGAGATCGAATCAACCATACAAACAATTTAAGGGACGTTTTTAAATTCCTAAATCGAAACAAAAATCGTTTGGTTGTGTTTGAAATTGATTTAAACTAGAAAAAAAAATTAAAAGAAAAATGTTGTAACAGCATTATGATGATGATGATGAACTCTGACCCCGTTTTCACATTCTAGCTCGTTTTACATAAATCTTCCAACACGAAATAGATTGGAATTCTTTTTTAGAAACTATATGAACCTTCAATTTAACATGAAACATAAAAAAAAATCCGAATTTTGACATGAACACATTCTGTTGACTTTGAAAAATTAAGTTTGATTTCCAAAATTGAGATTCGATGGAAAGAATTGGAGTTTAGGATTTTTCAGTTAGATTAAGTAAACGATTCCTAACGAGACTGCATTTACACATTTTAAATTTTCATTCGAAATCTAGGTATTGCTAACTTGACTCAAGAACATAGATGAATGAAATGGGTTTCTCTTTATTTTCTGCTTTTAAATTCGAATTTTTAGTAAGTGATGTAATAGATAATAATGGAGAGAAACCGACTGGTTTTATTACAAATGACAGAATGATTAATCGTTGTATATTAAGTGTGGGTTGACATATTATAGAGAGGACAGAAGAATTCTTCAAAACAAGCAGAAGAAGATAAAAATATAAATCTGATTGTGTTGGCTATGGATTCGTTTTGTAATCTATCAGAGACAAGAAATCACAGAAGGATAAAATTTAAAAGAAGAATTGAAAAAGCAGATTGTGATATCAATAAAGTGTATAAACTGTTTATATATAACTGCGTTTGTATAGATTTGCATATGAATAATTATCCTTAATTATGTATCTATATATATCTTTTTATATATCTAATTATATAACCGTATTCTTTTTATATGTATATTGTATATATATAAAACTGTTTATATATATCTGTTATATTATATTTAGTATCATCAACTAATAATATAAATCTATTAATAGGTCTATGAATGTTATTATATATATATATATATATATATATATATATATATATATATATATATATATATATATATATATATATATATATATATATATATATATATATATATATATATATCATAATAATAAGAATACTAACAACAACAATAATAATAATAATGGATATGTAATATTAAAACTATTAATAATAATTTTCTCAAAAATGATACTAATAATATTGACAAGGATAACCCTAGCAATATTGATATAACAGATTATACTTATCAAATCCCATATATTATATACTAGATGAATAATATTAATACTACTGATAATAAATGAATTAATAATATTATTAATATAATAACTATATTTTAGCTTGTAGTTTATTACATAAATTTTAAATATTATTATTTATGTAGTATTTAATAATTAGATAATATATACATATAACATTTATATCTTATATATATATTTACATAATTATTTATACACATTTGTTCGTGAATCGTCGGGAATGGTCAATGGTTAATTGAATATATGAAACAGTTCCAAAACTTTTGAGACTTAGTTTAATAGACTTTGCTTATCATATCGAAATTATATAATAATAAAGTTTAAATTTAGTCGGAAATTCTCGGGTCGTCACACCTTTTGGTTTGTCCGCTTTGTGAACAGGTAGCTGATTCTCATGATCACCTATTTTTTATGTGTTCTTTTTCAAAGCAGGTTTGGAATTTAGTTTCAAGGCACATGGACTTTCCGATTGTCTGTGATGGATGGCGTGATTTTAGAGCTATCCTTTCCCCTTTTGCTGATCGCAACATCGCTCATATAATTATTGGGAAACTTTTATTTGCCGCCTCAGTTTATTGTATATGGAATGAGCGTAATGCTAGATTTTTCAAGAAAAGGAAGAGCTCCTGTAAGCAAATTTATGACCTTATCTATCGCAAAATTCGTTTGAAGATCATGAGCATTAGATGGAAGAGTTCTCCTCAAGTCCTCCGGCTTAAATCCGATTGGAAAATCTCTTGAGTTGTTTTCGTGTTTTGTTTGTGAGCTTTTGCTCATGGTGCTATTTTGAGTTGTAATAGCTAGGTTGTTTGAGAGACTATAGGACTCACCTATAGTCGTTGTGATACATTGTATTCTGTTTTATATCGATATATATTCACCGGGTGATACCCTAAAAAAAAGAATATTATTATACATATATACAATCACAGAATTAACCAAGATTATAATATTTTGTTATACTACTGATAACATGTCCATATATATATAGGATATAGGAAAAGTTAATAAAGATATGGTTAATATAGTTTTTATAATATAAATTTCGTCCATACAACGTTAATTTTAGCAGATTTTGTTTTGCTCGCCAAATATTCATTACAACTCCGTTTAAAGTGAATCAAATTGCTATGGATTCATTAAGAATTAAATTATACAAAACCAATTCGAAAATTTCATACCAAATAGTAATTTTTAGAGCTTTACCCTCTTTTTGTGTCGGTGGACAGATTTGGAAAAATCCCGGCATCCACCCAATATATGATTTTTGATAAAATACTTCCACTCTGTCTAAAATCATGAAAAAAATACTGGAAGTCTTATTTACATATATTAACATATTTCTAAAGTCTTAACCTCGAACTCAAAGTCTAAGATAGGTTTTTAATTCCCAACCCAAAACAGCCCGCTTTTTACAAAATGGAGATTAAAGGATATATGTTAAGTTTCAAGGTGTTCTTCATATGTACAAGTTATAAGTTCTTATATTAACTTAATATAAAATCATAATACATATAAATAAGTGTTATTAGAGTTAAGTTAGAAAGATTAGATTAGTTTTTCAAACAAGCTTAGTGTTCACCAAAACAAGTTCTAGTTTTTACAAGTTTTATAAGTATAATAAGATAGCAACTATACAAGGAATTGAACAAGGATTTTGAGAAGTATTTTACCTTGTTTATGAAGAGAAAAGTTGCTGAGATTAAAGTATGATATGAGAGCATTCAAGTGTGTGTTTTTAGTTTAAGAAAATGTGGAGTAAAAATGAGTTAAAATGGTCCTTATCTATAAGCTTATAATTTTGGCTTTTAGTAAAAATATCTAAGATAAGTTAAATTGTATTAAGTCATGCATGACATATTAATTTTATTAGGTCATGGATGATATATTACACAAATAATTTCAGATTTCTATTGGTATATATCAATAGTAAATACTTCTAGAAGCTGTGTATAATACGGGTAAAAATACCGTATGAATGCGAGTAGAATTCTTTGAGGAAATTGAATGGAAATACGAGTATAGCTATCCTTTATATATATTGGTATATTATAAACTGTATTCAATACTTGTAAGGATATATTTACACTCGTAATACATTATATGTAAATACATTTTAACATAAGTTAATTACGTCGTTTAAATAGTAATATATATATTGTTTGAAAACTCTTTAAATTAGTAGTATGAAAATATATATATAATACTTTGTTAATATACTTAATGAGATATTTAATTATCATATTTTCAAGTTAAATATATATAAATCCATATATATACACAATAATTAAACAATTAAACAATTAAATCAAGTTATGACGTTCGTGAATCGTCGGAATAAAAGGGTGACCAAAAGCTTGTGTAAAACTCTTTTCGGAGGTTCAAGATTTATTAAAATTCATTGCTTATCAAGTCGGAATTATATAAAGATTAAGTTTGAATTTGGTCAGAAATTTTCGGGTCGTCCCAACACTGAAAGTAACTAAGAAAAGAATAACATGAAGTGTCGTTCAATGTTCGTCTGGATGTCCATCTTTTAATTTTATTCATTTTTAATTATAAAAATTCTATATTAGTTTCAATAAAACAATATAAATATATAACTAAACAAACTATTAATAAAAACTAAATAAAAACTAGGCTTAGAATACATAAAATTAAACTAGGCTTACATTAAATTAAAACTACAATTAGTTAAACTATTAAGCCAATCACTATGATATCCATGCGCACTTTCATCACTCTCGGTTGAATGTGATCCCAAATACTCTTAGTATACATCTCGATATGTTTCGAATATATTATTGCTTTTACAAGTATTTTAGCCCATTCATCATTGTCGTCAAACCACTCGAATTTCTGTGATTCTTCATTCCAATACGCAAACCAAGTTGCCTCGCAATTAATGGTTCGTCTGAAATAATCGAACAAAGTAGATACATCAACATCGGATACAACCACATCCAACGTTTGTTTCGTACCACCGTAGTGGTCCTTCATATTGTCAAAAAAATACTCACCGTCATGAACGTTGAAAGTAACAATGTTAGTTAACATGATGATTTTGAAGCGAAAGATGTTAGTGAAATAAGTGAGTGATGAGAAATGGTTAATGTGGTTTATAAATAGGTGTAAAAAGTAAGGAAAAAATTAAAAGGTCAATAAATTGAAAATCTTCCATTCTTCACCGTCACTTTTTCGACATTGGCTTTGTGACGGTAGTGGGCGACAACGAAAGGGGGTAGTGTGTTAGCGTGTCCCCGACGTCGATCGAAGAAGACGGTGGAAACTAGGTACCACACCCGGTGCTCTAAGTGTGCTTTTAGTTTGTACACATATACAACATGTGTTTGGTTTGAAGATTTAAAATTTCACAAAATTTGAAATGTTAGGGAATTAAAATTTTAGAAAATTTAAAATCCTATCATGCGTTTGATTTAAGGATTTGAAATTCCGAAATTTGTAAAGACTAAAACATAAAATGTAATGAGTGTTGAATCGGGCGATTCGTAAACATAAAACGTAAAATGTAATAAGTATACTTAAACGTAAACGCAAACGTAAAATATAAAACGTAAACATAAAACGTAAACGTATACCTTAAAGCAAAAATTGTAAAGCGTATTCTGTAAACGTAACGTGTAAATATATGACGTAAAATAAAATGTAAAACTTTAAACATAAAATTTTAAACGTAAAGCTCAGAAGTAAACGTAAACCTAAAACGTAAAACGTAACACGTACACGTAACCGTACAATGTAACACATAAATGTAACCGTAAAACGTAACATAAACATAATACGTAAATGTAAGACGTAAAACTTAAACGTAAACCATAAACGTAACCGTAAACATATAACTCAAAAGTCAAACGTAAAATGTCAACCGTCATTCTTGTGTTGTTAGTATAGTGGTAATGACTCATACCTCTTTGTTAGAAGTTGGGAGTTCGATTCTCTGGGGTGGCAACATTGCACACAAGGATATCCCATTGATCTTGAATTCTACATAAGGCCACCATTCGCACTTCGCGTTGCGGAGGCAGGGGGTTACCGGTCATGCCCTCGGATTAGTGCGGGTTTCCTTCAGAGCAACAGTTGAGGGTGGATTATTAAACTGCGGGAGATGATCGCGTGGGTGGCTTAGTCTCTTGGGTGATCCCAAAATGTCATTCGAAAAAAATGTCAAACGTCAAACGTAAGCCATAAACGTAAACGTAAAACATAAAAAAAAGGATTTGAAGCATGAGATTTCTAAATCCCTCACTAATACAAAGGATTTAAAAATCCCATCTCCATAGGATTTTGATTCAACAACTAAAAAACTCAATTCCACAAAAATGGGGTATGAGGGAGGTAAGACGTAGACAATCCTTCCCATATCATAGAATAAAGAGAAATTATTTCTCCACCTATAGTGAAACACATAAAAAGTAGAGAAAGTCTTCCCTCTCAATGTTCTATGGATAGAGCGGTTATTCCGAATGGACCTTCAGCCAGTAAGTAGGTTAAAAAAAAGTGTGAGGCGCCATGAAAATGGTAGAATCGAATTTCCATGAATTTTTAACCCGTTTGAAGTTTGCATTAGATTCTAAGCAACAGTTAAGTCGCCAATAAATCGACGCCTGATGTTATCTCGATTAATGGGATTTTAAAATGTCATGTTAATTGAAATCCTCCAACCAAACATAATATTTCATGGGTTTTGAAATGCAAATCATTCGAAATCCCTTCGAATTCCATGATCCAAACGAACCCTAAATATTTACTATAAATAACTTTGTAATTGATTAAATAATAAATTAGATAATCCATTAATATATATATATATATATATATATATATATATATATATATATATATATATATAAAATTTAAGTCAAACTCACACACTCACCTCAAGGTTGTAAGGGTGACCTTAATACAGCCATTAACTCTTTGATAATTCATTAATGTATCTTAAATTCAATAAAATGTCAAACAATTATTTTTTATGGAACGGAGAGAGTAATATTGATGCAAGTTTCATAACCCAAATAATTCTTCATTTCATTCTATTGGCACTATCACATCAATTATTTATACAATACAAATGTTTAATATATAAGTTCTGTAATATTTTTTAAAGAAAATTACAAATATAATTCCCGTATTTTAAACTTTTTGCTTATATAGCCACTCTCATTAATAACCTGAATTATTAGTCACTAAATTTGTGTTTTGATCCAAATACATCTATTAACCTAGCGATAGTTAACACTCTGTTAAGTTTCAATCATGTGAGCAGTCCGTTAAGTCCCTCTAAAGTGTCGTTAGATATATACAAGTCGTAATCCATAATCAAATGATTGACTACTTAAACTTCTGGATCAATAAGACACTTTGTCAACAAAACAAATGTTCCCCTTGAGATCTAATCACACCTTTTCAGAATTAAACCAGAAATATCAAACAGTCAGATCAAAGATATGGTGGTTTCAAGGTGGTAATCGACTTGCTAATGCCCTCAATTCTCCCCAACTTTCTCCCACCATTCTCCTCCTCCTAGGCCCCATTTGGTCTTTGATTGTATGTGGCTTTATATGTCTTATGTGTGTCTTAAACTTAAAACGAGATGGATATTGAAAGTTATGTTGTCTTATCTAGGATATGGTATGAATATTGAAAATTGTGTTGTGTGATATAATATATGTGGCACTTGATTTTCACTCCGTGGCAGCTGGAGTTGAGTAGAAAAATAAACTAATAGTGTATACGTTTATCGAACATATAAGGTTAATTGATACAGCCTTTTTGACCAACAAACTATCAATGTATATACTCAATATTGGTGGATTAAATTCGACACGTAGCATAGGTTCGATAAGTTACAAACGGCTAGTTATAAAAAGATGATTTTTTTTTTTTGTTACTTCGGATGTCAAGTAATTAATTCATGTGCATTCTTTTGGCTTTAATTTGCATTGAGAGTTAAAGTTAATACTTGTAATGATTTATCAGTTAGAGTTTATAAGATATTTAATAGAGATGAAGATGATGAATAAGATCGAAGAAAGACGAACTTATCCTCACGTGTCGTGCGCATAACTCAATTGTTGAAAATATTTAATTAACGGACTACTCACGTGATTGAAATTTAATGGGCTGTTTAATATCGTTAGGGTAATGGATGCATTTGAGATCAAAACATAAATTTAGTAATTGATTGATAATACGTGTTATAATTATGAGTGACTATATTTAAGTAAACGTGTAAACATTATGAAATATTTTAACAATTTTGTCTAATTTTTACTATTGAAATATCATAATCCTTTACTCGAAAAGGAAGAATCTAAATTAGACAGTGATAGAAAAATCACAAAAGCTGAGTGGCCTAACTCCAAAGTATCTCCAAGTTCTCATGCACGATATTCTCTCATCTCGTGGCTACCATCTCAAAGGGTGGCAGTTTCGTAATAAAATTACCTACCAGCCCCAATTTAAAAACTGCTCTCGTGTTAATAACATCTTGTCGTTTTTTAAACAGCATCATAGAAACACAAAGCAAAACCATTTGATCCGGTGAGTAACACCCTAGACATTTAATCAAATCTCAACCGTCCATCTCTAAATAAAAGTGAAAGTAACGGATAAGATGTGTGGGATACCGTAGGCGCTGAAGTAGACTAACATTACTTCCTAGTCAAGCCAAGCTGAAGTACAGCTGTCAGCGCGTGATTCCCAACCGGTTTAACGGGTCCCACGTGCAATTCACTTATCACTTGTCCTAATTCCATCAATATTTTATTCCGATAAATTATTCCTCGTATAAATGATAAGCACGGTTACTTATCATCCTTCTTCTATAAAAACTCGCCATTTCTGTATTTTTATTTTCTCCGAACGATAGGATAGAGAGAGAAAGTGAAAAAATAAAGAGGAAAAGTATATAAATAATTATATACAGAGAGAGAAAGCTCTGTATTTTTTCACCATCAACAGCTTCTTCGTTTTCATCATAAATCGATCTTGGTAAGCTGCTTTCTCTAAGCTTTTTCTGGGTTTCTTCAAATATATAATTATTATTTATATTTATATATTTATATTTATATATTTATATTTATATTTATATTTATATTTATATTTATATTTATATTTATATTTTTATATAAATTATACTTGTAATTATTTTGTTTTTTGACTTGCTTTTTTGTACCGCTTATCTTTTGTATCTTCGATTCCCAGTGGTTTTTATAAAGCAACTTTCTTTTACCTGCTACACCAAAAAATTAGCAAGATTTATATAAATAAATTAATATTTTATTTAACTGCGTTTTAATAATGATTATTATTGTTCATGTTCATATTTGTCGGTGCATGCTTATCTAAAGTAAACCATAAATAGAATGTTTTTATATTTAGGTTTTTAGGTTCGGTTAGTTTTCATAAGGTCAGCTATTAAAGATCTAGTTTTGGGGTGTTCTGTCCTTTTGTTTTATAATTATTTATATAATTTATTTATTATTTATATTTAAAATAGTTATTATTGGTGTTTAATTAAAAGAAAATGTGGATTTTATATTTATTGAAAAAATGAAATTTTTAATTAAATACGTAATGCCGTGTAATTTATGTTAATGATTTCGTTTTAGAAGCTTATTTATAGATCTGGGTCTTGATAATTAACTAGATTTAGCAACGGTGGAGCTACAATGTCGTCTCTAAGTAGAGAGCTCGTGTTCTTGATTTTACAGTTTCTTGATGAAGAAAAATTCAAAGGAACTGTTCATAAGTAAGTGTTTTATTTTTTATATTGTGTAGTTAAAATGGTAAATTGTCGATCAGAATGCATTTTTAATAAGTAAAGTTGTTTAATTTGATGTTTAATCATTGTGGGTATTATGATTAGGCTTGAACAAGAATCAGGGTTTTTCTTTAACATGAAGTATTTTGAAGATGAGGTTCATAATGGGAATTGGGATGAGGTTGAAAAGTACCTTTCTGGGTTTACGAAAGTGGACGATAATCGGTATTCGATGAAGATCTTTTTCGAAATCAGAAAACAAAAGTATCTTGAAGCATTGGATAAGTAAGAAACAACCTTTAACTACAAAAAGTTAGAAACTTTATGATCAAAATGTGCATTTTGTTGATTAATGAAGTATACTTGATCAATTTTATGTTCGATATAGGCATGATCGGTCAAAAGCCGTTGAAATACTTGTGAAGGATCTTAAAGTGTTTGCATCATTTAATGAAGAACTATTTAAGGAGATTACTCAATTGTTGACTTTGGAGAATTTTAGGTATTTTCTTTAACTGAAATGTTGATCTTTTAGAAATTAATTAAATTGGTTTTTAAATGTTTATTCGGATTGCACTTTAGGGAGAATGAACAGCTTTCTAAATACGGAGATACGAAATCAGCTAGGGCTATAATGTTGGTTGAGCTCAAGAAGCTTATTGAAGCAAATCCCCTGTTTCGTGACAAATTGCAGTTTCCTAACCTTAAGAATTCGAGGCTTCGAACACTCATAAATCAAAGGTGAAAATTTTCACCACATTTGAATGTTGTATGTCGTATGTTAGTTCTTTACGCGATAATTTATATAAAGTTTGTGCCTTTGCAGCTTAAACTGGCAACACCAACTTTGTAAAACGCCTAGGCCGAATCCCGATATTAAAACTTTGTTTGTAGACCATTCGTGTGGACAACCAAACGGTGCACGTGCTCCATCACCTGCAAACAATCCAATTCTTGGTTCATTACCAAAAGCAGGAGGCTTTCCACCTTTAGGGGCACATGGGGTTTGTATTATGCACTTTTTCTCTTAAATATTTTTTAAATCATTAAACTTTATTTGATTAATTTTTACTTTTTTTTTTGTCATGTCAAGCCGTTTCAACCCGCACCAGCTCAAGTTCCGGCTCCCCTTGCCGGTTGGATGTCGAATCCACCTGCAATATCTCATCCAGACGTCTCTAGCAGTGCTATTGGTCTCGGTGCTACATCTATGTCCGGTAACTTGGGTCCTACAGCTGCATTAAAGAGAAATCCACCAACAAACCCTTCTTTGGACTTAACCGGTGATTCTGATCATGTGAGTAAACGAATGAGGACCATGGGCTTAACCGGTGAGGTAATTTCATTTCAGAACTAAATCATTTAAAAGGATACTATGGTTATTTTTCTTTATTTAGCATGTTATTAATAGTTTCCATGTTAATTACAAAGGTCAACCTTCCGGTCAACGCGTTGCCTATGTCATTCACGGGTCATGCTAGCCATAGTCAAGCGTTCAACCCGTCTGACGACTTGCCCAAGACGGTTGCACGGATTTTGAATCAAGGTTCAAATCCTATGAGCATGGATTTTCATCCTATACAACAAACATTGTTATTAGGTACAATGATCGACATTATTTTGTTTTTTGTTTTTTTTGTCTTTAATTTAGTAATTACTGATTTATAGCTTGATAACACCGATGCGACAGTTGGAACAAACGTCGGTGATATTGGATTGTGGGAAGTTGGTTCAAGAGACAAGTTGGTTCTAAAAAATTTCAAAGTTTGGGATCTTAGTGCGTGTTCAGTCCCTTTGCAGGTATGAATACGCCTAATTAATCATCTTGGGGTATTTTTCAATAACTAAAATGTTATGTTTTTATTGATTTTAGGCTGCTCTTGTAAAAGATCCTGGTGTGTCTGTAAATCGTGTAGTTTGGAGTCCAGATGGTTCGTTGTTTGGTAAGTCTTACTACAGCTAATCATAATTAATAGGTGGAAATATGGGCGGGTTAGTCTGGTTTTGGTTCACAGGTCAAAAGGTGGCAAGATGGGCGAGTTAGTCTAGGTCTAGCTGCAACACTTTTCACGTCCACTTAAGTTCTTCTATAGATAAATAACATCTTTCTTTAATATGTTTAATTAAAAAAAAACTGTTACAAGAATAATTTTTATCTTTAAATACCCTTTGGATGCATACTAATAACTTACGGAGTTTGGGCGACCTTCACCACATTTACCCAATTTGATTAGTTCGACACGTTCCCCTTTTAGCAAGATTTTTGTTTTTGACACGTTGTTGACAAAATAGAGTCCAAATTAACCCAATCCTAATGACCTTATGCAAACAGGAGTTGCATATTCGAGGCACATTGTACAAATCTATTCATATCATGGTAGCGATGATGTGAGACAACATCTAGAGGTACATATAGTTCATTTCTGTTGACTTTTTTCTTCTTGAAAACGATAAAAATTTTAAGTGACGTTGGTTTATTTAAATTATTATAGATCGATGCTCATGTTGGAGGAGTAAATGATCTTGCATTCGCACATCCAAATAAACAGCTCTGTTTTATAACTTGCGGGGACGATAATACCATCAAGGTTTATTGAGAATACATTCATAGTCAACAGCATCCAATATTACATATTTATCTCTTTTTATACCTTTTTTGTTGTTGTTGTGATTATAGGTTTGGGATGCAGCTACTGGTGCGAAACAGTACACGTTTGAAGGTCACAATGCACCAGTGTACTCCGTATGCCCTCATTACAAAGAAAACATTCGGGTAACTAATTGCTAATTTGTTTTATTTTCTGCCGTTTTCTGTTACTAAATTTTCTGCTGTTTTTTTGGCCGCAGTTTATATTTTCGACGGCTCTTGATGGGAAGATAAAAGCATGGTTATACGATAACATGGGATCTCGTGTTGATTACGAAGCTCCTGGTCGTTGGTGCACAACAATGACGTATAGTGCTGATGGAACAAGGTTACGTTGCAATTGAATCTTTTTTTTTTTCACTTTTCAAAATCCTCATATATTTCAATATATCGTAATTAATTAATAAATTGACTTTTATTTATATTATTTTAGACTTTTTTCTTGTGGGACAAGCAAAGAAGGGGAGTCACACATTGTAGAATGGAATGAAAGTGAAGGAGCTGTGAAAAGAAAGTATCTTGGATTCCGTAAACGATCTTTAGGCGTCGTGCAATTTGATACGACTAAAAATCGGTTTTTGGCAGCGGGTGATGATTTCTCTATCAAATATTGGGATATGGATAATGATGAACTGTTAACTAGCGTCGAGGCTGATGGAGGTCTTCCGGTAATTACTATTCATCTCATCTCATTTAATAGTATAGGTGGCAAATTGTTCGATTATGGGTCAACATAGGCCAGTCAGATTGGGTTAACCTGAAACACTTTTTATCTGATTTTTTTTTTTTTTTTTTTTTTTTGTAAATTTTATATATTTTAATATCTTAAATATGATTATGAAAATGGTACAACTGATTCATGAGGTTTGAAGCATGGGAAATACGGCTTTGGGCTACTTGTGACCCGCTTTCATTTTAGTTAACTTTTTTTTATTTTCAAAGCCTGGCCTAGACCATAAAACATGACCCGAATTGACACGTTCATGAGCGAATGGACCAAAGTTGTTACCTTTTTCAAAAAATAAGTTTCGAGAATTACTGATTAGAATAAATCTGTCTCTTTGACTCTATATGAAGGCGAGCCCACGTATACGATTTAACAAAGATGGTACTCTGTTGGCTGTTTCTACTAACGAAAATGGGATCAAAATATTAGCAAATTCGGATGGTCTTCGATTACTTAGAACTTTTGAAAACCTTTCTTACGATGCTGCTTCAAGAGCCCCTGAACCTTCAAAGGTAACCTAATATTAATTTATAGTCAATAATAATTTCGCCTTTTCATGATGTATTAGCTTATGTTAATATGTTAATTGTATAATCATATGCAGCCTACATTAAACGCACTAACGGCAGCTGCTGCCGCCGCCGCCGCCGCTAGCGGTGGTGGATTAGCGGAAAGGGTTGGCTCTGTAGGTTCTATCTCGGATGTGAAACCAAGAATCAATGAAGAACAAAATGATAAATCGAAGATTTGGAAACTGACTGAAATAAGTGAATCGTCTCAGTTTCGATCACTTAAACTCCCGGAAAACATGAGAGTGACAAAGGTATATCGTCTTTATGATATAGCTATGACGATAATTGTAGGGTAATAATTAAATAAAAATGATATTGTGGTAAATGTTACAATAGTAGCTTTGATTACAGATAACTTGTTCGACCCGTTCATAAGTATATGGGTCGAATTTCCTCCTCTATAATTTAATGACACATTTAAACAATGTATTATATGCATTTTCTTATCACTTGTTACATGCCAAATATGCAGATATCAAGATTGATATATACAAATTCAGGAAATGCTATTTTGGCATTAGCATCAAATGCTATTCATCTGTTATGGAAATGGCAGCGTAGTGAGCGTAACTCAAACGGCAAGGTAGGAGTGCAAATATTAATTTTATTTTAGTAATATATAAAATGGCGTATTTATAATAACTTAAAAATATCTGCAGGCAACGGCGAGTGTTTCGCCTCAGTTATGGCAACCTGCAAGTGGGATTTTGATGACAAACGACGTTGCTGAAACCAACCCTGAAGAATCTGTCTCCTGCTTTGCGTTGTCCAAAAACGATTCGTACGTAATGTCCGCTTCAGGTGGAAAAATCTCTTTATTCAACATGATGACTTTCAAGGTACGTAATGATATCAAATGTTCAAACATAGTAACTACGACGTCTCTTGTTTGATGTTTTATTTAGTGATTGACCTTAAAAATCTATGTCATGCAGACGATGACAACTTTCATGCCGCCGCCACCAGCAGCTACGTTTCTTGCGTTCCATCCACAGGACAATAATATAATCGCTATTGGAATGGATGATTCGACCATCCAAATATATAACGTTCGTGTGGATGAGGTAAAGAAATTTCACACAATTTTTTCCTTCAAAATTAAAAAAAAAAAAAAAAAAAAAAAAAAAAACTAACCTTCCGTTTTGATATCGAAGGTTAAAAGCAAACTTAAAGGGCACTCAAAAAGAATCACGGGTCTAGCCTTTTCTCACGCACTTGGCGTGTTAGTCTCATCTGGGTCAGATGCGCAGGTTAGTAGAATCAATGACATCACATAGAACTTGAAATTTTGCTACTAATATAATGTTCTTATGGCTCGGCGAATTTTAGTTTTTGTTTTTGTTGATGTATTTAATTTTTCAGCTTTGTGTATGGAGTTCTGATGGATGGGAAAAGCAAAAAGCAAAACATTTGCAGCTTCCCCCGGGAAGAACGCCATCTGCACAATCCGACACCCGAGTCCAGTTTCATAATGATCAGAAACATTTCCTTGTTGTACATGAGACACAACTCGCTATTTATGAAACCACAAAACTAGAATGTGTAAAACAGGTAATTAATTACTGTTCTTTTAATATTTTCTAGGGTCATGACAGGTTGTTTTAGCATATTACTTACGGGTACATGCTACCTTTGCTTCGGCGGTATTGGATTATGTTAGTTGTTGTAGAGCTGGAACATAACTGAATTCGACCCAATTGTAAATAAATGGGCCAAAGTTGCCAATTTAATTTTTCTTTTCTCTTGTCTGAATCCTTTTTATTTCAGTGGCTGGCATCATCTGCCCCGATATCACACGCAATGTTCTCGTGCGATAGTCAGCTGGTGTATGCAAGTTTCTTGGATGCTACTGTGTGCGTGTTCACCGCTTCTAATCTTCGTTTGCGTTGTCGAATCAATCCTTCTGCATATCTTTCTCCCAGAGTCCCTAGGTATTATTTTAAGATTCATAAAATATTCATCATAATTGTTTCTAATATTGTGCAAGTTTTATATCTTTGGTCAAATATGTACTCCTTTTTGTTCAAGTTTCAATTATATGGTCAAAATGGGTTAACAAAATGTGCAAAGTTTCAAACTTTTTGTATTTTCTTTTACAGCAATGCAAATGTGCATCCATTGGTAATTGCTGCACACCCACAAGAACCGAATCAGTTCGCGTTGGGGCTGTCAGATGGAGCTGTTCATGTTTTCGAGCCTCTTGAATCTGAAAGCAAATGGGGGGTCCCACCACCAGCTGAAAACAGTTCGACAAGTAATGCTGGTGCGGCTACTTCAGTCGGGGGTCAGGGAGCTGAGCAAGTGCAGAGATGACATCATTGTTTTCATGGTAGCTTTTTTTGTTTAATGCACTAAAGTTGCATGTAGAATTAATTTAATTTAGTTTGTGTAAAAGGCTAGGTTTAAATGTGGGATGCTCAAAACTAAATTAAAGTTGTAAAAACTTGTCAAAAGTCAGTGTTTGCTTTCATTTTATTCTTGGTATCCATTAGATGTACGAGCATTGTGTACGTCGAGTATACCCCAGGAGATGCATGAACAGTGTCCGTCACACCCCGAGAAGCCTATGGCTCTGATACCAAATGAAATGACCCTTAAATCGGCCTCAAGAGATGTACGAGCCGAGTGCCCGTCGCCACCCGAGAGACAATCGCTCCTCACAAACTAAAGCATTGGACTAACCGGGTATCTCCAGGTTAACAACTAAAATCATGGTGGGAGATATCATTTAGTCACAACTTTTAGCTTATAAAGGACTAATATATTCTTTTTCTATCCGATGTGAAATGAGGTATTATACTTATACTTGTTATTCAATAATGGTCAAACCTACCATTAAGTTAAAACTAAATAGTCATTGATACTTTTTACCTTTGATAAATACAACACAAATGTGCGTTGAGCACTTTAATAAGTAGTTAATTCACAAATGTGGTGAATTTATCAAATTTAATGGTAGAAATATCATTGTTTACGTTAAATGTTGCATCATAGAGTAGTGGTGAATTTATCAAATTCAATTCAATGGTAGAAATATTGCTGTTTACGTTAAATGTTGTATCACAGAGTAGTACTTCCTAGCAATTATTTTGTGAATTTTCTTATTCAAACACACTTAATCTCTCTCCAGATTAGGTAGTGTTAATATGTAACAACAGATATATAACTTCATCTTAAGTTATAACTTGATCACACAAATTATCAATGTTTAACTTATGGTAAGCATTATAACTACTATTGCACAATACTACTAAAAACCAGATATTCATCACGATTAAATTATTCTTTGGCTGTTAAAAAAAAAAAAAAAAAAAAAAAAGTTGTACTAGTACTCACTGTGAGTGTTCGGTTAGAAGTTTAGGGTGCGTTTGATAAAACTGAATGATTTAGTGCTGAATGATTCAGAATCTGAATCGTCCAGAGCCTCTGAATAAAGTTTGCTCTGAATGAAAATAAGCTGTTTGATAATCATTTAGAATGAACGATATGAACTGATTAAAACTACCTTATTAACGTGTGACATGAATAAAAAATTTAATATACTTGTTAGTTAGGTGATCTGGATATGATTTGAGGAGAATTATATGGATAATTTAGGCTCTTAATGGTTAAGAGAGTGTTTCATCTCTGAATGGTTCAGCGCTGAATTCTGAACCATTCAGCACCATATGTCTTTCAGAGGTGAGAAACAAACGCACTGAATGCTGAATGGTTCAGCATTCAGTGCTGAACCATTCCATTAAGAGGCAAACAAACCCACCCTTAGTCAAAACGGACCAAAATGTAAAGTGATTTTTCAGATGGGGAATGTTTCAACTAAACTAAGATTATAAGGACTAGAGCTGTCTAATTACATATATTAAGGGACGATATTTGCATTTCAGTGATAAAAGTTATGGGTGAAAATTATATAGTAGTCCATCTCGCCTCTTCTACATTAGCATATTAACATATTAACTATTAGACAAAACTTATTAACAGTATTAGAGTTATTTCCGTCTTTTCACCCTTTTTTTTCCCTTCTTTTCCCTTCTTTTCCCTTCTTTCTTTCATGTAACGCCACGAACGCCCCCCACACTTTCTTCAAAAATTAAAATCGACCCCCAACATAAGGGGTTAAAGCGTCAAATCAAAATTTTCATAAAATATCTTAAATAAACCCCACTCAAATATTCAACAGGTCATATCTTCTCACTCGCAACGAGTTAAATTTTTCCGACACTATACTTAAACTCGAAATAATTTTATGAACACAATGTCACTAACTATACACAAAACGGACACTTTTAAAAAAACGCTAAATATTTAGGGTATTATTCATATATGTTGATATTTCACTCGCAGGCTCCGTAACTAAAAACAATAAAATACATTAAAAATCGAACCCGGCGCGAAGCGAGGGTTCGAAAACTAGTTCGATCAAATTGATTTGTTCGGCATTGCAATTCCGGTACCACTTCCGGCGAAGTATTTTCTCCAAAACAGCTCACCACCAGTCGTACACAAGTTGTATTTTGTCTCCGGCGACCATTTATACTTCTATCAAAATCAGGTAACCCTAGAACTTCAAACCCTAAGTCCGTTATCGAATTTATCATTACTTTGAAAGTTGAATGTGGATTTATTATATATAGAATCTCTTATATATTTCAGCAATTCATGATTCGAAGTTTTGGATCCATGATTTGATTGTTGTATGATGTAATTACATATTTATCGTTGATTACAACTTCTGTATATATTCTGTTGGCTTTGCAGCAAATAGAGGTAGTTGAAAATGTTACAGAATATACCTCATCAGATTATACAATCGCCAGCTAGGCTCGGATTGCGAAACCCTAATTCACCGTTTATACAAATTACCCCTAATCCCAAATTATCGTCACAAATTGCACAGTCACATCAACCTAACCTGCATCCAACCTCATTACCATTACTACCACTCCTTCCGCCACTATTTAGAGCTCAATCGATCCTAATACGAATGGCGTCTTTAACAACGAAACTTTTTCAAGTTTCTCCTAATCAAAAGCGATGGCTCAGTACCCTCTGTGGTACATTTCCTATGTTTCTGTCTACCCAAAACCTAACATCGAACAACTCATGTCACGCCGGTACAAAAGAAATCATCTCGCTTTTCACAACGCTTCAGTCTCAACTGTTTGAAGCGGTTACTGAACTTCAAGAAATTCTTGACCTTCAAGATGCTAAGCAGAAACTAACCGGTGAAATCGAATCTAAAGATTCTTCCATTTTGACTTTTGCTAACAAACTTAAAGAAGCTGAACGAGTCCTTGATATGCTAGTTGATGACTACACTGATTTTCGTTGTTTGAAAAGATCTAAACTTGATAACGGTAGCAAAGAGAGTTCAAATCTATCTGATATTTTGTCATATGCACATAAAATTAGCTGCACAACGTTTGCCCCTCCAGATTTCGGTGCAGGTACATCTCCTCTTCGAGGTGCGGTCCCACCTGCCCCACAGGAAGAACAAATGCGGGCATCTCAGTTATACAGTTTTGCAGACCTCGATGTTGGGTTACCGAAAGAGAACAAGGAGAAATTTACTATTGAACCATTGGCTGCGAACCAGCAAACTCAACCTATTCATGTTCCTGGTTCTACAAAGGGACAACAACCTATACAAGTTCGCCATGTTGAACTTAATATTAGTGAAAGTAGTAGTAGTGGTAGTGAGTACATCACTGATGATACTTCTGATGATGACAAAGGGTTAATTTTAGAAAAACATGTTTCATATTCACAAGAATACGTAATGGTTCAAGGAGATTCACAGTTTAGTTGATAATCTCATATTTGGTGTTATGTGTTTTTGTGACTGTTGTATACCATGTTTGTTTAATCGTTGCAAGGCTTAGCTAAAAGAGTTATGTAGCAAAATTGGATAATGCCACTTCAATTGTCAGATTCAATACAACCAATATCTAATGTTAAAAGAAATGAGCATAACAACTATCAAATTTCTTATTTCTTATAGCTCAACAAATAAAAGAAACCAAATAAGGGTCAAGGTTCATTCATTAAACTGGTGGAATTGGTGACAAATTTGCAGGTTTTAAGTCTTTTTAACATATCTTTCTTCTGTGTGTTTGAGTTTTCGGTAGTTATACAATCATCACTTGATCATTTAATCGTACTTCATAAATGATGGTGAACTTTATGATCAATGTTGCTTGTGATTACACCAATGTGGCAATGTACTTTGATGACGATGGTACTAGCAATCATACGTAGGAAGACAACAAGAATCGTCTTTTTTAAGAACTTCTTTTAACCAAAAAAATAATTAAAAAAAATCCTATATGTAACTATGTAAGGTATAAACATATTTGGTAGTTTAGTTGATGATCGCTTATTCATATTCATATTCATATTCATATTCATACTAATTCTATAATTGGTTTATTCAAAGAAGATACACGTAGTAATTCTCTGTCCGTGGCTTTGAAATTGCTGTTTATTTACTTGTAAGTTGCATACAGGTGTGCCACGCTCATGACTACTTTAGAGATGGCAATGGATGTTCCATTCATAGACATCCACCCGATTCGATTCATTTATAATGGATATCGATGATGTAAACTAACGAATAACGGATATGGATATGGATATGAATGATCTAAATAATCCGTGGATCGGATATGAATGATAATTTATCATCCACGGATATATCCATTATCACCCGAAATACATCTATATATACATATTATGTACTAAAACATATGCATATACATCTACATATCGATATACATGACATAACCTATAAGTTTTTGAATTATTAACGAAAATAAGGGAATTATTAAAGTGTTACTCACAATATTCAAAGTTACATATATTTAGATTAGTTTAAACGTATATTTACTTATACTATAACATATTTTCCTCAATTAAATTCACAATCGGCAATAAATTACAATCAAAATGTGTGTAACAAAAAAAACATAAAGATTAAATATTTACATTTGTTATAATCTATATTAAATTGATAAAATTGTCTTTAGATTAACATTTTATTTGATATCCAACGGATATTCATTAACCCGTTTAATCCATTGGATATGGATATGAACGGATGAACTGAAATTAAATGAATATGGATATGAATGAGCAAAAATCAAATGGATATGAATGTGGATATGGCATCATCCGATCCATATCCGATTCATTGTCATCCCTACTCATGACCTTGGAGTTAAACTAGGCGAAGCCACATTCAGGCCCAAAACAAGTTCATAGTTGAACTAGGCGAAGTCACATTCAGGCCCAAAACAAGTGCATACAAAAAAGAAAAGTAAAAAACAATAAAAATTTTACATTTTTATTTATTTCATATCCCCAAAATAATTATTCACCGGTCAAAAATAATTACTAAATATGTATTAAATTTTTCAATTAACTTTCATTTATTACCCTAAATCATACGGAGTATATCTATCTATATCTATAGTATCATATAAATCTCAAAAATAATGATGTCATAAATAAGGATTATTCAAGCTAAAAAATATTAAAAAAATAAAATAAAATTCTAAGCTCCTCATGATGATGTCGTTAAAATAATTAATTAATTTTAATAAAAATATTAAAATGCTAATTGTATAATATATGAATCATTATGTAAAATATTATGATAAAATAACCCCGCGATTATATATATAAAATATTTGAAGCAATATGTACAACTTTATGGTAAAACACCCTCATGACATATGTAAAATATTTGAAAAATTATGTACAACCTTATGATAAAACACCCTCATGACAATATGTACAAACTTTAAAACAAATTATACAATATTTTACAAAACACCTCTTCATATTATAATTGTATTTTAGTTTTTTTTTTTTTTTTAATTTAAAGAGTCATTTGTTATTATTAATAATTATTATTAAAAATATAAATACTCATTTTTAGAGCAAACTTTATTATTATTATTATTCAAATATGAGTTCTCTTTACGGGATTAATTACGTTACATATGTATGCGAAATACATGTCTCAATAAAATGTTACCTTTTATGACAAGAAAAATAATACAACTGTGATGAAAATTGGAAGAAAGTTGTGTGAGAATAAATGTAGCTCATTTGTTCAGACCAAGTTAAGTATATCAATATGTTTGTAAGGAACAACGTCAAGTTTCTTAGTCAGAATCTGTGATTCCACGGGTAATTAAACTAAATGACTTGAACATTTACGTTCATTTAATACCTAAAACATATCATTAAACTGTTTCTTTAAACAAACTGGTGATTTTCTATTTTTTCTTTATTTTTGGCAAAAAACAGGAAATAAAATAAATAAGTTTTTCACGAAACTGTGAAAAACCAAATAGTAGAGGGGAAAGGCATGGATTTACATTATATCCACCCAAAAAATTAAAACCAACCATAAACACATACTAGATCTTCATAAGGAAACAGTAGATACACTTATAGCTTGAAACAAGAACAATATACAAGTACATAATCAACTCCATTCTCTTGCATCTAACTTGATGACCCGTTACACTAACATCCACGATTATGACGTCCAAATTGCCCACAAAGAATCCAAACCAATAGCTACTAAGCCTTTCCTCATTAAGACCCAACCATTTAGAGCATTCGATCAACAATTCTAAAAACTAAAGATTTGCCAAGCTTCAACTTTTCTAAAGAAACACTTTGTCTAAGTACTACACCCCAAACAACAAATAAACATTCCCTAGTCCAATTAGAATCATAAAAGCAACATACCCTCTTTAACCAATCTAATTCTACATGAACAAGAACAATTGCCTTTAGATTAAAATTCATCATCTTCAAGCCAATTCATATGAAATTCGATCCCTATATCCCAAGCCAACCCCTAAAACCTCAATATTTACTTTCTTTATACAACTAAACACTACAACAGTTTACATTGAACCCTCAATTTAGAAGCACCCTCCCATAAAAATTAAACACTCGTTCCACAATAAAAATATGTACCTTTATTTAGTCCTTAACAAGTAGCCAAACCTCACTGCGTTGCTTTAGAAGGTCGTTCGTTACTATCGAACATTCCTTCTAAAAAATTGCTAAACTTGTTAATTTCATCTTTGCCATACTTCTTAGGATTTAAGATCTTCCCTATGACTTTAATCGGTTTTCTGGGGATTTCAGTTGTTTGTGTCTCCCGTGCATCTTCCTCATCATCTTCTAAAGATCTAACGTCAGATTCGGCCTCTATTTCATCATTAAGATCCCTAGCTTTAAATTTCTTTCTTTTATTACCTTTCGATGGGCTACGGTGAGATCCATCACCCATATCCTTCTTCGACCTAATTTTGGATTTCAAAGCATTTTTCTTGTATTGAGCGCACGCAGAACGACAATCCAGAGTCGGGCATCGATGAAGATCTAATTTTTCATGTGAAAATCTAGCTGTGTGGAAGAAGGTTGGTTTAGCAACATTAGAGAGATTTTGGGCCGGCCCTCCATCCATGGGCTTGTGAGAAGGATTGGACTCATTAAAGTTATAGGAATTATCCACCAAAGAAGTAGGGTTGATGGGCTTGCTAGAAGAATTGGACACATTAAAGTTGTTGGGTTTGTTCACCAAAGAGGTATGGTTGCTGATAGTGTTTATGGGTTTGTTCAACAAACCGGTGATTTCAGAGGTCTTTTCACTAGTTTTAAATAAATGAAGTCAAATATAAATTTATATAAAGATAAACTACTTAACATTTACTGTATTAAAATTATCGTAACTTCAATAAAAAAGTTGTGTGACACTATTTCAGAATGTGGAGTGTGTATGTATATATTTCAAGATCAAGATGCATATAAAATAAGGTAAACAATAAGCGTATATCTTTTTAAGATAATCGTATTATTTAAATTACCATACATACTAATACACAAAAGTTGTGAACAGCACTATTCGCACGCTTTAATCACATGTACACCGCGCACCAATGGTTGTACACCGGCACTATTCACGTGAATAGTATTATTCACTGGTTGTACACCGGCACTATTCACGTGAATAGTACTATTCACGTGAAAATTACTATTCACGGTACTGTAGCATTTTTTTTTTTGTAACAGTTTTTTTCCATTTTTTCATTTTTTTGTTTCCTTTATATTTTCCTTCGCCCGCAGGAAATATCTACTAGACAAAAAATATGAATAGTACCGATAGTTTCTTTATAATTAGCAGCAGCAACTATCTACTAGGCAAAAAATATGAATAGTACCGATTGTTTCCTTTATATTTTTCTCTACCCGTTGTAACAATTTTTTTTATTTTTTCTTTTTTGATTTCCTTTATATTTTTCTCCACCCGCAAAGATGCACCTATATTATTAATTTAAAATAACATTTAAATCTTTGACGGGTTATACCTTTTAGTTCGACTCGAGTTGCGCTTCAACGACATCATCGTTAAACTAAACGCAATAAAATACATTGAAAACCGAACACCCGGTGCGAAGCGAGCGTAAACAACTAGTTGAATATAATTACCATATCTGTTTCTGATAGTGTAATGGTAATGATACATCATGTATTCATATCGACATGAACAACAAAAGTACGACCGATGATCTTCTAGAAGACGATAAAGTTGACGATGGGTGTAACAGCCAGATGTGAAGCCTTTATATATTTTGTTTTATTAGGTGTATTCCATCATCTTTACGGTGTACGGAGTATTATTTACCTTTGTTGATTTGATTTGAAATCTATCTATAATCTATAATCTATAATTATAATTATAATTGCTAAGTATTTGCATTATCTTTTAGGGCCACTTGTTTTTTTTTTACTTTATTTTTAGGGCCATTTGTTTTTTGTCTACATTATTTTTAGGGCCACTTTTGTTGATTTGATTTAAATCTATAATCTATAATTAGAATATATTAATAATCACTGTAATGTATTGTTAAGTGTCACCCTCCAAAACAACAAAAGCATACTTTTATAGTTTTATGTTATTAGCTGGAACCACTTTTTGTTTTCTTTCTTTCTAATTATAGAACTTTAGATAGACCATGGTGTCACTTTCCCAAACACATTCATTTAATGTAACTTCCTAAACAATAACATTTCAATTACTACCTCTCAACAAATATTATTTAATTTACGGAGTATAAAAATAAATTATCAGTTACCTTTTTATTAATAAAAATTCAACTGAAAATAATAATAAAAATAAATGATTAAGTTTAATAAATATGTATATAGTTGAGACTTTAATTATTTTTTTAAAGCTATTCTAACAAGATTTGGCTGGAAATCAAGAAAGTTATGGCCAACAAAGGGTTGAAAGATGATATTACTAGCATTATAGAGGAGATGGTGAAATTTTCTAGTTCAAAGAGTATAATGAATGTGCTAGACAGGTTGATCCTAGCTTCTGCTGTATATTACATCTGGCAAGAAAGAAACAAAAGGTTGTTTCAACAAAATAGAAGAACGGTATAAGATGTCATTAAGGTGATTAAAGAAAATGTCAGATGGAAATTGATGAGCATTAAAATTAAGAATAATGCAGCCGTAATTAGGGTTGCTAGTATTTGGAATTTGAAATGGGAGAAATTCCACTTACATGATGGGAGTTCCTGAGGTGAATTGGGCGTTTAGAATGATGCAATTGAGTTGGATTTGTATTGGGCAAGGAATTGGTATGGTTGAAGATGCATCTGGGTCGACAATGGTTTCGATTCAATTGAGGAATCTTCATAGTGTGAAGATTATGAACTTGTGTTCTTGTATTTTGGGGGTGAAGAGTATATCCTGCCCCGTGTATTTGATTTTGATTTAATAAAATTTGGTTTTCGTTAAAAAAAAAAAAATCAAAACATACTCCTTATTACTCCGTATATAATTTATAAACATAGAAAAACATATAATTTATAAACATAGAAAAACAAGTAAAGTAAATTAAAATATATTACTGAGTCACTTATACTCCGTGTAATATAAGGTAAGCAACTCTACCATCTCAAAACAGTAACAATTATTTCTGAAAAGATTTACAACATGATATCATTACTACTCCGTAACAATTTGCAATGAAATGGAAAAATGGCAAACTAATCGAAATTCCCGAACATTACAGAATAAAACCCTCAACAAACTAATATTTACAAAACTTGCCTCATATTTTTTTCTTCCTCAACTATTTCATCAAACTCTCTAAATGAGCCCGAAAAACTTGCAACATACCCGAAAACCTCACAATTCCAATAACACTACAATCTTCCTCAATCACCCAAACATAACTAACCCTATGCGCAATCGCTTGGATCATAACGGCCACTAATGAGCTTCCAGGGTAACACACAATCGCCTCAGCTCTCCTCGTCATCCTAGCCGAGTAGCTACTCGACCTACTAAACCTCCCCAACTTCACTGTCGTTAATGATAACGGCTCGTCATCATCTGACGAAAAAGAAGTTGGGGAGTTACAACTAACCAAAGGATCAATCCCACTTGAATAATCAACCGAAAACTCATCCAACATTCCTTTCAAGTTCCTCTCTTTTAACCGAGCTTCAACTAACCTAACTATATCTTCAGGTGGGCCACCACAATCAATATAAGCCATCAAATCCCCTGCGGACAACGTTGTAATAGCAGCGGCTGCGGTTTCATCATTATAAGCCAATGTAAAAGGCGATATCTCACCGATCAGGTTTCCGTCGTCATCAATGACAGCGACGGAAGTTTGATCGGCGAGAGATGTGATTATATCTCCCAATGCGGTTAAAGCAGGGGAGTGGTAGTTGACGGTTAAAATATCGGTGTTGATTATTCCGAGTGACTCGACGGAGTAGGCGGCGGTTGGCGAAAAAAGAGCAATTGAACTCAATAGAAATCTAACTATGTCTTCTTGAGTCAACCAACAGAATTCAATTCCACCGGTGTGAGTCGTCGGAGCAATTGACAGTTGTTGTTGCTGAATTTGTCTCCTTTTTGAATTGATGGTTGTTCTGCTACTTATCGGTACTACAAGATTTTGAGCTCCTTTGATGATTAAATCAATTGCTTCAACTAAACTGCAAATTTTAACAAAAAAAATACACTTTAATTGGGTAATTGGATAATTGGATAGTAGACTAAAAAGAAAACATAAAATTTCTAAATTCTCATATAAAGTTGAACATAACTTTCAACTATTGCGTATTAATAAACATATCATTAAGAGAATATTGCCATGTGTCATCCATATCATCATACAATCGGATGACTCGTGATGAGTTGGCTGCCATGTCATCATCTTAAAAGTAATATTATATTTTGTACGTAGTATAAAAATTAGTAAGGTGTTTCATTTATACTTCGTTACACCTAAAATGGATAAAATTAACAAATCTAATGAGGTAATTCATTTTTTTTGAACGGAAATTTTTTTGACATAGTAGATCATTTTCATTTATACTTTGTTACACCTAAAATGGATAAAATTAACAAAAATATATATGTTAATTGAACATATATACCTTGTGGAGGGGTCGACGTGCCTAACAACGGCGAGATCACGTGACAACAGAACGGAGACAGGAGAATCGAGTGCGGATGAAGGAGACTCGATGTTGTCTTGTTTACAAAGGTAGCAAATGATATCAACCATGCAAATTTTACCAATGCATAGACAGTTATTAATGAGTGGTTGTTGGTCTAATAAGTGGTTATTGTGGTGACAACTCCAAATGCTGACGTGGGTGTCCTCGGTGGACTTTAGTACGGTTAGAGCGTGGCGGACGGTGGCGGAGATAGAGAGTGATTTCAATGGTGGTTTGCCAAGGCAGAGGTCAGCTACCTCATGTGCTAACAAACGAGATGCCATACACAAATTCAAAGGAAGAAACAAAGCTTTTTATATATGAGACAAAACTAGTGAGTATAGATATTGATGTGTGAACGTATTGAATTGATGCGTGTATATATAAGCAACAGTTCATATATACATACATGATGCCAGTTGCGAATTTTTATATACTTCTTTTAAAGTGGCTTGAAAAAGCGAACATTAATCAAAGGGCTTTTTATTATGATTATAGATTATAGGTTTTTTTTTTTTTTTTTTTTTTTTTTTTTTTTTTTTTTTTAAGATAACAAATACTTTTTATTTTTATTTTTTTTTGAAAGGCAAGCTTGCATCAGTCCGGACCGAAGCCTAGTCATCATTTGCACACACACACGCGTTTTCGGGCAGGAAACCCGAACCACACTCTGAGGATCCGACCCTTAAACCATCCCGAGGTGCAGGCGGGCCAGACCTTAGTACCAGAGCGGGTCGGTAAAACCTTCCCTTTGGGCCACCTTCAAGGAATATATTTCAATTCCTAGAGCGGGTGACGAGGTTCGAAACAGAGACCTCTAGCCCTGCGAGTACACAAGTGTAACCGCGGTACCGCTGGACCGAAGATCCGTTGGTTTAAGATAACAAATACTATACTATTAAAATGAGAGATACCTTCAACGAATAATGAAGGATCCCAAAATCGATCACAACAACATCAACCATTTTAAAGCTCGGAATGAGTAAGAAAACTAAAAGTCCCAAAGAAAAACTAACTCAAATCGAGTCTCAACCGGCATGCATACTAGAAGACCTAAAGGAAAACTAATTAACTCAGATCGAGCCTCAACCGTCGTGCATGCTAAGACAAAAACTAAGCAAACGAATACAACACAAACCATAAGCTTAAACTAAAAGACTAAAAGCTAAACGAAGCATCAAAATTGGACGATCGCAACTAAAGCAACAAACAATCCCGGGTCCAAATTGGCTTTGGGAGTAGCTTGCCGTTCCTTAAATCCGGATTTTTAGTAATCCCATCTTCCTTATCGATCCGGACCCCTTTTTCTTTCCTCGAATTGAAAGTATAAGTAATCACATTTTTCGACTTGCTACTAACAAGAGTACCCGTCATCAAGAGTACCTGTCATCAGAGGAATTTCACCAAGGTTGTTCAAATAATGATATCTTTCTCATTCTAATTGCTTTTATTTTCATTTCAACTTGTTCTTATAGTTGGTTGAGTGTATGCAGGTTGTAGCAGTATAAATGTAGCTGTACAAAAGTTGATTTAGCTGCTGCTGCATATATTCTTGTTGCTGTTGAAGTTTAATGAAGGGGTCAAGTCTTTTGCGAATCATGTATGTTGTTTTTCAGTCAATGTACCTGGTACGGGGGCTGAATTGCAATTATACAAAGATGGGACGTAGTTAGACTTGACTTTGCATATTAGAGGGACCATTCCGGCCCTTTCTCATACTTTGAGGACTAAACAGAAACAAGTTTACACCGTTTTATAAAAGGAAGATAATTAGGGTTTGAAGAGAGAACTCATTCGATCGTTTTTCTGTTTTCTCTGTAATTTTTCATTGTAACTCAAAGTTAATTGCTATCTAGTTAGGATTGGCAATTTGATAAAGTTTCTGTATGATCATTCATCTAGTTGATGAATGTTTCTAAGTGTTTGAATCAAAGTTAATCATTAATTCGTTGGTTAAATTGTTTTAATCTGTTCAAAGTGTTGGTGATTCATTCAGTTCTTGGTGATTTTGTTGCATCGTATTGTGATTTTGACATGGTATCAGAGCCAGGTTCAACGCCTGATTGTGTTCATTGGTTAAATTTTTTTTCTCGTTTCTCATTCTAGGGTTCGTGATTTATCAAAGGAGTGTTTGATCAATTACTTATCACATGTTGGTTTGAAGATTGGGGGTTCGTGTTCTCAACCTTCAAATTGGTCTATTAAAGAGATTCAGATTTCGTTTGGATCTTGGGTGGATAAAATTGGGGGTTTTCTGTAAACCCTAATTTGGCTCGTGTTCTTGGCTACATCTGGCTATTCATTGTTCTTTCGCTGCACAGAAGATATATGGGCGTATCTAAAATCCTCTTTATCTTTTATTTCTTGTAATATCTGTTTGTGATTAAATAATTCTTCAAGGATTGCCACAGCCCAACTCTTGACCGCAATTCAAGAAATCACTGGAAACCTGATCAAGTTGTGGCTTGATCTTGAAAGGATTACTTAATTCTTCTTATTTGTGTTGCTTCATTACTATTATCTGTTAAAATGGGTGATGATACTAAGTCTGATACAAGTACTACACTCATAAGTAAACTGGACTTTGGAGATCCATTGTATCTTCATGCCAGTGATATTTCTAGTACACCTTTAATCACTTTCAAATTAAAGGGTACAGAAAATTACAAGTCTTGGTCATGTGCTATGAAATTAGCACTTCAAACTAAAAATAAAATGGGTTTTATAAATGGTACACTTGAAAAAGATGAAGAAGATGAAGTTCTAAGCAATCAATGGGATAGGTGTAATGCAGTTGTTCTTTCATGGATTCTTGGATCTATGTCTGATGAACTGTATAGTGGTCAAATTTTTTCAGAAATTGCTTCTGAGGTTTGGGATGAATTGAAGGAAACTTATGATAAAGTTGATGGTTCTGTTCTTTTCAATCTATATCAAGAGATTAATTCAACAAAATAGTCTGAAACTCCTGATTCAGATTATTATCACAAACTGAATTCTCTTTGGAAACAATATGATATTTTAGTTCAGTTACCTGCTTGTGGCCTCACAGCATCAAAGGAATTTAAAGAACACACAAATTTAATAAAACTGATGCAATTTCTCATGGGTTTAGATGATATATATCTACCTATTAGGAGCAATATCCTAATGAGGGACCCTTTACCCACTGTTAAAACTGCTTTTTCCATTATATCAAGAGAAGAGTCCCATAGAAACTCAAGTCAAACTGTCAAGAAGTATTCAAGTGTCAAATCTGTCTGCTAGTAATCTTCTTCTTTCACTAGTAATCTTAAACTTAAAACAAATCTGTCTGCTAGTGGTCAAAGGTGTGCTGAATGTGGGAGGGATAATCATCCCACTGAAAAATGCTTTAAGATTGTTGGTTTTCCATCAAGAAATGGAAACTTAAAATGTACCAAGTGTGGAATGACAAACCACACAGTTGATAAATGTTTTGAAATGATTGGGTATCCTCCAAACTTGAAAAGAAAAGGTTTTAATAATAATATGAAAGGAAATTTAAGTAAAGTCACTAATGATAATCAGGGTAGTACCAGTACTTCTGCTGTTTCTTTAAGTAATGAACAAGTTATGAAGCTTCTTAGCCTTCTTGATGAGAAAACTTGCACCAAACCTGCTTCTTCTAATGCTGCAGGTAATTTCATGAATTATAATGTTTTCTTTAACACACATCAAAACAAATTTCTTGTGTCTAATAAATCAAGTGAGGTGAATAATGTTAACTATGGATGGATAGTTGACTCTGGTGCAAGTCAACACATGACAAATTCCACTTTGGGATTTGTATCTAGTGTTGATGTAAGTGAACTAAATTTAACTGTTCAACATCCTAATGGCACACTTGCTAAGGTTACTAAAATTGGAAATCTTAAAATCACTGAAGATATTATTCTGCAAGATGTGCTTGTTATTCCTGACTATTGTGTTAGTTTATTATTTGTTCATTGCTTAGTAAGGGATAATAATTTGTTTGTGGGCTTTGATGTGCATGCTTGTCACATTCAGGATTTGGTAACCAAGAAAACTCTGGTGACGGGT
Organism: Rutidosis leptorrhynchoides; assembly: GCF_046630445.1. NCBI lineage: Eukaryota > Viridiplantae > Streptophyta > Magnoliopsida > Asterales > Asteraceae > Rutidosis > Rutidosis leptorrhynchoides. The sequence continues at coordinate 34,311,299 of NC_092337.1, read as the reverse complement.
GAACAGTGTGATGGGCTATATTATCTGACTAAAAATAATAAAGGTAATGTTGGGAATATAAACATAAGTAACTTTAACTCTATTTCTAAAACATTGTTGCACTGCAGGCTGGGTCATCCAGCTGAGCAGGCTTTAATGCACTTAAAAGGTATTAATCTTGCTAATAATGAAAACATTAATATTCCTTGTGATGTGTGCTACAAGGCAAAACAGACAAGTTAGGTTTTTCCTCTTAGTGAGCATAAATCTAATACTTTGGGTGAGTTAATTCATCTTGATGTTTGAGGTCCATATAAAGTTGCAAGTCATAAAGGCTTCAGATATTTCTTAACTGTTGTTGATGATTACACTAGGTCTGTTTGGGTATATCTGTTAAAATCTAAAGATGAAGTGTTTGGATGCTTTGAAAATCTATTCAATCTTCTCAAAAATCAGTTTGATAAAACTGTGAAGTGTATTAGGTCTGATAATGGGACAGAATTTGCGAATTCAAGTTTTAATAATTTCACACAAAAATTTGGAATTATACATCAAACAACTTGTGCATACACACCACAATAAAATGGTGTGGTTGAAAGGAAACACATGCACTTGCTAAATGTTGCAAGAGCCATTATGTTTCAAGGGGGGATTCCACTAAGATTCTGGGATGAATGCATTATGACCTCTACTTATTTAATTAACAGAACTCCCTCTTCTGTTTTAGGTGGAATGTGTCCTTTTGAACTTATCTTTAACAGACCTCCTAATCTCTCTCATTTAAGGATTTTTTGGCTGTCTTGCATTTGCTAATATTTTAAATAGTACAGATAAGTTTTCTGAAAGAGCTGAAAAATGTGTGTTTATGGGTTACTCTTCTGTTAAGAAGGGTTATAAGTTTTACAGTCTTGATAATAAGTCATTTTTTATCTCAAGAGATGTTAAGTTTTTTGAAAATGTTTTTCCTTTTAAAACAAAGGATTCTGCAAGTTCTATTGAAAGTTCATTAATATAAATCAATTAAATTTTTGGGATATTAGTGTTCATGAAAGTCAACAAACCTTAAGTCCCAATGATGATGGGAGAGATAAGTCCAAGTCCAGTATAGGTGAGGGCAGTGGTAGCAAGGTGACCTTGAATAGTTCAACAATTACTACTGTTTCAGATGTAAATGTTGATCATACCAGGACATCTGCACCTACAACAACACCTATTGTTGAAACTGTTTCTCCTGAGGGCATTGTGTCTACTAATAAGGATTCATATTCTTTCACTCCTAGTGTTAGGAGATCACAAAGAGATACTGCTATGCCTAAAAGGTTTAATGAATATGTTGTTGAAGGAAAAGTGAAATATGGAATAGAGAAAGTCATTAACTATTCTAAATTGTCAAAAGAAAACTTATGTTTTGTCTCAACTTTAAATAAAAGTGTAGAACCTTCTACATACTGGGAAGCTTGTAAAAGCAAACACTGGGTAGATGCTATGAATTTGGAGATGGAAGCTCTCCATAGAAATGACACTTGGGAATTATCTGACCTACCTAGTGATAGAGAACCTATTGGATGCAAATGGATTTATAGAATCAAATATAAATCAAATGGAGAAATTGATAGATATAAAGCTAGGTTAGTGGCAAAAGGTTTTAATCAAAGAGAAGGTGTTGATTTTGATGAGACATTTTCACCTGTTGTCAAGATGATAACAGTTAGGTGTCTTATCAATATTGCTATTCAAAACAGTTGGAGTTTATTTCAGCTGGATATTAACAATGCCTTTCTCTATGGTGACCATGATGAAACTTTTTACATGACTTTGCCCCTAGGTTACTTTGATAAATCTGATAAAAGAGTTTGCAAACTCAAAAGATCTCTCTATGGGCTTAAACAACCCCTAGAAAGTGGAATGAAAAACTTACTGCAGCCCTTGTTGAAAATGGTTTTAATCGGAGTAAAAATGATTACTCTCTCTTTATTAAATCTGTAAATGGTGTCTTTATTGCACTTTTGGTTTATGTTGATGACATTGTTGTAACTGGAAACAATGTTAAAGAGATTTTAAAGTTTAAAAAGTTTTTAAGTTCAAAGTTTAAAATTAAAGACTTGGGAGTTCTCAAATACTTTCTTGGAATTGAAGTGATTAGGTCAAATACAGAAATTTGTTTATCTCAAAGAAAGTATACTTTGGACTTGTTAAGTGAATTTGGGTTATTGGGTAGTAAACCTTGTCAAACACCTATTAAACCAAATGTCAAGTTTGATGGCAACAAGATTAATTATTTACCTCTAACTAATATCACTGAATACCAAAGATTGGTTGGAAAGTTGATCTATTTAACACTCACTAGACCTGACATTTCATACTCAGTGCATGTTTTAAGTCAATTTATGCATTCTCCTAGAGTTTCACATTTAAAGTGTGCAATGAGAGTTCTTAAATATTTAAAGTCTGCTCCTGGGCTAGGTATATGTGTTAAAAGGTCTGATGAAAATAGTATTGTTGCCTTTGTGGATTCAGATTGGGGCAAAGGCATTATGGAGAGAAAATCTATAACTGGTTATTGTTTGTTTCTAAATGGTTCTATTATTGGTTGGAAAAGTAAAAAGCAGTCAGCCATCTCTAGATCATCAGCTGAAGCTGAGTATAGAGCTTTGGCTGATGCTTCTTGTGAAGTTATCTGGGTTCTAAAGTTACTGGATGAATTTGAAGTCAAATATAGTCTGCCTGTACCTATGTTTATGGATGATTCAGCTGCCATTAAAATAGCTTCTAATCCTGTTTTCCAAGAAAAGACAAAACATTTTGGAGTGGACTTGCATTTTGTGAGAGAAAAAATAAGTTCAGGTGTCTTAACTACATAAAAAGTTAGTTCAGAAGATAATACTTCTGACATTTTTACAAAAGGGCTTTGCTCTTTTCAACATTATAAACTTTGTAGTAAACTGGGTTTGAAAGATGGTTTCAGCAATTAGATTGTGGGGGGGGGGGGGGGTGTTCAAATAATGATATCTTTCTCATTCTAATTGCTTTTATTTTCATTTCAACTTGTTCTTATAGTTGGTTGAGTGTATGCAGGTTGTAGCAGTATAAATGTAGCTGTACAAAAGTTGATTTAGCTGCTGCTGCATATATTCTTGTTGCTGTTGAAGTTTAATGAAGGGGTCAAGTCTTTTGCGAATCATGTATGTTGTTTTTCGGTCAATGTACCTGGTACGGGGGCTGAATTGCAATTATACAAAGATGGGACGTAGTTAGACTTGACTTTGCATATTAGAGGGACCATTCCGGCCCTTTCTCTTACTTTGTAATGACCCGGAATTTTCTGACCAAATTATACTTATGAGATTAACATTTACATAAATTAAACCATACCAACATGATAAGCAATCCAAATTGTTGAGACTTGTGTTTTTGAAAAGAGTTTTACACAACGTTTGACCGTCCAATATGACCGATGATATCACGAACTATATAACATACGATAATTATACGTTTGTGTATATATATGTATTTATATATATTTAACATGATCTAAGGATGGTTTAACATCTCATTGTGTACTAATGACAATGAGTTATAAGTATATTTTGAAACTACTAACTTAAGTTTTCAAAACGATAACTATACGTAACATTCTTTGATATATATACTTATAATCTATAATGCTTATACATGTATCGTATATATAATGTATTTAATCACTTTTTAAGGACTTAAATACATAAAACAATATAAGTATATTCACAAAAGATAGCTATATTTGAATTCTCGTTCCGTTTCCTCAAGATTTCTATACGTATATCTAGGGTATATGTACCCGTATCATACCCAGCTTCTATACATATTTACTATTGATATATACACATCAAATCAACATCCTAATCAACATTATTACTGCCCTAGATATGAGGTAACTAGAATTTGTCAAGTAGTATGAATTATTAGTAAGAAAACAAAATTAGGAATCCTTTTCTTTCTTTATAAACTAAAAACGTTTTTATAAATGAACACCATTTCTTCACTCCATTTTCTCATACCTACACCCTCATTTCTCTCTCAAAATACTTCTAACTTCATACTTGATCATCTCCAAGCATTTTCCCCATCATTTAGCTTCAATTACAAGCCTTAAACACCATAAGAAAACTCTTTCAAGAACATATCAAAATAACCACCCATTTGAAGAAGTTTACTTCCAACCTTTTGATCTAACTTCACCAATCTTTGATTCCAAGATTATTTCTTATCTTTTGCAGTAACTTTATCCAAGTAACTTGAGGTAGTAACCTTGTTCATAATCTTATTCAATTCATATTCACATTGCTATCTTATTTTGTGGTATAAAATTTTAACAACAAGAACATAGTTTGAATGATTTCAAACTTGTTTGCAAACTAAATAGATCCTTCTAACTTGACTTTTAAAACACTTCAAGACCTGTAATATATCATAATGATATGCTAACCTAACAAGATATAACTTGGTTTTACAAAGAAAATCTTAAAAACTGAATCTACGTCGTCGGAGTGCAACCGGGGGCTGTTTTGGGTTGGATAATTAAAAACCATCTTGAACTTTGAATTGGAAGTTCATGTTCTGGAAAAATGATATTTCTTATGAATATGTTAACACATAAAAATTTCATGGTTTAACTCAAAGTGTAAGTATTTTTAGAAAAATGATCATTAAATGTTGTTTTTATGATGGAAAATGATCACTTTCATAAGTTTCACCAAAGTTTGACCTATAACCTATGATTTTGAATACAAACTAAGGTATTTTCAGTTCATATTCTTAAAATTTGACTCGATCCAAGGAAGTGGCAAGTTGAACCAACAAAAACGGAGTTGTAATGAAGAAACTACGACTAAAACAAGATTGGGTATCCGAAGCTAGTTTAGCTACGAAAATATTTGGAGAAAAAGTAAATTAATCATATCTTTTCTAATTAATATGATATTTTATATATAATTACTTATGATTTGATTTTATATATTTCAAGACCACCCGTAAACAACACGAGAAGATTAATCATAAGACCTCATGATTGTACGCAACACGTCATTTGACAACACGGTACTTTATGTACGCAACACGTCATTTGACAACATGGTACCATGGGTCGAGATTAATTCTGATCAATACGAATACGATGGGGTCTTTATTTATTTTATTTAAGCAACTAAATGTGGACCACTAACATCGGACTGCTAACTACGGACTAAGAAAATATTAAAAGTATATATATATGTAACGATTACTTAAAAAGAAAATATGTTGATATATTATATATATGGTTAGGTTCGTGATATCTATCGGAGACCAAGTCGAATTAAATACCTTCAAGGTAAAAGTGAGTTTTATTTTCTCCCTTTTTAATTGCTTTTGCAATATATATTTTTGGGCTGAGAATACATGCGCTGCTTTTATAAATGTTTACAAAATAGACACAAGTACTTAAAAATATATTCTACGTTGAGTTGTACCACTGGCATATTTCCCTGTAGCTTGATAACTTCTATTTACATGGGTATTGTAAACGCGAATCCTGTTGATAGATCTATCGGGCCTGACAACCCCAAATCGGACTGGACGACCAGTATTCAACGGTTGCACAGTACTTCGTTTTGGTGACTACACTTGGTACGGTGTAGTGAGATTTCATAATAAAGGGAATATGCGACGTTGATTAAATGTTAAGTATGGTTACCAAGTGCTCAACCACTTAGAATGCTTTACATACACTTGCGAGTGTATTATGTTTATGATTATGAAATCTTGTGGTCTATTAACATATTGAAATGATTGTTATGATAAACCTATGAACTCACCAATATAACAACCCTCACTTTTCCACATCTAAATTACCTTATTGCCCTTAGGGTTTTGTGTGCTCGTAAACTTTCTTTAACAAAACGTTGATCAAATAGTAAACTTTTAGTCGACACTTCCTGTTAAATAAGGTTTATACGTTTCTGTTCTATTAAAACTACAATTAATAATAAAAATGGATCATAAATTTACTCGACATTTTTATTGAATCTAGAAGACTGGATCACTAGAACTACAAATATATATAATAATCTATATCATAATAATAAAATACAACACATATGCAATAATGCATGGCCTTATTTATATCATTCTTTTGCGTGGAGTGATTATAAGAAATTTGGAAGTCAACATGATCATGCTAAGAAAAGAATATTATACTATCCCTCATTTTTGTGAAGTGGCTATATATACTAACTCTCATATATGCAATTCAATATCACCGAGTTAAAATTCATAAATCACCAAAAATCACAAACTCTCCCCTCTTGTTTGTTCGGCTGAGTTAGCATCCAATTACTTGAAGTTCTCGACCCACAATTTTCCGTATCAAGTAAGCCTTCAAATTCTTGCTTTAATTGTTGATACAAACTTTATTATATCATATTTATGTTGGATCACAGGTCCTTAACAACAACTCAATTTAAGCAAAAATAAAATTAAAAGGCACTCTTTAAGTTTCGTTATGCGAAGTAAAAAAAAAAAAAAAAAAAAAACGAATTGAAACAGGGACTACATTTTTAATCACACAACTACTATTCTATTAAATATCAACCAGGCTATATATAGCCTTAAAGAAACACGTGTAAACATAAAAATAGGAGTACATAAGTTTTAAAGTTGCCTGTTGACTATAAGGTAGTAACTCATATGGATACAAAATTCTTTTATTTAAGCTTGGTACATACATATAGAGTTGTGTACCGATTTTTTTAGGAAAAAAAAAAAAAAAAAAAACTAAAATTTGTTCGTCAAAATATATATATAATTTTTTTTTACTGATATTCAATATTTGAACAAAAATTGCATTGTACTATAACCCATTAATTTTTATAAATATATTATGATGAGTTCTTTCAATAAATAAAAGAGTAAGTAGATACTTTATTTTGGTGTGCAGTATAGTACAGGAAATCCAAAAGAAAAAGTGATGATAAATTTTATGAGTTAAAAAAAAAAAAAAAAAAAAAAAGAGTCCATACATTCGAGCTACCAGTAGGTCTAATTTAATGATTAAAATTTACGCAACTAGTCCCTGAGTTAATTAGTAATTTGCAAACTTGATACATAGTTTTCTATCACAAGTAACACTATAAAAATTACAAATATATTTATTTTAATGATATGGATTAAAATATTAAGATCAAGGAGATATCGAAGTCTCTGTATTACATATCAAGACTAAATTTTATTAAATTTATGGATTTACTTCTTAATTTATGATTGGTGTTACAAAATTTAATAAATTGTTTATAGAAGCAATATAGGTAAAGAAGAAGTGGGAATGGTGGTACTGATTGGGTTCTGTAGTCACAACGCAAAACAAAAATAAACTTGAAAGTTACTATTTCAGTCCTTAAACTATTTAATGGTTTACAATATTATAACCAAGACTTAAACAACATTTCTTTATTATTTCTTTTTGCTGTACGAAATTCATATATAATTTATAGATAATATTTGTATGTATAAAGATAATTTAACGTATAGTATCTATACACCTATAACGTGAAGGTTATAATTAAAGATAACGTACAAAGACTACAAACATCACCGCTACTTGTGGCCTAGGGTGATTCTTGGTACCATTCATGGTAGCAACGAAGTTTGGGCGAGATTGTACAACATCTTTGTTAAAAATTATAACCCGGACATTTTTTTTTTTAAAACTAGAAGCTTACTATAAGTGAAAGCTTTCCATAAATAGTAGGTTTCCAAATATAGAAACTTTTGAGAAATAGTAATTTTTCTCGAAAATGGTCACTGTTAATATAGTTTACTATATTAATAAACAAACTTTATGTCTATTAGACATTAACTAATCGAACATAATATCTCTAGGTTGAGATCTCCGTGTTCAACACTCCGATCATATAACTTGCGTGGAATTTCTTGCTTGCTATTAAGTTGAATTTCATAGCCCCGCTTTTACATTTTTTTATGTTTTTACATTGGGGTGAGACACATGCTTTATTTTAAATGCTTTCACAAGTACAAACTTATTATGCGACCAACATGAGTATTTTATTGTGTTCATTTGAAACATACAAATCCCTGCTTTGTAATATCATTAATTGCTAGATGAATTAAAGTGGCAAACGGAATTATTATAGATAGCGCTATTGGGAGCAACGTCCCGAACCATTGACCTCAGGTCAATTGGTGGTATAATAATGATCTCGACATTTACGTATGTATTGTCTTGGGGTAAAATCGTTTAGTTTTGATATTATACGCTCATGGCATACTTTTGATATACATGATATATCGACTTTACTTAAATCTTGTGATCTAACAACTTACTCAAAATTAAACCTATGTTATTCACTCAACCTTGTGTTGACTTTTTAAGCATGTTTGTCTCAGGTAATTAGAAGCTGTTGATGTGCTGCTTTGATGATGATTGCTTGCTATGCTTGGAGTCTTCATGCATTACTTATCATTCCATTTAAAAACATTTAATGCTTTGTTCATTCAATAATATGTAATGACTATTTATATTCCGCTGCAGAAACTCAATAAAAGTTATATATAACGTCTCATATAGAGTCGTTCTCGTTATACAATTGCTTGATTTGATATAATTAGTCACAAATACCCCCGGCCCTATTTGGGGGTGTGACAGATTGGTATCAGAGCAGGGTTGTTATAGAGAACCAGGATTGCATTTTATGTGTGCCTTATGTGTTAGCTAGGGTGCCTTAGCAATCTTTAGGACTATAGCCTTTCCTGCCTTAGTTTTAATTGCCTATCTCTTATTATCTTGGTATCTGTCATTCATACTTCTACTTCTTGCCTTACGTCTTCCTTAGAACGCTAACCTTATTATGTATTGAAGAAACAATGGCTGGAGGACAACAACCAAATGACAATACCAACTCTTCCAACATTACTCTCACAAGTGAACAATTTCAACAACTCCTTGCTGCCGCTCAAGGCAACAACAATAATCAAAACAACAATAACAGAAGCCGAAACCCTCCGAACTCATGCTCACATAAAGAATTTATGAGTTGTAAACCACCAAGTTATAAAGGAACCGAAGGACCAATTGAACTAAACCGCTGGTTTGAAAAGATGGAATCCGTGTTTCGTTTGTGTAACTGCGGTGAAGCTGACAAGGTCAAGTATGCTACTGGAACTTTATCTGGTGGAGCTTTAACTTGGTGGACTGCATATGCTGGTACAGTTGGATGGACTGCTGCTCTAGCCATACCCTGGGAAACCTTAAAAACCATGCTGGCTGGCAAGTATTGTCCCAGGAATCAAGTCCAAAAATTTGAAGTCGAATTCTGGGAGTTAAGAATGAAAAATCTTGAAGTTGAGGAGTACAACAATCGATTTCTGGAGCTAGCTGCTCTATGCCCTAGTATGGTTACTCCTGAGAGCAAGAAGATTGAAAAGTATATCATCGGTCTTCCTCCTCAGATTCAGGGAAATGTTATATCTGCTGGTAAAGAAACCATTGAGGCTACGATGTTGATGACTCAAAATCTGGTTATGGCTGCAAGGAGAAATGCCAAGGAAAAACAAACCGAAGTAAAGGCTATTGATAACAAAAGAAAGTTTGAGCCTACTCAAGGTTCAGGTCAGAATTCAAACAAGAAGGTTGGTGATACTACAACAGGTGGTTATGCTGGTAAACTTCCCTACTGCTCAAGATGTGAAAAACATCACAATGGAAAGTGTAATATTCAATGTGGAAACTGTAAGAAGATGGGTCACCTGAGTAAAAATTGTAAACTTCCTGCTGTTACGACATATACTCCTGCAACTAAAGACAAGCCCTTTGTTCCTACTTGCTATTCTTATGGTGAAAAAGGACATACAAAACCCAATTGTCCTAAGAAGGAGGATATCACTAAGAATACAGATGCTGGCAAGGCTAAGGGTCGAGCATTCGTCATGACTGCTGAAGAAGCTAGGGACAACGAGGACGTCATCACTGGTACATTTCTTGTCAACAACTGCTATGCTTCTGTTTTATTCGATACTGGTGCTGATAGAAGTTATGTGTCTACTGAATTTTGTGCCTTATTTGACGAGAAACCCCAAACCTTAAACACTAAGTATCTTGTAGAAATGGCCAACGGTAAATTTGTAAAAGTTGACCGGATCTACAAGGAATGTAATCTGACTCTAGCCAATAAAACCTTCAAGGTTGACTTATTGCCTGTTGAACTAGGAAGCTTTGATATAGTCTTAGGGATGGATTGGTTATCCCCGATGAAAGTGGGTATCCAGTGTTTTGATAAGACAATTAATATTCCTCTCGAAACTGGTGAAATTCTTGTTATCCAAGGAGACAAGAGTGGTTCCAAACTTAATCTTATCTCATGCATCAAAACCCGAAAGTACCTTATGAAAGGATGTCAAGCTATTTTGGCTCACATAAAGGAAGTCAAGCCAGATGAACGGCATATTGAAGACGTTCCTGTTGTTAAAGACTTTCCTGAAGTCTTTCCTGATGAACTCCCTGGTCTTCCACCACAAAGACAAGTCGAGTTTCAAATCGATTTGATTCCCGGTGCTGCACCTATTGCAAAGGCACCATACCGGCTAGCTCCATCAGAAATGAAAGAGCTATCTATACAACTACAAGAGCTTCTAGAGAAAGGATTCATTCGTCCCAGCTCATCACCGTGGGGAGCACCTATATTGTTCGTTAAAAAGAAAGATGGTTCAATGAGGATGTGTATCGACTACCGTGAACTAAACAAGTTGACCGTCAAGAATCGTTATCCTCTCCCTAGAATCGATGACTTGTTTGATCAGTTACAAGGATCAAGCATCTATTCCAAGATTGACCTGAGATCTGGATATCATCAACTTAAAGTTAAGGAATCCGATGTTTCCAAGACTGCCTTCCGGACTCGTTACGGACATTACGAATTTTTGGTAATGCCCTTTGGGTTAACTAACGCTCCTGCAGTATTCATGGATCTCATGAACCGTGTATGCAAGCCTTATCTCGATAAGTTTGTGATTGTTTTCATCGACGATATTCTCATCTACTCTAAGAGTGAGAAAGAACACGAACAACACCTCCGACAAATTCTGGAATTATTAAAGAAGGAACAGTTGTATGCTAAATTCTCCAAGTGTGATTTTTGGTTGAAGACTGTTCAGTTTTTGGGACATGTAGTTGACAGTGATGGAATACATGTCGACCCCGCGAAGATCTCGGCTATTCAGAACTGGGAAACACCTAAGAACGCGAAACACATTCGTCAGTTCTTAGGACTTGCCGGTTACTATCGGAGATTTATCAAAGATTTCTCCATTCTTGCCAAACCACTCACCAAGTTGACTCATAAGGATAAGAAGTTTGAATGGTCTGGTGAACAGGAATCCGCGTTTCAGACCCTGAAAGAAAAGTTGACTACCGCTCCAATCTTATCACTACCCGACGGAACTGAAGACTTTGTAGTCTATTGTGATGCTTCAAACCAAGGTTTTGGTTGTGTGTTAATGCAACGCCAGAAAGTCATTGCATATGCATCCATACAATTAAAGAAGCATGAGAAGAACTATACTACCCACGACTTGGAACTAGGAGCTGTAGTATTCGCATTAAAGATATGGCGACACTATCTTTATGGAATAAAATTCACCATATTCACCGATCATAAGAGTCTCCAGCACATCTTTGACCAAAAGCAACTAAACATGAGACAAAGACGTTGGGTCGAATTACTAAATGACTACAACTGTGAACTCAAGTACCATCCTGGTAAGGCAAATGTTGTTGCTGATGCACTCAGTCGAAAGGATCGAGTCAAGCCTATCCGAGTGCGAGCTTTGAATATGATCATTCAAACAAATCTGACAGCTAAAATTCGGGAAGCACAACTAGAAGCTATGAAGCAAGAAAATATCGGACATGAAGGACCTTCAGGATTTGAAAACCAATTACAAATCAAGGAGAACGGAACACGATATTACAACAACCGTATCTGGGTTCCTCAATTCGGAAATCTGCGAAAGCTAGTCTTGGATGAAGCACATAAGACTAGATATTCTATTCACCCAGGCTCCAGTAAGATGTATCACGATGTGAAAGAATTTTATTGGTGGCCTAATCTGAAATCTGATATTGCTGAATATGTGAGCAAGTGTCTTACTTGTTTAAAAGTTAAGGCCGAGCATCAGAAGCCGTCTGGTTTACTGCAACAACCGGATATTCCACAGTAGAAGTGGGAATGTATTGCTATGGACTTTATTACTAAATTGCCCAAGACTTCTAGTGGCAATGATACTATATAGGTCATAGTAGATCGTCTTACTAAATCTGCTCATTTCTTACCGATCAAGGAGACCGACAAGATGGAGAGATTGTCACAACTGTATATCAAAGAAATTGTCTCTCGTCATGGTGTTCCTATATCAATCATATCCGATCGCGACAGTAGATTCACTTCCAGATTATGGAAATTCTTACAAACTGCTCTTGGAACTCAACTTGACATGAGTACTGCTTATCATCCGCAAACCGATGGTCAAAGTGAACGAACCATTCAAACATTGGAAGATATGCTTCGCGCTTGTGTTATCGACTTCGGCAAAGGCTGGGATAGACATTTGCCTTTGGTTGAATTCTCTTACAATAATAGTTACCACTCAAGTATTCAGGTTGCACCTTTTGAGGCCTTATACGGACGAAAATGTAGATCTCCACTGTGCTGGGACGAATTAGAGGACAGACAATTGACTGGTCCTGAAATCATTCACGAAACAACCGAAAAGATCGTTCAAATTAAAGAACGGTTAGAAACTGCCCGCAGCCGACAGAAGAGCTATGCTAATAAACGTCGGAAAGATTTGGAATTCCAAGTTGGTGATAAAGTTATGTTGAAAGTATCCCCTTGGAAAGGCGTCGTTCGTTTTGGGAAACGAAGCAAACTAAGTCCGCGTTTTGTTGGACCCTTCAAGATTACTGAAAGGATCGGACCCGTGGCATATCGATTAGAATTACCTGCTGAACTAAGCAGCGTACACGATGTATTTCATGTCTCGAATCTTAAAAAGTGTCTCGCTGACGACACTCTCGTTATCCCATTGGATGACATTCGCATTGATGATAAAATGCATTTCATAGAAGAACCAATGGAAGTCGTGGACCAAACTGAAAAACGCTTGAAACAAAGCACTATTCCTATTGTTAAGATCCGTTGGAATTCACGAAGAGGCCCCGAGTATACCTGGGAACGTGAAGACCAGATGAGGCAGAAATATCCCCATCTCTTCTCAACCGCTGATGCATCCGAGAAGACTACCTAAAACTTCGGGACGAAGTTTTTATTAACGGGGAGGTACTATAACAACCCTCACTTTTCCACATCTAAATTACCTTATTGCCCTTAGGGTTTTATGTGCTCGTAAACTTTCTTTAACAAAACGTTGATCAAATAGTAAACTTTTAGTCGACACTTCCTGTTAAATAAGGTTTATACGTTTCTGTTCTATTAAAACTACAATTAATAATAAAAATGGATCATAAATTTACTCGACATTTTTATTGAATCTAGAAGACTGGATCACTAGAACTACAAATATATATAATAATCTATATCATAATAATAAAATACAACACATATGCAATAATGCATGGCCTTATTTATATCATTCTTTTGCGTGGAGTGATTATAAGAAATTTGGAAGTCAACATGATCATGCTAAGAAAAGAATATTATACTATCCCTCATTTTTGTGAAGTGGCTATATATACTAACTCTCATATATGCAATTCAATATCACCGAGTTAAAATTCATAAATCACCAAAAATCACAAACTCTCCCCTCTTGTTTGTTCGGCTGAGTTAGCATCCAATTACTTGAAGTTCTCGACCCACAATTTTCCGTATCAAGTAAGCCTTCAAATTCTTGCTTTAATTGTTGATACAAACTTTATTATATCATATTTATGTTGGATCACAGGTCCTTAACAACAACTCAATTTAAGCAAAAATAAAATTAAAAGGCACTCTTTAAGTTTCGTTATGCGAAGTAAAAAAAAAAAAAAAAAAAAAAAAACGAATTGAAACAGGGACTACATTTTTAATCACACAACTACTATTCTATTAAATATCAACCAGGCTATATATAGCCTTAAAGAAACACGTGTAAACATAAAAATAGGAGTACATAAGTTTTAAAGTTGCCTGTTGACTATAAGGTAGTAACTCATATGGATACAAAATTCTTTTATTTAAGCTTGGTACATACATATAGAGTTGTGTACCGATTTTTTTAGGAAAAAAAAAAAAAAAAAAAAAAACTAAAATTTGTTCGTCAAAATATATATATAATTTTTTTTACTGATATTCAATATTTGAACAAAAATTGCATTGTACTATAACCCATTAATTTTTATAAATATATTATGATGAGTTCTTTCAATAAATAAAAGAGTAAGTAGATACTTTATTTTGGTGTGCAGTATAGTACAGGAAATCCAAAAGAAAAAGTGATGATAAATTTTATGAGTTAAAAAAAAAAAAAAAAAAAAAGAGTCCATACATTCGAGCTACCAGTAGGTCTAATTTAATGATTAAAATTTACGCAACTAGTCCCTGAGTTAATTAGTAATTTGCAAACTTGATACATAGTTTTCTATCACAAGTAACACTATAAAAATTACAAATATATTTATTTTAATGATATGGATTAAAATATTAAGATCAAGGAGATATCGAAGTCTCTGTATTACATATCAAGACTAAATTTTATTAAATTTATGGATTTACTTCTTAATTTATGATTGGTGTTACAAAATTTAATAAATTGTTTATAGAAGCAATATAGGTAAAGAAGAAGTGGGAATGGTGGTACTGATTGGGTTCTGTAGTCACAACGCAAAACAAAAATAAACTTGAAAGTTACTATTTCAGTCCTTAAACTATTTAATGGTTTACAATATTATAACCAAGACTTAAACAACATTTCTTTATTATTTCTTTTTGCTGTACGAAATTCATATATAATTTATAGATAATATTTGTATGTATAAAGATAATTTAACGTATAGTATCTATACACCTATAACGTGAAGGTTATAATTAAAGATAACGTACAAAGACTACAAACATCACCGCTACTTGTGGCCTAGGGTGATTCTTGGTACCATTCATGGTAGCAACGAAGTTTGGGCGAGATTGTACAACATCTTTGTTAAAAATTATAACCCGGACATTTTTTTTTTAAAACTAGAAGCTTACTATAAGTGAAAGCTTTCCATAAATAGTAGGTTTTCAAATATAGAAACTTTTGAGAAATAGTATTTTTTCTCGAAAATGGTCACTGTTAATATAGTTTACTATATTAATAAACAAACTTTATGTCTGTAGCGACCCCGACAAATCGTCAAATGACGGCGTCGGCTACGTGGGTCCCATTACCTGATTATAAGTCTTTAAGATAACGTTTGACCAAAATATGTCGCCTTCATTTCAAAATAAAGATTGTTTCAAAGTTTACAAGAATTGTTCAACCAAAAGTTAAGTTACAACGTTATAGATACGATTGAAATCTAGGCGACACGGTTTAAAGTAAAGTCAAAAGACGCTCCATGAAATGCATGTATACTCGACATCGGATGCAAGTATCAAATAGTAAGCGGAAGCATGTTTCACATATCGTGCAAGACCTGAGAAAAACATAGAAATCTGTCAACGAAAACGTTGGTGAAATCATAGGTTTAAGTAAGTAAGTACAAGTGAACCACAAGATTTGCATCAATGAAATAATAGTAATACATTCCAAAAGTTTGTTTCACGAGCACCCAATTATCAAAGCTTAACATTCCTTCCATTGTATACCCCATCACTTAGTGCTAGAACAAACACTGATTCTCGAAAATATATTTCATCCGTAGACGGTAGCGAACCGTCAAAGATGAGGGTTGTCAACCCATATGGCCATATAACATAAGTTCTCGCTTACACCCGGCAAGTGTAACTAATGATAATCGAATTGAGGATTTTTGTTCTAAACTCGTATGTAGAATGTTTGTTTTCCCGTTCTTGTGTTCACTTAGTTCAAAAGAATCGTTTATGTTTTCTCATCCCAATATAAGTTAAAAAAGAGTAAAAGTGGGACTATGATCTCACCTTTGATTGCACGAGTATAAATGTACTTCACAAAGTAAACGTGTGCATGAATGTTGCTTAGCCTTGACCTAAACAAATAAGTTGTATCAATTAACCGGTTACGACACAAGGTCGGGTGAAATGTGTTCAATTAGTCCTATGGCTCAATACGACTTGAATAGTATAGCATGTGAATCACGTTGTCAAGTTTCATGCAAGAATCACGTACAAAAGCAGGTTAGAACGATTGTATAAAAGTTTGGTTAAGTTTGACTAAAAGTCAAACTTTGGTCGGTCAAAGTCAACGAAAGTCAACACGTTCGGGTCGGGTTCCGAACTATTTTTCTGAGATTTTTATTCATATATAAGCATGTTAGAACAAGTCTCATATGAATCGGAAGTCTAAAACATGGCAAACATTTCACGTGAAACGGACATTGGAGACAGAAGCTGGGCACGGCTTATGCCGCGCCGCGGCCAGGCCTGTCGCGCCGCGACAATGGCCGTGGCCTGGTCCCAGGCCTGTTTCACTTGTTCAAGACTTGGTCAATTTTCAAACAAACGCAAAACTCAAACCGTAAACAACTAGAAGACGTATCTTATACCGTTGGAAAGCTCTTTTGACAAGGAACACAACTAAACATGTTTCACCAAACAAAAACATCATTTATAATAGCCGAAAACTCATCAAGTGAACATTTAAAGTCCATTTTCAAAGTTTCAAGTTCGTAAAACGTATTTTATGATTCGGGAATCCAATTTACACATACGATATGCCGTTTCGAAGGTAATTAAGCATACATTGCATCTAAACACTTACTAACAACATTAACAAGTATTCAACGCATCAAAAGTTCGTTTCAAAGTCTATCAAACCCTAGTCAAACATCACAAAATCCTTAATCGGGTTTTTGAAGTTTTCTTAATCAACCTACGCATCAAAACGAAGCTAGTGATACTAGTAACACAATTAAAACATGAACTTGAACAATCAAACAACATTTAATCTTCCAAAATGCAAGATTAAGCAAACCCATTTCAAATGTTCAAACTAGTTACTCAAAAAAACAAATCGAGCAAGTAAATCATATATTCATGCTAGACACGAGCCATAGACACTAACTAACACAATTTCAAGTCAAAAACACGAATTTATAGAAATCTAGAGTTTTTAGAAAGTTACCCAAACTCGATGAAATTGGTACCAAAATGTAGAGGATGAAAAGAGGATCACGAAAATGTAATTTGTTTTGAAGTTTGCTTCCAATCCCGAATTTAGATGATGATTTTATGAAGTTGGGGTTTGTGTGTGTGTTCTTGCTAGAGAGGAAGAGAGAGAGAGGGAGATGGTTGAATGGAGGTGATTGGGGTGGACTAGTTGACCTAGTCAACTAGTTTGCCCCGTGTCAATTTTAGTCCCTCGAGTTTAGAAGCGGGTGCGGGATTTAACCGATCGAATATTTTAAATTACACGAGAGTACGGGAGACGTTATCTTCCAACAACGAGAATATTTAAAATGTTACATAACAAAGGATACGAATCTAGATACGAAGGGTATTATTTAAAAAGAAAAAGACGGGCGTTAAAATAATTTAACGGAAAAATGCGGGATGTTACATTATCCACACCTCAAAAGAAATTTCGTCCCGAAATTTAGTTGGAAGTAGTAGTCGATATCTCTTACTCGAGACTTTACGTTGTCAATGCTATGAATAAGTGAAAGTACGTTCTTGAGGGTTCTCATGAATTTGGATAGTCAGGGTTTTACGTTGCATTAAGGTTCGGTTTTTACGATCCCTGGTTTCAACTGGTTTTCCTATGAAGAGAAGTTTGTCATCGATAGTTGATGTATCCAGCAGGATTGCACGTTCCTGTTCTGCAGGACACGTTTCTAAGTTTGTTACACGAAATGTAGGGTAAACGGAAACTTAATTGAGTCGGAAGTTCTAAACGGTAGGGAGCGGTTCCAATACGCCCCAAGGTTTCAAAAGGGTTAACATGTCGCGGGTTTAACTTTCCCTGATTCCCGAAACGGATTACACCCTTCCAAGGTGCGGGTTCTCAATATTACACGGTTACACACTGGGATTTGTGAGGTTCTCCTCTAAGTTTGGTATAACTCTTCTGGCGACAATGGGTTGTCTCGAGCCCTTCTCGGACTTGAACGAACTCAATTGTTGTTTCTTGATGGAGTTCAGATTTCGGTGGTTGATGCTTTGGTTAAATGAACAGGGGTATGACATTAGCGGTCATATAAGGTTTCGAAAAGTGCGCGTGGACACACGAGTGGTAACTACTGTTGTAAGAGTGATCTACTAAAGGTGACAATACGAGTTTGTGAGATGTCTTTCCAAGACGTAAATCGTTTGTTTGCTCGGTTCGTCAGTTTGTGGGTGGTACGCGGTACTCATGTCTAAGCGGGTTCCCAAGGTTTCTTGTAAAACTAGAAGTGAAACGAGTATTTCGATACAGAATAATTGACAAAGATACACCGTGTTGGAATAGAATCTCTTAAGATACGTTTGAACAAGTTAGTTAGGGTTCGAAAAATGTTCGTTAGGACTATTCACCCTCGTGGCGAATACTTATGTAATATGAGGAGTTTCTCTATCCATGGAGAAATGTTACAAGGAGTTTCTTTAAACGGAAATGCGAACGGTAAGGATAGTAGTGAAATGAGGACTTAGAATAGGATGAGTTTACATCTCGAGGTTGCTATAACGTGCCTCTAGTTGTCAAAAGTTGAAGTCTGAAAGAGAAACGAGGTAGTACACGTAGTTGTATAGTTCGGGGTTGAATAATAGTTGACCGATTATCAGAAACACAAGGGCGTTAAGTCAAAGAAGAGTGAAGTATCGTTGGATTGTGTGTTATCTTAATTTCCAGTAATATCAGACGGTAACGGTGAAATAACAGAGGTATGTAGTGTGGTACGTGATGACAAGAATATTGATCGGATCCACAATTTAGTATTCGAATTCTTCATGCAAAATAACGAATTTCCGTCCCGTTGATTTCGAGTCGAGGGAGTATGCCTTTCGGCGTCCAAGTAGAAATATTTCCATATTTGAGTCCCATCTGGTGTTGTACGAATTTAGCTAGAAATGTTGGTGTGAAGAATCACGCTCAAGGTTCGATCGCGGAGAGATTAAAGTCGTGTAATACGAGAAAAGTCAGAAATGAATCTTCGGTAACAACCGGTGAGATCTAAGATTTTTTTTTTTTTACGAATACAAGTCTGAGTTGGGAGAGTTTCCTGATTACATGTGGCTTGATTTCGAGATTGATTGTAATGCCTTGACCATTAACTTCATGGTCTAGAAAATTGGACTTCGTTCAACAGAAATTCTCACTCGGAGAATTTGGTATAAAGTTGCTCTTTTCTCAAAAGTTCGAGCGTAAGATGGTGATGTTGTTCGTTTTCCTTCTTTACTTAAATAAGTTAAGATGTCATCTATAAATACGATAACAGATTAGTCTATATGAATTTGCATACGCGGTTCAAGAGGTTTATGGATACGGGCGAGCCCTAAATAAATCAAGCGGTACTAAGAGAGATTTACAACTAACGTTGTGAGTTCGGAAAGTGGCTTAGGAGACATCATCTCACTTAACCCCCAATTGATGATAACCGGAACGGAGGTCGATTTGGAACATACGGGATTCGTGCAAATAATCATGAGGTCATGGATGCGAGGGAGAGGGTATCGGTTTCCAACCGAAAATTACTCAATTCACAATAATCTATACAAGATGATGGGGAAACACATTTTTTTTTTTTTTTTTTTTTTTTTTTTTACGAATAGGTTCCGAGCTCCCTAGTTCTATAGGTGTCAAGTCAAAAGTCTTAACGTATTTCCTCCAGTAAAATTTATAGGCACACAATATTTTTCCGTCGGTCACTTAAATCGTCTAAGTAGTATCTGGGGGAAAGAGGTGGAATATAAAGAGCATGAGTCAAATCCTTGGTTATAAAACGTCTAGCGGTAATCGAATCGAACAAGTATGAAATATACGGTTTGTTGTGAAGAAACGTACCCGTTACTAGTCCATCGTCGTTCCGGGCATCCGTGGTGTCGATGTCGAAGGTTCAACGGCGTGCGTTGGGGTTGATTTTCTTATTTGGGCACACATTCCTAAAATGACCCAGTTGGCCACATTCGAAGCAAGCACCCGTTCTGTGTGCGTTGGGCATCTTTCGAGCGACGGGTCCTTGGCGCCGGTGGCGAAACCTGCCACATCCTTCAAAGTGATGCTTGTGGCATTCGTTACAAAAAGGTAGTTTTCCGGCATAGCCTTTCTTGTCGTTGGAGATAAAAGGCTTCTTGGCGGGGTTGTTGTTATTGTTGTGGTTGCTTGATTGAGAGGCTTCCCATGTTCTTTTGTTGTTACTCGGGTGGTTCTCGACCATTGGTGCCGGTGCTTCCATTTCATTCACCGTTTCTAAGGCTTGGCGGGCCATTGTTAAAGCCTCTTGTAGGTTAGTGGGTTGAGATGTCATTACCTTGTGTTGAATGCTCTTAGGGAGGCCATCCATGTAAAGTTCGACTCTTAGGGATTCGGGAGTCATGAGAATTGGACACATCGAGACTAGTTAGGTAAACCGTTGATTATAAGCCTTGAGGTCATTTCCGGCCGTTTTTAAATTCCTTAGACCCTGTTCGAGCCTTCGAGTCTCGTCGCGCGGGAAGTATTCGGTGATCATTCTTTCTCTTAATTCGGTCCAAGAGAGTGTGTGGGCTTAATCGCTTCCCACTAATTGTACATACGTGTTCCACCATGAGAGAGCAATACCGGTGAAAGTGAGGGTGGAAAACTTGACCTTATCTTGGTCTCGACAACCGCTTGTGTTAAAAACGGTCTCCATTTGTTCAAACCATCGGGTGAGAGTAACCGGTCCCCCGGTTCCATCGAAAGTGGGAGGATTGTACTTCATGAAGTTCTTGTAGGAGCAACCTTCGATTAAATTACCGGCTCCATGATTGTTGTTGTTAGAAAAGTGATCGGCCACGGCCGTACCCACGGCGGTGGTTATCATTCGTTGAAGAGCTTGTTCTAGAGTTTCGAGAGGAGTATTGTGTTAACCTTGGTGAGCCATTGTTCCTTCATGAGACAAGAATATCGTTGGTTAGTATTTTCAACAATACTAACCGTGGCATGGAATAAGGATAGAGAGAAAATTTTCCTTGACTCGCCTTAAATTCTCTATGTCATAATGTCGGAACGTCCATGTGAATCACCGTAATATAATCCCGGAAATTATATTACCCTGATTCTCATGTGCATTTAACATTACTTCATAAAGTCAAGGTGGGGCACCAACAAAATTTATCAACGTAAGATCAAGATCGAATACGAGTTAGATATGATAGAAGAGTTCGAGTATAAATGCACAATTAGTCAAATAATTCCTACTTCAGTCTATATGCCGGTTGTAGTCTAGATTCACCTATGTACCCTATGACTCGGGGTGAACACAAATGAACTCTAAATCCCTACAACCAAGGCTCTGATACCACCTGTAGCGACCCCGACAAATCGTCAAATGACGGCGTCGGCTACGTGGGTCCCATTACCTGATTATAAGTCTTTAAGATAACGTTTGACCAAAATATGTCGCCTTCATTTCAAAATAAAGATTGTTTCAAAGTTTACAAGAATTGTTCAACCAAAAGTTAAGTTACAACGTTATAGATACGATTGAAATCTAGGCGACACGGTTTAAAGTAAAGTCAAAAGACGCTCCATGAAATGCATGTATACTCGACATCGGATGCAAGTATCAAATAGTAAGCGGAAGCATGTTTCACATATCGTGCAAGACCTGAGAAAAACATAGAAATCTGTCAACGAAAACGTTGGTGAAATCATAGGTTTAAGTAAGTAAGTAAGTACAAGTGAACCACAAGATTTGCATCAATGAAATAATAGTAATACATTCCAAAAGTTTGTTTCACGAGCACCCAATTATCAAAGCTTAACATTCCTTCCATTGTATACCCCATCACTTAGTGCTAGAACAAACACTGATTCTCGAAAATATATTTCATCCGTAGACGGTAGCGAACCGTCAAAGATGAGGGTTGTCAACCCATATGGCCATATAACATAAGTTCTCGCTTACACCCGGCAAGTGTAACTAATGATAATCGAATTGAGGATTTTTGTTCTAAACTCGTATGTAGAATGTTTGTTTTCCCGTTCTTGTGTTCACTTAGTTCAAAAGAATCGTTTATGTTTTCTCATCCCAATATAAGTTCAAAAAGAGTAAAAGTGGGACTATGATCTCACCTTTGATTGCACGAGTATAAATGTACTTCACAAAGTAAACGTGTGCATGAATGTTGCTTAGCCTTGACCTAAACAAATAAGTTGTATCAATTAACCGGTTACGACACAAGGTCGGGTGAAATGTGTTCAATTAGTCCTATGGCTCAATACGACTTGAATAGTATAGCATGTGAATCACGTTGTCAAGTTTCATGCAAGAATCACGTACAAAAGCAGGTTAGAACGATTGTATAAAAGTTTGGTTAAGTTTGACTAAAAGTCAAACTTTGGTCGGTCAAAGTCAACGAAAGTCAACACGTTCGGGTCGGGTTCCGAACTATTTTTCTGAGATTTTTATTCATATATAAGCATGTTAGAACAAGTCTCATATGAATCGGAAGTCTAAAACATGGCAAACATTTCACGTGAAACGGACATTGGAGACAGAAGCTGGGCACGGCTTATGCCGCGCCGCGGCCAGGCCTGTCGCGCCGCGACAATGGCCGTGGCCTGGTCCCAGGCCTGTTTCACTTGTTCAAGACTTGGTCAATTTTCAAACAAACGCAAAACTCAAACCGTAAACAACTAGAAGACGTATCTTATACCGTTGGAAAGCTCTTTTGACAAGGAACACAACTAAACATGTTTCACCAAACAAAAACATCATTTATAATAGCCGAAAACTCATCAAGTGAACATTTAAAGTCCATTTTCAAAGTTTCAAGTTCGTAAAACGTATTTTATGATTCGGGAATCCAATTTACACATACGATATGCCGTTTCGAAGGTAATTAAGCATACATTGCATCTAAACACTTACTAACAACATTAACAAGTATTCAACGCATCAAAAGTTCGTTTCAAAGTCTATCAAACCCTAGTCAAACATCACAAAATCCTTAATCGGGTTTTTGAAGTTTTCTTAATCAACCTACGCATCAAAACGAAGCTAGTGATACTAGTAACACAATTAAAACATGAACTTGAACAATCAAACAACATTTAATCTTCCAAAATGCAAGATTAAGCAAACCCATTTCAAATGTTCAAACTAGTTACTCAAAACAACAAATCGAGCAAGTAAATCATATATTCATGCTAGACACGAGCCATAGACACTAACTAACACAATTTCAAGTCAAAAACACGAATTTATAGAAATCTAGAGTTTTTAGAAAGTTACCCAAACTCGATGAAATTGGTACCAAAATGTAGAGGATGAAGAGAGGATCACGAAAATGTAATTTGTTTTGAAGTTTGCTTCCAATCCCGAATTTAGATGATGATTTTATGAAGTTGGGGTTTGTGTGTGTGTTCTTGCTAGAGAGGAAGAGAGAGAGAGGGAGATGGTTGAATGGAGGTGATTGGGGTGGACTAGTTGACCTAGTCAACTAGTTTGCCCCGTGTCAATTTTAGTCCCTCGAGTTTAGAAGCGGGTGCGGGATTTAACCGATCGAATATTTTAAATTACACGAGAGTACGGGAGACGTTATCTTCCAACAACGAGAATATTTAAAATGTTACATAACAAAGGATACGAATCTAGATACGAAGGGTATTATTTAAAAAGAAAAAGACGGGCGTTAAAATAATTTAACGGAAAAATGCGGGATGTTACAATGTCTATTAGACATTAACTAATCGAACATAATATCTCTAGGTTGAGATCTCCGTGTTCAACACTCCGATCATATAACTTGCGTGGAATTTCTTGCTTGCTATTAAGGTGAATTTCATAGCCCCGCTTTTACATTTTTTTATGTTTTTACATTGGGGTGAGACACATGCTTTATTTTAAATGCTTTCACAAGTACAAACTTATTATGCGGCCAACATGAGTATTTTATTGTGTTCATTTGAAACATACAAATCCCTGCTTTGTAATATCATTAATTGCTAGATGAATTAAAGTGGCAAACGGAATTATTATAGATAGCGCTATTGGGAGCAACGTCACGAACCATTGACCTCAGGTCAATTGGTGGTATAATAATGATCTCGACATTTACGTATGTATTGTCTCGGGGTAAAATCGTTTAGTTTTGATATTATACGCTCATGGCATACTTTTGATATACATGATATATCGACTTTACTTAAATCTTGTGATCTAACAACTTACTCAAAATTAAACCTATGTTATTCACTAAACCTTGTGTTGACTTTTTAAGCATGTTTGTCTCAGGTAATTAGAAGCTGTTGATGTGCTGCTTTGATGATGATTGCTTGCTATGCTTGGAGTCTTCATGCATTACTTATCATTCCATTTAAAAACATTTAATGCTTTGTTCATTCAATAATATGTAATGACTATTTATATTCCGCTGCAGAAACTCAATAAAAGTTATATATAACGTCTCATATAGAGTCGTTCTCGTTATACAATTGCTTGATTTGATATAATTAGTCACAAATACCCCCGACCCTATTTGGGGGTGTGACAACCAACCTTTTGGTTAATACTTTAAAGCATGTTTATTCTCAGGTACGAATTAAGTCTTCCGCTGTGCATTTGCTCAATATAAGGACATTACTTGGAGCCGATCATCGCAATGGGACCAAATGTTGATGACTTCGTCCAGGTGGATTAGGACGGGTCCTTTCAGTTGGTATCATAGCGGTGGTTATAGCGAACCAGGTCTTGCATTAGTGTGTCTAACTAGTAGTTGTTAGGATGCATTAATGAGTCTGGACTTCGACCGTGTCTACATGTCAAAAGTTTTACTTATCATTTCTAGTCGGAAATCATCTGCTTATCATCCTTAGGAAATTACCTGCTTATCATTCATAAGTCTAGACACATTTTACTGCATTTACTGCATTGATAGTGTATAGACGAATTCTTATCTTAGCATATCTGTTATTGCGAACTTTGACTGATATCTTTTCAAAGATTCTCCGTAATTTACGGGATTTTGGTATAATATATAGATATGTAAATTATGTATTGAAGAGTACCAAATCTAACTCCTATAATCTATTCCATACCAAAAATTCATTTTCCCCATTATACAAGATGGATTTCGCATCTAGTTCGAATTCTTCAGATTCCGACAGTTATGCCGATATGGATTTCCATTCGGGCTCCGAAAGCAGCGTCACCGGAATGGATCAACCAATTTCCCATCATCTATTCTGGATGAATTGGGGATGGGTTCGTAATATACTAAATCACTGGAGACAAGAAGAAGATGATCCATTCCATCCACCAAATTGCCCTCTTGGCGATGAACCTGAAGCACTTACCGGCAAACCTATTCGAAACACCATTTTCTCTCTCATTTCTAGAGTATCTAGTCACGATTATATACTATCCCATATTACAAATCTTGTTCATTCGCTCGCTCCAACCGCCAATCATCCCGGTGTACTAGCAGAAGTTAACGAACTTCGCGCTCGCGTGACGACTTTGGAGAACATGGTGCGAAGGTTGCAAACACCAGCAGCAGCACTGAAAGGACCCGTTCATATACATTATAAACGATTCACAATAGTTGATTACATTGCGAGGTATTTGACCTCTATATGATACAATTTACAAACATTGCATTCGTTTTTAAAAGACAAACTTTCTTTACATCGAAAATTGACAGGCATGCATACCATTTCATAATATCTACTATCCAACTATAAATTGATTTAATAATAATCTTTGATAAACTCAATGACTCGAATGCAACGTTCTTCGAAATATGCTATGAAAGACTCCAAGTAATATCTTTAAAATGAGCAAATGCACAGCGGAAGATTTCTTTAACACCTGAGAATAAACATGCTTTAAAGTGTCAACCAAAAGGTTGGTGAGTTCATTAGTTTATCATAATCATTTATTTCCATCATTTTAATAGATCACAAGAATTTCATTTCCAGTTCTCATAAATATACGTCCCATGCATAGAGACAAAAATAATCATTCATATGGTGTGATGTGCAGCGGGGTGTATATAAAATAGTTATTAATTTTAGCAGGAAATACTATTAAATACGATACATTTTTACACAAGATATTTATTTATTTAGAGAACGGATATACTTAAACCTTGCTACAACACTTATAGGCAGTGTACCTAATCGTACAGTAGTGTAGTTTTTAGTAAGTCCGGTTCGTTCCACAGGGAATCTTTTTTAAACAAAGCTCAACGCTATATAAAAATACAAACATATATATAAGTAATATTATTATTATTATAAAGGGGGGTTTTTACCGTTTAATGACCGGTTTGTCGATTTTAAAACTTTAGTCGCAGTTAAAACCTAATGTAAAATATTAAATAAATAAAAGACTTAATTTAAAGCGTAAAATAAATAACGATAATGAAATTGCAATAAAAGTGTGATAAAATAAAATTGCGATAATTAAAAAGTACGATAATTAAAAGTGCGATTAAATAACAATAAATAAAAGTGCGATAATTAGAAGTGCAATTAAATATAAAATAAAGGAAATTAAATATGAAATAAAAGAATTATGCTTATTTAAACTTCCGTAATCATGATGTTTGACGTGTTGATTTTAGTTTTATGCCCATGGGTTAATTGTCCTTTGTCCTGGATTATTTAATATGTCCGTCTGGTTTTTGTCCATAACAGTCCATCAATCATAAATATAAAGTGCGAGTGTCCTCGTCAAATTATCCTTATACTCGAAGTTAAATATTCCAACTATTTGGGGATTTAAACTGTAACAAGATTTTAATACTTTGTTTAATAATTACACCAGGATGTCGACTGAGTGTAACCCAAGGTTTTAATATTTTGTTATCAATTATACCAAGTGTCCTTTGTACATAATTTCACCCCTGTTTTAATTATTCTAGTGGCTATTAATCCATTCCCGTGTCCGGTTAAATGAACGATTATTCGTACATATAAATACCCCGCCCATCGTGTCCGATTGAGTGTATATGGTAATTTATAGGGACGCCCAATTGTAAATCTTTATATTAACATTAACAAACTATCATTTAGTTAAACAAATATAAAGCCCATTAATAGCCCATAGTCCAATTTCCACAAGTGTCGTTCTTTTGTCCAAACCCCAATTATGGTACAAAGCCCAATTATCCAATTTTAGTAATTAGCCCAACATCATGATTACTTCGTTTTAAATAAGCATAATAATAACTTAGCTACGAGACATTAATGTAAAAAGGTTGAACATAACTTACAATGATTAAAAATAGCGTAGCGTTACATGGACAGAATTTCGACTTACACCCTTACAAAATTCGCTAACATACCCTTATTATTAGAATTATAATTAAAATTAAAATATAAATTATAAATATATATATATTTTACGTATGAGGAGAAGAAGAAAAAGATGATGAAAATGATCAGATTTCGGTTTGCTTTATAGGGAGTTTCAAAACTGGGGGCTCCGCGACTCGCGGCCATTTTGGCCTTCAAACTCCGCGAGTCGCGGAGTTTGAAATTACAGCTCACAGCTTTGGAGTCTTTCTCTGCCGACGGTTTTTATTTATAAATATAATATATATATAATTAATATAATTAATTATATATTATATTATATTTATATACATAGTTAACTTGTAATTTTTAGTCCGTTGCGTCGAGCGTTAAGAGTTGACTCTGGTCCCGGTTCCGGATTTTCGAACGTCCTTGCGTACAATTTAATATCTTGTACTTTGCGTTTTGAATCTTGTACTCTTGTAATTTCGAGACGTTTCTTATCAATAATTGGAACCTTTTTAATTGTCTTTTGTACTTTTGAGCTTTTTGGTCGTTTGCGTCTTCAATTCGTCGAATCTGTCTTTTGTCTTCACCTTTTATTATTTAAACGAATATCACTTGTAAATAGAACAATTGCAACTAAAAGCTTGTCTTTCTTGAGGAATAATGCTATGAAATATATGTTCGTTTTTAGCATTATCAAATATTCCCACACTTGAGCGTTGCTTGTCCTCAAGCAATATCGTCTTGAAATACTAGAATCACTTCTTTATTCTTCACACTTTGTACATCAGTGATTTCTATACGGCGGTATAAACAATGGTAGTAACGATATGGTTTACAGTCCCACATGACTATAAAAATTTAGATCCATTAAGGAAATTGGATCTTTATGAAAACATTTGATCTTTTGAAAATTAAATCTAGTTTTTACCCTAGATAAGTTTTCCGGAATAACCCTTTACCGGTGTTTGCAAAATATTTTTGTGGGTTTGGTGGGTTTTAGATTTGAAAATTTTAGCTCAAAACTTGCGGTTTTGTGTTACCCACTTGCTAACCTTGTATTTGGAAAGCAACACGTCTAGTTTACTTGTCCCGTATATTACCTTTCGATAAACTACCGTCCGGTTGTAAAGGAAAGCGTTGAACAAGCAACTGTTAAGGCAATGTCCCCTGACATGCTTTTAATTATGGTCTATAATGTGTCGGACGCAATTACTATCCTTGGTAGGAGCAATAGTAAAGCTCACCCTTATGATTTTTCGGTATGGCACAAGTTCCTGTCTTTGACCACTATGCAACCACCGTTCTTACGGTTGACACCCGTTTTAGTTCAGGTGACCTAATGAATTCCAGGTGAATTCCTAGGATTTTACGTTCAATGGTAATGAACGCATTGAAAATAGGGTTTTCAGAAAACAAATCGGTTTGTAATTTTGATCAAAATATTTTCTCGTTCAAGCTCGAGTTTAGATATCATTGAATTCCATGAGTTTGTAATTCTCAATCTTTAAGGTCAATCTCAAGGATTGAGTGATATCAGTCTTAAAAGCTGATTTTTAATTTTTAAGGAGATTATCCTTTCTGGGGATCTGATTCATTAGTCTTATCCAGCTAATTTGCATGGTGCCCCCCCATTGCACGAGATAAATCCTTCTCATGGTTAGGATAAATCTGACCACTTGGCGACCCTGTTTAATGCTGAGGTCCGTGGATTTCCTTCTGATTTTAGTGATGACTTTTCTAGATTTTTCGTCAACCTATAGCTGGTCTGGACGACAACTTCATGACCTAAATCAAGAAGCGCGTGTCTTTTTCGGAAGACTTTACTTCCTTTTAATGATGGAATTGATTCATCGTGTAGATCCATCTCTTCTTTTCTTTCATCGGGTAAAACAGTTTAGTTTAGTCCAAAGCAAAAGTATTTTCAGTTATTTGTTACAGATATATGTGACATATGTTT
Organism: Rutidosis leptorrhynchoides; assembly: GCF_046630445.1. Lineage (NCBI taxonomy): Eukaryota > Viridiplantae > Streptophyta > Magnoliopsida > Asterales > Asteraceae > Rutidosis > Rutidosis leptorrhynchoides. The sequence goes on along the minus strand of NC_092337.1, from coordinate 34,281,754 downwards.
AAGATAACTTGGTAAATTTTCCCACACTTGGCTTTTATTTTCCTTTTTATCGTCCTCTATTCCATTTTAAATGAATTTTAACATTTTAGTTTGTTTCTTAATTTATGTCCTTTCCGAGGTAACAATAATTTCGGTGTTAAAACCTAATTTTATCGTTCATAAATATGTATAAACATGATTTTTAGTTCATTTAATTGAAAATTTTGAAAATTTTTACTAGAATTGGGTAGTCAGTATATAAGACCAGGGCTGTTCTTTATTATCAGAGAGCACTAGATTCTAATACAACTACTGCTTTACTAGTATTTTTAATGGTAACCAAGTGTATAAAGTAAAAATTTTTAGAATCCGAAAGAATTTAACCCCTTCCCACACTTAAGATCTTGCAATGCCCTCATTTGCAAGAAATCAGTAACAATTAAAATTATTGAGGGTGATTTGTGTGAAAATGATTAAATTTTACCAAAGTTTCCAAATATATTGGCGTTTGTTTGCTGAATGATAAATGGTGCACATCATTTGTTCATTCCGTCTTGTTGTTATTTCACATATATTTTGCATCTTGTCGTCAAAATTAGTTGCTTTTGCTGAACTTAATGCCAGTCTTTGAAAATGCGTTGTTTTACCCTGTTGTGTACATAAGATAAACTGTAAACATATATACATATTTTTTTTTGAAGTTTGGTATATTACCCCACATTCAAAAATTATTAAAATCTAAGAATAAAAGTTAGACAATTATAAAAATGATTACAATATTAACAAAAGTATTAAACGTATCAATCATTACAAATTACAAAATAAAAAAAAATAATAAGTATACTAGGGATGATACTGGTACCAATAGGGGTTCCAGGCATAACCATAGGTGCTATAGAATGCTTCGGCGGGGTTATACGTAGGATATGGTGGCTGCATCTCTATAGACCAGGGAGGGAAGATGGGTTTCGGTGTAGGAATATAGTTTCTACCTATATGTTGGAAATGAGCTATGATTTGGTTCTGATGAACTTGCCAATCTTCAAATGCTCTCTGTCTAGCATTTTCGTATTCCTGAGAAGCTATAAACCTTTGCATTTCTTGCATCTCATTCCCCCCTCCTACATTACCTTGCTGTTGGTTTCTCTCCACCTGTGGATGTCTACCATGGTATCGTACTGCGGCGTTATTTCGCCTCTTCAAAACTTTCGCACCATGGTATACATTTAAACCTATAGTATCGCGGGGTTCTGGTTCTTCTACTAATAATCCCCCCAACTTATATCCACACCGAGATATTCACCAATCAAAGTAATAAAAATACCACCTCCTATTATGCTATGCGGTCGCATCCCCCGAACCATAGCTGATAAATAATAACCCACACAATACGGTATACTTACAGTGCTTTGTGGGTCTCGAATACACATATGGTAAAACAAATCCTGTTCATTTACTTTTTCCTTGTTCTTACCCCTTTGTGTAATCGAATTAGCTAAAAACCTATGTATCACTCTTAATTCGGCTCTATCTATATCCAAATAAGAGTAATTTCCCCCTTTGAAACGGTGATGGCTTGTCATTTGACTCCACACACCGTGTGTATCAAAATTTTCATCTATCTTTCTACCGTTTAGTATCAATCCTCTACAATCGGCAGACGCTAACTCCTCAGGCGTATATATACGTAAAGCCTGAGCAATGTCCAGTAAAGACATGTGGCGCATCGAACCGCCTAACAAAAATCTAATAAAGAACGATCGGTTAAACTAGCTACCCGATCATTCAACTCTATACTACATAACAATTCTTCACACCATACTTTATATACAGGTCTACGCATGGTGAATAAACGTACCCAGTCATTAAAAGAAGAATTACCATACCTCTGTACAAGTAATTCCCTAATTGGCCCGGCCAATTCTACAGCTTCTAAGGGTCCCCATTCTATGACCCTCGGTACCTCAATAACCTTAGAATGAAGAGTATGCAAACCCCTTTGGTATTTTGGATAATCTATCCAAAGTCTGTCAAATCTCAGGTTCGGGTGCAACTCTTCCAAGTGCATATCGGAAAAGGTCATGACTGGATGAGGTATATCCTGCTTGTAGTAGTTATCCACCTCCTGTTGTTCCACATTCTCAGCAGGAGCATTGCGGGCTTGGGATGAAGATTCACCCCTTTCAGTCTGCAAAACACATCAAACACAATTTTTTGTGCATACAAATATGCATTAGTGTCAGCAAAATCATCAATCAAAATAATTACAATGACATTATTAATTTATATCAAACTTAAGCTTATTTTCATATTTTCATCAAATCTACACTTTTTCAAATAAGCATATACGAAAATGTTCGCCAAGTTCATAAGCATTCAACTCAAATAACATGTCAAAATAATCATTACTAGCAATTAAACAAGTCTCAAATGGCATTATCTTTCAAAAATCAAGTTCATGAATTTTTAGACTTGAAAAAGTCCACTTTAATTCTCAAAATCATGTTTAGGCTCAAAGTTTGGATCATTTAACTACCTAAACATGTTACACTACTTAATTTAGCAACAATTCATGACAAAAATCGGCCATAACCCGTTTATATCAAAAAGCCCCAAATTTGCTCAAGAACACAAACCCTAGATTACTCAAAATTTGAAATTTAAGGCTTCTAATCATGTTAAACAGCATCAATCTAGGTTATACAAGCATAATACATAAACAATTTAAGCCTAATTACACTAAAAAACATCAAAATCAAATTGGGGAAAAAATTGCTCAAGAACACTAATTTCGGATTAAATGGTGTTTAGGTGTAGAAATTTACCGTTTTTCTTGAGTAATTCCTAGATAGCATCCTTCTCAACATGATTTTAGCAAAAGATTTGATGATTAACGGTTAAAAATTGTGATTTTGGGGTGTATTTTTCGGGTTTTTCGCGTGCAGTTTTTCGCAGGTTTTTTTTTGTTTTGGGGTTGGGACTGATCTGTTCCAGCTCTTTATTTTTTTTTCTGATTTTTCATCCCTCCGCGACTAGCGGTGAATTACACTTCAAACTCCGCGAGTCGCGGAGTTTGCTATATTTTTTTTTTTTATAATCATTAACTTATGAAACAATTAAGTAATTAATTTTAAAATTTTGTTTCCCTTGTTATTTAGGACGAGGTCGTTTCGGATCGATGTCCTAGTCCGTCCCTCGACAAAATTTTAAAATTTGTCTTTTTGTAGCGATTGTTTTAAAAGCTAAGATTTTTGGGTTTTTTCAATGTTTTTGGCATACTTTAATTCAATAAGATTAAAAATAATGATAATAAAAGTTCTCGTCCCTCTCTCGGGTAAAGCAATTTCGGTTCAAAGACCTAGTCTTCAACTTACGACGAATTTTAAAAATCATATTCTTAACTTAATGAGATAAAGTAAATTTTTGTTTTTAAATTCACACAACTTAAATATAAAATTCAAAATTAATATTAAAAATTCACACCAAACTTAAAATTTGAAATGCATAAAATTAAAAATTCATATTTTAAAAATTAAAAGTTCACACTAATCTTAATTTAAAAATTCATATTATAAATTCACACCAAACTTATATTAATAATTTTTTTTTTCAAATATTTACAATTTTAAAAATATTGATTTTACAAAGTTTACAATATTTATAAAGGGTTCAAATATTAATTTTAAAAACATGGTAAAAATAAAATTAAAAATCTTTTTGTCTTTTTATCCCACTTTAATCAATCAAATATTATCAAAAATATGCGCCCCTCTTTTCGGTAAAGTAATTTCGGTTCCAAAACCTAATTTAACTCATGACGAATTTTTGAAATATTTTGGGTTGATTGATTAAAGATATTTATACCTTAAGAATAAACGTTAAATTTCGCAGTGATGTAATAAATTTTTGAATGATATCAATAATTTCGGTCGCCAAACCTAATTTTATTCAATACCAATTTAATACTTTTTAGCGAACAAATTAGCGTTTATTATCAAAAGGTTAAAAATAAAAATAAAAATAAAAATAAAAACTGTACAGACATACCTGTGAAATAGATTTCTTAGTTATATGATCTATCCCATTCATAAGATAGTCGGTTTAATTGGTTTTCCATGGCTACATAGGCGTAACCTCGAGCATTCAGTGTCTTTTCTTCTAAACATATGAACGGTCCGTCTCTGCATAAAGTAACAAATTCGGTATTTGAATAGGTTTGATTATTTGAACATTTACCTCCATGTGACCATTTTCCGCATTTGTGACATCGTTCTAGGTGTCGTGCTCTTCTTTTCGCTGCGGATTTTGATTTTCCTTTACCAAATTGTAACTTATTATCTTCGCATCTGGATTCTTTTCTAACTCCGTCCATTCTTTCTCTGATTACTGATACTATTTCACTCGGTAGTATGTCATTATTACGTTTAGTGATTAAAGCGTGTAGCATTAGACCATGGTTTAGTTCACAGGCAGTCTTCATTTTTGTAAAAACCTAAAAAAAAATAAAAATTCAGAATGGGGGGAGAAGACTAGTTCTTTAGGGTCTGCTAGGGAAAGACCATTCGGGTTCCATTTTCGAGAACTATATGAAAACAGACAATCTAACTCTAACAGAAATACATATTATCCTTTAAAGACTTGATTCTCCCCACACTTAGTTAGCTGTGGTGTCGAAATTGTGATTAACTTCGTTGTCGACTTCCATCGGACCATGTATGTAATGTTTAACTCTGTGACCATTAACTTTAAATTCAATCCCATTTGAATTTATTAATTCTATCGTTCCGTATGGGAAAACTCTTTTGACTATGAATGGTCCAGACCATCTTGATTTCAATTTTCCTGAAAATAGCTTGAATCGTGAATTGAAAAGAAGAACTCTGTCTCCTTCTTTAAATTCTTTTGAACTTCTGATTCTTTTATCATGCCATTTCTTCGTTCTTTCTTTATAGATTAACGAATTATCGTATGCTTCATGTCTTAATTCTTCTAATTCATTTAGTTGACTTAATCGTAGACGTCCGGCTTCATGTAAATCAAGATTACATGTCTTCAAAGCCCAAAATGCTTTGTGTTCAATTTCTACTGGAAGATGACATGCTTTTCCATAAACAAGTCTAAAAGCTGTGGTTCCAATTGGAGTTTTGTAGGCTGTTCTAAAAGCCCAGAGTGCATCCTCCAATTTAATGGACCATTCCTTCGGATTTGATCCTACGGTTTTCTCTAGAATACGTTTTAAAGCTCGGTTGGTATTTTCAACTTGTCCACTTGTTTGTGGATGATATGCGGTGGAGATTTTATGAGTTACTCCATATCTTTTAAGAACTTTCTCAAGTTGATTATTACAGAAATGAGTACCCCGATCACTTATTAAAGCTTTCGGTGTTCCAAACCTTGCAAAAAGACATTTTAAAAAGTTGACTACAACTCGTGCATCGTTAGTTGGGAGAGCTTGTGCTTCCGCCCATTTAGATACATAATCAATGGCTACGAGTATATATAGATTATTATGAGATTTTGGAAATGGACCCATAAAGTCAATACCCCAAATGTCAAATACTTCACATACTTGGATGATATTTTGTGGCATTTCATCACGTTGACTTATTTTTCCGGCCCTTTGACATGCATCACAGGATTTGCAAAGAAGGTGTGCGTCTTTGTAAATTGTAGGCCAATAGAATCCAGCATCATAAACTTTTCTTGCTGTTAGTTGAGGCCCATAATGCCCTCCTGTTGGTCCTGTGTGACAATGGTTTAATATTTTACTAGCTTCATCTCCAAATACACATCGGCGTATTATTCCATCGGGACAACTTTTAAACAGATGTGGATCTTCCCAAAAATAGTGTTTTATATCACTGAAGAATTTCTTTCATCTTTGGTACGATAATCCTTTTTCAAGGAATTCACAAACTAAGTAGTTTGCATAGTCTGCAAACCATGGGATTTCTTTATATTCTATCTTCAATAGATATTCATCAGGAAAGTTGTCTTGTATGGCCGATTCATTTAGAACTTCTAACTCAGGATTTTCAAGACGAGAAAGATGATCAGCGGCGAGATTTTCTGCTCCTCTTTTATCTCGGATTTCAATATCAAACTCTTGTAAGAGTAAGATCCAACGGATTAATCTTGGTTTAGCATCTTGTTTTGAAAATAGGTATCTAAGAGCAGAATGGTCGGTATAGACCACCGTTTTTGCTAGAACGAGATATGATCGAAATTTGTCAAAAGCAAAGACAATAGCAAGGAGTTCTTTTTCAGTAGTTGTATAGTTCGTTTGTGCTCCTTGTAATGTCTTACTAGCATAATATATAGGTTGAAATCGTTTTTCAATCCTTTGTCCTAAAATGGCTCCCTTGCAAAATCACTTGCATCGCACATTAGTTCAAATGGTAGATTCCAATTTGGTGTTATCATGATCGGCGCATTAGTGAGTTTCTCTTTAAGAATATTAAAAGATTTGATACACTCATCTGAAAAGATGAATGGAGCATCCTTTTCTAGGAGTTTATTCATAGGAGTGGCAATTTTAGAAAAATCTTTTATGAAACGTCTGTAAAAACCGGCATGCCCTAGAAAACTCCTAACTCCTCTAACATTGGTGGGATGTGGAAGTTTAGCAATTACATCTACTTTAGCTCTATCCACTTCAATTCCTTCTTTTGAAATTTTATGTCCAAGAACGATGCCTTCTTTAACCATGAAATGGCATTTCTCCCAATTAAGTACTAGATTTGATTTTTCGCATCTAATTAGCATTCGTTCCAGATTAACTAGACATGATTTAAATGTATCACCGAAGACTGAAAAGTCATCCATGAATACTTCCATGCATTCTTCTATCATGTCGTGAAAAATCGCCATCATACACCTTTGAAAGGTTGCAGGGGCGTTACAAAGTCCAAATGGCATGCGTTTGTAAGCAAAAGTACCATAAGGTCACGTGAATGTGGTTTTCTCTTGATCTTCGGGTGCTATTGGAATTTGAAAATATCCGGAAAATCCATCTAGAAAACAATAGTAACTATTTCCGGCTAATCTTTCCAACATTTGATCTATGAAAGGTAAGGGAAAGTGATCTTTTCTGGTGGCGTCATTTAATTTTCTATAATCAATACACACACGCCATCCTGTTACAGTTCTAGTAGGAATAAGCTCATTTTTCTCATTTGTAATGACAGTCATGCCACCCTTCTTAGGCACGCATTGAACTGGGCTTACCCATGGACTATCAGAGATTGGATAAATTAGACCTGCATCTAGCAGTTTAATAATCTCTTTCTTAACTACATCTTGCATATTAGGATTTAGTCTTCGTTGGCGTTGCACATACGTTTTATGACTTTCTTCCATAAGGATTTTATGTGTGCAATACGAAGGACTTATTCCTTTAATATCATGAATCTTCCATGCAATGGCTGGTTTATGAGCTTTCAACACAGAAATGAGTTGTGATTTCTCATTTTCAGTAAGAGAAGACGATATTATTACAGGTAATTCAGATTCACCATGTAAATAAGCGTATTCTAAATGGTTTGGAAGTGGCTTTAACTCTAATTTCGGAGGTTCTTCTATCGATGATTTGTATCGATATCTGTCTTCTTCTTTTAGCATTTGAATTTCTTCTGTTGTTGGTTCATATCCATTAGCTATAAGTGTAGCTAACATTTCAACTTCATCAATTGGTTCATTACCTTCTCCTAAAGAACATTCTCCTGTTCCTTGTAATTCTGGAAATTCTTCTAATAATTCTGCATGTGCATCTATAGTTTGAATATAATAACATGTATCATCTGCAGATTGTGGTTGTTGCATTGCTCTATCAACTGAAAAGGTAACACTCTCATCCTCTATACTTAGGGTCAGTTTCTTACCGAACACGTCTATCATTGCTTTAGCCGTGTTTAAGAATGGTCTTCCTAATATGAGAGGAACTTGAGAATCTTCTTCCATGTCCAGAACAACAAAATCTACTGGAAATACTAAAGTACCAACTTTAACTAGCATGTTCTCCATTATCCCTCTAGGATATTTTATTGATCTATCGGCTAGTTGTATGCTTATTCTGGTTGGTTTCAATTCTCCAAGGTCTAGTTTAGTGTATAGTGAATACGGCATTAGATTTATACTAGCACCTAAGTCTGCCAATGCTTCTATTGAACTAAGACTACCCAGAAAACATGGAATTGTGAAACTTCCTGGATCAGATAATTTTTCTGGTATCTTATTCAACAGCACTGCTGAACAATTAGCATTCATAGTAACAGCCGAGAGTTCTTCCATTTTCTTTCTATTTGAGATTAGATCTTTCAAGAATTTAGCATATCTAGGCATTCCTGAAATCACATCAATGAAAGGAAGATTTACATTTATCTGTTTAAACATATCCAAGAATTTGGATTGCTCGGCTTCAAGTTTCTCTTTCTTCATTTTACTCGGGTAAGGAAGTGGTGGTTGGTATGGTTTAATATAAGGTTTATCCTTAACTGTGTTATCTTCATTAACCTTTTCAACTACCGGTTCTTTTTCCTTATCTTGATCAGGTTGTGGTTCTTGTGGAGTAGGAATGGCTTCATCAGAAGTTACAGGTATTTCAGGTGGTTTAAGTGTTGTACCACTTCTTGTGGTAATGGCTTTAGCTGTTTCATTCCGGGGGTTAGCATTTGTATCACTAGGTAGACTTCCCGGTTTTCTTTCACCTATTAACCTTGCTAGGTTACTTACTTCTTGTTCCAGATTTTGAATAGAAGCTTGTTGATTTCTAAATGCTTGAGCATTTTGTTCATTTGTTTGTTTTTGAGATGTGAAAAACTGCGTTTGAGTTTCAACTAGCTTCGTCATCATATCTTCAAAATTTGGCCTTTTTATCATCGGTTTGTTGTGGTGGTTTGTTTTGAAAATTAGGTCTTTGCTGATTATAAGTATTATTAGATACTTGTTGATTGCTAGGACCTTGTTGGTTGTTGTATGGAATATTTCTGTTATAATTCTGGTTTTGATTGTAAATCGGTCTTGGCGGTTGATAATTATTCTGATAATTATTTCCAGGCCTTTGGTTTATGTATGAAATATTCTCTCTTTGTTCCATTGTTAATTCAATACTGAGACAATCTTTTGTCAAATGTGGTCCTCCACACTGCTCACAACTAATTCGTATTGAGTGAATATCTTTAGTCATCTTTTCCATTCGTCTCTCCACAGCATCTATCTTTGCGAAAATGGAATCTAAGTCATGGCTAGAATCGGCTCTAGCTGCTTTAGATGATCTAACGATATCTTTTTCTTGGTGCCACTCATGTGAGTGGGAAGCAGTATTATCAATAATTTTGTAAGCATCAGTTTCGGTTTTCTTCATAATAGAACCACCAGCTGCTATATCTATGTCTTTTCTTGTAGTGATGTCGCATCCTTGGTAGAATATTTGTACTATTTGACAGGTGTCTAAACCATGTTGCGGACATCCTCTTAACAACTTTCCATATCTAGTCCACGCCTCATATAGAGTTTCATTTGGTTTCTGTGTGAACGTAACAATTTCTGCTTGAAGTCTTACGGCTTTAGATGCAGGAAAGAATTGTTTAAGAAATTTGTCAACTAAAACGTCCCATGTATCAATCGCCCCTTCAGGTAACGATTCCAACCAATCTTTGGCTTCTCCCTTTAAAGTCCAGGGAAATAACATGAGATATATCTGTTCATCCTCCACTTCTCGGATTTTAAATAGTGTGCAGATCCTATTAAAGGTACGTAGATGTTCATTTGGATCTTCCTTCGGCGCACCACTAAATTGGCATTGATTAGTCACCATGTGTAGAATTTGTCCTTTGATTTCATAATCTGGCGCATTAATGCCTGGATGAGTAATTGCGTGACCTTGGCCAGTGCGTTTAGCTCTCATTCGGTCTTCCATACTTAAAGGTTCCAGATTCTCCATAATTGAATTTGTTGAATCGGTATCACTAGATGATTCTGATTTAATGGTTCGTTCCTCAACAATCTCTGTTTGAATGATTGGTGGTTCCGGAGGAAAGTTTAGTGGTTCAGGATCTACGAACCGTTCCTGAATATTCTCCGGATTCTCAATTGTGAGGTCGGGTTCAAAAAATGGATTATCTGAAATTTGAACTGAAGTACTTGGTCTACTGGATGACGATTCTAAAGAAAAATCAACGGCGGTAATATTTGCTAAATGTCTTGATCTAGTTACAGGTGGTGAACGTACAAAAGGTGATGAACGTCTTGCTCGGTGCATTCACTGAATATCCTATTAGTTTTAAAAAGGAAAGAAAAATTATAATAAGTTATCCAATCAATAGACTTTTCTGATTTTGTCCACGTTTCGAATAGCCAAAAGATGCAGCAGAGGGGCAGGATTCGTTTGGTCTCAATATAATTGAGGACTGTTTGGCTCCAATAACCCGGTCCACGTACAAATCCAACTATTACTACGAACCAGAAAATTTTGATGTCTATCAATTTAACCACTCAAAATAAATTTTCGTAATTTTAAGAAATTTAGATAAGAAGTAGAATAAAAATCTATGTCCTAAAACTAGAATAGCGAGAAATAAGAAAGAAAAAGAGTTCGTCGAAAAAGGTAGAAAAAGAAAAATGGTTGAAAAATAAAAGGTGACGAAAAAATAAAAGAAACTTATAAAACTTAAAAATACTTGACTAACCTAACCTTATTACTACAACTAACTTAAAATTATAATCGCAAATTGAAATTACTAATTGGAATGATAATTGATACATAGTAAAAGGTGTCTAAAAATATTAAAGCTTACAGGAAAAACTAAATCCCAAATGGAAATAACTTAAAAAGAAACTAAAACTTAAAAAGGCGTCGCAAAATTCTAAAGCACCTAAATCTTAGTCTAAAGAAAAAGCACTTAAGGAATTCTACGGCAAAGCCTAAAAATCTAGGAGTAAAAATGACTATGGTAAAAACTAAGTTTAAAATTAAATATGAGCGAAAAATATAAATATTACGTTAAAACGATTAAAAAGGGACAAAATATAAAAATATACAAAAAGTTGTAAAAAGTACAATTTTTATAAAAATATTATTTATTTAATAAAACTACTAATTTTACAATTTAATTAAACTAATTTAACTAAAATATAAATTAAATAAAACTTAAATTAAAAATAAACTTAATTATAATAATAATAATAATTAGGGTTAATAATAATAATAATTAATAATAATCCGTAATAAATGCAGGATTAGGGCTTCCTGTTCGTGTGTCAGGTCCCCTCCGCGACTTGCGGTATTTAATGCATCAAACCCCGCGAGTCGCGGGGTTCAGAATTTCAACTGACAGGTTTAATTTCAACGCGTTTTTCTTTATTTATTTATTTATTTATTTTATTTTCTGTTTTTAAATATGTGTATTAATAAAACTTTATATTTAAAACTTAAATAAAAATAGAATCCCTTTATAATTTTATAAATAAAAATCTTAAAACTAGATTTATATATATATATTTTTTTTATATTTATATGTTTTTAAATAAAAACAAAATACTTAAATAAAACTTATGTTTTTATAAAAACAAAGAAACTTTATAAAACTTAAATATTTATCAAACTCCTAAAAATATTTATATTTTTGTTTTTCTTTTTATATTTTCGAATATTTAAAACGTTTTTTTTTTTACAAAAACGAATTTTAATAAAAGTAAACTAAATTTTTTTTTTTTATATTAGCGTTGCGCTTCCGGCTTTTAAGAGAGTTCCCCGGCAGCGGCGCCAAAAATACTTGATGTGCAGCGGGGTGTATATAAAATAGTTATTAATTTTAGCAGTAAATACTATTAAATATGATACATTTTTACACAAGATATTTATTTATTTAGAGAACGGATATACTTAAACCTTGCTACAACACTTATAGGCAGTGTACCTAATCGTACAGTAGTGTAGTTTTTAGTAAGTCCGGTTCGTTCCACAGGGAATCTTTTTTAAACAAAGCTCAACGCTATATAAAAATACAAACATATATATAAGTAATATTATTATTATAAAGGGGGGTTTTTACCGTTTAATGACCGGTTTGTCGATTTTAAAACTTTAGTCGCAGTTAAAACCTAATGTAAAATATTAAATAAATAAAAGACTTAATTTAAAGCGTAAAATAAATAACGATAATGAAATTGCAATAAAAGTGTGATAAAATAAAATTGCGATAATTAAAAAGTACGATAATTAAAAGTGCGATTAAATAACAATAAATAAAAGTGCGATAATTAGAAGTGCAATTAAATATAAAATAAAGGAAATTAAATATGAAATAAAAGAATTATGCTTATTTAAACTTCCGTAATCATGATGTTTGACGTGTTGATTTTAGTTTTATGCCCATGGGTTAATTGTCCTTTGTCCTGGATTATTTAATATGTCCGTCTGGTTTTTGTCCATAACAGTCCATCAATCATAAATATAAAGTGCGAGTGTTCTCGTCAAATTATCCTTATACCCGAAGTTAAATATTCCAACTATTTGGGAATTTAAACTGTAACAAGATTTTAATACTTTGTTTAATAATTACACCAGGATGTCGACTGAGTGTAACCCAAGGTTTTAATATTTTGTTATCAATTATACCAAGTGTCCTTTGTACATAATTTCACCCCTGTTTTAATTATTCTAGTGGCTATTAATCCATTCCCGTGTCCGGTTAAATGAACGATTATTCGTACATATAAATACCCCGCCCATCGTGTCCGATTGAGTGTATATGGTAATTTATAGGGACGTCCAATTGTAAATCTTTATATTAACATTAACAAACTATCATTTAGTTAAACAAATATAAAGCCCATTAATAGCCCATAGTCTAATTTCCACAAGTGTCGTTCTTTTGTCCAAACCCCAATTATGGTACAAAGCCCAATTACCCAATTTTAGTAATTAGCCCAACATCATGATTACTTCGTTTTAAATAAGCATAATAATAACTTAGCTACGAGACATTAATGTAAAAAGGTTGAACATAACTTACAATGATTAAAAATAGCGTAGCGTTACACGGACAGAATTTCGACTTACACCCTTACAACATTCGCTAACATACCCTTATTATTAGAATTATAATTAAAATTAAAATATAAATTATAAATATATATATATATTTTACGTATGAGGAGAAGAAGAAAAAGATGATGAAAATGATCAGATTTCGGTTTGCTTTATAGGGAGTTTCAAAACTGGGGGCTCCGCGACTCGCGGCCATTTTGGCCTTCAAACTCCGCGAGTCGCGGAGTTTGAAATTACAGCTCACAGCTTTGGAGTCTTTCTCTGCCGACGGTTTTTATTTATAAATATAATATATATATAATTAATATAATTAATTATATATTATATTATATTTATATACATAGTTAACTTGTAATTTTTAGTCCGTTGCGTCGAGCGTTAAGAGTTGACTCTGGTCCCGGTTCCGGATTTTCGAACGTCCTTGCGTACAATTTAATATCTTGTACTTTGCGTTTTGAATCTTGTACTCTTGTAATTTCGAGACGTTTCTTATCAATAATTGGAACCTTTTTTATTGTCTTTTGTACTTTTGAGCTTTTTGGTCGTTTGCGTCTTCAATTCGTCGAATCTGTCTTTTGTCTTCACCTTTTATTATTTAAACGAATATCACTTGTAAATAGAACAATTGCAACTAAAAGCTTGTCTTTCTTGAGGAATAATGCTATGAAATATATGTTCGTTTTTAGCATTATCATGGTGAACACCTGGTAACCGACATTCACAATATGTATATAAGAATATCCCCATCATTCCGGGATCCTCCATCGGACATGATATAAATTTCGAAGTACTAAAGCATCCGGTACTTTGGATGGGGCTTGTTGGACCCGATAGATCTATCTTTAGAGTTCGCGTCAATTAGGGTGTCTGTTCCCTAATTCTTAGATTACCAGACTTAATAAAAAGGGGCATATTCGGTTTAATAATCCAACCATAGAATGTAGTTTTAAGTACTTGTGTCTATTTCGTAAAACAGTTATAAAAGCAGCGCATGTATTCTCAGTCCCAAAATATATATTGCGAAAGCATTTAAAAAGGGATTAATGAAACTCACCATACTGTATTTCTTAGTAAAAATACATATAACGTCATTGAACAAGTGCAAGGTTGGCCTCGGATTCACGAACCTAAATTAATTATATATATTTATATGTTGGTCAATATTTGTCTAACAAATTAGGTCAAGTCATAGTGTACCACAATTCTAATGCTCGAGACTAATATGCAAAAGTCAACAAAAGTAAATTTGACTCAAAATAATTTCCAAAAATCTATACATAATTAATATATAGTTTAAATATCGTCGTTTTATATTTTTAAATATTTTTAAAAGATTTATTAGAGTAAATAATATAATTTATTTATTAATAAATAAAATTTCATATTAAATTTATATAATAAAATATACTTTTATATATATTAATTAATAAAATTTATAGGGTTCATTTAATATCATAAAGATAATATGATAGGTATTATTAAAGTAAGTTATTACACGTAGTAAAATATGTTTGTATCACATATTTATTTGATAAAATAATATCTATACTGATAGTAAGTAAAAGTTGTATTATTTTGTAATAATAATTATTATTATAAAAATATCAATATTTATAATTACTAAGATGACATTATGATAAAACGATAATTCTAATTATGATAACTTTAATATTTACGATAATTTTTAATATTATCTTTAAAATAATAATTCTATTTAAATTTAAAATAATAATAATAATGATATTTTATAGTAACAATGACATTTCTATTAAATGATATTTTTTGTTAAAATGATAGTTTTAATACTAACGATACTTTTAATAATAATAGTAATGATAAAAATAATAAGAACGATAATTTTATCTAAATCAATATCTTATAATATTTTAATTTCATCATGATACTCTTACTCATTATTTCCTAATCGTTTCGTTTAATAGCTTTTAAATCATCTTTTATATCGTGTCCATAATAATGATAATAATAGTAATCAAAATAATTAGGTGTTACAAATATTTGTTTTAATTACACTAATATTAATAATGATAGTTACTATAACATTATTAACGATAATACTAATAATTATCTTAATGATAATATAGTAATAATAATAATAACAATAACAATAACCATTTTTAAATAATGATATATATATTAATAATGATAATAATAATAATAATACTAATAATAATAACTTTAACGATAATAACGATAGTAATAAATAAAAAAAAATAACAATTTTTAATGATAAATCCCTTTTATTGATAAAGATAATAATAATGATAATAATAAGATAAAACTAGAACGACGATAAAAACGACGATAATAATAATCATTTTTAATAAAAATATCGAAAATTCAATTGATTATAACTTCTAATCCGTTCATCGAAACCATTCGATATCTAATGAAAAAGTTCTTAATTTTTCGCTAGCTTTCCAAGGACATGCATATCTTATACCTTATCTCAACTGCAAGTGTAACTAATTCAAGATTCAACCTAACATGTCTAAGGGCAATATCAAAAGTACAAGCATGCATAATCCTAAATACTCGAGCACTAGTCAGGGATACACTATTAGTATGTAAAAGTTAAATTATGAGTACTCACGTATCAATATCGAGATTCAATATTGCAGGAAAGGTACGTAGATGCAAGGGAAATGATAAACACTATATTGACCTCACGAGCATACCCATGAACCATATTCAATCACCTCCATAGCTATAACCCATAATTTCCTTAATCCTATCCAACTCGAAAAACAATTTCGAAATCACTCGGACAGCACTCCATCGTAATATTTTATGTATACTAATAATATCTTGAAATAATACGGAGTAAATATATATATATATATATATATATATATATATATATATATATATATATATATATATATGTAAATCGATTGAGAGAGTTTAGAGAAAAATATTTTCAAGTTTCTATGAAATAATGAAACCTATTTAATTCTATTTATAATAGATTTTTGAATTATTAAAGTGAATTATTAAAGTATGAATTATTAAAGTGAATTATTAAAGTATGAATTATTAAAGTGAATTATTAAAGTATGAATTATTAAAGTGAATTATTAAAGTACGAATTATTCAAGTAAATTATTAAAGTATGAATTATTAAAGTGAATTATTAAAGTTAAAGTAAAGTAAAAATAAAGTAAGGGTAAAGTTTAAGTATAGTAAAAGTATAAAACTATGTACGTATAATACGCGTATAAATATATATATAATATTAATTTAAATCGTTATATATATTTAATAAAATAAAATATAAATATCGTTATCTTTATCATACTAGTTAAGTAATGAGTTGTCAAAAGTGGTTCTAGATATTTATAAAAGTTATATACATTTTAATAATAAAGTTCTTTTTAAACTGAAAACGTTTTTGTACGTTTGCAACTAAATAGATCAATCGAGTCGTTATGAGATTTAATTTTCCACTATCCTTTGTCTAGTTCTCAATGAATGACAATTTGTTCTTATTTATAAATCACTTTATCATTTTCCGAATATTGTTAAAATGGAAAGATTTCTCAAATCAACGTGGGCCTTTCAACAGAGACTTGTAATCATAATTCAATATATCTGATAATTCAATCATTTGATCTTATCTTCTAATTCCATTGATAAACATTTTGAAACAGATACAATCATATAAAGTATTTAATCTAATATTTTGTTTACGTTTCAAGTTATAATATATATACACGTATACATATATAATCATATTTGTTTAATGGTTCGTGAATTGTTGGAACTTGGTCGAGGTTGAATGAATGTATGAACATAGTTTAAAATTCTTGAAATTTAACTTAACAAATATTGCTTATCGTGTCGGAAACATATAAAGATTAAAGTTTAAATTTGGTTGAAAATTTCCGGGTTGTCACAGTACCTACCCGTTAAAGAAATTTTGTCCCGAAATTTGAGTGGAAAGGTCGTGAATGATAATAAGTATGTTTTCATGATGCATACGGGCTGAAAATTAGAGTTTTATCATCAGCGAATAATTTGGATAAACAATCCATTTATATGAAGAGTACGAATGAAACTAACATAGAAGAGTGAAATGAGTAAGTGTAGATTCATCTTATCATTTGACGTAGATATGATTGATTCCCAGATTTCAAGGGATTTGTGACTCTCCGGTAATCAAGGGAATTAGGATCCGCTTTAAATGCGATCGTCCATTTTAATTGTTCTGTCAGAGATTTTCTTCATTTCCTTACAACTCACACCTTCTGTTGATGCATTTTATGCGAGTCCCTAGACATCTACCCACGTCCATTGCAGGTACAACAGTTTACAGGCCACCATGATTGCTCGTTATTATCCTATTCGTGTTTGTATGTGGTTACAGGAACTGCAGGAACGAGATTTAGATGTCTGACTATGTTAGACTTAGTCAGACGTACGAGTGAAGCCTTACTAGTACGGCTGACAGGATCATACGCACGGTTGATGCTGAGCTAAGTCACAATTACAACCTAAATGAGAAGACACGAGTGAGTGATCACCCGTACGGCTGATGAAGCCACCTCGTACGTGTGATGAATGAATCGTATGGATGAGTCAACAACAGGGGTATATAAAGTCTTATGTTCTTCATTTTAGGTTAAGCCTCTCATTTGTTACACACACTCAAATCTAGTGAGCTCCTCCGATTCTCTCTCAGTCCAAATCACCCAGGTGGTGAATAATAGATCTAGGTGTTGATCTGATCACACTTGATTTAGTTGTGGTTTGTCTAAATTAATCAAAAAAACTTAACCTATTCACTAGAGGGTTTGATTCACTTATTCCGCCATTGTGTTAGTTAAATCTGTTGATTTCTAAGTTCCTAGTCATGTTTCATCACCTTCCATTCTTTTCCCCTCAACTCATATTTTAAAGTATTCATCAATATGCTCCATCCAGTTCTGATTCTCGATATACTTCTAACTCTCATATCGGTCATCCTTATTTTTCATCTACCGCCGGAAGAATCTATTTACTTCTACTATACACTTGGGTTTATAGTGTTTCTAGTTCTCCCGTGTCTTTATATTGCTATATGCATCGATATATATGGTTTATAATTTCTGGTTTGTCGTTGGGCTTTATATGTTCCCTTATATTTCAAAGTCTCTGCTTCTGTCTTCTATAATCATTATCATTCACAGTTAATGCTCTCTTTTATTTGCTGCAATTTATACCCCAATTTCTATTTCGGAGTTTTGTCCTTTCGTTTCTTCTTCTTGCGATTAAGCACCGCTTGTAATGGTCCAGAATTTACAGAAATGAATTTCGGAATGAACATTGTTAATGTTCTAGGAAGGAAATTGTGATGGCACGATCTTGACTTGTCAAATTACTAGAATACCTTGGAAAAGGCATAAATAATCAAGAAATGTTTTCTTGATATTTTAGAGGTTAAATAGAATACAAGAGTCGTATAACATGGCACATGATGATGTTATGATCTGTGAATCATTACGTTCCATTTAGAAACTCAGCATGACTTACTGTAATATAATCACATTGATCAAGTGTCATTATATTATACTAATTCATGCTTCAGTTCCCAACACTACTTCAAAATATTCCTATCTTAACTTGAATGTTTCAGAATTTAGAAACTAAAATAGTTTCTTTTATGATGTAATACAGATAGCGCGAAGAGGTAAATGATTTCAAATAAGAAAAATTAAAAAAATATCTTCAGAAATATGGAGGATATTTATAATGAAAGATACGATGATATTTTAGAATTTCTAATATCAAAGGATGATGAAGAATATTGTCCGCAGGGGTTTAGAGTCAGGAGCAAGGTATTCATTAACCACTTCAGCAGGTACTGAATCATTTGGATCCTTTGAAGTCAGGTTCAGTCTTTGTAATTTGTCCACAGCCTCCTTCCTACTTTGCTCAATCCATTTTCCAGTTCCAAAACTTCTCTTTTTCTGCGCTTTGCCAGCACACTTCATCATTATCATCCAGCTTTTACCGTTTAAAGTCATTTATAGTTTTTGCTGCTTCATCAGCATTTTTTTTTCTTCGTAGAACCAATTCGTAGTTCGGAGTGTTTTTCAGAAACTTCACATTCAAATTAAGTCCAGAAGATAGACGTTATATATACACATATAATTGTTGGCGTAGACATGCTGTGAGATTTCAAAATACTGATTGCTAATTCCCAATGATTCGTATGGCAATTCTCATTACAAGATGCGAATGAGTAAATGATGGGGTTTCAATGAATAATTATAATGACTTTTTGGAGAGGCTAAAGTCAAAGGGTAATGAAGTTGTTGATACATCTGCTAATAATGTAGTGGAATGTAAAAGGTTCCCTGGTAACGATGGTGTATATCTCAAGGTTATAATAAGGTTAGTCTGACTGAAAAGTCGAAGTTGACTTGCTGAAGCTGTGACAAAACTGGCTACTTTGAATAGGAGTCGCAAAGTTATTTTTGCTAATAAATGTCAAAGAATCTGACGCGGATACGTTGTTTAAACTTTTACTTTGGTTTCAAGAGTTTTTCGGGTACATAACTGTGGGTAACATGTGGTTGGATCATCATCTCGATTGCTCATCATTCGAAGTGTCTTCAACAATTTTCAAAGGGTTTGAATACAGATTGTAATTGTTAACATACATTTGATGTTCTAACACAGTTTTGAAGTCAAAATATAGCTTGTGAAAGATGTAAGGATCTAAGAGTGATGATTTTGGTCATATCTCAAGTTGAATTTTGAGATTTCAAAATCAGAATATGTAATTAAATTTCGAATGAGTATGGTTATTTTGATTTCTATAAAAGAATGTATATTATTGTGAAAGTAGGGAGTATAATGGATAATTTGTTGAATCAGATTCGAAGAAGGTAACATATTAATTGTGAATTTATATATCTCGCTAAAAAAATTTCACAATTAATATTTTGTACAAAAGAATTTTATTACAGTCTTTATGAAAATATATATATGTATATTTTCTTCAGATGTAACATAGATTTAATGAGTTAATGTTAAATTAAACTCATTTGATTTACGGTTGAAACTAGAATTGAATAATCCCTAAAGGCTTTAAAAAGTACATAACTTTTACGCAGTATTTCTTTAATGACATTGAAATTATGAATTAATACTTCGTTATTTGTTGATGTATGATGTTCCGTTCGTGGAATTCTTGTGAATTTCGCAAAGTACGAATGATGTTATCTGAAAAGTTTCGGGTACATCGATGATGAAAGTGTAAAATCAAATATATACTTGATTTATTATGAATTGGAATTTGTTGAATTACGACAGAGATTGTAGTTAACGCTGGTTAAGTTGCAGCCGAAGGACGTACATTATTGCATATTTGTAATATGAATTAACCGCGTAGTTAAGATTCACACACAATAGCTTAGCACGGAATGATTTATTTCAAAAAATATATATATATATATATATAATATACATATAATTTCTTCAGAGGGAATGAGTTAATTCTTCATAACTCGTTGATATAATATACACGTTATTGATTCGTAATGATGTCCACAGTGATTCTTGAACTGACTGAGTTTGTGATGTTATCGGTGTTGTTGATCCAGAGGTTGACTGTACTGACGATGCTGGTAACGCTGACGGTACTGTTGATGCTGTTGGTAAAGCAAGTTTAGCATGTTGATCACACACCATTTTTGTCAGGGTTTCTACTCTTTCTTCTATCATTTTGGTTCGCTTAACTGATTTATGGTTAGTACTAGATTAGATAATCTCTAAGACTTTAGAGATTACATAATCACCGCGGAATGTTTCTCTAATGAAGCTATGAATTAATACTTCGTCAGTTATTGTTGTTGGTACTCCTTGGTATCTATGGTGCGTATGACGTTGATGCTCGTGGGATAGATTATGAAGTTGAGGTTTACGACGCGGTTGTGGTTGGAGGTGGTAATGGTACTGTTGGCGTTGATGATGGCGGTACTGGTTATGCTGTTGTTGCTGCTGCTGGTGTTTGTAATCTCTGCACCATATTCTCCAAAGCCACTACCCGAACGCGAAGCTCGTTGACTTCTTCTATTACACCGGGGTGATTGTCGGTTCGGACGAGCGGATAAATAAAATCTAAAATTTGATGTAATATATAATCGTGACGAGATACTCTGGAAATGAGCTAGAAAATGGTGTTTCGAACAGGTTCGCGGGTAAGTGCTTCAGGTTCTTCGTCAAGAGGGCAATGTGGTGGATGGAAGAGATCACCTTCTTCTTGTCTCCAATGATTGAGGAGGCTACGAACCCATCCCCAATTCATCCAGAATAGGTGATGACTGATTGGTTGATCTATTCCGGTCACACTGCTTTCGGAGCTTGAATGGGATTCCATTTCGGAATCTAAGTGACTTGAACTGATGACGAATTCCATTTCGTACGATTGGAGAAAGGATTTTTTTTTTCCGATATGAAATGATTTTGGCTAACGGATGGTATTCTAATTACATAGAAAAGATTTCATAGATTACGGAGGACTTTGCGGGATATGTCAGTCAAAGTTTAAAGTAACAAATACGATAAGATATGATTTAGCAGATATGCTAAGATATGAATTTTTGTCTATACACTATTCATGCAATCAATGCAGCAAGACGTGTCTTAGACTAAAAATGATAAGCAGGTAATTTCCTGAGGATGATAAGAAGTTAATTTTCGACACAAAATGATAAGCAAAACTTTTGACATGCAGACACGGTCGAAGTCCAGACTCACTAATGCATCCTATCGACTTATCAGTTAGACACACTAATGCAGACCTGGTTCGCTAAGACCACTGCTCTGATACCAACTGAAAGGACCCGTTCATATACATTATAAACGATTCACAATAGTTGATTACATTGCGAGGTATTTGACCTCTATATGATACAATTTACAAACATTGCATTCGTTTTTAAAAGACAAACTTTCTTTACATCAAAAATTGACAGGCATGCATACCATTTCATAATATCTACTATCCAACTATAAATTGATTTAATAATAATCTTTGATGAACTCAATGACTCGAATGCAACGTTCTTCGAAATATGCTATGAAAGACTCCAAGTAATATCTTTAAAATGAGCAAATGCACAGCGGAAGATTTCTTTAACACCTGAGAATAAACATGCTTTAAAGTGTCAACCAAAAGGTTGGTGAGTTCATTAGTTTATCATAATCATTTATTTCCATCATTTTAATAGACCACAAGAATTTCATTTCCAGTTCTCATAAATATACGTCCCATGCATAGAGACAAAAATAATCATTCATATGGTGAACACCTGGTAACCGACATTCACAATATGTATCTAAGAATATCCCCATCATTCCGGGATCCTCCATCGGACATGATATAAATTTCGAAGTACTAAAGCATCCGGTACTTTGGATGGGGCTTGTTGGGCCCGATAGATCTATCTTTAGAGTTCGCGTCAATTAGGGTGTCTGTTCCCTAATTCTTAGATTACCAGACTTAATAAAAAGGGGCATATTCGGTTTAATAATCCAACCATAGAATGTAGTTTTAAGTACTTGTGTCTATTTCGTAAAACAGTTATAAAAGCAGCGCATGTATTCTCAGTCCCAAAATATATATTGCGAAAGCATTTAAAAAGGGATTAATGAAACTCACCATACTGTATTTCGTAGTAAAAATACATATAACGTCATTGAACAAGTGCAAGGTTGGCCTCGGATTCACGAACCTAAATTAATTATATATATTTATGTGTTGGTCAATATTTGTCTAACAAATTAGGTCAAGTCATAGTGTACCACAATTCTAATGCTCGAGACTAATATGCAAAAGTCAACAAAAGCAAATTTGACTCAAAATAATTTCCAAAAATCTATACATGATTAATATATAGTTTAAATATCGTCGTTTTATATTTTTAAATATTTTTAAAAGATTTATTAGAGTAAATAATATAATTTATTTATTAATAAATAAAATTTTATATTAAATTTATATAATAAAATATACTTTTATATATATTAATTAATAAAATTTATAGGGTTCATTTAATATCATAAAGATAATATGATAGGTATTATTAAAGTAAGTTATTACACGTAGTAAAATATGTTTGTATCACATATTTATTTGATAAAATAATATCTATACTGATAGTAAGTAAAAGTTGTATTATTTTGTAATAATAATTATTATTATAAAAATATCAATATTTATAATTACTAAGATGACATTATGATAAAATGATAATTCTAATTATGATAACTTTAATATTTACGATAATTTTTAATATTATCTTTAAAATAATAATTCTATTTAAATTTAAAATAATAATAATAATGATATTTTATAGTAACAATGACATTTCTATTAAATGATAATTTTTATTAAAATGATAGTTTTAATACTAACGATACTTTTAATAATAATAGTAATGATAAAAATAATAAGAACGATAATTTTATCTAAATTAATATCTTATAATATTTTAATTTCATCATGATACTCTTACTCATTATTTCCTAATCGTTTCGTTTAATAGCTTTTAAATCATCTTTTATATCGTGTCCATAATAATGATAATAATAGTAATCAAAATAATTAGGTGTTACAAATATTTGTTTTAATTACACTAATATTAATAATGATAGTTACTATAACATTATTAACGATAATACTAATAATTATCTTAATGATAATATAGTAATAATAATAATAACAATAACAATAACCATTTTTAAATAATGATATATATATTAATAATGATAATAATAATAATAATAATACTAATAATAATAACTTTAACGATAATAACGATAGTAATAAATAAAAAAAAACAATTTTTAATGATAAATCCCTTTTATTGATAAAGATAATAATAATGATAATAATAAGATAAAACTAGAACGACGATAAAAACGACGATAATAATAATCATTTTTAATAAAAATATCGAAAATTCAATTGATTATAACTTCTAATCCGTTCATCGAAACCATTCGATATCTAATGAAAAAGTTCTTAATTTTTCGCTAGCTTTCCAAGGACATGCATATCTTATACCTTATCTCAACTGCAAGTGTAACTAATTCAAGATTCAACCTAACCTGTCTAAGAGCAATATCAAAAGTACAAGCATGCATAATCCTAAATACTCGAGCACTAGTCAGGGATACACTATTAGTATGTAAAAGTTAAATTATGAGTACTCACGTATCAATATCGAGATTCAATATTGCAGGAAAGGTACGTAGACGCAACGGAAATGATAAACACTATATTGACCTCACGAGCATACACATGAACCATATTCAATCACCTCCATAGCTATAACCCATAATTTCCTTAATCCTATCCAACTCGAAAAACAATTTCGAAATCACTCGGACAGCACTCCGTCGTAATATTTTATGTATACTAATAATATCTTGAAATAATACGGAGTAAATATATATATATGTAAATCGATTGAGAGAGTTTAGAGAAAAATATTTTCAAGTTTCTATGAAATAATGAAACCTATTGAATTCTATTTATAATAGATTTTGAATTATTAAAGTGAATTATTAAAGTATGAATTATTAAAGTGAATTATTAAAGTATGAATTA
The DNA here is from genome assembly GCF_046630445.1 of Rutidosis leptorrhynchoides. NCBI lineage: Eukaryota > Viridiplantae > Streptophyta > Magnoliopsida > Asterales > Asteraceae > Rutidosis > Rutidosis leptorrhynchoides. Next base: position 34,257,107 of record NC_092337.1, on the reverse strand, counting down.
TTAAAGTGAATTATTAAAGTATGAATTATTAAAGTGAATTATTAAAGTATGAATTATTCAAGTAAATTATTAAAGTATGAATTATTAAAGTGAATTATTAAAGTTAAAGTAAAGTAAAAATAAAGTAAGGGTAAAGTTTAAGTATAGTAAAAGTATAAAACTATGTACGTATAATACGCGTATAAATATATATAATATTAATTTAAATCGTTATATATATTTAATAAAATAAAATATAAATATCGTTATCTTTATCATACTAGTTAAGTAATGAGTTGTCAAAAGTGGTTCTAGATATTTATAAAAGTTATATACGTTTTAATAATAAAGTTCTTTTTAAACTGAAAACGTTTTTGTACGTTTGCAACTAAATAGATCAATCGAGTCGTTATGAGATTTAATTTTCCACTATCCTTTGTCTAGTTCTCAATGAATGACAATTTGTTCTTATTTATAAATCACTTTATCATTTTCCGAATATTGTTAAAATGGAAAGATTTCTCAAATCAACGTGGGCCTTTCAACAGAGACTTGTAATCATAATTCAATATATCTGATAATTCAATCATTTGATCTTATCTTCTAATTCCATTGATAAACATTTTGAAACAGATACAATCATATAAAGTATTTAATCTAATATTTTGTTTACGTTTCAAGTTATAATATATATACACGTATACATATATAATCATATTTGTTTAATGGTTCGTGAATTGTTGGAACTTGGTCGAGGTTGAATGAATGTATGAACATAGTTTAAAATTCTTGAAATTTAACTTAACAAATATTGCTTATCGTGTCGGAAACATATAAAGATTAAAGTTTAAATTTGGTTGGAAATTTCCGGGTTGTCACAAGCACCAGCAGCATAATCAGCACCACCATCAATAACATCAACAATACCATCATCACCACTAACAAACAACATCCGCATCACACGTCTCGACATCATAATCTGTCCCACAAACATCAACATCATACGCACCATAGATACCAAGGAGTACCAACAATAATGAACGATGAAGTATTGATCCATAACTTCATTGATATTCTGCGAAGAATATGTGGTTTCAAAAAGTTTTAGAGATTTCTTATTCTAGCTCAAACCAAAAAGCAAATGAGATTAATATCATATTAACTCATTAAATTCATGATTTCATCTGAAGAAAATATATATGTATATATGTTTTCATAAAGATTGTAATTAAAAGTTCTTTTGTACAAAATATTAATGGTGAAATTTTTTTTTTTTAACGGGTAGGTAATACCCGAGGAATAATTAGATTTCATCTTAATAAGTTACATTGTACATTCGTCGAAGCTGATTCAACAGTCATTTACTATCTTACTTACAACCACCGATATACGTATCCGTTCACCGCAAAATAATCATTTTCATTCAATTTCATATTTGGATTTTGACTTCCCAGAATCCAACAAGTGGCATATGAAAAAAACATATGACAAAATAAAATCTGTTAGAAACAAAAAAATTAACTATGAAAATTTTTGTTAAGAATCCACGCTAACTGTTCCAGCTAACTGTTCCTAGCTAACTAATTACATTTTATTTATCGCAGTTTATTTATCGCAATTTAATTATCGCACTTTTATTTATCGTCATTTAATTTATGTAATTATTTTACGCACTTTAAATATCGGGACACGTATACAATGTTTTGACATATCATATCGACGCATCTATATATATTATTTGGAATCACCATAGACACTCTATATGCAGTAATGATCGAGTTCTCTATACAGGATTGAGGTTGATTCTACAATAATATATATAGTTTGAGTTGTGATCGAGTATGAGACGTATACGGGTCACGACACGTATTAATTAATTTGTATATTATATATTAAACTATATATGAATTATTGGACTGTTACTGTGGACTATCGACTGTGGACTAATGACATTGGACAATTAAAATGAATTAAAATATTGATTATAACATATGAAACTAAACATTTCTTCAAGATTGCCACTTGATTTCATCTTAAACCTCATTGTATCTCGATGATTACAATCAGTGTTCAAATCTATCATGATTCTTAAAAACACCTCAATTGAGAGGATAAACCAACCGCACTTCATCTACGGAAGAAAAGATTGATGCATATAGTTATGCACCGGAAAAACTCTCGGAAACTGAGTAAACATTTGACACGTATCTGTTCTAGTTCCTTTGACATTGTTATTACCGAAGATCGTTTTGCAATCCCTTTCCAAAGTAGCTAATTTTGTCACAGCTCCAGCAAGTCAACTCTGACTTTTCATCCGAAACAACTTTATTATAACCGCGATATATATGCGTACTCTTTATTGTTAATGGGGAACCTTTTATATTCCACAATATTACCATCAGCGATTAATCATTCTAAAAACACAATTCTCCTGAAACTACCTCGGTTTGATAACCGATGACCCAGATCAGTTAACTTTGAAAATGTTGACGAAGCAGCATGTTGTAGATGATCTTAATGGCCAAAAGTTTGATGATAAAGAAAGGAGTGTTAGGAACGCTCGATAGAAAATTTAGTACCGAAAAGCGGATTATGTGAAACTATGAAGAAAGCCGTGGACAAATCACAAAGAATAAGTTTGCCTTCAAAGAATCCAAATGATTCTGTGCCTGCTGAAATCGTTAGCAAACATCTTATTTCTCATTCTAAACTTTCACAGACAAATCTTCTTCATCATCCATTGATATTAGAAATTCTAAGATATTCTCGTATGTTCTATTATAAATATCCTCCATATTTCTGGCGATATTTTTACAACTATTCTTATCTGAGATCATTTATCTCCCCGTAATATCTGCAACATAAAAGAAACTGTGTTAGTTTCTAAATTCTGAAACCTTCGAGTTTAAAATATGAATGTTTTGAAGTAGTGTTGGGAACTGAAGCATGGATTAGTATAATATAATGACACTTGATCAACGTCATTATATTACAGTAAGTCATGGTGAGTTTCTAATGAAGCATGATGATTCACAGTACCGTCATCATGTGCCATTTACATGACTCTTACATTCTATCTAATCTCTAAACATATCAAGAGAATATTTTTCTGGATGACTCGGTCTTCTCAAGGGTATTCTGATAATTTAACAAATCAAAATTGTTCTATTACCATTTTCTTCTTAGAGCATTAGCTATGTTCATTCTGAATTTCATATCTACGAATTCCGGACCATTACTCGCTTGACTCGAAGTCGGGAAGAGAAAACGAAAGCATGAAGCTCCGAAAAATAATGAAGAATATAAACTCCGATAATAACCCCGAAATTACAAACCGTGTATATCGATGCAGATAGCAATATAGAGACATGGGAGAATTAGAAACACTATAAACACAAGAGTATAGTAGAAGTAAATAGATTCTTCTGGTGGTAGATGAAAAAGAAGAATGACAGATATAAAAGTTAGGAGTATATCAAGAATCAGGACTGGATGGAGCATATTGACGAATGCTTTAAAGTAAGAATCAAGGGAGAAAGAATAGAAGGTGTGAGTCGTGGAAAATAAGTAAACGAAGGGGTGAATTTATAGTGAAATATCCGACAGAGCAATCGAAACAGATTATTGCATATAATCAAAGAAGATCCTGATTTCCTTAATCACCAAAGAACCAAATCTTATTACGTAAGATTCTCTTTAAATCTCTTAAATCCTAGAAATCAATCATAACTACGTCATCGGTTAAGACGAATATATTTTACTCATCTCACTCTTTTACGATAGTCTCATTTATATTCTTCGCATAATCGAATCGTTTTATCTACATTACTCAATGATGATAAAACTCCATTATCACCTTATATTTGTCATGAAAACCTTCTTATTGTTATCCATAACAACCTCTATCAAATTTCGGGGACGAAATTTCTTTAACGGGTAGGTACTGTAATGACCCAGAATTTTCTGACCAAATTATACTTATGAGATTAACATTTACATAAATTAAACCATACCAACATGATAAGCAATCCAAATTGTTGAGACTTGTGTTTTTGAAAAGAGTTTTACACAACGTTTGACCGTCCAATATGACCGATGATATCACGGACTATATAACATACGATAATTATACGTTTGTGTATATATATGTATTTATATATATTTAACATGATCTAAGGATGGTTTAACATCTCATTGTGTACTAATGACAATGAGTTATAAGTATATTTTGAAACTACTAACTTAAGTTTTCAAAACGATAACTATACGTAACATTCTTTGATATATATACTTATAATCTATAATGCTTATACATGTATCGTATATATAATGTATTTAATCACTTTTTAAGGACTTAAATACATAAAACAATATAAGTATATTCACAAAAGATAGCTATATTTGAATTCTCGTTCCGTTTCCTCAAGATTTCTATACGTATATCTAGGGTATATGTACCCGTATCATACCCAGCTTCTATACGTATTTACTATTGATATATACACATCAAATCAACATCCTAATCAACATTATTACTGCCCTAGATATGAGGTAACTAGAATTTATCAAGTAGTATGAATTATTAGTAAGAAAACAAAATTAGGAATCCTTTTCTTTCTTTATAAACTAAAAACGTTTTTATAAATGAACACCATTTCTTCACTCCATTTTCTCATACCTACACCCTCATTTCTCTCTCAAAATACTTCTAACTTCATACTTGATCATCTCCAAGCATTTTCCCCATCATTTAGCTTCAATTACAAGCCTTAAACACCATAAGAAAACTCTTTCAAGAACATATCAAAATAACCACCCATTTGAAGAAGTTTACTTCCAACCTTTTGATCTAACTTCACCACTCTTTGATTCAAAGATTATTTCTTATCTTTTGCAGTAACTTTGTCCAAGTAACTTGAGGTAGTAACCTTGTTCATAATCTTATTCAATTCATATTCATATAGCTATCTTATTTTGTGGTATAAAATTTTAACAACAAGAACATAGTTTGAATGATTTCAAACTTGTTCGCAAACTAAATAGATCCTTCTAACTTGACTTTTAAAACACTTCAAGACTTGTAATATATTATAATGATATGCTAACCTAACAAGATATAACTTGGTTTTACAAAGAAAATCTTAAAAACTGAATCTACGTCGTCGGAGTGCAACCGGGGGCTGTTGTGGGTTGGATAATTAAAAACCATCTTGAACTTTGAATTGGAAGTTCATGTTCTGGAAAAATGATATTTCTTATGAATATGTTAACACATAAAAATTTCATGGTTTAACTCAAAGTGTAAGTATTTTTAGAAAAATGATCATTAAATGTTGTTTTTATGATGGAAAATGATCACTTTCATAAGTTTCACCAAAGTTTGACCTATAACCTATGATTTTGAATACAAACTAAGGTATTTTCAGTTCATATTCTTAAAATTTGACTCGATCCAAGGAAGTGGCAAGTTGAACAAAAAAAAACGGAGTTGTAATGAAGAAACTACGACTAAAACAAGTTTGGGTATCCGAAGCTAGTTTAGCTACGAAAATATTTGGAGAAAAAGTAAATTAATCATATATTTTCTAATTAATATGATATTTTATATATAATTACTTATGATTTGATTTTATATATTTCAGGACCACCCGTAAACAACACGAGAAGATTAATCATAAGACCTCATGATTGTACGCAACACGTCATTTGACAACACGGTACTTTATGTACGCAACACGTCATTTGACAACATGGTACCATGGGTCGAGATTAATTCTTATCAATACGAATACGATGGGGTCTTTATTTATTTTATTTAAGCAACTAAATGTGGACCACTAACATCGGACTGCTAACTACGGACTAAAAAAATATTAAAAGTATTAAAAGTATATATATATATGTAACGATTACTTAAAAAGAAAATATGTTAATATATTATATATATGGTTAGGTTCGTGATATCTATCGGAGACCAAGTCGAATTAAATACCTTCAAGGCAAAAATGAGTTTCATTTGCTCCCTTTTTAATTGCTTTTGCAATATATATTTTTGGGCTGAGAATACATGCGCTGCTTTTATAAATGTTTACAAAATAGACACAAGTACTTAAAAATATATTCTACGTTGAGTTGTACCACTGGCATATTTCCCTGTAGCTTGGTAACTACTATTTACAAGGGTATTGTAAACGCGAATCCTGTTGATAGATCTATCGGGCCTGACAACCCCAAATCGGACTGGACGACCAGTATTCAACGGTTACACAGTACTTCGTTTTGGTGACTACACTTTGTACGGTGTAGTGAGATTTCATAATAAAGGGAATATGCGACGTTGATTAAATGTTAAGTATGGTTACCAAGTGCTCAACCACTTAGAATGCTTTACATACACTTGCGAGTGTATTATGTTTATGATTATGAAATCTTGTGGTCTATTAACATATTGAAATGATTGTTATGATAAACCTATGAACTCACCAACCTTTTGGTTGACACTTTAAAGCATATTTATTCTCAGGTACGAATTAAGTCTTCCGCTGTGCATTTGCTCAATATAAGGACATTACTTGGAGCCGATCATCGCAATGGGACCAAATGTTGATGACTTCGTCCAGGTGGATTAGGACGGGTCCTTTCATACTTTGAGGACTAAACAGAAACAAGTTTACACCATTTTATAAAAGGAAGATAATTAGGGTTTGAAGAGAGAACTCATTCGATCGTTTTTCTGTTTTCTCTGTAATTTTTCATTGTAACTCAAAGTTAATTGCTATCTAGTTAGGATTGACAATTTGATAAAGTTTCTGTATGATCATTCATCTAGTTGATGAATGTTTTTAAGTGTTTGAACCAAAGTTAATCATTAATTCGTTGGTTAAATTGTTTTAATCTCTTCAAAGTGTTGGTGATTCATTCAGTTCTTGGTGATTTTGTTGCATCGTATTGTGATTTTGACAAAGGTCCACCAAATATTGAAAAAAATCTTTATTAGCTATATTCAACGAACTATCTTCACCTTTTTTCCGGGTCGCACCATGATCAATCATAAAATTCTTTTTTTTTTCTTATTCTTCTTTGGCCGTTTTTGAAAAACTTGCTTTCTCAACCACTTTAGCACCATTAACAGATTGATCACACACAGCATGGACAAAAGAGGCCGGGTCAGAAGCTGGAGAGTCGATTATGTTTTGGACCAAAATAACCGGAATAGTAGAACTCGAAGGCTCGGCCACATGATCGTCACCAACAACAGAAGGTTCCGACTCTATTACACTTTTACTACGAAGGTCTGGGATGTTTAAAATATAAACATCAATACTACCAAACTGAATGTCAGCATCAAGATTACCTTCATCAACTTTAACATCCATTTTGTTGTGTAGATTCTCCGTATTAATTGTGGAGAGGTTGACGTCATACTTGACATTAACATGACATTATAATTAATATTTTTATATTTAAAATATAGAGCGCAATTATTATCTTTCGTAGGAACGCGCCGACTATTCTATGCTCGTTAATAATAATATAATAATAATTAACTAGTGAAATGACCCGTGGAACCACAGGTTTGTTTAAACGAAATAATTTAATGATAGGTATTAAGTGAACGTAAATGCTAAAGTTATTTAGTTTAATGACCCGTGGAACCACATAGTCCGACTAAGAAACTCGTCAGCTGAACATTTCATCAAACACCTAAAATGCATATTTAACAATTCACATCCAATCATAAGAGATAATATTGGTTGTCATTTTATTTTAAAAGTGTAAATTAAAATATAAATGTAGAATTAGTTCCTTCTGCCTAACTCTTATACCTTCTCGTACTCAGTTCAAAATAATTAATTAAAATAATTTAAAATAATTTAATTTTAATAATTCAAAAAATTATTAATAAGATTTAATAATAATAATTAATTAATAAGATTTATTTTTTAATTCAAAATTATTTAGATTAATGAAATCACCCACCATGCTTAGATTTTTTTCTTTTTCATTTTCATTTTTTCTTAACAAAAGAATTAGCTTAATAATGAAATCATCATTTTAGCAATATAATAGAAACTATAGATAATGCCAATAATAATTGTTATGAGTATTACTATTACTATTATTTTAACCCGCAACTTCATGCAATAGTTAATAGTTACTCCATAACTTATTAATCTATAAGTTAATAATTATTAATATTATTTTATAACTAGTCCGGATCCGGCCCGCGCGATGCGGCGGGGGCTTTCGGCATGTGTATTCATGTTTAACGTAGCGTTGTGTATTTACATAGGAAAAAACGGCTCAGGTCTTAAGCGCCGTTTTAGATGTCGTCGTCTTAAGCGTTTTTTAAAAAGTGTCCATTTCGAACGTAGTTAGTTTCGTTTTGTTCATAAATTTTTTTCGAGTGTAACGGTGGTATCGGAAAAATTTAACTTGCGGCTAACAGAAAGATACGAGCTGTCGTTGTGTTAAACATTTTTTAAAAAGTGTCAGTTTTGCGTATAGTTAGTCCCGTTGGATTCGTGAGACTTTTTCAAGTTGAACGGTAGTCTCGGAAAAATTTAACTCGCACCGAGCGAGAAGATAGGGTCCGTTATAAATTCAGGGGAATTCGTTTATTTTATTTTAATAAAATTATATGTTTACACATGGTACCCCTAAGAAAGTGTGAACTTGAGAGGTTATTTTGTAAATTAAGCCAAAGTTGAAGGACAGATTGTAGTGTGAACGCAAACTCGAAACTACAATTCAAAAGACACATTTCCACATGTGTTTTGGTACATAAGAGTTAATTAATTAAGAATTAAAAAGTAAGTTTTATTTGAATTATTAAATTGATCAACGGTTCAAATTTAAGATAGTTGTTGGACTTTAAATTAATAGTTAAAATTAAATAGATTAATAGTTAAAATTAAATAGATTTATGTTATGACAATATTATTAAATCGATGGTTAAAATTAGAATACTTAAAAACTCGTTATTTATCTGTATAAAGTCCTACACGGTTAATTAATTACTCCATTATTAATTAATTTATTGATTATTGATTGATTTAAACTTTAAAAGTGAAAATAGTTTATGAAACACTGAATCATACTACATGTTTGTGCTTGACCTTCATGATTATATAACCACTAAAAGAGTAACAACGTTTTAGTTAGTGACAAACAAAACCATCTTTTACGACATTCATTGATGTAACATATACCCAAAAGATGTATCTAACCAAGTGGCCGGTCATGATCAATCGTGTCGGCAAATGATAAAAAAACTAAACAGTTTCTTGCATTGCAACCTCATATAGGTTTGGTTACATTAATTATTAACGAAAGTAACAATCTATTTATCAATTAAATACATATATATCGAAACACATCTCCACATTATGTATCGATGTATAAAGTGCTTACATACAATTAAAACAAACAAGACCCAAAATAAATGAAACTTTAATTTTGTTAGCACATGGTAGTTGTATGGTGAGTTGTCAAATCGTACGTTCCAAATGCGACAAAATAAGTACAGAAGGATGCATATAATTGACTGGATGGTACACGACATACATACGATGATACAACGTGAGAAGGGCAATTGCTTATCGTTTACAATAGGAGTGTTTCACAAATCTCTCTTTCTTTCATTCTTTTGTCTTTTTCTAATTATTAAAGCAACCATTTCACATGTTTTCTCTACTTAGAGCACTCGGAGGGTGATTTATTTTACTTTTTCTTCGAAATTGTCAACTTCCGACGTTTACCACACGACATCGTTGTCTTCTCTGCCGTTTATCGTAGCCATCGGCACCGTCAACTGACAATATTATAATTTATAATATTAGTTTTAACAACGATTAATCGGAATGCTTTAAACAATATCAACTGCGGAATTAATTGAATTGGACAATTGAGTATCTCAAAGTATTGATAATATTATATACTTCAAAATCACAATTACAATCGTCGAATGATCAAACAACAGAATAAGCTAACACACATACCCTATTTATATACTTGGGATTAAAGGAAGCACGGAAGCACAATCCCTCTCAAAATCTAAATATTCGGTTTCTTAAACTACCACTACGATATTGAAGAAAACGAGATAAAATCGTATCAATCATATCTTCGATTTAAAAAGTCTTCGACATAATTCTGAAATATTCGCTTAGATGAAATCATTTAATTCTTATCTCTTAAGTCTTTAAACGTATTCTTGAGTCACCAATTCTGACTTTAATCTTGTCAGAGTCTATGCTTTGAAATTAATGTCAGAGTCTATATTGTTCACCTCATGTCATAATACTTAGACTCAGACTCAAAATACTTAAATTTAGAAAAATACTTTTGACTTATCATATTCTAAACAATAATTTTCTCAACATATTTTCTTTTCTAAAACACCGAAAGAAACACTAACATTGACATCAGTTCTTCACTTTTTCAACTACAAGTTTCTAAAATAATACTGGAGTACTGTACTGAAAATCTTCACCTCTCACTATACTTGTATTGTGCAGGAGTAACTAGAATACGGTGTTTGTTGGGTAACCTTTAAATATCACATGGGCTTCTGAAGTCCTTTTGAATGATCATTTAATAACATCCAACTGTTCCAACATATAAATCATCTAAAGGATTATTAATGATCTATAACGTGTAACATGTTAAGGCTTGGGAAACTTATACATTGTCCTATATTTATAATATACTAGGCTAAAAGATCCAAAACAATTCTTTGTTTCAAAAAAACATGTGTATCGGCAGGGACATGTTAGTCCTGTGTTGACTTTTGTCAACCCATCCAGCGGTCCCCGGTAGCCCACTGGAGCCTGGCGAAACACCATCACCCATTTCCCCACAGCATGCCAGGCCCGATAAATGAACCTGCATTGTCATTGTTTCAATCTTCGCATGCGTGGGACCAAGGGATCATTTGGGCCCGGTAAGAATGGTTTTTGATCCAATTATTTGGAAAATCCTCACCTAGTGGGAATCGAACCCTCACCTCCCCTAAGGGATAGTGAGTCATTCGCCACTAGGCTATTGGCCCCGGTAAGAATGGTTTTTGATCCAATTATTTGGAAAAGCCTCACTTAGTGGGAATCGAACCCTCACATCCCCTAAGGGAGAGTTATCCAAAACAATTCTTTGGTAGTAACATCCGTAATATTTAGGTTCTGAATTATGGGTCTAGTTTCACGTACTTGAAAGAATCGAAACCAATAACTTATTGGGCCATTATTAGACTCTAATAGGCTCTAACTTTTGGACTTTATTCAAGACCTGCTAATGCTAAATAGTTTTTTATTTTTTCCTTTTTTTTAACGTCGGTTTCGCCATCACTCAGAGGGTACCTAACCACCATCGTGATTATATGCCACCCATGCACACGTTAGTAAGAAGCTTAAATCGCAACAACCCTGATAGTATGGTTGAAGGTTGAGATAACCCCTTCCGAGGAGCTAAATGCTGACAGTACCAATTAGATCCCGACCCTTGAAATCGAACATGCGCCTACTCGTTGAAGACAAACATTTCGCCCCTAGTTAATCACTCAGGCAATGTCTCGGTGGTTGTAGTGACCCGAACTTTTCCATGATTATATATTAAATGAAAACTATATTTGCATGATTAATGTGACGACCCAAAAATTTTCGACCAAATTTTAACTTAATCTTTATATATTTCCGACACGATAAGCAATGTATGTATTGATGAGTCTCAAAAACTTTGGAATTATATCCATGTAATTAAATACCCTTTAACTGTGCTCAACGAATTCACGAACATTTATGTGCATATAAATGTGTAGATATTATATAATTATATTAATTGAAAATGTTAACAAAGTATTAGATGTATAATACTTTACATGAACGTAATTGTTTCAATATTTATTTAATATATTTATCGACGGAATTAAAAGACAATAGCAAAGGATTGAATTATCAGATGTATTGTGTTATTATGATAAGTCTCTGTTGAGAGGCCATTATGATCTGAGAAATCTTTCTTTTTTAACAATATTCGGAACGAATGGTAAAGTGATTTACATGTGAGAACAAAGTACTAATTATCAATAGTTAGACAAAAGTTAGTGGAGGTTCCCGCTTAACTTTCAACGT